>NW_028274812.1:144141334-145410334 GCF_037043125.1 Eumetopias jubatus
CCAGGCTGGAGATGGAGATTGGAAGATGTTGGCATATAGGTAGGAGTTTAAACTACAGCCACACATTCAACCCTACAGAGATCATCTGGAACAAGATTTGTGAATCAAGGGGAAACCCTGGGGAACACCATTACTTTAATAAACATCTGGCAAAACAGGTTGAGAGTGTGTTGTTAAGGATGCAGATGTAGAAACAGGAGAGAGTTATGTCAGGTGAAGGTTTTTAAGAAGACGAACATGTTTAACATCACTGACTGCAGACTATTCGAAAGAGGTCACATTGGATTGGACAATTAGGAGGCCTTTAGTGACCTCGGAGAAACCAATTTCTGTGAAATTGTGGGACTCAGCTTGAATATCAAGGGTTGGATGAGTTCAAGCTGTAGCTAGAGAGACACGGGGTTCTGGAATAGCTTTTGAAGATGGAAACAATTGAGTGCATTCCCATGCTGGAGGGACCAAGCCTCCATCAGATGGGAGACCGAGTTCAGGGTACCAGGTATCATGCCTGGAGGGCATGGGCTGGGACACCAGTCGGGCATCGGTGGTTGCTCCAGGAAGCTCAGTGTCCCTACAAGATGAGTTGCATCTGCTGTCACTGCCCACAGGGGACACCCCTCCGAGCCCAGGTCCTGCTCAGGAGAGGTCAGAGTGGGGCTGATAAAGAAGGCAGGCCACACTTCCATCTTGCTGTGCTTCCCCTGAGTGTTGCCTCGAAGCCAGATGGCTCCTTCCACCTTCCGCTGCCTCGGCTCCCCCACCGTCCTTCCCGCCACGCTGGTTCCCGCTTCCAGCGCTCATTACCATGTCCTCGGTCAGGACAGCTGGGAAGCTCCTGCTGCCAGTCCTGCTTCGTTGGAGCAACCGGAGGTGTGTTCCAACCTCGTCAGCTCACACGGAGATGATGGTGGGGATGCTGGTCCAAGTCACGGCAGGTGCCGGCTGGCAGCTGCTGGATTCTCACACACCCTCCCCACAGCCAGGATGGCCCTTAGGTGTCACTGTCCTCGCTGCTGTCTGTAAGGTTGGTTGCAACAGGGAGAGGCCCTTCTCTCTCTCTGGTCCGGCCCACCCACCAGCTGCCCCAGGCTGCTCGGCCAGGCCCTGTGGCATTCCAGCTCTCTGCATGGACCTCCACAGCGCTGTTTGCACTCTCAGACGCTTAGGGACCCCTAAGTCGCCTTTTGTAAACTCTGTTTCTTAGAGCCCCTTTTCTCTTAGACCGAGGACCGCTTCAACTTAGAGCTGTGTCCTGAGACGGTTTTTATGGTTCTGTAGGGCATCACTCCCCAAATCTTTATTCCTTCCGATCCTCCAAGATGGTACCAGGGTTGGGCAGATGCATCCCAACATCCCTTATCACCTCTGTCCCATGCTCAGTTAAGACAGCATCCTTTAGATCCCAAGACTGCCCCTCCACACCAGCCTCCCAAACCCTCCCAGACAGGTTTTCACAATGTTTAGGGTCCTCTCTGGGCACATGTCTTGGAGGTCCTCTTTGGACTTGCGTGGAGGGCACCTTCTAGATCCTGGGAGTTGGCTGTTCGCCGCCATCATGCTCCCCTCCACAGATGGCAGGCCTCTCTCGGGTACTCTGATTCAACAGGGAAAAGGGAGAAGGCTCAGCGAGGCCAGCCAGTTTCCAGTTCTTAAAGTGAGCAGGGGTTCTGCCATCTGCGAGGCACGATCTGCCATCTAGCTTCTGAGTGAGAGTCCAAGAGTGGATTTTAATCTATAAAGCACTGCTCAGTTGAGGAGCAGGCTGCTCTGAGAATCAGTCAACTGGCTCCGTATTGAGCAGTCTGGCCATTTAAGTTAGTCAGTTAGGAATATTTATGGAGGGTAGGGCAGGAACAAGAGATGCGGAGAGCAAGACAGAAATAGAAGACATGGAACACTGGCCTCAGTCGCTCTTAAGAACCTCAGAAATACGATGGATACATTCTCACAGTCCTCAGTTTTTGAAGATGAATGCCAATTCTTGAGGAAGAAGGGGATTTAGTAACATATGAAGCATGTCACCATGGATATTAATGTTAATTTAGCTTATGCATTCTGAATTTTCCAATGTGACTCATTTTTTAAGTTACAAAGAATGGTTAGGCTTTGGAGGTGAATTTGCCACTATTTTTAGAAAAATGTAGAAAATCATCCAAAATGTTATATTTTACAAACCCAACTTTTCTTATAGTACTTAAGTCTCATGTAGAAAAGTTTCCACTCTTTTCAGAAGACATTATATTGAGTCTTTTTTTTTTTTTAGTTTCTTTACAATATTACAGAGTGGAAATTTGTCCCTATATAGTGACTAAAGCTCTGTGATAATTTAAAAAAATAATAATGGCAGATAATATACAAAATAGTGATTGGTGAAATACCATGGGAGAATAAAAGGAGAGCATGAGGCGGGGAGGTCACACAGACCTGGGTTAGAGCCCATCACACCGCCTGCTAGCTACGGGACCTTGAACTGTGCTGCTTCCACCCCACTCACCTGGGTCTCTTACAGGAGAGATGGGAATAAAAATACCTCCTTTTCAGGAGATGCTGCTGAGGATCAAGTGAAAAACATATCAAACACAATGCCTAGGTCATAAGAGATACTCAATAATACTAGCTCTTTGATGGATTTGTGAATATGTTTTCCTTCTATTATCCAAACCTTCTTTATTAGTGTATTACCCTAAGATTTAATAAATAAGTTAAATATATATGCTTTAAATTCAAAGCTCAGGATGAAATGGTGTTGTGCATTTGGTTTTTTTCCTACTTTGTCATGCTAACTAAAAGCAATTAGGAACAGGAGGAAATGTATTTAAATGTATTTTTAAAATAACTATATTAGCTGTTCTTCAAGTGCTCAGATTGTTAAAATGCTGTTGCCAGTCTAGCCTCATTTCACAAGAGGTGCATTTCCAAATAGATGTAATAATAGCCACTTATTACAATGTATTGCTTCACCAGGCATGGGGCTAAGTGCCTTCAAGGATGGCCTCACTCGGTCCTCACCACAGCTCTGATTATCATTTAGCATTTTATAGATGGGGAAATTAACGATGAAAGTGTTTAAATAACTTTCCTTATATGATTGAAGTACAAGTTGGCAATGCCGGAACCCAAGCCTGAATTCTCTCCCTCTTCAGTGTGTTACATTGTATTCGACCTGGAGCTAATGCAGTTTCTCAGCAACATGCTAGTTGTCATCCATCCTTGGGCCAGTGACCCACCCTCCTTGAGGTGACATTTCCTGACCTGGAAACTAGCAATTATGGTTCCTTCCCAGTAACTTGGGGGAAGAGGTGGTAGTTACATGGATTGCCAATGTCCTCCATCCAAATCACTGGGAAACATACCTGTACGTTGGACAAGTTGAGCTGATCCCTCATCACAGTGAGAGAGGTGACACCAGAGGGTCTCCTGGGGTATTTCAGTAAGAATATGAGGAAGGATGTGTTACAGGACGTGGGCTTTGGGTGGGCAGAGTGGAGTTCACTCTGGATTGTCAGGGCCAATTCTATGATTGGACAATCAATCAATCAATCAATCAATCTTACCACAGGGAGGGACAGACTAGGGTAAGACTAAAGCTGTAATGGGTAAAGAAACAGCCGTTGTTCGTACTTTGGGGGGGGGGGAGATGCTGTGGATATTTTGTGCTTTGCACAATGACCCTGTTTTTGTCTGTTAGACAAAACGATGAAGCGAGGGCGCCTGGGTGGCTCAGTCGGTTAAACAACTGCCTTCAGCTCAGGTCATGATCCTGGAGTCCCGGGATCCAGTCCCGCATCGGGCTCCCTGCTCAGCGGGGAGTCTGCTTCTCCCTCTGACCCTCCCCCCTCTCAGGCTCTCTCTCTCATTCTCTCTCTCTCTCAAATAAATAAATAAAATCTTTAAAATAAAAAAAAAAAAAAACGATGAAGCCGGCTTGTTTCGTGTCCCTCCATGACGGGCGCGGAATGAGCTTGTCCTATGTGGACATTCTGTGTCACAGATTACATCCGTAGGGGAACAGCTTCTGAGAGCTCCAGGACCTAGTGGATAGAGTGAGGCTCTTCCTGGGTATGAGGGCCGCTTTGCTCTTGCTCAAAGACTGAAGGAAACAACCTAAACCAAAGGTGGCTTTGTCAGCTGCAAAGCTTTGTACGAAGAGAAAGCTCAAAGGAAAAATCAAGGCAGTGCTGCCGTGTCTGGTTGGCATAAAAATCAGAAAGGGCGTCCTTTCACCTTCTTTTATCATCAGGAAATGATCACAAATTTGGGGTGCTCGGGAATATTAACTGCTCCCAGAAACCAAGTCCTGCTCTGGAGGGCTCAAGAGAGCTGAAGCACTGAGCTTACCCTGTCTTGCCTCTCTGTGTCTTTCTCCAGGTCGGACTCATCTCCGGCACAGTCTTTGTGATTCTCGGACTGACTGTTCTGGCTGTGGGCTTTCTGGTCCCCCCCAAAATCGAAGCCTTTGGCGAAGCCGACTTCGTGGTGGTGGACGCACATGCTGTGCGGTTCAACGGAGCCCTTGATGTGTGCAAGCTGGCCGGGGCCATTCTCCTCTGCCTCGGGGGCATGTCCATGGCGGGGTGCCTGCTGATGTCAGTGTTCGTGAAAAGCTACTCCAAAGAGGAAAGGCTCCTTCAGCAAAAGTTTAAAGAGCGCATCGCAGACATCAAGGCCCACACCCAGCCCATTACAAAAGCCCCAGGCCCCGGGGAAACAAAGATTCCCGTCACTCTGTCCAGGGTTCAGAATGTCCAGCCTGTTTCAGCAACCTGAGACACCTCCCACCCCAGTCTCCCCTCTCTGATTACACACAGTGTTCATCCACAAGGAGCGGGGCCAGCTTTGGAGATGATGGGGCTAGGGCGTTGGCTGGCCCCAGGGCGGGGCTCGGCTGCAGGCGGCGCGGGGCGTAAGCTCATATCCGCTCGGTTCCAGAGGGGCTCCGGAGGAGGTGATGCCCATGGAGACCCGTGCATATGCACCGAGCTGCTTCAGGGGTGTTCTGTGTGCCCATCAGGAGCCCCCAGGAGCTCCCCTCTCAAATATCGTGACTCCCTGTCATTTCCCCGCGTTACTGGAGAGCGCCCACCAGTTTAGACCAGATGATCAGCGGCTAACGTGGTGTGTTTTATTTTCTAATATCAGTTTCCTGATCTTTCTTGTGTGGTGCTGCTTCTATTCCTGTCTCACTACGTGTAAGATACTGTTGTGTGTGTTCATAGAAAAATCGAGCTCCTTGATTTTGACCCAGATGTTCGTCTTTTAACTCAATCTTCACATGAGGTTACTGAGATTGTATACAAATTTATTGGAGTTCTCTGCCAATCTTCTTTTGGTTTTGTTTTGTTTTCTCCAGTATTTTCCCTTGAAAAGCTAAAATTGCCAACTTTAGAATCTTGGGGAAGAAATTAACATTAGGAGTATCTATGCAGTGTCCAAAAGCCAGAGAATGAGAAGCTACTACTACCTAGCTGTGTGACCTTGGGGGATTCGTTTAACCTCCCCCGGCCTCAGTTTCCATCTATAGGACAGAGATCCTAGACTGTGGTGTCTAAGGTTCCTCTTTTGCCGCGTATCATCGTGTCTCCCCGGGGCCATGTTTGCAATCTCCCCGGGGCTCTCACCTTGGTGGGACTGTTTGTGATCTGGACTCCCAGAAAAATCTCCGAATCAGCAGCTACTCACCTTTCAATATCCAACCCCAGCAGTTTATACAGTGCTGTCGTGTTTTTATAAAGACAAAAGTAAGCCATCCTCAAATAAGAAACCCGTGAGTAGATATTAACCTTAAAAAGGGTTTTCTTCCTCAAATAAGACGTTTTATTCTCCAGCAAGATGCTCATCTCACCCTTATGCACTTTTACTTAGTCTGTGGATTTAAGCTGGACTAAGGAACATGTGACCTTGGTATTCTCTCAGAAATTGTGCCACCTTCGAGTTCTGTCTCTCTTCTCTTTCTTCCTTCACCAGATAAATAAAATATGTGACCGAGCAGAACCTGAGTTGCATTGTCATTCCTTCACCATGGCTGTTTTCTCTCCAAAGAGCAAGCCTCCATCCTGAGGCCGGGTGGGCGAGCTCTCACGTTTCCCTGACAAAATGGAAGAACAAAGCAAGAGATCAGTGCTCTTGGTGCACACTGTTTGTTAGTCCCAGTCCAGCAGGGACTAGGGGGCAGATCGGCATCCTCAACAAGGATCACGGGCCAAAGAGGGGAGAAATCATTCCAGGTTCCTCAGGTTCTCACCTTGCCGTGGAAATAGCATTTTAATTGTATTCTTTGAAGCCTTATGTAAGCCCCAAGCATCTGTTCCAGACAACATCATTTGAAGATTTCCATGCTTGTTTCTGTGTTGTGTACCAAGGAGTCTTGGAGGATATGACTTGACTTTTCAAAGCCTCCAGAATGAAAAATAAATAAATAAATAAAAGCAGCTCTGTTCCCCCAAAGACCTAAAGGAAACCAAAACAGAGAGGGGAGAAGCTGAGTCTGAAAAAGCAATTCAACATGCCCCGTCTTTCCCATCCTGCCCAGGCTCTGTGAGAGCAGGTGCTTGTGAGGACCCGCCTGGTGCCCTTGGGAGGGATTGTAGGAAAGCAGAAGAACATAAAATACAGTTTGATCTTTGGAGAGAGTGCGGACCGTGTGTACTCACGGGGAGAAGCCCCTGAGGACTTTTTAAAGCTGAGTGGGCAGACAGCAGTGGTATGGCAGGCAGAATGGCCTTAGAGCCTTGATCTCATTCTGCCTGCTCTCAGGGAGTCCGTCCCTCCTCCCTGCTACAGGAATTCCCACAGGTGCATGGAAGTACATGCCCACCGCCGGGGAGAGAGGCCAGGCAGACTGTGTTCACACTGCAACTGGAGAAACAGAATGCGTTCAGGCCCAGAGATCATACAGGGGTAGCGTGGAGTTGGTACCACCCCTAGGGGATACCAGCCCGGCCACATCAGCGTGGATCCCGCAAGTGTTGGGAGCCGCAGTGAGGGACCCCTGCCACCTCCCTCCCAGGGCAAGCCCCTGTGTCTTCGTGGTTAGTAAGCTTACCCTCAGATCTTTCCAAAATCTGCCCTTCTAAACATTGGACCAAATCCTATCAAAGTTACCTGCAAGCTAACCCCGCTTACAATGGCCCACTCACCTCGCCACCCGTGTCCCAGCCTAGGAAGATTTTCGTTCAGTTATTTCCTGTCCCCTCCTGCAGTGTCTTCTGCAGGGAGACACGTCTGTGTGTTCTTACTGTTCCTACTTCATCTGTGCCATCTATGAAATGGGGTCCCTACCAGTTTTACCAGTCAGATCCCCTGACTTACTATGTGCACAGTACCTCAAACCCAAGAACTGATGGCAGGGAGACTGTGAGGCAAACCCCTGATGAGGGTCCAAGTCTTCCCGGGATCTGATCCAGCTCCTTCCAGTCTTATTCTGACAGTCACTCCAGAGCCCGGCATCCTGGCCACCCGCCACCACTCTCCTCCCTCAGCGTGCCTTCACTCGCGGGGCTTATCTTCCCAGCGATAACCCCCTGCCCCTGCACTGGCCATTAAGCCATCATTCAAGGCCACATCAGGAAATAATAGCAATAATCATGGGATCTAGTATGTACTGAGTGGAGGCATTTTACGTAAGTAATTCATCTAATTCTCACCAATAAACCCTGTGAGGTCAGAGCTACTGTCTTGTGCCTACTGTCTTTTCCTCAGGGGAGGAAACAGACAAAGAGAGGACCACTTGCCCGAAAAGAAACAGGATTCAAATCTCAGCAACCTGGCTGCAGAGTCTGCAGGCTGCCTTTTCATCCAATGTGCTCTCTGCCGCGTTTCCTCTCTCCCTCCCCCAACCCCTGGTTCAGACTCAAGGTCTCTTCCTGGATACAGCCAGCATTTTGTACAACCGTGTTCTACCACACTTACCTGTCTCTGTTATAGTGATTGGTTTACACATCTGCTTCTTCCATTAGCAGCTAGAGTATTAGCTATTTGGGTACAGGGACCACATCTTAATGAAGGTGAACCCTCAAAAGTGTGTATGGAAAAGCTATGTGGTACTATTATATGGTCATTTAAAACAACTAGTGCATCTTTACTTAGAGCCAGGCACTAGAGAAAACAGAGAGATAACTGATAGGGGCACTAAAATTTCTGCCCTAACGTGTGTGTGTGTGTGTGCGCGCGCGCGCGCGTATAGCAGATTTCCTGGACAGAACTAAGACCAAAGTATGGATATGGTTGCCTCAAAGCAAAGCTCTCCTCAACCTAACATTTGGATTAGAGGAGCTCATTCTAATGGCTAGCTTGCCATTATGACATCTAAAAGCAAAATCCTCCCACCAAGGAGCCCTGTTCACTGATACAGAGCTAGCGGGTGTACTTCTCATTCCTTGTGGGAGAGATGGATGGAAGACCCAGAGTGGCTTAGTCGAGAGTAGAGTCATTGCTTCCAGCGCTCCTAAGCCAACCACATGGTCCTTCATCCTTAAATATGAAAGTATAGCCAGAATCATCAGACACCTGGGGAAAATCAGTACCTTGAGTACACAGAGAATAACAGATTCCATGGGAAACATAAGTATTTCAGAACTCATAGAACTCTAAAAAAAAAAAATCTAATTAGCCTTCAAGAAGAAATGGCACCCATAAGACAAAAATAGAATACTATAAAAAAGGAACATCAAATAGTTTTAAAATAACAAATTACTATGTGAATGATTTGAAAGCCTTCCCTAAAAAGTAAAAATCTCCTCTCATAAAAATTTTAAAAAGAGATAAAAAATAAAAGACACAGAGAGTCCATCAAAGATAAAAAGATAACAGAAGAAAAAAGGAGAAAAATTATCAATAAAATAATAGAAGAAAAATTTTCCTGGCTACAGAATACAGAAATCTTCAGATTGGATGTGTCTGCTGAATATTCAACACTGTGAATGGTTAAAGAAAAGAGACACATTTTTTGTGAAATTTTAGGACAAAAAAAGAAAAAAGCATCCAAGAAGCTTCCAGAGAGAACAGACATCTACAAAATAAGAGATCAGAGTGGGAAGAGAAAAGGGCTGTGATTTCAGGCAATACATGGGAAGGTTACTTTTAGTCCACAGAAAGATACATTGACTCTCATGAAGGAGAAAAAAGTGGCAAGCAACAGAAACCCCAAAGGACTTTTAGAAATAGGGGCCCCTGGCTGGCTCAGTCGGTAGAGCATGCGACTCTTGATCTCAGGGTTGTGAGTTTAACCCCCATGTTGGGCCTAGAGCTTTCTTAAAAATAAATAAAGAAAAGCTTAAAAAAGAGAGAGAGAGAAGGGAAATTTAAAAATAAAGTGCACAATGAAATCATGGTCCCAATTATTAAGCATGATTCTCTGATAAGAGTCTAAGAGGGGAGAAGCCATGTGAAACCCGACCTTCCTTCCCACTGGGCACCCTATTGCTGCTGGGACAGGAGCTGGGACACGAACCCACAGACAGAGGACCGAACCCTGTGCCTCGAGGGGCCCTGCTACGACAAACACTAAGTCAAAATCGTGCAAACAGATTACTTGTTTTCAACCTTCAGAATCAAACCGTGGACAAACGAAATGCCTAAAATATGATTTTGAAATGGACTGCAAATGTGGTCAATCTGATGCTGTAGCAATAAAGAGAGAGAGCTACCAAGATGTGCAAAACAGAAGGGAAAGGATAAGGGAAGAGCAGGGTAGGAAAACTGGTATCCTCATCTGAGCTAGTGAGAAATGAAGAGTAACTATCTAAAGGTCAGGGAAAGAAGAAATGCATGTAAAATTAAGAACTTAATAACAAAGAAAAATTTAAGAAACACTCTCTCTCAAAAAAAAATAATTAATTAAATTAAATTTAAAAAGGGGCACCTGGGTGGCTTAGTGGGTTAAGTCTCTGACTCTTGATTTTGGGTTGTGATCTCAGGGTTGTGAGATCGAGCCCCACATCGGGCTCTAGGTGTGAAGCCTGCTTAGGGTTCTCTCCCTTGCACCCCCCCGCCCCCATGCTCACTTGCTCTCTCAATTAATCAATCAATAGGATAAAATGAAATAAAAAAAAGAGATAATGGCTTAACTTTAAAATTTGTCGTTCAAAAGATAGCACAATGAAAGAACTGAAAATGAAGCACAAACATTAGAAAGAGAGGGAGTAAAATGAGCTACAGAGAACATAAAGGAAACCCTCGTCTTTCCATGATAGGAAATCACTCAGTGTTGTCTCAGTTAATAAATCAAGAAATCATAAATAAGTGTGTTATTTGCAGTGATAGAAGGAGCCACTAAGAAGAGCTTCAAACAGGAATTATTAAATTATTAAATTATTAAATTACTAAATTATTAAAAAGAGGTCGCCTCTCAGAGAGGCTGCGGGAAGGAGGCCAGAGCGGAGGCAGGACTATCTGAATTCACACCGGGAAGACCAGGACAAACAGAGTTCCTGTGCCCATGGCCTTGACACAGACTTTAAGCAAATCGCTCTTGTGTTAGAGGCTACAAAAAAGGAGCACATCCAGGGATCCTGTTTAAACAAAGGCATCTGTCCTAGATTAAGTTTCCGGGAAGACCTCCCTGAGGAAGTGATATTTAATCCATGCCCTGAAATATAAGCAAAAGTTGACCGGAGTGATCCTGGCCTAAGGAGGAATCTGTTCTTTTTTGGGGGGGGAGGTGGACTTCGGACTTGGAAGACTGAAGCAAAAGCACAAAGTGCCAGAGCCAAGAGTGAGTGCAGCACGTGGCAAGAACTGGATCAGGTGCGCTCTAGCTAAAGTAGCTCAGGCCCCCGGGCGGGGGGCGGGGGGTCATCTGGGACAAGGCCACTAAGCTGCAGGACTCCAAAGTGACCAGCAACCCCTAGAGCCGTGCAACACGCCAGACTGAGGCTGAGTAGTGTCAGAGGGCAAGGTTTATCTGCAGAAGGCCAAGATGGGGCCAGAGGAGAGAGGGAAGCTTGAGGACGGCAGAGGGCAGCTCAGAGCAGCCATGAGGGGGAGAGAGCAGAGGACACGGATCAGACGTGAACACACCGACCAGGAGAGTGGACGCTCTGCGCCCCGATGCATAAGGTGCCTTGGTTTTCTCTCAAGGTCCCCGTCTCCAGCTCATCGCCCCCCTCAGTCTGGTCCAGAGGAGCTGCTCCCTTGTCACTTCTCTTGCTTTCTGAGAATGAGAAAACATCAGCCAGAAACCCTGAGCTTGTTACTCCCATGTCTTGCCTGGCCCAACTTACTCTCGGCTCTGAGGGAAAAAAGAAAGAGAGGAATGTACTTTTTGTGCTGCTAGAGAGTCTGCTCCAGAGGACTGCACCGTGAGATGGACCTGGGAAATGGAATCAAAATAGCTTGCACTTACTGAGCACTTTCTCTGTTGCCCGCAGTGTGATAAACACTCTTCTGCCTTTTTTGCATTTAATTTATCCTGGAAAGAATTCCAAGGGTGACCTCCTTTATTTCCTCCATGTTACAGAGAAGGAAGTCTAGGCTCAGAGAGATGAAGTAAGTCTCCCAAAAACATATGGCCAGAAAGTGATCAAGCTGGCGTTGATACCCAGGGGCCTGACTCAGAGACTTTGCTCCCTTGGATAGATTCTGCTAGAAAGGACAAGAAAGTAGCTGCATCATCTCTCTTCAAAATGTCCCTGGTTAAACCCATCCTTTATCACAGAGCTCTGCACTTGTACAGAGCCTAAAAACATGGGCAGAGACTACTACGTACATATGTTACCATAATGCGGGAATTTGGTCTGAACCAGTGCAAGCGATGAAGGCGAGTCCCCCTCGGAACTCAAGCGCTGAGTTTACAAAAGATCCATCCAGAATGCTATTTTTGTGTTTTCCCAGAAATCTTAGAAAGGGCAGACCTGCTCATCTTTGAGAGCCCTGATGGTCAATACCACGTCTGACTCAAAGCTCTCCCCAACACCTAACATAGTTTCTAGTTCATGGCAGAAGCTCAAGAAATGTTTGCTGAATCAAGGTATGTTAGTTCAAAAAAGTGCAATAATTGTTCTTACCATAATTGTGCAATTATGTGCAATTGCACCAAAAAAGTGCAATAATTGTTCAACCCAATCTCCCAGTGACCTCTACCAATCTGTATGATATTGGTGAGTGTGTTTTGACCTGTCCTAAAATGCATTTGCTGGAATTCCTGGAAGGTAGTGGTGCCTCAAAACCCACAGGAGGCTGGTGTATTTTTAACTATGTGAACACAACCCAACCCCTGACGGAAGGAGATAGCCAAGACTAGTGTTCAAGCACACAGACTCTGAAATCAGAATCCATGCATTCAAATCTTGGCTCTATCACTTTGTAGATTGCGGGACCTTGGCCAAGTCATTACAATTCTCTGTGCCTCAGTTTCCTTATCTATCAAGAATTATAACAGCAAGTACCTACTAGGGGTGCTGTTGGACATTAAATGCATTAATGCATCTAAACACTTGGAGCAATGACTTACACAGAGCCAGCACTCAATATAAATGCTAATGTCGTTAGGTGGGACATGGCTCATTTATAATGCACCCAGTGAAGGCTCCAGTGGTCGGCCTAGGACCCCCATGTCCTGTGCACACGTTTGCTTTCACCCCTACAGCCACCCCTACTGTCAGGTCTGAAGTGATTTGGAGCCTGCCAGACAGGGTACTGACCTTTTCAGCATCAAGTTTAATTAAGGCTGGTGAGTAGCTCAAGTGTAATGTTTCATGTCTTTCCATGTAGTTCAGTAAGAAAGATTTATTAACTCATTAAAATGTCTTGTTAGTGAGTTACCCAGAATGACTGCTACTCATTCCAGAAAACACCAAGAATAGAATCCGATTTTATTGACTTCCTAGGTGGTATTTGTGTCACTAGATCATGTTGCTTCAACATGAGGATAAAAAGCTTCAACAGGTGGGGTGGTTGATTAAAACTCACTTGCCTCTGGTGACATGCAAAAGGCTGACATGTTGAGGCCACATCAGGGTGGCACCATATCTTGCTTCTTCTTGCTATAGAGGACTGAGCGATCGAGTTCCAAGAAGCTGGGTCCCTGGGATGTGCTGACCTTGCTTCCTGCAGACCAACCCCCTGAGCCCACCAACCTTGAACTAATCTACTCCGCTCTCCATTTGGCCCATCAGACCGTTTCCATTTCTAGAACGTAATCTTTCGGGGCGCCTGGGTGGCTCGGTCAGTTAAGCATCTGCCTTCAGCTCAGGTCATGATCCCAGGGTCCTGGGATCGAGTCCCACATTGGGCTCATTGCTCAGCGGGGAGCTTGCTTTTCCTCTCCCTCTGTCATTCCCTCTGCTCTTGCTCTCTCACTCTCTCTTTCTCTCAAATAAATAAATAAATAAAATCTGTTAAAAAATTAAAATGTAATCTTGTTCTCCACCTGCCTCTCCCATCCTTTCAATCAATTTACAAACACATAGTCTTCTTTTCAGAATCTCACTGTTTTGCAGTGCAGGACTTCACCTCAATATCCAATTCCTCAAATTCTCTTCTCACCCCCATCCTGCAAAATGTGCTAAACTCTAGCATGCGATAATAAATCCTCATTTATATTTTTGGTCTACGTGTGCATTCTCTCTATCATTTCTCATTTTTTCCCAATAGATTAGAAGCAGTAGAACACAGTGGTTAATGATGTGAGCTGGGAAGGGGTGAATCCATACTCTTCTATTTACTAGTTGTGTGTCTTTGAGTAAATTATTGACTTTGTGTCTCAGGCACTTCATCAATATAATGGAAGTAATAATAGTCCCTTCCTCATATGGCTGTTGTAAGGACTACATTTTTTAAAAGCCAACTAAGGTTCTTAGATGAATGTCTATCAGTTAAGTATCAAATTAATACTGTCATTTTGTTCTTGTGGTTCTTCGTTGTTTTTGTTGTTACAAGGTGCTAATGGGCAGGGGCCCAATCACCCATAGTGCCAAGCAGAGATCGATATTTAATAAAGTTCTTTTGATAATGGGCTATTGATGAGAATAGGAATGAGGGGGGAAATGCCAAAAAAGGTCTAGGTTTTTAATAAATTAAAGTAGGCAACAGTGATTTCCCTAGCAACCAGATTTCTGAACGCATTTCCACCATCATCTCAAGTTTCCCATTTATTATGACAATTTCCTGCTTTCAAATATTGAACACTAAACAGTAAATTAGTTTGAGGATGATGGTCACCATCCAGAAAGGAAAGCAATTTCCGCATCAAGTAACCAGACACTCTTCCTAGGAAATTTCCTTCAGAAAATGGATATGATGGACATGGACCTTGAAATAATCTCAGTAGACTTAAAAATTTCACTCCTAGAAACGAAGGACACATTGCACTTCTGGTCTGTAGCCCAAATTGTCATCATGATTTGTTGTATTTTCTAACTGGAGACTGTCTTTCAGAAGTGCACAGAGGGATCTGACTCCAAAATTGAAAATGGGTGACTGGCTGGTGACTCCCTCCCTCCTTGTACTGGGGTCGCGTCCATGGATAGGACCAGAGACGCTGGGATGCAGAGTTGGGAGGCACAGTGCTATACATGCTGGGAGCTCCATAAACCTTTCATTAATGATGAAGATGTTCATGTTTAAAACTTATACTCATACTAGTGTGATATCCAAACAGGGTCCTGGTTACCCACTAGTATTTCAAAGGAAGCCTAATAAGGACAACATCACAGATGGCATAATAGAAACTGTCCAGTATAACATTCAAATCACCTCTGATATTCTGTTTGGGCTGCATGGGTTAGAATCAACAGTAATTAAGGCTCTAAGGTAGATATGAAGACAAAACCCCTGAATCTACATGTAAACAGTCTGTGTGTGTTCAATGTGGCAAAGCTTAGTAAAACTAATGTCAAGATAATGACACATAAAACAATATGGCTGACGTGGGGCGCCTGGGTGGCTCAGTCAGTTAGGCACCCGACTCTTGCTTTCGGCTCAGATCATGATCTCAGGGTCATGAGATGGAGCCCTGTGTTGGGCCCTGTGCTCAGTGCAGAGTCTGCCTAGGGTTCTCTCTCGCCCTCTCCCTCTGCCCCTCCCCCTCTCAAATAAATAAATAAAATCTTTAAAATATACACACACAATATGGCTGATCCATCCCTACTCTCATATAGACACATACTCAGACACCATCAATACCATCTCCCTCTTTTTATATGGGAAACGCTGAAAATTAATCAGCAGCTTTAGTGAGAGACAGAAGTCATGAACTTAGTAGGCCCAAGATAATAAAGGTATACCAAGACCAAAAGTGGTGCTTCGGGGAGTATTTTTGTCAATAATGGAAAAGCACCAATTTAAAAAAAAATTGATTCTGGCTTAAACATAGATAATAAAGAAGCAGTAGGAAGTCAGGGAAAGTTGGCAGGAGTTTCAGAAGAAGATGCCAAAAACCAAGTCGAAGCTAATAATCATAACATCTAAAAGCTGCACAACACTTGCCCTCTGCCGAGCACTGTCCATGTATGCTCTCTATAAATCTTCACAAGTCAACAAATTACTGTTATTTTCTCCTTTGCATAAATGAGAAAGCTGAGACTCAGAGAGGTTGAAAAAGTTGCCTAAGTCACACCGTTAAGTACTGAATGCCAAAACTCAAACCAGGTCCGCCTAATGCTGAAGCCGGTGTACTTAAGCACCAGAGACAGTGAGAATGACCCAAAATAAAAGTGGGAGAGAGTAGAGGAGGTAGCGAGCCCTGCATATGTTGTTATAGCAGCCTGAACAGACCAAGATAGGAACCCCCAAACAACAGTTTATGAACGAGCAATTAGAAAAATTCTGCTCACGGGCTCCTAGAAATAGCATGGACCTTTTGCTGTCCATACTACCTTCTTGATAGGAAAAAATTCATATACATGTAAAATTAAAATCCAGCCTTCCAATATTCAGGGCGAGAGAGAACCCTAATTTGGGGTCCCAAATTTATACTATGCCACTACTGTGGGACTCCTCAATCAAACGATGAAACAGAAGACCATGAAACCTCTAGGGCAGTGGCAAAAGGAAACGTGAAGCCTTTCCAGAGACATTTCCAGAACCCAGAGTATACTTGTCTCATGCAAAATAAAGAACAAAGATGAGCTCATGGTAACAACGTGTAAGCCGTGCAAGGGAAAGACCTCGGGAGGTCAAGTCAGCAGACACGGCAAATGGGGAAATGGACAGAGGCACAAACAGTAGCTTTTAAAGTCTTATGGGTCTATAATGAAATATTTAAATTTAAGTATGTTCAAAATTATTAAATTTGGAAAAGGGCTATGAGATATAATAAAACGGCAGGACCTCCAAACAGACAAAAGAACCAATTTGAAAAACTAAGTAGAGCTTCTACAAAAGAACCAGCCATTTTTCCCAGATTTACTGAGGAATAATTGAACAATGAAAATTTATATATATATATATATATATATATATATACACACACACATATTTACGGGGTACAACATGATTTGATATACATATACACTGTGAAATGACTGTCACAATCAAGCTAATTAACACCTCCCTCACCTCCCATAGTTATCTTTTTGCGTGTGGGTGTGGTAAGAACCCTCAAAACCTACTCTCTTGGCAATATAAAATTGTGAACTCTAGTCACCATGTTGTATATTTAATCTCCAGAACTTATTCATCTTATAACTAATGAAAAGTTTATACCCCATGACCAACGTCTCATTTCCCCTACCCCCAACCCCTGGTAACCACCATCTTACTCTCTGCTTTTGAGACTCCACATGCAAGTGAGATCATGCTATTTGCCATTCTTTGTCTGGTTTATTTCACTAAGCCTCACGTCCTCTAGGTCTATCCGTGTTGGCACAAATGGCAGGATCTCCTTCTTTCTCGTGACTGCACTATGTTCCATTATATTTGGGTACTACATTTTCTTTATCCATTTGTCTATTGATGGACACAAGTTTTTTTCCATGTCTTGGCTAATGTGAATAATGCTGCAATGAACATGGGAGTGCATATATCTGAGATACTGACTTCATTTTCTTTGGATGTACAATTGCTGGATCATAGGGTAGCACTATTTGAAATTTTTTGAGGAAGCTCCATGCTGTTTTCCATAATGGCTGCACCCATTTACATTCCCATCAACACTGTGCAAGGGACACATCCTCACCAACATGTGTTATCTCTCGTCTTTTTGATACCAGCCATCCTAACAGATTTGAGGGGCTATCTTATGGTAGTTTTGCCATTTCCCTGATTCTTAGTGATATTGAGCATCTTTTCATATACCTGTTAGCCATTTGTATATGTTCTTGGAGAAAATGTCTATTCAGTTCCTTTGCACATTTTTAGAAAAGGTTATTAGGGTTTTTTTGTTATTTAGTTTTATGAGTTCCTTATGTATTTTGGATATTAACCCCAAGTCAGATAGATGGCTTGCAAATAGTTTCTCCAGTTGTGTAGCCTGCCTTTTCATTTTGTTCATTGTTTCTTTTGCTCTGCAGAAGCTTTTTAACTTGTAGTCCACTTGTTTTTTGCTTTTATTGCCTGTGCTTTTGGTGTCAAATCCAAAAAGTAGTGTGACGTCAATGTCAAGGAGCTTCTTCTTCTAGGCGTTCTTCTAAGGGTTTATGGTTTAGGTCTTACATTTAAGTCTTTAATCCATTCCAGGTTAACTTTTGTGAGTGTCATAAGATAAGGGCCCAATTTCATTCTTCTGCATGTGGATATCCAGTTTTTCCAGCACCATTTATTAAAGAGATCGTCTTTTCTCTTTGAGTATTCCTGGTGTCTTTGTAAGGATTAGTTGACCCTATATGTGTAGGACTATTTCTGGGCTCTCTATTCTATCCCGCTGGCCAATGTGTCTATTTTTATGCCAGCTCTTTTGATTACTACAACTTCGTAACATAGTTTGAAACCAGGAAGTGTAATGCCTCCAACTTTATTCTTCTTTCAACACTTTAGCTATTCAGAGTCTTTTGTGGTTCTATACAAATCTTAGGATTCTTTTATCTATTTCTATGGGGAAAAATGCCATTAGCATTTTGATAGGGATTGCACTGAATCTGTAGATTGCTTTGGGTAGGATGGACATTTAAACTATTAATTTTATCCGATCTACGAGTACAGGATAGCTTTCCACTTGTGTTTTCTTTGATTTCTTTCTTATAGTTTCATAGTCTTATAGTTTTCATTGTATAGATCTTTCATCTCCTTGGTTAAATTGATTCCTATGTAGTTTATTCTTTTGATGCTATTATAAGTGGAATTATTTTCTTAATTCCTTTTTAGATAGTTTGTTATTTATGTTTATAAACACCACTGATTTTTATATGTTGGCCCTGTATCCTGCAACTTTACTGAATTTATTAATTCTAACAGTGTTTTTGGGGAGTCTTTAGAATTTTTAATTATGATATGTTATCTGCAAACAGGGACAATTTTACTTCTTCCTCTCTGATATGGATGCCTATTTTTTTTTTTCTTGCTTAATTGCTCTAAGAATTCTAGTACCATGTTGAATAGTAGTGGTGAGTATACACTCTTGTCTCACTGCTGATCTTACAGGAAAAACTTTCAGCTTTTCACCATTAGGATGTTAGCTTTGGGCTTGTCATAGATGGCCTTTATTATGTTGAGGTGCATTCCTTCTACACATAATTTGTTGAAGTTGTTATTATAAAAGGATGTTGAATTTTGTCAAATGTGTTTTATGTATCTATTGACATGTTCATATGGTTTTTACCCTTCATTCTGTTAATGTGGTGTGTGTTTGTTGATTTGCAGATTTTGAACTATCCTTGCATCACAAGGATGAATCCTACTTCATCAGGTGTGTGATCCTTTCAGTGTATTGTTGAATTCAGTTTCCTGCTATTTTGTTGAGGATTTTTGCATATATGTTCACCAGACATTATTGGCCTACAATTTTCTTTTCTTGTATTGTCCTCATTTTGCTTTTGTATGAGAGTAATGCCAGCTTCATAAAATGAGTTTGGGAGTGTTCCCTCTTCTTCAATGTTTTGGAGGAGTTTGAGAAGGATTAGCATTAATTCTTCTTTAAATATTTAGTAGAATTCACCACTGAAGCCATCTGTCCTCAGCTTTTCTTTGCTGAGAGAGTTTTGATTACTGCTTTAATCTCTTTAGTCATTATTTATCTATTCAAATTTTCCATTTCTTCATGATTCAGTCTTGATAGATTATATGTGTCTAGGATTATATTTATTTCTTCCAAGTAATCCAGTTTGTTGACATATAATTGTTCATAGTAGTCCTTTGTACTTCTGTGATACCAATTGTAATATCTCCACTTTTACCACCTTATTTGAGTTTCTCCTTTTCTCTTGGTTGGTTTGGTTAAAGGTTTGTCAATTTTGTTTATATTTTCAAAAACAGCTCTTAGTTTCATTGATCTTCCTATTGTCTTTCTAGTGTATTTCATTTATTTCTGCCCTAATCTTAATTATTTCCTTTCTTCTTGCTAACTTTTGGCTTATTTTGTTGTCCTTTTCCTAGTTCCTTGATGTGTAAGCTGTTGTTTGAGATCTTTCTTTTCTCTTAATGTAAGCATTTATCATTGTAAAATTCCCTCAGGACTGCTTTTGCTGCATCCCATAAGTTTTGGTATGTTGTGTTTCCACTTTGTTTGTCTCAGGATACTTTTTGACTTCCCTTTTGATTATCTGATGCATTGGCTGTTTAGCAGTGCTGCTTCATTTCTACATACGTTTGCACTTTCCAATTTTTCCTCCTAATTTCTAGTTTCCTACCATTGTAGTCAGAAAAGATTCTTGATGTGATTTCAACCTTCTTAAATTTGTTAAGACTCGTTTTGTGGCCTACATATCATCTATTCTGAGAAAGATCCATGCACACTTGAGAAGAATGTGATTTCTGCTTCTCTTGGATGGAATGTTTTGTGTATGTCTGTTAGCTCCATTTGGTTCAAAGTATGGTTCATAGCTGCTGTTTTCTTGTTGATTTTCTGGCTGGATGATCTATCTGTTGTTGAGACTGGGTTATTAAAGTCCCCTACTCTTATTTTATTGCTGTCTATTTCTCCTTCAGTCTGTTAGTATTTGCTTTATATATTTATATGCTATGTTGAGTGCATGCAGATTAATAAATGTTATAACCATAGTCATTAATCTTAAAAAAAAAATCCAGTAGGTTAGATGCTGCTAAAGAAAGATGTGGGGAGGGGCAGCTGGGTGGTTCGTTGGTTAAGCCTATGCCTTCAGCTCAGGTCATGATCCTGGGGTCCTGGGATGGAGCCCAAGTCAGGCTCCCTGCTCATCAGAGTGTCTGCTTCTCCCTCTCCCTCTGCTCCTCCCCCTGTTCATGCTCTCTCTCTCTCTCAAATAAATAAATAAAATCTTTTAAAAAAGGGAAAGATTTGGGGAACTGAAGAAATATCTGAAGTAATTACCCATAAATGAGCATAAAATATAAATGGGTAAAAATATAAAGAAAGATCATGACTTGGAAAATGAATTAAATGCCCAATACATATCTAAGGAAAGTTATAGGACAGGAAATATAGAATGGAACTAAGGTATTATTTAGAATGGTAAAACTGAGAATTTTCCAGAAATTCTTTGAGAATTTTCTAGAATTAGGAAACAAAGTAAATATGAAAAATAGATATATCAAAATGAGATCATACAATGAAGTAAAAATATATGTAAAGAAAGTAAATTCCCTTTTTAAGCACAAAATTCATAGATTGAATTTTTAAAAATCCATTTATATGCCATTGACAAAAGATACTTTTATAATGGCACAGAGAGGTTGAAAGTAAAAGGATGAAATAAGATACAGCCAACCACTCACCAAAAAAGAGCTGTAACAGTAGTACGGATAGCCAAAGAAATAACATAGCCTTTTAGTAAGATCACGAATGTTTACGCTTGACCAGCCCATAGAAATGCAAATTGATTCTCCTTCTTATTTGGTATTGAAAAGGACACATATGCCAGATCAATACAGGTACATACCATGTACCAGAGGGTGTGTTAATCTTTTCTAATAAAGATACTACATCTGACATAAGCTTTTGGAATTGGGGCTATTTGTTACATGGTGGTAGTATATTATTGTTACTATTTGCAGTGGCCAGGCCTAGTAAATTAAATGGGGACATAATGGGGCTACCACCCTTGCATCCT
The DNA here is from genome assembly GCF_037043125.1 of Eumetopias jubatus. Lineage (NCBI taxonomy): Eukaryota > Metazoa > Chordata > Mammalia > Carnivora > Otariidae > Eumetopias > Eumetopias jubatus. The sequence goes on from NW_028274812.1 coordinate 144,162,451, forward strand.
TTAAATTTTTAAGAATAGCACTGATTTCCGTCATTCTCTCAACATGTGATATTTATTCTCTTGGCCTGGAAGGAAAGTTTCTTGGCCTTTCCCTCTGTAATAACTCCCATTCTACAGGTCATAAGAATCAAGGTGAGGGTTGGGAACGGTCAGTCTAATTATTTATTTGGCACTGAGGAAATGACCCTGGGTGGGTCTGTGTACCTAGTGGACCCACTGTGATATGGACCTTGGCTGGGACTCCATGTATGATCTGACTCCCCTATGTCTCTACAATGATAGAGGGGGCCAGGATATCACTTTGGGTCCCCAAAAATCAGTGTCAAGTTGGAACCTGTATCCAACAGTGCTCAAAGTACTTGGCATATCCCTTTCTTCCATGTATGGTTATCCAAGTACACGTCTATAGTTCCTTTTGGGGAAGGAGTGAGGAAATTACCAAACTGCCCATGTCACAGCGTTTCAGGGTCCTTCTCCATGAGGACCTAGCCTCTGTAGTTAATTGGTTCTGGGACTAAAAAAATAGCACAGACTGAAAACCAGGCAAAGGATTGTGGCCATTTATTGGGGCAACTAACTTCAGCCTTCTGCTCATTCTTTACTCCATTTAGTCATATATATTAAGCAACATCCTTGTTAGCTGCCCATCTATCTTGCCTTTAGGAACACCTATCCTATTAATCATTCTTGTGAATTCTGCAAGGCAGGGTCCTATGGATGCCAATCCAATACTGCTGTCCACAACAGTAATTACTCCAGCTTTGCTTTGGTTAAGTGTTATTCTGGGATCCCATCATCTTTATTGTTGCTACAAAGCCCAATTCTGTAACAGCATCTCCTACCATCCATTCTAGCCTACAAAATATAGCTACTGCTGAGCTTCTAAAAAATGCTGGTGCTCACCAGCACATTCATCACCTTAACAAGTGGCATATCTTCCAAGCTCTCCTAACACTTTCATGTCTTACATAGGAGACTTATTCTAGCACGCTCACATCAAGGTATTTTTTTTTATTTTTTCCTCCATAGCCTGCCATGACTGCCTGACACCTATACTTCATTTAATTGGAACCAGTGCTTTTTCCAGTCTTCCAAGAGCTATCCCAGCAGCATATTAGTTCTGTGTCCCAGGGCCTGTGCTGGGGAATTCAATCTTGTGTCACCAGAGCATGCCTCCAAGTTGGCAAGCTCTCCATCCTGCTGTATATTCTTTCTGACTTGACCCAACATCCCCAGGCTCCATGCAGCCATGTTATCCAGGTTCTTGCAAGATGGGAAGCACAATCTAGTAAATGGTCTGCCCTTGAATGAGACCTCTGCATAGTATTCAAGCAAAGGGGGACTCTAATTTCCAATAAGAGGGAGTAATTTCTTCAGATCCAGAAGGTTCAGGAGAAACTAGAGTAGGTTCAAGGTTCTCAACTGCATCTACCCTGGTGGTCCCACACCAGGTCTTGGGTTCCCAGTCCTTCCCCATTTAAGGACCTGGCAGTGCCATAGAGGACACTTGTCTAGGCTGAGAATTCAGCCTTCTTTGACTTCTTCTTCTCTCATTACGTCCTGGATTTGGTCTTCGGCTCTATCTGCCTCTGAACATAGTAGGAAAGAATTCTTTTAAATGCTGCCAATGAGGCCCTTGGAATTTCACACTCTGCTTTAAATTGCTGATTAACAGACCTGAACATGTCATTTCCTTTCTTCAGTGTTCAAAGAGCACTTAGCAAGAGCAACCTAATTCCAGCCATCCTCCTTAGTGTAACCACTTCCCCCATGTACCTCTCAAATCCCAGAGACACTGCACCAGCCAGTACCCCCCTTCCACCTACATGCCCTCCGACCTTACCACAGATGACCCAGTACACCAGAGACTATCAGAACTCCACCTACCTCTAGTCATGGGACACCCATTGCTGTCTGGCTCCTGAGTGCTCCTCCTCCAAAATTCCACCCGAAAAATCTATTTCCCAAGCCCATGCTATTCTGGTACCCCCGTCTTAGGTTGTATCTTCTAGATGCAGAAACTGAGAAGAGGATTGTTGTATGATCAATAGAAGGAGGGAGAAGAAGAGTGAGAGAAAGAGGAGAGGGCGGAGGGGAAAGTAAAGACAGTAGCCCTGCAGAAAAGTAGCCTGATCCCACGGGGAGGTCTGGAGCACAAACTGTACCATCGAGTTGGCGTCATCTTGAGACGGGGGATGGGGGTGGGGGCCTCATGTTATTTCCTCCCGTGTCAGTTGGTCATTGGCAGCAAGCCGTCACTGTGAGAATGGGACCTTCTGGGCAAGACAGCTTCTGTTTGACTTCTTCAGAGGAAGTCAACACTCACAGCACTCAGTGGATGGATGCACTGGCCAAGTAAAATAGATCTGGATGGGGCGCCAATAGCATCCCCTGCCCATGCCCACTGACCCAGGAGTCAGTGAGGAAAGTAGAGAAACTTACAAAAACTATTTAGAGCCAAATGACAATAAAAAATAACTTGTATTGGAACTTGCGGTTATAGGGAATACGGCACATATTGGTAAATGGACAGCCTCAAAAGCACACATTAGAAATGAATCAAGCCTAAAATATGATTAGCAAGGCATTTGACCTAAGGAGTTATGGAAAACACACAGAAAACAGAGGAAAGGAAATATGAGGGATAAGAATCGAGAGCAATAATGAAACCAAAAAAGAGTATAGAGAATCAGAAAATTGGGTATTTTAAAAAAAACATTAATAAAAACAAATATCTGGTGATAGTGAACAAGGAAGAAAAAGGAGATATAAACAATCCTAGAAATGAAAAAAAGAGAGAACATGACAACATTTAGACAAGAGTTTTAAAATGTTTTAAAAGAATACTATAAATAGCTTTGGCAAACAAACTTGAAACATGAAGGAAATGAACAATTTTCTAGCTAAAGATAAATTGCCAATTTGACTCAATAAACAGAAAATCTATTAGGCATGTAACCACTAAATAAATTAAATTAAAAAACAAAACGAAACAACTTCAAACACACACACACACACACACACACACACACACACACACACACACACACACACACACAATACAAGGGGTGGGCAGTTTTAAAAGCAATCAAGCCCTCAAGAAAGAGATGATGACCCACAACAGCAAAATGTTTAGTGAACCAGAAAAGGAGGGAAATGCGTCCTCCTTATTTTAGGAAGGAATTCTATCTTTGAGAGGAAAACCAGAAAAAGGTCATATGAGACTCAATCGAAAGAGCTCAATTCCATGTACAAACATAGACATACAAATCCTAAGTATTTGCAAATCAAGTCCCTCAATGTATAAAAATGCATGTACATATTACCAGTTACTATTTGTCCTAAGAAGGTAGTAACATGGGGTGCCTGGGTCGCTCAGTCAGTTAAGCGTCTGCCTTCAGCTCAGGTCATGATCTCAGGGTCCTGGGATTGAGCCCCATGTCGGGCTCCTGGCTCAGCAGGGAGCCTGCTTCTCCCTCTCCCTCTCCCCTTGCTCATGCTCTCTCTCTCTCTCTCTGTATCTCTGTGTCTCAAATGAATAAATAAAAAAAAAATCTAAAAAAAAAGAAGGTAGTAACAGCTTAACATTAGTAAAAAAAAACTAAGGTAATTCACAACATTGAAAAAAAACTGAAGAGAAAAAAGAATGAAAATCTTAATAGATGCAGAGTTTTATAAAAATCACTCATAGCTCATCCTTTCAGAGTTCGCAAATAAAACAACTTCTTAGGAAACTACAAGTGAAAGAGAAATTTAACTTGATACTTACCAAAAATATAAACAAATGTTACATTTAATGTTAAATACCAGAAGTATTCCCTTAATATCAGGGAAAGACAAAAATATCCACTATTGTCCCTTCCGTTCAAGATGTGCTGGAGGCTCTAGCTAGTTCAATAAGAATAGGAAAGAAAAAAATATTTTAGAATTGGAACAGAAAAAGAATAAGTGTTAGTTTTGCACACAGCATGATAGTCTTCATTAAAAATCCCACAGAAACTTACAAACTACTTTTAATAAGGGAGTTCAGCAAGGTGCTAAATACAAAATCAATTTACAGAAATCAATGACATCCCTCAATATCATAAATATATCATTGGAAAACATAACTTTAAAAAATTATTCAATTCCCAATAGCCAGAGAATTATAAACTCTCTGGGAATAAATATATTAAAAGATGTTCGCGAACTTTACAGTAAAAAGTATGCAAATTTTTGGATTTTTTAAAAGTCCTGGATAAATGAAAACTTCAAATTTATATCTATCTCGATATTATAAAGATCTATGTACTTTTTTATTATGTTAATCACCATACATTACATCATTAGTTTTTGATGTAGTGTTCCATGATTCATTGTTTGCGTATAACACCCAGTGCTCCATGCAGTATGTGCCCTCTTTAATACCCATCACCCTATGTAGTTTTAATGAAAATCTCAACAGAGCTTTTCATGGATCCTGACAAGTTTAGCCTATAAATGTCTAAGAAACAGTAAAGAGCTGAGATAGTTTTGAATGGAGTTGGGGGTTCGTGCAACCAAACATCCCTTCTTATTATAAAGCTATATTATTTAAAAATGAAGTTTCAGCATAAGGAGCTCAACAGAACAGAAGGGAAGCAGAACATGAGGCCAGACAACCTATGGACAGACCCTCCTCTATAAACAGACAAATAAGCTATTTGTCACAAACATGCTTCCTTCATCTATGGACACAAGAACTTAATACACAGTCACAGGAGAGCTAGGTACCTCCAAGGCTTGGACCCAAGAGATTCCTGTCCCAAGAGATCACATATTTAAAAAAAAAAATGAGAGAGAGAGAGAGAGATCATATCTAAAAGTTTTGGGAAAGAGAAGGCTTCAAGCATGGAGTATCACATGCCTTTTTAATGAGCACATTGTCATGACCATTTTTGCATACTTGCTCTTTGTTTTTTTTTTTAATTAGGGAGGAAGCCTGCCTTTCAATACCTTAGATGAGACATGTTTTCCATTGCATCTCACTCTTGTCAACCATCCTGGATATAAAAGAAAAGAATAGTCACCACATGGGTGGAGAAGCAGCACCCAGACTCTCTGTGGGGAGCTTGACCCTGGGCAGAGCCTCCTTGGATCCACGTCTCCACTGAGGCAGCCTCTCATACTCTTCTAAGGAAAGGGGCTCATTAGCAGTAGCCTAGAAAACAAATGTGGATAATATAGGATACAAAATTAATGTTATCTTGAGTATAAAGAGAATTTGTTGAAAATAAAAGTTCTAAACTAGTATTTTCTCCTGTATATTCACTGACAAAAAAAAAAAAATCCTATTACATAATTCAGGACCCAGCAAGAAGGGATCTGTGTTCTTCTGCTCAGTTGCCATAACAAGACACCACAGATGGGGTGGCTTCAACAACAGACACTTATTTTCTCACCGTTCTGGAGGTAGAAGTCCTTAATCAAGGTGCTGGCGGATCTGGTTTCCGGAGAGGCAAATAGAGGGCTGGCTTGTAGAGAACAGCTTCTCACTGTGTCCTCACTTGTCCTTTCCTCTGCGTGAGCAAGCCCGGAGCGGAAACTCGTGTCTCTTCTCTTCTTGTAAGGACACCTGTCCTGCGGGCCCACCCTTATGACCTCCTCTAACCGTAAATGCCTCCATGAGGACCCTATCTCCAAATACAGCCACACTGGGGTTGGAGATTTCCACATACAAATTTGGGGTGGGGGGAAGATTATTCAGTCCATAATAGGATTCTCCTCCAATCTTGACCCAAGAATGTCCCTAAAACACATGGGAACTTGGTATCGTTCCCACTACCAATCGATGAGGGAAAGGACAGCATGTTCAATAAACGGTGCTAATGGGATGTAAAGTACAGCATAGGGAATACAGTCAATAATACTGTTATAACTTTGTACGGCGACAGAGGGTAACTACACTTACTGCGGTGGGCACGTCGTAATGTATACCCGTGTCAAATCAATATGTGGTACAGCTGAAACTAATACAACACTGAATGTTAATATCCTGGAATTAAAACAAAAACTTAAAAGAAAAAGAAATATGTTGGTTTTGCTTCCCTGCCCTGCTGGCCACTCGCAGAAACAATAAAAAAATTAAAAATAAATATATTTTCAAGAAAATGGAATGTTTGGGTTTGAGGCAGCTACGAAGGGTATCCAACTGAGAATTGTATGCCCAGGTTTGGAGCTCCCATGCAGAAGACACCTGGCCTGGAGAGCCAGCTCTGGGAGTCACAAGTAGAGAGGTGACTGTTAAGATCATGACTGCATGTGAGGTTGCTCAGGGAAACCACAAAGATTCAAAGAGAAGGAAGACACACCCATAAATTAGCAGCCAGATTCAGGGGAGAACCACAGTAATCCTCATGCTTCCCTGTACCCACAAAGAACAAATACAGTAAAACCAAGGGGCATTGCCTCGAGTCTTAAAGCGGATGTGTATTGTTTTTGTTTTGCATTTTAAAATCATTTTTGTTATTATGAAACCAATAACAAATGGAAAGAGAAGTGCAGGATGTCTCTGCATCATTTTTCTCTTTAAGGGAAGATTGAGTTTGTGAGGGCATTTGAGAGATCCTAACAAACATTTAAGAGATTAAGGTTCCACGGGCGGCGGGGGGAGACAAACACTTGGAAACCTTCAGAAAAGCTGTATGTTTATTCTCGTAAGAATTTTATAAGCAGTGCATGGCTAGTCGCTTTACAATACCTTGTAGAAATGACAATCCTTGTTGGTTGTGGGAAGTGTGTAAGGAGATTTGACTTTGGCAATCCAGATGCCTTCTTTATTGGTGAGGTTTCTTTTTTCACTCTCATAGAATAACAAAGATACTTGGGTCAACTGCTCAACAGGTATTATCCTCAGCTGTGGTACCTCAACCCACATATTTTGTTATTACATATCAAGAAGGCAAAATGCTCGTACTTAACGACCTTTGTTTCTCAAACATGAAGGGAAAGCATAAAATGACTTTAATTTAGTAGAATGAAAGCAGTTGACTCACCCACAACCAGAAGCCGAATTTTAGCTAACCTCTTTGTAAAACTGTAAGTTTAAAAACCAAAATTGTAAGTTTATTCCCATAGCCATATCTACATAAAATATGTGTAAGTTGGGCAATTTGTTCTGTTTTTAAAGATGTCTTTATTTATCACATAACAAAAACTTTGGACCTGTGTATCCCTAATACCATTTCATAAAAGAAAAAACCATGTTTTTTTTAATATACCTGAAAATTTCATCAACTAAACAACATGTATATGAAGATGTAAACAATTTTTCTTTACATAATGAAGCTTAATATTCATGCCAAATAGAAACAGAAGTATCGTTTTGTGTGTTGAATTTCCACATGGTTTAAATGAAAAAGTTTCTACTGCATTTGTGAAAAACGTCACGCAGAGAATTGGGAAATGAAATATAACCACACAACATCATAAACAAACAATAAAACAGCCAGACACATTTTAGTTAAATAAAACAAAGATCTATTTACTCAAGAGATACAGTAAACTTCCATATTTCAGAATGAGCACTGATACAGAAATTAAAAAAATTAATGCTCATAATTTGATCAAAGCACAAATAATTTTCCTTACAAAGAGAAGTTCTAAACATAAATCACATAAAAATGATAAGCACAACTTAACTTTTACTTACAACATCAATAATCACCCATTATCATTGTACATAGTAAGGATTTAAGGCACAAAAGAAGCAGCGAAGCAAAAACCAGGGTGAGTTTTCTCCAGACTTCTTCTGATACGCACTATGGTCATTCCCTCTTCCCACTTGCCATGACATTTGTGGCAATAACTCAGTCACTCAATTAGACTGTGTGGTTTAAACTGATCAACTACAGAGAAACTACAGAGAATTCATGTGGTCCCATTTGTAGATTGAAGCTAAGTCTGTTGTTGGCTTAAGTCAACGGAGCTCCATTACTTACCTCCTGATTTTACAAATGCTTTACAGTTATCCAGATATTTTAAAATCCTTTCCTAATTCCCCATATTTTACAGGATGTCATACGTCTTCCAAAGCAAGGTTTCCTTCTTCATCAACATGTGGGGACACACTTTCATGCTCTCTCCGAGTCCCTTAGATTTCATGGTAGGAAATATGCAAATTTTATGTGCTAAGAACAAAAATCAGACCCATTTCCATCCTGGGATAATTTCTGGAAAGAAAGAATCTTAGAGTATTTACAAGATTGATATTTAATAACAAAGAACTGTACATGCTTGTCACCTTAGAAAAACAGACTAACCTTAAAAAAAAGGAAAAAGAAAACAAGAAAGTGTTGCAACTCCAGGATATGACAGTCACTCAAGGACACTACAAAGCTTCTGTACTGAACTAGAACATTATAGATAAAATGGTAAAATAGTAAGTCAGTCTTGTATTCTATTTGCAGTGCACCTCGCTACTTGGTACCAAAGAGAGTCCTCTGTGCATTCCTGTAAATCATGTACATATATTCACCAACAGTGATAACCTTTGACAGAGTCCCTGTTGGTGTGAAATATTCTGCACCTAACGCATATGGTAGTTAAGTCTGGTAACAAAGAGCTAAGAGACTGTACTCTGCCATTAGGTCAGGAAAACATGATGATCGATCTATCTATCTATCTGCAATCACTCCTTCATAGAATAAACTTTTCATTAGAATTCCGGTAGCTTTCTTACTTTGAAAATTTTAAATCTTTTAAATCCTACAGGAAACAATTTTTAAAGCACCATGATATAGATCATTTCTTAGCATTTCCTCTCTTTACACATTGCTTCTCTCAAAGAGAGTCTTCTTCTATTAATAACGCAATGCCTGAGGAGGCCCATTCAATAAAGTGTGTGAGTGCATCTGTATAAGTATTTGATATGTATATGTGAATATCTATATATTCTCTTTCTGTTCAAATTGGCAACAGTTCACATGGGATGCTTTCTCTTTAGTAATTTAATCTGCTTTTAAAAATTTTGCGTTGCTACTTATTGAGCAAAAGTGAAAGGACAGAGCTAATTCTTTAGGAGAGTCAGTTAATAACACAAAGAAGCCTTCCTGATGTTCTGTGGCCACAATTTTGAATACACAGATATTTCCTAGGTGAATGAACTTTATCCCTTGTGTGTAAGATAGGTCATTTACCGAAATTTTCCAGGATGTTGGTTTATGAGCTATACGCTGGAAAAGCTAGCATGAATAAGTTCACATTAGTATGGCTTCACAACTGTGAGCCCGCAGAGCTATCTAATGGACTCTGAGCCACATAGAGATGGGATGGTTCTGCCTTTACAGACCACAGCAGGAACCAACACTCTCAGAATAAAATGGGAGGCATGAGAGTATCATGTTCTTCCTGTGAGTCTGGCATTTGAATATTCCCCAGAAGACATAAGGGGAAAAGCAATGTCTTAATAAGTGGAGAGTCATTCTCTGGCTATAGAGAAAAACAATGAGTAAAAAGTTATCATATGGCCATAATGTCATGCTGTGTAACTAGAAATCCATAGATGCTCAACAGATACTGAACAGAAGATACTGAGCGAGATGATGTCCTTAGCATGAAAATGATGTTAGCTAAAACTGTATTTTGCTCTGCAAAACTCTAATGTTCCAATTCAACTAAGCAACCAGTTGTTTACGAATGTCTTACAACCCAATTAAGCTTGAGAAACGAGTTCCATAAAACTAGAATGAGAGGGTCTGTACCCACAGCCTCACAAAGAGCTGACATGGAGAAGCATTCCACTGGCTAGCACATCAGAGCTATGTGAGTTTGTCACAGCATCCTCTCTGCTGGAAACAATACTTGCAGCCTGCCCAAGATCTCTTCTGCTCACTCACATAAATGCTCCCCAGATCTGTCCATGAGTCCAGCTTAACTGGTGCAGCTAACCTGCCACGGAGACCACGACTCCCACAGAGAACACGTCCACACATGGGGGGTGAGTCAGCTCTCCTTCTTCGTGCTGATGTCATCCTCAAAATGATGTTCACACTTCCCATTCTCTGTGAATGATGTTTCCCTTGGTTAGACAACATATTTCATTCTTTTTCTTTTTTAGTAGTATGTGCTTACAAACAGTTTTAAGGTGATGAGTTGTTGTTCATCCCCTCAAGTTAGGTCACAATATATCTTGTCAACAGGTGGTAAAATATGCACATCCAAGAGAAGAATTATATCCTGATTTTTTCCATTTTTTGCTATAGTTAACTGTGGCCTGTCATCTTCCTGAAGTGTTTGTATATTTTGTTGTTCATGTAAAACAACATTGGAATTATTGAGATGACTCTTAAAAAGGTCCTGAAAACCTAAGCTTTATAGTATAATGAGGAACAGAAGAAAAAAAAAATACAAGATCTCTTTTAAAGAAGGAAAAAAGAGAAACTCATTAAAGAAAGAAAAGTAAAAGAATCACCTTGATAATTAGTTATAATTTCTTGCATTTAATTCCTGATTTCTATAAACTATTGAACATCATTAACCCCAGGCCCAGTAATGGCACGGGAATTTAACATCAAAAAACCAGCTAGCCTATCTCCCTAGCAACACAAGATTGTTGCTTGTAGTTTACAGCGTTTCATATTGTCCCCTTTGAAAAAAAATAAGCCTACCTGTAATAAGCACAATCTAGATTTTATACCAGAAATATAGAACACCCATTTACAATTCATCCTCCCAGATCAATATACCCTTATATCACCATCTCTTTCCAATACTGTTACGTTATAGTCTCCATTTATGTTTCCTATTTGTAGAAAATATTAAAATAGCTGCTAGGAAAAAAAATACATTCATTTTCTGTAGTATTATTAAGTGCTTGATATAACTACCTTTATTCCAAATGGTTGGTTATGAAACCTGGAGGGGAAGAAAATCTTTTAACCTTATGATTAATAATGAATTCTACGAAAGCACTAGAAGTTTCCTTTCAAATTTATAACATCTACACAATTAACAAAAATATTCTTCAATATGAGAAAAATAAACTATTTCTATATTTAAGGAAGACCTGCGTCATCTCTTAAAAACTCAGAAAACATACAATTATGTTTTCCCCATATATACCTAACAAGGCCATTGTGAGTTCTTTTAATTAGCCCACAAAAGTGTAATAAGAAACTGGTTTCATCATGACAATTTAAACATTTTTCAACAGTTTCTATCAGAGGGCTTCTAATTATATAGGAAGGAATCTGCTTGAAAGTCTAAATATAACTGGCCATTAAAATAGACATTTGCTGATATCCCTAGGGGCAAAAATATGACAAGGCCAATCCTAATAGAAATAAGGCACAAAGCAAGTCAAATGCAGTCTTGGGTTTTTTTTGTTGTTGTTCTTCTTTTATAAAGATCTGGAGAGAATTCAATCTTTAGACTAGCCAATATTGAGTTTTCTAACACAGTAGCATGATGGAGAAGAGATGGGTATTATTGGTGAAGGAGACTAGATCCATGAAAATCCAGAGGACATCAGAACTTGCAAACTATCCAGCTAGGCTCAATGACTATAATTGGGTGTTCCATGGTAAAATTCCTTCCTGAGCGTGTCATTAAAGCCATAAGGATTAAAACCTGAAGCACTTAAGGGAGAGGGGGGTGCCCAGATGAATCACTAACACACTGAATGGAGACTTCCTCCTTCCAAAATGTGCTCTTTTTAATTCGTGTGAGATGGGTTTGGGATCAGGAGGAAGAAGGGTAAGAATATCAACAAGTCAAGGAAACATTTCAATCTACTGCCATCTCTGAAACTAAATTACAATTTGTTTATTCAAGAGTTTGTTGCTTTAAAAAAAAAAAGGACATGCTTTCCTATTATCATCTCTTTAAAATTCTATGCCTTCCTAGATAAGTGCTCTAGAATAAGCTTCCATCTAATAACCTCACTTCTAAATTTATAGACAAGTCTATAATAGGTGTGGTCCTAACCTTTTTCATCGCTTACCAAGACAAGTGGCCAATTGTCATCCCGAGCAACTGTCCCTCTATCCCTCTTACTTAATTTTTCTAAATGACTTTTACAAATATATCCCATGAAAAGAAGCCACTCTCCCCTAGTAGCTACTCAAAATTATCTAGTCTTTCCATTAAGCCTCCAATCTTAGAATTCCATAGGTAGTATTCAATATTGTCACACCATGTTCAGCAGTAACTAAATCCTCATTATTCAAGTATTATAACCCTTCATTTTCCTGATAATCAATACACTCTCTTTTTTAAAAAATTATCTATGCTACGACAGCATAGTCCTCGTTTTGTTCGTTGTTCTCATTTTCTTGTGGACTCGTGATTTTTACTTCTGGTCTTGGTGGTCTTTGAGGGTCTAAGTCAGCCTGGAAGAAAAGATACCAAAACAAAGATATTTAGCTCTTTAGTCCCAAAGGTCATAAAATTCAGAAGGGAAAAAAAAATGACTCCGTATTTCAGGTAATCATATAAATATTCAACTAAAAATAGTTCCTTGGGCCCGTCCCTTTTGTATTCTAGTTGATCATGACCCAGTGGACATGCCATCCTCAATACCTTACTTGCACAAAAGCTCGACCTGGGACCACAAGAGCACAGACTCACTGCTCGTGCTGCAGGCTTTATTTTTCTCAATTTTTTTCTTTTTCTTTTTCTTTTTTTTTTTAAAGATGTTATTCAAATTGTCAGAGAGCGAGAAAGGAGAGAGAGCACAATCAGGGGAAGAAGCAGAGAGAGAAGCAAGCTCCCATGTGGGACTCGATCCCAGGACCCTGGGATCATGACCTGAGCCGAAGGCAGACGCTTAACCGACTGAGCCACCCAGGCGCCCCTCAATTTTCTTTTTCTTGATTTCACTTTAAGTTTTTCTTTTCAATAGCATATTTAACCATTTCATTTCAGCATTTTCAGAGAAAAGAGAAAAGTACAGCAATTCTACCTCATGTCACATTAACCCAGCCCCATACCAGTTGTTCTTCTGTTAGTTAGAGCTCACAAATTCCTTGTGAATATGGTACCAAGTACGCTCAAGTATCAGACAGATAAGGGCAGGAAGGAAACCAAGTACAGAGGCAGGATTTCTCCAATGGCATGTGCATCCCTGTGCGCGGACTTCTTTCATGGTATCAAGGATCTTGTCTCATTTACGTGTCCTTCTCCCATGAGACTGAAATCCAAGGGGATGGGATTGGAATTCGCTGGTTTTCAAACTCTGCTCCATGGAAGGCTGGAGGCTCCATGACCCTCGTAAGGGCCACCCGAGTGGGAACAGGGAGACTAGCTCCAAGGCCCCTGCCCCTACGGCCATAATTTATGCTCTAAAAAGGAAAAAAAAAAAATACTGGGACTCTTATTTCACATTGTTATCTCATGAAATGTCTCAAATAGAGCACCAGCTCAATGAATGTCGGTCGCTTGTGGTATGTTTCTCCCATGTTCCCTGCTGTCTTCCTGTCATCCCAGCACACTGCCTAAGAACAGCTACAGGGCACAAAATGTTACACCACAAACTGAACCCTTAGTCGTTCTAGAAGTAAATGATCCTTTTGAAAAAGTTAATTTTTAATGTATAATTTAGGATTCCTATGGATCTTGTTTTTTGCATGTTTGATACACTTCAAATGTCCCCAAATGAGCAACGGAGGGAGAATGAAAACAAGATGCCTTGCCATTAGAAGAGAGAAGAGTCAAGTAAGATTCAGTCTCTCTGTGGGTGACTGCTCTGCTTCGGCATTTGCAGGGTTAACATCCCTAACTCATCACATAGCAGGTACTTGTTCATTTGCAACCCCACAAGTTTAGATTCGCCATCAGTACATCCCCGGAAGACCTGTACTTCACATTATATGACCTTGATCTTGACTGAGACCCGATTCTTATAAGAGGCCTATTTTTAAACGTTAAATTTACAGAATGGAAAAAATAAAATAAAATAATAAATAAATAAATAAATAAATAAATAAATAAATAAATAAAATTTACAGAATGGAAGACAGGCAGTCCCTTCATTTCTGTACAACTGTTTCAGGTTATAAAACTGAATTAAAACCTAAAGCACTGAAAGAGTACATACTTGGAGCTTATGACCGGGGTCCCACATAGGATCTGCACTTTGATTTCATGCTGTAGACGTTCATCAAAGGCAACAGTAACAAAGGGCTTCATGAAGCCGACTCTTGTAGTTACCATATCATGACAACGAGGATATTGTCCTCTACGTTACTGTGCTTTCCAGATGATACCCCCAGATAAACCATTTTGCTTCCCTTGAGAAAGTGTGTGTGTGTGTGTGTGTGTGTATGTGTGTGTGTGTGTGTATTCCTTGAGAAGTTCATTTTGTTTCCTTATTGAGGGAAAGGGAATCATGTAATGGACTGATTTCCTTTTCTAATTTTAGCTACAAACAACTTCAGGATACAAATTTTCGCTCAATTTCAGTAACAATGTAGAATAGCATATGGGGAATTTCTGGCTGCCTACAACTGTGATTCCCTCACCTTGAGGAAAGATGAAATGGGAGACACATTGAGTGTTTTCACTTAGATGTTGAGAATGTTTTCATATAAAACAGACAACAGATTACAGACAACTCTGTGCTGGTTATTAAAAACTGGCCACAAGAATGTTTTGCTATTTTACCATTACTAAATTTGATTCCCCCCCCCAAGCAAAATAAAACAGATGAGTCAATAATAAATCATCAAGAAAACCACACTCATGACACTGGGTGCTAGGAATGAAGACAGCAAGGCCCACTTGAGAGGTTACAGCCTGAGGGAGGTGGACCCTGCCCAGAGGGATAGACAGGAAGGCTTCATTCTCAAGGATGGGAAGAAGGCTGTGGCTACCTCTTACAATATGACGTTGAACTTGAGCCTATTCATCAGTCTCTAGTTTAACCATCCATCCTCTGGAAGAATGCCTGCATGTGAGACTATCCTGCTGCAGGGCCCCTGGTGGGAAAACAGGCTAGGAAGGAGGCTTTACCATGTAATTCCTTACCCTCTCTGTATAACAAATAGAACCATATCTTATTAAGTGCCTGGTGCATCAAATGCTTAATTCAATCAATCCATTTAATGTGAACTAAACAAGTGAAACTTTAACATCTCCAGAGTACAAAGAAGTCATCCATGACAGAGGGGATATTCTTTCTTTCACGTCTAGATCTCATGGCCTTCATGTTCATTTCTTATCTGTACCTTCCCTGATATTAAATTATTTGTATTTGTGTATATTTGTTATATACATTCTCAGGAGCCTCTGCAAACTCTGTAGAATGAGATAAGGGATGGATGGATGGATGGATGGATGGATGAAAGGGTGGGTGGATGGATGGATGAATGGGTGGGTGGATGGATGGATGAATGGGTGGGTGGATGAGTGGGTAGATGGGTGAAATGGTTATGAGTGGGTGGATGTGTGGATGAGTGGGTACATGGGTAGATGGGGGATGAGTGGGTGGATGAGTGGGTGCATGAGTGGATGGGGAACGAGTGGATGGGTGTATGGCTGGGTAGGTGAGTGGGTAGATGGGTGGGTGGGTAGATGGATGGATGAATGGACAGATGGATGGATGGCTGGGTGATTAGTGGGTGGATGGGATGGTGATAGTGGGTGGATGGGTGGACGGATGGGTGGATGACAGGACAATGCGTGGATTCTCTGACAGATGGATGACAGTACTTTTAAGTGCCTGAAATAATATAGTCAAGTAAATGGTATTGAGTCCTTCCCTGCTCAACAGTAAGTGGTTCCAGTGTAACTCTTAAGTGCTTGAATAATTCCCTAAGTGCATGGGCGTGTGCACCACACACACATTCACACATGAACACAAGTGAGCAAAAGCAATAGAAATACCTCATCTTGTCCACTGCCAGCTCCTTGCGACTTTACTTCCTCATCCACTGCCTCCTGAGGCTCAGTATTAACCTGATCCAGCTCCTCGCCATTTTCTTCATTGGTGCCCCCGTTAACGCGGGTGGGAGCCGCCGGCTCCTCACTGTGATCCGGGAGCCCCCCGACTTGCTCAGAGGCATCTGTAGTCTCCTTCTCTCCTCCTTCTTCAACTTCACCATTCATTCCCGAAAAATCTTCTTTCTGCTCTGCATCCTTGTTTGCTTTTTCTCCATCTTCTTCCTCATCTACTATTTCCGCTGGCCTCTGGTGGGTCAGAATGAACAATGGATAAAAGCAAGCAGGGCAACAGAGATTTTCCACTGCACGTTATAACAACGTGATGATGATTATCCTACAGTCACGTAAAACTTCCTCACACGTGCAGAGTGCTCTGCAGCAGATAATGTGCTAACCTTTCCTGAGCACCTACTGAATGCCACTCTTCACAAGGATTTTTCCTCCTTTGCTCCTCACAACAATCCCGTGAGGTTGGTATTATTCCCCTTTTACCGGTGAGAAAACTAAGGTACAAAGAGACCAAGTATCTAGCCCAAGATCCCGCTGTACGGACGTGGACAGCCAGGCCTGGACCAAGGTGTGTGACTCCAGGACCAGTGCTCATAAGCCCCGTGGCAGAGACGAAGCCAGACTGCAGGGCCTTTGGCCAATATAGAGCGGAGCGTCCGGCCCAGGGGAGGAGGTTAAAAAAAAAGTCTCTGTGGAGAAGTCATCCTCCTCATCGCGACTGCCTCGGGCATATTTAGCTCTCTAAATACAGAAAGAGGGCAATGGTGGTGGTACCAGGGCGTGAAGCCAGGCTTTCTAGGACCAAAGGTGGACCGCTGCCCACACAATGCCTGGGGGCTCACACTATATCTCAGAACACAAACACGGTCGTGCAGGTCCAAGGCCAAGAAACTCTACGTCCTTTCTATAAAAATGAGAAGTGCTCAAGAATTTATGAGCTCAAATTAGGCATTTTCCAAGTTATTTGGATACATGTAAATCTGATTTAAGAGACAGCAGAAGGCCGACTTCCAGAACCAAGACTTTGGAGAATAACCCGGGTTCAAGCCCTGACCAGGCACTTACTGGCTGTCACCTCACTGCTTGTCACATAAGAAGAGTGCCCACTTGTAACATGAGAATATAATAAAACATCCAGGGGGGGGAATGAATGAGAGAAGTTACATGCAGTGCCTACCACTGTACCTGGCACATCACATCCTAAGAAAACACTAGAGTCGCTTCCCATTTGTAGGACATACTCTGTCCCGGAGCCCTTAGATTTTTTACTGCCTGCAATAAAATAACAGCTTTTCTTTTAAAGTATAGTATAGAAAGAACACAGGATTTATTCTAAGTTAGGACCCTAGACCTGCCTCTTTCTGGTTGACACTGGACAGGTCACATGGTCCTCCAGCACCCGTAAAATGAAGGTCTCAGATGCAATTCACCCTGACCATCCCCCCTTCCAGCTCTGGAAGTCCATTCTCCTCAAACTGTTCAAATGCTTGTTATGAGGTCTTAATGGTCTTCTTGTAAAAGTTAACGTAATACTCTCCATTTTTGGAAGTAAAGAAAAAAGAAAAAAAAGAAACAAAACAGAGTGGAAGCAAAAGTTCAGGGCAAAACTCCACACAACATTATTTTGAAGAGGAAAAGAGTTGAACCGTGAAGTCTTATATTCTGCCAAAGTAGAGTCTCAGTTTTGACCGCATGGTATCAAAGATACACTTTAAAAAAAAAAAAAATGAAAGAAAAAAATTAGTTGTTCTTAAGATAGTCCAATAACCATGGTGTTTGCCATCATGCAGCTTAAATCATAGTACAAGTGAGCCTGGGTCTTCCACATTTCCATTTGGATGCTTAACGTCAAACAGTGTGGGGCCCCTGCAATCCCTAAGCTTGCTGCCCAGGGTGAGATCCTTGGGAAGGCCAAATGCTGGACAGAAATGAGCATGTCAGGGGGTGGGTCTGCCAGATGGAGCTAAGAGAAAAGACAAAGATTTATGAATTGGAGGCTACAATGCTTGGGAAGGATGTATAAGACTGAAATGAATGAAGGTGATTTTTCCAATTTCCAAGAGGAAAAGCAGCATGCTCACATGCCCACACCGCTGTCCCACTGTCTCTACAGAGAACGCTCATAAGCCAAGGAAGAGTCCGCTGAGCAAGAAGATGCGCGCTGTCCCCATGAAAGCAGGGGAGAGGAAATGTCCGGGGCCAAAGGTGGTGTGGATGCACCCCTGAGCAGCAAGGCCTTTGAGGGGGGCTTCCTCAATTGGACCCTAGGGCAGAGAGGGGACCGCAGATGGGAAAGAGCTAGAACAGGGAGCCGACTCAGAATCACTGTGGGCGGCTTCCTACTCACATGTCATGAGAGGCCAAGCAAAGGCCGGGGGGGGGGGGGGTGGGTCTCAAGCCCAGAGACCACAAGCTCCTTTCTTAGGGACTCTGAAGGACGTGGGGGAGACTCACTGTGCGGCCCTAAAAGACACGTGGAAGGCGCGGTCACTGCGATTCATGAATAGGCCTGGAGTACCCATCTGTGCTGAGCGGGACTCTGGATGCTGGGCATTCAGAGACAAACAGAACAAGAACCAAGGAGCTCAGAGCTGGGCGGTCACAGGGCACATTGTAACATGGCCCACGCAGAGAAGTGCCCAGCACGTGGGTCAGGAAAGGCACCTCTCGTGGTGGGCATGGCAGCCTGCCACCTGGTCTTGGTCATGGCAACCGATGCAAGCCTGCGGGAATGCTGTGTGCAGGTGGGGTCCATCCACGGAGCCCCCAGCTCCCATCGGTGCTGAGTGTCATGCTCTGCGCTTACGTGCTCATCATTCCGTGAAACCCTCCCAGCAACCCTGCAAAAGTACGCCTCTTATGTCCCGCACACACATCAGGAAAAGGAGAAACCGCGCAACACCTTCAGCATCACGCGGCGGCGACCACCGCAAGGCAAGGATTTGAACCCCAGGCGAGAGTTTGCCCCCAAGTCCTGGTGTCCTTCCTTAAAGAAATACCACGAGAAGCTTCTACTTCACATAGTCACCGCGGCAAGCACACTCGAATGTCCATTCAACGGCTGGAAAAGGTGTGACTCCGCAATATGCAGCATTTCTTTTAACGCTGAAAGAATTACCGACCTGAGAACAAAACATTTCTGGATTTCTATTAAAGACTTCTGGTGTGATCCAGCGAGGGAACGTTATAAAGATGGCTAGGCAGAGTCCCCAAAGCATTACATAACAAAACTCCAGAAATACTACAGCACTGACGGCCAACAGGAGCAGAGTTCTTTTTAGATTATTTCTGAGAATTGGATAATTGTATATCACCCTGCTAGAAACTGTTAGTGTTACCTAAACTCGCCCTATTTGGAGCAACATTCGGTTTTGGTTTTAAAAAGAAGTTATACAGAATTTTATAATAAAAAACACTGAATGACAATAACAGAGAAAACCCCAAATTTACTGCGATCATTTAGGAATGTCGATCTATCTGTTTCTTGTCTCTCTGAGAACCTATTACAAGAACATGCTAACGTCTGGTAAGGTGGCTACTTCTGCGTCAACAGAAGTCTATTTTCCTTTCCTGAAATCTGGACGTATACCGAAATGTGGCAAAACGTATGAGTTGGCTTTTAGATTTTAGTTTTGTGTTTCTCCTTGTACGCTTTTTCTTCACTCCCAATTCCCAAACACATATACATTTTTTTTCTTCTTTTCAGGCAGGCAGCTGGGACAGACCCTAACCTCTCTCCAAGAAGGGAGTCGCCCAGCCCTGAATGCAGGCTCTGTTCTCCCCACCACTGTGGGCGCCGCCGCACACACGCAGTATTACTCTTTTTTTTTTTTTTTAAGATTTTCTTTATTTATTCATGAGAGACAGAGGGAGAGAGAGAGAGAGAAGCAGGCTCCCAAGGAGCAGGAAGCCCGATGCGGGACTCGATCCCAGGACCCTGGGATCATGACCTGAGCCGAAGGCAGATGCTTAACCATCTGAGCCACCCAGGCGCCCCGCAGTATTACTCTTGCATCCCATTCATTCTGTTACGCTTTCCCACCATGGTTACCTCACTGTCATCACAGGAAGCCGCATCGGGTTAGCTCAGCTTTACGAAATGCAAGATTAAGGTGCTACGCTACCAACTGGATCAATTTAAGTAAGACAGTAACAGGAGTTTAAAGGTTTATAATGCTTCAAAATATCCACAGTGTAGAACACAATTTATTATTACTACGACACTACAACTCAGGCCAAAAAAAAAAAAAAAAATTCTGCTATGACGGATCTGTAATGAATAAATGAAAAGCAATGTGCTTTTTGGTGTAATCTCCTTTGAAGCAGGCATTAAATTATTAAAGATGTTTCCAGTGCATACATCAATCAAATCATCCCAGGAAGGAACACTGGGTTTCACACCCATAAACACACACACACACACACACACACACACACACACACACAGAAAAAATCTATACAATGGTGAGGACCTGCAGAGAAGCAAAGGAACACCCCTTCCACGGGACAGTGGGGGTCCACGCCGGGAGGAAGACAGGAGGGAAATTCAGCAAGCTGCACACTCCCTCAATCCTCGCCCTCCTTCTCTTGCTGCAGAGAGACTCTCCGGGAGGAGGCCGGTGCCCCTCACACCACGCTGACCTGACCTTCGGCCCAGGCAGCGGGACGCCCCCAGAGCAGAGTCCACTCAGGTGAACGCCGTTCTTAAAGGGCCTTGGGATCTCCCCTCACAGCTAGAACAGCTCTTCCCTGGGGGGCAGGCTGTGAGTTAGCTCCACGCAAAGTCAGACACAGAAAGTCACTTATTGTATGATTTCATTTCCACAAAACATTCAGAATAGGTCAAACTATAAAGAAAGAAAGCGGATTCGTGGTTGCCAGGCTTGAGGAGAAGGGAGAATGGGGAAAGGCTGCTTAACAGGCAGGAGGTTTCGGGGTGCCTGGGTGGCTCAGTCGGTTGAGTGTCTGACTCCTGGGTTTCAGATCAGGTCATGATCTCGGGGTCCTGGGATTGAGCCCCGTGTCAGGCTCCTTGCTCAGCCGGGAGCATGCTTCTCCCTCTCCCTCTCCCTCTCCCTCTGCCTCTGCCCCTGCTCGTGCACTTGCTCTCTCTCTCTCTCCTTCAAATAAATAAATAAATCTTAAAAAAAAATAGGCATGGGGTTTCCTTTTGGGGAGATGGAAAATGCCCTGAAACTAGACAAGGTAACCGTGGAACAACACTGTGAATGTTGTAAGGGCCACATATCTGTATATCTAAGAATGGTTAACAGTTGTATGTTAGGAGAATCTTTAATTTATTATGTTTTCTTTCTTTCTTTCTTTCTTTCTTTCTTTCTTTTTTTTTTTTTTTTTGGAGAGAGAAAGAGGAAGGGAGTGTGATCACGAGCGGGAGGGGAGGGCCGAAGGGGGGGAAGGGGGAATCTTAAGCAGGCTCCACACCCAGCACAGAGCCCATCGCAGGGCTCAGTCCCAGGAGGACCCTGTGATCGTGACCTGAGATGGAATCAAGAGCCGGACGCCTGACCAACCGAGCCACCCAGGTGCCCCTCTGCTTCAACTTTTAACGAATCTGTGTGCCCCAGCCCCTGACCACCAGGTAGAGCTATGTGGCCACCTCTCTGTATCTGCTAAGGCGCCCACAGAACATGCCGCCTAACTGAGGAACCAACCTCTGGTTATCACCCTGCTTTATTCTGCGATGATACTCCAGCCAGACGCCTCCCTTGTCTCAGGTGTAAGAAGCTTCCCTTCACAAAATGTCCAGTGCCTCCTGGTAGAAAGTCACTGGTGGTGCCCGATGACTGAGAGAGCTGAGTGAATGAACTAACAAATAGAGCTGAGACGAGCAGCTTACTTAGAATTAAAATACAGAGGGGCGCCTGGGGGGCTCAGTCCATTAAGCGTCTGCCTTTGGCTCAGGTCATGGTCCCAGGGTCCTGGGATCGAGCCCCGCATCGGGCTCCCTGCTCCACGGGAAGCCCGCTTCTCCCTCTCCCCCTCCCCCTGCCTGTGTTCCCTCTCTCACTCTCTCTCTCTCTCTCTCTCTATCCAATAAAGAAATAAGATCTTTAAAAAGAAAAAAGAAAAAATTGATTCTATTTAAAAAAAGAATTAAAAAACAGAAAGTGCTAGAAAAATATTCCTAGCCCGCCCCCCCCCAGCAAAATCTTTACAACTATGTCATTTCTCAAAATCCCCAAGTAGTTCTCAGACTCTGTGCATTTAGCTGGACCTGCCCTATGCCCGGGGTGCGGGGACAGTCCCAGCTAGCCAGGCACCAGCGTCAAGTCCGGGAGCAAGGCTCGTGTGCACAGAGCCCACGTTCTGCCCCCACCTCAGTCATTCATATTTGTTGCCTGGACTGGAGTACCAATAAAATTAAAATACGAAATTCTTGTTGTTTCTTCTTCACCTTGATTGGACTGAACAAATAGTTACACTGTTAACATTCTGAAACTTAACGAAGTGGGACAATGCCATCTTCTTTAATATCATCCTCAGTTAGTTCCAGAGCTTGAGTTGGTTCACTTCTTTCTGCTTCTTCAAAATCCATAGATCGGGGCAGATTGATAAAAATTTTTACATATTTAGGACGCTGACCATTATCTGGTCCTTGAAATTTCATGAATAAAGCTTAACAGTTTGATTAAATGCCACAGTAATAAGCAGCTGTTCCTCACAATCAGATTCCAAGGTCACATCTTTTCTCAAACAGTTGTCAAATCCATGCTCATCACTTTCATTAAGACATTCACAACCTCAGAGAACCCTACAAAGATCCTGATAACGTTAATAATTTAGGTAGAAAAGAGTAGACACAAAGCCAAAGGGAGGGGCTGGGGGGTCTGGGGAGGGAGGAGCAGGGATCCCAAAGGAAAAGGTAAGACTAAAGAAGGGCAATTAATCTTGAGGGAGGTGAGGGAGGAGGAAGAGAAACAGGAAGGAAAAAAAATCCTTTTCGCCAGGTCCAATCACAGGGTCCCTCCTGCAGATAAGGAAGCAGAGCTCCCATGCGAGACCTCGCCCCTCCACCTGGCAGAAGCCAGTTCGCAGGTGATCCCGAGAAACCGTGTGCCTACCCAAGCAAGAGGGGTTCCTGCACAAGATCTATGGCTGCTCCCTCAAGCAGCCAGCATGCCTTACCTGTGCTCTCATGAGACCTGTCAGATCTCCTCAGTACACTGTACCCACGGTGTGCGATTATTTGCTATTTACGTGATACGAAAATAGTGGGCAAAGATTCCTTGAATGATATTTGGAATGACTGTGGGGAAAATGGGGCTCTACAGAGGCCCTCTGGAAGGTTCTAGAAGCAACAGCTCTTTCTTATTCATCTTTGTATCCAACACCACATTTACCATGGTATTATATTGTCCTTGTCCTGACTTAAACACAAATACGCATCCTACAGGCAAAAACCAGTGCAATATGCGCCTTTGGGACGGGACAGATGACGGTGACAAGGCTCCCATTTCCTGGGCACTCTCCAGGTACCTGGTCACAATATGGTCAGAAATACACCACTTTGGGAAGGCATTTTTGGTTAAAATTTCTAATTGTAAATAGTACCTTGAAATAGTACCTCTTTTTTATTTTTAATTTAAATTCAATTAGCCAACATATCATTGGTTTTTGGTGTAGTGTTCAATGATTCATTGGTTGCATGTAATAGTGCCTTTTGAAGTGAAAATAGTATTTTTTATGTTAAAAAAACACCAATTTTATTGAAAGCTGGGAGAAAATAGGATTGACTGTCGACAGAATGTTGTTTAGCCATAAAGACAATTCTACAAGATTTATTCCAATTATGTCACACTGCCATTCTTTATTAAGAGTCATGTTACAGAAAGGAGACACAGCATGAGCAAAGGCAACAAATCAGGAAGATGCTTTTACCTATGCTTCAAGTCTTCTCCCCTGAAGAAGGGGATTTACCTTCTTCCTTCATTTACCTCAAATTTTAGCCAACTTGTGACTAAAATTTTAAGAGAACCAGTTTTCGGGTAGGAATCATTTCTCCAAACAGCACATCCATCCTAAAATCTCAGGACTAGCTGATGCCTACGAGGAACTGTGGAATCCTATGTCCTGTATAACGCACAATTCCCATGCTTCGCTGGAGTCAAGAAAGGGCATTCATTAGACCTTCTCCATGACACTCACTAAACCGATGTATGTTAATAGAACAACAAGGATCGCAGAAGTCACTCAAACGATTCCAGCCTCGTGGTCTCTCTGACATCAGGAACATCCACAGCAAGGCTAGAGTAACAGACATGTTGCACATATATGTACAATTATAGACAATATGTACCCTTAAACATACAAGTTTTTATAAGAAAGCTGAGAACTTTTTTACCTTTCAAAAAGCACGTTACTTAGGGGCGACTGGGTGGCTCAGTCAGTTGAGCATCTGACTCTTGGTTTTGGCTCAGCTCATGATCCCAGGGTTGTGAGATGGAGCCCCTGCATCGGGCTCCATGTTCAGTGGGGAGTCTGCTTAAGATTCTCTCTCTCCCTCTGCCCCTCCCCACTCTCCCTCTTAAAAAAAAAAAAAAGCACATTATTTATCACAAGAAATTTGCTCTTACAAAGTTCCACTAGAAAGGTTCCACATTTCTCCTTAATATAACACCAGTGTTGGTATTCCAAGTGCCTTTTGCCTGCATTTGCTTACATGCATTTCTTACTATTTACTTCGTAACAGACAGTCTGAGATAATGGTTGATTTGTATGGCAAGTCAGGAAAGGTCTGGTAGTTATTAGCGCTGGCTGCATCCTAGCAGGGACGGCCCTAAGTATTCAGGATTCCTAGAGAGTATGCATGCGGTGACTAAGGTTAACTCGGGATTCCTGAGTGGTGAGAGGAAAGGAGATGGAATATGGAAATCATATGGAAATGAGT
This sequence comes from Eumetopias jubatus, assembly GCF_037043125.1. Taxonomy (NCBI): domain Eukaryota; kingdom Metazoa; phylum Chordata; class Mammalia; order Carnivora; family Otariidae; genus Eumetopias; species Eumetopias jubatus. Next base: position 144,187,265 of record NW_028274812.1, read on the forward strand.
CACAAAATGTCAAAGGCATCAATTACTTGGATGGTATTCACGGACAGCTGGGGCTGCTCGAAGGACTTGCACTTTAAACTCACATCACACCTTTGACAGTCACAGCAGCGCCCAAAATTAGAAATGGGAAAGGCATCGAAACAGAGACCAGAGCTGATGTCCCGCCCCCTTTAGCAGTAAACATTGATTTGTCTTATATTTACGTCAAAGTTCCCTGAGGAATATATGTTAAGGTTTAAGACCCTGGCTATCTGAGAAAATGGTGCAAGTTAGAACTTTCTCGTCAAGGGACCCTCCCTGACCACCGTGTCTCCTCCCCAATCCCACCTGTCACTTCCCCGTCCCCCAAACCCACTCCACCAGGAAGCGGATATCAGCACCAACAAGGAACAAAATGACGACCTCATGTCCACTTCTCATGTAACATTTACTACATTCGTGCTTCGGGAAAGAGGGAGGGTTTGTTTTAGGCTCTGGGTGGAGTTCGGGCATTGGTGTTGCAGACACCGAAGTCACCCTACTTGTTTTTATTTCTGTTGCCATGGAAACTAAAGTCATCTCCTACCCAAGTTGAATGAGGTGTTTGGAAATAATCAGTTTCAATTTTTCATGATAGCAAAGTACCGTTTCCTGTTTTCAGCTTTCACAGAAGGGAAAAGAAAAATAAACAAATAAAAAGGTTCAAATGTGGTTTGAAGTACCGTGACCTACAAAAAAAGGGGGGTTTATGTTCACAGGTGTGACCCTGAAAGGACACAGTAGAGTGAGGCTCTGGCTAGCCACCTGCTGAGAGCTGGCTCACCTGGGTCCAAAAAGCTCCCCCCACGCTCCTGAGACATCCAGGAAGACAGAATACACTGAAACTTATATTTAGATAGCATGAGAATATTTTAGTCACCATTAGAAAAAAAAAAATCCCCATTAAGTTCTCTCACTTTAGAAGTAAATGTTGATTTTCTCTCACATCAGAAATCCCCCGAGGGCTACATTTTAATGTTTAACACCATTTCCATCAAGTAAACAGAAATCAGGAAACGGGATGTCACAAAGAGCCTTGCTGAGGATGCACGGGGAAATTAGGAAGCCAGGTCACCTGTATCTCAACTCCTGCAGCAGTGTGCGAGGCTTGCAGCAGCAAACGCGAACACGGTTCACAGAGAGGGTAGGACTTGAAAGAATGGTGGAGATATTGTTTGTTGGAGATATTGTTCCATGAAGGCAGTGACAGCCGAGGAGCGCTCCACACAGATGGGATGTGTTGCTGTCTGTGGGAAAACTAGAAGTCCCTAAGCGCCCCCCCCCCACCCCCGCAGTGCCCTTCCTTGAGGTGTTCGGAGAGAACCTCTTCAACAGGCTGTGGTCTGTGGGAAGATAGGGCTTTGTGTCTTCAATGGCAAATTAAGGAGTTTGCACCCACATCCCTTCTGGTTTTAAACATCTTATAATTCTTATTTTCACAAATCCATTCCATGGAAGTAGACCTACGGGTCTGGTCAGAAAAAGCAGCCCCCTTTACCTTTCTGTGTCTTTTATTACACATGAAAAAGTAACGGAGAGAAGCTCTCCATCCAGCTCGCCTGTCCTAGCAGAAACTGCAAGTGGCAGCCAATTCCCCATAAGCAGCAGGTCGGGTAAGTGGTGAGACCACGTGAGGGCACGGAGAACAGGACTGTGTCAATGGGCATATTGAGATTTCAAACCTCTCATTTCTGGTTAGACTACAGATTTTTTTTTTAAGATTTTATTTATTTATTTGAGAGAGAGAGCACCAGCAGGGGGAGGAGCAGAGGGAGAGGGAAAAGCAGACTCCCCGCTGAGCAAGGAGCCCGACGCGGGGCTCCATCCCAGGACCCTGAGATCATGACCGGAGCTGAAGGCAGATGCTCAAATGACTGAGTCACCCAGGTGCCCCGACTACAGATTTTTTTTTTTTTAGTGGCATTATGTTCTATATGTGTAGACAAATAATCACAAGCTCAAATGCCCCTGGGAGCTGGGCAAATGACAGAAGTGTGTAATCCAGGAGCGGTGTTCGTAACACGCCGTGCTGCAGTCGGGGGTGCACTGAAGAGTACCCAGGCTACTAAGGAGATTCTGTAAGCCCTGTGCCAGCCAAAGAAGAATCTCTTGTAGGAGATTTGGTCACAGGCTGCCAGTTTCTCATCATTATTGGAGATTCTATAAAAACAGTTTATTTCCCCTGTGATGAATTAGTGTGGAAGTGATTTCTGGTTAAATACAGCAAGTTGAACAAATGTGAGTTTTTGCGGGTTTTTTTTTTTTCACTTAGTCCCTTCTGACGTCCCTCCAAATTGTCAGTAAAGGCAATTTTTTAAAAAAGGTGAACCTGTAAGGGCACAGAGGCCTGGAAAGGAAATAACAGCCACAAAATTTGGGAAACAGTAAAACCAATGGATGTGGGGCCAGTAAGAGCAGAACTGATGCTGCTAAAATTTCCTCCTGTAGGAGGAGAAGCCAAGAAGCAGACCTCTGCCCGCTGAAGGACCTACAGAAAGCTGAGGGACTGGTGGCACCATCTATCTCTGGAAAAAGGGGTGTAGGTGTACCTAAAAATAGGGGGACTGGCTTAGAGTCTTTAAAAGAAGTGCACCGACTCCCAAGATCCCCTGGCCCTACCCCTGAGAAATACAGGAGGTTTCCTCTCTAAAGATGTTGCACTACAGGGGAGCAGACTCAGCACAGCTGAGAACAAGAGCACCATGGGCACCATACTGAAACTGAGAAGAATAAATCTCTTTACCTAACAGCAAGATCCTCAAGCCACCGTCCCACAGTCAGATCCCCCAATGCTCACAGTCAGGCTGACACCCAAAAGATTCCATTCAAAGGAAATAGACCAACCCAAAAGAACAAAGAAAAATGGAGATCTGCCAATTAAATGGCGAAAACCAATCACTCTACAGTGAAACGCCCCCAACCTGAGGAGCTGAACCTATGCATACAGAATTTCCCTAACATTTCACCCTAAAATCTAACCATACACCTTAAATTTATACAATGCTCTATGTCAGATATATGCCCATTAAAAAAAAAAAAAAATCTAACCAGACAGCCAAAGAACACCTCTAACATGGAGACAGAGATCAAAACCTAGAAAGAAAGAGAAACTCAGAAGAAACAAGAGATATTGCAGGAAGAGAACGTTTAAAATAACAGATGAATCCTTGGAGATATAAAGGAAGATATCACATCCATAAAACAAGAATAGGAGACTACAAAAATGAACATTCAGAGAATATGAAAGAGTTCTTAGAAATTAAAAATGTGATGACAAGAGAAAAATCAATAGATGGAAGATAAATGCTGAGGATTTTTGATTTTAAAAGATGTAATGTCTGGTGATTAACATAACATAATAAAAAAAAGATGTTGAGAAAACAGTAAAAGATTTATAGAGATGGAACACAGGAGAGATAAGTGGAAGGTCAGTCTAAGAAGGTCTATATCCAAATATTTGGAGTTCCAGAAAGAGAGGAGTGGGGAAAAGGAAACTGTTAAAGAGATAGTTCAATAATTTTTTTCCAGGACTGTGAAATAAACATTCCCAAAATTAAAAAGCCCATTGAGAGGGGTGCCTGGGTGGCTCAGTCAGTTAGACATCTGACTTTGGTTCGGGTCATGATCTTGGGGTCCTGGATTGGGCCATGCGTTGGGCTCCCCACTCAGAAGGGAGTTTGCTTGTCCCCCAGCCCCTCCCCCTACTCCTTTTCTCTTTCTCTAATAAATAAAATCTTTAAAAACAAACAAAAAAAAAAGCCCACTGAGTACCCAGTCCAGTAAGCAAAAAGAGCTGCGCCAAGGCACATAACTGGAAATTTTCAGAACACCAGACACAAAGACAAGGCCCTAAAAGCTTCCAAAGAGGGGAAAAAAGATTATTTACAAAGTTTCAGGAAACAGAATGGCATCAAACTTCCCACCTGCCCTTCTGGATGGAAAGGACAACTGAGGAGTGGCTTCAAAATAATGAGAAATCATTATTTCACCTCAAATGTTATACTTAGCCATACCTATGATCAAGTTTGAGTAGAAAAAAAAAGACATGTGCAGACCTGTAAAGTCTCAACCACAGTGTGCTTCCCAGAAGGCCACTCGGGGTGAATTCCACAACAAAGGAAGGTGTGACCAAGAAAGAGGAAGATGTGGAATCCAAGGGAAAGGAGATCCAAACCCTGAAGAAGTGAAGGAAATTCCCAAAATGATGGTCAAGAAAAATCCCAGGATAACTCTAAACAGCAGATCCAGAGAACACCTAACCAGCCTGAGGCCGATGACTGATGTGTCTGAGAAAAAGCTGAAGGTGAAATGTCATCATCACTGCACACGCCTGCGCACGCCAAGAGAAAACCCACCGCCTGGCAGAGTTTAGAGACGGCTTGGTAACACCTACACAGAAAACTAAGCCAATGAATTAAAAAAGGCAATTACTAAAATAGGAAGGAGGAAAAGAGTGTTATGCAAGAAAGGGAATGTAATCGGAGTCCACTCTGTGGCTCAACTAACTATAAGCCTGATGTAGTAAAAATAACATAGAGATTAAATGCTGACTCGGCCAAAAATCATCATAAAATGAGGATGGAATGAAAGAAGAAGAGAGTCGTGTATGTCTGTGTTTGTGTGCGTGTGGCCTTATTGGGGGGTGGGGGAGAAGAGTCGGTAAGAGATTTAACCAACCACCTTGCACAGTCATTAGAGATAAAGTTAATCGTATCTAAATCTGAAAACTAAAATCAAGAAAGTTATTTTATCAAATTTGAAATGTCACCTATTTAAAAGGATCTCCATTAGTTTATGTACCTCCCAGAATTAAAAAAAAAAAAAGCCAATTAGACCATGACACGCAATCACTCGTAAGACCCAAAGATTTCAGAGGTATTAAAATGGAAGGGAGGGAAAGGATGTATGGTTTAGAAATATAGTGGTGTCTTCTATGAGAAAGAGCTGAACCGGTTCAAACGGGTTCTCTCTGTGGTCCAGGAATCCAGGTGGGGAGGGGTGAGGCACGTGGTTGCTACTTTTGTTGTAATCTTCGTTAAACCTTAAAAAATATTGTATGTGTAACTTTATTAATGATTAATTAAGTTTTAAACAAACAAGGAAGAAGAGTATATAACACAACCTCCAATTTAAAAAAAAAAGCTTTCTCTGCTCCAGTGATCATGACACAGCTTAAATGCCATTTGATGAAACTACTTAACATAAAAACATCTTGTAATTCTCATTATTTTACTATTCAAAATCAACTACAAATGGATGAAGAGAGCTATAAAATAATCCGAAACCCTCGTAACTTACTATCCCCATATTCTGCTCTCTTCTCTCCAATTTAACAAAATCCAAATATAACTTCTTTTTTGCCTATTTTATAGGTATTTGTTTGCTAGGGCTTCTGAGATGGTGGGTTCTCCAGCCTGATCCTTACTTACTAGAGGCACTTTACTTTTACTTAACTTTCTTGCCTCCTTAGCTTGGAAAAGCATCACCTTAGAAGTGATACATGAGTCACCCATGCCAAAGTGTAAGCACAGGTACTGGCTAATCACACACTTGTTCTCCTGCTTATGAGGAACCAGACTGATTTGGAGTGTGCATGCAAAAAAAAAAAAAAAAAAAAAAACCTAATTTTTAAAAGAATACTTTATTCTTGTTAGACTTAAACTCTCTCCTGAGAAAAGATATTTATTCTCCCCAAATACATTTCAAAAAACATGCCATTCTTCAGTTTCCCCGTGGGTTTGGAAGTAGTCTTAGATACAGGATTGTCTAAAAAAGAAAAAATGACAAGAGTCTGAACGTTGGGAAGAGTTCAGCCATGTTCTTGGCTGGAATGAGTCCGCATTTACACACTTAAACACACCAACACCATGCAGCAGAGGCAAGGACTCTGGAAGGTCTGAAATTTTACCCTACTTACAAGCTTACTCACTAGCCTGCCGTGATTTCAGAGACGTGGCAGAAGACATGAGACTCCTGGGTGAGAGACAAAGAATTTTATTGCTCACAACAATAGCGGTAGCCAGAGTATCACCATGGGCACCCACTCCCTGAGGCCCCATTCCCACAGGGCAATGGGAAGGGGGGCCAGGTGATACAAATGGCAGCTTACAATCCAGGGAAAGAACCCAATCTTCTTTTTCCAAATACTTCTATTGTGCTAAAATACACATAACATTTACAATTTTGACTAGTTTCTTTTTTGTATTTGTTCCTTTACTTTAAAGGGAGAGAATGCCTGCGTGCAGGGGTGAGAAGGGCAGGGGGAGAAGGAGAGAGTCTTAAGCAGACTCCACGAGCCTGACACAGGGCTCGATCCCATGACCCTGAGATCACGATCGGAGCAGACACCAAGAGTTGGATGCTTAACCAACTGCGCCACCCAGGCACCCCCAATTTTGACTAGTTCTGAGCATACAGTTTGATGGCACCATATCTTTTATAATGGATACTAAACCTCACTGGCCCTGCACCGCAGGAAGACATTATCCTTATGACACTGGACAATAAACAAACCTGGCCTTTTCTCCATGCCAAGGGTTCTCATCTCAGTCCTATTAACATTTTGGGCTGAATAACGTTTTGTTGTTGAGGGCTGTCGTGTGCATTACCGGATATTTAGCAGCATCCCTGGCCACTTCCCACCAGCTGCCAGGAGTACTCCCTCAGTTACAACAATCAAAAAATGTCCCCAGAAACTGCCAAACATCCCTCAGAGGCAAGGCTGCCCTCGAGTTGAGAATGATTGTTCCGGAGGAAGTCACTATGTCTGTCTTCTGAGCTTATTCAAAAGATAATCCAAAGCAAAAAAAAAAAAAAAAAACCAGAAAAGATAGTCCAGAACAAAGGCAATCTGTCCCTCTGCTCATAAGATATGCAAAAACACAAGAGATCCATGGAGAATTGGCTCCCGGCAATATTTACTTCTAAAACTTGATCTGTTATTCAGGCATAGATACATTACTTGGCCGATTACACATGATATTTGTGCGCGCGCGCGCGCACACACACACACACACACACACACACACACACACACACACACACACACACATGCCCTTGCCCGTGGCCCTTTGACTAAAATTATAACATGAACCATTGAGATGATAGGGAATCAGTCCCAAGAAATTAACTGGGTATGGCCCGAAAGGGGGTGTACGTAAGTGTCATTCATAGCTGAGCCAAGTAGTATATGACGACTACATTTCCTTTCCTGTGCAGGAATGTTTTTCCTTCCTTAAGCTGATAATTGGCTTTTTGGGGTTTGGGGTTTTTGTTTTTATTTTTGGCATCTAATACTCTTTCCGCAGATCACTCATACAATTTGAAACTGGACAGACTTGCATTCAAATACAAACTTCTCTATATAATGGGACAAGCTTGGACAAGCAGGTCCACCTACATGAGCTCACTTTCTTTCCCTACATAACGCAGGCGTGATAAGACCTGTGTTTCAGGGCTGTCATCACAATTACATGAGATAAAAGTACCTAGTACGGTGCCTGGCACTTGGGAGGTACTTAGTAAACAGTACCTACTGCTTCGTGAAAAGCACCAATAGAGTACAGCTGCAGAGTTGTTCTTAACTGTCATGGAGCTTTACGCTTACTTCTCCACACCCTCACTTGGTTCTTCATAGTACTGATAACACAGCTGCTGAGGACAGGGAGCAGAAGGTCAGCAGGCCATAGTGAGAGTGACTCTGACACTGGACCCCGTAAGTATCTCTCACCAACCACGTGCACCAGCCAATTCCAGCCGTACTACCAACAGGGTCAAAGAAGAAAGGCGTTCTGACCTTTTTTTACCGGGTTTCATTTCCTTCGAAGTGACATCAGTGTGTTGACATTGCCCAGCTTTCGCCAGTCTGTTTACCCAGTGTCTCTGCGTGCTCGCATGTTAATAAGCTAACCCTCTCCAGTCAAATGAGAAATGGAGTTCTGCAAACACTTAGCCAAGGCTGTTCAGGTAGCGTCAGAGACCAGCTCCTTCCCTCTATCGGCTCCCCTTCCTGCGACACAAAACTTACGAGTAATGAAGCCCCTATCACAGGTTTTGAAACTTGTTAAGTGATTAACAAAGAGAGTTCTCTTGTGGCAATCGCGGTCTGATTCTGTCCTGATATCATCTGGCCTTCTGACTCTGGAATAAATTCGTCTTGTGTTGGGCAGCTGTTCGGTGCTCTACATCCATGATGATTACTCTTCTTTGTCTTCAAATGTAACATTTAATTACAGCTTTCACAGAAGACTTAAAATTCCATTTTCCCTCAGGAAAAAAAAAATACCCATAACTGGAGTTTATGAAAAATTATTAGTTGTGGCTAATCCTGGGTAATAAATTGGATTTTTGAAATCTGTGTGAGTTTTAACACATGAGGCTTTTCATCAGGAAGGCGATGCTTATGGGAAATGCCTGTGGAATAATCAAGCAGCAATTTCGCTGCCACGCTGTTAAAGACAAATACAATTGAGAAGATCATCTATGGAACTTGCTGGATTGTGAAATTTGCTTTCTGTAAGGGAAATCTCACATAATAGTCAGAGGACAAGTGACAGTTGCTAGTGACTTCCCATTCCCTCGAGCCTGCGGTTATGACTTTGTCCTCCCTACCTCGATGCCAATGCTCCATCCAGAAATGTAAGAAATCCAGCTGAGTCGTATTAAAAAGCCTAACTGACTTATTTCTTGCATCATTTAACCAACACTAGCACTACTTCATCCCTTCTATAAGCACATGGACACACACACACGCTCACACCCTCACTCTCGTTCTCTCTCCTACAAGTACCGTGTTCTGTCGGCCGAAAAAGAAAATCAGTACACACACAGCAAATAACGCGCACTGTACTCGCATAAGCAATTCTTCTATGAAAAATTAATTCCAACCACAACAATTTCAAGGACCCTAAAGGATAGAATATCACAGGTTTTAAAAAAAAAAAATGTTTTTCTGAATGGAGGACCTTTTTTCTAGATAAAAACCCCCAGCCAATATGCTTTTTCTGTATCAAACTTTCTCCCTCTTTGCATCTCCTGGCTTACCCAATCCACCTTACTCTTCCATGCTATTTATTAAAGTTACATCAACATTATTTAAAAACGTAAAATTAAAAAAAGACAACTCAAATGGCTATTCTTTGTAGGACTGCTAGGAAGACCTGAGGGTGTGTTGTGGGTCATTCGACCACCCAGCACCTGAGAGGGTCTAACCAGCCTACTCGGAGGAACAGCCTGGAGCAGATAACACAAAAATTGAAAGAAAAAAGTGGTCATTAGTTTATGCATATTTTTAAAAACATGGCGACTACCTGGTCAACTGGGATCTCAACTTGAGTGTCTTCATCTTCTTGGACTTCTGCTGCCCCCCGTGTCTCAGACCTCTCTGCTCCAGCTTTGAAAACGCCTTCATCTATTATTGGAGACAAATGCACAGTGAAAATCAAAATCCAATGGTGACATCATGTGGCTGAATGTTGAAACTGCAATCAAATACCTAATGAAGATAATGCTGCTTAATAGGTATTTTGCTTCCCTTCGTACTGATAGGGTTTTTGCAGCCCTCCCTCCCCACCCCCTCCGCCACACACACATTTCTGCATTTTCACAGGGAAGAGGGTCAGTGGTGGACACAAGGCTGACTGAGCAGAGCAGAGCTGTGTCCCAGACTCCTCACCCTCAGGCTGCGGGTCTAATAACACACCCCTGTAGAGGTATTTACATAGAAAGGACCTCACACCTGTTACCTGCTCCCCACTCCTATCCACAAAACAGTGATGATGCTTGTTGCCCAAAAATACTAGTTTTAGAGGTTCTTCTTTCCCACGAGAATGCCAGGCACTGAATATAGTGTGTTGGCATAATTCTATTTGGAGCAATAATAAAAAAAATATATTTTTTTTTCCTGCAACAGAATCATTGATTCTCGGTCTCACACAAATCAGTCTTTTAGTTTGCGGATTTCCACAGGATTTTCACAGCCTAGTTCTCAAAAATCCTTAACCGTAAAATGTAACCTAAATCTCTAAGGCTTTAGGTTAAGCTCCCGTGACTTGTTTTCCCACGGAAAGCAACGATAGCTGTTTTCTGTATCCAAAGAAGTTTCCCTGTTTCCCCCTCAGTCTTCTCTCCTCCAGGCCAAGTCATCAAAGCATCACAGAATAGTTTGTGATTCTGTGTGCCCCAAATAGGCTTAAGGCTTCCGTCCTTCTCACAGATGTTTCCTCTGCCCAATTTTTAAGGATCTCCAGGGATGGAGATTTCACCTCCTTCTCTGGTAATCTACTACAGAACTCGCCCTGCAGTTTAGAAAATATGGTTTCATCTTTTATCTTAAAACCTCCTCTATTTCTCCATTGGAAGCTTGTTTCCCAGAGCACGATTATCTGACATGTGTCACATAATAGCACTCCATATTGTTAAAGTTATAAAAGTCACTCGTTATTTAGGATGAAATGGAAAACATCCCTTTACATTCGTGGGGGATCGAGTATATGTAAGGCGCCATGTGAGTCACGGTGGCCACCGAAGACATACATGAGATGTCGCTCAGGTTGCTTACAGACCCATGAGTGTATATTTGGAGATGTATACACACCCCCAGTAAGGTACTGCCCTGGAGGAAATGCTAGAACAGGTAACGGCTGGAGCAGAGCGCCATGGGCACTCAGAACATATAACCAAGTGAAAAAGGGAGGGAAGGAGAGAGGAAATATAACCAAACTCAAGCCCTTCTTGTTTCTCCTAGAGAAACCATTTTCCTTTTTAATTACTTTTTTGTAACTTGACTGGATATTAGCTTCTCTAGCCTCCTTTTTAAAAACCAGGGACAACAGAGCTGCCCTCAAAGCTGATTATACCTGTTAGATTAATTCACATGGATTAACTCATTTTGAGGATTATCTACAGCAATCATTTAATCCCAGACTGGTTCTTCCTATCATCCAACAAAGTCTCTCCACCCAGTGACCCCTTCTTTCCTTCAGCTCTTGTATGCTTAAGCAATCCAGAGTAATTTTTCATTCAACTAGAGTTTTCTCAGTTAAATCATCTTACATGTGTATCAAAACTGAAAATATACATGTATACGGGAATCCCTACGACATCATCACCAAATGAGGATGGCAGCCCTGGCAACTCTTCTGGATTATCGCTAGCACTAATCCTCCCCAAAGACATGGCCCATGCAGCATATCCAAGGATTATGTCCTGACTTGGTCTTGTCTTACAACTGAGGACATGAATCCACAGTGACATCTCAGCCAAAACCTCAGCAACATCAGAAGAAAGAATATAGAAAGCAAAATAGAAAGTGTGCTGACAGCCTCACGGATGTAGAAAGAAATGCCCAGCGTTTTGGTTACACACTCAACAAAGCCGTCCTTGACCTAGCAAGAGTGCAGGGAAGGCTACTTCGAGGGGCTCGGAAAAGGGCTCACAATTATTGTCATAAAGCAGGAAAAGTGAAAGGGAGTCATCAAGTCTACAAAACCGGGAGTCAACAGATATACGGTAAGCTCTTGGTCTCTCCGTCAAGCTCTGGCGAACTTGGAACTCAAGGAAACAATGGCAGAAACTATACAAATAAATTCTGCCTTAGTCACATGTGGAGTTCATAACCTTGAGAACGTGCAGAGGCAAATTTCAAAAAAAGGCTGCACAATTTATCAAATGTTATCTCCAGTGTAGTTTTAAAAGGAAAATTAGGCATATTTGACATTCATTGCTACCTTCTGGATTACCTTAGAAGACAGTAATCATACTCGTCCCGAAAATGGCCCTTGAGTCAACCTTCAGTGAAAGATGTTGCGCTCTAGTTATGACCTGAGTACATGACATTTTTGGATGACATTTGGGCATCCAAGTGTTACACTTGCTTTCAAAGACACTACCAAGAGAAACCTACAGATACGAAAGGAATACATTCTTAAATACTCACATCCAATGGAATGCTTAACTTGATCCAACCAGAGCTATGAATGACTTGCAGATGTGTTTTAGAATAAACATTTCATAGGAAAAGAAAAACAAAACCAATAATAACAAACAAAATAGGATTGAAAGGGCACAGGAATGGAAAATGGCAGCCACAGGATATAAAAGGCAAAGGGACACATCTACAAAACTCAACGTCATGTATGGCGACAGAGAGAACAAAGAGACAAACGTGTCCGTCTGCAGTGTGGGTGGAGAGTCTTGTTCATCAGTGAACTGATGTGGGAGCCATCTCCTTCAGGGGCACGGGGCAAGAAGGGAAGGTCAGCAGGGAATTCACAGGAATAAATGGTGGGGAAAAAAAAGGGAAGAACAGCCAGGAAATTACTCTGTGATGAGAGAAAGCCTACTAGGATTTTAATGTTTATTATACATGTCATAAAATTAAAAACAGAGAAGTAAGAATTGCTAGAGGAAAAATATTTTTACACAGCATGTATTGATGATACATTGTTTATATAATATGTATGCATTTTAGAAAGCTTGGAAAATGAAGAAAACAAACATCCTTCTAACCTCATGACCCAGAGATAAGCACCACTAATAATTTGACAACGGACTCTCTCTCCCTGCCTTTTTCTTTTTCTCCCTCTCTCTCTCCCTTACACACACACACACACACACACACTCATAAAAGTGGGATCTTACTGTATATATAATTTTTAAGTGTTTTTTGACTTTAAAATCACTTCATGAGCATTTCCCATATCATGAAATGTTACCCGAACACACAGTAAGTTGCTGGGTGTGGTGGTACCACATTGTAATTAATGACGACACTGAACAATGAAGCATTGTTTTTTTTTTATTATGTTATGTTAATCACCATACATTACATCATTAGTTTTGGATGTAGTGTTCCATGAATCATTGTTTGTGCATAACACCCAGTGCTCCACGCAGAATGTGCCCTCTTTAATACCCATCACCGGGCTAACCCGTCCCCCCACCACACCCCCCTCTAGAACCCTCAGTTTGTTTCTCAGAGTCCATCGTCTCTCATGGTTCATCTCCTGAAGCATTGTTTTTAAATGAATAGGTAGATTTCATTCATTTGATTGATGGGTAAATATGTTTCAAGATCCACCATATAAAAAATCACTCTGGAAAACCTGAAAGGGTTGCTCTTGACAAGCTTAGCAGCTTCTGGAAAACTTACAGACACATGGGCTATTTATCTTTCCATGTACCTGCCCTGTAGCTCCTTTCCTGCCTGTGGGTCCTTGTTTCCCAAGAATAAGCACGGTGCACTCCCCACAGTAAGTCCTCAATAAATGCTCATTGAAATTTAAGTGGAAAGATAAGTTCATGGTTCCATCGCTTCCTGCTCCGCGCCCCTCCCACCCAGCCCCTGCGCACTCCGCCAAGTACTGAATTTGCTCTTCCAAAACTTCCCCTGAGCCTACGGACATCCCGGTTTTCATACAACTTTCATTGATATGATTAATCTCCTATAAATCCTCAGTCTCTCCACTGAGTGTCTCATTTTGCAGGAAGCCTCGCCCATCTGTCCCTCTCCATCCTGTATCCACCACCTGAGTAGTTTCAGTACCCAGGCGATGAGCCATTCCCCACCGTGGCCTGAGCACTGAGTACAACGCCACGGACAACGCCAGCTCCACTTTAGCACACACCCCCTTCATCCTGTGCAGGCACTTCCATCACAGCCCACCTGCAGAGTCCACGGTGCTCGCTCCCATCTCATGCCTGCGTCCTCAACCTCTGGTTTACTCCTTGCACCCTCATCCCCATGCAGCTGCCTGATGGAGTCCATCTGTAGATCAGTCCGTCTCTAGCTCTCCATTTCTCCGTTCAGCTCTCCACGCTCTGGCAGCACCACCAGCTGCTGCCTCCCTGGCCAACCCAAGCTCCTCTTGTTCACCTTCTAAGTGCTGGACCACCCGGAGCTGCATCGTGGGTCCACTTCTCTCCTTGGATGGTCTCATCAAGATCATGGTTTGACATGAGAGACGATGGACTCTGAAAAACAAACTGAGGGTTCTAGAGGGGAGGGGGTGGGGGGATGGGTTAGCCTGGTGATGGGTATTAAAGGGGGCACGTTCTGCGTGGAGCACAAACAATGAATCATGGAACACTACAACAAAAACGAATGATGTAATGTATGGTGATTAACATAACAATAAAAAATTTTTTTAAAAAGATCATGGTTTGAACACCAGCCGCCTAGATCTCTAACCTAGATCAGCCTCCTCAGAGATCCCAAAACTTATATATCCAGTTGTCTAACTTGACATCTCACCTTTGATATCAAATGGGCATCTCAACCTTAACATGGTCAAAACAGAAATCTGTCCTCTCCCCTCCACCACCAACTGCTCATCAGCTCTCTTCCCCACCCCAGGAAACGGCAGTGCCCCTTAAGCCCCAAATCTGGGAGTTATCCTCACTTCCATATTGTTCTCACTCCTTGCATCCATTCCATTGTTGTCTTGTCAATTCAGTTTCCTTTTAAATATATCCCAAATCTGGGAATATAATTTCTGTCTCCACTATCAACTTGGTCTAATCACCATTCTCTGCAGGACGGGCCATTGCAAAGCTTACACATCAGTGTCTCTCTTCTTCCCTCTTGCTATCCTGTAATTCATCCTCCACGAAACAGCCAAGTGATCTCAATAAATGAGAAAAACTGTTTAGAAACTCTCTAATGTCTTTCCATCATGCAAAGAACCCAAGGTCTCTACCATGGCTTACAAGGGTGTGATCAGCCACTTACCCCCCTCTTGGCACACACTTCATACCACTCTCCCTTTGCCCATTACACTCCAGCCACATTCTGTTTCTCCAACAGAAAACTCATTCCTGCCTTTGTACTTCTTATGCCCTCTGCCTGGAATATTCTTTCCCCTTTTTTCACATGATTGGCTGCTCCTTGCCATTCAGATCTCAGAAACCTTCCTCCTCCCTACTCCAGTAGCCACCCAGTCATTCATACTGCTGTTTTTAATCCTCTGCCTAGCATCTATTATGAGCTGATACTTTTCCTATTTATTTGGTGTTTCAGTGTTTGTCAGTCTCCACCAAACCGTAAGCTCCAAGAGCGCAGGTAGCATGCCCATATTGTTCAGTGCTGATCCCCAGCACGTCATGGAGTTCAGCACGTAGGTGTTCAAAGGGTATTTGTTGAGAGAATGAAGAGCAGGCACTCAGAAACATTTGCTGCACAGGGATGAAATATAGGAGCATACCATTTAAAAGCCACTAGCCCAGCCCATTAATTCTTCGTGCTGTTACAGGGTTGATGCCCCATCAGGCCCTACATGGCAGTATAGCCTTCGGATGAGGAGGGGGATATGGAGGTTGAAGAGAAAGAAGGTTGGAGTGCCACCTACACAGGGATCGACTATGTATGCTATACTGTGGTAGCTAAAATAATAGCCCCCCAAAGATGTCCATGTCCTAATCCTCAGAAATGGTGAATATGTTGCATTGCATGGCGGAGGTGAATTAAGGTTGAAGATGGAATTACCATTGGTAATCAGATGACCCTGAGATGATCCTGGATTAGTCTTGTGGACCCAGTGTAATCACACAGGTCATCATAAATGAAAGAGAGAGGCAGGAGAATCAGGGGCCCAGCAACACAGTGTGAGAAAGACTTGCCTGGTCATTGCCGGCTTTGAAGAGGGAGGGGACCATAAGCCAGGGAATTGCGGACAACCTTAGAAAACTGAAAACGGCAAGGATGCAAATTTTACCCCTTAGGGACTCAAGAAGGAACAAAGCCCTGCCAACACTCTGCTTACAAGCCAGTGACGACCATGTTGGGATTCTGACCTCCAGGACCATGCCATAAAGAATTTGTACGTTGTTTCAAGCCACTCCATTTGTGGTAAGTCGTTACCACAGTAACAGGAAGTTAATACACCATGCGTCTGCCATTCAGGCGGTGGTCCGAAAAAGCCTTGCAAGTCCTCCGGCTTTTGTTTTCTTCCTCTGTTATTACTTCTCCTTCTCACTCCCTTACGCAGTGCAGAAACCAACCACCACCGCCCCCAGACACCACCCCCCCATCTGCCAACAGGAAAGGGATTTCCATTTTTTTAACCTCTCCCCCCACCCCGAAACCTTTGTAATAAAAGCCATTTGCTAACAAACTAAAGAGCGGGGATAAATTTGCTACACAAAACTGCTCTCATTCAATTATTCTACTAAGGATCAAATTCAATGCTTGGATGCACATCCACCCAAATGCAGCTCTAATCTTTCTTGTTTGACTCGTGAGTAGACACTTTAGGGTATATTACGCCGTAAAGCAATAGCAAACATGCTAGTAAAAAATAAAAATGCTCCTCAATTATTTTTCACTTACCCCTTATGAATTTTATTGCCCAGAAAAAAAATGAAAGCAGAGCTGCTGAGGTGGAGTGCTCGCAGCATTACTGTGGAGTTTCTCATAAATAGGAATCTGTTTCCCCACAGAAAGGGAAAACAGATGCTCATGCTTGTTTAGCCTCTGCAGCTAGAGGGGTGGAAACAGAAGGGTTCCCAGTCTCGGGGCATCCATAGCTCAGTCTAGTAATGTCACAGGACTCGGACATTCTCAAGTAAGAAAAGTTACCAGATAATGAATGGCAGGTGCACGGAATTGGTGATAATTAGTATTAAAGCCCAACCACCTCGTTGAAAGCATACCTCCTCACTACAATTATTAACAATCGTTTTTAAATAGTATTGTAAGCCATATTTTGATGAGTTCCATGTTTTGAAATCAGTGGGAACTTATCAGGACAAATAAGAAGAAAAATCACAGCACAGTGCCCAGTTCTGAGTACTCTCTGGAAATATGAGATATCTATTAAGTGGAAGCTCCACATGTAAGCAAGAAAAGTTTAATGTGACTATAAACATTTTCCTATGATTTACTACCGAGATTGCCTCATAAAGAAATGGTAAATTAGAAACAAAACGTTAATTTTAAAATGTAGCTCATTAAACCAAGTAGAGAAAAAAAATGTGGGGAAACAAGGAGTTTATAGCTCTCAGTGTATAAAATAATATTCTAGGAAGAAAAAAATATATATATAGGCCTTTTTGCAAGAAAAACTATGCACCCTATCTATGTGTCACATCAGTCATCAGAGACAGAATTAAAATTAAAATGGTTAAGAAGGTGACATAAAAATTATTTTCATTAGCTAATGTTAATGGGAATACTATTCGCATGTGAAATACACCCAATTTCTAATACATAAACTCTCTGTAGATATAGACTACCACCATCATATCTTATTGAAATTTAAAGGAAGCACTTCCCAAAAGCTGACCCAGTGTGAGGCAGCCCCCATAATGTTCAGCAAGCAGGGAGGCAGAGCGGAAGAAGGCATCCACATGTGATAATGCTTCCTTATGAGAGGCTATTGGCCAACCCTGCCCCGATCCTTGTAGGACTTACACAGTACCCTCCTCACAGCACTCCTCGGCCTTAAAGGGTATTATCGTTAGGAAGAATCAGAGCACATGACAGCACATATTCTGAGCGTGTCTGAGGCAGTACAGAAATATAACCCGAATGTTTTTTAATCACTAATCTTCTCCATGTGTTTCATTATGTCCTACAAACCCAAATGGAAACTCTTCCCAGAAACGGGAATATCGCAAGTGGTATTTTTCTTTGGCAATTTAGAATATTACAGGGAAACGCCTTTATCCATATGCTTATACAGGCTGAGTATTCTCGGCCGCGGTTTATATGTGGTTTCTTTCTATTCCCTGACTCCCACGGCAGGGTATTAAATACCACCCGCGACACAACTGAGGTTTACATCTGACTGGGAAGCCTGCGTAGACTTGATCTTAACCAAGATGGTTATTTTACCTTGAATTTAAATGGGTGCAATGACATTTTCAAGTGCAGACAGAACTTAGAAGCAGGATGATTACCACTGATTTGTCCAGATCACGGGGAGTTTTGTTCTTACCCCTGCGTTCCTTTTTTAATCTTTTTTTTTTTTTTTTGGATACAGACGTTTTATGATTTTCATCAAAATCAGAAATATTCAGAGGACAAAGAATGAAGCACACATTTACAATACGTAGAATTCATGACTCTTAACCATTTTGTAACCTATATAGACTAAAGTCTGTATCAGATACACGGGACTAAGAATAATAAAGTACCTCCGATTAGGTTTGCCTAAGTCAATAAGAATATAGGGCTTTACTTTTTCCTTTCTAATTTTGTTACCTTATAAAAATTGCACTGCAAATTAGTTTTAGTTTATCAGAATAATTGAATTGTTCCTCTTTATACCCCAGTGACTTGAAGTTACTTAATAAGTGGCCTAAAATTCTCAGTTCCTGTTCTGAATTTCTGGCTGGTCCAATTACCTTCAAACGACCTTGTGTGTTCCAGTCTGTAACACAGCCAGCCCTCCTGAGACTACTACGCTACTCTAGGAATTTTCTTCTGGTAACAAACAGAGTACTTGCACATAATAGAAATACTGGGTTCTATTAAACTCCTCAACTTTTTGTTCATTCATTCATTTGTTCATTCATCCTGCCGATGTCCACCAAACCTCCTCATGCTCAGGCCCGTGCTGGATGCCAGCCATAGAAAGATGACCAAGATGCTCTCTGTCTGCTGGGGAATCGAAGGAGAACATCAACGGCACAGAGTAAGCATAGTGAGGGCTGCACAGGCTGTCTGGAGAGAGTGCACAGAGGCAGGAAAGGGGGGAACAGAGAGGGGGACAATCAAAGCTTCTGAGAAACAGGAGCTACAAATCCAAAGACAAATGGAACTCGTCCCTGGGGAGCCGAGGAAGGGCATCCAGACAGAAAGATCAGTGTGTGCAAAGCCCGAGAGGCAGGGACTGCAGTTGGATGGGCTGCAGGGCTGGGAAGGGTGGGTGGGTGGGGAAGGATTTGGAAAAACTTGTCTGATAGAACAGACTCTGAACTTGGTCTTACAGACGATGAAGAGCAACCCGAGGGGCTGGGGTGGGGGACTGTCCTGGAGGAGGGTTGCCCGGTGGGAGGTATCGGGTCAGAGTGAGAAGCCTGGCTGAGACTGTAGGAAGGGAAGCCCGGAATGTGGGTCAGACAGAAGCAACAAGAGGCTTGAATGGGATGGGAAGTAAAGCCTGAAAGGATGGGTCCCGCGCATCCGTTGTGCCAGCAGGACAGGCCCTGCTCAGGGGGACCGTGGTCTGCGCCAGACTTGTAGCTCCCACGTGAAGGCAGTGGTAGTGGGATGGGCAGAGGGACACCAGGGACACAAAGCTGTACTCCCGGGACTCCAGGACCCCCTGGGTGGGGGAGGGGAGAAGTGAAAGAGCCGCAGGGGACTCTCAGGTTTGCGGCCCCCGGGGGGGGGGGGGGCGGGGGTCTCCATGGTTAGTAGAGCTATTTACCAAGATGAGGGACAGAAGCGAGATGATGAGTTCTGAACAGGATGTCCTGGTTAGAGTCCCCAGGGAAGCAACTCGACAGATGTTGTCAGGTAAGCGGTTGGAGATACAGATCTGTTGACTGGGGTAATGTTCTAGGATGAGGGCATAGATTTGGGGAATATGTGAATGCAGCGGGCAAAGGAAGTCATGGGTCTGGACAGTAACTTGCAATGAGAATAGAAGATGACCGGGGACAAAATTCTAGGAAGCAATGTTTAAGGGATGGGCAGAAGAGGAACTCACAAAGATTGAAAACAAATAATGACAGCTATGAGAAAAAAATCAGAGAGCGAGGTGTCTGGGAAGCCCAGGGGGAAGAGAAAGCAATGACAAAGGAGCAATCACTATTAAAAAGTGTCCTCCAATACACAAACAATGACTCATGGATCACGACATCAAAAACTAATGATGTATGGTGACTAACATAACATAATTAAATTTAATTTAATTTAAAATAAATAAATAAATAAAATAAAAAGTGTCCTCCAGGGGCGCCTGGGTGGCTCAGTCGGTTCAGCATCTGCCTTTGGCTCAGGTCATGATCTCGGGGTCCTGGCTCGAGTCCCGAATCGGGCTCCCTGCTCAGCGGGGAGCCTGCTTCTCCCTCTCCCTCTGCCCCTCCCCCTGCTCATGCTCTTTCTCTCTCTCAAATCGGTAAATAAAATCTTCAAATAAAAAAAAATAAAAAGTGCCCTCCAGTTTGGCATCCCAGTGATCTGGTCAACGAAGTGAGAGCAATTTCAGTAGAGCATGAAGATCAGATTATATTGGGGTATGGTTTGAAACAGTGGTGAGGAAGTGAAGATGGGAGTGTGGACCACTCTTCCAAGATGATTCGCTGTGAAGCTGAGAAAACTTGTAAGACTGAACTCAGAAGCCTGAGGCCATGAAGGTAGGGAGGGCTGAACGGGTGGGGTGGGGAGAGGTGTCAAACCCCATCTTTTCTAACTCCCGGCTTCCAATGAATTTGTCACAGATGTCCGCACCATAAAGCTGTAGCTAAACCTATGTCCCCCGTGCACAAGCATGTCTAATGAAATCCAAGCATTCTTGCAAAAACTCAAACTGCTCCCCCAGCCACTCATGACCGAGTTAAACCAAAGCAGACCATCTTCATCTTGATAACACAAATGTTACTAGAACTGTATGTCACGAAAATACCAATTGCTCTTGCTATGCAGACATGTCCTGGAGTTTAAACCTTAGCTAAATGTCTCAATGGTAATCTGTCTCAATGGTAACCTGCAGACCTAACTGATTTGGTCATTAACAATCATCTCAGAGAAATAAAAGACTCCTTAACTCCAGAAAACTACTAAGAATTCATTCAAGGAATCTCAAGACCCAAAGACTGAGGAAAAACCAGGATTTAAAATTTTCTAACTCTAACTGCAGTCCATAAAACTTGAGATGGAAGACTGAAACATTTCTCTACATATTTGTTTCCAAATTACATAGATGGCATATACTTATGGGATTAAATACCTAGCTCAAACATGAAAAGAGACTGCGTTTTCAAAAGTTGGCTATTAATCCCAATTATTACTAAAGTACTCCTTTGAGAATCTAAGACTCCAACATACGCTTTCAACAACTAGCAATAATACACTTTTTAAAATAATATGCTCAACAATGCCAATACTCCACTGGAAGAATAAAGCCAGAATCACCACTTTTAAAGTGAGTCTAATCCTGAGACAGGTGCTGGAGAGTCTGTCAACTGCGGTCCTCACTCAGGGGAGAGGGACCCGCAGGGCAAGTAAGCACGTTGGCGCAAACCAGTCATTCTGAATAAAGGGACTGGATAATTTTGCATCTCATCTATTTGGTGCAGGTAGTATGCCTGAACTGTTCATTAAATCTGAGTGAGAGCATTTCAATCTAACCGTTTTGGCATTTTACAGATAGCATGCTTCTATTTGCTTGAGACAATCAAAGCGAGGTCTCTTGAACACTTAGCATTGCAGGTGTTTATATTTGCTCCACAGTAATTTCTGGAGAGGATGATAAAATTTTTGTCAGAATTGATGGCCTGCTAAAGATATAACTTTGCTTTGGTTAACATACAATGGGAAGTTACAATATGCTCAATTCAGCATATCTCTAAAAACTCTATAATTCAAGGAAGTGTTGTCAATAAATAGTAGACAGAAATAAATTTTTGCACCAGATATTCTTCTCTGCAATATGTATCATGTTCCAAATCTGTTTTACTTAAAACAGCCTAAGATAAATCCACTTAAGTGAGTCAACTGAATTCCATCGTAAGATGACTATATAACCACAGATATGCCCACATATCGGCAACTGATATAAACATTCAGATATAAAGTGACTATATATTGACTTAGTACAAAATTTGAGAGGATCAAGGAAACAAAAAAATGTCAAACCATCAATGGGAAAAGTGATCCCAATAGGCTCAATTAACGATGGGAAATATACAGATTAGCTTCAAAATAGTACTATTTATTATGAAACTCTTAAGGATGAAGACAGGTCAAAACAAATCAGTCCGCACTTTGCTCGCTCAGACTTAACGTTGCTCCAACAACACGTATTCACCAGCATCCACCAGAATCTGCACTCTTTCATTTAGAGATTTAGTCTGTATTATAACAAAAATCTGTGCCTGCTGTACTTTCGCAAAGATAGAAAACATTCTCCTCTAGCATTTTTGCCTATGACTGAAGTTCGTCATCTAATAGTTTCCTTCCAAACGGAATAACTCTGGCTCCTAAAGCTCACGGAATGGTATCTGTCAATTATCCTTGCTTCTTTCTTAACTGATAATTGAGAAATACCAATAATCTACTTGTGGGGTTTTTTTTTTTTGTTTGGTTTTTGAGAGAGAGCGCACGTGCATGTGCGCATGAGCATGAGGAGGGACAGACAGAGAGAATCTTTTTTATTGGTATGTTAATCACCATACATTACATCATTAGTTTGTGATGTAGTGTTCCATGATTCATTGTTTGTGCATAACACCCAGTGCTCCACGCAGAACGTGCCCTCTTTAATACCCATCACCAGGCTAACCCATCCCCCCACCCCCTTCCCCTCTAGAACCCTCAATTTGTTTTTCAGAGTCCATCATCTCTCATGGTTCGTCTCCCCCTCCGACTTACTCCCTTTCATTCTTCCCCTCCTGCTATCTTCTTCTTTTTCTTTTTTCTTAACATATGTTGCATTATTTGTTTCAGAAGTACAGATCTGTGATTCAACAGTCTTGCCCAATTCACAGCGCTCACCGTAGCACATACCCTCCCCAATGTCTATCACCCAGCCACCCCATCCCTCCCACCCCCCACCACTCCAGCAACCCTCAGTTTGTTTCCTGAGATTAAGAATTCCTGATATCAGTGAGGTCATATGATACATGTCTTTCTCTGATTGACTTATTTCACTCAGCATAACACCCTCCAGTTCCATCCACGTCGTTGCAAATGGCAAGATCTCATTCCTTTGGATGGCTGCATAATATTCCATTGTGTATATATACCACAGCTTCTTTATCCATTCATCTGTCGATGGATATCTTGGCAGAGAGAGAGAATCTTACGCAGACTCCATGCCCAGTGTGGAGCCCAACACACATCTTGAACTCACGACCCTGAGATCAGGACCTGAGCTGAAATCAAGACTTGGAATCTTAACTGAATGATCCACCCAGGTACCCCCCAATAATCTACTTCTTTTCATCTTCGGGAGGGGAAAACAGAAATAAAGTGATCTTTCATCAACCTATAATTTTTAAGTATTCCCACTGCATTAAGTAGGTAAGAATTAACTTTTATTTTATCATATAATGGTTTCACATACTTGCAATAAAGATAAAACACAAAGACTGGCAAACCTAAGAAAATATCTCTTTTAGAATAGGGTGGAAATGCTTATTATCTGGTCAGGAAACATTTTTTTTCTTCAGCATTTACCTAGAGCAAGGCAGTAATAATAGTGACAATATTAATAACAATGATGATTAGCTAATAGTTATCAGATGCTTATTATATGACAGGCATTGTTCTAAGCACATTACATGTGAAACTCATTTGATGCCCAAAACAACTTTATAAAGTAATTGTTGACACTACCTGCATTTTATGTACAGACAACGAAAGTACACTAAAGTTCCCAGGCGGCGAGTGTTGGAAGCAAGATACAGATACAGCGATTGAAACTAGATGGCTTGACCGCGCTTTTTTTTTTTAATGTTATGTTAGTCACCATAACAATACATCATTAGTTTTTGATGCAGTGTTCCATGATTCATTGTTTGTGCATAACACCCAGTGCTCCACGCAGAACGTGCCCTCTTCAATACCCATCACCAGGCTAACCCATCCCCCCAGCCCCCTCCCCTCTAGAACCCTCAGTTTGTTTCCCAGATTCCATAGTCTCTCATGGTTCGTCTCCCCCTCCGATTTCCCCCCCTTCATTTTTCCCTTCCTTCTCCTAATGTCCTCCACGCTGTTCCTTATGTTCCACAAATAAGTGAAGCCATATGATAATTGACTTTCTCTGCTTGACTTATTTCATTCAGCATGATCTCCTGCAATCCCATCCATGTGGATGTAAAAGTTGGGTATTCATCCTTTCTGATGGCCGAGTAATCTTCCATTGTATATATGGACCACATCTTCTTTATCCATTCTTGACTGCACTTTTAATGCAGGCTTTCTGATGTGCCAGTCATGACCCATTAGTGGATTGTGACATCAACTTAAGGAGTTTTAAGTAGTGGTTTTGAAGTAAAATAGAAGAAACCAGAAAAATGGATTGTGACACCAGGGTCAGCTTCATGGGCGTGGGAGCCAAGTCTTTGCACGAGGCCGAGGGGTGGGGGTGGGGGAGTCTGTCTGTCGAGACTCAGAGTGAGTACAAGGGAAGCGTGTTATGCCTGCAACCGAGTCGGGGGCAGTGGGGTCACTGATGGCCCCTCAAAGCCACACGTGCCATGAAAACCAAAACTTGCTCCCAAGGAGGAAAGAGTCCGCTGGCACTCTAGGAAATATGAAAGACCAAGGATACTCCTGGCTTGCTCTCTCTTACTTGTGTGACTTCCCTGGAGAAGTTGAGCATTCTGCTGGAAATGACAACACGGCATGGAAGGGAAATAGGTGGTGACACTTGGCCTCCTTTCTTTTCAGTCCTTCCTCACTCACCAGCTCGCCGCCGGTCAGGAGTGTTGGTAGACTGTGTGCAGGTAAAGGAGTGCGGTGAGCAGCTGAGTGAGTTGTAGGACAGTATTTCCACTTGTCTGGTGAGAGCAGAATGCACACGCAGGTACGAGCTAAGAAATGCAAACTGTGTCATTGTGCAGACACGCGCGAGGTCAATGCTCTTACGTCCGCGTGTAAGACTGGCCTTGCACAATAGAAAAATGAAGGGCAAAGTCCATCCTAGTTACCATTTTTAGTTTAATTTTCCTTTCTTTTGAATGACGGTAACAGCACATAAAAAACACCATGGAGAAAGAGGAAGACCGTGGAAGCAAGGGAAAAGTATATGTTTACAGACCTTGAGTAGCACTTTTCTCCTGCTTTTGGAACAAAAGGGGCCACGTCCTCATGGTGCACTGGACCCTGCAAACTACACCAGCCGCTCTGTGCAGTCCCCGTAGTAATTACTGTTCTACACATCTTTCACTTCATGACACAAATATAGAGAAGCACGTGGGTGGGCGCCTGGGTGGCTCAGTTGGTTAAGCGACTGCCTTCGGCTCAGGTCATGATCCCGGAGTCCTGGGATCGAGTCCCACATCAGACTCAGCGGGGAGCCTGCTTCTCCCTCTGACCTTCTCCCCTCTCATGCTGTTTCTCTCTCTCTCTCTCTCTCTCTCTCTCTCTCTCAAATAAATAAATAAAATCTTAAAAAAAAGAGAGAGAAGCACGTGTGTACACATGACATTGTACTTTTTTCATAGTGGGCTACATAAAATTTAAAAAGCCCTTCACTACACTGGAGAAAGTAAAAGGCATAAAGACTCTCTCTCCTTGCCACCCTGAAAGACAAGCCACTCAATCAGGACAACACAGTTTCTGGCAGTCCTGCTCCCCATTATGTTCTAAACCCCTCTGCCCAATGTCTGAAGACTGCCATAATTTGGCCCAGCTCAGACTTTCCAACAACATGTCCCACAGCTCTGCCACTAGGCCCTTCCCCCCACCCCCAGAAGAACCACAGTGGCTCTGGGCCGCCCGTGCTCTCCTCCCCTGTCCCCCTCTACTCACGCCATCTCCAAATGGCCACACCCATCAAGATGCAACTCAAGGGCCACCTCCCAGAAGTCTTCCATCTCTCTGAACTTTTTGACACTTTCACTCTGTGCCCTAACAGTACCACGTGGTAGACAATTAGACACTGTCACACAGCGGATATGAGACTGTTTCAACTCACTTCATGTCTCCCAACGCCCCTGACGTCCAAGACGGTTGGGCTACACACAGCGCTCACCATGGAGCCAGGACAGGGAGAAAGGGGCCAGCTTCTCTGAAAGCCTAATATGTATGCGGAGCACATTC
This sequence comes from Eumetopias jubatus, assembly GCF_037043125.1. Lineage (NCBI taxonomy): Eukaryota > Metazoa > Chordata > Mammalia > Carnivora > Otariidae > Eumetopias > Eumetopias jubatus. Next base: position 144,213,216 of record NW_028274812.1, read on the forward strand.
CTCACAACCACCCCGTGAAGGAGGTACTTTTATCCTACTTTATGGATAAGGAAACTGAGGTTTCAATAACTCACCCAAGGTTGCACAGAGCCAGGCCCAAGGTCCAGGTGTCTCCCGCCACAGTGCCATCTACATGACACCCACCTTGGAAGACACATCCCCAACAGGAAGGCCAGCAACTGCAAATTACACCTGCTGGACCAAACCCGAACAGATGTTTTAAGAGTCACAGGGGAGAGCTATTTTACTTTTGAAGTTTTGGACGGCCTTCCAAGTTATGGAGGAAGAGAAGTAAACTCAAAAGTGAAGAATGGAGATCACAGGCCCGGGTGGGGAAGGTAAAAGGCACACGGTGGAAGGTCGTTTTAGGGAAACAAATGAGAGAGAGAATATTCTTGACAATAAATCAAAACTGGAGGAAAGTGAAAGAAATGAAACTTTGCAGGAACAACAGGGAGCAGAGAGGTATCAGTTTAAAAATGTTGGCGGGCTCCTGGGTGGCTCAGTCAGTTAAGTGTCCAACTCTTGATCTCAGCTCAGGTCTTGATCTCAGGGTTGTGAGTTCAAGCGCCAGCCCCACGTTGGGCTCTACACTGGGCAAAGAGCCTACGTAAAAAATAAAAAATAAAAATTTTACATGTTGGCAACTCAGGCATAGAACTCAAATAATGAGTTTTTTAAAATTATTGTATTTATGATTGATTATGATCTGAGCCAAAGGCAGACGCCTAACTGACTGAGCCACCCAGGTGCCCCTCAAAGTATGAGTTTGAGTCTGGTGTGTGCCCTGGAGGGAGTTTGGAGAAAGAAAGTTTTGTCTGCTTTAGGCTTCGTGGATAGATAGCTGAAGACTCTATCTGTGAGCTTTTCTGTAAAAATCTTAACCTATGATTGAATCCCTTAGCTCTCATTCAAGATAATTCTTCCATGTGAAGTAAAACTATTTCTTTTCCTGACTTGGAGTTTAACTGTTGGAACCCTTCCATCAAAGGCATGATTGGCAAAATAACTACAGGGTTTAATACCTGGATGCATCAGAAATGCCGGCAGCGATAAAAACGTGAACGTGGGAGCGGAGCGTAACAGACAGTGATACGGTACGAGCACATCCATAACAATTTCATTCCCAGCTCCACAGTGAAAAGCATGAGCTTTCATTTCAGAGTAAAGAAACTCTGAAAAACCATCCGTTTCCCTCAGATGTTCCTAAGCTGATATATATTGTCTTTTTCATTGAGAGGAGAGTTAAAAATAAGGCAGGAGGAACGTGTTGTGCTCCAGATAGAACAGTACACCCATCAGGTGGCAGAATAAAGCAGACGAGATAAAAACAATCAAAATAGTGAATGCCTCTTTCAACAGTGAAGTCCCAAAGTTCCATCATAATCAAAACTATTTTTATTTCCAATCACATTCACTTCTTGGAAAATATTTTCCTTTTGGGGGACAAAAGCTGAACTAATTTTATGGGGGAAAAAAAGGTAATGAGGAAAGTGTGTATTTTCATTGGAGTACTATGTATGAATAAAAAAAATCAATATATTCCTTTTTGAAAAGTCAGTCACCAGGGGAGTTTAGCACACATGAATGAATCCCACAGCTGGGTATACATGGAATCTAGCAAACCTCTATTAGAAGACTTCCAAAAAAAGCTTTTAAATAAAGAGGGAGCTCCCAATATTGAAACTGTGTCTCTAAATGGTTTGACTTCATTCTGAATGCTACTCAAAAGCTCAACAACAGTCCAACCTTACATTTAAGTGTATTCCACGTTGTTCTTAAATACAACTTAAGAAGCACATTTTTAAAGCCAGAAGATGAAACCACACGCCAGGGTAGCCACGAGCAAAGCAGGGCAGATGAACCCTTGGTGCGCACACACCGGCAGGACTGACGTGACGCCCGCAGAGGGCCCTTCACTGCTCCCGCTCGGCTGGGCTCGCCCTCTCCTTCCCAACGTACGTCCCCTACAAAATTCATGCAGGTCGCAGCAGTTGTACCTTAACTCCGGAAAGGTCGTTGAATTGTCAGAGATGGTACGTGCTGGCAAATTAAAAACTAAAGAAAGAAATGCATAAAGAAAGAAATGTTTACACTAAATAAACAACCTGCGTAAATCTGTTGCACATCTGACATACTTCCCTAGATTTATTGGCTTGCAAAAGGAAGCTGTAAGTTGCACTGCCCAGGGACCATGCCACACAGGCTTCTTCACAAATTATCCTGTGCCTAAGGATTTGCGGCTGAGGTACTGGCCACACGTGCTTATGTAACCGTCACGCCCGCCCTCATCAAGGAAAGCAAAACGGACAGAGAGAAAACCGTTCAGACTGCTATTTGTCTGAAAGAGTTTAAGAGTAAAAACTGTTCTTAAACGTCACTGTGCTGAGCTTTCCCACCAGTGGAACATGAAAGTGAGAACTGGCTTTTGTCTGACACATCAAATGACCTTGACCTCGCCCCTTACCTTCCCCTTGGCACAGAGGATTGGGACAATCTGGATCATCTGCGATGCACACACAGAGGAAGAGTGTGGGAAGGTCTCTCCCTGAAGGGCAGAGACAGGAATCCGCGTAGCCGGAGTGCACTGGGAACGGTCTCCAGATCCGGCGTTACGGTTTATAAGCGCCCCCCAGCTCCCCCACCACCGGGGCCGTACATTCGTTCGTTCGTTTGCTGTCTGAACTGTGTACCAACCAGTCAAAGAAGAAGAGAGCCCTTGCCCCGACATACACAGACCACATATCGAGGGCTCTGGAGGTCTGATGGACTTCTCTGTGGGGTACAATGGGGCACCGAGCATAGAGTCATCAAACACCCGAGGAGACGGGCACGGAGGAAAGGGTGTTGAAGCTGGTGTGGAAGGAAGAGTGCAAGGCCCCGCGAGTGAGTTACGGAGCCCAGTGGCTCAGGTTCATCTGAGGAGCTGAGCAGGATGCCTCTGGGTGACCAACTGGACACGGAGAGAGAGAAGTCCTGCAGGGTCAGCCGGAGCCCCTGGCGGAAGGAGTTCTGTAAGCCAGGGAAAGGGGCTTCGGTCCTGGAAAGGGGGGCCTCTGGCAGGGTTTTTAGCAGATGAGGAACACTCCGAGGTCTGAGCTTTAGATAGAGCACTCTGGAAGCAGGTGAGGGACGAGCTGCACACTGGGGGAAAGTGGGAGGCGGGAGAGTCCGTGGGGGTGGATCACAGCGCGTCCACCTAGGACGTCAGGTGGCAAACCCGGAGACTCTAACACTGAAGGGGAGGCAGAGTAAGTAAGAGGAGTCAACGAAGAAGGCGGACAGAGAGGCAGGAGGGGAACGAAAGAGGGCTGTCAAAGTTAGAGATGGCTTTAAAACACAGTGATCAGGAGAGTTAAATAGCACTGTGCAGCCCTGGCTTTGTGCCAGGCACTCGGCCTCTATTAACTCAGTGGATACAAGGCTGTGTTAATAATACTATTGTCATCTCATTTATACTAGAGGAAATCGAGGCAGAGGGCATCTGAGGAACCCATCCAAGGTCGCATGCGTGTGAAGTGACACAGGAGGGGCCAAGAGGCCAAGGGGGAGGACGCTGGATGTAACCTTCCGGAGGTCAAGGGCAGCGTGTGCCCCTGGAAGTTGAAAACTGAAAAAAGTTTCCACTAGGTTGAAGCGCAACTTGTAGGCGAGCAATTAGAGAGGTCGCGGGCGGAGCGTTCTTTTATGGAAGCCAATGACACCTGAGGCTTTACTAACATGATCTGCTCCGTTCTCCGTAGCCGAAGCACTCGGCGGGTGTGTGTAAGCACGTGCACACATGTGTGCCCACCCACACGTGCGGTGCATGCTGATGCTTGAAAATGAGGAGGGAGAAAGCCGCCAGAAGGCGAAGATCTCGTAAGCCCCTCTCGGGGGCGAAGGATGTAGTCCTAAGGATGGCAGGGAGCCACTCACGACCACCTGACTCCCCACACTTCCCTGAGTCTTCCCTCATCCCAGGCCCTGGGTCTGGTTTTAGCTATTCCTCTTCTGCAATGCCACGGCCCCGTGGACCCGCCTGTCACAGGGAGCACCCACCACCCAGACTGTAAAGACTAATGCACCTGACTGTGAAGGCCCTGCAGGAAGGGACCACATCTTACTCATCTTTGGATTCTTAGCATCTAACAAGGCCATGAAATCAATCAATAAAAAAATAAATTGTGCGGGTATGTGTTTCTGGCAGATACGTATTTTAGAAATACTCCTCTTGGAGCCATGTCCAAGATGGTCTGGAGAGCCCTGGGGGTCAAGACCTTTTTTCTAAGTCATAAACACGTTTTCTGCTCTCAGGGTTTCCTCCTCCAATTCAGGGGTTCCTACGACACCCACATTTTTGTAAGTGGCTGATGAATCTATGCCCCAACAAAAACTTGTAAATGCATCACTGCTGTGGGACTCTGGGTGCTTCTTAAAAATGTTTAAGTGGAACAAAATGTTTGCTCCATTTCAAGGAGACATACAAAGATGATGAGGCTGTCAGTAAGTCGTTCTCGAGTATCTGCTGTGCGTTGAACAACTTGTTACACGTGATCGATCTACAACAGGCAAGTAGACACGAATAAATGAACAAGTCTGTCCCTGGTGTGGAAACGCATGCAGCTTCACTGCGTAAACATACACGCACACAAATGAGTGTGCATATGTACATCTGGGCACGCATATCTGTGTATATAGACAGATGCAACCAGCATGCCACACCAGTCAGACTGTTTTAACTCTTCACTTAACTAGTAAGGAACGTCTCATGTTGGCAAGCCCGTGATTTGCTGATGTTCTTTACGTTACATAAGGAGAGCTTCGATGGGAAGTTTTGCCTACACGATCACACACACACACACCCACACACGGATATGCATGTTCTGAGACTACAGCTCTTTGGGTAAGTCTGAAACTCCTTTCTCTTTTTTAATTTGACTACCTAATTCAACCTAAATAAAGATTCCTCCAAAATTCCGGCAATTAATTTCCCACTTTAAATACATGTGCCCCCCCTTAATGTCAGAGCAGTAAAAAACAAAAACAAACAAACAAAAAAAAAAAACAGCGCATTACACCAAATCATAACACAGCAGGACTCTGTGCTCTAGCACACGTCAGTGAAACATTCGCATCTGATATTTCAACTATACACCTATCTCCTGCGGTGCTATTCCCTCTTGCTTAAAGTCTTTTTTAAAAATAAGATTTTATTTATTTATTCGAGAGAGAGAGAAAGAGAGAGAGCGTGTGAGTACAAGTGGTGGGGGGGTGGCGAGGGGGGACAAGCAGACTCCATGCTCAGTGAGGAGGCCAACACAGGGCTTGATCCCCTGACCCTGAGATCATGGCCTGAGCCGAAATCAAGAGTTGGATGCCCAACGGACTGAGCCACCCAGGCACCCCTTGCTTACAGTCTTAATCACAAATTAGTCAACAAGTATTTATTCTTTGTCACATGTATGTTCGGCATTGTATAAGGATTTTTTAGAAGTTTAACACATATTTGTCCAGTGGTGGATTTGTATTTTCATTGGAAATGAACATCCACTGATTGACAGACTTTTACTGATACCCACTCCCACCCTCCGTGATCCAGGCAGGTATCGTCCTAGCATTCAGGACACAAAGATGAACAAAAGATGTGCACCCTGGCCTCAAACAGACCATGTTAATAAATAAAAACGCATTCTATGTAATTGATACCATAATGAGGGGGTGCAAAGAGCTAATGGTACCCTGAAATAAAAGAGTGATTATTTCTGACTGAAGGCCTAGTGAAGATTTCAGAGACACTGTAATCTTAGCTGTGTCCTGCAAGGCACTCACAAGCCCGGTGGCGGGACCGTCCCCTGCACGAGCGTGAGCAGTGAAGACAAGGGCAGACCCGCCAAGACCCACAAGCGACACACAAGAGACGGGCCCAGCTCTGGTGAGCAAGAGGCCACCGACATTTCCAGGAGGGAGTCACGATCCCATCTGTGTTTCAGACAATAATGTGCAGCTATCAGGAATAGATTAAAGGGGAAGAAGGCTGGGGGCTGAGAACACCTGAGCTAGGGCTGCCCATGGGTAGAGAGAATAGGACCCAGGGCGACGGCAGTGGGGAGCACAGATGACTCTAGAATATGCTGGAAAGGGACCAAACAGTGCCCTGCGGGATGTAGCCAGGAAGAAACACAGCTGAAGGGGGACACTGAGGGTTCTCATGTGAGCGTCTCAGTAAGATATATAAGGAAGATGTATCTGGAGGGAGACACAAAGCATGGCTTGATTCAGAGTCTTCTAGGCTTGAAAATCCAGTGGCATCAGCGAAGAGATACCACAGGTAGCTGGGATGCAGGACTGCTGCTCCAGGGAGAGATGGAGGCAGGAGATGCAGAACCCAAGGGGGGGCCTCTGACCTCGCCAAGGGCACAGCACACTTGAAGACAGAGAGGCAGGCTGATCTTTCTTCTCAGCCTGAGGAGGAACAGGAAGGTAGAAGGGAAGACAGCACCAAAACCAAGACAAGAGGTTTGAGATGATGGCAGGGTACCCACAAAACTGCAGCATGATGTACTGACTTCATTAAGCGCTAAGTAACACAGACACCTCTTTGGAAAACGAGTCTCCATACCAGACGCCTGTTTGTGAGTCAGTACGTAGCTAAAGGTTCAGGTCAGCGAGCATGAGACTCTAAAGAAGAGAAGCCGAGCACTGGGACATTCCAGGCGGGAGTTAAAAGCAAGAACGGAGCACTGCAGGAGCAGGGGTAACCAAGGGACCTAAGGAAAGGGAACTGTCTCCCGGGATCCTACTGAAGGGGTGGTGGGGGATAGAACTGGACCCGCTGATGGGCTACCGAAGAGTGCTGGCATCCCAGCGGAGACGCTGGGACCCTCCCGGACCACGGCCACGCCCCCAGGTCCCATCTGCTCTGTGCCAAGCCCAGATTATTCCTGGCAACTCTCTCCACACCAGCTCCTGCCCTAACGAGGCTGGGCAGGAGGGCACAATGACAGAACCAGCCCACTGCTTTTCTACCAGCACAGGCTACAGACGACCTCGCCAGCCCCACGTGCACAGCTGACCATGCCCCGATTAATCTGGTAAACCCAAGGGGGCATGTCAAAGATGCCCGGCGCCCTTAGCCCTGGGAAATTCTCATTAACCTATCAGGGTGGGAAGGGAGAGATAAAACACCTGGACTTGCTCGCTGCTGAACAATTGTTCAAAGATGGTGATTCTCACACCTGCTGATTCCATCTTAAAAGAGCCTTTCAAGGCAAAAAAAAAAAGAACACTGTTCACTTTTCCTCTCCCATCTTCTTCCTTCTCTTCTGCGGTTTGTGCAAAAAACACCCCTGTTGCAGTTCATAGGTAGAATACTGGCCGGCTTTTTAATCTCGATGAAACACACATAGCAGCGGATTATCCGGGGATTATCAGTGACTTACATAACGGAACCCGAGGAACAGAGAGGGGTTTCGCTCTTAAATAATTAGGGGAAAACCCGTTCTGGCTTCTTTTTGGAATCTGGAAGCCTCTTCCTACTGCAGACAGGATCAAAAGGTTACAGTAAAGTTTGAAGAAAGGTCTGCACCCAGCTTGGAGAAATTTACACATTGGCTTTTTAAATGAAGGCACTTTTTATAGCATTAATTGGGAGACTTCGAGCAGCAGGGGGTGAGATTTCATTTTTATTTTGTAAGGAAAATTCTAACCCCTGTCAAATGGCCTGGGTAGAAGTGAATTATTTTGAGTTTTTTTCTCAAACTCTCAGAAATGGAGCTTTTACTGCCTGCCGTGTAATGGCCTTCTTTTGCCATGGAAATGTGGGATCAATCCAGCTTTAAGCAGAAAGATTTTTCTAATGCGTTTTTAGTATTTTTCAAGCTGTGATACAGCTGATAGGAGTTCTTATAAAATGCGAATTACAGGAAATTCATATTTATAAGCTTCTGCAAGTAATTTTGGAGTGCTGACTTTTAAACATCTGCTAATGAAGATTTCCAAGAGCAGCCCTGTGTGCTGACTTTCCACATTCCCCACGTGGGCCCCTCCACGTGGCCCAGGGCTGGGGGAGCAGCCAAGGCTTGAGGTCTTTCCTGGGGCAGGGCCCACTCTGTGAGCTTCTGGGCGCTGTCCCTGAGCCGCAGTGGAGGAGAGAGGGGCCTGGACCGCAATCCTTGGGCGAGGTCCCCAGTGGCCGGTGCTTTGTGGTTCTGTGTGTAGCTTTTCATCTTCCCTGGAACACTGGAAATCATGACACTGTGAAGGAGACACGTGGTGGAAAGACACGGAGGCAGGTTTGCGGCCCCTGCTCGCCCCGTCCTGGTTTCTGATTGTGGCGGTAACAAACTGAAACCACACACATTTATTATCTCACGGACCGGGAGGTCAGAGTCTGAGATGCATCTCACGGAGCTAAAATCCGGGGGTCTGCACTGCTGCCTTCCTTCCTGGAGGCTCTGCGGAAGAATCGGTCTTCCTGACGTCTCCAGCTTCCAGAGGTCACCTTCGTTCCAGGCTCGTGGCCCCCGTCCATCCTCAAGGCCGTCAAGGGCCTACCTACCATTGAGTTTCTTACAATGTCAACTCTTCTGCCTCCTCTCCCCCGTTTAAAGGACCCCTACGACCCACCAACATAATTCGGGACCATCTCCCTGTTTTAAGGTCATTTGATCAGCATCCTTAATCCCCCCTTGCCTCATAACATAACACATTCACAGATCCTGGGCATGAAGATGTGGCTCCTTGGGGGCCGTTACTCTGCCGATTGCATTCCCACTAAATCTTTCGAGAGAAGGTTTTCAAGTCATTTTTACAGTAAATCAGCTAGTCAAATAGAAAAGCTGGTTTCCTCACAACACTGACATTTTTTTTAAGTCCCAAACACTTATGACCATGTCTTCAAACAACCAGTAAATGAAGGTGAATTGTTAAGTATCTCTCAGTTACATTATTTTATAATTGTGCCTTCAGAACCAACCAACCAGAGAGGCGAGTCCCCACGTCCACACTTAGCAGTCACTAATCTTGGAGGGACTGCAGGAGAAGTCAGGGCGTGCTGAGCCCACACCCCACCACTGAGCAGCTCCCAGTCACACCACTTTCCCTGCCCGACCCGGGTGGCTGCCCAGACCACATTCCCCTCCTCCCTGGACCAGAAAAGGATTAGCACTTCTGAACTATCCCCTAAGTCCCAAAAGCAAACAGCCCTTTTGAGATTTTTTTTAAAATGGGGACACTTGAGAAATACTTTTTTAACATTTCATGAATTCAACAATTTTTATTAGGCACCTACTACTCTGTGTCAGGCCTGGTTCTAAGCACGAGGAATGCAGAGGGTGAACAAAAGCAGAAATCTTTGGCCTCATGGAGCTTAGAGGGAGGAGGGACAACGGAGAGACAAAAACACAACAAAGAAGAGTATGACATCATCCAGGAGCTATGAAGTACCTGCCAGAGGATGCAATTTCAGCAGACTACCAGAGTAGGCTTTGCTGAAAAAAATAACACTTTAAGGAAGACCTGAGAAGCATGAGGAATTGGTGTCTGAGGGGAAAATATTCCAGGCAGAGGGAATGGCTGGTGCAAAGGTCCTGAGGTGGGAGCAAACAAAGAAAAAGTTACCAAGTATTAGGAGGGCATAGACTTTCACTACAAAAGCTACCCCTAAATTTCATTTATATGCAAAAAGACTAGATCAAGTCTTTTAGAAAAAAATTCTCCTCTACAACCATCTTCATTGTTTTTAAATCTTAAGACTGTCTAGTTATTCTTTTCATCAGCAGATACTCTGCACCGGCCACGCTCCATGCCATGTGGTAGGGGCCAGCACCAGGGACCCAGGAGAAACTGGGAGAAGTCACCACGGAGGGGCAAAGTGACACAGAAAGGGGGAGCTTACGAGACACGGGCTTTGCCTGACCCATGACTGGCCCTCTGTTCAGATGATTCCAGACAAGTGAGGGGAATATGGAGAACACATACCCCCAGGGCATAGCTCCCCGTCCTGCTGCGTTTCCTTCCTGGCATCACTGTTCCCACCTGGTCTCTGCACCTGTTTCCCACTTTGTTGCCTGTCTCCTTCACTAGAGTGTTCACCCCCTAAGAGCAAACATCGTGCCTGACTTGCTCGCTGCCCCCCCTGCCGCCGTACCACCCCCCCCCCGCAAGACTGTGGCCCAGGGTCGCCTTCGGTATCATCATACGTGGGGTGTTCTTTCTGAGGTGCAGGCCAGGGGCCTGGTTGCAGAAGCAGGTAACCCGAAAAAGGAAAAGATACCAGGCCAGAAGCGGATTCTTTCTCTGCAAAAACACTGCCATTTCTCCTTGCAAGCAGTTTATTTTTAAAAGAACTTGCTCCTGCTTCCTGAAACACTTCTTTCCACCCAGCTCAGACCTGGGTCTCGTTGAGGTGAGTGCCTACCTTCTGTCACTACCTGGGGAAACCTTCATCTGAGTAGAGTGCTGTTCTCCCCACTCCAGTGGAAAGCAGTGGAGAGCTGGAGGGAAGTTACGGCAGGAGGCGTTAAAAAAAAAACACAGAACGGTAATTATTTATATGATGAAAAGGTTGTTCTCGGGATGCTGTGCAGACGCACGATGTGGTGGAAGTATTCCCATCACATTAATAATAATAATAAAAAGGCCTTCACCTCCCATGACAAGAAGCTGCAAATCTAAATAATTTTTATCTTCTCCTCTATTTCCCAGGATACAACAGTAGCTCTCAGGCAGAGAGAAATTATTCATTGAGAACATTAAAATACTCCCTTTCAAAAATGACTTAGAGGTAATATTTGTTATGTGACTTCGGTAATTATATAGATGTATATATATAAGATTATGATGTATATAATTATATACGCACACTCGTATAAATTTCTTTTACTTAAATGCTCAATTTTGTTGATGGAACAGTTTAAACTTTATCCAGCAATTTCATCTGCGGTAGCATATATGAAAAGATCTATGTCCAAGACATCAGTAATATCCATGCACTCAAGCACTGCATTTAAAAACATATTCATATGAAATGCCATAAAATCAAAGCACCACATCTCAATTAACCAGGCTCAAAAATATTTTAACTGTTCTCCCACAGCATAATATTAACTCGTTCTGTGTTCCAACACCCGAGCCGTGAACGTTTATACCTCCCCTACACACAGGATATTTCCTCATTTACATGAGCACAATCGTCACCGCATCTCAGAACTTGGTCTCCTACGCCAGTTCGCAAAGTCAACTCAATCAGCATGCTTGGGCACTAAACCAACTCACAAATACTAAAGTGTGAGCCAGAATGCCATCAAAATTAATTAGATCATTATATTTTAGAGCCTCAAAGGACTGTCGAAAGCAAACGGTTCAACCCTTTCATTTTCCAGTCGAGAGCAGAATTGTTGAATAATTTGCCCAAGGCATGACTAGACCCACATTTCTCACTTACGCAGGCAATGCTCCTTAATTTATAGTATGCTATATCTAGCTAATAGGCAAAATATTATTGGGGGGGGAGTCAACGTGAATTATCAATTCATATTGTCACTTCAGCGATCATGGAACGGTCTCTAGAGCTCAACAGAGTACTGTCCAGAGAGCCACTGCTCAATAAATAGTTCCTAAAGGTGAATGAATGAATGAATGAATGAAGTTCTTGAAAAAGTATATTTGTTTCAGATTATACTTCCTTCTGGCCATAGGGAAACCTAGCAAACTTTCTATTCTGTGTCTGCCTAGGATCAACACAGGGACTGGAGTTCCCAGACTCAACTAAGAACAGCATGACTATCCCAGGAAGCACTCTATGGCTTTTTCTGTGTTGAATTCTTTTTGGTTTTTTCCCCTAGATCTAACGTTGTTTTCAACGGGCACAAACTCAGGAGGTGAGGTGTTCTATCTGATGACAATGGCTCTCTGACTTCATCAGAAAGTTCTGATAAAATCGTCTGCCACTATTCAAAAAAGTTACATCATTTTTACATTTAGGCACGTGGTTATGTGCATTTCTACAATCACCCTCGTAGCCTCACAATTAGCTCAACACAAAATCAAGGGAGGGTCTGTGTCCTGGACCTATGCCTAATTCCCTTCAGAACTAATATGATACTTTTTCCCTGGAGTCTCTGCCCATTTGTCATGTGGCATGGTTGTCTGCTTGCTTTTTGTTTGCTTAAATCACTGCTATTCCGTAAAAATGCCAGAGGCTTATCGTCTGTGCCATGCTTTTTGACCCTTGACCACTTGCTGGATTTACTGTTACCTGTTTCGTATTTATGCCACCTTCTCTCAATGAGATTTTAAAGTGCTTAGTGTTAGGAGGCGCGTGTTACATCATCAGAGAGAGCAGTCAATAAATCCATGCTATTTTACCCCGGGCTTGATTGTCGGAGGCTACTGGAAAGAAAGAACCACGGAAAAAGAGCTCTCCACTCAGGCAGTTTAATTAGAAGGACATTCTTTCCAGAATTGTCTGTGGGCATTTAAGAAAAGATGCGGCAACGGAAAAAGGTCCAAAATAAGTTCACTTAGCCTAACAGGAATGAGAAAACTTCTTTCCTTTTTCACCAGGTTGCTAGTTTGATAGATGAAGAAAATATCAAACAGAGTATTTGCATCTCGACATACTAGTTAATGGATTCACTCGTCCAGAGCTTTGTGTATACGATGGTAAAATTTGGGATGGGAAATAAAATGATTGTAGGAATTTAAGTAGGTTTATTTATCCATTACTTTGCTCAACAAATATTTACTGAGTATCTATTAAAGACCAGATGAGGGGCGCCTGGATGGCTCAGTCGGTGGTCTGCCTTCGGCTCAGGCCATGATCTCAGGGTCCTCCAGAAGGAAGGATACCTGTTAGGAGGAGGTTACTCCTGCCTGCGGAGAGCAAAGCAGAAGCTGAACAAGCATTGTGGTAGAGAGATGAAAATCAGGGCACCTTCCCAACAGTGAGCAAGGAAAATCAGCAGAACATGGCCAACAACGGGGAACATGTGCTAAGGGGAGGGAAGGAATCGAGACTGTGCCTGGATTTCAGGCACAGGTAGGTGCACAAGTGATGACACTGCTCCAGATGGAAAGTTCTGGGGCAAAAGATGGTTGGTTTAGTTTCAGGAATGTCTTTGAACTCTCCCCCCTCCCCCAAAATGCTCACCAGTGTCTGGGTGTCAAATTTGAAGAACAGGTGCTCTCATTGGCCCCTGTTTCAATAAACTTATCAAAATAATTGGAGACCATATAGATAGCCCATTGCCAAATATCCAGATCAGGGTAAGATGGAAAAGATAGCAAATAAATAAATAAATGAGTAACAAATTCAAGACCCAAAATGATAATGACAGGCCAAGATACAGATCAACAAAATTAAATCTAATAGGAAAACATGGGGAGTCCTGCATTATGGGATCAGAAGATGTGACCTGACAGCTATTTATGTGAAGATAAATGGAAATTTTAGAAACACTTAAACTTAATATAACCTATACTGTGTCTGCAAACTCAGACTCCATAAAAGCATGTAATACGTTTTCTAACAATACATTTTTCGGGTTGAGGTGAACCACCAAACCCTCAGAGTCCCACCAAATGTTTCAGTGGCCACCACCGTATATGAGGAAGGAAAACACGGGCAGGGGTCCAGAAAACTCCCCTCAACCAGAAAAAGATCGCCTTTCTTTATTATACAAAGTGGACTTGGTGTAAAGTTCCCTTTAATGAAAGCGTTCCCCTTCGAAAGCCACTGATTATCATCCTAGGGTACAATCATCCCATAGTAAATTCTGCACAAGTCAAATCACATCTTGGGTGTCTGCGCTCTGTTCCAGGCGTCACATCTGAAGGTGGCCACGGACACACCCCAAAGTTTATAGGGAGCATGTAACCAGGATGGGGAGGATCCAGAAATCCTGCTCACTGAGGAATGGCTGGAAAATCAAGGATGTGTTCTCTGGAGAAAAAAGGTCAAGATGAAGGGCAACATCTATCTCCAAATACCTAAAGGATTATCAAACAGAAGAGGCCTTCTGACGGGTCCATGGGAAGCAACGGGTGGAGATCGCAAGAGAGCGGGTGATGCGTCCACACAGGAAGGGACTGATCATAGTCAGACTAACAGATATGGCTGCCCTGTGAGGCCTCAAGCTCCCCGAAGGTGTGCAGGCCATTCTATCTACCAGACAACAAAGTTTATCAGCTTTAACAGTTTGTGTTGCAACTGGAGAATAAAAGACACATGTCATCCAAAGATATTCTGTGCTTCAACTCCGCTAGACTCCACTTTCTAAGTTTATTCATTTATCAAGCATCAGGCATTCATGTCCAAACATGAGTATCTTCAAACGTGACCAGGCACGGTTGCGACCCTCAAAGAGTCCCCAGCCCAGTGGAGACGGCGGGCTGGTGAAGAAATTATTACACTACATTGTGTTATATATGACCGAGGCAAGGACAAGCTACAGTACCCCTCTGAACACTGAGGTGGGTCATAAATCATTATTCCCCGGCCACGATGCTCCCGAGGGGTGGACACATGACATGAAGCCAGGCCAACAAGCATCCTTCTCTGTGACTTCATTTTGCAATCTCAGGTTAAAAGGTAAAGCTCTCTTTGCTTTGATGTTTGTTCCTGGACAATCCAGGAGCTGCCTGCAGACACGTTCCTGTCATGTGCAGGAAGTCTGGGCTCAAGAAGGAAGAATGCAGCCGAGGGGTAGGAGGACAGCTGAATGACGTAACAAGGATGTTGTGGGCGTCGGTGCTCCTGGTTCCAGCCCCGGAGGTCCTCGCTTTGCCCTAGTCTTGAGAATTCTTTTTTTTTCCCAATTCTGTTGAACGTTCTATATTGGAACACTTATCTCAATATTCAATGTCACTTTCAACAAAAACATGCATGCAATGAAATTATTCTATAAAACTTACAAAAATTTATTTTCCAAGTCCAAGCTGGTGGAATGTACAAAAAGTAGAAACAAAAGACATTGAGATCATGTGTTTCCATTTGTTCAACCAAGAACACTGTTGAGCACTAACAGTGTGACAGGCAACGGGTAAGGGCCGGGGAGAGAACAGAGTGAACAGGTACACAAAACAGCAAGTATCTGTGTAGACAACAGTACAAGGGCGTATAGATTTGGGTACAGATGGAATGTAGTTAAGATACACATAAAGATCATGGGGCGCCTGGGTGGCTCAGTCAGTTGAGTGTCTACCTCTCGGTTTCGGCTCAGGTCATGATCTCAGGGTCCCGGGATCCAGCCCCGTGTGGGGCTCAAGGGCAGAGTCGGCTTGTCCCTCTCTCTCCCCCTCTGCTCCTCCCCTCACTCACGCTCTCTCTCTCTCTCTCAAATAAATAAAATCTTTTTTAAAAAAAATACACACAAAAATCATACATGGCATTATTTGCAAGTTAAAAAGTCAAAGTATTTTAGAACAAATGAACAGTGGCACGGACTAGCTAGAAAATCACAAACAACCAGTGTGGGTTTCGACCATAATGCTAAGTACCAGCTAAAAATCAGCCCTGATTATAGTCAGAATACTTCTTTTTCAATTCACCCTAAAAATTAATTATCATCCTTGAATCCTCAGTGGCTTTGAGGGGATACATCAGGAAGTAGGAAGAGGTTAGAGGTAGTAATTGAACATTGAGTTTATGCCAGTTTTTCTGATTACAGGCATCATGCAATTTATCTGCTGCTAATTGAACTGTAAAGTTTTTTCCATGGGGGCTTGGGGCTAAATTTGAAAGTGGTGGACTTTTATGAAATTATTTGGTCAACAAGGTAAAAAATAGGCCTGTTCAGCCACATTGCTTGCCTAGCAATTTCCATGAGCTAAATTCACATAGCAGGCCTACATAGTGGAAAATCATTAACGCTATTATTTTGACGACCCTTTTGGAATAAATGACTTACGGACTAGGGAACCAGTCAATTTCAAAATCAAAGGGATCCGGAGAGGCTAATCAGTGCTCCGCCGTCACACGCGGCTGGATTGATAGAACACGGTTAATAGCATCAAGCTGCGGACAGAAACAAGAGACAGCCCACACAGAGGAGTACCAGATAAAGCTGGGAAAACAAAGAATCAATCCCTTGTGCAGCCGAGAGTTTAAAATATTCATAAAGCTTCCACTGCCCAAAAGCATCAGGAGCAGCTTCATTTCAATTAAGAGAACGGGAAGAAAATTGAATATTACAACAAGATAATGGGCTCCTACGTGGGCACAACTATTCACGTAAAGTCAAAATGTCTGCTCACCAAGCGCCTGATACTGCTATCAAGACAACCGTTAACAATGGAAGTCGTTGGTAAACACTTCCTTGGGCGAAATCATGTTTTGCTGGTTGTGGGATTCGGGTACCTGTCAATTCCTATAACAGAGTACAGGCTGAAGTTTTACCATTGGATTATAAGACCCATGACCCTCAGCCAGCAGGGGCTGGACACAGAGTTAAATAACCCATTACAGCTATGCATACGCATTTAAAGGAGAAAAAAAGTGGCTCTTGGGCTTTACACCTTGTAGGCCCTTCCAAACTATGACCAAGTAGAATAAGAAGAACTGTGAGCCCCAAACCTTTATAATGCTAGAATTTTCTACATGGAGCATCCTAGAGGACAGCACAGTTTACATAAATATATTTCACATCTTCCTACCCTAAACCTTGACTGTGTCTGGAGAACGGGTTTCATTTATAGGTCACAATAAAAGATACAATCACCCAGGGTGCCTGGGTGGCTCAGTCGGTTGGGTGGCCAACTCTTACTTTAGGCTCCGGTCATGATCTCAGAGTCCTGGGATCGAGCCCCACATCCAGCTCCACACTTGGCAGGGTGTCTGCTTGGGATTCTTTCCCTCCCCCTCTTCCCCTACTCCCACCCCAGCTGCTTGCGCTCAATCTCTCTCTCTCTCTCTCTAAAATAAGGAAATAAATCCTAAAAAAGAAAAAAGGTAAAATCACCAACTTCCCTTGCATTTATATGGGTACGTTTCAAGGGAGAAGTGAAAATTAAAAGATTTGGAGAAAAAATAAGCAGTGAACCATATTTTTTAAAATACATATATTTCCTGGGGTTTTAAAATAATTTCTCAAATATTCCCTAACTGCAAAAGCTCTACAGCAAACAAACAAACAAACAAAACTGCTCCTCCAGGGGCGCCTGGATGGCTCAGTCGTTGAGCGTCTGCCTTCAGCTCAGGTCATGATCCCAGGGTCCTGGGATTGAGCCCCACATCGGGCTCCCTGCTCGGTGGGGAGCCTGCTTCTCCCTCTCCCACTCCCCCTGCTTGTGTTCCTGCTCTCGCTGTCTCTGTCAAATAAATAAATAAAATCTTTAAAAAAAACAAAAAACAAAAAAAACTGCTCCTCCATACTCATGAAAAGTTCACTAGGGAGAGTATTTAAATATCTTCTGGCAGTGTTTTTAAAGACCGACAAAGCACTCGGAGAGGAATCTCAAAACAGCGAGTTTAAAAAGGCCACCCTCCCCAAAGTTCTTCAAACCTGTGATTGTTTACTTTATGCCTTTCTATATTTTCATGTCTTATTCCTAAAGGAGAGTACGATATATGAGTACACTTCCTGTTTTACTAGCTGTACAAATGGAGAATACAATTTCCTCAAAGAGAAATGACCCAAATAGCAGACTCCTAGTTTGTTATTATTTCTTGGCACCTGTAACAGCCACAAAACAAAATGCGGTCCCCTTAGCCAGCTCCCCAGGGCCCTTTGAATCCTAGGCTTGGGCTCCCGTCCCAGCTCCGGGTCATTCGACCCCCTAGCGTGCGTTTTACTGGCCTGCCCCCAGCTCACCACGATCACCCTCACCTCAGAACCTGGGCACATGCTGGTTCTCTGCCTGGAACAACTTTCCCCCTGTTTGTCTACCTGGAGGTTTACTGCAGCCTCTGTGCCGGAGTCTTCCCCAACTTCTCCCCATCCTACCCCCGGCCTCACTCACCCCAAGGAAGAGTTGAGTCTGTATGACAGGTCCTGACACAGCCCAAAAACCACATCTAACTCCTCACAGGAGACCCTGAGCTCCCCGAAGACAAACACTGCACTTTGTCTGCCCAGCATGGAGCCTGACGGAGTGAGACAGTTGATCATGCTGAATGAACGAATGAATGAATGAAAATTCCCCACCAGGAAGGCACAGGACCCTCCAAGTCAAGACAGCCTTGAAGTCTATTTTCTGGGGTTTTTCCTCTGTCCAAACACAATTTGCAATGAGAGAAAACAGAAGAGAAACATTACAAAGACACAGCCAGTTTCGGAAACAAGCTAAACCTCTCAGCCATCATGGAGAAGCAGAGTGGTGAGTAGGGCGGAAAGCCCAGCCCCCGAGTTCCTTGCCTGGAAGAAGGGAGAAGGGCGGGCAGCTCCACCTGCAGGGTAGCCGAGTGACGGGGACCGGCGCCAGGCCGCACATGAGGCGGTGCACCTCCGGAGAGTGAGACACACCGCATCCAATCCAGGCCCTTCCTCCACCAGTGAGCTGTGTGATTCTGGGCGTCTTACTGAGCCCACCTCTGTTCCCTCATCTGTCAGATGAGGCTAGTAAGAGTCCCAGCTCACCGGGTTGTTGGCACTTGGCTGGTGTGGGCTGTTGTATTATTATAATTATTATTATCACGATTGTTGTTAAGAGGATGACAAAACCCCTCTTTTTCTATTGCTTTCAGGGGCTGCAGATGATATGGGGCTGAGGGCTCATTTGGAAGGAAGACCCAGGCTGGACCCATGGCTCCCATGACTGATTCTGCATGCACTGGAGACCCCACGTGGCCAGGACCCTGACTTCTGAGGGGAGTCTGGTCTGGCCTGTAGCATCAGCTAAGCAGAGAGAGGCAGCCCAAAAGCCAAGGGGAAGGGAGAGTTGGGGGGGGGGCGGTGCTGAGCAGGCCACGAAGAGACGGCAGGAGAGAGATGGACCAACAAGAGTCTAAAGATAAAAGTCATATGTGCTCCCCAGCCACTTCGTAACTTGGGTTAATACTTAAGTTCCACTCACATTCCTGTTTCATTTCAGATTCACCCTATGATGAGCATTCATAAGGCTGACGGTATGACCTCCTAGGAAAGAGAGCTCACCTCCAATCAACATCGACAGTAGCCTCCGAAGGGTGTTGGAACGGACAGCCAAAGCTTCTGCTTCAGAAGCGGTTGCCATAAGCAGAACATTTGCAACCCAGAAAGTAAAATCTAGAAGACTGCAGAAGGAATAGCCCCTGCTACTGCTAGCAATCAAAATGTCCTTCTGTTCCTAACGTCACTGAAGGAAAATTCACGAATGGGGACCTCCTACCTTCGCTTCTAACAGTCCCAATGGAAAAGGTGCAGAATGATTTGGAATCGAGAAGACTTGTCAAAAGACTGCTCTTAAAAAAAAAAGAAGAAGAAGAAGCACGTGGGGTTGGTTTAAAAATGAAGTGGGGGGGTGGGAAGAGGAGCAAACTTACCCACCATAAAAATCACATGAGATGAGCAGAAATCACCCTGACCCTTCAGCACGTGACTGCTTTTGCCGCCTTAGATTCTCCTTCATTTGATCTGGCTGAGGCAATGCCACCAGCTCAGTGAGAACTGATTTGTGGAACAGGAGGAACAGCAGGGAGGACATTAGGAGAAGGAAGGGAAAAATGAAGGGCGGGGAGAAGTCAGAGGGGGAGACGAACCATGAGAGACGATGGACTCCAGGAAACCACCTGAGGGTTCTGGAGGGAGGGGCTAGCCCGGTGGTGGGTATGAAGGAGGGCACGTACTGCATGGGGCACTGGGTGTTTACGCAAACAATGAGCCATGGAAGCACTGCATCAAAAACTAATGATGTACCGTATGGGGACTAACATGATAAAAAAAAAAAAAAAGAACTGCGAATTACGCATCTGCAGGGCCAAGGCAGGGTTGCCCCTAAGCAAGAACAGGAAGCTGCTCTCCCCTGCCTTCCAGTCTCCGTTTCTGTGCCCTCGCCCACTTTTCCTCTCTGGTCTGCACCCGGAAGAGCGATGCAGCTTGTCCTCCTCCCCCAGCTCCTGTCGGTGCCCCTGGGCGCCCAGCAGCCCCCCTCCGCTGGGGGTGCTCCATGTCCCAAGTCAGTCTTTCATTCATCTGCAAACTCGGACAAAATCCCTCAGTGCAAACTCATGTGACTGGCACTTAAAGTAATGTGATGCGGGGCGGTGGGGAGGGAAGCAGGCTCACTTGTCCGCTGGGAATACAGGTATAGCAATGGGTTTCAGAGCCACAGTGATCTGTTCTGAAACTCAGCTGTGCCCCTTAAGAGCTGTGTGATCTCAAGTATGTTCGTGAACTTCTCTCCAGCTCAGTTTCCCCATCGGTAGGTTGGGGACATTCAAGGAAAATATGTTGTTGAAAGTGATTCATATATACAATGGAATATTACTCAACCATCATAAAGGATGAATATCTACCATTTACATTGACGTGGATGGAACTGGAGGGGATTATGCTCAGTGAAATAAGTCAATCAGAGGAAGACAATTATCATATGGTTTCACTTATTTGTGGAACATAAGGAACAGCACAGAGCATCATAGGGGAAGGGAGGGAAAACTGAACGCGAAGAAATCAGAGAGGGAGACAAACCATGAAAAACTCTGGACTCCGGGGACCAAACTGAGGGTTGCGGAAAGAGAGGTGGGTGGGGGGATGGGGTAACTGGGTGATGGGCATTGGGGAGAGCATGTGATATGATCATGAGCACTGGGTATTATATGCAACTAATGAATCATTGAACACTATGTCAAAAACTAATGATGTACAATATGTCAGATAATTGAATTTAAATTTAAAAAAAGAAAAAAGAAAGTGCTTCATCAAATGCCAGCACTAAGTAGCGGCTAAAGAAATGTAGCCATCCTTAGTCCCGCAAGACAGGTATCACTCTGGGGGGCAGGGCATTGGATTCAAACACCAACCCCTTCACTCCCCAGATCTAGGGCTTCATACACAAGTTACGTGTTCTGAACTCCACCAAGCCTCAGATTTCTCCTCTGTAAAACTGAGAGAGTAGCTGTCTCATGGCACCGTTAGGAAAATTAAATTATACAACATGCATGAAGAACTTAGTATAGTGCCAGGTACCTAGGAAACCCTTAACCCATGGTAGGCATTATCATTTTCAAGCACAATTCCCTAAAACTAGTTTAACTGGCAGGAAAGGTGTGATTAA
Source organism: Eumetopias jubatus (assembly GCF_037043125.1). Taxonomy (NCBI): domain Eukaryota; kingdom Metazoa; phylum Chordata; class Mammalia; order Carnivora; family Otariidae; genus Eumetopias; species Eumetopias jubatus. The sequence goes on from NW_028274812.1 coordinate 144,234,390, forward strand.
GCAAAGGCCACTGTGTAACCTTTGGAATATTAAGACACTAGGGGGCAAATTTTAATTTGTAGTTCTCCCTTGCCATCCAAGGCAGAAGCGTCTGTCAACTACGTGCCAGATCCTCCGCATGTGGATAACTCATGCATACAGAGAGAGAGTCCGAGCCACCTCACAGAAAAGACACAACAAATAAAAATCATGATAAACATTTTCAAACTACAAACTTCTTCAGAAATGTTAAATTAAGACAGAAGTTCACGAGGGAATAACTCATAAGATGTTTGAAAATATAAAGCATCTGTCTTCACATTATGCCAATTAACCTAATGACCTAATCCCTTTAAACCTGCAAATGCCAATTACCAGCCTGCTGCCCAGTGAACAGCTCCAGTTTTTTGTTGGCATTAAATTATTTTAGGTATTTGTTCTTAGAAAGGAAATAGAAAGGAGTAAAATGAAGTGACAAAATTCTCAGAGGTCCTTGCTACTTTGATTTCTGTTACTCTCCCTCAATAGGGTAAAACTCAATGCTACAATGAGCCATTCATTCTAAAGTGACTCAGTTAAGAATACTTGATGACCTCCAGGGGCGGAGCAAGATGGCGGAGGAGTAGGAGACCTGGATTTCGTCTGGTCTCAGGAATTCAGCTGAATAGGGATCAAACCATTCTGAACACCTACAAACTCAACAGGAGATCAAAGAGGAGAGTAGCAACAACTCTCTGAACAGAGAAGCGACGACTTCCTGGAACGTAGGACATGCGGAGAAGTGAATCCGAGGCGATATTCGGGAGGATAGCCGGCGGGGGAGGGGCCTCCGTCGGCCGCTTCTGGCAAGTGCTAGAGCCGCGGAGCACAGAATCGGACCTTTTAGAAGTCGGCTCGGCGGAGGGACGTCGTTCCAGTGGCTAAGCGGGGGGTGGAATCCTCCCGGGACAGTGTGGTCTCAGGACCCTCGGGGTCACAGAAAGACCGGGGGTGCCTGAGTGCGGCAGAGCTCCCAGGGATCGGAGCGGGGAAGCCGGCTGCAGAGACGGAGCCGAGGCGCGGGCTCTCAGCTCGGGGTGGCCATAAACTGTGATCCGCGGCCCAGTCGGGCCACAGTCCCTCCAGCAGGGACCCAACAAGTGGCAGATCCGGGGAGACTCCCCTTCCTTCCCGGGGAGGAGCGGCGCGGGAGCACACCGCAGGGATCTGCTGGGTTTGGAGACTCCGAGCGGGGTCGGGTGCCAGAGATAGAAACGCTCGGTCACAGGCCGGGTGAGCACGGAGAGCGGCCGGAGACCGGGGACACGGGAGTGACTGCTTTTCTCTGGGGGCGCACTGAGGAGCGGGGCCCTGAGTTCTCAGCTCCTCCGGGTGGAGATTGGGAGGCCACCATTTTCACCCTGGTCCTCCAAGGCTGTACCGAGAGCTTGCAGGGAACAAAAGCTCCTGAGAGCAAACCCGAGCAGCTTGCTTAGCCTGGACCGACAAGGGCGGGGCAATTCAGCCTCCGGCAAAGACATTTAGGAACCACGGCAACAGGCCCCTCCCCCAGAAGATCAGCACGAACAGCCAGCAAGCCAAGACCAAGTTTACCGATCAAGGAGAACGGGAGAACTCCAGTGCTAGGGGAATACTGCACATAGAATTCATTGCTTTTTTTTACCATGATTCATTAGTTCATCAAAGTTAATTTTTGTTAACTGTTTTTTTTCTTTTTTCTTTTTCCCTTTTTCAACCAAAATCTTATCAATCTTTTAAAAAAAAATTTTTTTTTTCTTTTTTAGAGTCATATTTTATCCCTTCATAGTAGTTACCCTTATTTTTGGCATATATATATATAAGTTGTTCTCTCTTTAAAATTTTGAGATACAGTTTCTTCTAACAGATAAAAATATACCCTAAATCACTAGTGTATGGCTCTGTTCTAGTCTCCTGCCTGATCACATTCTCTCCCTTTTTTCTTTTTGTTTTTTAAATCTTCTTTCTTTTTTCAAACTTATCTTATCAAGTCCTTTTATAAAATCTTTTATAAAATCTTTTATAATTTTCATCTTTACAGTCATCTTCTATCCCTTCATTGTATCAACCCTTATTTTGTACATATATGTCTTTCTTCCTTTAAAATTTTAGGAGGCACTTTTTTCTAACAGACCAAAATACGCCCAAAATCTAGTGTGTGGCACTGATCTATGCACTAGCCTGATCATATTTGATCACATTCTGCTTTTTTTGTATTGTTCTGTTTTTGTTTTTATCTTTTTATTTCTTTCTTTTTTCTTTCTTTCCCTTTCTTTTCCCCTGGTTTCAGGTCTTTTCTGATTTGTATACAGTATATTTGCTGGGGACGTTGTAAACCTGTTAGCATTTTGTTCTCTCATTCATCTATTCTCCTCTGGACAAAATGACAAGATGAAAAAAATCACCTCAGCAAAAAGAACAAGAGGTAGTACCGTCAGCCAGGGACCTACTCAATGCGGACATTAGTACGATGTCGGACCTAGAGTTCAGAATCATGACTTTAAAGACACTAGCTGGGTTTGAAAAAACCGTGGAAGTTATTAGAGAAACCCTTTCTGGAGAAATAAAAGAACTAAAATCTAACCAAGTCGAAATCAAAAAGGCTATTGATGAGGTGCAATCAAAAATGGGGGCACTAACTGCTAGGATAAATGAGGCAGAAGAGAGAATCAGTGATATAGAAGACCAAATGATGGAAAATAAAGAGGCTGAGAAAAAGAGGGAGAAACAACTACAGGATCACGAGGGCAGAATTCGAGAGATAAGTGATACGATAAGACGAAACAACATTAGAATAATTGGGATCCCAGAAGAAGAAGAAAGAGAGAGAGGGGCAGAAGGTATATTGGAGCAAATAATAGCAGAGAACTTACCTAATGTGGGGAAGGAAACAGGCATCAAAATCCAGGAGGCACAGAGAACCCCTCTCAAAATCAATAAAAATAGGTCAACACCCCGACATCTAATAGTAAAACTTACGAGTCTCAGAGACAAAGAGAAAATCCTGAAAGCAGCTCGGGAGAAGAGATATGTAACCTACAATGGTAAAAATATTAGATTGGCAACAGACCTATCCACAGAGACCTGGCAGGCCAGAAAGGACTGGCAAGATATCTTCAGAGCACTAAACGAGAAAAATATGCAGCCAAGAGTACTATATCCAGCTAGGCTGTCATTGAAAATCGAAGGAGAGATAAAAAGCTTCCAGAACAAACAAAAACTAAAGGAATTTGCAAGCATGAAACCAGCCCTCCAAGAAATATTGAAAGGGGTCCTCTAAGCAAAGAGAGAGCCTAAAAGCAGCATAGATCAGAAAGGAACACAGACAATATACAGTAACAGTCACCTTACGGGCAATACAATGGCACTAAATTCATACCTTTCAATAGTTACCCTGAATGTAAATGGGCTAAATGCCCCAATCAAAAGACACAGGCTATCGGATTGGATTAAAAAACAAGACCCATCAATATGCTGTCTGCAAGAGACTCATTTTAGACCCAAAGACACCCCCAGATTGAAAGTGAGGGGGTGGAAAACCATTTACCATGCTAATGGACACCAAAAGAAAGCGGGGGTGGCAATCCTCATATCAGACAAACTAGATTTTAAAACAAAGACTGTAATAAGAGATGAGGAAGGACACTATATCCTACTTAAAGGGTCTATCCAACAAGACGATCTAACAATTGTAAATATCTATGCCCCGAACATGGGAGCAGCCAATTATATAAGGCAATTAATAACAAAAGCAAAGAAACACATTGACAACAATACAATAATAGTGGGGGACTTTAACACCCCCCTGACTGAAATGGACAGATCATCTAAGCAAAAGATCAACAAGGAAATAAAGACTTTAAATGACACACTGGACCCAATGGACTTCACAGACATATTCAGAACATTCCATCCCAAAGCAACGGAATACACATTCTTCTCTAGTGCCCATGGAACATACTCCAGAATAGATCACATCCTAGGTCACAAATCAGGTCTCAACCGGTACCAAAAGATTGGGATCATTCCCTGCATATTTTCAGACCACAATGCTTTGAAACTAGAACTCAATCACAAGAGGAAAGTCGGAAAGAACTCAAATACATGGAGGCTAAAGAGCATCCGACTAAAGAATGAATGGGTCAACCAGGAAATTAAAGAAGAATTAAAAAAATTCATGGAAACCAATGAAAATGAAAACACAACTGTCCAAAATCTTTGGGATACAGCAAAGGCAGTCCTGAGAGGAAAGTATATAGCAATACAAGCCTTTCTCAAGAAACAAGAAAGGTCTCAAATACACAACCTAACCCTACACCTAAAGGAGCTGGAGAAAGAACAGCAAAGAAAGCCTAAACCCAGCAGGAGAAGAGAAATAATAAAGATCAGAGCAGAAATCAATGAACTAGAAACCAAAAGAACAGTAGAACAGATCAACGAAACTAGGAGCTGGTTCTTTGAAAGAATTAACAAGATTGATAAACCGCTGGCCAGACTTATCAAAAAGAAAAGAGAAATGACCCAAATCAACAAAATCATGAATGAAAGAGGAGAGATCACAAGCAACACCAAAGAAATACAAACAATTATAAGCACATATTGTGAGCAACTCCATGCCAGCAAATTAGATAACCTGGAAGAAATGGGTGCATTCCTAGAGCTGTATCAACTACCAAAACTGAACCAGGAAGAAATAGAAAACCTGAACAGACCTATAACCACTAAGGAAATTGAAGCAGTCATCAAAAATCTCCCAAGAAACAAAAGCCCAGGGCCAGATGGCTTCCCAGGGGAATTCTATCAGACATTTAAAGAAGAATTAATACCTATTCTCCTGAAACTGTTCCAAAAAATAGAAATGGAAGGAAAACTTCCAAATTCATTTTATGAGGCCACCATTACCTTGATCCCAAAACCAGACAAAGATCCCATCAAAAAGGAGAATTACAGACCAATATCCTTGATGAACATGGATGCAAAAATTCTCACCAAAATACTAGCCCATAGGATCCAACAGTACATTAAAAGGATTATTCACCACGACCAAGTGGGATTTATCCCTGGGCTGCAAGGCTGGTTCAACATCCGCAAATCAATCAACGTGATACAATACATTAACAAAAGAGAGAACAAGAATCATATGATCCTCTCAATAGATGCAGAAAAAGCATTCGACAAAGTACAGCATCCTTTCTTGATCAAAACTCTTCAGAGTATAGGAATAGAGGGTACATACCTCGATATCATAAAAGCCATCTATGAAAAACCTACAGCGAATATCATTCTCAATGGGGAAAAGCTGAGAGCTTTTCCCCTAAGGTCAGGAACGCGGCAGGGATGTCCACTCTCACCACTGCTATTCAACATAGTATTAGAAGTCCTAGCCACAGCAATCAGACAACAAAAAGAAATCAAAGGCATCCAAATCGGCAAAGAGGAAGTCAAACTCTCACTCTTTGCAGATGATATGATACTGTATGTGGAAAACCCAAAAGACTCCACCCCAAAACTGCTAGAACTCATACAGGAATTCAGTCAAGTAGCAGGCTATAAAATCAATGCACAGAAATCAGTGGCATTCCTATACACCAACAACAAGACAGAAGAGAGACAAATCAAGGAGTCGATCCCATTCACAATTGCACCCAAAACCATAAGATACCTAGGAATAAATTTAACCAAAGAGGCAAAGGATCTGTACTCAGAAAACTATAAAATACTCAGGAAAGAAATTGAAGACGACACAAAGAAATGGAAAAACGTTCCATGCTCATGGATTGGGAGAACCAACATTGTGAAGATGTCAATGCTACCTAGAGCAATCTACACATTCAATGCAATCCCCATCAAAATACCATCCACTTTTTTCAAAGAAATGGAACAAATAATCCTAAAATTTGTATGGAACCAGAAGAGACCCCGAATAGCCAGAGGAATATTGACAAAGAAAGGCAAAGCTGGCGGCATCACAATTCCAGACTTCCAGCTCTATTACAAAGCTGTCATCATCAAGACAGTATGGTACTGGCACAAAAACAGACACATAGATCAATGGAACAGAATCGAGAGCCCAGAAATGGACCCTCAACTCTATGGTCAACTTATCTTTGACAAAGCAGGAAAGAATGTCCAGTGGAAAAAAGACAGTCTCTTCCACAAATGATGTTGGGAAAATTGGACAGCCACATGCAGAAGAATGAAACTGGACCATTTCCTTACACCACACACAAAAATAGACTCCAAATGGTTGAAAGACCTAAACGTGAGACAGGAGTCCATCAAAATCCTAAAGGAGAACACAGGGAGCAACCTCTTCGACCTCAGCCGCAGCAACTTCTTCCTAGAAACATCACCAAAGGCACGGGAAGCCAGGGCAAAAATGAACTATTGGGATTTCATCAAGATAAAAAGCTTTTGCACAGCAAAAGAAACAGTCCACAAAACCAAAAGACAACCGACAGAATGGGAGAAAATATTTGCAAATGACATATCAGATAAAGGGCTAGTATCCAAAATCTATAAAGAACTTATCAAACTCAACACCCAAAGAACAAATAATCCAATCAAGAAATGGGCAGAAGACATGAACAGACATTTTTCCAAAGAAGACATCCAAATGGCCAACAGGCACATGAAAAAGTGCTCCACATCGCTTGGCATCAGGGAAATCCAAATCAAAACCTCAATGAGATACCACCTCACACCCGTCAGAATGGCTAAAATTAACAAGTCAGGGAACGACAGATGTTGGCGGGGATGTGGAGAAAGGGGAACCCTCCTACACTGTTGGTGGGAATGCAAGCTGGTGCAACCCCTCTGGAAAACAGTATGGAGGTTCCTCAAACAGTTGAAATTAGAGCTACCATCCAATCCAGCAATTGCACTATTGGGTATTTACCCCAAAGATACAAATGTAGGGACCCGAAGGGGTACGTGCACCCCAATGTTTATAGCAGCAATGTCCACAATAGCCAAACTGTGGAAAGAGCCAAGATGTCCATCGACAGATGAATGGATAAAGAAGAAGTGGTATATATACACAATGGAATATTATGCAGCCATCAAAAGGAATGAGATCTTGCCATTTGCAACGACGTGGATGGAACTGGAGGGTGTTATGCTGAGTGAAATAAGTCAATCAGAGAAAGACATGTATCATATGACCTCACTGATATCAGGAATTCTTAATCTCAGGAAACAAACTGAGGGTTGCTGGAGTGGTCGGGGGTGGGAGGGATGGGTTGGCTGGGTGATAGACATTGGGGAGGCTATGTGCTACGGTGAGTGCTGTGAATTGTGCAAGATTGTTGAATCACAGATCTGTACTTCTGAAACAAATAACGCAACATATTTTAAGAAAAAAGAAAAAGAAGAAGATAGCAGGAGAGGAAGCATGAAGGGGAGTAAGTCAGAGGGGGAGACGAACCATGAGAGATGATGGACTCTGAAAAACAAACTGCGGGTTCTAGAGGGGAGGAGGGTAGGGGGATGGGTTAGCCTGGTGATGGGTATTAAAGAGGGCACGTTCTGCATGGAGCATTGGGTGTTATGAACAAACAATGAATCATGGAACACTGCACCAAAACAAATGATGTAATATATGGTGATTAACATAACAATAAAAAATTTTTTAAAAAAAGAATACTTGATGACCCCCTACACAAAGGAATTAGCAGAGTGAAAGGCTCTGCTTTATGATTCTATTTAAAGGAAAGTTCATGTGAGCAGATTGCTTTCAATGCCTCCATAATTAAAAATATATACTACAATCACAGCTCTGTGGAGATGTTTGACTTTCTAAAACCCATTTAACTAGTATAAATTGCTAAAATTCTACATAAGGGATCTGATAGTTTGAGTTTCATGTCGGAAGACAATTCTTTGTTCACCACGATACTTTTCCTTACTCAACTGATAAATTTCATACAGCTTCTCTTCTAAAATTTTCCAACAGTGAAACCCAACTTTGCTCACAGCTATGCTGCTGAGACACACAGTAATGGAGCCTTTCCTGGAGGGATGATCTCAGTCTCAAGAGAAGGTGTCAACGTGCTTGTTGCAAAATGCCTGTATTTTAGGTTTCTATCACCATATCCCTGGTGTGTCTTTTATCCAAATCTAAATAAGCCCAACCAAAAGTATTAAACTAAAAAGAAAACAAAAATGTTAAGGGCTGCAGAGTGAAGACAGCCTTTATTGTAACTTACTGACTCTTCTGAAGACCCCATTCTTCAGGAATATCATACCCCTTGCTCAGTGTCGGAGAGTAAGTATCCCACGTGGACTTGTTGAATGAGTGACTCTAGTCCCTCCCCAACCCCACTGCCCTTTCTCTACTTACACATTTAGGTTGCAATAGTCTTTGAATTGTAAATTTAAGAATTAAAGGTCTTCTTTTCTGTCTCATAATGGAATCACTGATTACAGTCTAACAGGATGAAATATGTTATGTAGAGGAGGAAAAATAACTTTTGTTCCACCCTCTACGGTTGGGTGATGGGGGTGTGTGAATTAAACTGACAAAAGATTAACAGGAGAAAAACTCCATTCTACATGCACACAAGGGCCTCACAGAAGAGAAGTGAAAACCCCCCAAAAAGTGGTTAGGCATGGGGGCTTTCATACCATTTTAACAAAGAGTGACAATTTGTGGGAAAGTGGGCAGACATAGGAAAAACAGGGGTGGTAAACTGTGGGAAGGTAAAAATGTGGGGAAAACAAATGGAAGATACGGGTTATTTGAGCAAGGTTAATTTATGCAGTCTCAGGTAAGTGTCCTCTCCAACGATTAAGAGCTGTCCTCTCCCTGGTATGGGATAAAGAGACACTTTCACAAATGGAAATTTGTGACTGCAGAATAGTTTCTTTCTTTAACACAGAACCCCAAATGGTCACAAATGAAATTCACTTGTGGTTTAGGAGGGCTGTGCTTTTCCCTCATTACTATTATTTATTACTATTACTTTTTTCCCTTACTACTTTATTGCTACCATTCCTGCTAACTGGTTTCAGTCTGTTACTTTAGAGATTGTGGAATGTGGACAGCAGTATTGGGTTACGTTGGCTTCCATACACTCTGCTTTTAGGCAGAAGGGTAAAGGGCAATGAGTTCCTCTGGCTTCTACTGTCTCTCAATTGCCTTTCGCTCGAATGGTGGCATATTTCGGGGTGGGATATTCTGATCCTCTTCACTCACTTCGAGAATGGCCACATGAGGCGATGAGAGCGAAGACAGGAGTGGGCTTGTTCGTTCACCCCCGATGATGACAGTGGTCTGTGCTCTGAGCACAGTGTAATATGAGAGGTCAAGTCCTTTGGGATTTGCCAGGTTTTCACCCCTGTTCCTGAGTAGGCTCCACCCCCATCCTTGACCTTACCTCCCTGATAATCTCTCACTTGAGGCAGTAAGAGGTGAGGGGTGAGTGGGGGAAGACACTTACTGGTAAGAAGAACATCCAGGCAGGTTGGAACTCATTAAGTCATGGGTGAGTGCAGACCAGTCACCAAAAGCAAAGAAGCCAAAGTCAGATCGTCAAGTCCAGGTTACAGGGCCAAAGGAGAGAACAGGGCGCAGGGTAAGCAGAGGGTGGTCTGAACCACAAGCCCTTGTCAATTGCCAGTAATTATAAGGTACAGATCCAGGGTGGCCCCACTCTACTTAAAGGACCAGGACCAAAGGGACCCGAAAGAGGTCACAATTTTGCAAATATTACATGCTTCCTCCTCAGGGCAATAAAAAAACATGTCCTGAACATGCATATATTCAATGCATTCAATTTCTGAAAACATATTGCACCTTCTAGTGCTCGAAGGCAAGACCTGTTGGTAGTACAATCTTAACATGCACAATTTGCATACACTAAATATGTAAAATATGTGAACAACTCTAAAAAAACAGACTGCATTAGAAGAACGGAAATAACACACTGTATTCTGCAAAATGTCATTTCCCAAGTTACATCCCGATCCTTACACCCATCCTATTAATGCGGTACTAAGAAAAAAAACCCAGAAAATATAAATCATACCCCTAAAGCACTAATACATCAGGTAGCAAAATTACATAGCATGATGATGCATAATTATGGCACTTTCAAACAGCATTTGAGAACGTGTCACAAGCGATGAAAAATGTAATTTATTTCTACTGACAGATATTAATTGCTCTGTGTTAGAAAATTGTTGAACCATTACTGATAAGCAGAAATGGTAACATAAATGCCCGAGAAACAACTGCAAAGAAAGAAGTATAGTTCTAATCATAAAAACTCCCATAGCGTAAGGAAAGGCAATTTCTCAAAGAGGACATCTATTATTAAAATTTGTAAATTGTTGCTGTGATATACAGGAAGAGGCTCAAATGTGAAGTTGCTTCCAGCAGGTCTAAAGTGTTATTAATCTCTGATAGCACTGGCTAATTGGAATTTAGGATTTTGCCTTGTTTCCTCAGCAAACTGTCTTTACTATGGGAAGATACATGCAGAATAGTTTCTTTCTTTAACACAGAACCCCAAATGATCACAAATGAAATTCACTTGTGGTTTAGGAGGGCTGTGCTTTTCCCTCATTACTATTATTTATTACTATTACTTTTTTCCCTTACTACTTTATTGCTACCATTCCTGCTAACTGGTTTCAGTCTGTTACTTTAGAGATTGTGGAATGTGGACAGCAGTATTGGGTTACGTTGGCTTCCATAGCTTGTGTGGCTAAACACAAAGTCATCACAGGTCTCGTGAGACTCTACTATCTTCAAGGGAAGTCTAGGTGAGGTCCTTCCATCCACCATCTTCACGACCTCCCAACACCCACACTCTGCACTCCGGGGGCCCACTTAAGCTAATCTTCCCTGTACAACACTGCTTCTGACTCTTTGGGCTTGGGCACCATCTTTGTGTCTAAATTCTGCTCCACATCCTCTGGTCCCTATTCTTGTCAATAGCACCTCTGGTCTCTTAAAAACCTAGGCTGGATTTCTTGAATTATCATTAAATCCGCCTTATCCCTTGCCGTAAGTGTCCTTATTAATCTTGCTATGTACATTATCATCTCAAATCAAATCATTTTTCCAGGGTCTTTATCAACTCCTTCCAAATTCATTCTGTCGTAACGATCAGATCATTCTCCCTAAAAACACGACTTTCCCCACATCAGACCACTGTACACATATCACAATCTCTAACACCATCCCTGCATACCTGCAGGGTAATGTCTAAATGCATCAGTTTGACATTTAAGGCCCTCTGTGATCTGACCTCAATCTATCTCTTTGGACCAGGTAACTGTAATTCTGCTAATTGATACTGTCCCCTCTAACTAGTGTGATCTATGAAATACAAACACAGTAGTGAAGTTTTCCTGCTCCTAGATTTTCACTCAGGCCAACTCCCTGCGGTTCACATCCCTGTGTTTTCCCATTTTTTAATTTCAGAACAAATTCCAGGCTCTCTATAAAGCCATTCCAGCCCATAATGACTGCCTTCTTCCTATTACAGTCACATCATTTTTATTAAATATGTTCTGGTATTTGTTGTATGTGGGGGTCCTGATTCCAGCTGGATCACAAGCCCTTGAGGGCATGGACTATGTCAAATATTTCTGAAATCCCATAACCTATGCTCCATGAACGCCTGCTGACAGCTGTCTGATCAGCATCTTTAACATGCAGAATCTAAAGGAAGGGGAGAGTGCATGCTGGCCTACTGAACAAAGCCACAGAACCAAAGTGATAAAGAGCAGAGTAGTAGAAACAAGAATCCTAAGCAGAAGATAGGTCAGAGCCAAAAGAAACCATGTGAAAACATATGTGAACTCAAATATAGCTAGGCCAAAAGAGGAAGTCATGGTGAAAGCAAACAAGAGAGCAAAGAGATTTAAGGAGCAAAAAAGGGAAAAGCAAATGTTGAAGGGAGGAAGAGTCTGGAGCCATTCCAAAGCCAAAATGCAAAATTAAGAAACTTAATTTTGCAAACACAGGACACGGCACTCAGCAATGATGGCACACAAACATTTTCAAGTACCTCTGCAATTGTTAACAAGGTTAACCCCTGCAAAGCCACAAAGCATGTCTCAACAATTTAAAGACGTTAATTTAAGTTACTTAAGTATGTTTTTTTTACCACAAAGGAATTAAGCCCAAAATCAAAATAGGGTAACTGGAAAATCAAAAAAAATGACAACAGAAATCTGAAAATAATTGGTGTAAGTAATGGAAATAAGACAAATCAAACATGTATATAGCTAAAGCTGTGGTTAGAGGGAAATTTATAGGTTTGCATGTATATATGAGAAAAAAGAAAGATGGAAAATCTATGTTCTAAATATCCTTCTCAAGAAGTTAGAAAAAGAGTAATAAGCTATGTTCAAAGAAAGCCAAAGAGGGTAAATAATAAATATAAGGGCAGAAATTCAGTGAAAAACAAAACAAGTTATAGAGAAAGATCAACAAAGTCAAAATTAGTTATTTTGAAAGACCAACAAAATTGATGGATCAAAAACAAAAACAAAAACAAAAACTGATGGACCACGAATTAGCAAGACTGATAATGAAAAAAAAGAAGTAAAATTACCAACATGGGGAAGTGAAAAATAGTACGTTAGTATAGACCCTATAGACTTTTTCAAGAGGATATAAGGAACAGTTTTGCACTAATAAATTTTAAGTTTTAAGTGAAGCGAGTCTTTAAAAACACAACTTACCAAAATTGACACTGGAAAAGATAAAAAAAACATAAATATTCCTAGAGCTATGAAAGAAATCAAGCCTGAAATTTAAAACGTTCACCTAAAGAAAACTCCAGGTCCAAGTGACTACAGCAGTGAGAAAGCAGAAGGATAAAATATCAATGGCCAATTTGGATTTAATCCAGAAACGCCAATTAAGTTTGATATCCAAAAATCAACGTAATTCACCACATTATAAAGAACAAAGGGGGGAAATCATAAAAACCCTTTCAACAGAAACAGAAAAGTCATTTGATATGATTTGAAACTCATTCCAATTTTTAAAAAATCGTAGCAAAAAAAAAGGAAACTTTCTCTAATAAATCTGATAGAATGTAAAAAACTTATAACAGACATCATTCTTCGTGGTGAATTACTGAAGATTTTCCTCCTGGGGTCAAGGATGAGATACAGATGTCTGCTCTCACTGATTTTATTCAATTTTGTAATGGAAGTACAAAAAAGTAAGGAAAAGGCTGTATGAGTGCAAAGAAGGATGTGAAGGACTTTTCTGAGGTCTGTGAGTTGTTCTAGCAAATTATCAAATGGGGGTGAGGCAAGTTTCAAAATCCCTGACTTTGTAGCCAAGTAGAACAGAGGTGAGGTCAACTGACACTTGCAACTGGCATCCCAACTGAGGGCCGTCTCGTGGAGCAGAGCCCTTAAACCTGTGGAGTCGGCGCAGTGTCAGAATTGGACCGGATTGTGGGACAACTAGCTGGGGCTGGAGAGACGGTGTTGGAAAAGATACCAGGTATTCGGTGTCAAGAAGAAAAGAAAACCTCACCCTGGCAAAGTTCTATTTCTTGATCCACCTGCTGGCCACACAGGTCTGCTCAACTTGTAAAGATTCATCAAGATGTGTACTTGTGATCTGAGCGCTCTTCCATATGTATACATATATGAAAAGTTTGTTTTTTTTTTTAAAATGTGCCCACGTCGCATGTGTGTGTCTGTGCAGCCCCTTGCCCCACTGGCAGGTAGTTGGATGCCCAGGTAAAGAGAAGAATCTCCAAATATCGGGCTATTTCTGCTAGTTAAAGTCTAAGAGAATAGAGCCCAAGAAAAACCAAATGAATAGAGCAGAGTGAGTGGCCTGAGCCTGCGTGGGACCAGGAGAGGGGTTCATCAAGAGGCTGAGCATGCAGCCTTTGCACAGTTTGGTTTCCGGGGGGGGGGGGGGGCACGATTTAAAGTTGTGCTCCATCATTTAATGTGAGAAATTAGAAATGTAAATAATCTTTAGTCCAAAGGGGCTTTTAAATCCTCTAATAATGGAAAATCCAAGAGTGTGTAGACAGCACTACACAAAGAATAATTTCACATTATAAATTGAGGAAAATTCATCAACTCTGGTTTTAATAGCCTCCATTTTTTCTAGTGGCGTCTTTTTCAAGCTGATACCTTAGCAGCACAGTGTACCAATACAGGGGCCATTCAACCACGTTGTGGTGGTGCTTTTATTATTATTATTGTTAAATTATAACAAGATACATTTTTCAGTTTTCCCCACACAGAGCCATATATTGCACCTGAGCACTAATATTGATTCCTTAAGTCAAGTAAGTCGTCTTGTCTCTAACCTATTACTTTGCCTTGAATTTGAATAAAATGCATCTATTCCCAAGGCTATACATCTACTTTGCCTCTCCGGGGGTGGCAGGTGCAGGCAGACCCTGTTTACCTCTACCACTATGAGATTAGCAATCTGAGTTCATCAAGCGAACCTTGAGTAGAAATATCATTAATAACTGCAATGCCCCAATTCAAATAAAAGCACAGCAAAAAAAAAAAAAAAAAAAATCATACAATGTTCGGAAAGTTTAGTCATTCTCTCATCGACCTTTACAGAGAGCTCACTACATGTTTGAAATCGAGCTGGATGATGAGCTCGCCGGGGTGAATGAGGCAATAATGAAGAGGATCCTGGCTCTCAGACTGTTCACAGACCGAATTTTATAGAAACGATGATAGCACAGGGAGTCTTCGGGAGAACAAAGCTGATGGGAACTGGGAGGGTATTCAAGGCACACACAAAGAGACGTGGAAAAGGCCCATAGAATCAAGAAACTCTAAAAAGTTCTCTATGTCCACCATGCATAGGGTAGGCTGGTGGAAGGTGAGGTTGGAAGAGAGGCCAGGAAAGCAATAAGCTTCTGAAGGAATCTCATCAGAAGGGTTTTTGCGGTTTAAGGGCAAGCAGCCGGCAGGATGGTGAAGGACTGACAAGGAAGGAGCTCAGGAGACCATCTAGAAGGCTGCGGTAGTCTGGGTGGAAAATAAGGAGCTTCAATCAGGAATGGTGAGGAAGGCCAGTTTTGAGAGATTTTGAGAAGGTAGAATCAATGTCAATGCGTCCTGACTGGCTATGGAGAATGAGGAGCATGGACAAATCTAGGCTGACTCCAGAGTTAACAGGATTACAATGATGGAAAGGGTGATGTGAAGGGGATTCGAAAGGAATGGGCAGTGTAGGAAGCAGGCAAACACCATCTTGGACAAATCGCCATGGTGACCACTCTGTGACCTGAAGCCCCCCTGAGCACCACCCCCGACACATTCCAACCACACCCTCAAGTACACCCTTGGGGCACAACGCCCCCCATCTGCACGCTGGAGATCTCAGGACTCTGAGCCTCCAACAGCTCCTCCAGGCAGTCCCCCCCCCAACCACGTGTGCTCCCAGCCTCTAAGGCTACAAAAAGCAGGTCTTAGAGGAGGTGGGTCACCCAAGACACGCTTCTATCCCCAAGTCCCCGGAGTAAACCATTTCTCTCCAAACTGGACCTGTCAGACTTTTCCTTTGGTCTTCGGGCATCCTGGGCTTTTGGAGGCTATTTTGCATAGACCTCCCTTCCATGGGACAGGCAGGGACTGCTCATGTCCTGAATCATCACTGCAAGTTGACGGAAACTGTAAACGCTCCCGCGGACCCCTGTCCACACACATAGATTACCCCAGGGTTCTGGCTTGATGGTACCCTGAGCCAGGGACTCCGTGAGGAAAATTAAGCAAATAAAGGCAACGCAGGGTTTGGATAATATTTTGTGTAACACCTGCCAGTGGGTGCTTGTGGGAAATCAAGGTAGAAATTTCAAGTACTGTTGATCCTTGCACAATGTGGGTTTGAACTGTGCAGGTCCACTGACGGGCAGACTTTTTTCCCCGATAAATACAATACAGTACTGTAACTATTTTCTCTTCCTTATGATTTTAATACAGTCTTCCTTTCTCAGCCTTACTTTACTGTAGGAATACAGTATGTAACACATATACAAAATATGTGTTCATTGACCATTCATGTTATTGGTAAGGTTTCCAGTCAACAGTAGGCTATTAGTTTGGTTTTACTCGGATTTTCGACTGCGCAGGGGTAGGCACCCTTTGCCCCCCGCATTGTTCAAGGGTCCACTGCAGTCAGAAATATGGGCCTTCACCTAAGAAAAGTGGTTGAGCCTGCAAGCAAGTTCCAATGTCTCGTCCAAAAGGAGGCTGTTGAGAATGTGCCAAGGGCCTTTTAGTGAGGGATTCGTGACAATGAAAACTTAAAGCCTCCTAGTCACTAAAAAACAAAGTCCCAATTTTCATTGTTTTGGGAGCAACGGCCTTTAGCATAAACAGTGATGTTAGCCGTCACTATTATGATTTTTAAGAAAAGTACATGGGAACTTTTGAGCTAATCTGAGAAAGGTTATAAAAATAACATTATAGGATTAAACCATCAAGGAAAAGCTCCCCCACTGCCAAACAAACAAAATTACAGCAATTCTCCACTGTCCAATAAAACAAATTCCTGAACAATCCCTCCCCTTCCCTGCTCACATTAAATTCAATTACTATTCTAATTTGGAAGATTAATTAACATTTAACTACTCTGGCTTTAAAGTGCATGAGAGATTTAAATACTGAACTTAGTCCTCACTTTGCTATTCTTTTCCCCCCTCAGATTCCATGCCCAGAACTTCGTCTCTCAAATAAGTACCACTTCCCAACCTCGGTATTCAGAGTCAACCCCCCTCCCCTGTTCTCAAAGCCTTTCACGTGGATTCTGTCCTGCCACCTGCCACGTCCTACCATAACCCAGACACACTTCTGAGTCTCCAACCCTACGTTAATCTTCATGAGAAGAAAACCATGTTTTCCCCCATTATGATGCTTCTCCTCCCAGGAGAGCACTCACGCCACTCACTGTACAATGGGGCAGAGCTTAGGTAGAGCAAGGTTAACCCAGAACCTAACTGGAGTGAGAGAGAATGAATGCCGAATGCCATATTTTTAGAGCTTAAAAAAAATCATTAGAAAAAATGACGTTGTCTGCCCGGCTAACCTTTTCCTTCTGTCTCCTCCTAATCCTTTCTGATCCTGCTGACCTTCACCTGTTAAACACAGACTTCAGCTTTGGGCCTTGGACTGGAGCACCAACTGAGTCTGGGAGGGGAGAGGAGGGAGAAGCAACAAGGCAGCTCCCTAGGGCAGTGTGAGCGAACGATGGGGCTCCCCGGCCCCCCACCTCCAGGCTCCCTGATTCCAAGTACTCAACGTCCTCATTTCTGCAGGAACATTTTGGAGTCCAGTCCAAATGAACTCATGGCTCCCTACACACACCCTGCAATTAACCAATAGCCTCTTTAGGCACTTGCCACTTTTTATAGATGTGTTCTCCCGTCCATTTTCATTAATGCTCCATCATTATAAAAATGCTAAGTATCCATAACCGTGCTTCTAAATTATAACCTCAGGGTCAACCTGGGAAAAAAGTCTAAAGAGAAATTTGATTGTTCTTGCAAAGTAATTTCTAAAAAATTAAACAGGAAACCAGGCTCACAAATGAAAAACTGCCTTATATCCATCTAGCTACCAAAGAAACTTTATTCCTTTGTCCCTTCTGTCCGAGAAAATAAAAATCCGTAAGGGATGAGTTTGTCTGTCTAAATGTTACCAAGCGCTGGACTAATTAGATCTGGAAGTCTGTTTTAGTTAGCAAACCTTACCAAATGGAAAATGCAATAAATCTCAAATGCGCTAAGGCAGAAAGTACCAGAAAAAAATATGGAGCCCGTCGGTCAGCGATGGTTTGTTTCCGCCCTGGGTGGCTCTTCTTGTCATGCAGGGCAATGACAACCCACAGCACACATGCCAACATCAGACGGAATCATTGGGAACTCTGGTCCCAGTGAGGCGCAAATGGTGGCATTCTTCTTTCAATTAAGAAAAACAGCCATCGTTCCCTTGTGCCCCTAATACGAACGTTCTCGGGCTGGTCTGACATGGGGACTTTCCAACTGGATCTTTCTGGTAGTTCTGCAGTTAGAGAGGAATAGTCCTTCATATTCAGTTTGCAGCATGTTCACCTCTTACTAAAAACAATTTCAGGATTCTGAACTATCATTTCCTTCATATCCCTCATTAAGTACAGTCCAAATCCATTTTCTTGCTATTACTTTTCGGTGTTCAATTACTGTGCATAATGAGTCTGTCTCTGTTTTCGATCTGAGACATCAACGCTTTCTCACTCGTTGCATACAGGTTAATGCTGCTGCTGCGCAGGCTACGCCGTAGCAAGACGCTCAGTGACAGGCATAGGGCTTAGCACCTTCTGTCTGCTCTTAGCTTCCCATAAAATAGACACAGAATCTCTCCGACACATTTGGGCTCTACACAACTACAAAGTCTGATTAGGGCCACTGTGATCATGGGAAAAACTCTAAACCTGAGGGCAGCTGACCTTGGCTCACATGCCGGGACACCTTGGCAATAAATGTCATTTGTTACACGCTTTCTGGCTTGCTGCAGACTGCAGGATACTGCATCTTCCTGTACGTTAGTCTTCAGATCTGTAGAATGGAAATTAGGATTTCCATCTATGAATGACACCTACCCCGCGGTGCTTGCGCCCTAAGATGAGCGAGGTAATCAGATGTGTAAGGGCTGCACAAATGTTTCTTCATGCCTACTTCTCCACGTCCTCCTTCTGAACTTGCTCTAAGAGTCGGGGGTTGCCCCTTCTCCTCTAGGTCTACGGGTCCTCCCTGCGGCATCTTCTCCTGCACCTGGCTTCGACGCCTACCTATCAGCTGATGGCCTCAGGAGGTACCTCTGCAAGAGGAGTCTTTCCATTTCCAGCTGGCCCGTGTACACCTGTACCGAGTGCCAGACCCTGCACGTGTAAGTCTTCCCCTTCTCATGGGTGCACCCCCCGAAAGTTAATGACACAACCACCTACTCAGGCCCCTCGGGTCCCACTTACTCTCTCACACCGTCCCACGTGACCTCGGGTCACGTTCATTCTGTCTCCTACATATTTCTCAAGCCCGTCCTCTCTCCTCTATCCACCGTCAAAGATTGTCGAGGCCAACGTCTTCCTGGGCCGCAGCAGGCCACCTCCGGGAAGTCCTCCTCTCGCCCTCATCCTGTCGGCCCAACCCAGAGGTCTACTGCACTTCAAGTTCCTGACTTTGCCCGAGGCCTTTCTCTGGCCACAGACGCTCATTCTGACTGAGTGTGGACCGGTCGGAGGAGCAGGGAGTTACTGTTCCAAGAACCACCCTCAACCAACGAAGGACGGGATTTAGGAGACAGACGTCTCGGTGTCCTCACCCCTGCCTGCACAGTTTTGAGGTATGTTTCATATACTCTCTCAGAAGGTTCCAGCAGTAAGACTCCCCAGTTGCCCACAGAGGACCCTCCTCAAGAGTAACCCCCGACCCCCTTCTAAGCTCTCCTCTCTTCTATGTCAGACCTGCCCACGCTTCTGAGGATCACCTCCCAAATGAACTACTTGCACTCAAGTCCTTTTCTGAGATCCTCACCTATCAAGTGAAGTTTTGGGGAAACCCATTCAGATAAGCAGGAGTGTGAATGGCATCGGATTTCTTGACAGCAACAATGAAGTAATACATTCAGAACGCTCAATGAAAAGTATTCCCAACCAAGAATTCTAGGTCTGTCCAAATCAAAAATTAAACATGAGAGCATGATGAAGACATTCTCAGACACGCTGAATGGGATAGCATCATAGAGTAAGAAATACATTTTGGCCTGGTCCAGGGTTCCTGGAGCAGAGCTCCTAACATGTTTGTAATTTCCTAAGTGATAAAGAGGAATGTGAGCCTCTTTCAATATTTAGTCTTTTGTCCTCAAATAACTCTAGTTCCTCAAACAGTTCCGGAGCAGAGGTGGAAAAGCGTCTTGCTATTTATAACAAGCCCTTTCAGCCACATCTGAGTTTAAGTGAATGAGGTGACTTCCAGAGAGCTCCTAAGGATGGGGGCCAGTGGCCAGAAGAACCAACCATGTGATTAGGGGGTGGCAAACTTCCGGTCCCATCGCCAACTCCCACACCTCCAGGGAGGGCCGAGGGGCCAGAGGTGGAGTCCATCACTCATGGCACTGATTTAATCGGTCTGCCTACATAATGAAATCTCTATTTACAAAACCCTACACAAAGGGGTTTGGAGAGCTCCCAGATTGGCTGAGGCATGGGGCTGGCTAGAAGGGCCCGGAGGCCTCACGTCCCTGCCCCCAGACATTGCCCCGAACGTCTCTTCCATCTGGCTGCTCCTGAGTTGTATCCTTTACAACAAACCAGTAAGCTGGTCAGTCAATGGTCTTCCTGAGTTCTGTGGGCTGTGCCAGCAAACTGTCGGATCCATGGAGGGGCCACAGGAACCTCCAATCTAGAGCTGGCCGGTCAGACAGACAGACAGGAGACAACCTGGACTTGTGGTCAGCGTGGGATTTCCTCACGCTGACCCTGGGTCCCCCATCACCCACCACCGTGACATCTCCTTAAAGCCCCTTGCAGCCAGGAAGGGAACCAAACACAGTGAGGCAGAGTGCACTATAATTCTTGGATCCATCTGAACCTGAGCACTCTCAAAAGCATGCCGTCGATTTTATTTGGCCGTCACTAATAAACATGACTACTGGTCCCCATATGCACACACAGGCCGTTGTGACTTCCCACCGTCACCCTGCCTGCTGATGGCGACACTCTGGGGCTTCGCTGCCCGGATGCGAGTGAGGCCATGCAGGCCCCCAGACAGCATCCTACGACCGACCGAAACCACGGGTCTGAGCCTCCTGCTGGCTGCTTGTCTGGCCAAAGGCAAACTTCTTAACCCTTCAGCATTGTGGTTCCTTTATCAGTTAAATGAGGATGATGCTAACAGTAATGAGTCCTAGGAAGGACTCATTGGAAGGTTTAATGAGACCATAAACCTACAGTGCTCAGTCCGGTCCCTGACGCAGTGAATGTTCAGAAAAGGTGAGCTGCTTCCGTGAGCTTTTTGCTCTGATCAGAAGCACATGAAGAGACGGTGTCTCAGTGAATCCCCATCAGAAATCCTCCCATGCCTTGCAACCTGCAAGGAAAGGGGCGCTGGGTGGCTACCCAGCCCAGCGCTTCCCACGCTGTGCCCTGCACAACCGTCTTCCTGCCAACCCGCTTCCACAACGGGGATCCAGAGTCTGAAGAAGCAGGGGACACTTCCACGTGAAAGGCTCCACGGACTCCTGCAGCAAAGATGATGGCTGAACTCTGTATAATCCAACATTTCCCAAACTTCTGTTTGAGCTTGGCACTCTTACTACAAGAAACATCTATTCGGAGCATGCAAAACTGCTGTTCCACAGAACCCACTTTAGGAAGCGACCGTAAGTTCCCTGGGTGAGAGCCTCTACCTTGAGGTCAACCAGAAGCTCTAGGTGATGCCAAGGGAAGCTGAGGTGGTGCAGAGCACCGGGCGGCCTCACCAAGGTCGCAGGAATTGTCCTCAGTGACCTGGGCGGAGGACGCCTGTTTCTTACCGTGGCACAGGGAAGACTCCTCCATAAAACGACTACCCCTTTGTGTTGGCGCCCTTTCCATTAGCACCACAAAGCCCGGGAGAAAGCCAGCTCCAATCAGTCCAAAGGTGACAGACATGTGCTCTGAACTTGGGCAGGGGCAGAAGGGGCCTGTCAGCTTCGCTCCCCTTGAAAGGGGCCTTTTAGTACGGACAGAATTTTCTTTTCTTTTTTTTTTTTTAATGTATTTTTTTAAAGATTTTATTTATTTATTTGACAGAGAGAGAAAGCACAAGCAGGGGGAGAGGGAGAAGCAGGCTCTCTGCTGAGCAGGGAGCCCGATGTGGGGCTCGATCCCAGGACGCCGGGATCATGATGTGAGCCGAAGGCAGACGCTTAACCAACTGAGCCACCCAGACATCCTGACAGATGGCATTTTCAAGGGAATGATATGTTGCCCAATTTCAGAGACACAATCCGGTATTATCATCCAGTTGTAAAAATAAGAATAAACAGATAGCTTTAAACCTATAAAGCTCAAAAGTACTTTGCAGATATTTTCTCCTCATCTTTACCCTCATGGTGGTGGCATGCTACGTGGTGATTTGCAACACAGATTATATCTTATTTTGAAAACAACGAGGGTTCCTGAGAAGAATAAAAATAACAGTCGTATATAAAATAGGCCCTGGGGTACAAAAGCGTCCCCGTGTCTCATATGAGCAGGGAAAGACCCCTGCCCTGTCTTGCACATGGACAAAAGGAATACAGGGGCATATCAGCAAGAAGGAAAAACGTGTCTAGCACATAGACACACTTCAGCATTTACGAGTGGTAAATGGAGTTGGTCATGAAAAAGGAGAAGGGAATTGCTTCTACTTTATCGAGGACAACTTCTTGGTCAAGGTATAATGATGGCTTCCGGAAGAAACTCTGCTAGTGCTGAGCAGGGAGCACAAAAGAGAGGGAACAGAGGCATCCTGCTGATTACAAAATGTGTGGTACACGGGAAGCACTCACTGAAGACATGAACGCGATGTTCTTTGAAAGGGGGCGGGGCTCCTAAGTCCACGATTCACGAAATGTGGAGAAGGAAACTGAGATGCTCAGAAGGGCTTGGGTTGCAAGAGTTGAAGTCCTAGAATGTAACTAAAAATCCTCTTAAAAAAATAAGATTGGGCCATTTGATAAATAAACTAGAGGTCAGCCTCAAAAGTATCCACCTCCTTCCGGGCTCCCAAACTCTGAAGATGTGGGACTGAACGCAGCGGAAGGTCTGGACTCAGGTCCGAGGGCAGAGGAAACCCACCATCGCACCATGTTGCTGAAGAGGAAAATCTCATTGGTGATAACTCATTCCTCCCACCTACAAAATGGAAAGGGCTCAAATCCGTCACCCCCGTTTACAAAGGGAAGATGAAACGTTGAAGAATGGAAGAGAAGACAGGTGGGAACTCCTCGCAATCTCTCAGATAAGCTTCAGGGTCAACTGTGATACGTCAACACTCCCACCACCCAACCGAAGGGAGACGGCTCAGAGCTCCCCACCACCGAAGCCTCCCTCGCTCTCTCCCCTCTCCTCTCACAGGCATCTGCGCCCCACAGATAACCCCATGGGGACGTCTGCCTCTCAGCCCGCGACAGGTCAGCATGGCAATTTCCAGAAATCTCTCGGCCCTGATAGACCATCTGACTCTGAGAAAGTGGGTTTCTCCTCTTTTTCTCTCCCATTTGTAAACCTAGGGAAATGCTGTTTCTCTAATTCTGAGGATCGGTAGATGGAGTTTATAAAATATCAGATTAAAACCCACAGTGGAGATGTTCTGGAGCCTGGGTATCAGAATTGTGCCATTCATCAGGGTTTGCAATTTGGAGGCTTTAATAGTTAACACAAATGTAGGCATAATGGACCTACACACACACACACACACAAACACACACTCATTCAACTAACGCTAAGTGTTACTCCAAGCAGGATGCTCGGGGGGCTTGCCTGACTGACAGCTGAGGATTTGCCAACCCTCGAAAGGACCCACCGCCCCCCGTCCTGGTTTTAGCTCACCACCTGCCAGCAGAAGAAAGGGGAGCTGGGAAGAGACCTGGCTCTTTCTTCTTCCTCCCTGCCCCATGTCAGCACCACGATCAGCATCTCGCAGCCATCCCTGACATGAGACCCGCCCCAACCCAGCCTCAGTCCGAGCCCCACCTCAGACCCCAGGATGAAAGGCCCCACTAGGGATAACCCAGTTTCAGCTTCTCCCTGAAAAGCAGATGAGCCACACTTGAGTCTTTTGTGTGCCAGAAACTCACCACGGGTACAAATTTCGTGTTTTCTCTAGAGTACACTAGAGAAAAGTTCACAGCTAACTTTGGAGGCAGCAGGATCAAAGAAATAATTGCGAATTTGTTGGGGTCTTTGAGGGGTCAAGAAGTAATGAGGCCCTGTCTACAAGTAATGGGCAGCATCGACGAAAAGGGAAGCTGATGCGCCAAAGCCTAAAGCCAGGGGAAGAAATAAAGATGAGACAATCCCAACATTCTCTTCCTGCAGAGGATCAAATAATAAAAGAACCTCATCCCAAACCTCAGTGTCCCCCCAACCCCTGCCAAGCGCCATAATGCCAGGTCTGCCCCCCCAACCTCTGCATTCTTCCTCAGACCCAGACCCAGTCAGTTGGATCCCTGACCTCAGCCTCTTCGGCCTACAGCAGAAATTTGACTGAGGGCAGCAGGGTGCCATGGGTCCTCAGCATTCCAAAATGGAACTTCTAGCTCACTTTCCCACTAGACACATTAGAGTGGGCTCGGCAGGGAACGTGCGCGGCATGTGCGTGTATGGGCCGAGAATTAAAATGCCTTATGGGTTACACAGAACTTTGTGGGCTACTTGTATGGAAAATGGGAGGTGAGTACTAAAATACTTACCGAGAGTGAATTTCTGGGATAAAAATCTTCCAAAGGTTTGGAAACAGCTAATGGAATCCAACAGCTCCCTAACTCTGCCTTGTGAAAACAAAAAAGTATCTTCCCACCCCAACCTTGGGCTACATTAAAAAAAAAGCAGCCCCCCAAACGGAATTTCCTACAGAGGCCTCAACCCTACCTCCGCTGTAAAAAGAATGGTTTTCCCAGAGTGATTCTCCATCTGGGGTACAAAGTGTGTAAGAAAGCAGGATACAAACTGATTCTCTTTTGAAAAGGTTCTCCTCTCAAGAAAGATAAACATCTTCCTGGTAAGTCAGCCAGCCTCTAATTTTTCAACCTCCCGGAGCTGAAGTGAACAGCCAAGTAGACATTCCTAAACTAATTTTTATGAATAGAACTGGAATACCATAATAAACCTTCAAGAAATACTAAAATCCTTTATGTACTAGAATCCCATCGGACAACAGGTCATTCCAACAAGGGTCCCTGAGGTATGGGGGGATGCTTGCTTTACAAATTTTTATCATCCTGGGACTTGATGTAGTAAAACGTGACCCATATCCCACAGTCCACACTGCTTCTGAGCTAAGTCACGGTCGACGCAGGAATGAGAAGCATGCATTTCTCCGCCCAAAGATGAGGGGGCGGCACCAGACACCAACGAATTCTAAATCTTAGCGCGACGTCTTAGATAAAACCAGTGCCCTGTTTTGTGAACTCATTCTGGTGCCTTCTGATAGACTTTCTTCCCGTACCTGATCCCCCTCAGAGGGTGAGGCCTGGGGGATCCCATTTGGAAACGTGCTTTTTGTTCTATTTTCAGAGCCTCCCGTGACTGGGGAACCACACATGGAAGTGCCTGAGCTGGTTCATGGGCTGAACTGAAGCCGCTCAAGTTTCAACGTCCCGCGATCTGACTGCGAGGACAGATTGCAGTAATGCTCCATGCCCGGGGGCAACTCAGCAAAGCGTGTGCAGGGTGTAGCTATTAGAAAATTCAAGAGCATGACCGCTCAAGGGCACTCACCCCGCAAGGTCATAATATTCAGACATCCCTTCCGGATGCTGCACCTGCTCCCCATCATTCATCAGGAATCTAAACGTGGCAAGTTCCTTAGGGACTATCACAGAACTGATGCTGGGAATAAGCCGGGAACTGCATCAAGTAGGATACTGGTCTGTGTGCGTGTGCGTATGTGTGCGCACGTGCGTGCTCACGCACACGTTCACACCCGCAAACAGAAAGAGAATCAAACATCCTTCAAAAGAAAACAAGTCTTGTTTTTGCTTGCGTTTAAAACTCTGCTTTATGAGCATAATAAAAACATAAAAATATAGGCAAAAAAAAAGTTAAAAAAAAACAAAAAAAACTCTGCTTTAAAAAAAGTGTTTGTAATGATCAATACCACATAAGCTGCAGCAACGCAGCCCTGCCTATTTTTTCTGCAGCCTTTTCAATATTTCTAAGGAGCCCTAAATTCACTGCACTTCCTGGGTTCCGAGGGTTCTAAAGACACTAATTTTTTTCACATAGAAAATATTTAAAATATCAATGAATACAATCAATCCCAAAATACTATTTCAAGACAATCATCATTACCACTTTGCTCGTGGTGGAAAGGGTAGCTAGTTAACAGCCTCTAAAACGTATTGCAAGGCACCACAAATCAAATGGAAAGTGTATGGAAAACAGGCTGGCCAGTTAAGCTGGTATTTAAATGCAGCTCTAAAAATGCATTTCACACCCAACTTCATCAATCACCAACCAATCTTACTTTGCATCTTGGCTACCAAAAGAAAATGGGATTTGTTTCCCTGAAGAAATATGTCACAGCTCTGCTTGAATTATTAAGCTTTACTATTACGGAAAGAAACAGAGTCGGAAAGAAAAAAAAAAAAGGAAAAGGAAAGCAAAAGAAAAAAATAAAATTAGAGCCAGGTTGCCATCTACAGAGAGATATCAGCACTGCTCATTCTTATAGCACTAGACACCCAAATATCAGGAAATATCGACAGTAGAAGAAAGACAACAAGTATGACTACAGCCTACGTTATAATAAAAATCAAGATAGCCTACACAGTCTCTTTCTTCTCATTAACATTAACTACCTATTCTCATAAATAGGTAACAAACGCTGGACCAAAACTTTGCACAATTTATCATACGTTATGAGATGATCTAGATATTCATCCTAACTATAAAATTTAACACTTTGAAAGAAAATTAAATCAACCACTTAATCCCAAATGTAAAATACTGGTAAGTAGAAAAAACTGTGTTTCATCTCTAACATCAAATTCTTGCATTTTTTATTCGATATTTGTATATATTACAAAACGATCACCACAGTAAGTCTAGTTAACATCTGTTACCATACACGGTTACAAAAAAAAAACAACAACAAACTTTTCCTTGTGATGAGAACTTTTAATACCTACTCTCTTAGCAACTTTCAAATATACAATACAGTATTAAATTCTTGCATTTTTTACTCATTATCTTGACTCACCACACACCTTTCCTTTCATTTTGCTTACAGTCCTATTGCTTTTACTTTTCTAGACAATAAGAGCGCTCTTGAGATATGACTATCCAAAAGCACACACTTGGTTCTAATTACTAGAATAGAGGACATTAAGGTAAAAAACAACTGCGAGAATAAATTAATGTGAAGCTGAATTAAGGAGCGAGAAAAAGAGAGATTTGATGTTATAATCTGGAAAATGTCTATAGCCAAAGACATCTGGAGGGAGAGCTGATAGGGGGAAATAGCTCAATTTTCAAAACTATGGACTTAAGCTAATATCCTTAAATTTGTCGTGATGATTTAATCTAGTGAACAAAATCTTTTTTTTCATTTTCCGTGGGGAAAAAAATTGTTTTTGGAAGCCAAGATTCATTTTCCAGGTTATATGTTCTTTCTATCGAGAGGAAAAGATACAAAATGCTTCATCTCAACTCTTATGTACACTTCTGGATCACCTAAGTTTCTTACTGAGGTCGGGGGGCGGTGGGGTTCCACTCCCCCAAACTGTCTCTTGAAAGACACCAGCAGGGGGCGCCTAGGTGGCTCAGTTGGTGAAGCGTCTGCCTTTGGCTCAGGTGTTGATCTCAGGGTGCTGGGATCAAGCCCTGCAATCAGGCTCCGTGCTCAGTGAGGAGTCTGCTTCTCCCTCTCCCTCTGCTCCTCACCCCTGCTTGTGCTCTTGCTCTCTCTGACAAATAAATAAATCTTTAAAAACAAAAAATAAAAGACACCAGAGGTCCAGCAGTTAGAAGCCTACATTCCGCTCATTATAAAACGACACTGGAGAATAGACACTTAACGTGGGCAATAATCTAAAACAATTGCCAGGCTCTCCAAAGACAAGGGGTCGGACAGCGATGGCCTTCCACCTTTTCTGAGCACTTTAAAAAATAATAATAATAATAACTTGCCTCAACGCTCAACACGTTTCTTGTTATTTTCGTCCCCACAGGTACCATTGCTGAAAACTGAGAATTTCTATGAAAGCAAAAGTACTGATCATTTAGATGTTCCGTAAAGGTTCCTTTCCAGTGCAAGAGGAAACTGTGGGTGTAACCTCATCCTACGCAATTTCTGCAAATGAGAATGACAAGGTGAAGGTCCCCTTTCTCCTGAGAAGCAACCGCTGAAACTAAAGACTTTAAAATACACAAACTAGGAGGAGGAACTGGGATTTTTCACATGCTAAGATGAGCCTCATGGAAAATAAGCCACATTTTACAAAAGGCTTTAATGAGAAACATTCGTGAAGAGTTTCAAAGCATTACAGTGACCTGTCTATGCTGTGTTTTATGTTCCGGTGCTTGTTTGCCAATATTTATTAAGGGTCTTGTATCTTTCAGACCCGAGCTAGTTATTGCAGATAAAAACATAACAACTAGGAAGACCCAGCCCAGGGCCTTGGGGGCTTCACAATCTGGTATACTGATTAAAATAAAGCCTCTATGATTTTAAATCCTCAAGGTATGGCATATTCTCCCAGGCTAGCTTCTTTCCTTTGGTGCCTGCCGTAAAATATGCATTCAGTCAACATTCGTTGGCCACATTTGACCCTGGCTTCCCCTGTTTCGTCGTCATCTGTGAGGGATTATACAGACTTGACGATAACCAACCTTCAAGCTAAATCTTAATATGAGCCCACATTTTGCAGAGAGCTGATGGGGCCCCCCAAAGTTAAGTGGCTTGCCCAAGATCTAGAGCAGAGCTGCAAGGAGAATCCAGGAGCCCCCCATCCCCAGCTGGTCTCCATCACTGAAATGATACAAAGCCCCCTCTGCCCTTCTCCAGCTGGTCTCCATCACCAAAATGATGCAAAGCCCCCTCCGTTCTCTCTCTTCTTTGTAACTGGCTCGTCATACAGGCTGTTTCTCTCACTTAGTCTCACGCAGCTTTCCCACGAATCCTTCATCACCTGCCACATCCTCTGAACCCCCACGAGTTCATGTGTCCCCTTCGTTGTGAGGCCCACAGTAGCTGTCATTCTCATGTGACTCTTCACATCAACTTTGAAAGAAGCTGAAGCTCCCCAGTGGAAAATAGAGAGCTGGCCATGAATCCGCAATGACAGCCCGTTCATCTCCCCCCTCCCGCCCAGCATGTCCCCCGGCAGGTGTGTGAGGGAATCCCAGGGTGAAGGAGAAGCAGTCCCTGCACGGGGCTGTGGCATGGCCAGCCCTCCACCCCTCCACCCCTGCAGGCTCGTCCCACTGACACCACGCTTGGAATGAAACCAAAAAGAGCCTGTCTTCCCAAAAGTTCCCATGAAAAGTCTTCCCACGAAAGTTCACAATCCTGACTGCACAAATCTCATACTGATGAAAATGTTTAAAAACTTAAGTTTATGGCATCTCTTAGCTGGTGATGCAAGATACAGAACTAATTTGAGGACACGTCCTACTGGTAATGTTTTCTGAGTGTGTCATATTCTCTTGGATATCGGTAAAATTAGGAAAACATCTTTTTGGAGAAAGGGATCTGTGACTAAAAGTAACTTGTGATCAATGTGAACAAGGGTTGTAGCCACACAAGTAGGAGAGACCAATGTCAACAGTAGTTGGTAAACATGTTAATCAAGCCCTTTCAATAGAGGGAAAGGATGACAAGATTCACCCTTTTTTATACGAGACCACCCCAAGAAATATTTTACCTCAAAGCACGTGTTCTTGTACACAACCTCTAATTACAAACAGAAATTTTGGCAGGAGAAACAGAAGAATCTTTCCTACACAAAAATCTCCTTTGAAAACTCTCCTATAGAACGATAAGGAGCATCTTCCATGGGTCCAGAGAAACAAACAGATCTATTTAAGAATTAAAATCATATCAAAGCCTTAAGATGATAATCCATAAAAACAATATAATAATAACAAGGGCAAACTTACCACTGTTTGGACTTATTTGTGGTGAGTTCTTTGACTTTACGTTTTGTTTCCCTTTCTTGGGTTTTTCCAAATTCACCTCCTCTTTTTTCCCTTTCCTCTTTGGGGGCTGAGGGGAAGCGTGGTCGCTGGATCCAACCGTTGACTTGGATTGACGATCATTTCCCTGAGTGGCAGAAGATTAGACCCTTACCATGGGCTAATGAAATCCCAAAGTAACTCCTAGTCAATGTCAGTCATTAACTGGTGGTAAACGGGGCAGGGGCGGGAGTGGACGTATTCTGCTGATTCCCGCTCTCTGTTTTAATATGTACATTAACTTTTCCTGGTCCCAGGAGAAGGGTCTAGCAGAAGCATGAGAATTAAAATATAGCTAAAAAGTACTGAACACTTAATATGTACCAGACATTCTATAAAATCATTTCAATCCTCACAACCCTGAGGCAGGCACTGTTTTCGCCCATTGCAGAGAGGAAGAAATGAGTCCTGCCCAAGGTCACGGAGCCAGCAAGGTCATTGCCTTAACCATCCTCTCCCTCCAGAAAAATGTACTGGACGAGGAAAAGTGACAGCCCTCAGTTTGACCACTTAATCTAGAAATACCTTCTTAACTAGTGGTCACTGTGAATACGCGGGTATCATCATACAAGGAGACATACGCTGTGCTTGTAGAAATCCTCAAATACGTACTCATCTGTTAGTGACTGCCATGCTCCCTGTTTGGGAATTGGAATTCAAATTTGGAATTGCAAATCCAGAGCCACGTGGACCCGAGCAGCTCAAGATCACGCTCCTGCAAGGCAACCACCCATGATCATACATTCAGTGGCTGCCTGTGGTCTCCACGTGCCTCTGGAAACGAAGACCTTGCCTCTACAAAGGAGGCTCTTCAGCATGAAGGCAAGGATGCGTTTCCCTGGCCCCAGGACAGCTCCCGGGGAGCCACGTAACAGCCACCACAATGGTGACCACTGTGAGCTCCCAAAGAACAGGTGCGCTCAGACTCGGTCTTGCTGCTTGGCCATTGCTACAGCAAGAACCTCCCTCCTAACAAGACAACCTGGTTCTTGGATGCTCAGGTGCTAAACCCACTTGAGTGTCTTGAGTGTATAAAGTGTGAGGCTGCAGGAAGTAGAAAGAATGCAAGTTTTAGAGACCAAAATACGTGGCTCAGAGCCACTGCGCTGCCACTAACCGCCAGTGGGACCTCCAACTAACTCCTGCCTTCTTTGGCCGTTGCCTTCTCAGTTGAGTGCGGCTAACGTACCTGCCTTTAGGTCTATCGTGAGGAGGAAATGGTAACATTTATAAAATTACTAGTACAGTGGCTGTCAGGCAGTAGTTGCTTGAAGAGTAGCAGAGTGCTTTCTCCAAGAGCAGAGTTGGTATGTCTTTCCTTAAAAATCAGATCCAACTCACACCATATTGGGCGAAATCTTTATGCAACATCTGTACTATGCTAGGATCTGAAAATAAATGTAGTAATATTAAATAAACAAATCTGCCTAGAAACCTATTATAACTGCTCATTTTAAACATTTATATATTCAGTCATCCAGAAGCACTGAAATGGTTTTAGCCATCACCCAATTAAGAATAGAAAATTCACAGCCTTACAAATGAAGTTATTTATGCTATTTTGTCATAGCCTACAAGAAAATGAATTATGCATAGATTTATTAACAGTATGAAAACTTGTCCAAATTTCTAACACTCCTTTGCATAATTTAATTTCCCATTCCAACTGCAATTTAAACATACGCTTCCATTTAATTATTGCATTAACTGCAACCAGAGTTGTTGCTTATTTTCCTTCCTTTTCTCCAGTGATTCTTTCTCACAAGGCCCGTGGACTGCCTGGCAGAAGAAACAGATCACGCAATTATAGTGGGGATTCCACACCCATCCGCCAGGTCTCATGTTTCAGCCTGTTTTCCATAGCATCTGTTCGTCCCACAATTTTGTAACTTCAAAAGCCTTGGATGAGCAGAGTCACCCTTCCAGCAAGCCTACTGGAAGGTTCAGAGATGCTGTGGAACTTCCAAGAACTCATACGAAGCTTAGTGAGTGAGAACCTCTGGATCTGGGCAGGATGGTCCCTCGCAGCTCTCTGGGAAAAGGCATTTTCGGCAAACGGCGTGTGACCAGGGAGAAGCAGAATTGTGCCCGGGGTTCATGCAACTTTAAAAGTCAACTCTCTTGTTGACTCTACAGGAAGTTCTGATTTGCTCCATTTCCGATAAGGACGCTCCAAAGGGTTTATTTTGGAGCATCGAGAAAGCCTGGTGGATTCCAATAACGCTACATAGCATAGCTTTGGTAACGGACCCCCACGCATGCAATTATTGAATCATGACTGATCGCTGGGCGCTTTGTGAGGACTACATTAAACTAAAACAAAGGGAAGAATTTGTTTTGTAACTAGAAGCCTGGAAACGCTTTAAATGCCTGTCTTTTTTTAACAAAGAAAAAAATGTTGATTCATCTAAAGTGCTAACAATATAAATACATAATGCACAAAAATATAAACTATATAATATAAATATAAATATGTTATATTTATAGTATATAAATTTATATTTAATATATAATATATATTTATATCAAATATAAATTTAAAATACATTAAATATAAATATATAAAATGTATTAAATGTAACTATATAAATATATTAAATTTAAATTTATATGTATTAAATGTATATTATATTAAATATATATACTAAATATACAATATATATATTCATATTTATTCACATAGTTAATTATATAAATTATAGGTGATCTACAAATAAATTAGAGAGGTCGGGGGGAGACAAAGGAATGGAGAGGGGGATTTTTCCTTCCTTTTTTAAGACTTCCACATGTGACTTATAACCTGGATGCATAAATGGAGAGTTGTGGCTATCTGGGGGGCATAGGAAGTAAGGGAGTTTTGCCATTCTCGAACAGTTCTGCCCGTTCATAAAACAGTATTAACGAGTACTTCTTACGTGCTAAATACCCATTTAACACAAATATGGTATTATCATCACCATTTTGCAGGTATAGGGGATTAACTTTCTCAAGGTTCCCCAGGTCTGATTTTTCTGCTACACGGAAGCTTCCTGATGCCACGGCACTGCAAATATTTATTATATGGCATGATTCCCCGAGAAGGCCACCAGGAAGTGACAAACTGTGGCTACACACCGAAGGGAAGACAACGAAGCGGGGGCCTGATTTTGCAGCATGTCCCACGCGGGAACCGGATGCCCGGGACCTGGACCACTGCCCTGCCTCCCGCCCGCCACACAGCAGTGCGTCTGACAGCTCTGAAAGGAGCCCTTCGAGCTCCCCGACTTTATTAAAACTCGGGGTTTTTTAATAGCTCCCTAGGCTCTTTCCAACAGGAGCCACTCAACTCAGGTGTCTTTCTTTACGACAGGAAATGCAGCCCCAGCCCCCATAGACACGTGCCAAAGGCCCCAAGGCCGGAAAACATCGAGTTTAAGATAATGTTGGGAGGGCCTTGCCGCCGCCTCGGCGTGTTTCGGAGATGCGCCCAGGAGGAAGGCTCCTGACCAGGAGGCTGGACCCAAACTCAGGCTGGTATTTCTCTCACTGATGTATCTGGTGATGGCAAGTGTGCAAAAAGCCCCTTTATCCATACCAGACTCGGTTTCCCAAAAGGCAAAATGGAGCTTTGGGAGCATCTGGAATTTATCTTGCTTCACAGTGACCTTGTGTTACACGGATAATCGTGTTGGTTTTGTTGTTGTTGTTGTTCACCAGAACGTTAGCAATGACGAGATTTGAGTCTGTAAACTGATCACAGGCTATATCGGCCACGTGGTAATAAGAACAAGAACCCAGGCTTTACCTTTCAACTATCTCCGAGTTTACACGTCTTCCACTAGGGGCCGCCTTGACCCTGCGTGGTGTGCCCCGGGGAAGTCTCCCGATCAGGGGGTGGTTCTTCCCACTTAATAGAATTTAACATGATTCCCTTCTATCTTCCTTTTGTTTTCAAGGCCAGAACCGCAGGTTAAATTACTCTCAGTTTGCTCGTGTCTGTGATCCCCCAGCGCTAGGAGTCTGTGTAGGGAATGGCTTTGTGGTCTCGTTCCTTAGCTGCTCTGGAAGGGTCTGCCTGAGCCCAGAAGCCCCCTCATCACCCGCACTCCCTACTACAAGGGTGGGTGCTGCTGACTCACCAGCAGGGGCCCCTGTGCAGACTCCTGCAGCTTCTCCTTTTTTCCCACTAAGTTCTATCAGGCCCCCACCCACACTCCCCTTCCTTATGCACCAGCGCGATTCCTAAAAAGCCCTGCGAGAAATGAATTCCTAAAAACCCAGCTCTGCAGTCCCTTTGATTTGTATCACCAGTTTAGGGGTGCCTTTCCTGCTGACTCGGGGGTGGTCCCTTCGGTCCCGAGCTAGGTCTCGCCCAGCCCCCTCACGCAAACCCCCACTCGGTGCCAAGCAGTTAACAATCTTTAAAAACATGTACATTCTCCAGGGACCCAATTAATTAGAGGACAGGAGTAAAATAATCCTTCAGTTAAAAAACCAAGGCTGTGACTTTGGAATTGCCGACGGAGATGGTCCCTCCATGCGCCTCACTGCCAGGCATTCACACACCCACTGCACAGGGTTATGGAGCCCCTGCCGTGTGCCAGGCGGGTTCTGCCCCTCTGCTCGAATATAACATCCTGAAAGAGGGCTGCCCTGACCACCCAGATGATACAGCCCCCTCTCACTTCCTCTTCCCATACCTTGATGTGTTTTTCTTCAAGCTTATCCCCGATTAACACCAAGTGTGTTGTGTATTTGTCTTTCTCCTCCCCTAGAATGCACGCTCCATATGCTCAGGGCTTTCTCTAGATTCACTGCCTCCCTCTTCCCATAAGCTCTACGACAGTGCCCAGGACGTAACATGCACTCAGTAAATGCCTATTGGTTGAACCCACCACTCAGAGACAACAGTTACAAGATACTCGAGGAGGACTCGTCATAGGCGCCCAGGTCACCTGCGTCACGTGCCTGGGTCCAGCGCCCCACCACCTCCTGCTTAGGTTCTCCCCCTGACCCGCTTCTCTGTAGACACCACAGCCGGAGTGATCCCTCAGAAATGTAAGACCAACAATATCCCTCTCTTCTTCTCGTCTTCTAACCCTCAGATGGTGTCCCCCATCAAGGAATAAAATCCAAACTCCTAGCACAGTGTCTACAGACCTGGCCCTACGTGCCTCTCCAATCTCATCTCAGACCACTCTGGCCTTCTTCCTGCCCTCCTCACATGCCAAGATGCCAGGCTCCTCACCAAGGGCCTTTGTGACCCTTGCCTCTGCCATAGATGCTCTTTCCGGTCCTGCCCCGCCTTGCAGGACTGGCTTCTTTAGGTCATTAAGGTCTCTGAGAATTTTCTATCAATTCGTGCCTTGCTACATTTTATTTTCCTCCTAGTGCTTAGCACCATGTGAAATTATGTGTACATTTGTTTAGAGGTTGATAGTCTATCTACCCCCATTCTCCCACTTCACCCCCACCCCTGCTGCTCCACACACACTCACAAGCACTAAAAGGAAAGTTCCGTGAGGTCTGAAACCTGATCTGTTGGCCACTGTGAGCTGGTCCTTTAGAGTGGCTCCTGGCACATTAGTAACAGCTCAATAAGTATGTGTCGAATGGCTAACTGAACGAGCAGATGGACACATGGATGAATAGACAGAATGTTTTTGGAGTGTTGTGGAAAGAGGCAAACTCTACCGTCATTTCATTCTTCTAAGTCGGAGCATGGACATGTAATTTTGAGTCTTTGCTTTCTAGGAGATGGAAACATGTCATGATGTTGAGTCTTTCCTCCAAGGTCACTTCCCCAGGGAAGACCTGTCCTGACCCACCTACCTAAATAGGTTCTCCTTCCATTGTCTCATATTGCTCTGTACCTTTCTTTCATTCCTACCGCACCTTGTAATTATATATTGATTTCTGGAATTGTTAGTTTAACCTTGTTCTCCCCCAAGTGTACCTTGAGCTCAGAGCACCATGTCTTTTTTGCTCATCTCCATTTCCCTGGGGCTCTGCTCCATGCCAGATACACAGGAAAGTCCATTTACCATTAGAGGAAGCAGCATTCACTGCACAGATTCTAAATAACTTCCAAACAAGCAAGCGATATGGATGTGCCTCTTGCACATGAATTTTAAAGCAGGAAACAAATTGTGCATTTTTAATAAAAAAAAATGTAGACCATCCCAAACTTCAGAATAATAAGCCCGTAATTCCAAAGTCTGGTAACTGTGAATGCAGAGTTGAGTTATGGTCTTGGTTCTGACACCAACTTTCCTGGCTGACCTAGGGGCACTTACGAAGTCCACTGGGTCTCTCTGTTCGACCACCACTCTTGCAGCAGCATCATGGGAATCGATGAGCCCACTCATGCCTGGGGTAGACAAGGAGATTCTGCCCCCAAAGTCCTGAAGAAGAGCAAGAGGACAAAATGTCCAAACCCCACATTCGCGGGTTCTATTCAGCTTTGGTAGCGGTATCTATCTTTGAGCCACTGGAACATTCTCTCTCCTCCTCTGCAGACCAGTGCTGCCTGCCTGCCTTGGGGCTGGGTCCTCGGCAGTCTGTGTGCACTCTCTCCAGGATCGCACTCGACAGCAGGAGGAGGGCTGCCCCGCGCCAGGCTGGGTGCCAGGAAGGAACAGCAGAGTGATGGGTCTACTCTCCAGCTATGACTGCTACGCGGATGAACTTGCCATCTGCGCCCCGGGTCCTCGTCAGGCCTCGGTCTCCACCAGTTACAGCTGCTTGCTGAACACTTTCAACTAGATTCCACGATGACACCTCCAACTCAGTATGTTTGAAATCAGGCAGGTCATTATTTCCTCCGACTGCCCTCTTCCTGGCCAGGGTCGCACTATTTCCTGGGTGATCCACGCTCAAGAACCTGCAGTTATCTCTGGCTCCAACCTCTCCATTAACCCCCCCTTCACCAAGGAAGTCTTCCATCTCTTCAAGAGCAATAGGCACCTTCCTAAGCCTAGCTCTTTACACCTGATGCCAAGGCTCCTGCTTGCAATGGCCACGCAACAGACGTCTCTCATCTGTGGCCTCTCAATACGTTAAAGATCTGACCTTCCTAGAACAGACTTGGGTTCACATTCCCACTTCTCGGAAGCCTTCGTGAGCTGCCCTCTACTCCAGGATAAGGACTAGACTCTTGGGTCTGACATTCAAGGCCATCTGAAACTGCTACCACCTACCACTCCAGGCGAACCAGCCTGCACACACGAAGGATCCCCTGCTCCAGTCAACCCGAGGGACTCCCCGTCCCCCAGGGTCATGAGCATGAGCTCCCTCCAGACAGGGCCTGTGGACTCAATGGGAGCCTTTGGATGTGCTCCTACTGTCTGTGCAGAATTCCCCTTCCATGTTTAAGTGCAGATGCCATGATTGCCCCTCGGAGAGCACATCTTCGCTCCTTTCTCACACCATCCTTTCCATCTGAAACCCCTTCCCCTCATCAACCTTCACCCGTCGCAAACAACCCTCAAAGGCATGGCTCACATTCAACTTCCTTCGTGTACTTTGGCGAACACACCTTTGACTTCCTCTGTCTCGCGTTCACCAATCTCACCGCAAACTCGCTGTTCAGCGTTAGCTCGTCAGTTACCTTTTCAGGCTCTGTTCTCCACTTCAACTGGATTGTACGTTTCCTGAGGGCCAAAGCTTGGTCATAAACAGGGCAAGAGCCTCAGCTAATGAATGGGTGATAAATGTCTGTTGTTTGTTATGCTGAGGTCAGCACTACATCACACAAAATGATTTCTCTTTTTTTTTTCCCCAAAGAATTTTGCATGATATACAAAAAGGTTGGGGCAGGGGGTGTGGACTAAAGCATCATCAGGAGACATATCATCACCCAGCAGTTGCTTATGTCACGAAATACCAATGGAAGAAGTCTGCTTAGTTAAATCAGGGGGCAGCGTGCAGACTAGGGGGAAATGCCAAACCAATTCTGATCACTGCTGGGCAGGCAGCTCAGTCAAAAGGGCAGAGAGAGAGAAGCCTCAGCTAGAAAAACCTGTCAAAGTGGCCCTCCAAGCCTGGCATCACACCACTCCCTGAGAAGGGGTATGGACCAAAAATACAAACAGGTTATGAAGTCACCTACTAAACGCCTGCCACAGTTCCCCCAGGAGAGGTACGGAATGGACATTCGCTGAGTGAACAAATGCATGGACCAATCACAGATGGAAAAAATTCTGATAGGGAATGACGTAGAGTGATTCTCAGTCTTTGAAAGGAAGATAACTTGATGATTGCCTTTTTTTTTTTTTTTACAAAAACATCCTTTTTTTAGTCTTTGTCAGAGATACAAAACCAGACTGAGCAGACCACGAATGTGACCTAATCCAAACTTTCCTCTACTTTTATGCGTCATTGCCCAGATTTCAACTGTGTATATGCAAGGAAAAAGACACCTACTTTGGAACCTCTATTTTAAAAGCATTAGTTCACTTCGA
Source organism: Eumetopias jubatus (assembly GCF_037043125.1). Taxonomy (NCBI): domain Eukaryota; kingdom Metazoa; phylum Chordata; class Mammalia; order Carnivora; family Otariidae; genus Eumetopias; species Eumetopias jubatus. The sequence goes on from NW_028274812.1 coordinate 144,272,748, forward strand.
AGACCTTAACCATAACGTTAATGTTCTAGCGTTGTTTCACATAATTGCTCACATACCACAAGGCAGCTAAGTTTTATCTCTTCAAATTTAATTGAAACCCAAAGGACAGTCTCTCTGTATCATATAGAAATAGAGAATATTTAATGAGTAAAGCATCTGATACTTACACTCCCTTTAGACTTTCTGGATCCTACAATAGGAGGTAGTGAAGAAGCTTTCTGACTGTGGAAACAAATCGCAATTTAGAAATCTGAATGTTATTGACAAATAATACATAATGCAAGATAATTGTCATCCTAACTTGTCATCCCAACCTGCAAGTCATCTGCTTAAGGGACACAGGTGTTTCACAAAAAGTACCACATACTTTCCCGATTTCACAAAGACCACCAGAAAATCATTAAAATCCAGTCCCAAAGATCTTTAATGTTTAACATTAAACAATTTTCATTGATGCTCCCTATAAACTTTTAGTACCACCTTAAATTTTTTTTGCAGCATTTTTATTCAAATCCCCAAGCTTTCTGGATGCATTTTAAAATGTCACTTCCTGATCTCAGTGATGGTTTTGCCAGACTGAGTCAAAAACAATAAATGTCCATTGTTTTCATAACATCTGCAGTGTCTATGTCAGAAGCTCAGAAAGGCAAAACACCGGCGTTTACATTCAGTGAGCTTCTAGACCGGTCATTCTCAATAAAATAATAAAAGTTCTCTTTGGCTGTAGGAATGTTGTTCCACAGATGGTAGGAAGAGACCTATCTTGGAACCCACTGACCCCTCTGAAAATAAGACCACACACAGATGAAGGTGTGGCTAACTAATTTGTCAGAGAGAGGCCACCAAGAGCTACAGTCTTCTCATTGCCCTTGAGAACACACTGTAGCCCACAGCAGGTGAATCCAGTGTTGCTCAGCAGAGATCGTGAAGGATTTGACGTTATGGATGGCTAAGGACAGTCGTCAATAAGTCTGCTGGAAAGTAATTCTAAAGTGCTGGAAAACCGTGTGCTCCTGCCCACTCCAAACACCACCCCAAAAGTCCATTTCATCCCTTACTTATTTGGAAACCCTCGGCCAGCCTCTCCATCAGGCTTCATAAACTGCAAATTAATGGAGAACAAATTGGTGACCTTCTGCTATCTCTGTGCAAGTAACCCACACCCCAGCAGAGGACAGCCATGAAAAGTCAGGTTCTGAGAGCTAAGTGGCCGCAGAACGTGTGGGAAAGCAGCACAGGTGGTAAAAAAAAAAAAAAAAACCCACCATGAGCAAGCCAGGGGGTGCCTGCATCTGCCGGGGGCCAGCCCTCTGCTCAGCGGAAATAAGGCACTTTTCACAAATGCATGACATTTCCTAAAGAAAAAGGGTCACAGTGCACTGTGTGTAATTAAAAGTGCAATCTTCAAAATTTTGCATATAATAATTATAGTCTTTCTTGCTGCTCTACTTACTTGCACAAGGAGATTTATATTGTTTATATATTGTATATTTATCTCGTTATTATTATTAAAAGGAGTATAAAATATTATGTTTTTTTAACACTTGTAGATGTTCGTATACGCACCAACTGAAAACTATTTGGTCTAGCTAACCAGCGGAGACATTATTAAAACTTCGAATGATGTATGCTGTATAGAAGCCCTTGGCCCTGTATCTTCTTCACCAAAATAAATCTTTATATTTACTGTGAATTTGTAAGTGAATGGTTAAAAGAAATGCTATATAACCTTTCATAGAGTCCCTCCAAATTATATTTTTGTGCAAAAAAAAAAATCTCCAATCTCCAATCATGGCAAAAATAAATAAATAAATCAAATCAATATATATCAAACGTGCTTTCCATTCTAACTGATGAGCAAGATTATATAAGATATACCAGTGGTCAGCATAAGACAATGTTATTTCAAGTGGTAACTAAAATAGGAGATGTGAATGAGGATGAACACTTACCCATAGGACCTTCTCATGGTGGACTTGTCAAAAAGTAATTCACCGTAAGGCAATTTCTTAAACTTATCTCTGCCGACAGCCACATAAAACTGCCCATTCTCCAACTCGGCCCCGCTCTCAACAAGTTTTCCTTCTAACGTGTAAAGTCTGCCAAAACATGAATGCCCACAATTAAAATTTAAACAAGCATGGAAGAGCTACTTAAAATTACAAAGTTCAATAGAAGCATTCCTCTCTTAAGTTGGCTCATTTGTTACTGTGCTAATTATTGAATTCGAAATGCCTCAAAGTCATTAGATTCTACTAAATGCCAGTGTTACAATGTAGAGACAGTTACCCTCTCTCTGTGTACAAGTACTTCATCCCAATCAACCTACCAACCCAACAGAAGGATCGTCTCCTGCTGCCACAGTAAGATTTCAGACGGAAAGCCCTGACTCGTACAGAATGTGGTGTTTTACTGGCGGCATCACAATTCCGGACTTCCAGCTCTATTACAAAGCTGTCATCATCAAGACAGTATGGTACTGGCACAAAAACAGACACATCGATCAATGGAACAGAATCGAGAGCCCAGAAATGGACCCTCAACTCTATGGTCAACTCATCTTTGACAAAGCAGGAAAGAATGTCCAATGGAAAAAAGACAGTCTCTTCAACAAATGGTGTTGGGAAAATTGGACAGCCACATGCAGAAGAATGAAACTGGACCATTTCCTTACACCGCACACAAAAATAGACTCCAAATGGTTGAAAGACCTAAACGTGAGACAGGAGTCCATCAAAATCCTAAAGGAGAACACAGGCAGCAACCTCTTCGACCTCAGCCACAGCAACTTCTTCCTAGAAACATCGCCAAAGGCAAGGGAAGCAAGGGCAAAAATGAACTATTGGGATTTCATCAAGATAAAAAGCTTTTGCCCAGCAAAAGAAACAGTCCACAAAACCAAAAGACAACCGACAGAATGGGAGAAAATATTTGCAAATGACATATCAGATAAAGGGCTAGTATCCAAAATCTATAAAGAACTTATCAAACTCAACACCCAAAGAACAAATAATCCAATTAAGAAATGGGCAGCAGACATGAACATTTTTCCAAAGAAGACATCCAAATGGCCAACAGACACATGAAAAAGTGCTCAACATCACTGGGCATCAGGGAAATCCAAATCAAAACCTCAATGAGATACCACCTCACACCAGTCAGAATGGCTAGAATTAACAAGTCAGGGAACGACAGATGTTGGTGGGGATGTGGAGAAAGGGGAACCCTCCTACACTGTTGGTGGGAATGCAAGCTGGTGCAACCCTTCTGGAAAACAGTATGGAGGTTCCTCAAACAGTTGAAAATAGAGCTACCCTACGATCCAGCAATTGCACTACTGGGTATTTACCCCAAAGATTCAAATGTAGGGATCCGAAGGGGTACGTGCACCCCAATGTTTATAGCAGCAATGTCCACAATAGCCAAACTGTGGAAAGAGCCAAGATGTCCCTCGACAGATGAATGGATAAAGAAGATGTGGTATACATACACAATAGAATATTATGCAGCCATCAAAAGGAATGAGATCTTGCCATTTGCAACGACGTGGATGGAACTGGAGGGTGTTATGCTGAGTGAAATAAGTCAGTCAGAGAAAGACATGTATCATATGACCTCACTGATATGAGGAATTCTTAATCTCAGGAAACAAACTGAGGGTTGCTGGAGTGGTGGGGGGTGGGAGGGAGGGGGTGGCTGGGTGATAGACATTGGGGAGGGTATGTGCTATGGTGAGCGCTGTGAATTGTGCAAGACTGTTGAATCACAGATCTGTACTTCTGAAACAAATAACGCAACATATGTTAAGAAAAAAGTAAAAGAAGAAGATAGCAGGAGGGGAAGAATGAAAGGGAGTAAGTCAGAGGGGGAGACGAACCATGAGAGACGATGGACTCTGAAAAACAAACTGAGGGTTCTAGAGGGGAGGGGGGTGGGGGGATGGGTTAGCCTGGTGATGGGTATTAAAGAGGGCACGTTCTGCATGGAGCACTGGGTGTTATGCACAAACAATGAATCATGGAACACTACATCAAAAACTAATGATGTAGTATATGGTGATTAACATAAAAAATTTAAAAAAAAAGAATGTGGTGCTTTATTTTATTTTTTTAAGATTTTCTTTATTTATTCATGAGAGACAGAGGGTGGGTGGGGAGGGGCAGAGAGAGAAGCAGGCTCCCCTCAGAGCAGGGAGCCCAATACGGGGCTCGATCCCAGGACTCCGGGTTCATGACCTGAGCCAAAGGCAGACGGCTCAACAACTGAGCCACCCAGGCGCCCAAATGTGGTGCTTTAAATGGACTCAGCTCCTGCTGAAGATCGGTCCTTCTATTTCTATTTTGTGAGCACGTTTACAATTTATTTTCTTAATGTATTTGTCAGGTTGACAGACTTACTGCATTCTGTGCAAGAGCCCTCAGCCAAAACAGTACATCCAAACACACACAGAACAGAGTCTGAAAACAAGAGGCAAAGGAACCCATGGAGAGGATTAATGATGCAGAACCGCATAGCATTCATGCCTCTTCTTTTTTTTTTTTTTCTTTTTTGCCTCCCTTCATCTTCCCAGAATCAAGGGATTTCACAAGGACCTCCCTTTACTGTAAAACTGCTGCCGCAGACAACAATGAATATGTTACTTATTAAAAGAACAGCGATAACTTTATACTAGACAACTTAAAGTGTCCCCAGAATTTTTTTTCTAAAGAACAAGAAATAGCTGATTATTAGAAAACACCATGGAAAAGGCTATGCCTATTTTTGAAGGTTATAAACCAGAGTTCATGACTGGAACAAATTTAGAAAAAAAAGCATTTAGAAAAAAAAATTCTCAGACTTCTTATCTTACCTAATAAAGGTTAGTGACATTTGCAAAGAAAAAAAAAAAAGACAAAGGCATTGATCTGTCTGCTTCTTCACTGATGATGTAAATGGCCATATCAAAAGGAGCCAAGAAATACATAGAAAACCGCCACAAACACCCTGAAGTGTGTTTGGGTTGATTTAATATAAAGATGCTCCCTCTTTATAACACTGTAATTCAATCCTTACAACTCTAATTCTCAACACTTAGCCCAGATTTTCTGGTTTTCCCTCCTTAACCTAGACCAGGGTTTCTGAACAATGGTTCTATTGGCATTTTGGATCTGATAATTCTTCGTTGGGGGGGCGGTCTGCCTGTGAACTAACTGTAGGTGCTCCTAATAGCACCTTTGGCCTCTACCCACTAGATGGTAGTAGTAGCTGCCTCATCCCCAGTGTGACTACCAAAAATGACCCGATGCTGCCAAATGTCCCCTAGGGGCAAAATCGTCCCAAGCTGGGAACCACTGGCCTGGACCCAGATATTCATTTTCCTTCAAAACAGGAAGATCCGGAGTCAGTAGTCAACTTTTATGGCTTGAAATTAAAAGACAAATCACTGTGGATCTGGAAATAGCCAAGATTTGACTGGTTTCCTCTGCAGGTAGTTAAGCATATGGAATAAATTCTAACCCACGATTTTAGGCTTCTTTTATAGGACTTTGACCTGCTTTCTTCCTTTTTTTGCAAAGGGCAAGAAACATAAACGGGGAGTTGAACTGGTTTTAATGGGATGTTTCTGATATGTAAGTATACTGAGGCACAGGGAGGGTCCAGCCATAAGACTTTTTAATGTTCTGTTAAAGGAAAATGGGCATGTCCCAAGTGACCAGCAACCAAATCTCACTCATATCTGGCATTACACTGAGAATTAAGTTCCTCCAAGTATTCAAATATTGCAGTGGGGGAACATATATTTTCATTTCTGTATTTATACTTGCATATATTTTATTTCCATGTGTGAATTTGTTCAGATCAGTATATGTATGAACAGATGTATCTGGGCATGCAACTGTGTGTATATATCTCTGGGTGCTTTATATTATTTATCGAGTGGGTTTACATTTATGTATATGTCAAAAGACACAACTGTATATCTAAAAAAAAGAACTTTTAAGATCTGCCTTCACTCCTGACACCAAAATAAATCCAGAAGGATCAAAGGTTTAAATGAAATTAAAAGTACAAGATGAAAACACTGCAGAATATTTTTATAATCTTGGAATGAGGAAAAGCTAACCTAGTCAAAAAACTTAATGATCATAAGAAAAGACTAAAAATTTGACTGTATCAAAATTCAACTTAACTGTACACACACACACACACAAAAAAAAAAAACATAAAGAGAATCAAAAATACAAACGGGAAAATATTTAAAACTCATAGGAGAAAGGGCCAGATGCCCTCATATGTAAAGAGTATCTATAAATCAATAAGATAAATATGCAAAGGCAATACAGATAGTTCATATATAATGAAAGATAAATTTATGGGATTTTTCTCGAGAATAGCTTTAGTAGTTAAGAGCACAGGCTCTGGAGCCAGACTGGGGACCAGTGACTCTGGAGCGTCCTGGGATTCTCCTGCACACTTCTGAAACCCATTCACCCAGAGAAGATGACTCGGGCGTACCTGTGGACAGCCCCACTCCTCAGAGTTACTTTTTCTGTGACCATTTGTAGCACATGATCCCACTGATTCAAGGTTTTTCTGGGGATGAGGAGGCGAGAAACCGGACTTACGAGGTCTCCATTTGCAATCAAGCTGGAAAAAAAAAAAAAAAAAGCAAAACCAGCCAGCCACGCCATTTGAAACAGTTATACTTTTAAAGCTACAAAACAAATTCCAAACCACAAGGAAAGCAACCTTCCAACCTCAAGGTAAAAGTCTTCAACTTACAAGATGGTGCAGGGCTCCTGAAGGGGTTTTCTAAAGCGAGCAGACACGTTGATTCTGCTGTGCATTACCGGCTTCACCTTTAAAAAAGCAAAGAAATGCACATAACTGAATGTCTGTTAGGTTTTCTTGTCTTTTTTCTAGGAGTTAAAACTACAGGTTTTCAGAAACGGGCTGAGACCTGTTGTGCCTTTGTTAAAAACTGGCGCTTTTTTCCCCAATTACATAAACACTCCAGGCTCACTTTCTAGCACTACCGTATGCCCTTAACAAAGCTCTCAAAAATTTCCCTTAAACCCTGGCTTACTCCTTGTGATCTGTGCCCACAATTGGGCCTATCCTGAGAATTTTAAGGCAACATTTTAAACACTGCTTTCTGCAACACAGAAACAAAGTAATCTTATAAAATCTGGAACTCTGAAGGGCTCCCCCTCCAGCCAGGCATACTCCTCTCTGGGGCTGAATCTAGCCCTCTCTCCCCACCCCACCCCCGCACACGACCCCATACAGCCCCACCCCCCAAGCCCCGTGACCCCACCCCATTTCCCCCACGGATTCCACTTCTCCCCTCTCCATCAGCCCACTTTCTCTAGCCTTTGCTTCCAGGCCACACACCGCAAGAAGCACAAGGCCCCCCAGGGCCCCCTCCGCCTGAGGCCAGGTTTGGGCTTCCAGCAGCCCTCTCCTCCCGAGTCAACTACATAGGGTTTTTTCCTGCATCCCTACCCCTCATGCTGAACTCTAAAATTCCACTGCAGACACACTCACTCTCCGCAGATCATTTCCTTCTGAACTTAAGGAAATTCGGGCCAACGGGCATGAAGCCCCTGGAGCTCCCTTCCCTCCACAACCCACCTCATCTTCCTCTTCACCCTTTTTCTCTGCTCTGCCAGTCTCCGGTGGAACCTTAGCCCTTTTTAAAGCTAACCGCCACCTTGGTTTTGTCTCCAGCTACCTCTGCTGGATCCATTAATCATCTGCTGCCAGTGTCCTTCCTGCTGGTTTTTCCCAGAGCACTTACCATCATCTGACACATGACATATTTCATTTATCTGATTTTCAATTGCTTGTCCCTACTATGTCCCTTTGGTGTTACCATCAATATTCCCTAGTAAGGTACTGAGCACATACTTCATACTCTAGTAATTTCGTTCTAATGTCTTGCCTCTTGACCTTGATTATTTAAGACCTTCCTTGTTGGATTCTTGAATTAAAGGTGAAGGTGAACATGTCATATAAACAAATAACTTCAAAATTCTTGTTGAATTGGCTAAAATGTGCTATTTTTATTTAGAGCATACATATCTATAAACATAACACACAGAAATTCATAAATAACACGCCTTAAAAAATAATCATATAATTCTGAGTATATAAGTTGTTACTGGAATTAAATCAAACCACTTGTTTTGAATAGTAATTATTTTCCTCATTCACCATGGCAAAAATTTTCCCCAAATGTTCATGATTAACCAGGTGAACTGAAGATTAACCTTAAATATATATTTCTTTGAGTCATTATAATTAAATTAACAAGGCTGTTTTCGGATATACTAATAATAGAATCTGAAAAAAATAACCCAATATATCTGAATCGGAAAAAAAAGTAAGACCATTGTACACAATTGAAACTTTTCGGAAAAAGTACTATTTTTAATTTACAGTGCATTTAATTGGCATTTCAAATAATAACTTCAATTGCACACACAAAAATAAGCCAAATCAACTGCACACAAGGGAAATTTTTCCAGAACCCTTTTCAGGCATGAGGGATTGGTCATGTGGTGCTAATGTAGAGAATTATGGCTTTTGATAATGGAAAACATAATAATCAATTAAAATATGTCTCTAAAATTTATAAATTTTCTTATTGGCCCATACAATTTCCTTTGCCTTTTTTAAAAAAAATAAATAATATTACCTTTTATTTAAAAATAAATAATATTGCCTTTATTTAAAAATAAATAATATTTGAAATATGAGTATAATGTTAAGTATCAACAACACACCTAGTTAGGGAGGGATGGACACCCAGGGATGAGACGTGAGGTACTCCCACTAAGACCCTGGGTACCAGGAATGGCTTTCACTGGTGACTGATCAATGGCTGGCCAATGTTAGTTGTGGAATCTAGGACTATGGGACCAAATCAAGTGAAAAAGTATTAATTCAAAATGCAAACTTTCATTTTGGACCCAGCACACTAATAATCCTCCTGATTGGTTTGGTCAGTTGGGAACCACCACGAAATAAAGGGAGGACATGCTTACAGCTGATCTCTTGCCTAGATTCTTCACTGGGTTCAACACTTGTCTCGGAAAACCCAGTTTATCTGGATACCCGAGAAGTAGGTAAGCCTAATTAATCAGAGAGAAGAGTCATTCCCTGAGTGGAAATTAGACAGGTGAGCAGGTGGGTAGGTAGGTAGGTAGAGAGAGAACTGAATAAATATTTGGCTCACATTTTTCTTGAAACTAGTTCTAAAGCCAAAGATGGCAAAGTGGCATAATCATGTTTACTCTGTTAGAATGAGGTGAGTCAGGACTCTAGGGCTGGTCTTCAGATGCAAATCACAGGTGCTTTCCAAAATACCCCTGTGTCTCTCCTATCTTCTTTAGATTGTGTTTATGTCACAGATGGCCATAATAAACACTTTTCAAAGCCCATAATGCTTCATGTGAACCTAGTAAGTCTATACGTGATTTAACTCAAGTTCACCAATTCCACATGACATTTACTAGGACAATAACCACAGCTGGGTCAAATTCAAGTTAAAACCTACATGACTCAAAAAATATGAATCTGTTTGTTATAAAAATGAGCTCAGTGAAAGCAAAATTGTTGCTTTGAAAATACATCTTTGAAATAATAATGCCAAAGTCTACAAATGGAGTAACAGACTACTGGTCTACAATTCTGAGCTCCAGGACTGACCGCCAACACTTTCGATGAGAACCAATTCAAGGCCTCACACCCCATTTTCTTAATCTGCAAAAATAGGGATAATCCTGCTAAACTAGCCCAAAGGGAGGCTCCATGAACTAATGAACCAAGAGGCAATGCCACTCCCTGGGGCTGTTAGGCTGAATGCTTCAGGGAATCCACCCGCCTCAAATCTCAGCGCTCATCACCTCTTGAAACCTCTCAAAATCTAGGCCAAGAAAATCAAACTCAGTCTGAGGACCTGAGAAAACGATGCTGTTAAATGAGCACCATCCCAAAAATCTAGTGACCGCTGACCTCTTGTAAACACTCATTATACAATTTTAAAAGTCAGTATTAAATCACCTTTTTAAAAAAATACATCAAGTTTTTGTGACTGCCCATAATAAAGATAAACCTAGGCATTTAGGGGGAAAAATGTAATGAAGTTATTTATCTGCCAAATATATGCCAACCTACACAAAGAGACTTCAACTCTATTTTCCTTATTGTATAGATTTAAGAAACAGTAGATTCTCCAAATGGTAATCTTTGGGGAAACTTTGTTGTTACTACTTTTCAAAGACAGCACATAGCATCAAAGAGGAAAACAAAGTCCTTTACAAAATATTTCATCAGTTTTCACCACTTTCTGAAAATTGAGAGGAAAAGGGCCAAACATGTATAGAAGACACCAGAGTTGAAAATAACTTGCCTAGGAGTCAATATAGCAGACACGTCCAAACTAGAAATTGTTCCAAAGTTTTTAAAGTAATTACCCTTTTTTTTTCAATATCACTATTTTTTTAAAGATTTGTTTGTTTTAGAGAGAAAGAGAGTGAGCAAGCATGGGGAGAGGGAGAGAGAGAGAATCCTGAAACAGATGCCCTGCCTCAGCACAGAGCTCACAGCGGGGCTCGATCTCAGCACCCTGAGATCATGACCTGAGCTGAAATCAAGAGTCAAGAGTTGGATGCTTAACCGACTGAGCCACCCAGGCGCCTGTACTAATTTTTAAACACAAGAAAGACTGGTCAAGATGCGTGATGGATGGTGATGGTACAGTGTCCTGTGGTGATGGTTTACATGATAATTAACAATTGGAAAATGCCTCTGTCAGAGGGTATTTCACGCTAAGCTTCACGGAATGAAACAATTTATCATGAAGATTCTCCAGGTGCATGGACTGAAAGAGAAATGTGACAAGGGAAGGCTGTGTAACAAGAGGTGGGGACAATAACCAAACTGCTCAAAAGAATAGCTCACTCACCCTCTCCTTGGATTTCTATCAATGGTATTACATTGCATCTCAATTAGTATGAGTTGACACATTCTAACCTGCAGAGTAACAGAGACCTTCTGAGACACAAAAATTACACCATTTTCCTACCACTATTTTTCCCTTTTTCATATCTGAGGAAATACATTCTAATAACTGGTATGTAATTTGATGAATAAAATGCATCTGCTCTGCCTCTATCAGATAGCTTTTTCATTTTAAAGGGTTTTTTTTTTTCAATATTCAAGTAAACTAAAGAACAGTTCCACTTCGGGTTAGGACGTAGAAGGTTGGAGGGGACTATTGTTCCCAACATGACAACAAAAACTGAAAGATAAGCTAAATAGCATGATTTTTTATATGTTAACTTCCCAGGTCATGTATGTGTGCAACAGTGCACAAGGGTTCCTATTTCCCCACATCCTCACCAATACTTGTTATTTCTTATCTTTTTGATAACTGCCTTTCTAACATGTTTGAACCTGTGAACTGGTATCTCATTGTGATTTTGATTTGCATTTCCCTGATGATTAATGATGTCTTGTAAGTATCTTTTAACGTACCTACTGGCCATCTGTAGGTCTTCCTTGGAAAAATGTCTACTCAGATCTTCTGCCCATTTTTTAATTGGATTGTCGGGGGGGGGTTGTCATTGAGTTGTATGAGTTCTTAATGTTTTGATATTAGCCCCTTAGCAGATCTATGATTTGCAAATATGTTCTACCATTCAGTGTCAGATTCAAAATATCATAGCCAAGACCCATGTCAAGGAGTTTATTGCCTATGTTTTCTTCTAGGAGTTTTATGGTTTCAGGTCTTAAACATTCAAATCTTTAATCCATTTTGAGTTAATTTTTGTATATGGTGAGAGGTAGTGGTCGAGTTTCATTCTTTTGCATATGGCTGTCTGTCTGGTTTTCCCAACACTACTGAACAGACTGTCTTTCCCCACTGTATATGCTTTCCTTCTGGTCATAAATTAATTCACCATATATGTATGGGTTTATTTCTGGGCTCTCTGTTCTGTTCTGTTTCTATGCTAATACCATACTGTTTAAATTACTGTAGCCCTGCAGTATAGTTTGTAATTGGGGAGCATGGTGCCTCCAGCTTTGTTCTTCTTTCTCAAGACTGCTTTAGCTATTGGAGGATTTTTGTGGTTCCATACCAATTTTAGGATGATTTTTTTCTATTTCTTTGAAAAAAATGTCTTTAGAATTTTGATGGGGATTGCACTGAATCTGTAGATTGCTCTGGGTAGTAAGGACATTTTAACAGTATTTATTGTTCCAATCCATGAGCATGGTAAATCTTTCCACTCATTTATGTCTTCAATTTCTTTAATTAATGTCTTGTAGTTTTCAATATACAGTCTTTCACCTCCTTGGTTATTTATTCCTAGGTATTTTATTCTCTTTAATTCAATTGTAAATAGTACTGTTTTCTTTCTTTTCTTTCTTTCTTTCTTTCTTTCTTTCTTTCTTTCTTTCTTTCTTGACAAACAGCATGCACATGTATGCACATGCTGCAGGGGAGGGGCAGAGGGAGGGGAGAACCTTAAGCAGGCCCCACCTCAACATGGAGCCCACCATAGGGCTCAATCTCACCACCCTGGGATCACAACCTAAACCAAAATCAAAACTCAGACTCAACCAACTGAGCCACCCAGGCACCCCTCTTTATTTTTCTTTCTGACAGTTTGTTATTAGTGTGTAGAAATGCAACTTTTTTTGTATTAAGTACATATCCTGTAATTTTACTGAATTCACTTTACTGAATTCACTTACCAGTTCCAACAGGTTTTTTTTTGGTGGAATCTAGGGTTTTCTATATATAATATCATGTCATCTGCAAGTAATGACAGTTCTACTTATTTCTTTCCAATTTTCATGCCTTTTTTTTTTTTTTCCATTGCCTAATTGCCTAGGCTAGGACTCCCAATATGATGTTAAATAAAAATAATGAGAGTGGGCATCCCTGTCTTGTTCCTGACCTTAGAGGAAGTTTTTAGTTTTTCACCATTGAGTATTTTAGCTCTGGGCTCATCATATATGGCCTTTATTCTATTCCCCCTATCCTGCTTTGTTGAGAGTTTTTATCATAAATGGATATTGAATTGTGACAAATGCTTTTTCTGCATCTATTGAGATGACCATATGATTTTCATCCTTCATTTGACTTCATTTATCCACATTTTGTTAATGTGCTGTTGTACCACACTGACTCCTTTAAGGATGTTGAACCATCCTTTCATCCTTGGAATACATCCCACTTGATTGTGGTAGATGAACCTTTTAAGGTATTGTTGGCTTTGGTTGGCTAATATTTTGTTGAGGATTTTTATATCTGTGTTCATCAAGGACACAGGCCTGTAATTTGCTTGCAACATTCCTTGCCTGCTTTTGGTATCAGGCCCAAGGTATCAGGATAATGCTGGCCTTATAAAATGAGTTTGGAAGGCTTCCCTCCCCTTCTGTTTTTTGGAAGACTTTGAGAAGGATTCATATTAATTCTTCTTTGAATGTTTAGTAAAAATTCACTAGTGAAGCCATCTGGTCCTGGACTTTCATTTCTTGGTAGGTTTTTGATTACTGATTCAATCTCCTTCCTAGTAATCCATGTTTGGATTTCATCACAATTCAGTCTTGATAGGTTGTATGTTTCCAGTAATTTATCCATTTCTTTTAGGTTGTCCAGCTTGGGGCGTATGATTTTTCAGAGTAGTCTCTTCGGATCCTTTGTATTTCTGTGGTATCAGTTGTGAAATCTCCTCTTTCATTTCTGATTCTATTTATTTAAGTCCTTTTTTTTCTTGGTGAGTCTAGCTAAAGGCTTGTCAATTTTATTTATCTTTTCAAAGAACCAGCCTTAGTTCCACTCACCTTCTTTATTGTCTTTTTAATCTCTATTTCATTTATTTCTTCTCTAAACTCTGTTATCTCTTTCCTTCTACAGATGTGGGGCTTCATTTGTTCTTTTTTTCCTAGTTCCTGAATGTGTAATGTTAGGTTGTTTATTTGAGACTTTTGTTTCTTGAGGTAGGCATTTATCACTATGAACTTCCCTCTTAGAACTGCTTTTGCTGCATCCCATAAAGTTTGCTATGTTATGTTTATATTTTTGTTTGTCTCAGGTATTTTTTTTATTTCCCTTTTGATCTCTTCTTTGCTTCACTGGTTATTCAGTAGCATGTTGTTTATTCTCCACATACTTGTGAATTTTTCACTTTTCTTCATGTAATTAATTTCTAGTTTCATACCACTGTGGTCAAAAGGACACTTTACATGATTCCAGTCCTCTTAAGTTTATTGAGACTTTTGTGGCCTAACGTAGAATTATGATCTATCCTGGAAAATGTTGAACTCTTTATCAGGTAAATGACTTATCTCTACTTTGCTAAGGTCTTTTTTCTGAGGTTTTATCCTGTTCTTTCATTTGGAATGGATTCCTGCGTTTCTTCATTTTGCTTGACTCTCTGTGTTGGTTTCCATACAGTATATGAAACAACCAACTCTCCCAGTCCTGAGGACGTGGCTTTGTGTAGCAGGTAAGCCCTGTTCAACCCTGCCCCAGCCCTTTGTCATCTCCCAACCTTTGAGCTTGCCTAAGCAGCCTATTATATTTTTAAGAGCTCCCAGTAGCTGAAGATGTGCCAAGACCCGTCAGTGTCCCTAAGGGGAAGCTCTCAGCACCTAGATTCAGGCTCTTTAGAATCCAGATCCCCAGGCAGCAGCTTTTAAAAGCATGTAAATATATACAGTCCTGTATATAGCCTTGGGGACTGCAAACATAAGCCCCACTAGCCCGGAGATCTGGCAGGGTCTCATGGGCAGTAGTCACAAAAAAGTAGGGTTCTAGACATAAAAACCAGGGTACTAGCTCTAAGTAAAGCTCCCATCTAGGAGACACTGGTGCTCTGGAGCATGGCAGAGGAAGAACATAAAGATAGCAACCATCTTCCACCATCTCTGGAGAAGATCCCAGTTAGTCCCGCAGCACGTATAATTTAGAAAAACCTGCCCCTCAGGCCACCATCATGATTAGCTCATGAGTCTCTTTCACAGAAAGACCGAGCTCCTGGGTCTGCTGCCTCTTGCTTGGTCCTGGGGGCGTGGCAGCTCTATGAGAACTCTTTCTCCACTGGTTCCAGTCGTGTAGGAACCACGAGCGTAAGACCCACCAGCTGCTGGCAGTGTTCGCTGTCAGTAACTGCAAGAATTGGGGTGTGAGATAGGGATTTAAGCTCCTTTCTGGTTGACACCAATTCTTACAGTCCCACAGGACCAGGAACACAAGGTCCCTTGGCCTCCAGAGCCAGGCGGTCAAGAAGAGTCCCCTACGAGGGAGCCACAAAGACTGAGGGACCAAACTCAAGTAAAAGCTCCCTTCCAGGAGATACTGGTACCCTCGAGTGAAGAGAGAGTGCAAAGATGGCGCCCATGCATGTTGGTCCCTGGAGAGTTTTCCGGCAGGTTCCTAGATGTAAGTGTTAAATTAGACGTCTGCCTTTTGGGCCGATGCTCCAGTAAAAGGAAGTGAGCCTCCCTCACTTTAAGTGTGGGCATAGTCAGCTGCCTCTGAGCTGGGCCCCTGAGCAGGTGAGTTCAACCACACAAGCCACTCAAGAGATGTTCTCCAGATCACTACAACCTTGTGGGTCTTGGGACACAAGCCCCATTGGTTTTCAAAGTTAGATATTTGGCAGGGTGGGGGGTACTCAACTCTCAGATGCAGGTTCTAAAAGCTAAGGTGCCCAGTGTGGGGTGTGAACCCTTCACTCCTCGGGACAGAGTTCCAGGTTTTGAGTTTTCTCCCATTTGTGGGTTTGTCCTGCCGGGGATGGGGCTTATGGTAAGTTTGTGTCCCAGCCTCTCCTACCTGCTTTGATGTAGTTTTCTTGTTTGCCTTCTGCGTAATTGTCACTCAGCCAGCCTTTAGAGTTTGTTAAGAAATTTGTTCCACATGTAGCTGTAGACTCAGTGTGTCCATGGGACGAGATGAGTTCAGGATCTTCCTATGTCGTCATCTTAAACTGGAACCCATAATTTTTTTAAATGCATCAAAGAACTTAGGATGCAAAGAAGTCTAAATGATTTGGGGCGCCTGGGTGGCTCAGGTGCCCCAAATCACCTGAACCAATCTGCCTTTGGCTCAGGTCATGATCCCGGGGTCCTGGGATCCAGCCCCGCATCGGGCTCCCTGCTCAGCGGGAAGCCTGCTTCTCCCTCTCCCTCTGCCCTTCCCCCTTGCTTGTGCTCTCTACCCCTCTCTCTCTCTCAAATAAATAAAAATCTTTTTTAAAAAAAGAAGTCTAAATGAACTAAATTCCAGAGAGGGATGAGCCCTTTCTAAGCGCGAAGAAACCTATAGCTGCTTTCACCCTCGGGGGCACAGCCAGCCAGCCAGCGTGAGGGTGGACATGACAGAGGAGACCCAGATGTAGGGCAAGTCTATTTCACCCACTCATTCTTCCCCACAGGACCTTCTTTAAGTGCACAGAAGTGTAACAAAAGCTAAGAGCCAGGTAAAAGAGCAGAGAAAGTGATCCCATGGTGTGGAAAGCTGGAGGTGGGGCTGGAACACCCAGAGAGAGCTCCAGTGATGTCTAGCTCTGGGCAATTTTCAACCTGCTGCTTTTGCAGGGCAAGCATGTCTGTGCGCAAGCCCTTTGAGAGCAGAGTCTCAGTTTCCTACAGCCGTTTGGGTCTCTTGGACATAAGCCCTGTCAGTTTTCAAAGCCAGACATATGGAGGGGTTGTCTTGCCAGGGCATGGTCCCAAGCGCTGGGGGTGCCTGACGTGGGGCTCAAACCCCTTGCTCCTCAGGGATGTGCTGCATTTTTGCAAGATCCCTACATCTTGTGGGTAGCTGCGCTGGGAGTGGGGTTTTGGTCAAGACTTGTCTCTCCTCTCCTAGAATTCTCAATGTGGTCTTTTCATCCTTCGTTTTGGAGTAGATACTCAGGTAATTCTCAGGTCTCTTTCAGAGAGAATTGTTCTATAAGTAGCTGTAGATTTGGTGTGTCTGCGGGAGGCGGTGAGTTCAAGGTCTTCCTAAAGCTGCCATCTTGAATCTTCTCCAGATTTTTGTGATCAATGCAAAATCACAAGAGATACATAATGCCCATGTGCTCTATTCATTTTCGTCACAGATTTCTATTAAAGGGTTGTTTTTAAAACAAATACACATTTTAACCTTGGGTATTTCTTACAAAACATATCCTATACAATATCTGACATACTAAAATATCTCTTTCTAGTGCTGGGCTCTTTGGGACTTAGGGAAACTAAGGTCCAGAAATGCTGTAAATCTGGAATAGACATTTGAGGTACATGATCCTCTATGATAGTGAAGAAAAGCAAACATGGAATGTGTAGCTGGAAATTCCATCCCAGTTCAGCAATATGTTGTCTAACTCCATCCTTCTGTGACCATGGTCAGTTTCCTACGCTAACAAATATTCCTGCCCATGCCTAAATGTTGGTTCTTCCCCCAGGATTCCATCCCAGCCTTCTTCTCTTTATGACTCAAACACTCTCCCTGGTCACATTTATCCAACTTGATGTTATTTATTATCAACATCACTTTGTTGATGATGATCCAATCTCTATATTTAGTCCAGATCTTTCTCCTGATACAAAGCCAATTTTTTTTTTTTTAGTGTATATCATGCCTAGAACTGCATCAAACACTTTCCATATGTTGCCTTAACTTTTTACATCATCTTCGTAAGACAGTTACTTTCAAATAAGTTTACAATTGTAAAACACATCAGAATTTATAAAGTGTTTTCATTGGGGCATCTGGGTGGCTCATTGGGTTAGGCGTCCGACTCTTGATTTCAACTCAGGTCATGACCTCAGGGTCCTGGGACTGAGTCCCACATCAGGCTCTGCGCTCAGTGGGGAGTCAGCTTGAGGATTCTCTCTGTTCCCTCTCCCTCTGCCCCTCCCCCCACTCATGCGCACTCTCTCTCTCTCACAAATAAATAAATCTTTAAAAAAGATAAAATGCTTTCATTTACAGTGACATTTGTTCCTCAGCATAACATTATGAGGTTAGTATCATTCTAATTGTATAAATGGGAAAAGAGGAGCCTTTCCATCTGTCAAGGTCACATGGTAAGCAAAGCAGCAGACCCAAGAATCCACTACTTCTGATTCCCAGCCCAAGCAGGATTCAGTCCCACTGCTAATGATGCCTAAGACAGAAATGGGCCACCAGCAGGAGTAGCAGACTCATATTCACACCTATTGAAATAAGCTCTTTCTTGAATTATCTATAACTGAATATATGCAAATATTTATATATACATAAATATATATCCAGGTATACCTAGAATACCCTTATTCAGTGGTCCCCATATTTTCTCAAGACCACTCAAGTTTCTCTCTCTTTGGCTGCTACCTATCAAATAGCCCTTATATGATTATATCAGTATAATTTATGGAACGTCAATGTGAATGAACACTGAAATCCTTTAACCCCCAGAACTTCTAGAAATTCCAGGAAGGCATGGTGGCAAAATCAGCCCAGCCACTGAGATACTTTGGAGAGAATATATTCATTGTTATATAATAATAAAAAATTCCAACCACTCTTAACTTCAGTGAGGACCTAGTTATAGAAGATGTCTCTAATTATAAAGAACAGGCTGTTTAGAACATTCCCAGAAGGGTCCAATTAGTTTCCATGAGCTGATGAAACCACTCATCTCTACCCGGGTCCCCTGTAGGCCCCCATGTTGTTATACCCAGTCTAGTGGCTGATTCCCAGAGGAAGGAGCTGGATTCATCTGTCAAGTGTGGATTAGTATCTCTTATTCGGGGGTGATTTTTCTGCCAATACAAGATATTTTGGCATCAGTTGGTAGACTTTTCTTTTGAACTATTCTCTAAATGAATGCCTCTCTTCCTTGAAGCAGGAAAACAATTCAAAACAAAGTCACAAATAAATGACATGGCCATTCAAAACCATGGCAAGGTGAAAGACTTCCTTTTAGCTTAAAAGTGACCCAAGAGTGACATGTTATTATGAATTGGTCCAAACCCATAGGATGTACACCAAGAGTGAGCCCTAATGTAAATATGGACTCTGGGCATTATGATGTGTCTATGTACCACTCTAGCATGTGACGTTGATAATGGGGAAGGTGTGCGTGTGTGTTGACATGGGACATCTCTGTATCTTCCCCTCAATTTTGCTGTGAACATGAAAATGCTCTAAAAAAAATAACAGCTAATAAAAAAAAACTTAAAAAGTGAACCAAAAGATATCAATTATAAGTAACACATTCCTTGGAAAATTCTTCAGTATAACTATATTTTTATCTTTATTTTTTTTTAAGATTTTATTTATTTATTAGAGAGAGAGAATGAGAGAGAGAGAGAGCATGAGGGGGGGAGGGTCAGAGGGAGAAGCAGACTCCCTGCTCAGCGAGGAGCCTGATGTGGGACTCGATCCTGGGACTCCAGGATCATGACCTGAGCCAAAGGCAGTCGCTAAACCAACTGAGCCACCCACGCGCCCCTGTATAACTATATTTTTAAATAAAGTGTCCAGATCGCTAAATCTTCTTGCCTTAAAAAGCAGAATGCCATCAATTGTTACCAAATTTTGAACCATCAAGTCAGCTTCCCAGCATACCACAAATTTTTAAACCATTGGCTTTCTCATTTATTTTCTCTTTATTGCATTTAGTAGAATATTTTTAAAAATCAGATAATGCTATGGGACACCTGGGTGGCTCAGTCAGTTATGCATCTGCCTTCAGCTCAGGTCATGATCTCAGGGTCCTGGAATCAAGCCCCCTTATCGGGCTCCCAGCTCAGCGGGGAGCCTGCTTCTCCCTTGGCCTGCTGCTCCCCCTGCTTGTGCTCTCTCTCTCTCTCTGACAAATAAATAAAATCTTAAAAAAAAATCAGATAATCATAAACATGCTGAATATGTAATGCTAAACCTCACATTTATTATCTTTATTCTAAAAATATTATTGGCAACAGGCACTTTACCTTATAGGAAAGCTGAACATGACTTGAGTCATTTTTAAGGCACTTATAAGTAAAGTCTGCATGAGCTTCCCTAATGCTGTGCCGAAGAGGATAGTATGACCCTGACGAAGTTAAAAATTAACTGATTAACCAATTAACCCAAGAGAACTCAAGAGAAATTACAGGAAATACCACCAACCAAGCATTTTAAAAAATGAATTTTTTGTCTTTTCTTTGGAATTCCTTCTTCACTCATTATACCATGCTTTACTATTTTGCCACTGTCGTTTTTGTTTGTTTTGTTTTCCCAAATGGGATTTTGGTTACCAAGCCACTCTAGGCAATGGAATGTAAAATTTCCACTAGGATGTGGAGCAGTGAGGACGTGTGTCCATAACAATGCAAGATGAAAGTTAGCAATGCTGAGTATGCAGTGCGGTCCGGTGGGCGGGGCGGGGAACAGCTTCACCTGCATTGAAATAAGTCACCGAGTCCCAGGACTCCCGCTGAAGAATGTGCCAAGTGTACATGATCTACATTCAGTCATTCATAAGCACTAAGGACGCTATTAACCCACCAGCAGAGACCAGGGCAAGGACCCCTGGCGTTCTGAGGACTGTGAGGTTTTCACCCACATGTGTTGGTTGTGCTCCGCGCTGACAAGGTAGTACTGAGGAAGGCAGATGGGGGGTCTCCACCCTCAGGGAACTACCTGCGGGGTGGGATGTGGGCGTGAACAAGGCTGCACAACATTACTGAGAAGCACTAGGCTGGGAGGCAGCTTCAAGCCGTTGGGCGTTCGCCTCCTCCCTGAGTCACTGAGGCCAGTCTCCTCACCAACCTGGGCAGCCACATCCACTCAGCAGTAGGATGAGGAGACCGCATTCTGGTCATCTCCCGGCTCCCTTCAAATTCCCCAAATATCAAAGTGTGATCAAAACGCAACCTGTCTCGAAAGAAAAGTAAAGCTTCTGAAATTAAACAATTAAAAATATCATTTGCTAACCCTGTGAATCCAAGAATTGCTAAGGCAATTGAGATCTCTATGGTTCGGAGCAAAACATCATTATGTACATCAAGGGGGATCCAATAGGGGTGTCGCCTCCTAACGCTTAGAAAAACCTAGTTGACCACTTACAAGAGGCACGTCTGCAACCATACACCTCACAGAACAAGTAGGATAGTGATGAAATTTGAATTAGCGAGAGTCAATGTTAGAACAGTAGTTGCTGACTCACCCTGGTCCAAAAAAACATCCTCCACACATCTCATAGTTGGTTTTCTTTCCACATAGAGGGTTCACTCATTCAGTGACACCTGTCAGTTGTCACAGTTCCCGACTGTGTACCGGGCACTGGGGTAAGGGTTGAGTGCTCACTGGCGAATGAGTCAAGATCCCCGCCCTCAAGACGCGCACAGAATATAGTTCAGGGGTCAGTGACAAACAACAAGTAAAAAATAAAACAAACCAAAAAAATGCCTAATCACAAAGGATGAAAAGAGCTCCGAGGAAGATGAGGCGGTGGTGAGATAAGACAGTGGGGAGCGGCCGGAGCGTGCGGGTGACAGCAGGGAAGGACAAGCTGGCAGGCACCGCACACGCCCCGCCAGCCAAGGAAGGGAGGCTCCATGTCAGCCTAGGGGCAGTCTCACCCGCACATTTCCACAGCGCTCACTCCGGCTGCTGCGTGGGGAGGAACTGCAGGAAGCAAGACTGGAGGCGAGGAGACCAAACGGGGGTCTGGTGAGTTACCCGCGTGAGAGACGGTGGTGGCTCTTCCGAGGGGCTGAATACGGGGAAGGAAAAAGTAGGTAGAGGCAAGACATCCTGGAGGTAGAAACTAGAACCTACTGGAAGAAGCACAGGGACAGCGAGGGAAAGACGGCTTGAGCAGGTGGGTGTGCAGTGGTGCTGCACACGGGACAGAGCAGGAAGATCTACCCCCACCGCAGAATCAAGGTTTTCGTTTTGGACGTTTCACTGGAGATGCCCGTGAGACCTCCAAGCAGCGGTGTCACCGCGTAGGCGAGCTGGAGCTCCTGGAAGAAGCCGGGGCTCGAGAGGCAAACTGGGGGCTGAGCGAGTGGGAAGCAAAGACAGGGGCTCAGGACCCAGCCTTGGGGTTGGACTACAGAGGAGAAATCATCCCACAGGAGACGGGACCGAAGCGGACAGACAAGGAATGGGTAAACCGAGAGAATGCAATGTTCCGGAAGCTAAGGGAGAGGGCCAACTGTTGGGAGCCAGAATAAGATGAGGACAGGAAAATGCCCGCTGAACCGGTCACCGAAGACACCACGGGAGAGCTCGACAAGAGCATCATGGGAGGGATTCCAGACATGGAACCCTGCTGAACTGAGTTCAAGGCTTGCAAAGGGGGGTAAAGAAGTGGAAAGGGATCTTTCTGCTTGGCGTAGGTAGTGTCTGTAGGAAACACAGAATAAATTTAGGAAAAGCTCCTTCCTCTCTGTACTTCCATCTGCTAAAGCCAGGACGTGTAGGAGGCATTTAGGGCGGGAGGAAAGAGAATTTCCAGCTTCCCTTGAAACACAGAAGCAGCTGGACTCAGGAAGCTAAGCAAGGGAGACCTTTGGGGTCACACCATTATATGTGTCACATATAAGGGACAAATAAGGAGGGTGCCGAACCCAACCACGAAAGGACTCCATGGGACACCTGTTGACCAGAAGGAGCACAGAGGAGGTCGATTGGGGAAAGGAGAGGGAAGAAGGAGCCCAAGGAAAGCAAACCACATCTGCACCAGGGCACGAGGCTGGATTATCCAAATACAACTGGTGAAAACTGGAAAATTTATGTGAAATTACTGTCCCACTTCTCTCTTTCCGAAGAGATTGCTTGAAGCATTTCAACCAACAGGAGAAACACGTGCCAAAATACTACCAAATTCAGAGCGCTTTAAGAAAATCGAAACTCCTACATGTCCTTGAGACTAATTAAATACCATTCTCCCAATAAGAGGAGAGGCGATTTGGGGCAAAATTACATTACTGATAACATTAAATTAAGATCATAGTTTTTCAAAATTCTATGGAATTTCATATCCAGAGGCATAAATGTGCTGTATACGCCCTCTGACACCTCTCACATTTATAGAATAGAATATATAAATATTCTATTTACAGAATAATTCAGGAGTAGAAAAAAGTTATATCCTGTTATATACTGTTAACTAGAATCTACAGAGCGAAAACAACAGCGATTATCCAAATATAACTGTAACTTACAGCATCAACTCAATAAAACAGTATACATTGCTATCAAAAATGATGACAAACACTACGTAACGTTGAAAAATACAAGAGAAACGAGTGAAATACAATCAAAAATATAAAGTAGGTATAAAACATATGTAAGATATGTATAACATTTGTATAAGATGTATTCTGTGATTACAACTCTCTCTATGCACAGGAAGATAAATAAAAGCCAGACAGACATATATATGGAGAAAAAGTGGAAGAGAATTTACAAAAAATGAAACCCAATTGTTTCAATCACTTTAAATATTTTTTTACTTATTTTAAGCTAATATTTTGATAATTTTATTTATTTTTGTTTTCTTAAAGATTTTATTTATTTAGAGAGAGATCAAGCTCGTGAGCAGGGGGAGCAGCAGAGGGAGAGGGAGAAGCAGACTTCCTGCTGAGCAGAGCCCAGTGAGGGGCTCGATCCCAGGACCCTGAGATCATGACCTGAGCCGGAATCAAGAGTTGGACGCTGAACCACCTGAACCACCCGGGAGCCCCTATTTTGATAATTTTTAAGCAATTTTAAAAAAATTAATTTTAGCAGCATGGTACTTGTGCATTAATAAACAAATAGACCAGTGGCACAGGTGAGAAAGACAAAAGTAAGTACACTGGCAATTTGGTATATGGGCAAACAGGCATCTCAAATCACTGGGGCAGAGACAGGCTTTCAATAAATGATCCTGAGACAACTGGGTAGCCCAGGTAACTTTGGAAAAAGGTAAAATTACATCTCCATCTCCCACCATAGACAAGACACCACCTTAGTCAAGTGGTCAAAACTAATTATCAGTAATGAGAAGGGGTATCAAACATCATCTACTCTACAGACAAAGACAAAACAAGAGGATTAGTGCTCCCTGATGAAAATATAAGTTTTCTCTCCCCAACTTTTTCTCAGAGGATTTACTTTAGAAACCTTGCAATTGCAGGTACTTTCTCCTGTCTCTGAAATGCATGCAACATCTCTCTGAAGATTAGATACCCTTTTGTCAATGTTAGGTCCCAAGAATGTCTTCTTCAAGGACCAAGGATGTAGATGAACATCAAGCAAGCTTGCACCACTATCTCCCAGTTTCAGTGGGTGGACAGGAGCCTAAGTTCGGTGGGCACTTCGCTCCAAGTTGCAAAACTGTGTGCTCTTATAAAAATAGGAGTAGTTGTTTTTCTTCTGAATAAAGCCAATTAGCTAACACAGACTGGTCACCTCAATTACCAGGTGAATTCAGGATGAACTATGTGTGTTCTCAAGTCCTCTACTTGAGCAGTTTTTTGTTTGTTTGTTTTTGTTTTGTTTTGTTTTTAGTTTTTTATCTTCAAAATCTGTATGGTCAAGGGCATCTGCTTGGTTATATGAAAGAGTAAGATTTCCTTCGGTCTTTGCAATATCTGCCCCATGATGCACATCATACTCTGGTTTAATGCTTAGTGAATAATAATAGTGCTTTCTTTCTCTACTACCTTTGTGGAGAGGATTTCTGGATTGAAAGAGGAGATTTTGTGTTTAATCTATTTCCCCAACAGTACCCTCTGACATGATGTACTGGGTGGTGCACAACCTCGACCTGATCACAAGAAAAACATCAGGAAAACCCAAATGGAAGGATGGTTTACAAAGTAACTGACCTTCCAAGTTGTCATGGTCATGAAAAACTGAGAAACAGTAGCAGGTTAGTAGAAACCAAGAGGACATGACAACTAAATGCAGCGTGAGATCCTGAATTGGATCTTGGGTCAGGAAAAAAAAAATCAGTGTCAAAACTGACAAAATTTAGATAATATTTGTAAAAAGGGGACGGTATCGATTTTAATTTCTTGCTATCAATAACTATACCATGATTGTGTCAGATGCTAACAAAGGAAGCTGGATGCAGTAAAGCATCCAAAGGATTCTCTGCACTAGTTGCAAATTTTGCCTAAAATTATTTCAAAATAAAAAGTTAAACAAGGGTGCCTGGGTGGCTCAGTCGTTAAGCGTCTGCCTTTGGCTCAGGTCATGATCCCGGGGTCCTGGGATCGAGCCCCGCATCGGGCTCCCTGCTCCGCGGGAAGCCTGCTTCTCCCTCTCCCACTCCCCCTGCTTGTGTTCCCTCTCTCGCTGTGTCTCTCTTTGTCAAATAAATAAACAAAATCTTTAAAAAAAAAAAGTTAAACAAATGTGGCATTTAATACTCCATATTATTAATAAAAACCTAATACCTAGGAGGCCTCCCTCACCCTGTCTTTGCCTCCCGTGCCCTGTCTTCTCCCAATTATCAGCCACCACTCTGCATTTAAAATGTTAACAGAAAGAAAAAAAAATACTTCTGAGAAAATCAACAATAGACTCTCCATTTGTAACTAGACTCAGCCTAAGCACTTCTGTCTTGTGATTACATTCAGTTTTGGGGTTAGTTTCAAAGACACTGGATCCTCTATTACTTTGTTAAGTCAAGAGACAAGCTGAAAAGAGCGGAAAAATCCTCAAGCTACATTTGACACTAAATTAGTTATTTCTTGCACTCCTAAATCAGAGAATGCACAGTTCTCTCCCCGAAGATCAGTCATGGGTTTTGTCACCGATATGCAAGAGGTGGTGTCTTTTTTCACACACCAGGTTTACCAGCTCAGAACAGTAAGAAACAATGGTTTGTTGTCAACCAGTAAACCAGCTTAAGTGGGAAAATAATCTGCATTCCCTTAGGGTACAACTAGGTCAAAAGAATCTCACCCCTATATCAAAACTGCACCATCGAGGAGGTCAAAGCCCATGATGTGCAAAAGAACGTTCAAGGTTCGGTGAGGAATTTTTTTTAATTAAAAGCATAAGAAAACCTCAAAAAGTAACAGTTGGAGACTATCACTGGCCCAGCGACACTCCAGTTTATGTAATTCACCTACTGTGAGCTTCCTTCCTGCCTATGTGAATGAACTACATTCACCTAAGAACAGAAAATTAATGAGAATGCAACTGTTTTGAGGAAAACACAGGAAGAAATAAACTTT
Organism: Eumetopias jubatus; assembly: GCF_037043125.1. Classification (NCBI taxonomy): domain Eukaryota; kingdom Metazoa; phylum Chordata; class Mammalia; order Carnivora; family Otariidae; genus Eumetopias; species Eumetopias jubatus. The sequence continues at coordinate 144,298,953 of NW_028274812.1, forward strand.
GTATTTGGCCCATTTAAGACCTAAGATGTGGGGAGGGGGGAAGTTTATGATACTTCGTGTCTCGTGAATAATTGTTAGCAAGAAAATCAAAGTCTGTTCCTTCTGTGTCCCCCATATTTTCATATTTCTCTTCCTTCTCAATCTGGATTGCTTGGGTGAGGGCAGCTCATCAAAAAGCTTTGGCGCTTTGGTATGTAAAATATACCTTGACTAAATCAAGGAACATAAGAGATAGAAGAGTTTTACATCAAATACAATTAAGTTCATCTTATTCCCAGTCTGCCTATTACAGGGAAAGCCTTGGAACTCAGAGGTCCCTGGAGTGAACCTCACCCCGTGGAACAGTCCAAAACCAGAATCTCCAGAGCTGCCTGGCTCAAATCAAACACCGTCTGGGGGGGAGGGGGGCGTCCCCTTCCTCCCATACTGCCTGCCCTTTTCAGATAAAGGCACTCGCAGGTCACCATCTTGAATTGCATGACAGTAAATAGGCAAATCAGGAGGTCTTCCTAGTGATAAGAAAAGCAGCATGGGATGTAGATTATTATGCTTTTAATACGCCCTATGGAGAAACCCTGAAAGTCTTGAAGCCTCAACCAACTAAGCGCCTTGGAAAACTAACTTAGACCTTCCCTCCTACCTGCAAAGACAGCGGATGTTTTGCCCTCCACGCTGAGAGACTAACTCCCCCGCGTGCATCGCACGGGAGGCCCATTTCTGCAAGGTTGTTTCGCAAAGAATGAATTAAAGACTTTAGTTATGTTAGCACCACGTCCTAGCCCAGGAGTTTTCGACAAATGTGTTCCGCAAAGTTGTCTGCAATTTGAAGCAGGTGGAGTGGATTTTTATTTTTGAAAAAAAAATAAATTACTGGAGAACATTTTTCTCACTGTCTCTCTCTTTCCTCGGCCCTCACACTCACCTCTCAGCCCATAATAGGGTATATTCCTTAGCATAACAGCAAGGTCTATTTTTAAGAAATAAGTGCATTCTTGTGAGTACAAGACGAGTCACCTTTACCTCACCACGTCTGAGTTTTAAAGTAAGAGGACCAAAAACCGTTTTCAGTCACACAACCTCACCATTCTCATTACCATCTATTCACCCGCCATTACTTCAGACCTTCCTCTTCCACTCTCATGTTGAATCCTAGGCCAAAAACCGTGTAATTTTTCTTCAATATCATCATATGTGGGAATAGAGAATTAAAATTGTTCATTGGGTTTCACAGGAAGTTTCAAACCAGGAAGGATGGAAGGAAGGAAGGAAAGGAGGAAGGAAGGAAGTGGGGAGGGAAGAGGGGAAGGGAGGGAAGGAAGGGAGGAAGGGAGGGAGGGAGGGAGGGAGGGAGGAAGGAAGGAAGGAAGGATGGATGGATGGATGGATGGAAGGAAGGACGGAAGGAAGGAGGGAAGGAAGGGAGGGAGGAAGGAAGGAAAGGAGAAAGGAAGGAAGGGAGAAAGGAAGGAAGGGAGGGAGGGAGGGAGGGAGGGAGGGAGGGAGGGAGGAAGGAAGGAAGGAAGGAAAGGAGGAAGGAAGGGAGGGAGGAAAGAAAAAACAGAAAAAGGTAAGAAGGAAAGACAATTTCTACTCTGGTCAATTGAGGTAATTGAAGAAGCGTATGTACCCATACATAATTTGCAATTTTGTGAGTAAGCACATCTACACAAAGCTTCCAATTCTCCCTCTCGATGGAGAAAAGAAGGGATACAGATAATCACAACACTGGCTAATCCCAAAGTCATTTAAAATGAAAATTTTTTAAATCAGCATTTTGCCAATATATTTACTTCGCAACCCAAGCTATTGTGAAAGTAAATCTTCCTTTTTAGAACACATCAACCGGCAAAAGGACATCCCTTCGATGGCTCGCAAGACAGTAGAAAATCAGTCCAAATTTTAAAGTTTACTCTAGATGGGGCTCCTGGGTGGCTCAGTTGGTTAAGCGACTGCCTTCGGCTCAGGTCATGATCCTGGAGTCCCGGGATCGAGTCCCACATCGGGCTCCCTGCTCAGCAGGGAGTCTGCTTCTCCCTCTGACCCTCTTCCCTCTCGTGCTCTCTCTCATTCTCTCTCTCTCAAATAAATACATAAAATCTTTAAAAAAAAAAGTTTACTCTAGATGATCCATAAAATCAAACGTTGCATGAAGATTATGAAGAGCTGGCATCAAGAGGACAGAGGAAAGAAGTCATAGTTTATCTAACACGTGAAGGAAAAAAACAAACAAAAAAAACCACCATCGCTCATATCAAATAAAGCGAAGAATTTAAAAAAAGAAGAAGAAGAAGAAGAAGAAGAAGAAATCACGATGAGAATGTATGAAGAATTTCCACTTACATCCTCACTGAACCCATACCATCCTGCATTCTGGTTAGGACATTTGGGGACTGTTGTCTCCCCGGATGGACCGTTCGCCCTGTGAGCCCAGGGACTGCTTTACCCCTCGCTCTTTCCTCCAGTGCAGCCCAGGGGCTGACACGCCTCCAGCACCAGCAGCGGACATCTGGGGGCTTTCGGGGGGCCATGTCCAAGTCAGTCAGAGTTAAGGAAACTGAGGCCCCAAGACAACCCAGCCCAGCACCTCTGACTCAATCCTGAGATCCTTCTACAGGACCCAAGCATTTTGTTTTTGTCTCTGCCGACTCTCTCTTTGTTGACCTCCTTACTTGAAACTCATCTCTGCTAATATCTTCGGGGTCTTTTTTTAACAACTGCCCGTGTGTAAGGGGTCTGAGTCCCACAGAATTAGTTCTCACCACAGCAATCCACTTTGTCAGCGACCTGTTAACATTATAAACTTACAATAAAGAAATAGGGTGTTGCTAGTCAACAAGAGGAATATTCTCTACAGGATGTTTTTAAAGCCTAGTCTCTACACTAATGTATGCGTCTTTCCCCTTGCACGTATTAGTCTCGCTTAATATGTATCTAGCTTGATTGACATTCTCTTGCCCACCATCAGCTACTCTCCAACAGAGGGCTAAGATGGCAAGCACAAGAAAATGAGTTCTAGATTAATGTTGTCCCCTTTCAAGGAGGACAATATAGGCTACTTTCTGAGTAAAGTATAAATTCCCTGAAGATGGACAAAAACAGTCTGTGTGTCAAAAGATGTCTAATGCACTGTATTTGCTCCAGAACCACAGAGGAATACCTTCTCCATCTATACAGAAGCTTGACAAGTTCCTGCTCAGCTCACAGGGTAATTCTAAATCCCTTGCCTATTGGCACTTAGTTGCCAGCAACCGAAGATTTTCAAGTGGATTCCCCTGTGTAGATTTACCTTTACAGTTAGCAGATCTCCAGGTGATGAGGAGCTTAGAGTCCTGTAAAGCCCAAGGCAAGGGATATTAACCTGGCTGTTCTTTGGACATCCAAATATGCAATGCTTGTGAATCCAACTAACTGAGGCCACAACTTATATCTGAACATCTCTGGGCAAAGGGGAGTTTGTATACTTAGAATGTTCCAGGAACTGAGAACCCCTGCTTTGGGGCCTGGTTATAGCCCGGGGGGCAGGGGGGCATTTCCATCACATGAGGCCCATGGCCTCTCATAGCCCAAGGGTCTGTTGCCCAAACTGATACCCACCGCAGTTGTGAAAGTTTATGCTTCTGTGTCCTTGCTCATGGGATTCTTACCTCATCTTCAATATGACTATTGAACTGCTGATTTTTTAAGACCCAGACCCTGCCTGAAGTGTCCTCTCTCTGATCCTCTTGCCATGGCAATATTAATTACATTCCCGTCGGAATGCTCGTGAACTTTGGGCTTAACTGTGGTGTGCGACTATCACTTGGATGCGTATCTATCATTCTTGCTTAAAAAAGGCTAATCCCTGGACAATGGGGGCTGCCTGTTTTTCATTTTCCATCCTGTTCAGCATCTGGCACATGGCAGACCTCTACTTAATGTTTCTTGATAACTACAGTGCCAAGACAACACTTCTTTCTGCTTTCCATTGAGGAAACTATACTTTAGGTCTCAACATCAGGACTGGAACTCAGGCCTCTTTGGCTCCAAAATTCACGTTCTTTCCTCCAGGCCATGCCATCTCTCCACGATCATGCTAACCTGAGACATTCAAATAAAAACAGATGGCCATTCCCTTACTGATGGAAGGATATAAGTTAAGACCTGGAGCCATCATCCAGGGTAGATAAGCTTTGTCACCCAGAACATACGTAGATAATGGAGTAAGCCAGGAGACATACAAAATAAAACAGTAACACGCTGTTACTCCCTCGGCACAAAGACGCATTTCTTGGAAACGCCTTCACCAAGTTTGTTTGTGTGTTGGTTTTCCTGAGCATAAAGTATCATATTGGGAAGAAAAAAACAAGTTCCGTTAGATTTTTCATCAACTTGGGTTTCTGGAAACATTCCTTGGGAAGAATCCCACTGCATTTCTGCTTCATTTCAACTCCTCACTTTCGCCCTGCAATCACACGATTATAAAGGTACGGAAGGGGGTGCCTGGGTAGCTCAGTCGTTAAGTGTCTGCCTTCGGCTCAGGTCATGGTCCCAGGGTCCTGGGATCGAGCCCCACATAGGGCTCCCTGCTCCGCGGGAAGCCTGCTTCTCCCTCTCCCACTCCCCCTGCTTGTGTTCCCTCTCTTGCTGTGTCTCTCTCTGTCAAATAAATAAATCTTTAAAAAAAAATTTTTAAAAAAGGTAAGGAAGAATGGTGACTGCTCGGAACCACAGACACACTGGACGGAGACGGACAGCTTGGGCAGCACTCCACGTCAGTCACCTCAATTCCAAACAGAATGGGAAATTGAGGAGGAATGCCTGCCATCACCCCCAAACTGTAAACAAGCCATTTCCATGATTCGTCTGGGTTTTACAAGAGGTCTAGCTTACCTGGCGCTTTAATTACATTCAGGACAAATAGTTCAATGAACCACTGAGATGACACAAAATCAGGCCCCCCACCCCCGAAACAGTGAGGGGAGTTTGTATACTTAAAATGCTCCAGTTCCCTGCACCATCCGCTCTTCCACCAGCACGTATACTCCTCCTGCCAAAATGAAGATATGAATGAAAAACATGGAGAGGGGTTGTTTGTGTTCAAGTTTCCACACTGTGTTCCTTTCCATTTGATTGTAGTGCTTACATACTACAAAACGCTGAAGGAAAAAAAAAAAACCACATTTATTTAAAGAAAGCAATATCCTTTCTTGGATACAGAGAAAAAAGAGCTACATGAACCTCCAAATGAAAAAGGATGGTCCCTCATCCACTGTCAGTCCCAACTAACGTCTTTAGCAAACACATTACCAGGGATTGTGGAATTATTTAACGGTTTTTTAAAAAGTTCCACTGCACAATGTTTAGAATTACTGTACCCCAATTAGCAATAACCATGAAGGAGAAGCCAGTCTTGTTTGCAAGGAACGTCTAGTCAATCCCCGGCTGATCCCTCCCGGTATTGCTTTCATTATGAGCACTCAGAAGAATAACTGTTTGGCTGACTTGTTGTTGCAATTAGGTTTCCAGGTTACCAACTACCAAACAACCCCAGGCTGAATGTAACTTCTAGACATGCTTTTCCAAAGACTCCAAAACCTGCCCTATGCATCAGAAGATAAACTGCAATCTTCACACCCACAGGGAATAGCGTAATAAATCCAAGTAAAGGGTCACCCTGTAGAAACAGTATTGGTTGGGCAATCTTGCACCGAAAAGTCATCCTGCCTGGCTTCGAAGGAGGAGCGATTCAGCCTTCCTAAACTATCTGAAAACTTGGCCTTTTAAAATGGGCCACCATGAAGAACGTTTAAGAATTTTGATCCTTGTAAATTTCCTTTGCTGGTTATGTAATCAGGCTACCTTCCTGATTTGAGACTGAGCCATCTCTTCCTAGATTACTGGGTACAGATAGGATCCCACAATTCCAGAGGAACAGAGAATTTGGAAGGAAAGAGAGCCCAGGCACCGGGGCACCGGGAAACAGGACCCACGAGGAAGGGTTTTAAATGGACGTCATTCGGTCTGAATAAGAGAAGGCTAGGCTGTGGTTGAATCTGATTGTTCTACACTGTGATGAACTGGTCCCCAGCACAGAGGTGCCCGGCTGAGTTCCCAAAAAGCTTAAATTGCCGTTCTCCAAACTAGGTATTCTCATCATTAAAATGAATCACAGTGGAAAGCAGCTGGAGCGTTTTCTCTACTCCACAAGTACAATACCTGGGGAGAAAAGGAATATTGAAATAAAAGGCTCTTCCTGTGTTCTTTCCAGATCCATGCTGACACCTGTCAGCGCCCCCTCCTGTGTCCCCAGCTCTCCAAATGCCCTCCCATCTTTTACTCAAGCCACCGCTGTAATCTCACCCAGGCTATAAGGTCTTTCCCACCGAAGTGAAGACGGGAAGGGGCTCCTGTCTGGGGACGTGTCATTTCCATTGGTTTCCCCTCAGCCTTGTAAGGCGCTCCCAGCCTTTTCGAAATCCAAGTCTTAACTATCTCAGTGTGGTTTCAAGGGGCTTACATTACAAGCTCCTAAGGACTGTCCTGCTCTCTCCCTCGATAAGCAACCCAGCCCAGGGGCACGAGGACCGTGAAAGGAAGCAGCAGGCTTGCCCTCACGTCCTGCAGATGATTTGATAGAAATGGCTTTATTTTGTAATTCCATGTAAAGTCCCTATTAATTTCTTTAAGTGACAACTGACACGTATCAGCTTCTGAAAAAAGAAAATGCATCTCCTATCAATTAGGAAAAAGAAAAATCCTTGTGCGGTTTACATGACAAATGAAACAGACACATTCTTGCTTGAAGTTGCACTTCTAATAAATAATTTATAGGACGTTCTAAATCACCTACACCACTTATCCTATTTGCAGGAAACAGGGAACTACTTTTGTCATATTACTAGTGAAGTTTCCTTCTACAATGTCTTCTAGTTGGGAAAATTTTTTATGTCGTATTCTTCAGGATGCTAAAAAAAAGAGAGGGAGAGAGAAAGTCAGTAGAACAAGGAAAAGAGTCCATTGAGAATACAACTAAAATAAAGCCAGGCAAGATCCCGTGGTGAATGGTAACTTGGTCAAGAGTATGAAGGCTATTGAAAGAAAAGTGTGCCCCTTTTCCAGATTCACGTCCCAACCATAGTCTTCTTTATGTATCTTCTCTTTCCTATCATCATTAAAGCAAAGTGTAATAAATAAATAAGACCCTTGGCCCTCTCAGTGCCCTTTCAAAACCAAAAAAGACACAGTTGGTGCCTCTCAACTGTGAGCTCTGCAGCACCGTGTCCTGGTCACCAGTTTCTTCCTCTGCAAAATGGAAAAGTAACAATCCCCACTGCATGCGATTGTTGTGAGGACTGAGTTAGATGATCTCCGTGAGGGGCCTGGAACACTTACTAAGCACACAGTAAAGAAACTTCCTCTCTCTCCCCCTCAACCCCTCCGTCTGTCTCTTGCTCTCTCCCCACGGTGGGCTCTGGTTTTATACAACTCCCAACATTTGGGTCGGCTCCATGTCCACACGGTTAAGACTACAAGTACTTCTGATTGTCACTGTTATTAAGGAAAAAGGAGGGGGGGGCATCTGAGTGGCTCAGTTGGTTAAGTGTCTGCCTCTTGATTTCCACTCAGGTCGCGATCTCAGGGTCATGGAATCAAGCCCCGCATAAGGCTCCGTGCTCAGCGTGGAGTCTGCTTGTCCCTTTCCTTCCCCCTCCCCTCACTCTCTCTCTCTAAAAAGGAATAAATAAAATCTTAAAAAAAAAAAAAAAAAAAAACATTCTCCCTGTCTCCATGAAGGGGAGTCTATCTGCCCACTGATGATAGAACCGTCTATCCAGTTGCCAGGGCCAGAAATCCGAGAATCACTCACTAATCTTCTCTTCATCACTCCCACACCCAACGAATCACGAAGTCCTGCCTCTCAAATCTGGTCCCTCTACCCTCTCCTCAGCCTCCCCCATCGTGAGCACCACGTTCCTGTCCACTGGGTGGTCTCCCGGCCTCCCGCCCAGCTGGGGCAGCAAAAGCCATCTTGTCGACTCCCTGCTGAACCCCTTCTATAACGTCCGATGGTTTTAGGAGAAAGTCAAAGCTCCTTTGAAAACCCTTTATCGCTGGGTCCCCCTCTACCTCCCGAGTCTCGTCTCTCACAGAGAGACTCCCCTCTCTGCCACCCCAGTGCCTTCCTGTTCTTCAGCCAAACGGAATTGGTGTGAGTTTCTGAGCGTGCCCCACGTTCCCCCATCTGCTGGGACCTCCTCCTCCCCTGTTGGCCTGGCTGACACCCGCTCATCCCTTTAGAGCGCCACGGAAAGGCCATTTCTTCCAGGAAACGTTTCAGGAGTCCCCTGGCTCTGGCCACTGCCCCTCTAAGACCCCGCGCCTCCTGGGCTGTGTGCTCTGTTAAGACGGCTTGCTTGCCTCCACCAGACAATAAGCTCCATGAAGGCTCTGACCTTGTCTGGCTTCCCTGCCGTTGTAGACCCAACTTAGCATGATGCCTGGCACATAAATAGGGGCTCAATACTTTTTTTTTTTTGATGAAAATTTTGTGGTATTAATTTTTTTACTACCAAAAAGAGCCATACAATTTGTGTTACTCCCTAAAGCTCCCGACTTTCTCCTCCACGAAAGAAGGCCTAAAATAATAGCAGAGACACAGAGCAATTCATCTCCAGACTCCCCTTTCCCAAGCCCTGCAAACACAGACCATCTGCCGTGAGTACGAGAAGACTACCATTATGATTTTATGATCCTGCCCCTATACTCAGAGTAGTCACAGGGTGTCCGGGACACACAAGCTAAACGAGCACTGCTACCAGATTAGATGTACACATCTAGCCAAGGTTGTGTACGAATGAATACATTTATAGTAAGCAGGGGACATGTCCCGTTGACACCAAATCTGATGCACACAACTCTACTAACTTGATACCAGAAGGTAGAGCAAAAGCAACTCCCAAACAGATGGAGAATTATAATTTGAATATGGTCATATGGAAACAAGTGAATTAGGGAGGTAGGGGAGGTGAAGAGCATTTAGAAATAAATTACAGTCACTGAGTTAAAATGCTGCAAGTTCCCAAGGACAAATTACATCCCCTTTACTTCATTATATCCAGACCCGTGCATATGTGATTAGGTAGATTAATGGGTGAGAAGAGCCGAAGTTAATCAATATTATTGATAAAATAATTGAAACAGGAATAACACAAGTGAACAGCAATCCGACCAAGAGAAGCACTGCCTCACAGAAAGGTAATTTAATTCAATTTCCATATCCTCTTTGACTAAATTAAGTACCAGCCAATTGAACATTCATGAGAAACAAGCTATCCATTTGCAAAAACCATACTAAAAGAGTCTCTATGCTATAGTAATATATATATATAAATATAGTAAAACATAAGACATATATATAACTTAAAATTGAGCTTTCCGATCACTTTTTTAATGCAGTTTTCAAAAGCAGGGGTGGGAGATCCCATACTCCTTAATGCAAAACTTGTAGCACTAGAAATCGAGCTAGCTGTTCACTTCTAGGAAAACAGGCTGTGAAGATGACGTTTGACTAATTAACGTACACTTTACAACATGGGTAATATTAGATGATTTGTTTTATAAAAATTTCTAAAAGTCGGCAGCCCAGTTACATTAGGTCATACAATCTGAAACAGAAAAGATGGCCATGGAAGTTCATAAATCTCTGAAACTCAAGGTGAGAAAACACACACACACACACACACACACAGACTGCCATTAGAAATTTCCTAGAGAGAAATGTTCCAGGTTAAACATTAGACATTATAAATATACCAAGTCAGTTTAGTTTTCTCTCTCCCACAATCCCTTCCCACTTCGAGTTTTGTTCCCAGCTAACAGGTGGGCTGAAGTCAACCTTATTTCAACAAACCAAACATCCAAACTATGTAATCATGGGATGACATCTCAGCTTGATCTGGCTGGCTGCTTATAAAGGAGTCTTTCACAATGATAAATGGGAGTGCTCACTAAGGCACACCACCTGCGTACTTCCTGCTGAAATCAACCAAATGCAAATAAATAGCCCCCCCTTTTTTTTAAGTTGGCTCCATGCTGGGTGGGGAGCCCAACACAGGGCCCAATACGGGGCCTGAACTCACGGCACTGAGATTAAGACCTGAGCCAAAATCAAGAGTCAGACACTTAACCAACTGAGCACCCCCAGGCACCCCAATAGCCGTATCTTAAAAAAGCACTGTCATCCATCCATTTTGAAGTATGCTGAAATGTGTTATTTTATATATAAAGATAAGACTAATAGCCTGCTACCTACCTGCAAGATAGAGAACTTTACAGGTGTTTTTCCAGCACAGTGTATGCATACACTCTCACCCATGCCTTCACCAGCACCACACTTGAGAGGGCTGTCTGGGACCACAGACCTAGCAAAACTAAGATGCCCATGCGGCCCAAGCACAAGTCCCTAGCTTCATTCCCATTGCTAACCCACCAGCAAAAAGTCCAAGGACTTATGCTGTTGTGCTAGCTGGATCTTTGAAATAGTTTCTACAAGTAACCCATGTGAGTGTAAAATGGGAAAAGTAAACACACGTGGAGACTTTGTTCTAAATTAAAGAGAAATAAAATTTAAAATTAGGCATACACTGACAAGCTTCAATACCATAATCAGAAATCAATATATCATCACAGATGATGATGTTATATGCTTGTTTCTCATCACTGATCCCTCTGAGTTTCACTTCTCTTATTCCTTTAACATATCACCCTCTTGGGTTTTCTTTTCCAGACTTACACTGTGTGGGAAGAAACTGAAACATCTCTCAGGATGGTTGCTGTATCTGTTGAGGATGCTAGGCTACCTTCACTCCAGGGCCTCCTCCGTGGAGGGGTGTGACAACCCAAGCACGGGTCTTTCTGGGTTTCCCAGGAAGGCTCCCACAAAACCCTGGATCAGAGGGCATTTTGAAACTCATGTCAATCTCAACTCAGCTCTGCCATCTTGGTATGAAACTGAGACGTGCAAGTCAGAAGAATGGGTCTATCATTAGAAATGGGCAGAAAGGAGACATGACCCTTTCTTTCAATAAGTGTTTAGCAGACTTCACCAATTTTTTAAAAAGTTTTCTTTCAACCTGACTCAAATTCTTTAGCCCTCACCCTATAGTTTAATTTTGTTTCCCCCTTTTTGGTATCCAGCTGTGACGGAGAAGAGCTAGTCACCGTATTCTTTGTGAGCATGAAAGCCAATTATTAATTAGGTCTAAATAAATCATTTTCTTGAAGGAACAATCTCTGGTATTATGTTTCAATCTTTGTATTCTTTCCAGAGTCCTCCTACAAAAATTACCTTGTTGCACATGGTAAGTGCCTTTTTATCCCTATATGGCCGGAATCTAGCCCATTGCCTGACATTCAGCAGGCTCTTGATAAATATCCTTGAGAAAATGTGAAATCATTCCTGAGCAGTATTCAATATATGGCTGAGAAAAATTTAGTTGTCTTCCTTGGCTATACTTGGCTATTTGTTCAGTCACGCTTTCCCGATTATTCCTACCATATGGAAATCATCAAACTTTCATCACGAATAGTCTCTTTGACACTACCAGAAAACTCAATAAGCTCCTAACAATTATCCTAAAATGTGAACCTAAGTATTAATTTTTCTAGTAAGTGCACAACTAGAAGCTTGGTATACCTTGGCAGAACTTCAAATCATAGTACACATTCCTAAAATTTCATCTTGTATGTGTCTGAACCCCATGCAGTATAAGAACAAGAAGTTTTTCTCTGTTCAGTAGGTTTTGTTGTTTAGTGGGGACTTAAATGTCTTATTAGGAATAGTTTGACACTTCAATTAAGTGGTATTTTTAAACACATACATTTGGTTAGCAATTTATTTTATTAGATACTTTTTCTTTTCTCTTCTTAAAAGGCTGGTAATTATTTTCCAAATGTTTATTATAGGTCTGTCTTTGCTCAGAACAGCTTATTACTATAAATTTAAAAATTATACATGCTCTAATTACATGTCTTTCACTTTCACACCCAATCTCCTAAAATCATGTCCAAGTTCCAAATAGAGAATACAAAATATTTGGAACAAATGTCATGATTCATGCTAATGGGCAAACTAAAATCACCAACTTTTTAGCTTCTGATCAGAGCTGATTAGGGTTATTAACGGATAGTTTTCATTAGACCAATATTTTCCTGATTGACATAAATACTTATTTCTCACTCTTGTTCAAACACACACACATAGACAGCTTAATACTGAGAAAAAAGTAAAACAAGAAAGTGTGAAGGGACAATGAAGGATAGCCAGTTGTTTTTTAAGAGAAAACTGTGTCTTCATAGAGCCTTGGCAAGGTCATACTCACCTTGGAATCACCATGACCACTGATGGGAACTAGCTATCCTTGGAAAAACACCTCTTACTTAGCAGTTATATTAGAGAGGTGGCGGAGGGTAAGAAATAAAAGATTGGGGGGGCCTCAATTATTGTTGGAAGAACTCACAGATGTGGGTTTTCTCTTCTTTGATTCTTCAATAAATTAGTAAGCCTGTCTAACATAACCTGGAAATCTTTCCCTAAGTTAGAGAAAGAAATATTTGGGACTTTAACTATACAGTAGCTCCCCCTTTGAACCCAGAATTCCCAGGCTAAAGATTAGTGAGTTAAACCACAGAGCCTCATGCCTTCCCCACAGCAAGGTTAATAATTACACCCCATTTAATGTCTAGAATCCCATTTCCAAACAAAAGCCTTTAAATAGCAAATCTCATAGTATGTTTCATTAGAGAGTATACCTAATGATTAAGCTGAAATATGAAGTTTTAAAAATTATATTCAAAACCTCAAAGATATGCCCCAGAGTAACCTAAAGTATGGACAACCCCCATTTACCATAAACTTTTCCACTTCCATATTCCAGAAATCTCTCTTCTCATCTCTCCCCCTCTCTCAGGTGCTCCTACAAGTGTTCCTCCCCATTAAGAAGGAACAAAGTTTACCCAAATTCTCCCTAAGTGAAAATCTAAGATGAAGGACATGGATTCAAGAGAATTCAACCTGATGGCTTATCCAACAAGGAGGCTCCCACTTCCTCGAAAAGGCATTCACTGGGTTCTAGTTCAGATTTTAATTTGCAGATTTCTCTTTAAGGCCCCACTTCTCAAAACTACAGAAAGCACACCTCTTCGTGGACAGATCACTTAGACTAAGGTGAGCCTGATCTCCTGCCGGTCACCAGGTGCACGTGTGTCTGATACCTCCACTAGCACGTGAGAAAGAGCAGATAAAAGAAGGAGAAAACCAAACAGATCCTTGATTCTTTTCATAAATATAAATGTGAGAAATGGGCAAAAATTATCTTTTCTGCTGACTCTGAGAACACAGACTAGCAAGATTCAAGAAAAGAGAGCTCCAGGTTGTTCTGTATTAGACATCGATGGAAACTGCATTGGTGGTAGAGCAGAGAAGAATCAGACAGAGGGAGAGAAGACAGAGGGGCCAAGAAGAAAGTCCAAAGGCCCGAGCCTGAATTGGCCTAAGAGACCAAGGTAACTTTAATAATGGGGAAGTCTGACATTCAGCTCACAAACCATTTAGCCCTCAAAATGAGGGCCTTGAACCAAACCAATGTACAAGTTCTTCAACAAAGATCATTGCCGACGGAGTTAAAATCAATCCTAGCAAGCAAGAGAGGCGAAAGGATAGTCAAATCCATGAGGGCGGGGGCCATGTTGCTTGGCTCCCAGGGGACAATCACAAAGTCTAGCACATAGTAGGCACACAATCAATCCTTGTGAAGTGAATAACATTCATTTCATACAACTCTCCACATTACACTGGAGAGACAATAAATGTATCACACAAAGGTTTAACTACAGCTAATTTTAGCCCTGCAACAAAACCTAAATAGATGGCGGCCATGCAGACCTTTAAATTATTTGCAACATCCCGCTTGTATGGGAAACTCGGAACAACCAGGCACGCACGAGGCAAAGAGATGTCTCTCTTAACTGTTGGTAAGGAATATTTGAAAGTATGGGGAATTCAGCCTATTAACGCTAGGTACTCTGCAGAATTAGCAGACCTCCCAGAGACTTACAATTTAAACAGGCAGGTCTGAGGCATGCGTTCAAGCCCAATCAGCTAAAGACTAACCAGAAATGGGGACAAACTCATAGTCTCATGAAATCATATTTACTGATGAGGTGCAGCCGGGGACAGCACTTGGAGAAAGTACAGGACAAGGCTGAGAAAGAGGGAGGAAGGAATCATCTTTTGTAAGGTTTGGCTTCTCAAAGGATTCTGAAGCCGTGCCTAAGGGAAGCAGATTCAGTTCTGGATTGACTGCAGTTTGGAGGTGAGATCAGGAGAAGCGGAGATTAACTGGGGGTCGTTATGAGGTGAGGACAGTTGAGCAATTAAAGAACTCCCAGGAAAACAGGGGCAGTGCAAAGCAGGCCTGGACCGTCGGCAGTGAAAAAGCGGGAACCACTCAGGGAGGGGTCACACGACCGTGGGAGAAGCGATGTCGTCGGCTAACTTTGCAGCTGGCTTGCTGCGGGTCCATCCTCCAAGCCCGACTGAAGGCAAGGATTTCTCTGTCTCTGCTATCCCGGCTGACTTCCACTCCCTCAGTAAGAGACAGGCTTTGATTCTTACACAGATGTGAGTATTAAGTAATCCCCCTTAACCAAGTTGTAGAAAGGGACATTCTCAAAACCTTCATCTAAGAGAAACAGGCGAAAAACGAACAATCCTGACCCATAACCCGAATCCCATCTGCAGTTCCTCAGTTCTCCGAGCAAAGCTCTAGCCCAGCACCTGTGCCCTGGGGAACAATGGTGGATCTGCTTCCTTGTCTCCTCCCCTAGACTCTACACCCCTCAAGAGGAAGAGTGGTGAAGGCTTCATTCCTGCCTGGCGCCCCCCACGGCCCCCAGCCCAGCACATGTGCCCCGGAGCCAAGCCATCTCCTAGTCCCCTTCTAGATGACGTGCACCAAGGCCTCTCAGGTGGTAAACCAGACTCTGCACTCCAGATGACTATTAATACCATCCTGCTCTGAAGGATGCGCTACACAGGGCAGGATGACCGGCGAGATCGACAACTCTATGTCAAAGACGGGAGCTTCCATTTGAAGGGTTCACAAACAACTTTGTTGCAACATGATGGAGTCAAGAGCACATCAACAGCGCCACACAAACTGGACTGAATCCCTACCAAATCGAATCATTTATCGTCTGGTACTAGAGATGGGCATACATCCGTCTTTAAGCAAGACTATAAATTCCTGGGGGTGAGAGGTTATGCGTGTCTTGCTGAGCTTTGCCCCCAGCGCTCTGCCTCCTGTGTTGCACAGTACAGGCTTCCAATCCCTTGAAGGCAAAGTGGATGAGGTGGAGAAACAAGAAGCTCATTCAGTTAGAGCGAAAGGGAAAGAGCACAGTGGGGCCGGTAAGGAAGAGGAAAGGTATCCCATGTGCAGATTAGAGGTTTCTAACACTGGAGGACAGAGGACTCCCACAGCCGGCTTAGGTGGCCAAGGAAAGAGAAAAGCTGGTTGAGTTGACTTGGAACGTGGAAGCATCACAAGAGATCTGCACCTGGGCTGAGAGGCGGGGAGAAGGAAGCAAAGAGAGGACCAGGAAGACATAAATAAGAGATGAGCTGCCAAGGTCAGAAGATGAGCAACCCATCTTTATTAAGACCACCACTGACGGAGGGAGTGTGGGAAGAAAGATGAGGAGACAGCTATAGAAAATGCATGAGGACTGGGGGCATGAGTACAAGCCTGATCGAGAAGCTTCCTTTATCTGGATATCAGTAAAAGCAAGACCCGCATATACGGAGACAAGGGAATTCTGCTCTGAGCCCACCGTGCTACCCCATCTTGGAGCAGGTGCAAACCCCCCCAGAGATGCCTTCTCAGTTTCTAATTCTTATCTCCTTCTTCTTCTCCCCCTTTCCTCCTGCCGTCCGAAGTGTTGGCCAAATAAGACCATGCAGTTCTTTGGGGTTAATGGAAGAGGTCCATTAGACTTCTGCCTTTCTCTGTCCCGGTGATATGGCCACAGACAGGAAGAGGAACAGGCCTGGCTGTCCTTTCAGTGTCTCTTTGAAGATGAGCCTCATGGAACAGGAAAGCAATGGCGGAAACCACAAAAGGACTTCGAATGTCAAGGTGACACGCACACTCTCATTACTGTGACCTGTGGTCAGCAAGTGGATACCATTGTGTCTAAATTATTAACTAGCTAGAGAGCACCCAGATCATACTGTGGGCTTGGGTGAGGGTGCTCTGGGAGAAGGGAAGGAGTGCAGCTAACTCCCAGTACCCACAGGCCGGGCTTCCTGCCACGTGTGCAAAGGAGCTGCAGGGGCTAGGACACAAAGCTGCACATTCAGCAGAATGCCTCTGAACTATAAAGGGTCTTTCTAGAGTAACGTGTGCTGGGGATTCTTAGAATTAATATGTTTAAGCAATGAGGATAACTGAATCATGTACGCTGGTCTGATGGCCTTAGTACGTAGCCCAACACGGACAACTCGAACGGTATGACACTATCTCAGTTTTGAGGGAAATGCCTCCCATTTTGATAAGTAACGTTACTCACCCTTTATACTGGAACACCTCTGAATAAGCGTGGTGTGTGCTCGTACTGCGCTGAAACTCCCCCGCCTTGAACCTACTCTCCACCCTCCGATTCTATGTATCCATGTTCTAGACCCACTTCAAGAATTCTCTGAATCTCTCCCTGTGGTTGGGAGTGAGATACATTATCTTCCTCCAAAGAATAGTGGTCATCAGTCGCCTCCGACAAAGGGTGCCATCTTTTCTCGGGAGACACGAATGCTGAATGAAATCACCACCTTAGATCAAGGAAATGGCATCTATGGGGCACCTGGGTGGCTCAGCCGTTGAGCATCTGTCTTCGGCTCAGGTCATGATCCCAGGGTCCTGGGATCAAGCCCCGCATCGGGCTCCCTGCTCTGCGGGGAGCCTGCTTCTCCCTCTCCCACTCCCCCCTGCTTGTGTTCCCTCTCTCGCTTTGTCTCTCTCTGTCAAATAAATAAATAAAATCTTAAAAAAAAAAAAAAGAAAATAGCCTCTATAGTTTTTGTGAAAGGCTGGTGTCTATCAAGTCTGTTCTCAAATTTTGAACACAGATAGTCCTCTAACTTTAAACTCGATGAATTCTAAAAGTTTAATTATACATCGGTTGTGGAAAAGAGAGAGGTGTTTCCGCACAGTAAGAATTACACACATAATGGGTTCTCAGAACAGCTCACAAAAGCTAGTTCTCTACCTCAAACAACAGGAGTAATACTGTAGAACCGAGAGTTAGAGTGATATCTTTATGAGAAAAGGCATTCACACTTCCCCTTGGGATGCAGGGAACCCCAAAACTCTCCCGTCTGGCAATGAAAGTAGGGCCTCCTCTTGCTCAAAGCAGGTGTTGGGTGTGGCCTTGGTACGGACTTTAGGGAGGAGAGTCTCTGTGCTGAAGATCAAGACCGAGAATGCAGGGTGAGGGGAATGAAATCATCCTTGGCTACACTGGGAGGGAGGGTTGGGGAGGAAAGGGGGACAGAGGGCTTCAGGGAGGAGCGGGGCTTGGGTAGTCAAAGAGCACAGACATGCTGCTTCTCACCTCCTCTCTCATCTCCTCTGCATGCCCAGATTTCTTCTACTTCTTTCTCTTTATCTCCTCTGGAAAGCTTTGTGGGGAAGGGTGGAGAAGAATTGAAAGGTGACAGCAGGGTCTATGCGGTTAGAAGAAAGGAGAAGAGGAGGGGTTCACCAGTGAGAAATAAAGTGCAAGAGATGCAGTCTCTTAGCTGGAGGGAAGGTGTGGGTTTCTCACACGTAAGATGTGCATCCATCAGTCAGAACCTTGTCTGTGGGGCTGGGGCACAGACCTGCCGGTAAGAGACACCAAGAGCTACTGATCCTCAGCAGAAGAACACTCAGCACATAATTACAGTCCTTGTGAACGCTTCCCCTCTGAAGGATAAGCTTTTTAAGGAAGTGTATTTGAAAAATTCATTGCACACCTGTTGCACGTTGCCAATGTCTTCATCAAAGACGTAGAATCCAGAGCACCAGAACAAATACATGCTCATTTTTAAAGAATTCACACACCTCAAATTCTATCACAGAAATTTAGCGTTGGTCACCAATTTCAAGCAAGGTAGCCTGTTTTGAACAGTTGCATATCCTTCAAACAAAATTCCATCCAGAACCAATGCACTGATGTACTTTTTACTACTTGCTGCCAATTCTAACTAGTGGTCATTCTTCAGCTATAACATAAGCAAAACCTGGAACATGTATATCTTTGTCCATAAATGATTAGAATGCTACCCAAATTCTAAGTCATGCTATAAGAAATACAAAAATGGCATTGTTATTTATTTGAACCTTCAAAATATTGTTTGCATTACCTCTGTATTAACAACTTCCATAGGTCTCTTCTTCATTTCTCCTATGTCCAAGTAACTGGGGGAGGAAAACAAAACAGTAAGGTTTCTTTTATTGCCTTTGTGTCAGTTATGTAAATTTCTTACTAAAAATTATAAAAATGTAAAGCAAGCCTTAGGAAATACTTAAGCCTAAAGCAAAAATCAATAGCTAACAATTGAAAGCAATTAGGGTAGTAGGAACTGCTCTGAGCATCACCAACCCGAGCTGATACATGTCCTCTTCACCCAACGTCAATGAAACTGAAGTCTTAGAAACACATATTTCTTCAAGAGAACATTTCCCCCCACAATGGTTGGCCCCTGACTATCTATGCGGTATTTCTAATTCTTAAACCGATTTTGATGGAAAGAGTGGTTTGTGGTATACAAGTCCTTAACAGCTCCATTAATCACAGCCTTTAGGTCAAAACAAAGGAAGTACTGGGGCGCCTGGCTGGCTCAGTCAGGTTAAGCATCCGAGGACTCGTGGTTATGGCTCAGGTCATGATCTCACGGTCCTGGGATCAAGCCCCATGGGGCTCTGGGCTCAGCTTGGAGTCTGCTTCAGATTTTCTCTCTCCCTCTCCTTCCTGCTCACTCTCTCTCTCAAATAAATAAATAAAATCTAAAAACAAACAAACAACAAAGGAAGTACCAATAGCATGCATTAGACCATCTGTGAAAGAGCAGGAAATCCTCTTCCCTATGAAAATACTTTCACGGGCGCCTGGGTGGCTCAGTTGGTTAAGCGACTGCCTTCGGCTCAGGTCATGATCCTGGAGTCCTGGGATCAAGTCCCGCATCGGGCTCCCTGCTCAGCAGGGAGTCTGCTTCTCCCTCTGACTCTCCCCCCTCTCATGTGCTCTCTCTCTCTCTCTCTCTCTCATTCTCTCTCTCTTTCAAATAAATAAATAAATCTTAAAAAAAAAAGAAAATACTTTCATGATACAGAAATGCTCAGCCACGGGGGATGGGTTAGGCATTGATTGCGCTAAAATGCACATGAGTGGACTAGTTAACCTCTGGAGACCCCTATTACTAAATTACTACTTGTTATAGATATTAACTAGTGATCCTTCTTTAGCTATAGCATGAGTACAACCTGCAAACTACACTTTTGTCAACCTCAAGCCCTAAGTCCATCACCGTGATCCGGTTCCACTGTCCTTCACACATAGCAGGTGGTAATAAATGTTTTAATATAAAAAAATAAGTATAAATCTAGCATTTAATTCACAACCATAGATACAAAGATACCTCAACTACCATCAGTGCTGCGTTGCCCCAAAAAAAAGAGTTTATATTAGAATTAAGTTTATCTATGTTTTGTTATTGTTTGCATTTTTAGATAGAATGCTTTAATCAATACCACTGGAAATTATATTTTTCTTACATGAACGGTGTTTACATAAGGCAAAAGTCCCTCTGTTTAGCAATAAAAAGGCTCTTTTGCAAATCTGCAGGGACTGATTTCTGACATAAGAGCAAAAACAGTTTAACTGCCATGTGCAGAAAAGTGATCTCAGATCCACAAGATTAATGAAATCGAGTCAACTTCCAAAAACACATAGGAAAACTTCAGGGAAAATAACTATCTCTAGATTTATAATAAAGGTTTAAAATAAAAGTTTAAAATAAAATAAAGGTTTAATAGCTACCTCAAGTTTAATTATGGTTTCAAAAATATTAGGAAAAATCTGAGTAAAAGAAATTCAAGAAGGAAGTTGATCATTTTCATTTGAATAATTTTTTTCTACCATTGCTAAGTTCCCCAACATCCTTTAGGGCCTAAATGACATAAATTACCCTCAGTATCTTCTGGGCTTTCTTTTGTTCTGTCAATTTCCCCATTTGTTATGTAAACTTGCAACTGCTAAGCTTCAAATATATTCAGCATTTAAATCTTCTGGGCTTATCATAACCATAGATACTACTACTTTAACAGAAATAAATACACTAATCATCTGTCAGCATGGAAAACTAACCATGGAAACTGTTATAACAAACTCGGAGTTTTTTTGTATGTGAATTAAAAGCAAAAATAACCATGCAAATCTCTTATATCTATATAAAGAATGACTTGAAGTGTACTTTCTATTTGATTTGGAACTGGACCTGTTTTTATCTTTTGAGCTGGTAGTGCCAAATAAACAAAAGAGAACATGAGTTACAAAAGTGAGTCTGCAACTTTGAGCTGTTAATAGATTCCAAAACAGAGTTCCATTCCCATGAAACTGCTTTTTATGGGAATTATTTAATTTAAAAAAAAATCAACAAAATACATGATGAAACATGTATTGTACATGGACATAGTGATGCTTTGTATTTACATGACATTTTGATGTTTACAAAGCACGTTCACATCCATAGCACTCACTTTTCTAACAACCCAGTGAGGCAGGCATGGATACACTCCTTGTCCTTATCAGGAAGCTGACTCGCTGAGTCAAGTGGCTTGCCCAAAGATACACAGCTGATAAACAGCTCAGCATCATGTCTCTTGACTTTTAGGTTCTAAGTATCTTTGAAGCACATCACTTCATTTAGTTCTTGTCTACGAAGTTAGACAAAGTATGCTAAAGAAGGTTTCCAAGAAGGGAAATCTAAATCCAAATATATCTGTCACCTCGCATTAAAAAGAATGTCTAGCCGAACAAAAAAGCAGAACACTCAGAACTCAGTTTAAGCAGATCCAGGAAAGGAAAAAGGATATGAGACATTAGTGATATTTGCGAAAATATTTCTGTATAGTGAAAATTAGAATTCACAGGTCTAGACTTTACAGGAAAGATAATTTTTTGCTATCCTGAGGCCCAAGCCAAATTTCAATTAAAATGTTATATTAACAACTATGAAACATAAAGTAATTCCACTCCTAGGTACATAACCAAGAAAAATGAATACTTGTACACAATTGTTTCTAGCAACATTATTGCATAATAGCCCAAAGTGAAACAATCCAAATGTCTATCGGTGGACGAACAAAATGTGGCATATCCATAACCGTGGAATATTCTTCAACAATACAAAGAATGAAGTGCTGATACACACTACAACATGGACAAGCCTGGGAAACTTTATGCCAAGTGAAAAAGGCCAGAAACACAAAAGGCCACATGTTGTATGATTCCATTGATATGACATATCCAGAACAGACAAACCCATCGAGACAGAGAATAAGTAGATTAGCAGTTGCCAGAGGATGGGGAGGAGCGGGAACTGGGAGGGACAGGGTTTCATTTTGGAGCGCTAGAAATGTGCTAACATTAGCTCGTAGCGATGGTTGCACAACTCCATGAACCTACTAAAAACGACTGAAATAGGTAAAGTTTATGTTATGTGAAATATATCTCAATAAAGGTGTAAATAAAATCCTATGGAATATTAAACTCTACCGGTCCTCCAATACCCACCCCCACCAGAAACAATGTCCCTCAACTGCGAACTTCCACATAATTTTATTTTTCTAATTGCAGTTGTTCCTTTGTACCTTACATTAAAATTATCGGTGCGCATGTAGTCTCTGTCCTATTAGATCTCAAACTCTTAAAAACAAGGAGTCACATCTTGTTCATCTCTGTTTGCTTGGCAGATCCAAGCACAGCGTGCTAACTCACTGCCCACCATGAGTGAGCTCCCCGCCAGGAACTGGGAGGAAGCGCCCATCCTGACCCCCTGCGCTTGAAGGTCTAGCCAGCAAGTACCTACAGACAGACATATAGGCAAATACCTTACGCCAGTAAGCTTTTCCAAGCATTAGGCTAATAGCATAAACATGTAGGCGGCGGGAGGAGGGTCACAACAGTGGGGCGTGGTCAGTTCTACTTGGAAAGAAAGTTTGGAAGAATTGAAGCAGGTGAGGGGGGCCGAGGGCAGAAAGCAATTTTCTCCTCTGGTGACTACACACTATACAGTACTTCTCAATAATGTTTAAGAAATCGTATTTAAACTCAAAAAAGCAGGTGGAAAGAAAAAACAGGACAGAAAACGCTAATGCACCAGTTTGGTCCCTGAATGCTTTTCTAAGATTCCTACTCCTCCTGCTACCCAAATGAAATTCCTTCCCCAGGCACACTTTCAACCCGCCCGCCCCAGCTGCAGCGGGAGCCCCGAGAGAGGCATCCACCCGCGCAGTCATAGCCCCCGGACACACCGCGGGTGGGCGAGGCGGGGCTCACGCCTTTGCTCGAGCGAACCGCACACTTTAATGTTGCATTAAACGGCGGGCGGAGGGGGACAGACGGACTCACTTGAGCTTCTTGAAGGCTTCCGGGCCCCCGGCCACGTAGTTGCCTCCGCTCTGGATCTGGTCTAGCTTCCGGATGCGGTGCCCGGTCCGCGGGGTGTAGATGTTCCTGACGGCCCCAAAGGGCGCCTGAACGCCGCCCGTCACCTCCTTCAGAAAGACGTCGAAGCTGGACACCTTCTTCTCGTGGATGACGACGCGGCGCCCCGCGAAGAACGGGTCCCCGTTGCGGTACACCAGCACGCTCTTCACAACCGGCTGGGACAGGTGGCTGGACCGGGCGCCCGTGCCGCTCATCCTCCCCGCGGGACGCCGCCCTGCTGGCTTCTCAGGGGAGGTGCCTCTGCTGCCCAGCGGCCTCACCGCACGCACCCCGTGGGGTAGCCTCCTGAAACCAACGCGAAACACACAAGCCCGCGGTAAAAAAAAAAAAAAAAAGCCGAGCAACTGCAGTGCGCCTGGCGTGCACCCCGTGGAGACCCTGCAAGGCTGCGGGACTCCAGGTCCACGTCCAAGGTATTTCACCGTAGTCGGCACAGCCAATCAGCGCTCGCCGTGCGCGCAGCACACCTGCTCCGCACGCTACGGTCAGAGCCCAGGGATAGCCACCTCGCGACAGGAGCGCGCGTGGGGCTTTACGCCGGCAAGCCGAGGGGGCGCCGGAGGGAGAGGGGGGTACGCGCGCTCACACGCACACACGAATTAGAAAGATGCTCCAACTCCATTTCTCCCTTCATACTCGTGTTACTCTTCAAACTGCTTGTCTTTTCTCGCCTTGCCACCTCGCCCCTTCCTCTCTTGCTTGCTCCCCAAATGAAAGCAATTAGGATTCTGGCTGGAATTGCCCAGATCTTTATTGGCTGAAAAATAATAGCCTAACGTACGTTGAGAGACAAAAGGGGGGAGGCATGGGGGGGGCTCGACCTTCCGGGACCCCTCGCTCCCTCGGCGACCATCCGCGCCACCGCCGGCGAAGGTCCCGTGGGCACCGTTTGAACACCGTGGTGCGCAACCGAGTCCCGGGGCGGGAGGCAGCGTGTGGGGTCCCCGGGGACACGCCCGCCGCGGGGGTACCTGGCGACACGGGAGGGGCGGCTTGGGCGAGGGCCCGGCGGGGCTGGGCGGGGGCGCGGCGGCTCGGCTGGCACCGCGCTGAACTCGGCGGCGGCGCGGCGCTCCCGCTGTTCCTCCGCTGCCGTTGCCTCGGCGGGCCTCCCTCACCCCCCGGGGGGGATGGACTTGTTACTTCTCGTCGTTTCCGTAGCGACTGCAGCCACGCGCGGAGCCGAGTCCGCGAACGCGTCCTGGCGCGCGCCCGAGTCCCTTAGGCTTTGCCCGGGGCGTCCCCAGAAAGAGTGGAGAAGTAAGGGTTTCGGGGGATGGAGGGGAAGCCTGGGTGGCATTAGCATGCAGTCTTAATATAAATGCACGCCCCCTGTGTGCCAGGCGCTTTGCTAGAGGTTGGTGATACAGAGGTGAAGAGGGGAGCCTGCAATATTCTGAGCGCCTACCGCCTCCTAACTTTAGGCTGAGAAGGGGCTTTTTCACTGTCTCCAGAAGGCTAACTGGCTAAACAGCTGTCTGTGCCCAAGACTTCACATCCATGCCTTTCGTGTAGATTGGGTACGACAGTGGAACTTTAGTAAAGAGGTGTTGTCCAATCCACTCAGGGACATACATATTGTGGGGCCAGGAAGAGTCTCCCCGAATTCTCCTTGTTGTGTGCAAACTTCATTACTGACTCTTCCTAATGCATCATATATGAACAAAAGTAGTACTGATAATAACTGCTAGTAATCCAAAGTTTACCAGGTAGCAGGCATTGCGTTAGGGTCTTTATGTAGATTGCCTAATTAAATGCTCACAATAACCTTCAGGCAAGCATTGTTCTTTCTTCAGATGAGGAAACCAAGGAGTAGAGAAACCAAAGAAACTTACCTCTGGTCACACACAAAAATTCAGTCCTCATTCTCTGTGATTCCAGAATTGCCTTGACAACCGTGTCATATTCATCTAAAATGCAAATGTGTAAAACATTGCCATCTGGAGCAGAAACATTTTTATTAAAGTTACCTAATAGATTAATGCCTGGAAATTTCACAGTTTTCAAAGGAGACCAAAGAGAAGAGAATAATACAGAGAGAAGAGAGAAAGGAATTTTGTGAGCCAGTTGTAAAGAATGCACGGGTTGAGAGAATGAATGGGGAGATTATCTGTGCAAATATGCTACCAAGCAAGGGAATAAGACAGACTACCTGTTTTGAGGGAAGGAAGGCAGTAAACCAAGTAGCCCTCAGGCAACCCAAACCTCTCTACCACCTACACTAGCCTAGTGCAAAATGAAAACGTGCTTCCCCTTGTTCAAAAATTAAGAATATCAAGATGACAATAGCAAAGCATTAAACCAAACATGGGGACGTTCCTAAGCATGGGGCCTTGTTTTAAGTCCATGAAGCCACCATCCCACATGTACATTCTGGTTCCTTCCACAACAGTATCTCCAGTGCAGATCAGTCTCCCGGGGCCGGACTTATTTACCCAGTTGTCTCTTAGTGAGGTGGTGACAAGTATTTAGTTACTGGCTGTTGGGGTGGGGAAGGCCTTGATTCATAGCTTTTCCAGTTTTTGTAGTTTAAATACTGCAAATGTGGCTGATTTCCAGCTCCCAATCTCATGTCACTGAAGGCAAGAGATGCACCGTTGCATGCCCTTATTTGGTATTTCCATCATACTGTTACAGTAGACATGGAACTTCATAGATAATAGTAAAATATAGGTGGTGATGAGTTTTAAAGGCATTTATTACCTTTGTTTTAATATAATTTATTTAACCGTACATTTATACAATTTAATTTTTTTCGTGGCTGTGTTTGAAATGTTTGAAAATTTAACAATTGACTCTGACAAGGTAGCTCTCAGCACACCAGGCTCCTGAACAGCTACCCTAGGCTATCAAAAGCCAGCCTAGACTTAACACGTTCACAGGATCTCATGTTTTCACCAACACCTTCTCTTTTCTTATGCTTCCCATCCCCATAAATGGGCCCTCCTCTACCCATCTGCACACGCACATTTCTCTTGCTCACAGAACACATTTGACTATGCAGAAAAACAACAGCAAACACAGTCATCTATTCAACTTTCTGCTCCCTTTATTTGCTGAATTCGTTTTGGAGCTGTGCTCTCTTGTGCAGAATCCCCAAACCACCGAGCAAAGGGATAAGGATTTCAGAAGCCACAAAACGTACTTGAACCCCGACTACAAAGAGCTGAGGTGGAATGAGAAGCCGCTTCAGACGGATGCTGGGGAATGTTAGCGTACACGCAGAGAGGAGAGTTTTGTTTTTATGCTTCTTCCTAAGTGTGAGAAAGAATCTGAGGGTGAGAGATGGCAAAAAAGGATTCTTAAAGAAGTTTTACTGTGCATTAAAAATAATACTGTGAAGACATGTGGCGTTTCCTCAAGAGCCTGAGTAAATCTCTGAAATGCTTCCGAGTCTGTCTTTCTGTGGGAATAATAATTGTTTCGATGTGATACTGTGCTGAAACCAGACCACGTTGCACCCTGGGCTTATGAGCGTTCTTCAGTCAGTCACCAAGCTCTATCCATTCTTCCTCTCAAATATTTCCTCATAAGTGAATCCATTTGCTCATCTCCAAATCCATTTCCACCATCATTGCCTAAAATGTCACCTTGTCTCCAGTTGTGTTTCCCTGCTCGCCATTCTCCACAGGACAGCCTGCCTGAAAGTCTGTTGAAAAACACACATCTAGTCATGTCCTTCCCAGCTGAAAACTTTTTGGAGGCCTCCTGTTTTTCATAAGATACAATCCGACATCATCAACAATGATGCCAAAGCCCTGGGTATGCTGGCTCATAATGCTTTCATTCTATTCTCTTCTCCCTCAACTCTCTCTGTGGTCTCCCAAGGTCAAGACGTGTCCTTCCACTTCCTCGAATATGCCTTTGCACATATTTTCCAGCTCCTTGTCCCCCACGTGTTTGGCTCCTTCCAACCAATGCTTCAAGTCCCAATTAAATGTCATTTCCCCTCATTTCCCAGATCAGAATAGCTCTGCACTTATTACATATTTTCCTCCACAGGTCTTATAGGTTGTAATTGTAAACCTTTGTAAAATTATATGTTTAATTTTTGTCTTTGTATAACTAAATGCTTAATCTTTCTATAATTACGTGTGTATATGTATAAATTCCCTGAAGGAAAAAACTATGTCCATTTTATCCCACAGAGGCTGCTATATATATACATAGATATATATCATAGTACTAAATAATTATTTGATGAGTGAATAAAGGCAAAATGTTTAAAAATTAAGATAAAACTTTAAAATATTTAGAAGCTGCTCCTGTGGAAGAAACCACATTTTCAGATGAGCAAATAAAAAAGTACTTGACAACTAAAGAGATTCTAAAACTCATTGCTTAGCTCTGGAGAGAAAATACATAGCCAGATGCAGATGAAAGCACCTACACAGGAAGCCAGACCCTTTTTTTTTTTTTAATCAATTAATTAACATATAGTGTACTATTAGTTTCAGAAGTAGAATTTAGTGATTCATCAGTTGCATATAATACCCATGCTCATTACCCCGAGTGAGGAAGCCAGACTCTTACCCACCACTGAGTTTTGCCAGTCTTTCAAGGCAATAGAGATATTTATAGAACATGGGACATATTCTGCTAGTTTTCCCTCAAAGAGTGTCATCACCTTTACAACTGGTGTTCATAACTCAATCTCAGAAAGAGCAACGACTTCAACTTCTTGAGACTATGTTTCTTGGATATACATTTGGATAACGGTGAAGCTTCTGATAAGCCCTGAATTCCTCTTGCCCAATTCACTGGTTCCAGTAACGACTAAACTCTTCTTCATATTCAGATACTGGGTTGTCTACCCCAGTTGGCTATATTTAAGTGCCCAAAGGTGTCTGTAAGAGGGACCATCCTCATCTCCTATTTACAGCCAAATCATGTAGGTTCTATCTACTTAACATGCCCTAAGCCTTCCCCTTCTCATTATGCCCCCTCTCCCTACCTTCGTTTAGAGCATAATAAGAAATGTTTGCCACATATCTAAGGAGTTATGAATAATAAAAATAATTGTTTCCTACTTTAGCTGACTTACTACTATTTAGAATATGAGATGAGTAATCACAATCTCTTGAAACAATAAACTTGAACCTTCTTTTTTTATATTGCTTCTTGTCATAAAGTAAACCTCAAAGGAACCTATAGCAATTTATCTTTAAATTCTACATAAACCAAATATCACATTTTCCTAAGTTACTATTGTCTTCCTCTGAAAAACATACATTTTCAAGGTGAGATTTAATATCAGTGAAAAACTTTGCAGTTCGCTAGGGTATGATCTGCAAGCCCAACAGAAAAATGGCAAGTTTAGAGGCAGGGAGAAGTTGAGAGAATTTACACAGAGCGCTTCTAGTTTCCCTGAACTGCAGAAGGAAATATTATCTTGCCTGAATCTTCCAGCACTTAGCCTCATGGTAAAGGCAGATGTTCAATAAATATTTGTTAAATGAAATAATTTGAGAGTTAAGCATGATGCAGACATGAAGGAAGAAGGAAGAACCAAGGCATCTCGAGGAGAGGTGGATAGCCACAATGATGTGCCCAACATTGTGTTCGATGCTATTGTGGAATATTTCCAGCTGAAAACTTTTTTGTTCATATACAATCTCTGCCTTTAGTGGTCCCTTAAAAAGGATATTGATAGAACTCCATTTCCAACATAAGCTAAATATCTGAATAACTGTCCTTCTAAAACAGTAAAAAAAAAAAAATACTGGATTAAAAAATGCTGAAATCTTTTTAAATGCACTCCTAATTTGGCAAGAATGAAAAGAATTCAGAAAAAACAAAAGCTGAGTGAAAACAGCAACCTTGGGAGGTAAGCAAGCATTGAAATCAGCTTTAACCCTAAGTACACCTGCCCATGCCCAACTGACCTGGAACTGATGTTCTGGTAGCTGTACAGGGAGGCAGGCACAAGAGATAAGTCTAGGACCTTCCTGGGATGGACAGACTGAGAGGAGTCCCCCATGTGGATCTGGGATCTCAAGTTACACTGTAAAGATAATGGGCAACAGGTATTAACTCTCTTCACAGAGCAAGTACAGTGAGGAGATGTGCCTAATTTTACATGCATGCTAGAGGTAGACGTGGGAAGGAGAGATGGAGAAATTTCCAATAATTGATAATTGTAACAGTTGACTCTGGGTAGCTACTGGAACTAGTTACTCTACCTTTGTGATTTGAATTAGGTGAGGCAGAGAATTAAATTTAAATTTAAAGTGATTCTGGTTAATTCCTGGAATTACCAGAGGCAGAACATAAGATAATTAATCTTAATATGTTTAAAGAAATAAAATTATTGCAAATAAGAGTAAGAAACGAGAGACTTTAGGAAATTACCAAAGTTTTTAAAAATGGTAAGAGAAAATGTCTGGAAATGAAAAAACATAAAAACTAAAAACTCCACAGAGAAATTAAATAGCAGATTAGTCACATCCAAAGAGAGAGTTATTGAAAAGTATATTCAAAGAAGGTATCCAGAAGCTGCGCAGCAAGATGAATAAATGAAAAATATGAAGGAAAGGTCAGAGGCTAAATTAAGACTATTTACCAGATGTATGATGAAAATTCCAGAAGGAGAAATAGATACAATGGCACAGAGGCACTATCTGAAGTGTTTTCCAGAATTGTTGAAAGATACAAATCCTTACATTCAGGAAGTCAAATGAATCCCAAGTAGGATAAATTCAGACAATCGCCATCTATGTATATTGGAGTGAATTTGCCATAGAAAATATACAAAATAAGATCCTAAAAGCAGTTTGTGCAAAAGACAAATTACCTACAAAGGTAAGACGTTAATGTCTGATTTCTCTAAAGCAACAACAGAAATTAGAAGAGAGTGAAATTAAGACCTTCAATGTTGAGGAAATAATTGTGAATATGAAATTTCTACCCAGCAAAATTATCTTTCTCAAGAATGGGTGCAAATTAAGAGCATTTGCCACCAATAGGAATTCACTAAAGAAAATTCCAAAGAACTTAACTCAAGTGTAAAAAAAAAAAAAAATGGTCCCGAATAAGAGTCTGAAAGGCAAGAAGGAATGATGGACAAAGACGTTGTTAACTATGTGTAAATATTTTTAATGACTACATGAAACAATAATAACAATACCTGATGTATGGTGTTTATGATACAATTAGAACTAACACATAAAAAATTTTAAAAATAAAATAATCTGCCTAAAAAAAAGAACTAACATACATAACATACATATGCATAATTGCATATAAATGGGGAGGGGAGTGATCAAATTTAAGTACTATAAGAACCTCTTGTTTTCATACCCGCTGGGATAGTTGTAAGAGTTTAAAACAACAAAAACAACAACAAAAAATATGTGTATGTTGATGAGGATGATGAGTAGAAATTAGAACATTCATACAGGGGCGCCTGGGGGCCTCAGTCAGTTAAGCCTCTAATCCTTGATTTCGGCTCAGGTCATGATCCCAGAGTCCTGGGATGGAGCCCTGGGTCAGACTCCCTGCTCTGAGGGGAGTCTGCTTCCCCTCTCTCTCTGCCCTCCCCACCCCCCACTCGTGCTCTCTCTCTCTCTCTCTCAAATAAATAAAATCTTTAAAAAAAAAAGTTAGACATCGTGTATCATGTGACCCAGCAATCCCATTTCTAGGCGTATACCCAAGAGAATTGAAAACACATGTTTACACAAAAACATGTAATAAATGTTCACAGAAACAGTATGGGTAACAGCCAGAAAGGGGAAACAGCCCCATCAACTGATGAATGGATATAACACATTTGGATGTAGATGGGGATTGGAAGCTGACAAATGAGATGTTAAACTTTACACTGTCTGTCTCCCGCGTCCTAGCCTTTGTTATTGGGACAAAGTTCACATCTCTTAGTACCTATAGGGTGAGTGTTTTTCTCTGGTGATGCCTCAGTTTCGCATAAAGACACATTCCTGGTGGGTCCATCTGACAGTCTGGCAGACATGCTCAGATATATGTGAATCCTTGTAGTGGACGTAGCTGAGACCCGAGCTAGGACACCTTCCTTCCCTCGCCCCTTCCCTTCCACCTTCCCTCCCTTCCTTTCTCCCTCCTGCTCTGCTTTTGTGTGTCTCTCCTTTTACGCACATACACGTACAATGTTCACTTGCTCAACTATTTGGCAGGCACTGCTCTAAGCACTTGACAAAATAGTGTCCACTCTTCTGAACGTTTTAGGAATGGCAAGCGCTATGAACAGGAAAAGGGTATTGTGACAGACAATGACCAGGGCAGTTAACATACAACGTAACATTAGTTTCAGGGGTACAATATAGTGATTCAACACTTCCATACATCACCCGGTGCTCATCGTGGTAAGTGCCCTCCTTCATCCCCATCACCTGTTTCCCGCATCTGCCACCCACCTCCCCTCTGGTCACCATCAGTCTGTTCTCTACAGTTAAGAGTCTGTTTCTTGGTTTGCCTCTCTCTTTTATTTTCCCCTATAATCATTTGTTTTGTTTCTTAAATTCCACATATGAGTGAAATCATATGGTATTTGTCTTTCTGACTGACTTATTTCACTTAGCCTAATATTCTCTAGCTCCACCCATGTCATTCCAAATGGCAAGATTTCATTCTTTTTTATGGGTGAGTAATATTCAATCATATATATATATGTGTATATATATATACATACATATATATATATATATATACACACCACATCTTCTTTATCCATTCACCTGTCAATGGACATTTGGGCTGTTTCCATAGTTTGGCTATTGTAGATAATGCTGCTATAAACATCAGGGTGCATGTACCTCTTCGAATTAGCATTTTTGTATCCTCTGGGTAAATACCTAGTAGTGCAATTGCTGAATCATAGGATAGTTCTATTATTAACTTTTTGAGGAACCTCCGTACTGTCTTCTAGAGTGGCTGCTCCAGTTTATAAAGAATTTATAAAACTCAACACCCCAAAAACAAATAATACAGTTAAAAAGTGGGCAGAAGACATGACTAGACATTTTCTTCAAAGAAGACATCCAGATGGGGCCAAGAGATGCATGAAAAGATGCTCAGCATCACTCAGCATCAGGGAAAGCAAATCAAAACCACAATGAGATACCAGCTCACACCTGTCAGAATGGCTAATGTTAACAACACGGGAAACAACAGGTGTTGGCAGGGCTAAGGAGAAAGGGGAACCCTCGTGCACTCTTGGCGGGAATCCAAACTGGTGCAGCTGCTAAGGAAGGTCTTTCTGATGAGGTAAACATTCGGCTCAGCTAAATAACAAGAGAGACTCAGCTGTACAAAATCCTGGCATTTAAGCATTCCATGCAAAGAAAGTAGCAGTGGTTATATCTATATCTTATATATTATGTGCCATAATCTGACAGCTTCCCTTGCCCCTAAAGATATAAGAGGTGGGAGTTTACGCGAAACCCAGCCCTTGGCTGGCTTGTTCCACGCACTCAGGTATGATGTTGGAGTCCACCTTGAACAAGACCCACAGGGCTCTCAGCTGTAGGGATCCTCTGCAGATCCCTCTTGGGACACAGCCATATTTCCAACTCACTGCACGTTCTAATGGGGCCTCTGGGCATATGGTTTTCAGGGTTTCTAACCTCATTCCACAGGGAGGAGAACTTCAGGGAAATCCCAGCCGAGGTGCAGAATCACAGCGAGGAGAAGGCAACAGGGAGCCCACATCCCCCTGACCCCACATCCCTTATTTGCAGGGAATTCCAGATTCCACATAACTAAGCTCTAGGAGATGAAGAGTAGGAATTTCTCCAATCCCTGTAGGGCATTCTGATAGAGCAGGAGCATAAGGCCTGGATTCCCCAAATTGGCTAAGGGACTCAGGGGACTCTAGCACCCGCATGAGGGTCAGGGTCTCCCTTTCAGCTCCTCGGAGAGGACCGTGGTCACCACCGGCTGGGCCTCCTCTCCGGCAGCCTCACTTATTTTTCCTGGCTTTCAGGGCCCTCCATGTTGGGGCTCTGCCACCTTTGCATCACTGCCTTGGGCCACAGGCTCCCCGAGAGACACAGGCCTCCCTACCGTCTCCTGAGTGGGTATGGAAGAGAGGGCTATTTGCCTTGTGGATGCTTCTTTGGCTCATTCCTCCAGTTGTCTTTGTTCATCTTCTTTTCCTCATGAGAATTCCTTTCACTTCCTTTCCATCTCTTTACTGTATCACATCATAACAGTTCTTGAAAACCCATCTCAAGACTCACCTCCTCTGGGCGGCCCTCCCTGATTGCTGTCACTTCATTAATGTCTTCTTTGCTGAACCCCTGACAAATACCTAGTCTCTGACTCACACCCTCTTGGTAGCTCTCCTTCCTCTCTTTCTTCTTTCTCTTCCTTCCTTCCCTCTTCCTTTTCCTCCTTCCTTCCTAATAATAAACTCACTCATCTCAACGCTTCTAGAAAATAATTATTACTATATCTTGAATGTATAATGATAATATTTCAAATGCATGTGAGGGATATAAAACATTAACAATAATACAAAGAGATGTATGCCCTCCCACCAGCTCAAGAGCCAAATATTACCATTTTCCCATGATATCCCAGTATGCTCCTGCCGGATACATTCCCTTTATCCCCTGACCCCACCCCAGTGGGTAACCACTGTCCTGAACATTGTGTCTATCATTCTCCCTTACCTTTCTTCGTAATTTTACCACTTTGGAACCCTAACCAATGAATTATTTAATGCTGCATACTTTTGAATTTTACACTAGTAGGATTTTACTATGCATACTGTTTTGTGCATTATTTTTTTGGACTCTTGGGTTATGTCAGTGAATATTTTTCCATGTTGGCCCATGCCACTGAGTTCATTTTCAGTGTTATATGGTGTTCCATTGGATGACTGCATCATTATTTGTTTATCCATTCCATTACTCTTCCACCTTAGCATTGTCTGTATTCTTATTATGAGAAACACTGCTGTAAACATTCTTGTAGATGTCTCCTGATGCACCTGTGTGGAAGTTTCTCCAGGATATGCACAAAGTATTAGAAATGCTGGTTCTAAGGGTACACGTGTATTCAACTTTACAGACAACATCAGACGATTTGCAGAGTGGTTGTAGAGCTCCTGAGACTCCACATCCTTCATGACCTTGGTTTGTCATCTCTTAACGTTTGCCAATCTGGGGCAAAATCTTGGAGATTTTAGTTAGAATTTCTGTTTTCTGGGGCGCCCAGGTGGCTCAGTTGGTTAAGCATCCAACTCTTGATTTCAGCTCAGGTCATGATCTCAGGGTCATGGGATCGAGCCCCGCGTCAGGCTCCACGCTGGCCATGGAGCCTGCTGATGAGTCTCTTGCCCTCTCTATGACTCCCCACCTGTTCGCACATGTGCTCGCTCTCTCTTAAAAAAAAAAATTCTCCAATTTTTAGTGAAGCTAAATATACTTTCACATATATTTTGGTCATCTAAGTTTTCTCTTTTGTTAAGAGCCTGTTTAAATCTTTTGCCCATTTAAAAAATTGAGCCTAATGTTAGATATTTTTTTTCTCCTTACCTTTTTGGATGTTGAATAGCTCCTTATATATTCTCAATAGCAGTCCTTTATTGGTTATATATTTTACAAATATCACTTCCTTGTTTGTGGGGCTTTGTTTTCAATTTATGGCTTTCTTGGAAATGAAGTTCTTAATTTTAGTTAAGTCAGATGTGTAAATCTTTTCCTTTATGCTTTGTACTTTTTGTTATTATTTAAGAAATTCTTTCTACCTTGAGGTCATGATGATATTCTCTCATATTACCTTCTAAAAGCTTTACACTTTTGCCTGTCACATTTAGGTTTAATCCACCATGAATTGATTTTTGTGTGCTGTGAGAGAGGGATCAAATTTCATTTTATTCACATGTACAACATATTGTTGGCATCGTTTATTATATAACCTCCAATAACACGCTGCTATCTCTTCCATATACCAACTGTCCAAATATAATGTGGATCTGTTTATTTGCTTTCTCTTCTGTTCCATTGGTCCAATTGGCTAGGCTTGCTGCAAAACTATGCTATCTTTATGGCTTATAATAAGTCCTGATATTTTTTTTAAAGATTTTATTTATTTATTTGACAGGAAGAGACACAGTGAGAGAGGGAACACAAGCAGGGGGAGTGAGAGAGGGAGAAGCAGGCTTCCCGCCAAGCAGGGAGCGTGATGCGGGGCTCCATCCCAGGACCCTGGGACCATGACCTGAGCCGAAGGCAAGATGCTTAACGACTGAGCCACCCAGGCGCCCCAAGTCCTGATATTTTTGTGAGGCATGTCCTAACATATTTTTCTTTTTTTTAAAAAAAGAACATTTTTGGTATTTTGCTCCCCCATAACAACAACAACACAAAGATAGAACAAAGAAATTGAATTGGAGGAGGCGGAGCAAGATGGCGGAGGAGTAGGAGACCTAGATTTCGTCTGGTCTCAGGAATTCAGCTGAATAGGCATCAAACCATTCTGAACACCTACGAACTCAACAGGAGATCGAACAGGAGAGTAGCAACAACTCTCTGAACAGAGAAGCGACCACTTACTGGAAGGTAGGACGTGCGGAGAAGGGAATCCGAGGCGATATTCGGGAGGATAGATGGCGGGGGAGGGGCCTCCGTCGGCCGCTTCTGGCAAGTGCTAGAGCCGCGGAGCCCAAAATCGGACCTTTTAAAAGTTGGCTCGGCGGAGGGACGTCGCTGCAGTGGCTAAGCTGGGCGGGGGGTGGAATCCTCCCGGGACAGTGTGGTCTCAGGACCCTCGGGGTCACAGAGAGACCGGGGTGCCTGAGTGCGGCAGAGCTCCCAGGTGTCGGGGCGGGGAAGCCGGCTGCAGAGACGGAGCCGAGGCGCGGGCTCTCAGCTCGGGGTTGCCATAAACTGTGATCTGCGGCCCAGTCGGGACACGGCTCCCCCAGCAGGGACCCAACAAGCGGCAGATCCGGGGAGACTCCCCTTCCTTCCCGGGGAGGAGCGGTGCGGGAACGCACTGCAGGGATCTGCTGGGTTTGGAGACTCCGCGCGGGGTCGGGTGCCAGAGATAGCAACGCTCGGTCACAGGCCGGGTGAGCGCGGAGTGCGGCCGGAGACCGGGGACACGGGAGTGACTGCTTTTCTCTGGGGGCGCACTGAGAAGCGGGGCCCCGAGTTCTCGGCTACTCCGGGCGGAGACTGGGAGGCCGCCATTTCTGCCCTGGTCCTCCAAAGCTGTACCGAGAGCTTGCAGGGAACAAAAGCTCCTGAGAGCAAACCGGAGCAGCTTCCTTAGCCCGGACCGACAAGGGCGGGGCAATTCCGCCTCCGGCAAAGACATTTGGAAACCACGGCAACAGGCCCCTCCCCCAGAAGATCAACACAAACAGCCAGCAAGCCAAGACCAAGTTGATCGATCAAGGAGAATAGGAGAACTCCAGCGCTAGGGGAATACTGCACATAGATTCATGGCTTCTTTTTTTTTTTTTTTTTTTACCATGATTCATTATTTCATCAAAGTTAATTTTTGTTGACTTTTTTTTATTTTTCTTTTTCCCTTTTTCAACCAACATCTTATAAATCCCTTTTTTTAAAAAAAAAAACATTTTTTATTTTTTTTTCATTTTTAGAGTCATATTTTATCCCTTCATAGTAGTTATCCTTGTTTTTGGCATATATATATAAGTTGTTCTCTCTTTAAAATTTTGAGGTACAGTTTCTTCTAACAGATCAAAATATACCCTAAACCACTAGTGTATGGCTTTGTTCTAGTCTCCTGCCTGATCACATTCTCTCCCTTTTTCCTTTTTTTTTTTTCCTTAAATCTTCTTTCTTTTTTCAAAGAACTTATCTTACCAAGTCCTTTTATAAAATCTTTTATAATTTTCATCTTTACAGTCATCTTCCATCCCTTCATTGTAACAACCCTTCTTTTGTACATATATCTTTCTTCCTTTAAAATTTTAGGAGGCACTTTTTTCTAACAGACCAAAATACGCCCAAAATCTAGTGTGTGGCACTGATCTATGCACTAGCCTGATCATATTTGATCATATTCTGCCTTTTTTGTATTGTTTTGTTTTTGTTTTTATCTTTTTTCTTTTTTTTTTTTCTTTTTCTCTTTCTTTTTTCTTTCTTTCCCTTTCTTTTCCCCTGGTTTCAGGTCTTTTCTGATTTGTATACAGTATATTTGCTGGGGACGTTGTAAACCTGTTAGCCTTTTGTTCTCTCATTCATCTATTCTCCTCTGGACAAAATGACAAGACGAAAGAAATCACCTCAGCAAAAAGAACAAGAGGTAGTACCGTCAGCCAGGGACCTACTCAATACGGACATTAGTACGATGTCGGACCTAGAGTTCAGAATCATGACTTTAAAGATACTAGCTGGGCTTGAAAAAAGCGTGGAAGTTATTAGAGAAACCCTTTCTGGAGAAATAAAAGAACTAAAATCTAACCAAATCGAAATCAAAAAGGCTATTGATGAGGTGCAATCAAAAATGGGGGCACTAACTGCTAGGATAAATGAGGCAGAAGAGAGAATCAGCGATATAGAAGACCAAATGATGGAAAATAAAGAGGCTGAGAAAAAGAGAGAGAAACAACTACAGGATCACGAGGGCAGAATTCGAGAGATAAGTGATACGATAAGACGAAACAACATTAGAATAATTGGGATCCCAGAAGAAGAAGAGAGAGAGAGAGGGGCAGAAGGTATATTGGAGCAAATTATAGCAGAGAACTTCCCTAATGTGAGGAAGGAAACAGGCATTAAAATCCAGGAGGCACAGAGAACCCCTCTCAAAATCAATAAAAATAGGTCAACACCCCGACATCTAATAGTAAAACTTACGAGTCTCAGAGACAAAGAGAAAATCCTGAAAGCAGCTCGGGAGAAGAGATATGTAACCTACAATGGTAGAAACATTAGATTGGCAACAGACCTATCCACAGAGACCTGGCAGGCCAGAAAGGACTGGCAAGATATCTTCAGAGCACTAAACGAGAAAAATATGCAGCCAAGAATACTATATCCAGCTAGGCTATCATTGAAAATAGAAGGAGAGATAAAAAGCTTCCAGAACAAACAAAAACTAAAGGAATTTGCAAACACGAAACCAGCCCTCCAAGAAATATTGAGAGGGGTCCTCTAAGCAAAGAGAGAACCTAAAAGCAGCAAAGAGCAGAAACGAACACAGACAACAGACAGTTAACAGTCACCTTACAGGTAATACAATGGCACTAAATTCATACCTTTCAATAGTTACCCTGAATGTAAATGGGCTAAATGCCCCAATCAAAAGACACAGGCTATCAGATTGGATTAAAAAACAAGACCCATCAATATGCTGTCTGCAAGAGACTCATTTTACACCCAAAGACACCCCCAGATTGAAAGTGAGGGGGTGGAAAACCAT
Organism: Eumetopias jubatus; assembly: GCF_037043125.1. Classification (NCBI taxonomy): domain Eukaryota; kingdom Metazoa; phylum Chordata; class Mammalia; order Carnivora; family Otariidae; genus Eumetopias; species Eumetopias jubatus. Next base: position 144,337,137 of record NW_028274812.1, read on the forward strand.
TTACCATGCTAATGGACACCAAAAGAAAGCTGGGGTGGCAATCCTTATATCAGGCAAACTAGATTTTAAAACAAAGACTGTAATAAGAGATGAGGAAGGACACTATATCCTACTTAAAGGATCTATCCAACAAGAAGATCTAACAATTGTAAATATCTATGCCCCGAACATGGGAGCAGCCAATTATATAAGGCGATTAATAACAAAAGCAAAGAAACACATTGACAACAATACAATAATAGTGGGGGACTTTAACACCCCCCTGACTGAAAGGGACAGATCATCTAAGCAAAAGATCAACAAGGAAATAAAGACTTTAAATGACACACTGGACCAAATGGACTTCACAGACATATTCAGAACATTCCATCCCAAAGCAACGGAATACACATTCTTCTCTAGTGCCCATGGAACATTCTCCAGAATTGATCACATCCTAGGTCACAAATCAGGTCTCAATCGGTACCAAAAGATTGGGATCATTCCCTGCATATTTTCAGACCACAATGCTTTGAAACTAGAACTCAACCACAAGAGGAAAGTCGGAAAGAACTCAAATACATGGAGGCTAAAGAGCATCCTACTAAAGAATGAATGGGTCAACCAAGAAATTAAAGAAGAATTAAAAAAATTCATGGAAACCAATGAAAATGAAAACACAACTGTCCAAAATCTTTGGGATACAGCAAAGGCAGTCCTGAGAGGAAAGTATATAGCAATACAAGCCTTTCTCAAGAAACAAGAAAGGTCTCAAATACACAACCTAACCCTACACCTAAAGGAGCTGGAGAAAGAACAGCAAAGAAAGCCTAAACCCAGCAGGAGAAGAGAAATCATAAAGATCAGAGCAGAAATCAATGAACTAGAAACCAAAAGAACAGTAGAACAGATCAACGAAACTAGGAGCTGGTTCTTTGAAAGAATTAACAAGATTGATAAACCCCTGGCCAGACTGATCAAAAAGAAAAGAGAAATGACCCAAATCAACAAAATCATGAATGAAAGAGGAGAGATCACAAGCAACACCAAAGAAATACAAACAATTATAAGAACATATTATGAGCAACTCTATGCCAGCAAATTAGATAACCTGGAAGAAATGGGTGCATTCCTAGAGATGTATCAACTACCAAAATTGAACCAGGAAGAAATAGAAAACCTGAACAGACCTATAACCACTAAGGAAATTGAAACAGTCATCAAAAATCTCCCAAGAAACAAAAGCCCAGGGCCAGATGGCTTCCCAGGGGAATTCTATCAGACATTTCAAGAAGAATTAATACCTATTCTCCTGAAACTGTTCCAAAAAATAGAAATGGAAGGGAAACTTCCAAACTCATTTTATGAGGCCAGCATTACCTTGATCCCAAAACCAGACAAAGACCCCATCAAAAAAGAGAATTACAGACCAATATCCTTGATGAACATGGATGCAAAAATTCTCACCAAAATACTAGCCAATAGGATCCAACAGTACATTAAAAGGATTATTCACCACGACCAAGTGGGATTTATCCCTGGGCTGCAAGGCTGGTTCAACATCCGCAAATCAATCAACGTGATACAATACATTAACAAAAGAAAGAACAAGAATCATATGATCCTCTCAATAGATGCAGAAAAAGCATTTGACAAAGTACAACATCCTTTCTTGATCAAAACTCTTCAGAGTATAGGGATAGAGGGTACATACCTCAATATCATAAAAGCCATCTATGAAAAACCTACAGCGAATATCATTCTCAATGGGGAAAGGCTGAGAGCTTTTCCCCTAAGGTCAGGAACGCGGCAGGGATGTCCACTCTCACCACTGCTATTCAACATAGTGTTAGAAGTCCTAGCCACAGCAATCAGACAACAAAAAGAAATCAAAGGCATCCAAATCGGCAAAGAGGAAGTCAAACTCTCACTCTTTGCAGATGATATGATACTGTATGTGGAAAACCCAAAAGACTCCACCCCAAAACTGCTAGAACTCATACAGGAATTCAGTAAAGTAGCAGGATATAAAATCAATGCACAGAAATCAGTGGCATTCCTATACACCAACAACAAGACAGAAGAGAGACAAATCAAGGAGTCGATCCCATTTACAATTGCACCCAAAACCATATGATACCTAGGAATAAATCTAACCAAAGAGGCAAAGGATCTGTACTCAGAAAACTATAAAATACTCAGGAAAGAAATTGAAGAAGACACAAAGAAATGGAAAAACGTTCCATGCTCATGGATTGGGAGAATCAACATTGTGAAGATGTCAATGCTACCTAGAGCAATCTACACATTCAATGCAATCCCCATCAAAATACCATCCACTTTTTTCAAAGAAATGGAACAAATAATCCTAAAATTTGTATGGAACCAGAAGAGACCCAGAATAGCCAGAGGAATACTGAAAAAGAAAAGCAAAGCTGGCGGCATCACAATTCTGGACTTCCAGCTCTATTACAAAGCTGTCATCATCAAGACAGTATGGTCCTGGCACAAAAACAGACACATAGATCAATGGAACAGAATCGAGAGCCCAGAAATGGACCCTCAACTCTATGGTCAACTTATTTTTGACAAAGCAGGAAAGAATGTCCAATGGCAAAAAGACAGTCTCTTCAACAAATGGTGTTGGGAAAATTGGACAGCCACATGCAGAAGAATGAAACTGGACCATTTCCTTACACCACACACAAAAATAGACTCCAAATGGTTGAAAGACCTAAACGTGAGACAGGAGTCCATCCAAATCCTAAAGGAGAACACAGGTAGCAACCTTTTCGACCTTAGCCGCAGCAACTTCTTCCTAGAAACATCGCCAAAGGCACGGGAAGCCAGGGCAAAAATGAACTATTGGGATTTCATCAAGATAAAAAGCTTCTGCACAGCAAAAGAAACAGTCCACAAAACCAAAAGACAACCGACAGAATGGGAGAAAATATTTGCAAATGACATATCAGATAAAGGGCTAGTATCCAAAATCTATAAAGAACTTATCAAACTCAACACCCAAAGAACAAATAACCCAATCAAGAAATGGGCAGAAGACATGAACAGACATTTCTCCAAAGAAGACATCCAAATGGCCAACAGGCACATGAAAAAGTGCTCAACATCGCTTGGCATCAGGGAAATCCAAATCAAAACCTCAATGAGATACCACCTCACACCCGTCAGAATGGCTAAAATTAACAAGTCAGGGAACGATAGATGTTGGCGGGGATGTGGAGAAAGGGGAACCCTCCTACACTGTTGGTGGGAATGCAAGCTGGTGCAACCCCTCTGGAAAACAGTATGGAGGTTCCTCAAACAGTTGAAATTAGAGCTACCGTTCGATCCAGCAATTGCACTACTGGGTATTTACCACAAAGATACAAATGTAGGGACCCGAAGGGGTACGTGTACCCCAATGTTTATAGCAGCAATGTCCACCATAGCCAAACTGTGGAAAGAGCCAAGATGCCCATCGACAGATGAATGGATAAAGAAGAAGTGGTATATATACACAATGGAATATTATGCAGCCATCAAAAGGAATGAGATCTTGCCATTTGCAACGACGTGGATGGAACTGGAGGGTGTTATGCTGAGTGAAGTAAGTCAATCAGAGAAAGACATGTATCACATGACCTCACTGATATGAGGAATTCTTAATCTCAGTAAAGAAACTGAGTGTTACTGGAGTGGTTGGGGGTGGGAGGGATGGGGTGGCTGGGTGATAGATATTGGGGAGGGTATGTGCTACGGTGAGCGCTGTGAATTGTGCAAGACTGTTGAATCACAGATCTGTACTTCTGAAACAAATAATGCAACATATTTTAAGAAAAAAGAAAAAGAAGAAGATAACAGGAGAGGAAGAAAAGGGGAGTATGTCAGAGGGGGAGACGAACCATGAGAGATGATGGACTCTGAAAAACAAACTGAGGGTTCTAGAGGGGAGGGGGGTAGGGGGATGGGTTAGCCTGGTGATGGGTATTGAGGAGGGCACGTTCTGCATGGAGCACTGGGTGTTATGAACAAACAATGAATCATGGAACACTGCACCAAAAACTAATGATGTAATATATGGTGATTAACATAACAATAAAAAATAAAAAAAAAAAGAAATTGAATTGGAAATGAAAAAGGAGAGGCTAATTGAAGATGCTACAGATATTGAAAAGAAAACCAGAGCATGTTATGTACATTACACCAATACATTTGAAAACCAATAAAGTAAAAAATTCTCTAAATATGTAACTAAGTAATCGGACTTAGCCAGTGATTTTTTTTAAGAATTTTGTTATCTAGTTATTGCTGATAATGTATATAAATGCAGTAAATCTTATATTTACTGTGTCCAGAAACTTAAACTCTCCTGGATTTTGCTTGCTAACATTTAGCTTTAGAATTTTTGCATTAATGTAATTTGCTTTTGTTGTTGTTGTTGTTGGCCTTTCCAGATTTTGTTATGTAAAAGTTATGCTAGCTTCTGAAAGATTTGGTACTAGATCAAAATTATAGTTCTTTAAATGTTTGGTTAAAACTCACCAGGGAAGTCATTTGGGTCTTGTTAGTCACTTTTTGTTTTAATCAGATTTGGGAAGTTATATATTTCACCAATATGACCATTTCCTTCTTTTTCAAGTTCATTGGCATGAAGTCTTACCTTCTAAAGGTCTGCAGCATGTGCGGTACTGCCCGTCCTCTCCATTTCTGCTATTGTTCCTTTATGCTACATTCTTTCACTCCTGATTAATTTCACCAGAGTTTTGTTAATTTTATAGATCTTTTCAAAAGACCAACTTTTGGCTTTATTAATCATCTCTATGGTATGCTTTATCACTTTGTCATTTATTTCTGCTGTTTTACAAAAATTACCTTTCCTGTTATTTTCTTGAGTTTGCTTTTTCCCCTCAACTTCCGAAGATGAAAGTTTATCATTTTTTAGTTTTTCCGTACCGATCCGTTATCAGAGGTCAGAAAACTATGGCTGAAAAACCTGAAATAAATATTTCACTATAAATTCTATAAAGCATTGAGTACCAACAATCCTTCTTTTATACCGTGTGTAAAATATAACGTGGGAGGGACGGGAGAAGAAGAGAGGCATTTTGGTGCGGGGAGCAGGCCCCGCCCCGCAGGCGCAGAGGACTCCAACACAGCATCCGTGAGGCGAGGTACCTGGCAGGACACAGCGTCACTCCACAGAGCCAGTGGTTCACTGGTGTTGGCATCTCTGCCTTCACAAGCAATAGATACCTCAGGAAAAAGCACCACAAGGAGTTAGAGCAGAACATGAAGGACATACATCAACTGTGCTGCTTAAAGACCTCGTGCCCTAGGAGCTCCTAGAAATAACAGGAGGGACCGTTCAGAGGCGCAGAGGGTTATGGGATGCACCTGTACTTTTCATGGGAAGCAAGAACTTGCCAAGACGTGCCTTATTAATTTTGACCAACTCTACCCCCTGGCCCGATATGGCCTGGGAAAATATAGGGCTTTGAGTCCCGAGAGCAAGGGAGTGGAGTATCAGCAAAAAATTAATAGAATCTAGTCACGCTGAAAAAGACGAGTTAATAACTATTTTAAATACCAGTGTTTTTTGTTGTTGTTTTTTTTTAAGATAAGAAACAACTCTGCATTACAGTTTCATCCAGAGATGCTGAGATTTACAGGACTATTTCTTCACAAACCTGCCACTCCAGGAGATCCTATTCTAAGGGGTAGGGTTAATGAGATTCTTTGACCAATAAGGCCACTTGTAAACTACAAAAATTCTCAGAGGGATTCATCAGTGCTCCATGCCTTCTGGAGGCATTTAACTAGCCACCTGGAGAATTCCCATCTCTAGACAATTATTTCACAATAAGGACAAAAAAATTGCCTGAGGTTTTCAGCTACAGTTAAATTCATTGGACTTGACATGTCAGACATCCTTGTAGTTGCTGCAAGTCATCGGTTAGGCACAAAACTTTGCTCTTGAAGGATTGCTCATTTCCTACACTAGATAGCGTATAGATGTGGCCAAAAATCATCTATTCCAGAGGACAGAGAATCTGACCTCCAAAATCGACCCCCCTCAATATTTGTTAGTGACAACAGACCTTTATTACAAAAGACAAATGAAGAAAATTGCTGAGATAGTTTATGTTTTAAAAAGCATACACATTGTTGGGGCTCCTGGGTGGCTCAGTCTGTTAAGCATCTGCCTTCTGCTTGGGTGGTGATCTCGGGGTCCTGGGACCAAGCCCTGCACCGCACTGGGCTCTTTGCTCAGCAGGGATTCTGCTTCTCCCTCTCTCGCTGCCCCTCCCCACCACTCATGCTCTCTTTATCTCAAATAAACAAAAATAAAATCTTTAAAATGCATACACATTGCAATGCTTTCATCAAATGACCTAAATCTTAGTTCAGTAAAGATTTGCATCTATGTCACCTCGGTGGCCTCAAAATTGATCTTAACTTGGTTCACTCAAAGTGCCTCTACGCTTCACAGTAGATTAGTCGTGTTCTTCTATTTGTCCGTGGTACTTGTAACCTCCTTTTGAATCCTGGCTCCAACACTGAACAGGTGGGTCACCATGGGTCTGTTGCTTAACTTTTCTAAGTTCCCTCATCTATAAAATGAGCCACAGAACCCTAGGATTAAAACATAGTGAATGTATGGTGTTTGGAGAAGTGCCTGCCAAATAGTTTGCACCAAATAAACATTATCTCTTATTTTTTTAAATAAAATTTTCTCGTCACTTGCAGGTATACATAGAGAGCAATTGTAGGCTCAGTAGAATGTAGGAGAGCAGGCAGAAGACAGCCTTGCCTTGGGTTTAGTCTTGAGGTCAGTGGCCTCATTGCCTGAAACAGGCCCTGCTGGTGCTCAGCCCAGGTGCTCTGGAATCCCTGTGACCCTGGGTGTGTCCTATATCCTTGCCTTCTTTGTGGCACACCAGAACTCTTCTCTACAGGTGGCCTTGAAGCTACTGGAGCTGCACCTTCTGAACCGGCAGAGAGCAGAGTGCCTGACAGTGTCTTTCTCTCCCCAGCTTCCACCTACCAATCATCCCGTACCTGCCCACTGCCCCTCACTCTATGCCCCTGGTGCAAGGGTGTCAAAGCCCAGACCCCTTGCTTTAGGTCAGGTTTCTTCTAAGGCAGAGGTGTACATCAGATTTCCCCTGTGGAATCAAGTGGAAGCTGCCCTTGGTGAGATGTTACCCGAAACCACATCATCATCTGGCTTCTTTCCAATTACCCTGGAAGCATTTTCGAACTAAGTCATTGAATACAAACCTATGACCTTACCCATTCTGACTTTCTGACTTCCAGTCCTGGACCTTAGCTGCCTACCTAATGCATTCATCCATCCATCCATCCATCCATCCATCCATTCATTAGCAAATGCTAGCTCAGAATCTATGCTGTACATAGCACTATTTCTCACTTACACAGCGTAGCTAATATTCTGCCCTTCCTCCATCCATCTGCATCTTCTGTTTATCCTATATTCTGCAATACTCAACTGTATACTCAGGAATGAAGGGAGGAAGGGAAAGAAAGAAAAAAAAAGAAGGGAAGAAAAGTTTGTTTCCAACTGAGTTCAAGCAGATATCGGAGTCAGAAGCACACACACCCCTCAGCATCCCCCTGCTCTGACTGGTTGTGAAGCTCTGCAGTCAGGACCACTGGTGGTCAGTTTCCCTTCAGTCGCCAGATAGTTAGGGACCATGGGAACCAGCCCCAAGTGAAACACATTACGCACCTGGGGCGCTGTCTGTTGGCTGTTGTTAAACTGCTTCTCCTACAGACACAACCAGGATGCTGCCATGATGGGCCCCATCTATAAACCGGACTTAACACAGAGAACCCCGGCTCCAAAAAGCACCAATGGGGGGCCCGAGTTGCCTGCCAATATCAACCAATCAGGACGAGTCATTTTTTCCCCCTTTCCCTCATTAGCATATTGGATCACAGTGGGAAACTGAGCAGAAACTTTCTCTATATAAGCAGGTGTCCCCTCTGTTCCGGGCGGTCGGCCTAACCATTATGTTGGTCTCAAGCTATGGCCCCAGTAAAGCCTTTTTGTGCCTTTGGTTTGGGGGTCTGGTCTCATTTTTATCACTGTCAGGCCCAAGAACCCACTCCTGTAACATTTTTAAAGGATTTCCCTGGTGTACCATTTCAGAAGCTAGGAGATGCCTAGCATTTAATAACTACTGTATGTCCCACAGGTACAGCGTGAGATACTTGATATGTGTTTTAAATCAAAGAACATAGTGGTTAGTGGACTTCGGATTGCCTGAATTCGGCACTGAATTCTGATTCTGCACAGCGAACATGGGACTTACCTTCTCGATGCCCACAGTCTTCCCGCCTGTAAAATGGGAGCAATGATAGTACCTATTTCAGAGGTTATAGTGAGAACTAAACAAGATAATACATGTAGAACACTTAGTACAGCTAATCATAAATGCTAGTGTTTCTTGTATTTTGAAAAAATTCCTCATATTCTCGGGACACCTGGGTGGTTCAATGGTTAAGTGTCTGCCTTCAGGTCATGATATCAAGGTCCTGGGAACGAGTCCCGCGATCAAGCCCCTTGTCTCCCTCTCCCCTCCCAAGGCATGTTGTCTCTCTCTCTCTCTCTCAAATAAATACAATCTTTTAAAAAAAAATCCTCATATTCCAAGCCACTTTTTTGTGTATGATCATAAGAAGAAAGTATAAATACATAATGGTAATATTCAGAGGCTAACATATTTAGCCTATAATACTATATATTGTAAATACTATATATTATAATATATAGTATGATATATTATATATAATATAATACTATAATGTAAAAAATACAATTTTTTAATATTTTTTTTAAAAATCAGCATCACTCAGAGTGGCGTATGGAGTTGCTGTGGAGGAATGACCCCTGTTTGCAGAACATCGAGGTGTCCGTGGCATCAGTCCACTGGGGCTGCCATAACAAAGTCCCACAGACTGGAAGGCTTACCAGAAATGTATTGTCTCTCAGTTCTGGAGGCCAGAGGTCCTAGATCTAAGTGTCAGCAGGTGGTTTCTTCTGAAGCCTTTCTTGTGGCTCATCGGTGGCTGTTTTCTCTCTCTGTCTTCACATGGTCTTCCTTCTGTGCATGTCTGTGTCCTAATTTCCTCTTATTGTAAGGACACCAATCACTGGATTAGGGCCCACCCTAATAACCTCACTTTAACTTAACTACCTCTTTAAAGACCTGGCATCAAATACAGTCACATTCTGGGACAATGGGGTTTAGGACTTCAACATGTGAATTTCGAGGGGCACACAGTTCAGCTCATAATATTCATTATTTGTAATTACAGCAGTCCCAATTCTAGCCACCTCATTGCTTTTACACAATGTTTGTCCTGGTTTATATTTATTAGTTACACCCATTTACTCCCTTTTTGGGAAAGTGGATAGGTCTACAGCCTTAGAGTGGACTGCAGCTGACTTTACAGCTGGTGGTCAAAGAAAAACACCTATCAAATGTTTCAAAAAGCCTTTAATTTTTTTAAGATTTATTTTTTAAGATTTTATTTATTTGAGTTATTTATTTTTTTATTTGAGAGAGAGAGAGAGAGCACAAGCAGGGGGAGCAGCAGACAGAGGGAGAAGCATACTCGCCGCTGGGCAGGGAGCCCGATGCGGGACTCAATCCCAGGACCCTGGGATCATGACCTGAGCTAAAGGTAGGTGCTTAAACGACTGAGCCACCCAGGCGTCCTGAGAGAGGGAATCTTAAGCAGACTCCGTGATGAGCGCCTAGCCCACCTCGGGGTGTGATCCCACCACCCTGAGATCAGGACCTGAGCTGAGATCAACAGTTGGATGCTTAACTGACTGAGCAACCCAGGTGCCCCTCCGAAAAGCCTTTAACTGATAGTTCAGTTGCATGAGGTACCAGAGAAGGATGTGGCAGGGGTCAGAACTCAAGTGATTACCAGTTCATTCACCCTTTGATTTGTTTCTGTGTATCTGTTGGTATGTTGGTTCACACCCTCTCTGGAGCTTTCTGGATATGATCTGAAACCAGCTGTAAAGAGACATGGAAGGAAGAAGCAGGCCATTCCAGTTTGGTAGGTGACAGTTTTAATAAACAAAGGGAACATTCATGTGAGGCTTGTCTTGTCGGGAGCAAGATGAATGGATCCCTACATCCACCTGCCATGTCTTAAATGTTTATAAAGAGGCTATAACTGGGTTCAGTCATGTATACCATGCAGATGTTCTCAACACCACATCACCATCTCAAAGCTGTGTCCTTGGAGCAGCCTCTGGGAGCGGGAAAGGCGAGTGGGACCCACATTCCCAGGACTGGGGAGGGGGTGAAGAGCCTCTGATGCCTGAGTCCAGCTCACAGGTCAATCACGTCTTTTCACTGATCTTCCCCAACATGGCAATATGCATCATTCATATCACTGATCTCCCTTGTTCTCATACACTCTAGTTTCTGGAAATTGCAGGATGAATTACTACACTCTCTTACAGAATACCAGAACCCATGTGAGCATGGATCTGTTATGACCTGTAAGGACTAGAACAAAGAGCTTGGCTTTTTAAAATGATTTCTGCTTAGTGGCAGGGCAAGAAGTTGCTAGGCTGACTTTCCTTGCCTGCAGGACTGGAAGGAGGCCGGAAGGAGATGTAATATTGAAACTTTTCTTTGGGGTGCCTGGGTGGCTCAGTTGGTTAAGTGTCGGACTTTTGATTTCGGCTCAGGTCATGATTTCAGGGTCCTGGGATTGAGCCCCGCGTCCGGCTCCGCACTCAGCCCAGAGTCTGCTTGTCCCTCTCCCTCTGCCCCTTCCCATGCTTGTGCTCCGTCTCTCTCAAATAAATAAATAAAATCTTAAAAAAGAAAAGAAACTTTTCTTTGAGTAATTCCACTTATGGCACAATTTACTCTCTCTCACAAGGAGTTTGTCATGACACTCTGGTTCTTGGAACAGAAAAGCTATTTAAACAGAGCAATGTCTCCTCCGTGGTGACTTAACAGCCCAGCAACGGGGAGAAAAAAAGCTTTCACAGAAGTAGACAACCTAAGCTCAAAATCCTTTCCACACCTCAGGGAAGTCTCTGTTCCCTTCACTGACAATTAAATTATTTTTGTCTCTTAACAAGCAAGACTTTCTCTGATTCCAGGTTAATAAAATTGTTACTCGTTTTCTTTGGCTTGAGTCTGTGAACTGGCACATACCTTAGGAATGGTTTTACTCTGCCAAACTCAGCTTTGTTTTTCTGTCTCTCAGCTCCAAATTATTTATATGTATAATCATTAAGTGGTGTAAATATCTTATTTACCTAAGTCAGAAGTGGTGTTTACTGAAACAAATAAAGCCAAAGCTTAATTAGCAGTTACCTCCCTTCCCCGGAAGAATTCAAGGAGCTCTGGGTCAGTGATGGGGCTTGCTGCCACTCCAAGTTTTTATCCGATTTCATTAAAGTGGAAATTAGAGGAATGCACATCCGAGGTTGCTGATTTTTTATTGTTGTTGGTAAACTGTGAGTATCCTTGTACCCTTTCGTAATTCAGATTTGGAGCAATAGAACAAAGCAATGAAACCGCATTAAAGCCTGTTCTCCACTCCTCCAAGGGCTTCTTTCCTATTTTCACATGACAGACAGGCTAACTGACCTTAATTCTAGATGACCTCAGCACAAAATCTTCTTTTTTTTTTTTTTATTCCAAAATTAAGATCACTATCCTTTAACACCAGCAAGTGTGCTTAGATGCCTCTGTGTCTGGCTCTATCATCATTAAAAGGCCATACTTCTGGCAAAATCTTAGATGCCCAGTTTGGACTACCATTTTTTTATGGTAGTGCTTTGGAAGAGTTTCCTTAATTCACTGACAACTAGTGGGGTAAAACAGTACTCTCTCTTAGTACCTGGGAGACTTTTTTGTTTTGTTTTGTTTTGTTTTAAGGTAGAATGTCTTAAGCCTCAGGGGACTGTACTAAATGGAAGACTTTGATGAAAGCAAACTACCCCCTGCTGTGAACAGCCAGGAGAGAAGTTAACCATTACAAGATACCAATTTTGCAGGAAATTATGTCACTGATGCAGAAGTTATTGATTAACTGCCATCCAGTCCTTGGATTAATGGAAAGGGCTGCTTTAGTGAGCTATGATGTTCTGATGTCATTCAAAGTTTGGAAATTTTAGTTTAGAAAATTTGTATCGGTCAACAAAACCATGACTCACATAGGAGGTAGTATTATTGAGGCCAGACACCCTCGTATTTCCTCCTCACACGTATTGATTTCTACCGTAATTATAAACTACAGAAGTTTCAATGATTGCACAATACATTTTTCAGCCCATCGGTTTTATGTCCTATTTGATCATTTCCCAGTGACTTTTTCAGATAGTGCAGTAAAACCATAAGGACCTGTAGATTTGAAAAGCACTTCTTAAAACAATCTATGTGAACAAACGAGAAGGCTTTAAGCCCATTTAAGTTAAAATGCAGTGAAACCTTACCTATTAAAAACCCAGCACACCCTGAACTCTGCCTAACTGATTTTCCCCATGATTAACTCAACAAATGACAAAGAAAAAGTTAATATCAGGAATGCATTCAAGCCAAAAGGAGTAAGAGAGGAAAGAAGAAACAAATCACCACATTACATTTATTCCAAGATGCCCTTTTTTTTTTCACCATCTTTAAATCTCTGAAATAGGGTGTTCCTGATTTTCAAGGAAATCTTACACCTGCCCTTGACCAAGTGGTGTATCATGTGAGCAAGGAGGAGGAATATGGCCAAACTGTTCACATTACCACCACTGAAGCTCAGCTATGTGCATGGCTAGTGTCTCACATAATAAGCTTTATTGACTTTTTTTTCCTTTTTTTTAAATTTTTTATTCTTATGTCAAGCACCATACATTACATCATTAGTTCTTCATGTAGTGTTCCATGATTCATTGTTTGTGCATAACACCCAGTGCTCCACGCAGAACGTGCCCTCTTTAATACCCATCACCAGGCTAACCCATCCCCCTACCCTCCTCCCCTCTAGAACCCTCAGTTTGTTTCTCAGACTCCATCGTCTCTCATGGTTCGTCTCCCCCTCTGACTGACTCCCCTTCACTCTTCCCCTTCTGCTATCTTCTTCTTTTTCTTTTTTTTTTAACATATGTTGCATTATTTGTTTCAGAAGTACAGATCTATGATTCAACAGTCTTGCCCAATTCACAGCGCTCACCATAGCACATACCCCACCCAATGTATATCACCCAGCCACCCCATCCCTCCTACCCCCCACCACTCCAGCAACATTCAGTTTATTTTCTGAGATAAAGAATTCCTCATATCAGTGAGGTCATATGATACATGTCTTTCTCTGATTGACTTATTTCACTCAGCATAACACCCTCCAGTTCCATCCACGTCCTTGCAAATGGCAAGATCTCATTCCTTTGGATGGCTGCATAATATTCCATTGTGTATATATACCACCTCTTCTTTATCCATTCATCTGTCGATGGACATCTTGGCTCTTTCCACAGTTTGGCTATTGTGGACATTGCTGCTATAAACATTGGGGTGCACGTACCCCTTCGGATCCCTACATTTGTATCTTTGGGGTAAATACCCAGTAGTGCAATTGCTGGATCGAATGGTAGCTCTATTTTCAACTGTTTGAGGAACCTCCATACTGTTTTCCAGAGTGGTTGCCCCAGCTTGCATTCCCACCAACAGTGTAGGAGGGTTCCCCTTTCTCCACATCCCTGCCAACATCTCTCGTTTCCTGACTTGTTAATTTTAGCCATTCTGACTGGTGTGAGGTGGTATCTCATTGAGGTTTTGATTTGGATTTCCCTGATGCCGAGCGATGTTGAGCACTTTTTCATGTGTCTGTTGGCCATTTGGATGTCTTCTTTGGAAAAATGTCTGTTCATCTCTGCTGCCCATTTCTTGATTGGATCATTTGTTCTTTGGGTGTTGAGTTTGATAAGTTCTTTATAGATTTTGGATACTAGCCCTTTATCTGATATGTCATTTGCAAATATTTCCTCCCATTCTGTCGGTTGTCTTTTGGTTTTGTGGACTGTTTCTTTTGCTGTGCAAAAGCTTTTTATCTTTTTTTTTTTAAGATTTTATTTATTTATTTGAGAGAGAGAATGAGATAGAGAGAGAGCATGAGAGGGGAAAGGGTCAGAGGGAGAAGCAGACTTCCTGCTGAGCAGGGAGCCCGATGTGGGACTCGATCCCGGGACTCCAGGATCATGACCTGAGCCGAAGGCAGTCACTTAACCAACTGAGCCACCCAGGCACCCCAAAAGCTTTTTATCTTGATGAAATCCCAATAGTTCATTTTTGCCCTTGCTTCCCTTGCCTTTGGCAATGTTTCTAGGAAGAAGTTGCTGCGGCTGAGGTCGAAGAGGTTGCTGCCTGTGTTCTCCTTTAGGATTTTGATGGGCTCCTGTCTCACGTTTAGGTCTTTCAACCATTTGGAGTCTATTTTTGTGTGTGGTGTAAGGAAATGGTCCAGTTTCATTCTTCTGCATGTGGCTGTCCAATTTTCCCAACACCATTTGTTGAAGAGACTGTCTTTTTTCCATTAGACATCCTTTCCTGCTTTGTCAAAGATGAGTTGACCATAGAGTTGAGGGTCCATTTCTGGGCTCTCGATTCTGTTCCATTGATCTATGTGTCTGTTTTTGTGCCAGGACCATACTGTCTTGATGATGACAGCTTTGTGATAGAGGTGGAAGTCCAGAATTGTGATGCCACCAGCTTTGCTTTTCTTTTTCAATATTCCTCTGGCTATTCGGGGTCTCTTCTGGTTCCATACAAATTTTAGGATTATTTGTTCCATTTCTTTGAAAAAAGTGGATGGTATTTTGATAGGAATTGCATTGAATGTGTAGATTGCTCTAGGTAGCACTGACATCTTCACAATGTTTGTTCTTCCAATCCATGAGCATGGAACGTTTTTCCATTTCTTTGTGTGTTCCTCATTTTCTTTCATGAGTATTTTATAGTTTTCTGAGTACAGATCCCTTGCCTCTTTGGTTAAATTTATTCCTAGGTATCATATGGTTTTGGGTGCAATTGTAAATGGGATCGACTCCTTGATTTGTCTCTCTTCTGTCTTGTTGTTGGTGTATAGGAATGCCACTGATATCTGTGCATTGATTTTATATCCTGCTACTTGACTGAATTCCTGTATGAGTTCTAGCAGTTTTGGGGTGGAGTCTTTTGGGTTTTCCACATACAGTATCATATCATCTGCAAAGAGTGAGAGTTTGACTTCCTCTTTGCCGATTTGGATGCCTTTGATTTCTTTTTGTTGTCTGATTGCTGTGGCTAGGACTTCTAATACTATGTTGAATAGCAGTGGTGAGAGTGGACATCCCTGCCGCGTTCCTGACCTTAGGGGAAAAGCTCTCAGCTTTTCCCCATTGAGAATGATATTCGCTGTAGGTTTTTCATAGATGTCTTTTATGATATTGAGGTATGTACCCTCTATCCCTATACTCTGAAGAGTTTTCATCAAGAAAGGATGCTGTACTTTGTGAAATGCTTTTTCTGCATCTATTGAAAGGATCATATGATTCTTGTTCTTTCTTTTGTTAATGTATTGTATCACGTTGATTGATTTAAGGATGTTGAACCAGCCTTGCAGCCCAGGGATAAATCCCACTTGGTCATAGTGAATAATCCTTTTAATGTACTGTTGGATCCTATCGGCTAGTATTTTGGTGAGAATTTTTGCATCCATGTTCATCAAGGATATTGGTCTGTAATTCTCCTTTCTGATGGGATCTTTGTCTGGTTTTGGGATCAAGGTAATGGAGCCCTCATAAAATGAGTTTGGAAGTTTTCCTTCCATTTCTATTTTTTGGAACAGTTTCAGGAGAATAGGTATTAATTCCTCTTTAAATGTCTGATAGAATTCCCCTGGGAAGCCACCTGGCCCTGGGCTGTTGTTTGTTGGGAGATTTTTGATGACTGCTTCAATTTCCTTAGTGGTTATAGGTCTGTTCAGGTTTTCTATTTCTTCCTGGTTCAGTTTTGGTAGTTGATACATCTCTAGGAATGCACCCGTTTCTTCCAGGTTATCTAATTTGCTGGCATAGAGTTGCTCATAATATGTTCTTATAATTGTATTTCTTTGGTGTTGGTTGTGATCTCTCTTTCATTCATGATTTTGTTGATTTGGGTCCCTTCTCTTTTCTTTTTGATAAGTCTGGCCAGGGGTTTATCAATCTTGTTAATTCTTTCAAAGAACCAGCTCCTAGTTTCGTTGATCTGTTCTACTGTTCTTTTGGTTTCTAGTTCGTTGATTTCTGCTCTGATCTTTATTATTTCTCTTCTCCTGCTGGGTTTAGGCTTTATGTGCTGTTCTTTCTCCAGCTCCTTTAGGTGTAGGGTTAGGTTGTGTATTTGAGACCTTTCTTGTTTCTTGAGAAAGGCTTGTATTGCTATATACTTTCCTCTCAGGACTGCCTTTGCTGTATCCCAAAGATTTTGGACAGTTGTGTTTTCATTTTCATTGGTTTTCATGAATTTTTTTAATTCTTCTTTAATTTCCTGGTTGACCCATTCATTCTTCAGTAGGATGCTCTTTAGCCTCCATGTATTTGAGTTCTTTCCGACTTTCCTCTTGTGATTGAGTTCTACTTTCAAAGCATTGTGGTCTGAAAATATGCAGGGAATAATCCCAATCTTTTGGTACCAGTTGAGACCTGATTTGTGACCTAGGATGTGATCAATTCTGGAGAATGTTCCATGGGCACTAGAGAAGAATGTGTATTCCGTTGCTTTGGGATGGAATATTCTGAATATGTCTGTGAAGTCCATTTGGTCCAGTGTGTCATTTAAAGTCTTTATTTCCTTGTTGATCTTTTGCTTAGATGATCTGTCCATTTCAGTCAGGGGGGTGTTAAAGTCCCCCACTATTATTGTATTGTTGTCAATGTGTTTCTTTGCTTTTGTTATTAATTGCCTTATATAATTGGCTGCTCCCATGTTAGGGGCATAGATATTTACAATTGTTAGATCTTCTTTTTGGATAGACCCTTTAAGTAGGAGATAGTGTCCTTCTTCATCTCTTATTACAGTCTTTGTTTTAAAATCTAATTTGTCTGATATAAGGATTGCCACCCCAGCTTTCTTTGGTGTCCATTAGCATGGTAAATGGTTTTCCACCCCCTCACTTTCAATCTGGGGTTGTCTTTGGGTCTAAAATGAGTCTCTTGCAGACAGCATATCGATGGGTCTTGTTTTTTAATCCAATCCGATAGCCTGTGTCTTTTGATTGGGGCATTGAGCCCATTTACATTCAGGGTAACTATTGAAAGGTATGAATTTAGTGCCATTGTATTGCCTGTAAGGTGACTGTTACTGTATATTGTCTGTGTTCCTTTCTGATCTATGCTGCTTTTAGGTTCTCTCTTTGCTTAGAGGACCCCTTTCAATATTTCTTGTTGGGCTGGTTTCGTGTTTGCAAATTCCTTTAGTTTTTGTTTGTCCTGGAAGCTTTTTATCTCTCCTTCAATTTTCAATGAGAGCCTAGCTGGATATAGTATTCCTGGCTGCATATTTTTCTCATTTAGTGCTCTGAAGATATCATGCCAGTCCTTTCTGGCCTGCCAGGTCTCTGTGGATAGGTCTGTTGCCAATCTAATATTTCTACCATTGTAGCTTACAGATCTCTTCTCCCGAGCTGCTTTCAGGATTTTCTCTTTGTCTCTGAGACTCGTAAGTTTTACTATTAGATGTCGGGGTGTTGACCTATTTTTATTGATTTTGAGAGGGGTTCTCTGTGCCTCCTGGATTTTGATGCCTGTTTCCTTCCTCACATTAGGGAAGTTCTCTGCTATAATTTGCTCCAATATACCTTCTGCCCCTCTCTCTCTCTCTTTTTCTTCTGGGATCCCAATTATTCTAATGTTGTTTCGTCTTATCGAATCACTTATATCTCGAATTCTACCCTCGTGATCCTGTAGTTGTTTCTCTTTTTCTCAGCCTCTTTATTTTCCATCATTTGGTCTTCTATATCGCTGATTCTCTCTTCTGCCTCATTTATCCTAGCAGTTAGTGCCCCCATTTTTTATTGCACCTCAGTAATAGCCTTTTTGATTTCGACTTGGTTAGATTTTAGTTCTTTTATTTCTCCAGAAAGGGTTTCTCTAATAACTTCCACGCTTTTTTCAAGCCCAGCTAGTATCTTTAAAGTCATGATTCTGAACTCTAGGTCTGACATCGTACTAATGTCCGTATTGAGTAGGTCCCTGGCTGACGGTACTATCTCTTGTTCTTTTTGCTGAGGTGATTTTTTTCTTCTTGTCATTTTGTCCAGAGGAGAATAGATGAATGAGAGAACAAAACGCTACCAGGTTAACAACATCCCTAGCAAATATACTCTAAACAAATCAGAAAAGACCTGAAACCAGGGGAAAAGAAAGGGAAAGAAAGAAAAAAGAAAGAGAAAAGAAAGAAAAAAACCAAAAAGAAAAAGATAAAAACAAAAACAGAACAATACAAAAAAAACAGAATATGATCAAATATGATCAGGCTAGTGCATAGATCAGTGCCACACACTAGATTTTGGGCGTATTTTGGTCTGTTAGAAAAATGTGCCTCCTAAAATTTTAAAGGAAGAAAGACTTATATATGTACAAAATAAGGGTTGATACAATGAAGGGATGGAAGATGACTGTAAAGATGAAAATTATAAAAGATTTTATAAAAGGGATTGATAAGACGTTGTTTGAAAAAAGAAAGAAGATTTAAGAAAAGAAAAAGAAAAAGAAAAACGAAAGAAAAAAAAGGTAGAGAATGTGATCAGGCAGGAGACTGGAACAAAGCCATACACTAGTGATTTAGTGTATATTTTGATCTGTTAGAAGAAACTGTATCTCAAAATTTTGAGAGAGAACAATTTATATATATATATATATATATATATATATATATGCCAAAAATAAGGGTAACTACTATGAAGGGATAAAATGACTCTAAAAATGAAAAATAAAAAATGTTTTTTTAAGAAAAGGGATTGATAGGGCGCCTGGGTGGCTCAGTTGGTTAAGCGACTGCCTTCGGCTCAGGTCATGATCCTGGAGTCCCGGGATCGAGTCCCACAACGGGTTCCCTGCTCAGCAGGGAGTCTGCTTCTCCCTGTGACCCTCTTCCCTCTCGTGCTATCTCTCATTCTCTCTCTCTCAAACAAATAAATAAAATCTTTAAAAAAAAAAAAGAAAAGGGATTGATAAGATGTTGGTTGAAAAAGGGAAAAAGAAAAATAAAAAAAAAAGTTAAAAAATTAACTTTGAAAAACTAATGAATCATGGTAACAAAAAAAGCCATGAATTCTATGTGCAGTATTCTCCTAGCGCTGGAGTTCTCCAGTTCTCCTTGATCGGTAAACTTGGTCTTGGCTTACTGGCTGTTCGTGCTGATCTTCTGGGGAGGGGCCTGTTGCCATGGTTCCCAAATGTCTTTGCCGGAGTCGGAATTGCCCCACCCTTGTCGGTCCGGGCTAAGCAAGCTGCTGGGGTTTGCTCTCAGGAGCTTTTTTTCCCTGCAAGCTCTGGTACAGCTTTGGAGGACCAGGGTGAAAAAGGTGGCCTCCCAATCTCCACCCGGAGGAGCTGAGAACTCGGGGCCCCGCTCCTCAGTGCGCCCCCAGAGAAAAGCAGTCAATCACTCCCGTGTCCCCGGACTCCGGCCGCACTCCGTGCTCACCCGGCCTGTGACCGAGCGTTTCTATCTCTGGCACCCGACCCCATGCAGAGTCTCCAAACCCCGCAGATCCCTGTGGTGCGCTCCTGCGCCGTCCTCCCGGGGGAGGAAGGGGAGTCTCCCCGGCTCTGCCGCTTGTTGGATCCCTGCTGGAGGCGCAGTGGCCCGACTGGGCCGCGGATCACAGTTTATGGCAACCCCGAGCTGAGAGCCCGCGCCTCGGCTCCGTCTCTGCAGCCGGCTTCCCCGCTCCGATACCTGGGAGCTCTGCCGCACTCAGGCACCCCCGGTCTTTCTGTGACCCCGAGGGTCCTGAGACCACACTGTCCCGGGAGGGTTCCATCCCTACCCGCCCCCCGCCCTGCTTAGCCACTGGAGCGACATCCCTCAGCGGAGCCGACTTCTAAAAGGTCCGATTTTGTGCTCCGCGGCTCTAGCACTTGCCAGAAGCGGCCGACGGAGGCCCCCTCCCCCGCCGTCTATCCTCCCGAATATCGCCTCGGATTCACTTCTCCGCACGTCCTACCTTCCAGTAAGTGGTCGCTTCTCTGTTCAGAGCGTTGTTGCTACTCTCTTCTTCGGTCTCCTCTTGAGTTCATAGGTGTTCAGAATGGTTTGATCCCTATTCAGCTGAATTCCTGAGACCAGACGAAATCCAGGTCTCCTACTCCGCCATCTTGCTCCCCCCAAGCTTTATTGACTTTTTAAATGAATTTTTTTAAGATTATACCATGATTTAGCATTGAAGCAAAAAAGTTTTAGGAATGTCTTCATCAACATTGTGCTTACATTTTCCCACTTTTGTACAAGAATGTTACACAACAAAACCTAGGTCTAAATAAAATCTGAAAAACAGCTTATAGGTTTTTAAAAAACTGTAAGAAAGAGGGGCGCCTGGGTGGGTCAGTTGGTTAAGCATCTGCCTCCAGTTCAGGTCATGATCCCGGGGTCCTGGGATCCAGCCCCCTGCGGGGCTCCCAACTCAGCAGGAACCCTCTGCCCCTCTCCCTCCCTCTGCCCTTCCCCTGCCCCACATGTGCTCTTTCTTTCTCTCAAAAAAAAAAAAAAATCTATAAGAACGTATTATGTCATCATTTATTTGAAATCTTTTTCTTTGTTAGGGTTACATTAAACATTGGGGCATCTTGTAATCCCAGATATCTTACTTGGAAGGAGTGTCATTCCAGTCCGTGGACGTCAGTCCTACAGCCTTACATGTGCAGCTGAAACCCCGCCCCCTTCCCTTCCCTCTGTCCCTGCGGCTGTCATCATTTCTCCACCCCTAAAATCAAGAGAGTCCCCAGGAAAGGGGGAAGCAAAGCCAGCAGCTGCTTCCTCAGGATCCTGCCATCATCAGCCAACTGGGATTATAAAACATTATGGAAATCAGGAGTTCAATCGGGAAGAATTTACCTTTAGAATCATGACCCAGCCCACCAAAGTTTCATTGACTGTTGCAGAAAAGAATAAGAGTTAGACACATTCCCAATAAGAAAGGTTGGAGCAAAAGTGGCATCTAACCAACAACCCATTGGCTAAATCTGGAACCCACTCCCTGCACTTTCTCGTAAGCTTAAATGATGCCCTCCTGGATTAAAATTTGGATCATAGAGACTTTTCCTTAGGCATTTAGGGCTACATTAGAAATGTATGGATGCATCTCTCAGTTTTAAAACTTCCCTTCCTAAGTCTGGTAAACTGTGGAAGGCCTAGAACATTTCCAACCCTCCCTGAAAAGTGAAATTCCATTCTTCTCACAGTATCCTAGATGATTCATAGCCGAACATGGTTTGCCATCATGCTGGAAAAGGGGATAGGAGAACAGTGGCGAATCCTGTGATAAGCTAGGCTTTTAGAAGACTAGAATGGTAATATTTAATAATAGAACACACGTCAGGCATGTCACTACTCTATTTAATTCTGTCTCTCCCAACCTGAAGTACTTGAAAGTAATTTTTCATCAGATTTGCCGTATCGTGTTCTTGGCTGTTATCTGGAGCCAATTCAAGCATATTACAGTATGAGGGGCATGTACGCTTATTTTTTAAAGCATAGAAGTGTAACACTTACGAGGCCCACTATCTTCACAAGCCAAAACATAAACATTTGACAGAAGCTAACTCTTTATGAAAAGAAAAAAAGAAACAAAAACCCTGGCTCAGATTTAACACCTTGTCAATACACCTGCCGATCGTGTATAAAGGTGGAGGCTGCGTCAATTACCGGATGTCTGCACATACCACATGCTCTCTTCAAAGCAGATGTTAGTTTTAACGCTTTTATTCTGAGAAATTCTTTAAAACAGCTGGGTGGTACGATGCTACCTTGCCATGCTGATTTTGAAAGTTATAACTGAAAAAGATAAATGCAATGGCAGGTGGGCATGACCTTCGATTATAAGGCTGGAGATGGAGTTAGTGTCCTGAGGTATAATCCAATTGTGATGGTTAATTTCATGTGCCAACTTGATGGAGACAGAGAGCGCCCAGATGGGACAGTATTTCTGGGTGTCTGTGAGGGTGTTTCCAGATGAAATTAGCATTCGAATCAATACACTCAGTAAACTGTTGTCCCCAGCAGGGGTGGCCATCATTTCATCTGCTGGGGTCCTGATGAGAAAAAAAGAAAAGAAAAGCAGAGGAATTCACCACTTACTTTTTTCTGCGTCACTGCTTGACCTGGGACGTCAGCTCTCATTTTCTCCTGTTTTCAGACTGGCATTTAAAGCATGGGTTCCCCTGGTTCTCAGGCCTCAGACTCAAGACTGAATCACATCATTGGCTTTCCTGAGTCTGCAGTTTGCAGAGGGCAGATGGGCAGATTATGGGACTTCTCAGCCATTATCACTGAGTGGGCCAATTCCTCATAATAAATCTCCTTTCCTCCTATTGGTTCTGTTTCTCTGGAAAATCCTGACTAATATACTAACTGTGCTTCTGATTCTTAGATTAGGAATTCCCTGCATCACTTCACTCTGCAAGCACTTATTAAAATAGTCAATAAATAAGGGCACCTGGGTGGTTCATTGGTTAAGCTTCTGCCTTAGGTCATGATCCCAGAGCTCCCTGCTCAGGGGGAAGCCCCCTTCTCCCTCTCCCACTCCCCCTGCTTGTGTTCCCTCTCTCGCTGTCTCTCTCTCTGTCAAATAAATAAAAATAAAATCTTTAAAAATAAATAAATAAAATAGTCAATAAATAATTAAGCAAACATAGGAGTAGTGCTCCCTCCTGTGGCCAAAGTCCCAGAAAGTTTTCAAACGTGGGGAAGCTCTCACCTGCAAACCCCAGGTGGATCACAACAGAGCCAGACCCCAGAGAAGCCTATAGGTGCTGTATGTAAAGAGGATCGTGACTTTAAAGGCTGGGCTTGTGGTTTTGGGTCACGGACACAAGGAAATCGGAACACGTGTGTAAGTCATAAAACAAAGAAAAATAAAATTTAACTCAGTGCTGGAGTCTGGTAACATTAGATTTGGACATTTTAATGTCTACTGTGTATGAAGAAAATGTCTGTCAACATTTAAAGGGATAGATCTTCTAAAAGGAAAAAATGTTCTTGAGGTTTGTGGATTCTTCTCCTTATTATAAAATATAGTGGTTCTCAGTCAGAAGTGATTTTGCTCCCCAGGAAAGAGTGGCAATGTCTGGAGATCTGTTTGGTTGTCACAACTCAGAGAAGGGGTGCCGCTGGGACCTAGTAGGTGGAGGTCAAGGATGCTGCTAAATTTTCCACGATGCACAGGACAGCCCTTCTCCCTAACAACGAGTTATCTGGTCCAAAATATCAATAGAGCTGGGGTTGAAAAACTCTAATATATGAATATTCTCTAATCCTTTTAATTCATATGTATATAAACCTTCAGCTTGTACAAAGAATTTATTCAGTGCAAAACCAAATACATTTTGCCAAATTTCCAGCAATAAAGTCAGAAACTCAGAAAGGATGCTTCTTACAAACTTAGTCCCATGTCTGACTACATTCTTTTGGATTTTATATTGTCTTATAACTTGATATGCTTACAATATCTAGCCATTCTTTTCCAAAACAGAAAACATATTTGATGTTTTGGTTGACATCCTCCATGAGATATAAATTTAGATATTCTTGTCCCTTGGAGAAATACTGGAAGGGTGAAGTTGTTTAAATTGACTCCAGGTGGGTCTGAAATGTTTTCATTAGAAAAACATGCCCGCTAGGAACAAGTGCACTGAGAGCAGGAGAGAGGAGAGAGAAAAATCTACTGCAACATAGTCACCCACTCTGAACCAAGGAAAAGCAAGTCTTCTAGGACCAGAATCCCCAGTCTGGGATGCCTGTGGTGCTATGACAATAAGGAGAGTCTGAAAACTATCTTCAACATCTTAGAAGTGATCTAATAATAATTGACCATTTATGTATGAGAAGCTGTATTAGACTCCCTAAAATGAAAAACTCCCACATGCAGACACTATATACAAGTTCATTTCATCTGATGTAATATTGTAGGAATTTCTAGATCTCTCTTTGTGGTTAAAATAAAAGTTGCAAACCACTGGCTCAGGAAACCTAACAGTCAGATGAGTGAATATGGAAAGGAAACCCGTAATACAATGTTGCACCAACCTTTTCCTCCAGCTTAGTATTTGCAGTGCTTAGTACATACTTGGTATGTAACAGTAAATGTAGTAAGTATTCTGGCTGAAGCTGGAACTTTTAAAGGAGTAGAACCTCCTCAGCTTCAGGGCGCCTGGGTGGCTCAGGCAGGTAAGCATGTGCCTTCAGCTTAGGTCATGAACCCAGGGTCCTGGGATCAAGCCCCGTATCAGGCTCCCCGCTCAGCGGGAAGTTTGCTTCTCCCTCTATCCCTACCCCCACTCATGTCTCTCACTCTAATAAATAAATACAATCTTAAAACAAAACAAAACACTTCCTTAGCTTCAGAATGATAGTGACAGCAGTAGGAAAGCCCCAGGGGGAACAGCGGAAGGACCGTGGACCAGACTTCTAAACCCATTTCAGAGAACCCTTCTCCCACACCACCCCTGAGGATCTGCCTTTGTTTTTTCTAAGGAGGCATGCGGATTGTTTTCTTATGGAACTTAACGAAAACTCAAGCTCTGGTAACTTCTAGTCCCTTACCTTCACTACCCTCCCACCAGAGTCAAAAGCAGTATGCTCTCAGGGTGACGCCATTATTTTATTTGGGGTTCCTACCACTTGGGCTAGTACATGCTGGAACAGACCAAGGGCCCACCCCCTCAGTCTCTTGGCGAGCTCCCCCTCCATCCTCCGGTGCTGATTGGTGGCCCTTGGATACAGTGATCTGGACCCTCCTCCCCCTCTCATACCCACCCCAGGCAACCTCTTGCACACTCACAGCCCCACTTATGATCTACATGCCCCAAACTCCCACAGTTACCTATCTAGCCTAGACTCCCTTCCCCGCTGCAGAGCAATGCATCTGGAGATGTACTCAATCTCAAATTCAACAGGTCCCAGGTCGAAAATAGAATTCCCAATCTTTCCTCTAAACTCTTCTTCTTCCAGCTTTCCCTGACTCAGTACGTAGCACCATCATTCACCATCTTGCTTCTCCCAGAATCATGGTTTCATCTTTACTTTCTGTTATTGAATGACTTGTGTCCCCAAAGTCGTATTTTGAAGCCCTGACCCCCAGTACCTCAGAATGTAACTATATTTGGAGACAGGCCCTTTAAGGAGGTAATTAAATAAAAATGAGGTCAGGAGGGTGGGTCATGATGCAATCAAACAGGTGTCCTTACAAGAAGAGGAGATGAGGACACACAGAGAAAGACCAGGGATGAGCACGTACAGAAAATGTCCACGCGGGGGCACAGGGGGAAGGTCATTTTCTGCAAGCCCAGGACAGCGGTCTCAGGAGAAACCAAACTTGGCAGCACCTTGATCCTGGGCTTCCAGACTCCAGCACTGTCAGAAAACAAATGTCTGTGGTTTAAGCCACCCAGTCTGTGAAATTTTGTTATGGCGGCCCTCGCAGACTAGTGTGCCTTCTCCTTCTTACCCATCACCAAGTCCTACCACCCTACTTCCATCTATCTCTCCAGTCTTCCCTCTCCATAACCTCTGTCCCTGCCCTCACCCAGCGCCCCATCAAGTCTTGTAAAGATGCCTGCAGAAGCCACCCAGTGGTCTTCCTGCTTCCATTGTTCCCCAAAGACAGTCCAAGGTGGTCATTTAAAAATGAAAGTGGAGGGGCACCTGGGTGGTTCAGTTGGTTCAGCATCTGACTCTTGATTTTGGCTCAGGTCATGATCTCAAGGTCATGGATCAAGCCCCACATCAGGCTCCACGCTGGCCATGGAGCCTACTAAACCCATCCATCCATCCATCCATCCATCCATCCATCCATCCACCCATCTATCCATCCATCCATCCATATGAAAATGGAATCCTTCCCCTTGTTTAAAACCCTTTGATAGTTTCCCCATTTCTCAAAGAATGAAATCTTTGAGAAATTGAATGAAATGAAACTGAATGAAATTGAAAAAAATGAAATCTTTAACTTATCTATTTTTTTAAAGATTTATTTATTTATTTGAGAGAGCGAGAATGAGAGAGAGAGAGTACATGAGAGGGGGGAGGGTTAGAGGGAGAAGCAGGCTCCCCGCTGAGCAGGAAGCCCGGTGCGGGACTCGATCCCGGGACTCCAGGATCATGACCTGAGCCGAAGGCAGTCGCTTAACCAACTGAGCCACCCAGGCACCCTCTTTAACTTGTCTAAAGCCCAGTTCCGGCCTGCCACTCTGGCCTCCCCTAGACCCACTCGAACACCATGTTCCAGACAAGGCCATCTCTGTCAGTTCTTCCAATGGCCAAATAACACTGGTCTTCCCACCCATTTTTTTTACTTTGTTGGGCATTTTTCTTAGTCCCTCACTGGCATGTTGCTAATGCTTATGCATCCCAGTCTCAACTAAAGTGTCATTTCCTGAGAAAGGCTGTCCCTGACCTCCCTGTGTGGAAGATTTAGAAAAGCTTCCAGAAAAAGGGTAAGTGGAGTGCTTGCCACTCACCTCAAGTCTAGTGAGAGGAACTTTTTAAGATCCCTCCAAGGGCTTAAAAATGTCACAGGCTCATACCTAAGCAGGGGATAGATAGCAGCTCTATGCCAGGGAAGTAAGTGTGTTCCCTCTAATGATGCAGACATGACGGGAAAAATCAGTCTGGGTTGTTTTTTAAAGGATCCTGCCCAAAAGAGCAGCATGTGGGGAAGAGAGAAACCCGGTCATTTGAGGCAAGAGGCAGAATCTGTAAATGATCAGGAGGGTCACTGTTCATATCAAAAAAATGGCAACCAGATAGGCCTGGGGGGAGGGGGAGGTCTTCCAGAGAACCCTGGACCAGCCCACAAAGAGGTCAGCTCTAAAACCTGCCCTGCCTATAGAGAACACGATGCCATCTCTTGGTAAAAATGTTCCATTCATTCTTACTTGGCTTCACTGGCCCCAGCAGAGTCAGAAATGGCAGCCACAGAGTAAGAAAGGGAGTGGGAAGGGATTGGGGGAGTTGTCTTGGATCCCCATCCACACCAAAAATTCTTCTTTGCCTCCAGGCTCAACAAGAAGAGAGGAATCAGGGCGCCTGGGTGGCTCAGTTGGTTAAGCGACTGCCTTCGGCTCAGGTCATGATCCTGGAGTCCCGGGATCGAGTCCCACATCGGGCTCCCTGCTCAGCAGGGAGTCTGCTTCTCCCTCTGACCCTCTTCCCTCTCGTGCTCTCTATCTCTCATTCTCTCTCTCTCTCGAATAAATAAATAAAATCTTAAAAAAAAAAAGAAGAGAGGAATCAAGTCTTTTCTTTGAATTAGTATTGCAGCGGTGATTAGTATACAGGGTCTGACACTGCAAATTATTAAATTGAAAATAATGTATGGAGTGCACATTTTCTATTACTGAATTGGTGCTGGAGCTCACATAGGACTGAGAGACCAGGAAAGTCATGGAACCCACCCAAGATTTTTAAGAGGCCAGAGAAGGACTAGCCCCACTCAGCACGTTTGGAGGGACAAAAATAAAGTGGCTTCTATGATTACACCCCATGAATGCCATGTGTTCTGAGTACTAGTCATAGTGGCTTCAGATGGTAAGTACATAATCTGGGCTAGGTAGAGAAGGGAGAAAAGTTGGCAAGGGTCTGATGGGAGAATATAATTGTTGTGGGTATAAAGCCTCCAGGAGGTTAGGGTCAGAGAGTGTATTATTGGTATAAGATTTCAGACACAAAATACTTCTGGGTAAGAACACAGTCCAGTGTGTGAGGCTGGGTTAGGTAACTGACGTGCTTTGGAGCTCCAGAGCTAAGCAAAGAGATTAAAGAACCTGAAGGCTAAATTGTTATACAGGTACAGAAATCTTCTGGGATCCTGTCATGGCTTGGGCCATGGAAGATGACAATCCAGATCCCATTCCCTACCACTCTAAGGAAATTGCTCCTATCATGATCACCAGGAAACTCCAAAGTGTCACTTCCAACATAGGTGATTCTCATTTCTCATCTTACGTGTCAGTAGCATTTGACATAATTGAGCACTTCCTCGTTCCTGATACTTTCTTCACTTCGCTTCAAGGATTCCACCCTCTGATTTTATTCCTCTTTCCTGGCCACCCCTTTTCATATTCTTCCGTTGGATCCATCGCTTGTCCTTAATCATTAAATGCTAAAAGATCTAGAGTTCAATCATAAGAACTTTACTCTTTGCTGTCTCACTTCCTAAGAGATCTTACCCTGCCCTATGGCTTTAAATACCTCTATATAGCCCCCAATATATATGTCTTGCACCAACATCTCCCCCAAACTCCAGACTGCTTACTTGTTATCCCTGCTTGATATCTCTTTAGTAGAGCTTTCAAATTCAACATGTCCAGAAACAAATGCCATCCCATAACATGATCTCCAACTAAACTTCTTCCATTCTAAAATTCCCTCTCAGTAGATGGCACCATGATTGCCCAGTTGTTTAGGCAAAATATTTTGGAGTCAACTTCTATGCCTCTTTACTTACATCCCTCTTGCAAATCTTGTCAAATCAGTCTTCAATACATAGCAGCAAGCTCGCCCTGTCTCCCCGTCTCCATCACCCACCTTGGCACACACCATCATCTCTCTCTCTCTGTCTCTACACCTATCTCTCTGTAATGTCTTCCCCACGCAGCCAGAATGACCCATTTAAACATACAGCAGATCATTGCCTCTCTGTTCATTGAAGTCCCCCCATGGCTCCCACTCTTCCCAGATTAAATTCCAAATCCTTGACATGAATTGCAAGGTGATGTGTCTGGCCATGTCCCAGAGCTTTTCTAAGACTTTGCAAGGATATCTTAAACAGAGCTGTCTCATTGAGCTGGGGTCAATTTTTTAAAAAAAAAGAATTATCATGTTGTCTCAAAGAAAGGTCTCTGAAGGCGTGTTTTTGGAAGCTTCATCACTGAAACTGTTAATAAAATGAAAAATCTACCAGGTACGTTCTTTCCAGATTTTAATGCTTGATGTTTTCCTTTGCCCTCAATGCTAAAGTTAAACATCCTCTCTTCCGTGCTGGCTTCCTAATTCAGCTTCATTCTCAATACCCTACAGAAAAAAAGAAAGAAAGAAAGAAAGAAAGAAAGAAAAAAAAAAGCTGTTGTGTTTCCTCAGCTGTGTTTATACACAGTGATTGAATGGGAATCTGTGAAACTCGCGTCTATTACTACTGTAGAAGAGACAAGTCTATTAACTACCTTAAAATATGCATATATAATGTATTTAATCACTTCTAAAACCCACTTTTTTTCGTATTTTAAAGACAAATTGGGATAAGTCTTGAAATGATATAATTAGAAAGCATAATTTTTTCTTTCTTGGTGGTACATAAAGTAATGATTCCTTGAAATTGACACTATCTTACAGTTGATTAAATACTGAGTGTAAATCTTGTGGGTTTACGTTCCTCAATCTTCACACGCAGTAGTACATCATTCCATAGGACAATTATTTCTGCTACAATAAATTTAAATATAAATTGAGTTAGGAATGGGCATAACTTCCTCAGTTCCAAATATACGCGTTTTATCATATGTATAAAAGTGCTCCAGAAACTGCAGAGCATTCTACACAAGCCGGGTATTTCTTCACATTCCTAGTTACTTAGAATAACTACCCTTTACGCTCCGGGCTGACCTCTCGAAGGGCGCAAGGATCTGGGTTCGACAACTCGCGCCGCGCATTTGACGCGCGCCCCGCCCACCAGCCCAAGCCCGTCTGCGCGCACGTTCCAGGTACGAGACGCGAACTCCGATTGGCCACGGGACGCAAGGAGCGCGCCCCAAAGGCATCTTCCGAGCATGCGCCGGAAAGGAGACGCAGGCGCGGCGCGCCCCGCGCATGCTCAGTACGCAGTGGGCGCACCTTAAGCCCCCGCGCGGGGTCGCGTGGGTGCCGGCTGGCCAGCCACCGAGCGGCATGCAGGTCTGGGGTGTTGCCGCCCCCTCCCGCTCGCCCCAACGCCATGGAATACCTGCGGAGCTTGAGCCGGCTCCTGCCCAGCGCTGTGGGGCTGCCCCGGCGCACGCTGTGTACTCTGGGCCAGGGCCTGACCCCTGGGGCGCGTTCCGTTGCCGCCTGCGGCCGCGCGGCCCAACTCCTCGGGCAGAGCCGGGCCGCGCGGCTGTGCGAGCCCCGCCGGCCCCGCGTGGCAGGTACTGCGCTCCCCGCCCCGCAGCCCCGGACGCCGGTCTTGCGGTGTCCCCAGGGCCCAGACCCGGCCGCCCGACCCGACCAGGCGTGGCCGTGGCTGCTCCGCGCAGGCCTCGGCCCCGGGTCCGCCCTCGGGGCGCGCGTCCGGGAGTCCCGGCGGCCCGCAGTGCGGACCAGCCTGTGTGCGGTGAGCCTCTGGGGTCCCCACGCCCCTCGCTGCACGTGTCCCCGCTGGCGTGCTCTTGTGGGAAGGGTTTTTTTTTGTTTGCTTGTTTTAATGAGAGTTTCACCCTTATCTAAGTATTTCTCTTGTCTTCCCTTTGGACATGGACACATTTTTCCAGTTGTTCAAGTAAGGAATGGGGACGCACCTGTAGATGAGGCTGAAAACTTAGAGATTTCATAGTAAGAGTTGCTCCTGAGAAAGATTGGTTTGTCAAGTACGGTGTAACAAGCCGCAGGGGGTCGGTAGTGGGGAGGAGGAGGAATCGGAGTTATTTTTTCACCAAATGATAAAGCATGATGATATGTTAACATTTTCACAAATGTGAGAATGTAGGTGCTAATATTGCTCAGAAACAAGCGACATGAAAATGTATGGCTCTCAAAAGAATTGCGCTGGTCTTGTTTTCTCAGTTTTATACTCGGAAGCCTTCTGAAGTAACTCACCACCACCACCCCCACACTCACTAGAGTCTGAATTGGGGTACACCCCATATTCCCTCCTTTAATAATGCTTGGGAACCCAGTTTCAGCCCATCTGTTTTAGGACAAAACACAGATTCAGAATCTCAATGGAAACGTTTTATCTAACTTGTGGCTGATTAGCAAAATGCTGATTTATAGCCCTTTTACCTTTATTCCTCTGACCCTTTTATAAAAGGGAAACAAACCTCAGATGCTAACAGATTACATGAGACACTACGTAACGGGAAGGAATAAGATCAGAAATGAGAATATTTCTGCACGTTCTGTGGAGTCAGCATGATTACTTTGGAAGCAGAAAATAATTGGTAGTAACTTTACATTTTCTGCCCATTCCTTTTATGTTTAGTATTTTGAATGGTGTCCTTTGTCAGTCATTAAATTTACGTGGTTACACTTCAGAACTCATTTTGACTCAATCTAATACAGTTTAAATAGACTTTTTTTCAACTAAAGATTTTTCTTCATTCCAGGTCACTGGGGCCTGCATTCCAGTTCAATGGCTTATTTCATAAGTATTCACTAGTAAAGTATGGAAAAGTTAGTATGGAAGTAAAATCTAGGTTTCATAATTTATGTATCAAATAATCCTGATACTGGAATGCTGAAACTGGTGGTATTTAGGATCTATGTTTTCTAAAATATATCTACCAGTATAATTTTCGTGAAGAGCCTTTTTAAATTATGCAAAAAAAATGAACATTTTAATCTCAGAACACTGTTACATATTCATTTGACTTTGAGGTACCAGTAATAATTAGAATAAAGGCGGTTGGAATCCATAAATTATTCTAGTACTTCACCTAAACCATTACTTTTAAAAAACCATTCCCTGCCAAATCTAACATAATCCCCTACAGATGTTAACATTAGTAAGTAAAAGTTTCTTTTTTTCCCCCTCTAGGAAAAAGTTTCCAAAAAATAGTAAAATCGAAGACCACATAACAGAGTTATATTGTAGTTAATACCTATTGAATGATCACAGAGAATTCTCTTAATTTATTCTTCAGGTGAAACGCACCGGTTTAGAACTTCTGACGTCTCTCAAGCCACTTTAGCCAGTGTAGCGCCAGTGTTTACTGTGGTGAGTATGTATGGTATGTTTGATAACTTACACAGTATTTCCCATACTTACTAAGTTAACTGGGTTGGACTGGTCGGCTAAGGTAATACTTATTTTTTGTTTTATAGTGAATCATTATACTTTTAAGTTCTCTCGTCTTTGTGTTTTTTAGCTAGTGACCTGAGTGCCAGCTAGATTTACTTAACAGCACCCTTGGAACTTTGCTGTTGACTGTGGAAGTCTTCTTTTAATCCTGAACTGGTTGTTCGAATCACAGTTCAGCACTTCCTTCTCAAGATTTCCCTGTGAATCCATGTAAAAGTCCTTGAAGGCTGTTAGCCATAGGTGCTTGATCCTGTGCTATGCAACGTAATATATGCAGAAGCATTTTGAAGGCAGCAAAGTGTAATATTTAAGAGTGCATGCTTTGAAGGTTCATGATCTCTGCAACTTTCTCTGAAAAGATTCAGGAGAAAATAATAAGCAATAATGTGTATCACACCCACATATCTCGAAAGAGAAAAATTAGGCCATCGGGCAAAATGTTAGCAAAAGATGACACTAGGTGAAAGTCACATGGGAATTGGTTGTAAGATATTCTTGCAACTTTTTTGTAGGGCTTTAATTTTTTTTTAGAAAAAGTTGAATTAAAAAAAGTAATGTGCTTGTTCTGAACTAGCATTCCTAAATTCAGATCTCAGCTCTGCCTCTTAGTATTAACTTGGTGGACTCTGACAGGGTATGATAACGTCTTTATGCT
Organism: Eumetopias jubatus; assembly: GCF_037043125.1. Classification (NCBI taxonomy): domain Eukaryota; kingdom Metazoa; phylum Chordata; class Mammalia; order Carnivora; family Otariidae; genus Eumetopias; species Eumetopias jubatus. The sequence continues at coordinate 144,370,057 of NW_028274812.1, forward strand.
TTTGTTTTCTCATCTCTAAACTGGGGATTATAGTACCTACCTTATAGAACTGTTGTGAGGTTTGAATTAACAACTGTATATAAAACCCTCACACATGTAAGCATTCAATATATATTAGCCTTTATCATCATCATTATTTAGGCTTATTAACATAAGAACTTTTCTTTATAAACTATGCAACAAAATAACCCCCAGAATTACATATGAAAGTTAACACTGTTATTCAATGTTCTAGAACATTTGGCCAGGAATAAATTCAGTTATTAAATATTGAAAGAAGGTTCTTTGCAGGTGAAATCATTGTGTCGCAAGAACACCTAAGAAAATTAGTTGATACTATTTGAAATGAGAGCTTGCTAATCAGCTCGCTATAGATGATGTTACTTTACAAGATAAACATTTAAAAAAATCAGTTTGTATGATTTTTTATCAGAAAATATCTCATTAAAGGAAAACGGTAAAGATAAATTTTGAGATGCAGAAATACTCCTATATTAAGTTGAAAATGGAGGAGAGACTGCAGAAAAGTGTAACATGAATATATTGAGTAGGAAAAGTCTGGGAGAACATTCAATAAAATATTGGCGTGGTTTTCTCTAAAATTTGTCTTATGTGATTTATTTTACTTTATTTCAAATTTTCTGCAGCAGATATTATTTGTGAAATAAATTTGAGGAAAGCTAGTCTATATTACAAAAAATAGTTTCTTTTGACGTAAATTTGCCCTTTAACACTGATGGCTTATGGTACTCATATTGATCTTTGCTTGTGAAAAGCAAGCTAAAATATACACTGAGATTTTATTCTGTTGCTATTAACAGAGCATGTATACATTTCCATGGTAATAAGCCAGCACTTGTACCTTCAGCTATACCTTAGAGTTTTTCTGAACATGCGTATTTAATAGTAATTAGTACATTCCGGCGCATATTCAAACTTGACAAGTATTCAATACTTGTGGACAAGTATTTCAGAAAAATGTTTCCTCTCCTTTATAGGAAATAAGTATATTTTCTGCATCATGTCCTCTCTTCAAATTATCAGAAGAGGCCTTTTCTGTAAATCTTTGTTGATTCTACAACACTCACCAAAGAGACGACATAGCCTCCAGTAGATACTTAGATTCACAAGATAAGCCACATGTGGTCTCACTCAGTTCAGAAGGATAAAGGATAGGAAACGCAAAAGGGCAGCATCAGGTGCTTCCTCTTCCAGAGAAGTCCTTGCGGCCGTCCAGCAGCTTCTCTGGACCCTGTGTGACAGCAGGTGCGAGGAGTTGATGTTCTTAAAGGTGGGTGCAAGTTCCGCCTTAGCTTAGAAGCCCCATACCTTTTACTGTTGGTATCTCTTGTAACCATCTCCAAAGCCTCTGCAGGATTCCTGCAGGGAACACGGCCAGTTATAAGAGCCACCCCACCGAAGGAAAAGCAGGGGGATGGCTTCCCACCGGGTATCCATAACTCGTTCATAGTCTTCCTGGCCCCAAGCAATCTACCAGGCATTGAGCATTTTTACCATAAGCAATGTTTAGTAAAGCTAAAGCTTAGTAACACAACTGATACTCTTACCAGATTTCCAGGGGAGCCAAGACAGAAAGTTAATCAAAGGTCACATTTGTCCTAGCAGAGGAGAAAGGGATTCTTTTAACCCTTAACTCATAACTGAATTTAACCTAAAGAAGCAGTCATGGCTTATCTGTGCACTGCCGTATTTGGGAGCTGTCATAATACCATACGGTGTAATACTGTAAAGAGCTAGTTTGGGAGAAAATAATACCGTGTTTTTATTATCTGTCTTCAGACAAAATTTGACAAAGAGGGAAATGTTACTTCTTTTGGTGAGTATCTTTCATTTTCTTATAAATCACTTTTTCAATCTGAATGAGTGAATCTGATGAAAATCAAGAAATTGCAGTGTTTTGAGTAGGATAGTCTTTGTGTGTATGGGTGTATTGAAAGAGATCTATCTTCGGCATTTGTCCATCAGTCCTAATTGGAACTGGCAACACCTGGATTGTGCATGTTCTCCCAGAATTGGTTTCTGTTTTTTTGTCAGGAGCCACTTTCTAACAGGATGTTAAAGGAATTTTTTGAGAGCAGAGGCTGCTATGCAGCTGGAGCACATTTTGTTTCTTTTCTTTAGTCTCCCTTTCCATGCCCTAGTCCACATATACATCTCCTGTTCCACATTTAAGGCAGACTTATATAATACTACCGACACTGCGGTGGCAATGGGCAAGACAGGAGGGACAGGGCACTAGATGGCACTCTGCTGATGATCGCTCTTATGGACAATTACTAAGCATCACTTTACTGTCTGACCTCAGATACAGGCTTCATCCAGATCTCCCATGTGCTTCCAGCCCCATGATCCTGTTCCTGCTTTTGCCCAGATCCTGGTGGGAAATTTGGGGTATTTTTTGCCCACTATCTCCTTCAAATGACTGTTCTAATTAGCGCTCTGTCACAGGTGTGATTGGATGCCACTTTAACCATTTCTTGAGTTTCTTCATCCGTTATTCTTTCTCTTAAGTAATAAGGTTAGTTTTCGGGTGGGAGAATCTAGTGAGAAAACTATTTTCTCATATTGTATTAGTCCAAGAACCAAGAAAATTGAATTCTCTGTTCACAGATTTAAAATACTGAAGATAGACAACATCAGAAATATTCTGTAGAATCTGTATTTAAAAATAAAAATGATCCATTTCTAGAGCTAGAAATTGATACTGTCTTAATTGTGTGTGGCTGTGGATTTTATACTGGTCCCAAGGGACATCTAAATACAAAGAAATTTTATGAAGTGTGGATAAGATAAAAGAATTATTAGAGTTTGACCAAATTTAGCGTATGTTTTTGAGGTAAAAATGGCTATTAAAAAGACTTATTTTGGCTTGTAGAAAATGATGTCGCTGTTGGAGGAAAGGATGCCCTGATACTAAAGGCTTCCATTAATTGCTTTGGCACACTCTCTTTGTTGAAAATATTTCTTTTATAGAAAAGAAGAAAACTGACTTACATCAAGAATTAGGTCTTCAAGCCAGAGATTTGAGGTTTCAGCATGTGATGAGCATCACAACCAGAAACAATAGGATTATCATGAGAATGGAGGTAAAGGGTTTTATGTCATCTGCATTTCTCACTGGAATCTTACAAAAGTTCCTTCCTAGCCATCTTGATCAATATCTACGTTAAAAGCAATTTTGTAATGAAATGGCTGTGTAAAACATAGGATACTTTATAGTGTAATGTGTCATTGTGAGTGGAACTCAGACTTTCATGGATGCTATACATGAAAGGCATAACTCTGCTCTATTTTATGTAGGAAAAGTTATGACTGTAGTCTCTGTTCTCACTGCTTGAATTTGGTCTCTAGTTTCTGAAATGATAAGAGAAAGAATCTTGATTTATAATAGACATGTTCAGTTGTATACAGTTACATGTCATTATAGTATAACTTCAGCTACCAAGAACATTCTGGTTCTCCAAATAGACCAGGAATATCCCCTAAAGTTTATAATTTTAACTTAAATGGAAAGATATTCTGTGCTTATGGATTGGGAGGACAAATATTGTTAAAATGTCTATACCACCCAAAGCAGTCTACAGATTTAATGCAATCCCTATCAAAATACCAACAGCATTTTTATTAATTTTTTTAAGTTTTTATTTTATTTTTTAATTTTATTTATCCATTTGAGAGAGAGAGCATGAGCAGGGTGAGAGGCAGAGAAAGAAACAGACTCCCCACTGAGCAGGGAGCCCGATGCGGGGCTCAATCCCCGGACTCCAGGATCATGACCTGAGCTGAAGGTAGATGGCGCTTAACCCGCAGAGCCACCCAGGCGCCCCTAAGTTTTTATTTTAATCACCAGTGCTCCTCATAGCAAGTGCACTCCTTAATCCCCATGACCTTTTTCCCCCATTCCCTACCTGCCTCCCCTCCAGTAACCATTAGTTTATTCTCTATAGGTAAGATTCTGCTTCTTGGTTTGTCTTTTTTTTTTTCTTCCTTTGCTCCTTTACTTTCATAAATTCCATTTATGAGTGAAATCGTCTGGTATTTGTCCCTCTGATTCATTTTGCTTAGAATTATACTCTCTAGCTCTATCCATATCTTTGCAAATGGCAAGATTTCATTCTTTTTTATGCCTGAATAATATTCCATGATACACATATACCACATCTTCTTTATCCATTCATCAACCAGTGGATACTTGGGCCATTTCCATATCTTGGCTATGTAAATAATGCTGCTGTAAACATAGGAGTACATGTATCCCTTTGAATCTGTATTTTTGTATTCTTTGGGTAGATACCCAGTACAACAATTGCTGGATCTTAGGATAGTTCTATTTTTACCCTTTTGAGGAACCTCCATACTGTTTTACACAGTGGCTGCGCCAGTTTGCATTCCTATCAACGGTGCATGAGGGTTCCTTTTTCTCCACATCCTCACCAACACTTGTTTCTTGTGTTATGGATTTTAGCCATTCTTTAAGGTGTCAGGTGTTTCTCATTATAGTTTTGATTTAGCATTTCCCTGATAATAAATGATAATGAGCATCTTTTCATGTGTCTGTTGTTGGCCATCTGGATGTGTTCTTCGGAGAAATGTCTGTTCATGTCTTCTGCCCATTGTTAATTGGATTATTTGTTTTTTGGATCAGTTCTTTATATGTTTTGGACACTATCCCTTTATCAGATATGTCATTTGCAGATATCTTCTTCCATTCCATAGGTTGCCTTTTAGTTTTGTTGACTGTTTCTTTGCTGTGCAGAAGCTTTTTATTTTGATATAGTCCCAATAGTTCACTTTTGCTTTTGTTTCCTCACCTCAGGAGATATGTCTAGAAAAATGTTACAGCCAGTGTCAAAAAAGTTACTACCTGTGTTCTTTTCTAGGATTTTTATGGTTTCAGGTCTCACATTTAGGTCTTTAATCCATTTTTAATTTCTGTGTATGGTGTAAGAAAGTGGTCCAGTTTCATTCTTTTGGATGAGGCTGCCCAGTTATCCCAAACCATTTGTTGAAGAGACTGTCTTTTTTCCATTGAACATTCTTTCCCGCTTTGTCAGGATTAGTTGACCAGATAGTTGTGGGTCCATTTCTGGGTTTTCTATTCCTTTCCGTTGATCATTGTGTCTGTTTTTGTGCCAGTACCATACTGTCTTGATGACTGCAGCTTTGTAATAGAGCTTGAAGTCTGGAATTGTGATGCCTCCGGCTTTTTCTTTTTCCACATTGCTTTGGCTATTTGGGGTCTTTGTGATTCCATACAAATTTTAAGATTGTTCTAGGCCTGTGAAAAATGCAGTTGGTATTTTGATAGGGATTGCATTATATCTGTAGATTGTTTTGGGTAGTATAGACATTTTAACAATATTTGTTCTTCCAACCCATGAGCATCGAATGTCTTTCCAATTCTTTGTGTCTTCTTCAATTTCTTTCATAAGTGTTTGTAGTTTTCTGAGTACAGATTTTTTACTTCTTTAGTTAGTTTTTTCCTAGGTATCTTATGGTTTTTGGTGCAGTTGTGAATGGGGTTGTTTTCTTAATTTCTCTTGCTGCTGCTTTATTACTGGCATATAGAAATACAAGAGATTTCTGTACCTTGGTTTTGTATTCTGCGACTATTGAATTCGTGTATAAGCTCTAGTGGGTTTTTGGTGGTCTTTAAGGTTTTTCTATATATACTATCATGTCATCTGCAAATAGTGAAAATTGTACTTCTTCCTTACCAATTTGGATGCTTGTTGCCTCATTGCTGTGGCTAGCACTTCCAGTACTGTGTTGAGTAAAAGTGGTGGGACTGGACATCCTTATCTTGTTCCTGATCTTAGGGAAAATGCTTAGTTTTTTGAGTATGATGTTTGCTGTGGGTTTTTCATATTTGGCCTTTTTATGTTGAGGTATGTTCTCTCTAATCTGACTTTTGGAAGGTTTTCACCATGAATGGATGTTGTACGTTGTCGAATGCTTTTTCTGCATCTATTGAAATGATCATGTGGTTTTTATCCTTTCTCTTATGAATGTGATGTATCACATTGATTGATTTGTGAATATTGAACCACCTTTACATCCCAGGAATAAATCCCACTTGATCATGGTGAATGATTATTTTAATGTATTTTTAATGTATTGTTGGATTTGATTTGCTAGTATTTTGTTGAGGATTTTTGCATCTGTGTTCATCAGAGATACTGGCCTGTGGTTCTTTTTTTTTTTTTTTTTTTGTGGTAACTTTATCTGGTTTTGGTGTCAGGGTAACAGTACCCTCAGAGAATGAATTTGAAAGTTTTCTTTTCTCCTTTTTTTTTAAATAGTTTGAGAGGAATGGATAATTTTTCTTTAAATTTTTGGTAGAATTCACCTGTGAAGCCATCTGGTTCTGGACTTTTGTTGGAAGTTTTTTGGTTACTGATTCAATTTCATTGCTGGTAATTAGTCTGTTCAAATTTTCTACATCAATCTGTTTCAATTTTGGTACTAGTTTCTAGGAACTTAAGCATTTCTTCTAGGTGGTCCAGTTTGTTGGCATAGTTTTTCATAATACTCTCTTACAACTGTTTGTATTTTTGCGGTGTTGGTTGTTATTTCTCCTCTCTAATTTGTGATTTTATTTTCGGTTCTTTTTTTTTTCCTGTTAAGTCTGGCTAGGGTTTATCTATTTTTATTCCCCCCCCCCCAAGAAAACAGTTCCTGGTTTCATTTATTCTGTTGTGTTTTTAGTTTCTATATCATTTGTTTCTGTTCTAATCTTTATTTCCTTTTTTCTCCTGGCTTTAGGCTTTGTTATTTTTCTAGCTTTCTTAGGTATAAGATTAGGTTGTTTGAGATTTTTCTTGTGTCTTGAGGAAGGCCTGTATCTATATACTTCCCTCTTAGGACCGCTTTTGTTGTATCCCAAAGGTTTTGAACCATTGTATTTTCATTTTCCTTTGTTTCCATGTGCCTTTTTATTTCTTCTTTTATTTCCTGGTTGACCCATTCATTGTTTAGTAGCATATTATTTAACCTCCATATATTTATGTTCTTTCCAGGTTTTTTCTTACAGTTGATTTCTAGTTTCATAGCATTGTGGTCAGTAAAGATGCATGGTATGACTTCAGTCTTTTTGAATTTATTGAGGCTTGTTTTGTAGCCTAATACATGATCTATTCTGGAGAATGTTCCACATACACTCAAAAAGAATGTGTATTCTGTTTTAGGATGGAATGTTCTGTATGTATCTGTTAGATCCATCTGGCTCAGTGTGTTATTCAAAGCCATTGTTTCCTTGTTGATTTTCTGTTTAGATGATCTGTCCATTGATGTGAGTAGGGTGTTCAAGCCCCCTACTATTATTGTATTAGTATTACCTCCTTTATGTTTGTTATTAACTGTTTTGTGTATTTGGGTGCTCCCATGTTGGGTGCATAAATATTTACAATTGTTATGTCTTCTTGTTGGATTGTCCCTTTTATTACTATATAGTGTTCTTCTTTGTTTCACATTACAGTCTTTGTTTCAAAGTCTGTTTTGTCCAATAAAAGTATTGCTACTCTGGCTTTTTACTTCCATTTGCATGAAGATACTTTTCCATCCCCTCACTTTCAATCTGTGTCTAGGTCTAAAATGAGTCTCTTGTAAGCAGCAAATAGATCAGTCTTGTTTGTTTTTTAATCCATTCTGATACCCTATGTCTTTTGATTGGAATGTTTAGTCAACTTACATTCAAAGTAATTATTGGTAGAAATGTATTTATGCCACTTTATTACTTGTTTTGTGGTTGTTTCTCAGGATTTTCTCTGATCCTTTCTTGTCTTTCTTTCATGGTTTGCTGGGTTTCTTTAGTGGTAGACTTGGAGTCCTTTATTTTTTTACATATCTATAATTGGTTTTGACTTGTGGTCATCATTACATTTGAATATAACATCTACATATTGCAGTCTTTATGAAGTTGATAGTCATTTAAGTTTGGAACCATTCTCCCCCCCCCCCCGCCATGTTTTAGGTATATGGTATCATATTTTACATCCTTTCATTTTGTGAGTTCATTGACTGATTTTTTTATAGATATATTTTTACTGCTTTTGTGTTTCTAAACTTCATACTGTCATTTTTAGTCTTTCCTTTGCACTCAAAGATTCCCCTTTAATATTTCTTGCAGGGCTGGTTTAGTTGTCATGAACTCCTTTAGTTTTTGTTTCTCTGGGAAACTCTCACTCTCCTGTTCTGAGTGATAGCCTTGCTGGATAAAGTATTTTTGGCTTCAGGTTTTTCCCATCTAGAACTTTGAAAACATCATGCCACCCCTTTGTCTTGGAAAGTTTCTGCTGAAAAATCTGCTGATAGCTTTATGGGGTTTCCTTTGTATATAACTATCATCTTTGTCTTGCTGCTTTTTATATTTTTTTCTTTATCACTATATTTTGCCATTTTAATTACAATATGTCTTGGTGTGGACATGCTTTTGTTGATTTTGTTGGGAGTTCCTTGCCTCCTGAATCTGGATATCTGTTTCATTCCCCAGATTATGGAAGTTTTCAGCTATTACTTTTTCAAGTAAATTCTCTACCCAGTTTTCGCTCTTTCCTGGGACTCCTACAATATGAATGATACTACAGTTGATAGAGTCACTGAGTTCCATAAGTCTGTTCTGCATAATTCCTTTTCCTCCCTTTTGTTCAGCTTGATTACATTACTCTGTCTTCTAGGTTGTTAATTCATTCCTCTGCTCCTTCCAGCCTTTTCTTCATTCCATCAAACAAAATGTTTCTCATTTATTGACCCCTTTATCTCTTTATTATTCCTCATCTCATTAAGGATGTCATTGATGTTCTCCACTCTTTTCTCAAGTTCAGCTAGTATCCTTATGATCATCACTGTTTTAAATTTCCATCAGGCATGTTACCTATATATGCTTTGCTTAGATCTCTGGCTGTGGCATTGTCCTGTTCTTTCATTTGGGATAAATTCCTCTGTCTTCTCATTTTGTCTTAGTCTCTGGGCCTCTTTCTATGTGTTAGGAAAGTCAGCTATGTCTCCTCTTCTTAAAGATAATGGCCTTACGAAAAAGAGGTCCTGTAGGCCCTGCAGTGTAGTGTCCCCTGTTTCCCAGGGCCTGGCCCTTCTACGAGTATCTCCAGTGTGTGCTGGGAGAGCTCTGCTGTTGTGTCCTGGCTACTTTATCCTTCAGGCCAGTGATCTGCAGAGGCTCTCTTTGCCTGTTGTGGACCATGTTTGGTCCCTGGCCTGAATGTGGCACATTTTAACTAGGTGTGTTCTGGTCTGCTTGTGAAATGAGAGCTGTTGCTACCGCCATGGAAACCAAGGCCTCACAAAACTCCTGGGTCAGGAGATGTGGTATGAGCAGGGGATTGGGCTGGTCTTCTCAGGGAGGGGCCTGCTGCGCTGGGACTGAGACAGGCGTGACTGAGACGACCTGTTCCACCAGAGTGAGGGGTGGTGAGACTTGGTGTAAGCAAGTTAGGTAGTGAGGGTCGCTGCTAGGCTGGTTTCTGCAGGTGCCTCTGTGTTTATGCTGAGCGGCAGGGGAGGGAAATGGCGCCTACCTGTACCTTTGTTCCTAGAGTGGTCTCTCCATGAATGCTGCCTCTCTGGGATACATTCCAAGATGAGCAACTAACATTTCCCCACTGTGTGCCCCAGGTGCTCTTCAGATTGCTGTTTCCATGCTGTATGTCCAAGGTCTGTTTGCCCTGCCTTTTCTCCAAGAGCTGCCCCAGTGTCCTCTCTGCTCCATGCATGCTGACGTTTAAAACTCCAGGCTTTTAGCCCCACTGGTTACAAGAACTCATGAAATTCAGGCTCTCCTGCTTTTCAAGCCGGTTGCTGTGGGGCTTTGTTTTTCCTGTGCACTGTCCCGTGTGGTAGTTTATCTCTTATGCTTCCCCCCAACCACGGCTCCCTCCCCACCACAGTGGCCACAAGTTGCAGCTCCTTCCTATCTTTGTGGCCTCCTTTCTACTTCTGGTTGTAGAGTTTGATCTGCCAATCATCAGACTGATTTCTGGGGTATTTAGGATGGTTTAATAGTTACCTAGTTGTACTGGTGGGAGGAGGCAAGCCTAGTGTCCTGCGTCACCACCATCTTTTCCTCCCACCAAGAGCAGTTTTCACAGAACTAGAACAGATATCCTAAAATTTGTATGGAACCACAAAAGACCCCAGTTAGCCAAAGCAGTCTTAAAAAAGAAAAAGCTGGAAGCATCACAATCCCAGATTTCAAGATATATTACAAAGCTGTAGAAATCAAAACAGTATGGTAATAGTACAAAAATAGATCAGGAATAGAATAGAAAACCCAGAGATAATTAATCTTCCAACAAAGGAGGCAAGAACATGCAGTGGGAAAGAGGCAGTCTCTCTTCAATAAATGGTGCTGGGAAAACTGGACAGCCTCATCCAAAAGAATGAAACTGGACCACTTTCTTACACCATACACAAAAATAAACTTAAAATGGATTAAGGACCTAAATGTGAGACCTGAAACCATAAAAATCCTAGAAGAGAGCACAGGCAGAAACAGACTCTTCACTATAGAGAACAAACAGATGGTTACCAGAGGGGAGGTGGGTGGGGGATGGGGGAAATAGGTGTTGGTGAATAAAGAGCACACTTACCACGAATGAGCACTGATTAATGTATAGAATTGCTGAATCACTGTATTGTACACCTGAAACTAAGATAATACTGATAAGTATACTGGAATTAAAATAATTTTTTCTTTCCCCTGATCATTTTTTAAAAGAATTATCTCTTTGATGAAGAGAGAAGTGTGTGATGCAAATTTAGCAGAATGTTATTTGTACAGTCTAAATGATATGTATATAGGTGTTCACTCTGTAATCTTTCAACTTTTATGTATAAAAATTGTCATAATATGTTGGGGGAAAATGTGAAAAATCTCTAATTTTTATATCACTAATACAGTGGCCACAGGCTACTCTTCCAACTTAACGGATGCCAGTCTTTAAAGTAAATTTCTAATTTCTTGGTGCTCTAAATTAGAGTACTAAGGCTATGTTTTATCTTTATAATTTCAAATTAGCTTAATGTGTTTGGTGACAGTTTAAAAAGGCAACTTTCCCACTTCAGCCAAAGTAATCATGATTAAACTAAATCTTTTCTAAAAGTCTACCAAATACATGACTTAAGAATACCTTATCTTGTTTTCTTTGTTCCCTGTTGTTCTCCTGATTATCCTGGAAGTCTTGATATATAGCTTAATTCCAGTTGTGCTGAGATTGAGTTAGAAGTACATATATTTTTAGGCTTCCTTTCTTTAAAAAGTATGTCTTTTTTTTCTCTTTTAATAGTGATTTGGTTTAGGCTTAATCCAGAATTAAAACAGTATTAAACCCTATTTTATGAATGTTCTTTTCCTGTAGCTTTGCACCTTTCATGTATGTATGTGTGTGTGCTTGTGTGTACATATGGATAATTGTTTTTTTTTTTTTGGTTTTTTTTTTTGCAGTATTTGAAAGCTGTGATAACTCCAGAGTGTCTTCTGATACTAGATTATCGTAATTTAAATTTAGAGCGATGGCTGTTCCGGGAACTCCCTTCACAGTTGGCTGGAGAAGGACAGCTTGTCACCTACCCTTTACCTTTTGAGTTTAGGGCTATAGAAGCACTCCTACAGTATTGGGTAAGCCTGTTTTTATTTCACTTCTTGAATTTGTTCTTGTTTTAAAATGCTGTTGAGTCGGAAGACAAGCTGGTATTGTTTCAATGGCACCTTCCCTGACCACACCCTACCTCCAGACAAAAACATCTGTGAGGGTCCTGTGTGGCGAAAGTACTTACTTCTTAAGCTGTATGATCCAATCAAATAGATCCGAGGTCTCTAGGTACAGTTTATAGAGTCTCTTTGAGAGTCATATTATGACATTCATTCAGTTAAGCACATTTGAAGTTGACTGTCCTTTGTATAATTTTGATAACTGTATTTTAGGGGTGATAATTCAAAATACTTAACACCCTAAATAGGATATAAGAGAACATATCAAAAAAGTTTTAAATGTATTCTATTCTATTCTGTAACTAAATCGTGTGTTGTAAAACTGCATACACATGATAAACGTTACAGCTCAAATCATTCTAATACTTTATATATCACTCTGATTTGTGTGTACAATCCTTGGAGACCGCTAGATGATGCCACTGTTTGAGATCTACTTTGACATAGGAACCAGGTCTAATTCTTCTAATGATTCCCCCATTATGTGGATAGGTACTGGGTGTCTAGGGACCCTATCAGGCCCTGAACAACGGTGGTCACTGCCCTCCTGGCCCCACAAATTGTTCATTATCTTTTCTTCCCCCCAGTAGTCAGGATAGTACTGTTCAGGAACTGGCTGCACGCAACAGTTGGTTCTAGGGCATGCTAACCAGAGTGAGGGAAGGAAGCAGGTAAAGAGGATGTGCAGTGGGTGAGGATTGGATGAACCCAGGACCCTCCCTTTTGTCTGCCCTGCCCTGCACCGAGGGAGTAGGAAATGGCTACATCCCCCACTCGCTCAGGTTCATGAGGGAGGAGCACCAGCGAGCACCAGCCAAGGAGGTGGTGACTAGTTGGGGCACAGTTCCTGAACAGGGAGCATGCCGGGGAGGGAAAGGAGGGAAGGTGCAGTCAGTGGCAGGCTACGTGGGCTGAATAAGCTCTCGCGAGCTCATGCTGAGATAAGGAGTACATGCTGGCATTTGTGCCATTCGTCGTCTCACAGTCACTGCTTAACTCTCCTACACTGTTTACCAGCTGGTACAGAAGTATTTCAGTATTTTAACAATGGGTGTAGCTGTATCAGTGCTTTCCTGCTTGACGCCTCAATAATGAGTGTACTTTTGACTTGACACTGATTGATTTCTTAAAGTCCCAAGTTATGTTTTGGTTTTTGGAAGAATTTTTTTCACAGGAATTTTGAACTGTATTCTGTTTACAAAGAACACGGATATTGTTTACCAAGTGTAAAGTATGTGTTTTAACCATGGAATGGCAGGCTTTATTTTAATCAATCTTGCATTCTTTTCATAATAAATGTTTGTGGGGGAAGACTCTTATGAGAGTTAATTCCCAGTCCACCAAATGCAAACCTGGTAGCATTATGCATGGTTATCTTTTAACCTGGTAGATCTAGTTTTTGAATCATTCCAGCCCTGACCATGGTCTGAAACATTACCAGCCTTTGTAGCTATTACAGATTTCTGTGTTTAATCAGAGGATTCACTGACCCTGAGTATTCTAAAAAGATTGTTTTGATTCTTATGAAAGGTCATGTTGTTATCTAGATCAGCACTCTTCAGGGGAAACTTAGCATTTTGCAGCCACTGATCCTTGAGACATTGGAAGCTTTGGTGGATCCCAAGCATTCTTCTGTAGACAGAAGCAAACTGCACATCTTACTGCAAAATGGCAAAAGGTAAATATGGGTGATTTACCAATTTGGGAGGTAGACAAAAATATCTTAAGCTTCTCTCTTAGTAGTCCTGATAGAAAATGTTTAACATTAATTCAGATAAAAAAAAAATACCAATTAGTTTTGCTAATGGTTTTCTCTCTGTGCCTTCAAAGTAGGAAGGTAGCCTAGGTGGGAAGCTGAGCTAAAAAGGGCACATAGACTAATGTTTATTGAAAAGCTGTTTTGCATGAAATGCTGTATTAGGGTCTTTATTTTTGGATAGGAATTGATTCTTAATGTGCATGGTAAATATAAAAAAAAAATTTTTTTTTATAAGTTGGTGTTTACCATGAATATATGAGTGGGTCTGCTTGATAAGATACTTTAAAAAGATACTTTTAAATAGGGAAATGTGTTTATAAGTTAATGTTATTGATCATTTCTATACAATTACTGTTCTAGTCTGTCAGAGTTAGAAACAGATATTAAAATTTTCAAAGAATCCATTTTGGAGATCTTGGATGAAGAAGAGTTACTGGAAGAGCTGTGTCTGACAAAGTGGAGTGACCCGCAAGTCTTGTAAGTGTATAATCCTTTGTTATTTACTTTGTTAGGATCAGTCTTCCGTGTTCTGCAGGGTGGTTCTTCTTAGAGAACATAACGTTTTCTCCAGAATAGAAAATATAGGCACTTTTTATCCCCAGTTGTTTGACTATTTTCCTGTATATATTGCATCTGATTCAGTTTAATGAGGATATATTGAGTGTTTACTGTGTACATGTCACTGTGCTGGGCTGTGATGAATATAAACCATTACCTTTGTCTTCAAGGGACTGACCCCCAAAGTGGCACACAGATCTGTCCGAATGACTTAGCCTGGGGAGTACAGTGGAAGAGAGGGAAAGATATTCACATGGGGGCGGAGAAAGGGAGATGAAGGAAAAGTAAGACACTGGCATATATTCTGTAGCTTTGGTCTAATATAAAAATGCTTATCTTAGAAACCTTTTATCTCTTACAGAATTAGAAATTATTTACTCTTCTTATGCACACTCAAATGTTTACTTTTTAAGTACTCAGAATATTTCATTTTCTTTATAGACAAGTATTAGAAATAAATGGAGACACCTCTGTAATGTGTATAGTTTCCACAATCTATACAGATTTTTTTAAGCATCTTGGGACATTAGTTATCTATATTCTAATAAGAAAAAATTAAGATTATAAAGGCTGTTATATAGCAGATAGATACAGTATTGGAAACTTGAACACACTTGTAACTCTTGTTTGCTTTGCTTATTAGGCCAGTCTGTGTCTAATGTATTCTAGAAGTATCTTTCACAGAGTACTTCAGTCCTACTTACTCTCCTTGGTAGGGGGTGGGAGGCATGAGTTAAAGAGGCACAGAGTATGCTAATTATGCTAACTCTTAATTGAAGTGAAAAGAGCAGTGCTGGAATCGACCACGCAGAAGAGATGGAGCTGCTCTTGGAAAACTACTACCGATTAGCTGAGGACCTTTCCAACGCAACCCGGGAGCTCAGGGTACTGATTGATGATTCACAAAGTATCATATTCATCAATCTGGACAGGTAAGAAAGCATCCTACAGAACAATTAAAGGAACTCTGAAGTGATAAAGCTTTTAAGGAACTGTCATTTTGGGAGGAGTTATACCATCATTATCATCTATAAATACTATACAGAAAGATGTCCTTTTTTAAAGGAGTAGATTTAATTTCTGTGGTCTTTAATAGATGGTTTCGTGAATTTGCTGTGTATAGTTAGTGGGCCCTTCTGATCTAAGCCCTTCCCCTCTCCAGCCACCGTAATGTGATGATGAGGTTGAACCTACAGTTGACCATGGGCACCTTCTCTCTTTCTCTCTTTGGACTAATGGGAGTTGCTTTTGGAATGAATTTGGAATCTTCCCTTGAAGAGGTGAGACTATTATTTCAGTAATCTAGGGATTATTTTTTGTTTTGAAGATCATTTTTTAAAATGGATTTTAAGGGGTACCTGGCTGGCTCGGTCGGTGGAGCATGCAACTTTTGATCTTGGGGTTGTGGGTTCGAGCCCCACATGCAGAGTAAAAATTGCTTAAAAATAAAATCTTAAAAAAAAAAAAAACAGATTTTAAAGAGTCTTAACATGTATATACCCCTAATGAATTAAAATGTATACTCTGATTCATTCAAAATTCAGGCAGTATTTTTAGATCCTATTGTAACATAAATATAACTGTAGCCGTGGTTACCTCATGTTTCTCAACAAATGGAACCACACACGGAAAAGGTTTGACAAAACAGGTTAAACTGTGAAGCAGTGATCCCGCAGGATCACACTGTGAGGCTGTGGTGACACAGGATCGCACGATGAGATGGTGATCCTGTAGGATCATGCCCCGAGGTGGCAGTGAGCAGGATCGCACAATGGGATGGTGATCTCGCAGGATCATGCCCCGAGGTGGCGGTGAGCAGGATCGCACAATGAGATGGTGATCCCGCAGGATCATACCCCGAGGTGGTGGTAAGCAGGATCGCACGATGAGACGGTGATCCAGCAGGATCATGCCCCGAGGTGGCAATAAGCAGGATCGCACGATGAGACAGTGATCCCGCAGGATCATGCCCCGAGGTGACAGTAAGCAGGATCGCACGATGAGACAGTGATCCCGCAGGATCATGCCCCCAGGTGGCGGTGAGCAGGATCACACGATGAGACAGTGATCCCGCAGGATCATGCCCCCAGGTGGCGGTGAGCAGGATCGCACAATGAGGCCATGCTAACGAAGGACTCCTTTTCTAATTCTCAAGTGCCAGGCATTGGTAGTTTGCTTGCTTTATTTGGCAAGATCACAGAAGATTCTTGAATGTGTTATGTCTACTTTATAGATGAGAAAACAGGCTCAGGAAATTGAAGTGATTTGCTATAAAATCACAGTTGTGATCTGTGCTATAAAAGCATAGTTGTGATCTGAGCCCAAGACTTGCACTGTCCACTTTGCTGCCTTTTCACGTTAATATAACACTAAGCTGCCAGAGTTCTTCATATCTTCGTGGCCTGGTGTTTTCAGAAAATATCTTACTGTAGGATTTCTGGAAAATCTGAATATGCATTCAGCAGACTCTGGCTCTGTGCCCTCATTAATCTTCTTTTTTTTCTTTATTTTACTTCAATTAACACATAGTGTATTAGTTTGAGGTAGAGGTCAGATTCATCAGTCTTATATAATACCCAGCGTTCATTACATCAGTGCCCTCCTTAATGTCCATCACCCAGTTACCCCAACCCCTCACCCCCCTCCCCTCCAGCGACCCTCAGCTTGTTTCCTATGATTGTCTCCTCCCTCTGTTTTTATCTTACTTTATTTTTCCTTCTCTTCCCCTACCTATGCTTCTCTCTTTTGTTTCTTAAATTCCACATAGGAGTGAAATCATATGTCTTTCTCTGATTGACTTCTCTTGCATAATATTCTCTAGCTCTGTCCATAGCATTGAAAATGGCAAGAATTCATTTTTTTGATGACTGAGTAGTATTCCATTACACACACACACACACACACACCCCCCCCCACATCTTCTTTATCCATTCATCTGTCCATTGTGTCCTCATTCATCTAAAAGGTCAGTTCTCAGTCTCTTTGGCTGCCATCCTAGGTCAGCCCATGTCCTCTCTCTTCAGGACCCCCCCTTTGCTTCTGAAAAGTGGTCTGTAAAAGAAGCAAACCTGGTGGTCACTCTTCTGTAAAACTGTTCACTGGTTTTTGAGCCCTTAAAATAAACATCCAGACTCCATGGCCTGCAGGCTCCTGGTGTGTGCGCCCACACCTCCAGGCTGAAGCTGGCCACCTCGCCCTCACCGCAGGCCTTGGATCAATATTTCCTCACAGGCCTGCTTCCTCCTGGCCCCAGCTCTCCTCGGCTCCCACCTCCCCTGCCTGGCCAGCTTCTGCTTACCGCTCACATCCCAGCTTATGTGCTGCTTCCGAGGAGAATCTTCACTGAGGCACAGTCAGTGTTGGTCATTTTCATGCTCTTTACAATATGTGAAAGAAAAATAGATGCAGCACTTTCGTTCATTCATCTTATAAACACATGTTTTGGTGCCTACTATAGACTACGCACTGCTTTCAGCCCTGGGGAAACAGCAAGGCTGCCCTTGCAGAGGTTACACGATCGTAGAGGAGAGAGCAAATAGATACACAGTACGTTAGGTGGTAAGTGCCATAAAGAAAAAGCCAGGGGAAAGGATAGAGAATGTTCCCCCGGAGGTGAGATAAGGAGCATCTTAGAGATAGGGTGGTTAAGAATGTCTTTCTCAGATGACACTAGAAAGTGGGAAGGTCTGGAGGGACAGTGTTCTAAGCAGAGGGGACCACACACGTAATTTTTGGAGCAGTAATGGGCTGCGCTTGTCAGGTTCCTCCTGACAAGGTCAAAGGGCAGACAAGTGGGAGATGGTGTTGAATTTGTAGAGCCTAGTGAGGGTTTGGATTTCTTTTAAGTGTGTTAGGCATCTCTTGGGAGGCTTTTAAGCCCAAATGTAAGTTATTAAAAAGTTCAGAAGTAACCAAAAAACCTTGTGCAACATAGCCCAACCCTTGAAATTCTCAGAAGATAACTTCTAAAGACCTTTGCAGATTCCCCAGCATGTGGCTACAGAACTCTTTAAAAGTCCCTGTCATTCTTTCAGATCATTTTTGTTAAGAATTGTGTTTCTGTACATACACTCTACAAGCTAACTTTTATACTTTTTTTTCATTTTATACTTAAATATTTTCTCTCACTTAATGCCTATTTAAAAAAAAAAAAAAAGGATTTTTAAATGTTCCTCTCTGATAGTTCCAGAATATGCAGTCCCAGGTGTAGGGCAACCCAGTTATAATGAGAGGTGAGTGGTTCGTGTTCAGCTACTTGCTCAGTACAGGGTGATTGGCTCCCACAGAACAAGATTTGGATCAGTGCAAGGTCTCTGCTTCTGTGTAGACAGGGTTAGTATTAACAATGGTCAATCTAAGATAGGAAAAACTTTTTTTACTTTTTATTTTAAGATAATTTCAGACACTTCTAAGAAGAGTCAAGGAATTGCCATGGAGCTGTCACCCAGATTCTTGTATCACCGACAGATTCTTGTATCACCGACATTGTATCACATTCCCTGTCTCATTCTATCTTTATGTACAGCCTTTTTTTCCTAAAACCACTTGAGAGTAAGCAACAGATGTGATGCCCCTTTACCTCTAAGTATTTCAGTATATGCTTCCTAAAAACATGGCTGTTCTCCTCCAGAACCACAGTGCAGATGTGCAAATCAGGAAGCGGACATTGAAACAGTGCTGGTTTACAATCTGAGGACCCTCTGCGGATTTTGGCGTTTGTCTTGGTGCTGCTGTTTACCTCAGAGAAGATCCTGAATCACGTGGTGTGCATCATTGTCCTGTCTCTTTTCTTCTAGACCAGTGTTTCAATCTTTGTCTTTCATGGCCATGACATTCACAAAGCATACAGATTTGTAATTTGACCCTTGTACCCTCTCTTCATTAATAGATTCTGCCTGTGCAGTATGTCAGTGTTCTCATGTTGAGAGTCCGATCAGGAGGCACATGATATTTGTCCATCACAGGTGATAGGAACTTTGACCATTTGGTTAGGGTGGTGTCTGCCAACTTTCTCTCCTGTGAAGTTACTCTGTTTCTCTGTGGAGCGAAGTTTCTTGTAGGGAGATACTTTGAAACTATGTAAAAGTCCTGTTATTCATCAGATTTTCACCCTCTAGTTTTCACATGCATCAGTTGATCCAGAATTAATTCATGACTGAATCAAATATTACTATCATGGTTACCAAATGGTAATTTTCTTTCTTTTTTATTAGGTTTTTAATTCCAGTTTACAGTGTAATATTAGTTTCAGGTGTACAATGTAGTGATTCAGCACTTCTGTACATCACCCGGTGCTCATCACAAGTGCCCTCCTTCATCCCCATCACCTAGTTCCCCATCCCTCCCACCTGCCTCCCCTCTGGTCACCATCAGCGTGCTCTCTGTAGTTAAGAGTCTGTTTCTTGGTTTGTCTTTTTCCCTTTGCTCATTTGTTTTGTTTCTTAAATCATCTGGTATTTGTCTTTCCCGGGCTGACTTACTTTGCTTAGCGTTATACTCCAGTGACATCCATGTCTTTGCAGATGGCAAGATTTCATTCTTTTTTATGGCTGAATAATATTCTGGTTGTGTGTGTGTGTGTGTGTGTGTGTGTGTGTGTGTCTCCGTGTCTCCTTGGACATTCAGGCTGCTTCCATATCTTGGCTATTATAAATAATGCTGCTATAAATATAAACACAGGGGTGCCTGTATCCCTCTGAATTACTGTGTTTGTATTCTTTGGGTAGATATTTAGTAGTGTGATTGCTGGATCATAAGGTAGCTCTGTTTTTACCTTTTTGAGGAACCTCCATACTATTTTACACAGTGGCTGCACCAGTTTGCATTCCCACCAACAGGGCAAGAGGGTTCCTTTTTCTCCACATTCTTGCCAACACTGGTTGTTTCTTCTGTTCGTTTTAGCCATTTTGATCAATGTGAGGTGATATCTCATTGTAATTTTGTTTTGCATTTCCCTGATGATAGGTGATGATCATCTTTTCATGAATTTGTTGGCCATCTGGATGTCTTCGTTGAAGAAATGTCTGTTCATGTCTTCTCAATTTTGAATTGGATTATTTGGGTTTGGGTGTTGAGTTATATTAGTTCATATATTTTGGATACTAGCCCTTTTATCAGATATGTTGTTTGCAAATATCTTCTCCCATTCCATAGGCTTGCCTTTTAGTTTTGTTGTTCCCCTTTGCTGTGCAGAAGCTTTTTATTTTGATGTAGTCCCAATAGTTCATTTTTGCTTTTATTTCCCTGCCTCAGGAGACACATCTAGAAAGAAGTTGCTACGGCTGATGTCAAAGAAGTTACTACCTGTGTTCTCCCCTAGGATTTTTATGGCTTCAGGTCTCACACTTCAGTCTTTGATCTATTTTTAATTTATTTCTGTGTATGGTGTAAGAAAGTGATCCAGTTTTATTCTTTTGTATATTGCTGTCCAGTTGTCCCAAACCGTTTGAAGAGACTGTATTTTTCCCATTGGATATTCTTGCCTCCTTTGTTGAAGATTAGCTGACCATATAATTAACCAACTGAGCCACCCAGGCGCCCTAGCTGACCATATAATTAATTGCAGGTTTATTCCTGGGTTTTCTGTTGTGTTCCATTGATCTGTTTGTTTTTGTGCCAGTACCATACTGTCTTGATGATGATTATAGCCATATAATATAGCTTGAAGTCCAGAATTGTCATTCCTCCAGGTTTGGTTTTCTTTTTCAACATTCCTTTGGCTATTCAGGGTCTTTTGTGGTTCCGTACAAATTTTAGGATTGTTTGTTCTAGCACTGTGAAAAGTACTTTTAGTATTTTTATAAGGGTGTAGATTGTTTCGGATAGTATCGACATTTTAACAATATTCTTCCAGTCTATGAGCATGGAATGTCTTTCCATTTCTTTGTGTTGTTTTTAATTTCTTTCATCACTGTTCTATAGTTTTCAGAGTATGCGTCTTTCACCTCTTTGGTTAGGTTCATTCCTAGGTATCTTATTATTTGGGGTGCAATTGTAAATGGGATTTTTTTCTTTATTTCTCTTTTTGCTGCTGCTTCTTTGGTGTATAGAAATGCAGCAGATTTCTGTACAGTGATTTTGTATCCTACAACTTTACTAATTCATGTATCAGTTCTAGCAGTTTTTTGGTGTAGTTTTTAGGGTGTTTTTTTGTTTTTTTTTTTTTTAAGGATTTTATTAGAGAGAGAGAGCAAGAGCATGAGGTGGGTAGGGTCAGAGGGAGACGCAGACTCCCTGCCGAGCAGGGAGCCCAATGTGGGACTCGATCCCAGGACTACAGGATCATGACCTGAGCCGAAGGCAGTCGCCTAACCAACTGAGCCACCCAGGCACCCCAGAGGGTAGGGTTTTTTATCTGTAGTATCATGTCATCTGCAAATAGTGAAAATTTTACTTGTTCTTTACCAATTTAGATGCCTTTTATTTCTTTTTGTTGTCTGATTGCTGTGGCAAAAACTTCCAGTACTGTGTTGAATAAAAGTGATGAGTGGATATCCTTGTCTTGTTCCTTAGGGGAAAAGCTTAGTTTTTCCAGTATGATGTTTGCTGTGGGTTTTTCATATGTGGCCTTTATTATGTTGAGGTATGTTCTAAACCTACTTTGTGGAGGGTTTTTATCATAAATGGATTTTGTACTTTGTTAGATGCTTTTTCTGCATCTACTGAAATGATCATACAGTTTGTATCCTTTTCTTGTTGTGATGTATCATGTTGATTGATTTGCAGATATGGAACCACCCTTGGCAACCCAGGAATAAATCCCAATTGATTGTGGTGAATGATTGTTTTAATGTATTATTGGATTTGATTTGCTAGTATTTTGTTGAGGATTTTTGCCTCTGTGTTCATCAGAGATACTGGCCTGTAGTTCTCTTTTTTGTAGTGTCTTTATCTGGTTTTGGTATCTGGGTGATGCTGGCCTCATAGAATGAATTTGGAAGTTTTCCTTTCTCCTTTTTTTCTTTTAATAGTTTGAGAAGAGTGGATAATAATTTTTCTTTAAATGTTTAGTAAAATTCACCTGTGAAGCCATCTGGTCCTGGACTTTTTTTGGGGGGAGTTTTTTTATTATGGATATAATATCATTGCTGGTAATTGGTCTATTCAAATTTCCTATTCTGGGTTCAGTTTTGGGAGGTTTTGTTTCTAGGAATTTATCCATTTCTTCTAGGTTATCCAGTTTTTTGGCATATAATTTTCTATAATATTCTCTTACAGTCTTTTGTATTTCTGTGATGGTGGTTATTTCCTGTTTCATTTCTGATTTTATTTATTTGAGTCTTCTCTTTCTTTTTGATGAGTCTGACTAAAGACTTTCAATTGTGTTGATTTATTCAAACAACCAGCTTGTTGTATCTTCTTGTTGGATTGTCCCCTTTATTATAGCGTCTGTCTTTGTCTCTTGTTACAGTCTTTGTTTTAAAGTCTTTTTTTTTCTGATGTAAGAATTGCTACCCCAGCTTTCTTTTCACATCCATGTGCATGATAGATGCCTCAATCCCTTCACCTTTCATCTGCAGGGGTCCTTAGGTCTTGAGGTGAGTCTCTTGTAGGCAGCATGAGATGGGTCCTGTGTTATCCGTTCTCTTCACCCTGTGTCTTTTGATTGGAGCATTTGGTCCATTTACATTCATAGTAATTATTGATATGTACTTTTTGCCATTTTGTTCTTTAATGGTTGTTTTTGTAGTTCTTCTGTGTTCCTTTCTTCCCTTGCTCTCTTCGCTCACTATTAGTTGGCTTTCTGTAGTGTTACACTTGGATTCCTTTTTTTTTAAATTTTTTGCGTATCTATTACTGGTTTTTGGTTTGTGGTTACCACTGGTTAGTGTATAACTTCTGCATATAGCAGTCTGTATTAAGCTGATGGTTACCTAAGTTTGAACCCATTCTTTACTCCTCCCCCCCCAAATTTTGGGTGTCATACTTTACATCCTTTTACTATGCATCCTTTGAGTTTTACAGATGTACTTATTTCTGCTGCTTTTGTGTTTCCTACTTTTCATACTCTCACGGTCTCTCCTTTCCACTCAAAGAGCCCCATTTAATATTTCTTGTAAGGCTGGTTTAGTGGTGATAAATTCCTTTATTTGTTTCTCTGAGAAACCCTTTGTCTCTCCTATTCTGAATGATGGCCCTGCAGGATAGAGCGTTCTTTGCTGCAGATTTTTCCCTTTCAGCACTTTGAATTTATCATGCTACTCCCTTCTTGTCTTGCAAACTCCCGTCTGCAGTTTATGCTGAGAAATTAGCTGATAGCCTTGGGGTTTCCTTTATATTTAACTTTTTTCTTTTGCTGCTTTTAAAATCCTCTCTTTTATCACCACTTTTTGCCATTTTAATTACTAGGTGTCTTTTTTTTTTTTTTAAGATTTTATTTATTTATTTGACAGAGGCAGGGGGAGTGGGAGAGGGAGAAGCAGGCTTCCCGCTGAGCAGGGAGCCCGATGCGGGGCTCGATCCCAGGACCCTGGGATCATGACCTGAGCTGAAGGCAGATGCTTAACGACTGAGCCTCCCAGGTGCCCCTAGGTGTCTTTTTTTAAAGATTTTATTTATTTGAGAGAGCGAGCATGTGGGTGGGGCAGAAATCGAGAGAGGGAGAAGCCAACTCCGTGATGAGCAGGACCCTGAGATCATGACCTGAGCTGAAGGCAGGCGCTTAACCGACTGAGCTACCCAGTGCCCCAGTTGCTATGTGTCTTGGCATGGACCTCCTGAGTTGATTTTGTTGAGCTATTTCTGTGCCTCCTGGATCTGGATATTTCTTCACATAAATTTTCTGCCCCCTTTTCTCCTTCTGGGATCCCTATAATGCCAGTGTTATTACACTTGATAGAGCCACTGAGTTCCCTAAGTCTGTTCTTGTTTTGCATAATTTTTTTTTGCTCACCTGTTCAACTTTACTTTTCATGACTCTGTCCTCCAGGTCTGCTTCCTCTAGTCTACTAGTTATTCCATCTAGTATTTTTAATTTCATTGTGTTCTTCATCTCTGAATGGTTCGTTTTCATCTCGTTAAGGGCCTCACTGATGTCCTCCACTTTTAAGTCCTGAGTATATGATTATTACTTTGAATTCTCCATCAGGCATATTGCTTATCTCCATTTCACTTAGGTCTCTTGCTGTGACTTTGTCCTGTTCTTTCATTTGGGACATGTTCCTTTGTCTCATTTTGTCTGCCTCTCGGTGTCTGTTTCTGTGTGTTAGGAAAGTCACCTGTGTCTCCTGCTCTTGAAGGTGGTGGCCTCATGGGAAGGAGGTTCTGTCTGCCTGCAGTGCAAGGTCCCCTGTTCACCAAAACCTGGCGCTTCAGAGCTGTTCTGTGTACTGTGTGCACCATACTGTGTGGCTAGGCCACGTTTGCCTGCAGAGTCCAGGTATCTGCAGTGGCTGTTTTTGCTCCCTGTGGTGGTAATGGGTCAGTCCGAGCAGGCGTTTGCCAGAGCTGCAATAGCACCAAACTGCAGGATGCTTTCTCTGCATTGTCCCCCGAGAAGCTTTCATGCGTGGTCAGGGCCTGCAGTCTGACCAGCTGTCTGCCCCTAGCCCACTTTGGGGGCCACATTCAGTGTGCGTGGTTAGCTTCCCCTCTCCACGGGCAGGAGGTGCTTTGGAGTGGTGCTGGCCCTATAGGGGCAGCTTGCATGGGCCAGGCTGGGGGTGCTGCTTTTGATTGGCTCCTGCTTTGGAGGGGGTGGATGCAAACCCCCTCCCCCCAGGTGTGGGAGGCTTGGTATTAAGCAGGGTTTGCGTGGGTCTTCTGGGGGATGGGACCCGCAGAGCTGGGACTGAGGCAGGCCTGGCTGGAGGGTGTGGATGGGAAGCTCAGGGGTGGGAGGTTGGGTGCAGTGTAAGCAAATCAGTGAGTGTCATGCTGGTTCCCCCAGGCAGCTGGGGGGGGGGCGGGGCAGTGGATACCACCTGTAGGTCCTTTGTTCCTGGAGAAGTCTCCCAAGATCTCTGTCTCTCCAGAGCACCTGAGATTAGCAAACAACTCTCCCACTGTATGCCCCGGGTGTTTTTCAAACTGCTGCTTCTATGCTGTTTCTCCCCAGGCTGTTAGTTGTGTTGTCTCTTTAATGGTGGGGACTCAGTTTCCTCTCAGCCTCTCTGCTCTCCTAAAGTTGAGCCTGCTGATTTTTAAAATTCCAAGTTTTAAGTCCTGCTGATTGTAAAAACTCACAGAACTCAGCTCCTCTGGTTTTCAAGGCCAAATGTTACGGATAGTCGTCTTCCTGTGCAGGCACCCCAGTGCAGTAGTCTGGTTCTCTCCCTTCTCTGTCCTGGCAAGTTCCTTCCTCCCATGGGCAGCCCCACAGTTTCATTTAGCTCCCCACCAGGTCTCTGTACTTTCTGCCCTCTTTGATGTGGCCCCTTCTCCCACTTACTTATGGAGTCTGTTCTGCCAGTCTTCAGGTCATTTTCTGGGTTTACACTGATGTGTTGTCTGGTTCTACCTGTTGAGCTTCGGGTCCTCCTACTGTGCCATCTTCCCACAATTTGTGTTTGAAATTTCAAACTTGGTTGGAACTTAACCCCCCTAGTTTATCACATTTTGGCATTTTCAGATTTTTATTCATAGGTGGATTGTAGAACCAGTCTACAGCAAAGACAGTAGCACTGTCTTTGGGGCAGGGGAGGTCTCACTCTCTGGAGCTACCTGGGCTGTGGCTGATAGCCAGCTAGTAGCTGTAGATGGGATCCCTTCCCCGGGGCGGGGGGGTGGGGGTCTGTGGTTCCGTCCACCAAGGCATGAACATTACACTGCCAGAATAGTACAAGCTTGAAAATGACAGGAAAAATGTTTACTGTAAGTCAGAGGTTGCCAAACTTTCTTGGTTCATGATGCATTTAGTGTCTAGTGTCTTAGTAATTTTTTAGAGGATTACTAGACCAAAAGTTTATGACATTGTAGTTTCTGTGATGTTACCTAACAAGTTGTTTATGAAGTAGCTAGGTCTCTTCTGCAGATGTCATTGTGTTTTCCTTGAAAACTTAAAATAATCTGGGGTGTTGTGATACCCAGGACACCTCAGCTCACAGCTTAGGAGCTGTGGCTATAAGCAAAAAATTTAAATTCAGTTGTATGTCCTCTGTGATTATAACTATTAATGTTTGTATACATGTAAATAAATGATTTTAAAATATTGAAGCCCTTTTATATCATGTTTCCCTTCTTATTTATTCTCTGATTCTCTGGGTGCTATCAAGGCTTGTTCTTCGGTCCTTTCTATAGGGAAGAGCTGTACAAACAACAAAAGCTTCTTCAAGGGGCGCCTGGGTGGCTCAGTCGTTAAGCGTCTGCCTTCTGCTCAGGTCATGATCCCGGGGTCCTGGGATGGAGCCCCGCATTGGGCTCTCTGCTCAGCAGGAAGCCTGCTTCTCCCTCTCCCACGCCCCCTGCTTGTGTTCCCTCTCTCACTGTGTCTCTCTGTCAAATAAATAAAATCTTTAAATTAAAAAAAAAAAAAGCTTCTTTTAAGCTCTGGGGCAACCATAGTATGGGAATTGTACTGCTAAGGAACCTGACCTTTTGTGATTGAAATTAACTCGTTCTCTTTTAGGACCACAGAGTGTTTTGGCTGATTACAGGAATTATGTTTATGGGAAGTGGCCTCATCTGGAGGCGTTTGCTGTCATTCCTGGGACGACAACTAGAAGCTCCTTTGCCTCCCGTGGTATGAAGGGTCTGGGTCGCAGCAGTGTAGCCAAGGGTTATGGTCTGGTTCTGCAGGCAGACCGACCACCTGAGCTGGTGTTGTCACCGGCTTTGTGACCCTGAGCAAGTTATTTCATTTCCACATCTGTCAGTCAAGTCAGTGTCAGCAGTTTCATAGTGTTAGTGGGAGAGTTAAATAAGCTGTGGAAAGTACTTATTACTAGTACAGTGCCTGGCCTGGTGAACAGCTTAGTGCTCTATGCAAAATACATCACTCTGGGATGAGCATTCTGCATTTGGACAGATGTTGGCAATTCTGCAGGCTTTGTCATAACTCAGATTGAAATGTAGAAAATGTAGCGTTCTCATTAAGAAAAGATAGAAAAGTTTACCCTTTTTCTTACCTTTCTATTCCCATTACACCGGGAATGAGTACTTAGCGTACTGACACAGGGCTTGTAGTCTCCCCTTATCTGCTAATCACCTTTCCTTTTACTCATGGCATTTCTTTTAAGACAGACCCACAGTAAAATGATTAATTTTCCTGCTCTATTTAGATGGCCTCTTTACCTAAGAAGTCCCTTCAAGCGGACAGAAGGCTGGAAATGAAGCACGGCTTCCAGCCCGACAGTCTCGGACCAGGCAGGAGCGTCCTGACAGACCGTTAGGAGACATCAAAACGGAGAGACTGGGTTACTTTTCATGGTAGTCACAGGAAACTTCTGCTACTCTTTCAGATGTGATGGCACTCCACAATGCTGGAACTTAACTGCATTTTCAAAATTGAGGAAAGAAGCAAAAACCTTAAAATGCTGTTTTTATAGACATGTGAGAATAGATTGTATAGATTTTCTGATTTATACATGTCTCAGGCCAAGCAAAGCCTGAAAACTTGATAAGCCCACAGTGAACGAGATCAGGTAGCAGTTCTTAGTAAGGGGATCATGTTCTTGGGAACTTTGTGTCAGCTAAGGTAGCAAAATCCATAAAAGAACTCTGAAAGTTTGTGCTTTAAATCAGCCTTTAACGTACTGTATTTTCTTGTATTAAGATTTTATTCTCTTGACTCCTGAAACTATTTTCTCTGCTTGGCTATAATGGAAGCCTTTGGAAGTGATGTTGAAAGAAAACTATTTCCATCCTGTTACTGTTTTGTAGCTCTTAGGTCATCCCTGTCTTTGAGAGTAGATGGAGGTTCCCTCAACCACCCCCACCCCCCGAAAGTGTATGTAGCCCAGTTAATCTGTATGCCTACACCTCAGAGGTTCAAACTTCAGAGTGTCCAGAGCAGCTCTTCTACTACACATGTAATACTAGTAAAATCTGTATGCTGATAATGTTGGGGTTACCTGCTACTGTAATAGGATGTCATAGGAGGCAGTTTAGGAGTCCATTTACCAAGTAGTTCGGTAATGGGAGTAAAAATGCTATTCCAGTAGCTGGTTTGAGAGAGGATGGAGTTGTACTTTTCCCCACTCCCATGTGTGGTTAGAAGAAGCCACTAGAAGCTGGAGGATACAGGTGGCCGGGCTGGGTTGGTCTCAGCACAGAGTGGCCCACTTGGCACCTCCCTGTGGTCAGGGGCACGCTTTGAGGTGTGGGTGTCGGAATGTGGGTATACAGAACTCTCTAGGGTCATAAATGTGATGACCGAAGCCAAAGTGTCTTTGATAACCTTTCGATCTTATGGGACACTCCGCTTTCTCACACCTCAGAGCGCTGCTGCTGCTGTGACTTCGCTGTGACATGGAAGAATTGAAAGCCCAAGGGGTTTGATTTGACTCTGATCAGGCACAGAATCTGGGCCTTTTTCCTTTGGGTTTGAGTTTGTGGACTTGGGTAAAATTTTTTTTCCAGGAGTCATGTTTCCTCAACAAAACGGAAATACAACTACCTCTTAAGTCTGATGTAGAGAAGTTACTGGTGAACCAGTAAGATTTCAAAATGTCAACTCGCTCTGCTTTGCAGATAGGATGCTTCTTACCTAAGACGTTAGGCGATTTTAAATTTTGAGTTAAAATCACTGAGCACAAGTGTTTGGTTATGTGAACGAGCAAGCAGTCTTATTCCCTGTTTAACAAGGTCAAGGAATGATATTCTTAACAGACTGTTTTTGGAAGGCCTCTAAGGAAATGTGGCAGAAGATAGCAAACAGACTGTGAGAAATAACCACTAAATAAAAACCTTTTGGGCACGTTATTCCAAGAGTTGTACACAGCTTTACACAGCTTTATTTTTGGAGTTTTTAAAGATTTTATTTGGGAGAGGAGAGGGAACACAAGCAGGGGGAGTGGGAGAGGGAGAAGCAGAAGCTGCGTGGAGCAGGGAGCCCGATGGAGGGCTCCATCCCAGGACCCTGGGACCATGACCTGAGCTGAAGGCAGACGCTTAACCGACTGAGCCACCCAGGCGCCCTTGGGAGTTAATAGTTATCTAACAAACTTTAATCTCAGGATTTACTTTCATTACTTTAGTAATACCATGGAGGTGCTCTAATGGTGCGTGGACAGGGCATTCAGAGATCGCAGTTCATTCCCAAATGCACTCCACATCTCTCTAGGTCTGTGATTCAAAGGCACGGAAACCATGTTGATCGTGAAGTCTTGAAGCAAGTTGTTACATACACAGGTAATAGAAAAATTGCAAATATGTACATGTGTTTTGACATCTTGAAGTAACTCCATGACCTTTAAGCTCAGATTTGTGTTAATGAGAGATTAAAACCCTACAAGGTGTTTCCATTTTTGTTAAGCATTTCAGAATCCATGCTTAGAGCTTAGAGCTACAGTTAGTACTTAGATTTAAAATGTAACCCACCTCTGGGGCAATGCACTGGACTCTGTAGGCCAGTTTGTACATCTTTGCCATCCAGGTCGACCTTTGGTACTGGAAATACAACTTTGCACTTTTGAATATGGGATTAAGATGGTTAAATATCCTGTATAAATCCTACGTGAGAACTTGCTTCTGTCTGGTATGTTTAGACATTGAGAATGATTGTGTGTCAACACAGGCCCTCTTGGTCAGGGAAGCAGATCCTTTCTTTAGCAATGGTGGTGTGAGAACACAGACTTCTAAGGAGAAGGCCCAGTACGCTGCAGTTATCAGCATGTTCTACACGTAGACGTCCGTTAAGTCATTCTGGCCCCTTTCATTGTTACCCAAATGAAACCAAAGGGTGTCTGTGCTTTTTGCTTTTCCCTAGGGAACCGGCAGCTTGCACACTTAAGAGGACCATCACGGGTCATCCGAGGTGCTGTCTAGGTGTGTGTGCCCATTTTTCCCTCCATACTCCCCTTATGCTCACAGTATTAACTCGAGTAGCTTTCCCTTGATTTCTAATTTAACTTAACTCCTCACCTGGATTCCTGTCTTCTTTGAACCACTCTCTACATTGCCTCTAGAGACGCTAAAAAGGGTTCTTGTCATCAGTTACTTTGCTCCCTGATTGCTACAGAATCCGTAATAACGCCTTCACATGTTCAGTGAAGCTAGAAGCCTGGGTCGATTCCTTTCCCTCAGATATGCCCTTCTGTAGGAACTGCAGATGAATCCCAGCCAGCCCGGGAACCAGAGAGGCCGGCGCCCGCTTCCCTCCCAGGCGCTGGCCTCGGGCCAGAGAGCTTGCTGGCGGGGTGGGCACGGCTTGTACCAGCCCAGCACAACACGGACTCCTCGTAAAGGACACAGAACCCGTGCAGTCACTGGGTTCAACTGTTCGAACAGCCGCTTCTACAAAAGCAGTTGAGGGCATTAAAAGGTGAGCTTTTAGTTTTATATTTGTCCTTCACTCTCTGAAACCCTGTGGAGTTGTGAGGTTCTCCCTCACCCCCCCTACTTTTCACTGTACTATTTCTCTGCTCACTTTTTCCCTGTATACTGTGCTTTCTATTTCATTTTGATTGGAATGGGTCACCAATTTTAAAAGGACATTTTTAGGAGAAATGGACAGATTTTCCTAAGAGCTAACCAGAGAGTCCTTTCCAGGCATCAGCCCTAGGTATTTGTGTGGAAGGGGAAAGCAATTGTACAGCAGGTCTGAGCCCCAGGTTTCAATACAAGGGAAGCAAGAAGGACGCGCTGGAAGGGGACACGAGTAAGCAGAGTATCTGTCATCTTTCCCTGGGAAGAGGCCTGTCTCCACTCGAGGAGCCCCACCTCTAGCAGGATCTACCC
The DNA here is from genome assembly GCF_037043125.1 of Eumetopias jubatus. NCBI lineage: Eukaryota > Metazoa > Chordata > Mammalia > Carnivora > Otariidae > Eumetopias > Eumetopias jubatus. Next base: position 144,400,956 of record NW_028274812.1, read on the forward strand.
GGGCTCCCCTGGATGTGCTCCTCTGCCACCAGAATGCTCACCCTGGAGATGACTCGGCACAGGGAGGGGACGCAGAGTAGGGAAAGGTAGTGAAGTCTTTAATGGAGGTCGAAGCTGTAGACGTGCAGTGCCCCGGAGAGTCGGGCTCCCAAAGAACTCCTTCCAGCAGCAACGACAACTTGGTTCTGTAGGGGACAGAGAACAGGACTGTTGGTCACGCCTGGGAAGCTCCTGCCCTAGTCGCGGCGTCCTGCTGTGCTTGGGTGACACGGGGGTGGAGACGGGGGCTAGTGCCACGAGGTTGCAGAGACGCGGACTCAGGCAGCTCGACTCAGGTGCAGGCTGAGTCCCAACTCCAGCCCCTTGCTGGGGGCTCACTTCAGGGGCCACTTTCCTCATCCTCAGACTGTCCATGTCCACTTGTCAATAGAACTGAACTAACTTGGTCCTTCAGGGCCACAATCCCAGGTGGGTGTAGTGAAAGTGAAGTAATGTGAACGTTCACTACAGTGAACTTGCAATGTACAGAAATGAATCGACTAAATTACTTACAGATCTCTAAGGGTTGACAGATGTATAAATTTTTGTATAATTCATATGGGTACTTGATAATGTCTAACTTTTGGAAAATGAGGTTTAAGAGTAAGCCAAGCTTGGGGCGCCTGGGTGGCTCAGTTGGTTAAGGTTAAGCGTCTGCCTTCAGCTCAGGTCATGGTCCCAGGGTCTTGGGATCAAGCCCCACACATGGAGCAGGAGCCTGCTTCTCCTCCTCCCACTCCCCTTGCTTGTGTTCCCTCTCGCGCTGTCAAATAAATAAAATCATTAGAGTAAGCCCAGCTTATGATGTAATTTTTGAGATTCCCCCCATAAACTTAATAATCCATCGTTTTTTTTTTCTGGAATAGATTCAAGCAAGGGCCACTTGAACTGTGGGCCACCAGAGGGCAGTGGCCTTGAATGCCCATAAACTGCAGCCAGGTCCACTCCACTCTTTAGTCCTTAATCCTATCCTGATGTGTATTTTATTCTACTTCCCATGTGTATAAATGGTGTTTTTCCTCAAAGGTGGGGACTTTGTCTCAGAGCCTGCACAGTTCTATGCAATATCCTATCCTAGAGTAAACGAAGGCATGCATTCAGTGGTCTAGCTGGAGATTGGAAGATAAACCCTTTAACTGCTGTATCCATTAGAATCCAAAATGTGCATACCCTTTGATCCAGCAGTCTTCCAAGAATATCATTAGCAGGGATATTTGCATAATCATAAAAATATACAGCTGTGCACGAATGCTCACAATAATAAGAAAACTGGAAATAATTTTAAATATGAGAAAGTGAACCAAATAAAATAGGGTGCATCTGGACCATACTCTGCAGCCCTGAAGAAGATCGCTCCACCTGTATTTGAGAGGAAGCGTGATACACTGGAGTACGCGAGCAGGAAGCAGCGACAGGAGAAGAGTGTGTGTTTGTCCCTAGAGTCCTACAGAAACCCCAGGAGTCTGGAAGAAAACATTTAACGGTGGCTATCCGACGTGGCAGGGGTTTGCAAGGTTTCCTGAAGGGCCCTGGCCAGTATTCATACGTGAGGCTCCGTGGGACAGCAGTCTCTGAGAACGTGCGGGGCCGGGGCCGTGGTCCGAGGAAACCACGGACACAAATTTAAACTTCGTTCCTTTTTTCCCCCATCTAAACAAACCATTTTTAGCTCACGGGCTGTACAGAACTCGAGGCAGCCCGCGGGCTGTAAGTTGCCGAGCTCTGCCCTTGGGGGTGAAACTGGGAAAGTGATGGGACTGTGTGTGGATGTTCCTTTTTTGTGTTCCTCTTTTTCAAACACAATCTGAACAATAAAATGAGATCATCCGCACCCCAGCCTTAGCCAGGAGTGCAAGCCTCATACCTTGTCTTTCGACCGCACGGTGACCACAGAACTCCCAAACCTTGAACTTGCCTGTAAAACAGGGGCTGTTAATGGTCTTTGCAAGACATACCATATTTGATCAGTTTAAAAAATAAGGGAAAGGGCACCTTCATGGTTTTTCTTTCTTCATTCCCGTAGGAGGTACTCACCTCAGGAGAAACCAGTACGTACTGGGCCTGGAAGGAAAGGGTGAGAGGGACTGGTTACTGTGGCGGGTTTTAACTGCAGCCCCACATGCACACTTCCACACTCTAAGCCCTGCGCTTTGTTGCCCTTTGACACAGGAACTTAGCTCAGGGCAATGGATGCACAGAGGTGTTTATACATGAATATGTGTATCCTTATTTAAAACTGAAATGAAATGGACTAAGGGGCTAATACTAATATTTATTGTTTACATAAACTGTGGCTTATCCACAGAGTAGTAGGCAGCTGGGAAATCTACTGTAGGAGAATGTAAGCAGGCATAAAGGGCAGTAAGACAAAATCTGGTTACAAATTGTGTACAACAGATCGCAGCTAATAAAATACATTCACACAGTGTAGTGAGGAAGAGACCGGTTTGGTGCAGAGCCCCATCCTTTCATTTCTGAGCACTGTGACCCAGAGCATCTTCCTCTCGGATCCTCTCCCCCCACTGGGCATAGTGCCAACTTACCAGCCTTGATGTGAGTTAAGAAGGGGCTGGGAGGGAGGGCGAGATCTCTAAGTGCTTAGCATAGTGCTAGGCACAGAGTAAAATGCACAGTGAGAGCCATTAAGGTCAGGAAAAAATACCAGAAGGATATACGTCAAAAGGTTAATTATTTCTGCAGAATGTACTTCTCGGTAGAAGATTTTTATGCCCAGGGAACCCTTAAGGAAACCCACCTGAGAAAAGGAGTAAAGGAACAGGGGTGCCTAGTGGCTCAGCAGTTAAGCGTCTGCCTTGGGCCCAGGTCATGGTCCCAGGGTCCTGGGAATGAGCCCCCCGTCGGGCTCCCTGCTCCGTGAGGACCGTTACCCCTCTGGCCCTGGCCCTGGCCCTGGCCCTGCTTGTGCTCACTCTTGTTCTGCACTCTCTCAGATAAGATCTTTTTAAAAAGGCAGTGAAACAGGAAATAAGATGAGACTGCAGTGGCCAGGTCCTGGTTTCTCTGCCGTGGGCTCCCATCCAGGCGGCGGGCTGGGAGCGAAGCAGCCGACACCACGTCCAGAGACTGCAGCCACAGGCACCGCGCTGCAGACCTGCCAAGAGCCCAGGGCCACTTGTGCCTACACACACAGGCATGTGACTGTGTCCTGACCGCGGACAGTCCAGCTAACAACTCGAGGATCTGCAGTGGACGCCATTTTACGAGGCATCAGGTAGCCTCCTTTGCCAACACGGCATAGATTTTGTACGGGCACGTTACCTTTTCTTCAGGACACGGAGCTATCCATGATTCGCATCTGCCTGTCATGTCACCGGAGGTGATGTGTTTGCCATTATAGACATAAACACGGCCGTCTTCCCCCCCCAGCAGTCCGGAGGTGACGTCCGTGATCCTCAGGGGGGCTGCCAGGATGATTTCATCTGCAAGCCATAGAAACCACAGGGTCTCCCTCCTGTCATGCTTTCCATTGTCCTAACCCAACCGCCCACAGGTCAGATTAGTGTGTCCTTCACGTAGTCCACCCTCCCCACCCTCTTGAAGGCTCTCCTGTTACCGCCTTCAGGAAGTCTAGCTCACTTGGCTCTGGTCTTGCCTAACTCGAAATAGACAAAGGCCCTTGGGCCACTGAGCTGTTCATTATGAGGGCAGAGGCTACATGATCCAATTAGGGGACCAGTCTGTTGAGCAAAGGGACTCGATTCTTGGCCAGAGGCCCTGTTCCTTTCCCACCTAAGCCATCGCCATCCAGGTCACTCAAGTGCAGAACTCCACCAAATCGAGAGAAGCGGCGGTCCCCGCTGAAGGTGCTGAGCAGAGAAGGCTGTGTGTCGGGGGTCAGTTCATACATCCGAGTGGTTCCGCCCTGGTGCAAGGTCATGGTCAGGAACGCCATTTTGGACACCTCATCTGAAATAAACCAGGGCGGGTGGCGCCTGGGTGGCTCAGTCGTTAAGCGTCTGCCCTCGGGGCTCAGGTCATGATCCCATGATCCCGGGGTCCTGGGATCGAGCCCCGCATAGGGCTCCCTGCTCCGCGGGAAGCCTGCTTCTCCCCCCTCCCACTCCCCCTGCTTGTGTTCCCGCTTTCGCTGTGTCTCTGTCAAATAAACAAAATCTTTAAAAAATATATTTAAAAAAAATAAATCAGGGCACAGTATCTGGTGCCATCCCAGGAATGAAGAGAAGACAAAGCACCGAATGGAGCCCTAGTCTTCCTTCAGCCTTCCATGCCTCAAGTGACACAGCGGCTCAGGATCACAGCCAGCCATCTTCAGTGGGAAGGTGCCGCAGGCTTGGGCACGGAGACCCAGGCGTGGGGCACGTGTGGGGTACCCCATCAGACAGCTCTGACCCCGCAGGAGTCTCCATCTCCCCTTACACCGCAAACTGCCCGCGTCACACTCCCGACAAACCCGACAGACTAAGTTCTTCCCGCGGCCTTCCAGAACCTGACCGTGACTTCCGGCTAGAGCCGTCGTACAGTCCGTCTCACCAGCCGGACTCCCTCACGGGCCCAGGGCAGGGACACCGCCTTGCATTGTGGCTCATACTTGCAACTCGGAAAAACTGTAAGTCGTACTTCTCCATTATCACTGACTTTCAGGATTACTGTGAAACAGTCGAAAATCTTGAGTGTCAAACTTGTGAATGCCAACACTTTTTATGTATCATAAAAGGTGTGGAAAATGCCCCCCAAAAATTATAAAGAAGTTCTAGAACATATACTGCTTTCTGGAGTTTGATACCCACATGTGTATTAAGCAAAATGGAGATTGTTGCAGATTATAAAATTTTATATGTTTTACGTTTAGGCCATTTCTAACTGCTGTTTTAATTAACACTGTGATAAAGGGATCCTTTCCTGCAGTTTGGAATAGTTCCTGGAGCAGATTCTTAGAAATGGTCCAAACAGCATCCAAGGGAATGAGTATCTCTGAGGCTGTTGCCCTTCTGCCAAACCTTTCTGGAAGGGGCAGCATCAGTCCACCTGTCACCAGCACCATAGGAATGCCCACCTCATCTCAGCCTCGCCATGTTTGAGTAGCATCGTTTTCATACTGAAGATACTTCACAGTTACTCATCAGCACCCTAAAATCCCCACTAAATATTTAGGCTCCGGGGGAAAGGGACAGGCCTCACGGGGTCATGCTCCCAACCACCGCCCTCAGGGATCTCCCCGCAGGTACATCTGACCGTTCAAAGTGCAGTGAGTCTGTTACCAGAGAGCCGGGATGCCCAAACTGCACTGAGGGATACTGATTGTCTTTCTCATAAATAAATACATAAGGTTAATTTGTATATAATACAGATATGTAAATTTACCTTTTTATATTGTTATATAGTATTTTGTAACAGGAAAATACCAAGACCGGAAGGACATTAAAACAAAGTCTGGAAAGCTCTAATCACAGCACTCCAGTAGAAAAGTGAAACAAACAAAATCACTAATGGGTGTTGTGAAAGTTTGGAAAGAGCTCTGTGAAAGGGGGAACCCCCACTACTCCAGCTAAGTCCGCATCCGGGGTTACAGTGCTGTGTCCTTAATCATGCAATGAAAGATCTAGCCTTCTGGGCCGCTGGCCGGCGCAGTCCACAGAGCATACACATCTTGATCTCCCAGCCGTGCTTAGTTTAAGCCCCACGCTGGGCGTGGAGCCTAGTTAAAATGAAAGAAAGGAAAGGAAAAAAACACGTAGCCATTCTTTTGCCCAATCCACTCTGCTTATTTTTCTAATGTGTGCAAAAATCTTCCTGAAAAATAACTTGACAATATGTAAGAAGAGCCTTATTGGTAGACCCTCTAGTCCAGGAATTCCTTCTCCAGGATATTTTAAAAACTATTTAGGAGGCAGAGTTTTCTGTACATCGATGTTCGAGAGAGAAGACTGTATTCACAATAGTGAATAATTGGGAGCATCCTTTTCAGCTTAAGTTTTTAAATATCTGGATAAGGGGTGATTTCTATATACATCTTTTATTTTCACAAATTTCTACAATAAGCATGATTCACTTTGATCATCTTCAAGGGAGTAGATCTTCAAGGTTTTAAAATTTTATTTATTTATTGAAGAGAGAGCACAAGCAGAGGGAGAGGGAGAAGCAGGCTCCCCTCCGAGCAGGGAGCCCGATGCGGGGCTCGATCCCACAACCCTGGGACCATGACCTGAGCCGAAGGCAGACACCCTACGACTGAGCCACCCAGGCTCCTGAAAGGAGTAAGTTTTTGTTGGCTTTTTAAAACTTTCCCATAAAATAAGTGATGTTTTATTAACAGGTCCTCAGCAGACCTAGTCCCGGTGAACTGATGTACAGAATTTTCTGAACCCCCCCCCCCCCACCGTGCTCCAAGCTCGGTGAGACTAGAGCTTTAACAACACGCTTGGTTACTTTCATGAGGGATTTTCAACAAATCTCTGAGGTAGATAGTATAATTTGCATTTTGCAGATGAAGATACTAATGCTCAGGGAGGTTAAGTAACTTCCCCCAGGTTATGCCGCTTGCTATTACCGAGAAAAGGAAATACTCACAGTCCGGTCTGTCTGGCTCCAGATTTCACAACCTTCCCCCCACAGGATGTGGTCAAGGAGCCACCCGACTGAAAACGCAGCCACGTTTCCCGGCGCGTGACCTACCGTGAGTCGGGGCTCCAGCCAGCAACACTTGTTTCTGGGCCCCGTTCACCAGCACGTGGCCGCTGGACAGGGAAGCCCCCAGCTTCCCCATCGTCTGCGAAATGCCATCCGTCAGTACCATGCAGCTCCGAGAGCTCTCCCTGGTGCCCAGTCTCCGTGGGGGGCGCGGCAGCCTTACCTTGTCTCCGGAAATGGTAAACCAGCTTTGGCGGTGTGGGGGCAAATAGCCATACACCCGCCCCAGGCTCTGTTTCTCGTCGTGAGCGTGGAACAGGTGGCCCAGGCTGGAAGGAAGCACACACAGACGGGAGAAGAGCGGGCCGACTAGTCAGGGCCCCGGGGATACAAGCCCCCTCTGCGCCCGCGATCCTGAGATCCTGGCAGGGGAGCGGGGTGGCTTTCTCTGCAGATGTGAGGCTCACCACTCTGCCTCCGCACTGAGAGCAGGTAGAGGGAGGGCCATGGCCACGGGCTGAATCGTGTTCCTCCGGAATCCACATGTTGGGAGTCCGAACCCCAGCACCTCAGAATACGTATATTTGGAGATCGGGGCCTCAAAGAGGCAATCATGTTACACTGAGGTTACTGGGGTGGGGCTGGATCCAACAGGACCGGGTGTCCTCGTAAGGACAGACACCAGGGACGGGCGCAGACCCAGGAGAGGCCGGGAGAAGGTGGCCGCCTGCAAGGCGAGGAGCGAGGCCTCGAGATTGCCGCCGCCAACACCGCGCCCTCGGATTCCTAGTCTCCAGAACCGGGAGAAGATGCATTCCCGCGACTTCTGCTACCCAGGCCGTGGGACTGTCACGGGAGCCCCAGCAGGCTCATCCCCCTCCTAGCTCCTGTTTCAGCTTCTGAGAATTCACCACCTTGCCGCAGAGCCACAGCTTTTCCTTGTGGGGTCTGAGCCCCCCAGGCGGGCTCCCGCAGCAGCCGGTACCTGCCCCTCGCGCTCCGGGGTCCCCGGCCCCCACGGGAGCACTCACCTACTGGTGTTCCTCCAGGTTGGGCTCCCCACCAGCAGCACGCTTGTGTTGTTCATGCGGAGCCCGTGGAGGGCATAGCCGAGCCAGGAGAAGTCCTCCTCGCCCCGCACCGTCCAGTTGGCCGCCTCCACGCCCAGCTTTTCTATACGAGACAACCAGTGCCCTTTACCTTGCGTGGTAGGCTGCTGGGGTCGGAGGGGCGGGCAGAGTCTTTGCCAGAGCTCCCCTGTACCCCCGAGCTGCTCCCAGGGAGCCCCAGTGTCAGAAACTGATCCTACGCTTCATAGGACAAGCACATTTCTGGAGCTCACTTCTGTGGGGTGGAGGATGCGATATAAACGGAGCCCCCAGCGGGCAGGTCGGAGCATCACTGGGATGCCTTCCGAGTTCCTAGGCTTCCATGGAAAGCCTTTGCCAACAACCTACGGGCCCCCTTCGGATCTGGACCTGGAAGTTGGACCCCTTTTTTGTGTATCAGTAATTTTACCCGTATCACTTGGATGATAAAGGTAGATACTCTACTAGAAAATTTAGATGACCCAGGACACCTGGGTGGCTCAGTCGTTAAGCGTCTGCCTTCGGCTCAGGTCATGGTCCCAGGGTCCTGGGATCGAGCCCCACATCGGGCTCCCTGCTTGGCGGAGAGCCTGCTTCTCCCTCCCCCACTCCCCCTGCTTGTGTTCCTGCTCTCGCTGTGTCTCTGTCAATAAATAAATAAAATCTTAAAAAAAATATTTAGATGACCTGATAGTGGAAGGAGGGAGATGGGACAGAAGCCCACAGGCACAAGGACAGACTAGAGCTGGGAGGTCTCCGCCCCCCCCCCGCCCCTCTCCTGCTCCCTCCTCACAAACACTACCTTTGTGGCTCCAGCTGGGGTCGGAATAAAATGCAGCCACCATGCCCTTCTGCCTCCCTCCACCTGGCGCGAAAGGGGATCCCATCACCAGATCGGGCTCGCCGTCTTCGTTCATGTCTGCGGCCACCAGCGTCCAGCCCAAGTTACAGTAGGTGTCCTGTAGGGGAACCAGGAGAGCACATCCCGCTCAAAGGCGGACTGCAGGAGGCGGCCAGGTCTGGCCCTGGCCCAGAGGGTCCCCGTACCTGGCAGGAGATGGTGACGTTGGGGCCAGAAGACATTCCTCCTTGTCTGGAGCCGAAGTAGACGTACACCGCACCCTAGGCGAAGGCAAGCCGCGGGGCAGTCACTCAGATGACCGGAGAGGGGGGGACAAGGGCCTGAATCACCCGAGTCCCCACAGTTGGGAGCTCAGCGACAGACGGAAACAGGACTGAAGTGGTTTTTATGTCTGTCCTTTGCATCAGCGTGTTGGAGCCCCCAACACTGAGACGGCCACTCCTATCTGTGCATACCACACACGCTTGTTCAGTGCACCGGCTGGACAACCCGTTCGCCTCCCCGCGCAAGGCCAGCTCTGTTTCTGGCTCGCCCACGAGGCCTTCCCCGACCCGGCCGTGGTTCCTCAGAACACGACACGCCGTGTGGTCGGTGTCCACAGCCCTGAGACGCATGTGCGCCATCGTTCCCTGTCCAGAACCAGCTCCTATCTTATAACTTGCCGGTCTCCATCCTCACTCATTCAAGCAGCATTTATGTTCCACCACGAGCCAGGCGCAGGGAAGACCGTGGTAAGTCAGACCACACTCTGTCCTCCCAAAAACCTGGTCAACGGGCAGTGACACCACAGCGTGGAAGGGACTAGAGTAGAGGGAAAGGCTGTGGTGTGGGGACAGTGACATGGGGCCTACACCAGGGGCTGATGTCAGCTCCCGGGTGGGTGCCCTGTCGCTCCTCAAGGACGAAGGGGAGGAAAGACCTTCTCCACACGTCCTCAGGCGAGGGGGCCTGTGGGTCCAGAGAGGACAAACGGCTCACAGTCTGGAAGCAGAGAGCGAGGAGACAGGGACAAAAGCGAGCTCGTGGCAGGTAGAGGTGATGAGGGGCCTCTGACCTTCTGGGTCACACAGGGTGCAGGAGCCGGTGCCCTGCCGTGTACGGGGCCCACGCAGACGAGCGCCCACGCCGCGGGACCCGGGACCTCGGCCAGGGCACAGGGATCCAGGGAGGTCTCCGCTTTGTGGTGGTGACGGGGGCGCTCGAGTGGCTGGAACCCCTGTCCCCCTCACCACCATTCAGTATCCTGGTGGGAGGGAGGGGGCGTAAAATCGGGAAACCCAGGAGGGCAAGTGAAGGCCAGGGAGGCAGGAACTAGGCGCCGCCGGGTAACCCAAGGTCAGGTCAAGGACCCAAACGGGGCTGAGATCATCTCCCCACAAATGCGGGCCCGGTTCATGTGGCTGGCTGCTTCCCGCCGACGTTCCAGCCGCCCCCGCCTCCCCCCCCCAGCCCGCCCCCCCAAGCTGCTTACCGTGTACAGCAGCTTCTCAGAGCCCACCGACGGCGCTCCCACGGCCAGGTCAGGCACGCCGTCCTTGTTGAAGTCCAACACGGCCAAGGCCGAGCCAAACCGACCTGAGGGCTGAAGCGGCACCAGTGACCCCCCCCCTGGGCTGAGCCACGGCCTCCAGAACAGCAGGCGACTCCCTGGGGTACCGGGACCCAGCCACCCAACCTGGAAGCCGAGGGCCCAGGGACAACTCCGCAGCGACCAGAGCACATCCGCGCCCCGGCCGCTGGGTGTCCCCTTGGAGGGGACGAGGAGGTGCCAGAAAGAGAAGGATCCGTTCTCGCAAGTTCTGGGTTTTTCGAAAATGGTCCCACACGAAGGGCCAGGCTCCCTTGGAAAGTATCCGAAACAAGAGCCCCATACACCAGCAACAACGGCTACCCCGCGACGAGCTCTCGGAACGTCCGGGGTGCGCCGGGCACGGCGACAGGACGTCCTGCGGCCGGCACCCACACGCACGGGCCAGGGGCGCTCACCACCCCACACCCGCGGCTTACGGAGGGAAGCCCCAGTCCGTTCGGGGACCCTTCTCTTCCGAGGTGGATTGTCTCCCCTCCTGCTCTCCAGAATCCGCCCAGACCGCAAGGCCACGCCTCGGGCCTCTTTCACGGCGGAGCCGACGGTGAGCGGTCTTGCGCAAGTGGAGGTGGGCCCCACGCACGTACCCGCGGCCCAGAACCCACACCGCTCGTGTACCGGCCCATCGGGCTGCACCTGGCGTGCGGTGGCCTCTGGAGAGGGCCCCTCCTCCGAGGCGGGAACTTGACGAACGAGAAAGGGCTGCTCCGGGCACGCGGCACGGTGGGGCAGCGGGGCTAAGCACGCCGGGCGGCCGAGGCCAGCCTCGTGCGGTCGCCGCTGCTCCTCGACAGGCAGACTCTTCAAGCAGAGCCACACCTGAGGCCAATCGTCCTCCCCCTCCCCCTCCAGGCGGGGACACAGAAAGGCTCGCGACAGGCCTAGGCTACACCCGTGCCTTCAGCGGCCGTAACACGGTGACTGCGTTACCGAGTGAGCACGGCGCTGCCCCTTCCTCGGCCCGCGTGTCTGAGAGCGTGCGTCCCCCTCCCCGCGCCGAGCTCGGTCGGCGGGAGCCCCACCACTGACAGGGCACGGCTCCGTCAAGCAGCAGAGACGCCTGGGCGGCTCAGTCGGCTAAGCGCCTGCCTTCGGCTCAGGTCATGGTCCCAGGGTCCTGGGATCGAGCCCCGCATCGGGCTCCCTGCTTCTCCCTCTCCCTCTGTCTGCTGCTCCCCCTGCTTGTGTGCATGCTCTCTCTCCGGCAAATAAATATCTTACAAAAAAAAAAAAAAAAAGGCAACAGGAATGGGTAAACTTATTTTGGAACGTTCTCATGTGGTGGCAGAAGGTTCCAGAAAATGCTGTCCATCTGGGACTGTGGAACCTCACACACTGGCCAGCCAGCTGAGGATCACCTCTCAGATTCAGGACTCCTCTGTCCGGTCCTTAACCCCATACCCTTCATGTGTAAAGTATGTCCAGGCATGTCATCTTGTTTTGTCCTCACAGCATTAACTCCACAACAAAAGCTTTAGTGGTTTCCCCAGGATAAAAACCACGGTCTGACATAAAGTCCCTTCCCCTGCTGCTTGCTGCTGGGAGTGCGCAGTCCCACCGAAGCGCCCGAGCTCGCCTGTGACCAGTCGCAAGGCTACCTGTCCCCCCTGCCTGGTCCCCCCTTCCTGCTCCTGTAACTAATGCCAGCCCAGGTTCCTGCTGTCCCGAGGCGGAGCGACGTTGCCTCCACGTGGAGCCTGTCTCCTACAGTCACTGTGGGGCTTTTCTGGGGATGCATCACCACTTAAGATCAAGGAATGAAATCTGAGCAAAGTCTGGAATTTAGGAAGAGTCACGTACCAGAGTTGGTTTCTTACTTTTGATACATTGACACCATAGTTACGTAAGACGCCACCTTAGGGGAAACCGGGTACAGGGTGTTTGGGAACTCTGCACCGTCTTTACAGCTTTTCTGTGAATCTAACGTTCTTACAAAATAAAAATTCATATATAAAAAGAGGGAGGCTTAAAGTCGCAGGGGAGGGGTGTACTCTCAAGAAATCACATCCTGACTGGTGACTCAGAGCAGCTCTGAATAAACAGCAGCTGTGTTTCGGGCGGGTCCTGGGCCAACAGGCTTTTAAAAATGACGAGTGTTCCACAGACAGAGGCCACCAGCCGTTTATGGGCTATTTGCTCTGGGGAACCTGCCGCGCAAGACAGGCAGTGGCTTATGGACACGAGAAGGGAAAGTCAGAGCCGGGCGCCTCACCTGGAAACCCTCCAGGGTCACGTGGGCCTCCTTGTCGAGATCCAGGTCGATGGGGGGCAGGCCCAGCTCGCTGCCGTAGAGGAGGTACACGCGCCCAACCTGGGTGTGGCCGGGGCGGCTGTAGCCAGGGGCACCCACCACCAGGTCCCCCAGCCCGTCCTGGTTGAGGTCAGCCGAGGTCATTGCCCTGTGGGGAGAAGAGAGAACACCCCGTCCAGTATCTATGGAGAGCCATGGGCGAGACGGTCGCCTGCTTCTCTCTAGAGCACTCCCTCTTGTTGCTTTTTTTCACCCTGACTGTGGAGAATGTCCACTTCTGAGGTTATATGGTTTGTGTGATTTGGTCTTGCTCTCCAAGAAACACAAGAACACTGGACACATTAAGGCCTCTGGGCATTTCTGAACCTTATGACCCGAGCAGGCGAAAAGCATCTTCACAAAGCATCACATTCTGTGTGCAAACCCAGAGCCGCGAAGCGCGATCCTGGGCTCACCGGGGAGCACAGGAAATCTGCATCCGGCCAAGGGCGCCGGTAGCTTTCTGATGGACCAGGTAACAAACGGAAAAGGATGGAGCCTGAGACCAACGTGTGTTACGTACACCGTGTTATTTCTACCATAGCTGCACAGGGTACCTTGTATTGTGAAGAAATTAAATGTTTGTCATATTTAGTGGATGTTTCCAAATGAGGGTCTATGACCCACCGGTTATAGAGCAAAGGTCCAAAGATCTTTGTTGGGGCAGCTAGAAAGACCAGAAATCACGTTATTTATTGTAGTTCTCATGGCCACGTAAGGACTCCATGGTGGCACAGAAGGAAAAAGAGGAAAAAAGACAGAAGTTGTTTCTAAAGGGGTTGCCGCCCAGTGGGAGGGGCCGGACACACTGACCACGGACACACTGCTGTTCCCTGGCTGCCTGGGCTGCAAGCTGGGGAGGGACCTCTGCACCACCCCCCATCCCCCCGTGGCAGCAAGCCCAGCAGGAGACCTTCTTTGGCTCTGTCAGGAAGGTGGCCAAGAAGAGCCATCATGCACAGGGGACTGGCCAATAAACACAGCATTCACCCCCCATCGCCTGTGCTGGGGCTGAAAGCATCAGTGGCCTCCCAAAAAGAAGGGCTGTCACCCGATCTTTCCAAGGGAAACAATGTCATCTGGATCTGAGAAGTGTGGTTGAAAAAAGGTTTCCCCCAAACCGCCATATACTTGGGCTTGGTCTGGGTTGATCATGAAACTCAGAGGAACCCCCAACATTCTATGTACACAATTATTGTGGTGTGCTCGGCTTTTGTCCTATGAAGTGATGATACCCCAATCACTGTAATAGCTGTTTATCCACTCATAACGTCATGAGATTCCCAGAAGAACATCGAAGCTGTGCGATTGTTCTACAACACTTCATCATGGTAATTATTCAGTAAAGTGAAAGCTCCCTGCATTTAAACACATTTTGACCCATTTTAAGGAGACAGTTTCATCTTTACAGTAACTTGACCACTGTATTAATGTTTTTGTTGATGATGAGCTAATTGGAATATAAGGTGCTAACAGGTGCCACCAAAACCATTTGTTGAAATGACTGAGTGAACTTCATACTGGGGACAGTTTTCGGGAGTAGGAGAAACTCACACCTACCAGCCGAGTCTTGTGTAGGGAAAAGACAGGAAGTAAGACGCCAGGGGGCTGGAGACATGTTTCCATGACTGCTGGGAGCTGCCTGTAAACATTGTCCGTATGTTCCTTTCCAAAGTCTGGTACAGAAAAGTAAGGGAGTCCTGGAAACCCAAAATCATTATAGATAAGGACACATGGCATAATCAGTGAAACTACTATTTCTCATCAAAAGTATTAGACTTTCTAAAGGAAACCCATTTTGACAAGTGCTAAAAAAATAAAGCATCGATTCCTATCAGTAAGACCCCTTGGGATGAGCAATTAGGGAGGGAAATCACGACCCCTGTATGCAGGGAGGGAGGGCAGGCGCCGCCCTAGCGTTCAGGCCAGGATGGCAACAAAGAGTTAGCTGGGCCTTCACCTGAACCAAAGTCAGGAGAGTCCCTACGAACCCGTAGAACGTAACAAAACCAATTTAACGTTTAATCCATTAATCTAGAACTAGGATTCTGTGTGTGTGTGTGTGTGTGTGTGTGTGTGTGTGTGTGTGTGTGTATTTTTCCTCCACACGAACTGCACCACCACCAGGATGCTGAATATACCTCCAAACCACAGCCAAATGGAGAGGCTGCTGTGTTTGCTTAGGCACCAAAGGTCATCTGCCAAGCGCCGGAAGCAAGCCAAGCACAGGGACATCAAGCCCCTCAGCGTGGGATCTGAGGTGTTCTGAACGTGGTTGTGTGCCGACTGAGTGGTCCCGAATAATCCGGCCCTGTGCAGGACCCACCCATGGCCAGAGGATACAACTCTGAATCCACCCAAGGGTGAAGGAGACCCCACCAGGGCTCCGAGGCCTCGCCCGGATGGGAGCACAGTGGGCTCAGAGCAGGAGGGCAGAGCCGGCCGGGGGTGTGGGGGGGTTGGGCTGCAGGACGGGCTGTGCCTCCTGGTTCCGCACGCTAGCGCCCCTGGTAGGCTGCCCCCAGACGCTCGCCCTCATGCCCCCTGCGCCTTGCCCACTCTCCAGGAAGCACTTACTCAGTTTTGCTGTGTGCCAGGTGCCAGGACGGGCTTTGGCAACAGAAAGCCCCTCTCCCACGGGACCACCCTTCCACAGAGGAGACCGATTCGAGTAACTACAGGACAACATGGTAAGTGCTGTGGTGGGGGGCCCAGGTCACGGCGGCTACAGAATTCGCGGAGCCCAGTGCAAAATAAAAATGCAGAGCCCCTGGTTCAGAAGTTTTGAAATTTTTTTAAAGATTTTATTTATTTGAGAGAGTGTGTGTGTGAGCGGGGCGGGGAAGGGAGGGAGGGAGGAAGGGTCTGACGCAGACGGTGCTGAGCGTGGTGCCCCACGTGGGGCTCGATCCCATGACTGCGAGACTACGACCTGAGCCCAAACCAAGAGTGAGACGCCCAACTGACTGAGCCACCCAGGTGCCCCTAAGTTATTAGGGGTTTTAAGACAGCAAGAGCACTAACCCAAGTGTGGGGCCCTTCTCAGGGTGACTACAGGCCCCCTGGGTGACAGCACACCTGCAAAGCAGGCCTGCTGGGGCCGGGCCCAACTCCCAGGGCCACCAGCCAGATGGTGTCCTATGAACCCTCCAGACGTTAAGAGCCCTTCACAATCCAAAGCCTGCTTCCCTTCCCAAACCCCTCGTAGTGCCTTGTATCCCTGTCTTGTTTTCCAAGCAAACGAGTCTACTCATATCTCCAAATATCCCCAAACTTTCCCAAGAGATACATGCTCACTGATGAAATACTATCTACTCTTCAAGGCCTAATGCAAATGCCACCTCTGCCATGAAGCTGTCTCTGATTGACAGCAAAGATGCAAGCTTATCTTATAGGCAAAGTACGTGTTATTTGCCACCCCAATTAGACAAATTTGAACATCTGACACTTAAAAGGTGATCTCACGGACCGATTTCATACACAGCATCCCCCTGCATGGCGCTCTGCGCAGGGAGCCTGCCATTTTGCTGACACAGTTTGCCTAAGGGCAAAGCAGGCCTGGCCCTGGTGCCTGGGGCCACCTCCGGCTCCACTGGACTCGCCCAAGGCCACGGAGGTCCAGACTCACATCTCAGAACATCTCTGGAAAAAACCACATTTGGAGGCCAAGGATATTTGTGGGTCATGAGTCACGTGGCTCATGCGCAGGTGACTCCCAGTGAATGATTAAAGGGCCAGTGAGTCTGTAAGGACAAGATCATGGGGGCAGCATGTCCCTCCTTCCCCCACCGGAAGCAGAAAATTCTTACCGAGGTCCAGGAATCCACGCTAAAGAGCACACCTCTTTCAGTATAGCTTATATTTTTCCTAACATCTTTGGTTAGGGATGCAGTCAAATTCCTATGGAAATCATTCTTCTGCACTCTGGAGCTATTGAAAAGGGAAACAAACAAAATGGGTCAGACTGAAGGAGCAACAAGGCCCCTGAATGAAGGAATTGGAAGAATACGTCAAGTCGATCGCTGGTGAGAGACCGGAACATTTGAGTATCTGGAAGTTGAAGGAGAAACACATGCGACATCCCATGGAATTGTAGTGAACATGTTTCCAACGTGTAAAAGCCTGTCCTTATCAAAAATACTTCCGAGAGCCTCAAAAGCTGTGAATTTCTTCTAGATTACTTTAAAAAAAAAAAAGGGTTTCAGTATTCCCACAAATAGTCAAGAAATAATGTAGCTATTTGGGAAGCTGCACGCGGGCATACGGATTTATCTCCAAGACATGCTAGAATGAATCCTACGATAAAAGCACATTTTCAAATTCGTGCATTCTAACGAGAGTACCAACCAGGTGCCTAGAGGAGACGGACAGGCTTCCCAAGTGACTGAAGTGAAGCCCACACAACGGGAGGGAGCAAAGGGGCGCGTGTGAAACAGCCCAGCGTGGGGACCCTGACAGTCTAAGAGACTGAAAACCCGATCTAAAGGCACTGAAGTCAGTCACCAAAAAGGAAGGAAGGGAGGGAGGGAAGGAAAAAGGAAAGAAAGAAAAGACTGGCCTAATTTAAGTAAATCCAACCATGAGGGCTTAACTGAACCTTCCTGCCTTCTGTTCTTCTGAAGCTCTCTCTGCTCTTGCTGACCCTAGGACCCTTCACTGCTAGGTCCTGTTTGAGCATCTAACCCTTGCTCACTCTGAAATACCTCGGTTGAAATACCACTTCTTCACCGAGAGCTCCCCTGGGACGGGGCTGGGATGCTCTGTGGCACATGCTTTTCCCTCCTAACCCTTGAGAGTATGTATGAGTTCTGGCGAGCGCCCATGCACCTGCCGGGACACATGCCCCAGTAGAGCAGGAACGCTTTCTGCCCTGCTCACAACGAGGCCTCAGTGCCTAAACCAGCTCCTGGCAGCAGACAGGAGGAAATACTGCTTTATTGATAATTATAATATTAATACAGTTTTAAGCTCATGCAGTTGGCACACAACCC
The DNA here is from genome assembly GCF_037043125.1 of Eumetopias jubatus. Taxonomy (NCBI): domain Eukaryota; kingdom Metazoa; phylum Chordata; class Mammalia; order Carnivora; family Otariidae; genus Eumetopias; species Eumetopias jubatus. The sequence goes on from NW_028274812.1 coordinate 144,418,423, forward strand.
CAGCAGGAATACCACCCTCTGGCCCCCTTCCTCAGAAACTACCTAAAAATCTTCTCCTCACCCTGTCTCATCAATGACGACCTTCTCAGGGTGAAATATGGATAAAGGTTATGCATAATAACAATGAGAGTAATATTACTATTTAACTGCCATTTTTATTGTTTAGCAAGCAACTTACTGATATGCTGTTTACCTCCATTCTTGCACGCTATCCAGGCCATGATTTGGGGAATATGCGCTTTTTTTCTTTTTTAAGGATTTTATTGATTCCCTGAGCAGGGAGCCTGATGTGGGGCTTGACCCCAGCACCCTAAGATCATGACCTCAGCCGAGGACAGACGCTTCACTGACTGAGCCACCCAGGGGCCCCGGCACGTTTTTTCTATTTTGCCAAAGGAGGAAGCTGTACCTCAAAAAAAAAAATAAGCAACTTGTTCAAAATCACATGGCTGTAAATGGCAGACCTGGAATTTGAACCTCTTATGTGTCTACAAATCCCATGCCTTCGATGTCTGTTGAGCATCCTTCTGGGCAAGATGTTCTTTTTTTTTTTTTAAGGTTTTATTTATGAGAGAGAGAGAGAGAGGAGGGAGGAGCAGGAGAGAGAGAAGCAAACTCTGCATTGAGCGCAGAGCCCAACACAAGGCTCGATCGCAGGACCCTGAGATCACTACTAGCTGAGCCAAAACCAAGAGTCAGTCGCTTAACCAACTGAGCAACCCAGGCGCCCCAAGATGTTCTTTTTCTAGGAACAATTTTGGAATCCACTTACCCCTGGGTGCTGGCTTGTGGTCCGCCACATGCAATGAACAGAGGGTTCTCAGGCAGGTTGCAGTCACTGGAAAGAGTCAGATGAATCAGGAATTTTCCACCTCCTTCACAAGCATGAGTTTTACTGAGAATCGGTGGTGCACTTCAAGCCGCCTCCAGCAGCCTAATGTAGCGGGGCTCGTTGCCGAGCCGGACATGATGGGTGAAGAACCTCAGTCCTACCTGATGCGGGCTGCTGAGCTGGCTGCTGGTAGCAGGATGGTAACGCAGGAAGCTCCACGCTCCGGCAGCCCGGACTCACAGCCACCCTCCCACCCTCTGCCTCCCCCGCCCCCACCTGCTGAGCGGTCCCCACATGGACATGAACCATCTGGGAGTTCAAGACGGAAAGAAACTGTTTCCCAACTGTGCCCCTCTCTGCCCGATCATGCCCATTTTTTAAAGATTTTTATTTATTTATTAGAGAAAGAGAGAGCATGAGCGGGGAGGAGGGGCAGAGGGAGAGGGAGAAGCAGACGCCCCACTGAGCAGGGAGCCCGATGTGGGACTCGATCCCGGGACTCCAGGACCATGACCTGAGCTGAGGGCAGATGCTTCACCAACTGAGCCACCCAGGCGTCTCCATGAATAATCTTTGAATTAAGTAGCGCCCTGGCTGGGACGTAACTACCATTCCTTTCACTGTTTCTTTAGGAAGATACGCTACTAGAGTTTTATCAATTAGCTAAGAAATGCTTATAATATGAAAATAGGTACATTGTTTCTTTCACTCATGAGTTTGTATTCTCTTTCTTTGGAGCCTTCCCCAAAGTTCTCAAAGTTCCACAAATTCTGATGAATCTTCCTTTGTGTGTGTGCGTGTGTGTGTGTAAAGATGCAGTCAATTCATGGAATTTTCGCCTTGACAAATTAGAACAGAGATCAAGAGACAACGTGTTTCCTCACAAACAGCTCTCCTAATTAAAGAATAAAGTCTAGCTGTCTGTAGCTATTTGGACAACCTAACCAAAACAAACACCAAAGCTGCTCTCCACTTGAAGATCATGACACATGGACTTTATAAAACAAACAAATGCAGGTCATTCACACTCGTATGACCAATATAAATTTAACTTCCTTCCAACAATAATTATAATACTAATACTTAACATGTGTTAAGTGCTCCCTACATGCCACACCATTTGCATGAGTGACCTCACGTCCTCCTCCCACAACCCCATGACAAAGATAGAATTACTACTGTCCCCATTTCACAGATGAGGAAACAAAGCTTAGGGAGGTTTAGCTACTTGCTTGGGGTAACTCAGCAGTGAGAGGCAGGTCTTGCCAATTCCAAAGCCCATCCGCTACCTTTGTGGGCACCTAAAAACCCACAGCCATAGAAGGAGAGCCTGGGGATTTCACAGGAGGCTTATTTCACTATTAAAAAATTGTATTTATATTGGATTGTTTACTGTTTACCAACTGTTTAAAACAGGTTTTAATATTTATAGCCTAATACCAACTATCATGCAAGGGAATTTTGTTTCAAAGCACAATATATAATTACGGTTACCATTCTTTGACTACTAGCAAAGGTTTTTAAGGGCACAAAAGAGTATCATCCAGCATATGACATTCCGAAGCTATACTGATTTAGGTCCCTCCGATTTAGCCCAGCCCTATGCTCCTCCACCTGGAAGAATCGCCAGACCCAGCCCTCGAACCCCCTTTCCCACTCCACAGCTGCTGCTTGAGCTCTGCGCCCTGCCCTGCATGGGGTGCTGCCTCCACTGCTCCCTCTCTAGACCCCCACCCGCCCCACCCAGGTCGGCAGCTGCAGAGGGCCACAGACTCCGTGGCCTGCTTGCAAACTGGCTCGGAGGGGAGCCTTGACTGTCTCGCACAGCCAGCGGACGCTGCGAGCCTATGGGCCACTGCAGCCGGAATTTGGGCGGCCCTTCTACCCCACTCTACACACCCTGGGCTGAGTCTCTGGCTAACACTCCTCCCGGACATGCACAGCAGGAGCGGAAAAGGAGTTGGGCTCCAGACGCTATTCCATACGGGCTGAGTGTCAAAGACTCCACCAGAAGGCTGTGATTTACAAATGCGTCCATTTCTGATTTTACTTTGGAGTGGGGGTGGGGGGTGGGGTATTCAGTGAAGTGCTCTTTGAAACCCTTTATCCCTGAGATGGCAGCAGGTGGAAAGGAGGCTCGCTGTGGGTCCTCCCAGAAGAGAAGACACAGCCCAGAGGTGGACGGGGGCCCTCCCACCGAGCACGGTTCTTCAGGATCTCTCTGTCCCTAAAACAGGGAACAGAGGTACGTGTAATCAGACGGGAGCACGTCTGAGTTTTGAGACCAGAGTTTCCATTCTTTTCCTCCTTGGTTAGAGGCTGGCACTTCATGAGACGTTTTCATCTGATCAAGTGAAAACCTGATAGCGGCACCAGGAGAGGGAGGGACAGGGCAGGAGTGAGTGGTAGAAGAAGTGGGGCAGGGTCTCACCTGGTCCCGTTCTCTAACATGAAGCTCATCAGATGGTAAATATTAGTGGACCAAAAAGCCATGTCATCCAGTCCCCCCAGGAAATATTCTTGGAATTGTTCCACCAAAAATGGAGACTTTCTGGAGTAAGTGGAATAAAGCTACGGCACAGAAAAAGAAAACTCATTAATAAGTGCTTTTTCTGGTAACTTTATAATCCTTTAAATGAAGATTTTGAAGAATGAAGCCTTTACCTTGGAAATAGCTAACATCTCACCATACCTGCAACATGAACAAAAATTTTGCCTGTTGAGTTGTGTTTGTACAAAGAAGTGAAGCAAATAAAAACCAAGCTCCATCTACATGTATCTACATGATGCAACTGCCTTTGAAAAAAGCCAAAGTCCAGAAATCCAAAATCCAACTCGGGAGACTAAAATGTCAGCAAGTGCACCAAGTAGTCACACTCAAGTCAACTACAAAGTTTCCTCTGGGTCACACCTACATTTCCAAGAACTGAAGGTATGAACAGTCAACAATTGCATTTTTGGTGATTACTTCTCGGCCATAGAGTTTCTTATAAATCTCCAGCAGATCTTCAATGGGCACATACCTGAGAAAAGCAATGGAATAAAGTAAGATTCTGAAATTGAAGATAATATTGGCAGCAAAAGCAGCAACCATTTACTCCATGATTATTACATGCCAGGCATTATGCAAAGTGCTTTCCATGAACTATTTATTTAATCCTACCTAAAAGCCTAGGTGGTTGGTACTACTACATTCCCACCAGACCTAAGAGGACACTAAAGCACAGAAAATGGAATTATTCCCCCAAAGATTCAGAGCAAACAACTGATAGCTTAATCTGATATTTATGAAGTTTCAAAGACAGGAAACTAACTCTAAGGTATAAAAAGGATGTTTAGTCCTGTGAATTCACAGTTCAAGGAGCAATATATTTTAATTCTTTAGAGCACTGAATTATTCTCAAAAGTTACTAATTTTTGAGAAAGAGAGCAGGGAGGGGAGAGGGAGAGGGAGAGAAAGAATCTTAAGCCAGCTACATGCCCAGCGTGGAACCCGATGCAGGGCTCGATCTCACGACCCTGAGATCAGGACCCGAGCTGAAATCAAGAGTCAGATGCTTAACGAACTAAGCCACCTAAGTGCCCCCAAAGTCATTATTTTTAGAACACCAAAAATAGCTCCTCACCCCCATCCCTGGTTTTAGAGTAAACAGTGTAAGATGGTAAAAAGAATTCTAAGTCAGGCTTTTGGTTGACAGCTACTCATTTCAGTTGGAAGAAGAGTAGCACACATAAGATTAATGCTAAGATCTTCTGTCGTCATTTCTTAAGCCTTAGACTATACCGGACAGAAACCACAACCAAGCAAAACCCGATTTTAGTGTATTTATAAGAAAGAATCTATGGACACATCCACTTTTTAATTTACAAGAGCACCAGAGTTGTCCTCCCAACAGAAATAGCTTCAGGCTAGACACAATAACAAAAATATTTTTTTAGATGAATCACCACGCTAGCAAGAAAGTGAAAATTTTCCAAAGGCCCAAAACAAATTGAAACTGGAAACTTGAAGAGGTAAGGAAATGTGGAAGCCAAACTTTGCCCCAAGCCCTTGGAGATTTTCCGATGGCTGCCTTGTATGCCGAAGATGGGGGCTGAAGCGTAGGAACCAGCCAAAGCAGCCCATCTCAGAAGAGACTGCACTGAAAGCTACACCCTTGGCAGGAGTATCAGCTAGAGACAAACCCAACCTATTAAAAAGGACAGCAAAGAAACTGGTCTTCATCTTAACAATGCACAGAGAAGGGGAGAAATAGATCTCCCCCTAAAACTGGTAACCACTACCAGTCCCACAAATGTTCTGTCCTGCATTCATGCCATCGCTGTAATCAGGAAAACCTCAGGGCTGAATGTAACTCAATGTGGTCCTAGGTTAACATGCCTCGAGGCAGCCTGCAGAAGTCCAGACAAACCCTCACTGGAGAAATGCAACTCTACGTCCAGCCATGAATAATTCGAGCACCATGGGACATAACCAAGAGAAGCAGCGTAACTATAGTTAGAGCTGCTAAAGTCGACTTGAAGGCAATAAGTGTTCATTAGAGATGAGGAGGGTCACTATGTCATGATGAAAAGGTTCAACTCACCAGAAAGACATAAGATTTTTAATCTTCAAAACACACACACACACACACATATATATATATTTAGCAAGTTGACAGAACCTCAAGGAGAAATGGGAAAAAAAAATCCACTATCGCTGGGGGAAATTTAACAAATTTTTCTCTCAGTAATTATTAGATCAACCTAATCTAAAATAAAAATGCTATTTATAATTTTAACAGTAAATATGCTTACACTAATAAGCATATATGTAACATTAGGTCAAAAATTGGAGAACATTCTCTTCAAGCACAGATGGGATTTGAGACTCAGTGGGAGACTCCTGACAAAGATGAAATAAGATGGCAGAGCAGGAGGACCCTAGATCGATCCCATCTCACAGACAGAACTAGACAACACTCACATCAGTGCAACAACCCAGAAAACAACCCAAAGACTGGCAGAAGAGTGGCGCCTGGCTGGCTCAGTCAGAAGATCGAGTGACTCTTCATCTCAGGTTCGTGGGTTCCAGCCCCACATAGAGGATAGACATTACTAAAATGAATAAATAATTAAAAAAAAAAAAAAAGACTGGCAAAAGAGACTCCACGACTAAATGTAGAGAAGAGGCCAGCTCAAGGAGAGTAGAAAAGGCAGAGACATGGTGGGGCTGCTAAACCCCATGGGTCAGGCTACCAGGAGGAGGGAGCCATGGTTTCAGGGAGGGGTGAGAAGCAGATTATCACCCTGGGGAGCCTGCAAGGGGGAGCTACATCCCTATAGCATTTAGCTTTGAAAATGAAAGGGGCCAAATGTTCTGAGTTCTAGCCAGTGGGACTTAAAGCCTAGAATTTAAAAAAATCAGTGGGCTTGGCTCTGGAAAAGCCCAGAGGGTGACAGGAAACTGAGTTCTGCCCTTAAAGAGCTAGCATGACAGGGCACCTAGGTGGCTCAGTCAGTTAAGCGTCTGCCTTCGGCGCAGGTCATGATCCCAGGGTCCTAGGATCGAGCCCCGCATCAGGCTCCCTGCTCTGTGGGAAGCCTGCTTCTCCTTCTGCCTCTGCTCCTTCCCCTGCTTGTGTGCACGCTGACAAATAAATAAAATCTAAAAAAAAAAAAAAAAAAAACAGGACAAAAATCACAAGAAGAGACCTAAGCAAAGTAAGTAATATGACTGACAGGGAATTTATTTTTATTTTTTTAAAGATTTTATTTATTCACCTGAGAGAGAGAGAGAGAGAGCACAAGAGAGCGGCAGAGGAAGAGGGAGAAGCAGACTCCCTGCTTGATCCCAGGACCTCTGGATCATGACCAGAGCTGAAGGCAGACACTCAACTGAGCCACCCAGGTGCCCTGTGATAGGGAATTTAAAGTAATGATCATGAAGATATTCCCTGGACTTAAGGAAAGACTGGAGGCCATCAGTGAGATCCTTAACACAGAGATTAAAAAACAAAATCAGAGATGAAGAACACGATAATTGAAATAAAAAAAAACACTTGATAGAATAAATAGCAGGCTAGAGGAAGTAGAAGAACAAATATCTGGAAGACAGAGTAATAAAGTAATCAAGCTGAGCAGGTGAGAGAAAAAGATTTATGCAAAACAAGAATGGACTTAGGAAACTCAGTGGCTCCATCAAACATAACGACATTCTCATTATAGGGATCCCAGTAGGAGAGAGAAGGGGGGGGGTGGCAGAAAATTTCTTTGAAGAAATACTAGCTGAAAACTTCCCTAATGTGAGGAAGGAAACAGATATTGAAATGCAGGAGGCACAGAGATATCCCCCCAAAGCTCAAGAAGATCCACACCAAGACACATAATAATTAAAATGGCAAAAAGTCATGATAAAGAAACAATTTTAAAAAGCAGCAAGAGAAAAGACGACAGTTACATACCATACCCTGTCAGGCTATCAGCTAATTTTTCTGCAGAAACTGAAAGCAAGAAGGGCTTTCAAAGTGCTGAATGGGAAAAATCTGCAGCCAAGAATGCTCTATCCAGCAAGGCTGTCATTCAGAATAGAAGGAGAGATAAACAGCTTCCAGACAAACAAAAACTAAAGGAGTTCATGACCACTAAACCAGCCTTACAAGAAATGTTAAAGGGGACTCTGAGTGGAAAGGAGAGACCGTAAGTGAGAGTATGAAAAGTAGAAAACACAGAAACAGTAAAAAAAAAAAAAAAAAAAAGTACATCTGTAAAAATAAGTCAAGGTATTCAAGAATAAAAGGATGTAAATTATGGCACCAGATCCCTAAAATGGGGGGGAGGGGGTAGTAAAGAATGGGTTCAAGTTAAACAACCATCAGCTTAAAACAGACTATGTGCAGAAGATGTTATATACAACCCAATGGTAACCACAAATCAAAAACCACTAATAGATATGAAAAAACAAAGAGAAAGGAATCCCAAGTCTATCACTACAGAAAGCCAACTAATCGTGAGAGAAAAGAGCAAGGATCAGGAAAAGAAAAAAAAAAAAAAAAACCTAAAGAAAGCACCACAAAATCAGTAACAAAATGGACTAAATATATACCTATCAATAATTACCATGAATATAAATGGACTAAATGCTCCCATCAAAAGACATAGGGTGACAGAATGGATAAAATACAAGACTCATCTATGTTGCTTACAAGAGACTCCAAGGGACTCATCTCAGACTGAAAGACACCTGCGGACAGAGTGAGAGGATGGAGAAGCACTTATCACGCACATGAATGTCAACTGTATTGGACAAAACAGACTTTAAAACACTATAAAAAATTAAATAAAACACTATTAACAAGAGACAAATAAAGGTACTACATATCAAAAAGGTGACAATCCAACAAGATGCAACAATTGTAAATTTATGCACCCAATAGAGGAGCTCCCGAACATATAAAGTAGTTAAAAACAAGTATAAAGGAAGTAATTGATAGTAATACAATAATAGTAAGGGACTTTAACACCCCACTTACATTAATGGACAGATCATCCAAGCAGAAGATCAAGAGATCCAATGGATCTAACAGATATATTCAAACATTCTATCCTAAAACGGAAGAATATACATTCTTTTCCAGTGCACATGGAACATTCTCCAGAACAAATCATGTATCAGGCCACAAAACAAGCCTCCACAAATTCAAAAACACCAAAGCCATACCATGCATCTTTTCTGATCACAATGCTATGAAACTAGAAATTATAAAAACTGGAAGGAACACAAATACACAGAGTTAATAAATAACATGCTACTAAACAATGAATGGGTCAACTGAGAAATCAGAAAAGAAATTACAGATTATACCAAAATAAATGAAAACACAACAGTCCAAAATCTTTGGGATACAGCCACAGGGGTTTTAAGAAGGAAGTTTATAGCAATACAGGCCCACCTCAAGAAGCAAGAAAAATCTCAAACAAACAACCTAACCTTATGCCTAAATGAGCTAGAAAAAGAACCCTAATGAAGAGTAGAGCAGAAATAAATGATGTAGAAACTAAAAACCAATAGAACAGATCAATGAAGCCATGAGCTGGTTCTCTGAGAAGATTAAAACTTTAGCCAGACTCAGAGAGAGAGAGATTTTAAAATAAACAAAACCCCCCCAAAAGAGGGGAAATAACAAATGACACCACAGAAATACAAAAAAAACTCTCTAACAGAATATTATGAAAACCTATACACAAACAAGTTGGACTACCCAGAAGACATGGATAAATTCCTAGGAAAATATAAACTACCAAAACTGAAACAAGAAGAAATAGAAAATTTGAACAGACTGATTACCAGCAATGAGACTGAATCAGTAATCAAAATCTCCCAACAAACAAAACTCCAGGACCAGATGGCTTCACAGGCAAATTCTACCAAACATTTAAAGAGTTAATACCTATTCCTCTCAAACTTTCCCAAAAAATAGAAGAGGAAGGAAAACTTCCAGATTCATTCTATGAGGCCAGCATTACCCTGGTAACACAAACCAGACAAAGATACCATAAAAAAAGAGAACTACAGGCCGGTCGGTGTCATGAACACAGATGTAAAATTCCTCAACAAATGCTAGCAAACCAAATCCAATAATACATTTTTTAGAAAACCATTCACCATGATCAAGTAGGATTTATTCCTGGGTTGAAAAGGGTGGTTCAGTATTCACAAATCAATCAACACAAATTACATCAGTAAGAGGAAGAATAAAAACCACATGATCATTTCAATAGATGCAGGAAAAGCATTTGACAAAGTACAACATCCAGTCATGATTTAAAAAAAAAAAAAAAAAAAGCCCTCCACAAAGTAGGTTTAGAGGGAACATGCCTCAACATAGTAAGGGCCATATATGGAAAAACCAACAGGGAACACCATACTTGATGGTGAGAAACTGAGAGCCTTTCGCCTAAGGTCAGGAATAAGACGGCTGCATCCACTCTCACCACTGTTAAAGCACAGTACTGGAAGTCTTAGCTACAGCAATCAGACAACAGAAGAGAAATAAAAGGCATCCAAATTGGTAAGGAAGAAGTAACACTTGCACTATTTGCAGATGACATGATACTTTATATAGAAAACCTGGACTCCACAAAAATCTCCTGGAGTTGATAAATGAATTCAGTAAGATCACAGGATACAAATGTCAATGTATAAAATTTTGTTGTATTTCCATATACTAATAGTGAAGTAGCAGAAAGAGAAATCAATCCCATTTACAACTGCACCAAAAACAATAAAATATCTAGGAATTAACCCAACCAAAGAGGTGAAAAACCTGTACTCTGAAAACTATAAAACACTGATGAAAGAAATTGAGGATGACACAAAGAAATGGAAGGACATTTCAGGCTAATGGACTGGAAGCATATTGTTGACATGTGGATACGACTCAAGGCAACCTACACATTTAATGTAATCCTAATCAGGATGCTTGTGTGGTTCAGTTGGTTAAGTGACCAACTCAATCCCAGCTCAGGTCTTATCTGAGGGTAATGAGTTCAAACCCCTTTGGGCTCCATGCAAAAATGCAATCCCTATCAAAATACCAACAGCATCTTTCACAGAGCTAGAACAAACAATCCTAGAATTTGTATGGAACTACTGAAGACCCCACATAGCCAAAGCAATTTTGAAGAAGAAAAGCAAACCTGGAGGCATCACAATGCCAGACCTCAAGTTATATTTCAAAGCTACAGTAATCAAAATGGTATGATACTGGCACAAAAATAGACATGTTAATCAATGGAACAGAATAGAAAACCCAGAAATGAACGCACAATTATATGTTCAATTAATCTCTGACAAAGCAAGAAAGGACAGCCAAAGGGAAGAAGACAATCTCTTCAACAAATGGTGCTGGGAAAACTGGACAGCTACAGGCGAAAGAATGAAAGTGGACCACTTTCTTACACCATACACAAAAAAAACCTCAAATGGATTGAAGACCTAAATGTGAGACCTGAAACTATAAAAATCCTAGAAGGGAGCACAGGCAGTAACTTCTCTGACATCAGCGACAGCAACATTTTTCGAGGTATGTTTCTTGAGACCAGGGACATGAAAGCAAAGATAAACTATTGGGACATCATCAAAATAAAACCTCTGCACAATGAAGGAAACAATCAGAAAAGCTAAGAAGTATCCTACGGAATGGGAGAAGGTATTTTCAAATGACATATGATAAAGGGTTAGTATCCAAAATATATAAAGAATTAATATAAGTCAATACCAAAAAACCCCCCAAGTAATCCAATTAAAAATGGGCAGAGTACATGGACATTTCTCCAGAGAAGACACACAGATGGCCAACAGACACATGAAAAGATGTTCAACATCATTCGTCATCAGGGAAATGCAAATCCAAGCCACAAGGAGCTATCACCTCACACCTCTTAGAATTAAAAGACAACAAAAACAGAAACAAGAAACAAGAAACAGGTACTGGGGAGGATGTGGAGAGAAAGGAACCCTCGTGCACTGTCGGTGGGAATGCAAACTGGCGCAGCCCCTGTGGAGAAGGTTAAAAACAGCACCGCCTATGACCTAGCAACTGCACTACTGGGGATTTACCCCCAAAATACAAAAACACTAATTCAAAGGGATACACGCACACCATGTTTATAGCAGCATTATTTACAAGAGCCAAGTTATGGAAGCAGCCCATCAACTGATGAATGGATAAAGAAGAAGTGGTATACACAGACAACGGAGTATTACTTAGCCATAAAAAATGAAATCTTGCCATTTGTAACAACATGGATGGAGTTAGATAGTCTAATGGTAAGTGAAACAGAGAAAGACAAAAACCGTATGATCTCACTCATCTGTGGAATTTAAGAAACAACACAGATGAGCAAAGGGGGAAAAAGAGATAGCGAAGCAAACCAAGAAAAAGATTCATCACTATAGAGGACAAACTGATGGTTACAAGAAGGGAGCTGGGTGGGTGAATGGGGGAAATGGGTGGAGAGGATTAAGAACACACTTATGGGGGCGCCTGGGTGGCTCAGTCGGTTAAGCGACTGCCTTCGGCTCAGGTCATGATCCTGGAGTCCTGGGATCGAGCCCTGCATCGGGCTCCCTGCTTGGCGAGGAGCCTGCTTCTCCCTCTGACCCAACCCCCTCTCATGTGCTCTCTCTCTCATTCTCTCTCTCTCAAAATAAATAAATAAATATTAAAAAAAAAGAACACACTTATGATGGGCACTGAGTAATGTATAGAATTGTTGAATCACTGTATTGTACACCTGAAACTGATGTAACACTGCATGTTAACTACACTGGAATTAAATTTAAAAACTTAAAAGACTCCATAAATTTCACAGGAACCTGAAGAAAAATAAATACATGCATAAAAAGTAATAGAAGATAAAATGAACATATAAGAGAGGATCAATAAACCCAAACGTTCATTCTTTAAAATAATGAAACTGAAAAATATGAGATGAGATTAAGTTGAAAAATGTAAGGAAAGTCAGGGTAAAGAACATTACAGATAACGAGGGAACACAAGTACAAATAAGAGAAATAAACAGTAAAGTATTAAGAACAACCTCACGCCACAGTGTTTATACCTTTAGATGAAATGGAAAAACCCTAGAAAAATAAAACACCTTAAGAAGAAATTGAAAAACTGTAGTCCCATAACCATGACTGAAGTTTTTAAGAAGTCCCTATAAAGAGAACACCAGGCTTAGAAAGCTTTACAAATTCTACCAAACATTCAAGCAATCAAAGTTTTGATCTTACATAGACTTCCAGAGAATAAAAAAGGAAGGAACACTTTCTCCCTGATGTCATGAAGCTAGCATTAACTTTGATACCAAAACCAAACAAGGAGAGAAGAAAGGAAAATTACAGTACAAGCTCACCCATAAATAATAATACAAAAATCCCAGGCAGCAATAAATGCAACAAATATTAAAAAGAAAGTATACTATTGCAAAGTTAGTTTCGTCCCAGGAATTCAACTTGATTATTAGCAAGTAGATTAGTACAATCGCTGTATCAGCAGCTTAAAAAAGAACTGTTTCAACAGATGCAGATAAGAGTTCAATAGATATGAAGTTAATTTATAATAAAAACTACTAGCAAACTGAAACAGAGGGAAACTGCCTTAAGTTGATAAAGGATATTCACAAAAACCTAGGGCAAACATTCTTTTTTTTTTTTTTAAAGATTTTATTTATTTATTTGAGAGAGAGAGAATGAGAGATAGAGAGCACGAAAGGGAAGAGGGTCAGAGGGAGAAGCAGACTCCCCGCCGAACAAGGAGCCCGATGCGGGACTCGATCCCGGGACTCCAGGATCATGACCTGAGCCGAAGGCAGTCGCTTAACCAACTGAGCCACCCAGGCACTCTAGGGCAAACATTCTATTTGACGAAACTTTGAAAGCATTCTCTTGTATCACAAACAAGGTAAGTATGCTTAGTATGGCCACTTCTTTTGTACTGAAAATATCAGCCAGCGTGGTACAGCAGAAAAAAAAGTTACAAAGATGGGAAAAGGAAAAGCAAAATGGTCACAATTTGCACATGATGCACTGTAGAGTCTACAGTAAATTAAAAAAAAATCTCTGGATGTATTAGAATGAATAAGGGAGCTTAGAAATGTTGCTAGATACAAAAATCAAAATTAGGAAGTCACTTGCATTCTATACAGCAACAATCAGAAAATAAAAATGGTACCAAAAGTTACCATTCTGGTAGCAAATAAAAAGCCTCTGCAACGAAATCGAATAAAACCTCTAAGACCTTGATGGGAAAAACTTATACAACTTTGAAGTCATTGAAGCAGGCTTAAACAAAATATATAGCATATTTATGGATGAGAAGACTCAGTATTTCAAAGTTGTTAACACTCTTCCAATGGATCTCTAGATTCAATAGACTTCTAAAAATTCCAAAAGGTTTTTCTTGGAACATGGCAACCTGCTCCTCTCACTTTATCTGAAAGAGCCAAGGCAAAAGAATTGGCAAGATATGTCTAAAGAAAAAGGACAGGCTGAGAGACCAGCCCTACTAGATGTCAAGATATACTATAAAGCCACTGTAATTTTAAAAAATCAGTACTGCTCATGGACAGGTCATAGGTCAATAGAACAGAACAGAAAGCCCACAAATGGACTCAAATACATATGAAATTTTATGACAGAGAGGGCATTACAGGCCAGCGAAAAAAGGGGAGACTATCGGTAAGTGTCCTGATTTGGGGACCATCTACATCTACAGAAAGAAATAAAATCAGATTCTCTCTCAGAATATGCAAAAAGTTAACTCCAGGTAAATGAAAGACAAAGTTTAAAAAACTAAAACCATAAAAGCTTTTGAAGGCTAAGTGGGAGAATGACCTCATGCCTTCAAGGTAGGGAAGGATTTCTTAAATAAGACATCAAAAGTACAAATTACAATGGAAAAGATAGATATATTCAACTACATTAAAATTAAGTTCTGTTTATTAAGATACATCATAAGTAAAAAGACATGCCACAGACTGCAAAAAGATATAATAAACTAAGCAAAGATTAGAAGCCCTAATATACAAGGAACACTCACAACTAAGTAAAAAGGCCAAACAAACCAACAGAAAAGGCTAAAAACTAAACAAGATTTTCACTTAATATCACATACAGATGATCAATAAAATATGAAAGAACATTCAACCTCTAATTAATCAATGGGAAATGCAAATTAAAACGTTAATGAGATACCATTACCCACCAAACAGGCTATTTTTAAGTTGGACAATACCAAGTCTTGGAGAATGCAGAAGGAAAACTACCATATAAACCTGAGGAGAGTATCAATTGGGAAGACCATTCTCAAAGCCCGGGCTTGCTGATGTTAAATATGCATACACCCTATGACCCACCCCCCCAATTCCATGTCTAGTGGTGATTTGTTACAAGAGAGATTCCCCTCTGGTGCACAGACGTATGCACAAAAATGCTCACAGCAACACTACATGTAAAGCAAAACCACTCCACACTACTTACATATCATCCCCACTGGAATGGAGTGCTTCATTTGGTCTATCCATATAATGGAGGACCACATAGTAAGGAAAATGAGCTGCAGCCAAAACATCAATGTGACTATCTCAGACAGAAATGTAAGCAAAATTTGAATACATGCTACTCAGTTCTATTTATCTAAAGTTTAAAACCATGTGCTATTTTGTATATGGACACATCCATCCATACTATTCAACTATAAAGAAAAGCAACAAAATGATTAACAGGAGCCCCACAGGAGGGCTTACCCTGGTGGGAGAGAAGGCAAAGAGCTTTTAAGACACCAGTAAGGCTTGTATTTGAGCCAAGTGGTAGCTACACAGGTGTATGTGATCTTGTTTTTCATCAATATGCATTTTTAGATGGCATCAGTCACAAGTTCAAAGCATCTCCTTAAACCACTCTCATCTGCAGTTTTACTTCCCAAAATTTACAAATGCAGAAGACTCCTAATTACATCATAGGCTACATTTTCTAAGGGGATAAAAAGGGTCAAGCTTCTAAACGCCATTTGGAGAACACATATGTTAAGTGTAATTGTTCTTACCAGCGTCGTGCGAGGTAATTAAAACTGAACTCAAACTGGCTCAACACATCTCCTCCTAAGATAGGAGAAAAATATTTACATTTGGTCGGTTAGCGACAAGACATGGCATGTTTCTTTGCACACAGATTCGCACACTTCAGGTCATTAGCTCATCACCTTGTCCACACTTTTCTGTTCATTGTTTTAGGTACAAGCAGATCTTTAAGAAAACGTGATCATTTCTATCTTAGCCAGTGAAACATTATGAATTAAGAAAGAAACACCCATATAACCAAAAGTTTTTCTCTTTAAGGACGGACGAGCCATAAAGATTCTTTTAAAACGCCATTCACCATCTTCTTTGGCTACTTCAAGGTAATTTACTACAGGAAAAAGATGGAGGGTACCATTTTAAAGCTAAAGTATTAGGTGACCTTAGGTAATGAATTTTAAGCCGATAAAGGTAAAGCTTTTCTAAATTATGACACAAGTCAATGATGAAATGTGATTTTTTTAATAAAGAAATACACATAGACAACTTTTCAGAAATACACCTCTATGTCAAATGAGATATACCCATACTATAAATGAGATACTAAAATAAACCCATACTGCCCAGTAAGAAAGCTAGTTAGCATATGGACTGGCCAAGATGTGATAAAAATACGTATTTTACTTTAAATATTTTACATATTTTACTGTGCATCGGCACTCCTGTTACCTAGATACCTGCCTGGTTACTAGCCATTTCACAAAGGGACTGAATACCTATTTCACAGAATATGAAAATGACATTTTTACTCAGGAGAACCACACAGCCAGTCCTAATTCATCATGAAATGACCTCAGTTAAGGAGAAAGAAGGTTATTCAACATGGGGGGTGGGGAATACAGATTTAAGGTACAGTGGTGACTCTGTAACAAATGGGCTAGAACTATCGCAAAAGAAACTTTGCAAGTGTAAATGAACAGTACCGAAATCACCCGCCGAATGCGCCTTGGAATAGGAGCCATGAAAATCAACCTGAGGAAGAAAATCAGCTGATGTGAGTTTTTTATATAAATCACAAATTGTAGCCCACACCCCTACCCCACAGCCACACCAGGAGTGAGGAGATGAATGCCTAACCCAGTGAATGCTAAGGGTCTGTCCTAGACGGACTCGATTTTCAAAAAATTTATTGTTAAAATTTGTAGTGGCAGCCGAGCTGTGAATTAATGTCTGGTGACAAAACTACCGCAAACATCTGCACCTCAGAGGATGACTACTCAGTCTCTACTGAGCCCAAGCGTAAGCTTCGCACAGAATGGGACTTAATAGCGACTGGTGACCAGGGGGACTTGCAGACACAAGAGCGCCTTTTTCAGTTCAGGGCTATGGCATTTTCGTCCAGAAAACGGAAAAACGGGTGCAGGGGAGTGGGAGGTTACGGAGTGATAAGTCACAGGAATAAAGGCCCAGCACAGGGAGACACCGAAGGGTGGTGTGCGGACGGGTGGGCAAGCACAGCCTCTGTTACGGCTGCTGATCGCCACGCTGTACATCCGAAGCTCGCGTTAACGCTGTGCTAACCACACGCAAGTATGAAGTTTTTTTGAATGTTAAAAGAACACACACACGCGTGGAATCATCCCTTCCAAACAGAACTAAGTGGCAGCTCTTCATGTTCTTACTAATGCAACTTGAATAAACATGGGATTTCCCAAATGTTTGCAACGACACCGAACATCCCATTTATTGCAGATTTCGGTGCACGTTAGTGGTTCTGCCCGTGTGATGAATTTACGGAGCAGGAAGAGGAAGAGATGGACATGAAGACTGCTTTGGGCAAGAAGTCTTGCTTCCACGTGACCTCTGAAGAGCCTCAAGTTTTCCTTTCCTCTAAAAGGGCCAGTTTTTCATCTTGGGCAGGACAGTGTCACGCCCATAGAGTCATCCACCTGCAGACATGTACTCACGGCTCCCATGGTCCTAAGGAATCCTTGCTCGATACCCAAGCTGTGCCAGCTAACGTCGGCCACCATGTGAGATGTAATGCCGAACAAGAAGGCTACCAATTTCTCCGTGTCCTGCCGAAAAAGCAAATTGGAGGGATGGGCGCTTGGGTTATTTTATAAAGATCCTATTACAGTGTTTAAAAATAGGATTTCCATCCCCAAGACTTAACAACAATAAAATCAGAGGTGGGTACATTGTAGTTTCTAGTGACAAAAACCACAAAGGACTTTTTGAAGAAAAGTTTCACAGTGCCTTAGAAGGGCTTTCAGGTAGTTTACTCTTGGAGCGAAATGGTGACCTACTGCATTTTTCTAAGTAGTTTATTCAGGTATTAACTCTAAGCACATCCTGTGTCTGGCACTGAAGGTACAAGGGTGAGCAGCCCTCCCGGAGCCTGGGGTGGGGATGGGGTGCAGCATAAATGCAGACAGGGGGTGGAGGTGTCTGGGACTGAATTTCTTCTTGGCGCTAGAGGGCTGTGCCTACCTTCTCCCAGGGAAGGGGGTAGTTCTCTCGGATATAGTGGATGCTTGCATTCAGAAACGGGGTCCAGTGCGTGCTCTCAGACACGTCATGGAATTGCCCTGGTCAGACAAGAGCAGGTCTCAGGAGTCTTTCTGAAAAAGCTGGAGATTGTGCCAGTGACATCTGCCACCACGGCTACCCTCCCCCTCCCTCCGAGCCTCTTGGGTTCTTCTGTTGATGTTCAGAGGAAGCCTCTAGAACAGAAGCGCCAGCTGGGAGAGAGAGAAAGCCGGACCGGCTCACAACATCGGCAATCACCTGGGCTAAAGGGAAGGAGAAAAGGGGTGTGGGGGGCGGGGGTGCCAGAGTCAGCGGTAGGGCGGTGCAGGTGGGGTGCAGGGGGTATGGGAGGGGGGTGTCACATGTCATGAGGGGCAACTGGAACCAAAACTCCGGAGTTTAGATCCCTCTGTTCAAATCGTTTTGCTGTCGCTAAAGTAAAAACATTCTAACCAGTTTTAAATCATTGGCTTTTCTGGAAATGATTTTCAAAGACACTGCAACTATGAAATTTGATTTGCTCTAAGTTTTTGTAAAAGATAGAACTTACAATTCCTATTTTACAGAATTCCATAAAAATCCAAAGTATAGCAGCAGCTCTTTGGACAAAACTCCCCCTGAACCAAATTGCCAGATTAAGCAAAGCTTTTTGTTCCCCTCTCTAATCCAACTGAACGAAGAGAAAGCCCACCCAGAGCCTACGGGGTGGTGGCAGCCAGGTCACTGTCTCCACGCACCTGTCCCCACAGCTGAGCTGTCGCTTACTGAGGGTCAGGGCTGCTTCTAATCCTGGGTAGCCAGCTGTCCTCGTTATTGTTACAGATTTGATTCAGTTATTAGGTAAACCGATGCAATGGAATATAAAAACAACTGCTTCTTCGGCAACGGAGAACATTTGCTTCTGCAAGATGCAATAAAAGTGAGCCCTCAAATCAAAGAAGACAGGTGCTGTGCAAGTAGGTATGTGTGGGATCAAGGGAAAATTTGGAAAAATTCATGAAAATCTAAGAGGAGTCTGCATCAAATTCCTCATAGTCAGTGTAGGTTTCATAATGCTAATTGAGCTCGCTGGTGCATCAGTCTGCACTGGTCCTGAGTTTTACGTCAGGGAGGAGGGCATGTACTGGTGGAGGAAAAACAGGAAACTTGGAACACAGAGCCTTCAGCACTGTGAGTTTGGCTGGTCTCTTAAGATGGCATATATTAGGCAAGTTTTCTCAAATTTAATTGTCAAAAAAAAGTCCTTTTTTAACTTATGTAAGATATCAAGGAACAATTATCGAGACATTACAGCCTCCTGAATACAATTTGGGAAACACTAAGTTAGAAATAGGTCTAGAGAGAAAAAAAACTAACAAGCAGGCAAAATAAAAGGATTAAGAAAAGACAGTTAACAGCCTAAGAAGGAAAAAGAAAAAAAAAAAAAAACCCACCCAACCTTACAAATATGACAAATACAAAAAAGCTTACTTGGTATCCTAACTACAGGAGTGGGTAACCCTAAACATTTCATTTAGCCTAAAGGCATTGCTGTATTAAAACAAACATTGGTGGCACCTGGGTTGCTCAGTCGGTTAAGCATCTGCCTTCGGCTCAGGTCATGATCCCAGGGTCCCGAGATCGAGCCCCACATCGGGCTCCCTGCTCAGCGGGGAGTCTGCTTCTGCCTCTGCTCCTCTCCCCTCCCCACCCCCTGCTCGTGTTCTCTCTCTCTCTCAAATGAATAAAATCTTAAAAATACACTGGGATTTTGACCCTGAGACTCCAAAAACGGTTTACATGATGACCGATGTACCGGTGTCTTTCATCTACCCCTCCAGACCCACTGTCCACCCGTCTCTGCCCTGCACGCTGCCCCTGAAGGGACCTGCCCAACTGGCCTCTTTGCCAGTCGGCTTTGGTTGGGTTGGGTCTGGCCGGTGGGGAGAATGGAGAGGAGATCAGAAAAAAGGAAGAGGGGTGGGGGAGAAGTGTTCATTCTCCCAGATCCCCCACTCTGGGGTCTCGGGGGCTGGCTGTGTCCCTGACTGAAGGTCTGGCCCCCTTCAGGGAGCCTCCCCATTCAGTTCCAGGAGCTGCTCCCTCCCTGCACTGTTCCTGCAGACTTACATCCAGCCTGTAGCTCTGTAAATGGTCCTCTTATAAGACAGCAGAGTGCACCTTCCATGCCCGCTGGGGCCCCAATACACCCCATAAGCGCAGGTCACTGATAACACTGCCTTAGATCTGTACAGCACTTGACAAAAGAATATGCATTAATGCCAAAAAATCCAGTAAAGGGGCAAGGCAGGCCTATTATCACTACATCACAGGCGTGGAAACAGACTTAGCATGGCAAGACTTTGAGGGTCACATGCTAACAGACAGCATGGCCAGAACAAGAACTCAGGCCCTTCAGTCTCTTTCAAAATCTTTTCTCTTCACCAGAAAGCAGTAATGCAAGTTCAAGGACGCGTAGGATCGTGAAATCTCTCAGAATTTCTACGCTTAAGTAGGTAAGGTTTGGTTAAATGAAAATTGCAGTCATGTTGAACTAAGTCATTGACCAACGACAGTGGAAAACACCCCATGTTAGATTTCCTCTGTCCTAGCTGCTCCTGTGAACCACGTGAGGGCAACATGTGGCTCCGCAAGACTCGGATCTCACCTCTCTCGCAGAGGCTGGGGTAGAAGGCGTCAGGAAACACGGCTCCGGCCTGATACGCATCCTGGTGCTCAAGCAACAGCTGGGAAGAGGAAAGCAGAGAGATTAGGGGCAGAGGCAGCCGCCTGGGACAAGCCCGCCCTCCAGCAAGAGGCAGGGTGGAAGGAAGGCGTTAAGTGCGTACATAAAACCTCGGGCATAACCCAAGACGACGCCCTACAACAGAGAACCTCAGGTTCTGTCCTAGCAAACACAGGCTGATCAAGTAGCAAATCACTCATTTAATTTCACCTCCTTTGGTTTCTCTGTCCACCAAAAAAGCAGGATGTCCCCCCAAGGCTAGTTCACTGACTGGTCTGTGGTAGATTTTCAATGATCTGGTGGAAAAATCAGTGCAATGAGAGAAATACAAACATATATACATATAACATACATACATACACATGGTGTATGCACATATAGTTACACCACTGACCCCTGAACACAGATAGGAACCACCCGGATCCACTCAGATGCAGACTCTTCACTAGATATAGTAGAGTACTAGAAGTGTATTGTCCTTATGGCATTTTCTCATTAACATTTTCTTTAGCTGCTTTATTAGAAGAATACAGGATATAATACATATCACCTACAAAAAAGTGTAAATTGACTCATCAGTAATGCTTCTGGTCAACAGTAGGCTGGTAGTTAAGTTTTGGGGGAGTCAAAAGTTAGATATGGAGTTTTGACTGCCTGGGGATCAGTGCCCCCTAATCCCAGTGTGGGTTCTATCTATAGATAGATAGAGAGAGAGAGAGGGAGATCTATTTATATACAAGTTTATAGTTGCTACGTGTAGAGTCAGATGATGCCTTCTGGGCTTTTGGGGGGGTTAAAAAATCCTTTCCCTTTTTTTTTTTAAAGATGTTATTTATTTATTTGAGAGAGAGAATGAGAGAGAGCAAGCACGAGAGGGAAGAGGGTCGGAGGGAGTAGCACACTCCCTGCCGAGCAGGGAGCCCGATGTGGGACTCGATCCCGGGACTCCAGGACCATGACCTGAGCCGAAGGCAGTCCCTTAACCAACTGAGCCACCCAGGCTCCCACCCTTTTAAAATTATGGTAAAAGAACGTATTTCAGGGCACCTGGGTGGCTCAGTCGGTTAAGCGTCTGCCTTCGGCTCAGGTCATGGTCCCAGGGTCCTGGGATGGAGAGTCCTCCCTTGCTGAGCAGGGAGCCTGATTCTCTCTCTCTCCTCACACGCCCACCCCCATCTCTCTCTCAAAATCTTTTTTTTTTTTTAAAAACAGAACATTATACTTCAATGTTCTGCTCGGTTGACTGGCTTACTCCATTCCATTCTCACCCCCTTGAGGTGGGCTAGCTGTTGGCAGAGGTTAGAAACAAAGACCACCTTTCCCAGACTCCACGCAGAGCCCCCCTCGCCCTCTGCTCCTTCAGCTAGCAGGCATGTGCTGGCTTTGCCACAGAGGTAGCAGGGGACCCAGGTGGCCACAGGCAGAGGACAGAGCACCCATTTTGCTAGTAAGGAGCACGGCTGAGGAGATGAGGTCCCGGAGCCAACAGCCAAGGTGATGGCCGCTTACTTCCCAGACCGTGTAGGTGGCCGTTGGATGCGGAGCCAGCGGCGGGGGCCGCGGCCGTCTGACTCAGCACAGGAGGCCCCAGAGGCCAGTTCTGTGTGTGGTCCTCGGAGCCCTTCCCAGATGCTCAGCCCAGAGCCCTGCTCTTCCAGAGCTCAGAGTTCTTCAGCACCCAGTTCCCCAATTCTGGGGGGAGCTCAGCATAAGCTAGCCAGAGGGGTTTCCAGGATCTGCAGATGAACTCTGACTGCCAAAGTGAAAGTCTGGCGGGCTAAATTTTTTTTTTTAAGTATTTATTTAAGTAATCTCTACCCCCCTCCAACCTGGGGCTCAAACTCACAACCCTGAGATTAAGAGTTACATGTTCTTCCAACTAAGCCAGCCATGCACCCCCTAAGCTTTAAGATTTTATTTGAGAGAGAGCGTGTGCGTGTGTGCGTGTATGAGAGAGAGAGCGCGTGCATGAGCAGGTGGGAGAGGGAGAGGGAGGGAGAAACAGGCTCTCCGCTGAGCAGAGAACCCGATGTGGGGCTCGATTCCCAGAATCCTGAGATCGCGACCTGAGCCAAAGGCAGATGCCCAACCGACTGTGCCACCCAGGCACCCCACCCTTGAACTTTTTAATGTATCCATAAGGACTTACTAATCCCCACTGCTACAAGGGTGTTTGGCTCCAAGATGCACGTTTGATCAAAGGTAGCTCAGTTAGAACCTTCCCTGAGACTCTTCATGGAGAGCTATGTGGAAGACAACCTCTTGTTGTCCCTTGGGGATTTTCAGCCTGAGGGCTGAGTTCTGCACGGCCTGCGTCCTCCACGTGAAGGGAGACCACCACCTAGACCTCAGCGTGCAGCTCTGCTCCAAGCACTATCAGTTACGTGAGCCAATGACGTCTCCTTCTTCTCTAAAGATAGCTTGCCAGTCGGACTTTCATCACTTAAATTAACTCTATTGAATATTTACCTTGTCAGCCACGGTCTTGGTCACTTTATGAGTAAGACTTGTTGAATCTGCATCTCTAGGTGAGGGAGATGCTGTTATTTAACACCAAAAAATCCTGAAGTGAACTTTGAAAAGTAGATGTGTCAGCGAAAGAGGAAGTGCTGGTGGGGGAGTAAGTACAGGGGGAGGATGCAAACTTCAGATATAAAAATGTATTTTTAAGCTACAGAAATAAAAAGTAGGATATTGGAATCAAGAGAGATCAATGAAACAGAATAAAGAGCAAGAAACAGACTCAAACATACACAACATACAATGGGGATGAATGAAAGGTGAAGTAACCAACTGGTGGTGTTGGCACAACCCCGGGGCAGTGAGGGTTCCATTCTTGCAGGGGATCCAGCGTGGCCTATGTGACGCGGACTTGAAATTAACATTGACCAACAAGAGGTTCCTACACCCCCTCACGTGCTTTATGCCAAAATATATACAAGATGAATTAAAGAGTTAAAGGCAAAACAGGAAGCCACAAAATTAGCAGGACAAAATTCAAGGGGATAACTGCATCATCTCAGACGGGAAATGATTTCTCTAAGCAAAGCATACAGGCAGAGACCATAAAAGAATAGAACGGTGCACTTAACAACACAAACATTGGAGCATTCTGCACGGTAAAGAGCACCGGAAGCAAACTGAAGAGAAAAATAACCATGAGAATTATTTGATACATGACAGGGCTGATTATCTTTAAGAAGTCATTCTTCCACGTCAAGATAAATATCGTGATGGAGAAATGTGCAAAACACGAGATTCACAGATGTAATAGAAATAGTTGAGAAACACTTGAAGTGTATTTAACCTCATTAATTAATTAAAATGCCAATTAAGCCTTATAACAAAACATTTTCCCACCTACCAAGTGAGCAAAAAATGAGAAAATTAAAAACGGGTCCTAAAAGTGAATCTGTTTCCAAATCTGAAGATACTTATCAAGAAATTTCAATCAGGGGCGCCTGGGTGGCTCAGTCGGTAAAGCATTGGTGTTCTGCTCAGGTCACGATCTCAGGGTCCTGGGATCGAGCCCCAAATCGGGCTCCCTGCTCAGTGGGGAGTCTGCTCCCTCTCCCCCTGCTGCTCTACCTGCTTGTTTGTGCATGCTCTCTCAAATAAATTTTTAAAAAAACAAATTTCGATGAAATACACAAGTAACCGAGGATATTAATCCTTCCTCCATCATAGAGATCATTCCTGTTTCGTTTGTTTTTGTCCTTTGTTTCTGGGCCAGAAGGACTCGGCTAGAAGTGCCACGGCTGAAGGGTTTGCCAAAAAAGGTTGGGAAACTGGTCACAAACAAGGAGACTGGGCACAAAGAACACCTATTGAAAATGACGACCAGGCTTCTCACTGTTGGAGAAAGGAGCCGCAGATACGGACATAGAGAACACGCGAACAGATTCTCTGGCGATGGATCATTAATTGGAGATACTCTTGTGTGAGCTCCTGGTTTTAAATAAACTGGCAGATAAATAAACACAAAAGCAACAACTTCAGGCAGAATCTGGGACAATGCAAGCATCAAGATAAATGATAATAATGTCATATAAACCATTAAATAGAATGTATATGGATATGAGTAAATATACGAAATGGGGAAGAGGGAAAGGCTCTACTTAACAGTAGAATGCCAAGAAATGTAGAAAGAGTGATGGAATCAGATAAACAGTTTGGCAACCATCATAATTACTTCCGGCAAGAATTATCAACAGTTTTACCAGTGGGTAAAACTGATGAGAAACAGGATATTTACATTACCTCAATCTCTCTCCCCACAAAATATTTACTTGCTAATTAAAGAGTAGAAAATACTTATTAACTTTCCAGTGTTAAAATGTGAAGATGTCATCTCAACCAGGTGATAAAAATTATCACTAGGACTTCTGCTTCCAGGAAGATGGAATAAACGTGCTTATTTAAGCACAACTAAGACCCCTGGGCAGTGTACACAAAATGAGCATAAGAAGCCCCTGAAAGGTGGAGGTAGGTATGCAGGTGGCTGGGGAGCTCAGGACCAGAAGACGACATTGTGGTGAATTCTCTGGGCTTTCCCTTTACCTCATAGGTCCCAAACTGGATACCAGGAAAGTATTGCCAACCTAGAACCTCTAATGGGCATAAACCAAACACACAAACAAAATCCACAAAAAAAAGCCCGCTTTCTCTATCCGTAAGACCAGGAAATGGGCAGCCTGGCAAAGACAGAAAACTTTTAGACAATAGCCTTTCTACTCTAGCCAAACATCACAGAAAAAAACTGTGGCCCCACCCTCACCAGGACTTTTCATTTGTCCCTGATCCCTACCCCTCGGTGTCAGTGGAGACCATGGGGAGAGCCTAGACATCCAGTCCCAACTGCAGTAACATGGCGCCTCTCCCCATCCCCACTGGGTGGGATCAGAAGAGGCCCAGGGAAGAGCAGGATGTCTGCCACCACAAGGAGACACCCCCCAGCATCCATAGAGGCCACAGTGAGGAGCAATAATTAGGCACTTCTACCCCTCCCAGCTGGAGAAGCATCCATGGAGGCTCGGGGGAATCTTGACTTCTACCCCCAGCTGGCAGTTAGGAAGAGTTAGGAGGTGGTGACCTTCCCCATTCTGTTCGCCTCCCAAAGTGGTGTCAGAAGAAGTCAGCTAAAACAAAAGGCTTCAGTAAGACCCTGAGTCTCATAACCTAATACCTAAAATGTCCAGGTTTCAAAGAGCACTCATCACACCAAGAACCAGGAATCTCAAAAGGAATAAAGAGAGATACTAATAGAGGCCAAATGAAATGGTAGAAATTTTAGAATTATCTGACAAAATATTTTAAAGAAGCCATCATAAAAATGCTTCAATTACAAACATACTTCAAACAACCACCACCCTCCAACCACCACCACCAAAATAGTCTCAGGAAAGGAATATATAAAGAACCACCCAGTGAAACTTTTAGAAATGACAATGTAATCACTGAAATGAAAGTTAACATCACCAGAAACAGTACACTTGACACTGGGAGCCTTCTGGTTTGATAAGATGAGAATACAGCATCGATTCTGTGTTCTGTGGTATTTCTGTCAAAAGATAACCTGCACGGGGCACCTGCGTGGCTCAGTCAGTTAAGTGTGTGCCTTTGGCTCAGGTCATGATCCCAGGGTCCTGGGATCAAGTCCCGCATCGGGCTCCCTGCTCGGCAGGGAGCCTGCTTCTCCCTCTGCCCCTCTCCTCCCACCCCTTGTGCGCACCCACAAGCTCTCTCTCGCAAATAAATAAAATCTTAAAAAAAAAAAAAAGTTAACCTGCAAAGGGATCTATCATGAGAAACTAGCAGACGAAATCAAACTAAGGTACGTTCTCCAGTTATTGGACTGTGCCCTTTCCAAAATATCAAGGTCATTAAAGATAAGGAAGGCCTGAGGAACTGTTCTAGATCACATGGTCCTGGACTGGTCCTGGAACCATAAAGAAGATTATTGAGACAACTGGAGAGATCTGAATGAAGCCTGAGGACTGGGTGAAAGTGTTATTCAATGTTGATTTCCTGACTGTGGTAACTGTGCTGTGGTTCCATAGGAGTGTCCCTTTTTTTTGGAAATACACAATGATGTGTTAAAGGCTAATGGGCATCATGCCAGCAATTCACTCTAGAATGGTTCAGGAGAAAAGAAATCAGTATGTATAAATAGTGTGGAATTGCATGAAATCTCTGGACATGAGGGATTCCATTTTCCTTTCCAACTAACGAGCTCCTAACTCAGCCGGAAGCAGCAACTGTTTGACAAGCGGTTGCTCCTAACATTTCAACAGAGTCACACACATTCGGATCAGTGGAGGACAGTAAAGTCAGTAAGTACAAAGCAGGGATTTTCACTTGATATCAGTAAGATAGTCATCACAAGCGGTTCGACTGAGCAGCACCAATACAGCAGGGTTTTTTTTTTTTTTCTTTTCTGCTTTTATGTAAATCCTGTAATTACCTCTTCCTTCTTTCTCATAAAAGCCCCCTTGCTTTCCCTGCACGAGTGGGACACTTTTCTGGTTACTCTGGAATCTGTGCTCCCCTGAATAAAGACCTTTGTTCCTTTTCAGTTCTACCTCCTTTCCTTGGGGGACAACAGAAAGGATAAAACAGCAAATACGCCAATAATTGAGGATCTACAGGAATATGGTAAGGGGCATATAGGGATTGGCCTAATTGTCCGGCTTTTCTATTGGTTTTTAACTACTTCCAAATAAAAAAGTTAAAATATAGACTTGTTCGAATAAATTATGGTACATTATGGTAATAGAAAAATATGTAATTGTCCTAAATGATTCTCAAGATCTCTTTTGACTTAGAAAGGTATCACCGATATATTAAATGAAAAATAGCAAGTTGCATAGTGTGTAGAGTATAATTTTGGGGGGAAGAAGGTACTAATAAATTAAAAAATAATGCTGAGAATGATATAAAGCCAAGTGTCAACATTGTTTGTCTCAGAATGATTTACAGTGTACATCTCTCAGTTTTCTAATCAGAAAAGAAGAAATCTCTTCTGGAGGCAGGCAGAAGTAGGGCAGAGAGGACTGAAACCAACCAAATTAACTACCATTGCTAGGATTTCATGGTTAAAATACCACATTCTGTTTATTTTTATAGAAAGTAAATATATATATATATAATGAGTCCAATCATCACAGTATGAAACTAGAAATCAATTATTTTTTAAGAAAAAAAAACTAGGGAAAAAACACATGGACGCTAAACATGCTAGTGAAAATGGATGGGTCAATGAAGAAATCCGAGGAAATGAAACAATACATGAAGACAAACAAAAATGGAAACACAATGACTGAAAATATTTGTGTGGCACCTGGCTGGCTTGGTTGGTAGAGCACGTCGTGACTTAGATCTCAGGGTCATGAGTTTAAGCCCCATGTTGGGCATGGAACCCACTTTAAAAAAAAAATCTTTGGGATACAGCAGATACAGTTCTAGGAAGGAAGTTTATAGCAGTACAGGTTTTACAAGAAACAAGAAAAATCTCAAAACAGCAATCAAACCTTATACCCAAAGGAACTAGAAAAAGAAAATAAAGCCCAAAGTTGGTAGAAGGAAGATAAAAGTTTACAGTGGAAATAAATGCAAAAAATATGTATCAGTGAAACCAAGAGTTAGTTCTTTGAGAAGATAAACACAATTGATAAACCTTTAGCCAGACTCCTCAAGAAAGAGCAACTAATAAATAAAATCAGAAATGGAGAAATAACAACCAACACCACAGAAATACAAAGAATTATAAAAGAATACTATGAAAAATTATGTAACAAATTGGAGAACGTAGAAGAGATGGATAAATTCCTAGAAACATACAATCTGCCAAAACTGAATCAAGAAGAAATAGAAAATTTGAACAGACCAATTACTAGTAACAAAATTGAATCTGTAATCAAAAAATTCCCCAACAAAAGTCCAGGACCAGATGGCTTCACAGGTGAACTCTACCTAACATTTAAAGAAGAATTCATACCTATTCTTCTCAAACTATTCCAAAAAAATAGAAGAGGAAGGAAAACTTCCAAATCCATTCTACAAGGCCAGCTTTACCCTGATTCCAAAACCAGACACCACTAAAAAAGAGAACTACTGGCCAATATCCTTGATGAACACAGATGCAAAAATCTTCAACACATATTACCAAACCAAATTCAATAGTATGTTAAAAGGACCATTCACCATGATCAAGTGGGATTTATTCCTGGGATTCAAGAGTGGTTCAATATTCTCAAATCAATGTGATCTATCACATTAACAAGAAGGATAAAAACCGTATGATCATCTCAAGAGATCTAGAAAAAAGGATTTGATACAATATTTGTTCGTGATAAAAACTCTCAATAAAGTGAATTTAGAGGAACCATACCTCAACATGATAAAGGCCTTCTATGAAAAACCCACAGCTAACATCATTCTCAATGGGGAAAAACTGAGAGCTTTTCCCCTAAGGTCAGAAACAAGACAAGGATGTCCACTCCCACCACTTTTATTCAACAGAGTACTGGAAGTCCTAGCTGCAGCAATCAGACAAGAAATAGAAGCATCCAAACTAGTAAGAAGTAAAATGGTCACTATCTGCAGATGACACGATACTATATATAGAAAACCCTAAAAGACTACCAAAAAAACCTATTCGAATAAAGGAATTCAGTGAAGTTGCAGGATACAAAATTAGTATGTAGAATCTGCGGCATTTCTATATATTCATCATAACGTAGCAAAAAGAAAAATTAAGAAAACAAGCTCATTCACAATTGCATCAAAAAGAATAAAGTATCTATAGTTTAACCAAGGATGTGAAAGACCTATACCCTGAAAACTGTAAGATACTGATGAAAGAAACTGAACGTGATGCAAATGGAAAGGTATTCTGTGCTCATGGATTAGAAGATTAATATTGCGAAAATGTCCGTATTACCCAAAGCAAACTACAGATTAATGCAATCCCTATCAAAATACCAATGGCATTTTTCACAGAACTAGAACAATCAATCCTAAAATTTGTATGGAATCACAAAAGACCCCAAATAGCCAAAAGAAATCTTGAGAAAGGAGAACAAAACTGGAAGTATCATAATCCCAGATTTCAAAGATGTACTACAAAGCTGTAGTAATTAAAACATTTGGTACTGGCACAAAAATAGACACACAGATGAATGGAATAGAGAGCCCAGAAATAAACCCTCACTTGGTCAATCAATCTATGACAAAAGAGTCATAATACACAACAAGGAAAAGACAGTGTCTTCAAGAAATGATGCTGGGAAAACTGGACAGCAACATGCAGAAGAATGAAACTGGGCCATTTTCTCAAACCAAACACAAAAATAAAGACTAAGTGTGAAACCTGAAACCATAAAAATTCTAGAAGAAAATATAGGTAGTCATCTCTTAGACATTGGCCTTAGCAACATATTTAATATGTCTCCTGAGGCAAAGGAAACAAAAAAATAAACTACTGGGACTACACCAAAAGTAAGATTTTGCACAGAAAAAAAAAAATACAAAAACTCAATCAAACAAAGTAACTTACTGAATGGAAGAAGAAATTTTCAAATGATACATCTAATAAAAGTTTAATATCCAAACTATATAAAGAACTTCTACAACTGCACACGCACGCACGTGCGCGAGCACACACAACACCTGAACAATCTCATTAAGAAAGAGACAGATGGGGGGCGCCTGGGGGGCTCAGTCATTCAGTGTCTGCCTTCGGCTCAGGTCATGATCCCAGGGTCCTGGGATCGAGCCCCGCATCGGGCTCCCTGCTCGGTGGGGAGCCTGCTTCTCCCTCTCCCACTCGCCCTGCTTGTGTTCCTGCTCTCTCTCGAGAGTGTCATATAAATAAATAAAATCTTTAAAAAAATAGATGACTTAATGTTTTTCCAAAGACCGCCTACAGATGGCCAATACACATATGAAAAAATGCTCAACATTTAATCAGTAGGGAAATGCAAAACAAAAACCACAATGAGATTATCATCTTACACCTGTCAGAATGGCTAGATCAAAAAAACAAGAAGTGTTGCCAATGTGGAGAAAAAGGAACCCTTGTGCACCACTGGTGGGTATGTAAATTGGTGCAGGCACTCTGGGAAATAGTAAGGAGGTTCCTCAAAAAATTAAAAACAGGAATACCATATGATCCAGTAATTCCACTGCTGGGTATTTGCCCAAGAAAACAGAGCACTAATTAAAAAAGATATATGCATCTGATGTTTACTGCAGCATTACTTACAGTAGCCAAACTATATAAACAATCCAGGCATCCATATATATGTGAATGGATAAAGGAGATGTGATTACACACACGCAGGACTATTACTCAGGCATAAAAAAAAGAATGAAATCTCAGCATTTGTGACTGACAACATGGATGGACCTAGAGGGTATTATGCTAAATCAAGTAAGTCAGAGAAAGACAAATACCGTATGATTTCACTTCTATGTGGAATCTAAGAAATACATGAACAAACAGACTTCTTTAATACAGAGAAGAACCTGGTGGTTGCCAGAGGGAAGGCGGAGGGTAGGGAGATCAGCAAAATAGGTGAAGGGGATTTAGAGGTACAAGCTTCCAGTAATAAGTCAGGGAAATAAAAAGTACAGCATGTGAGATACAGTGAATAATATTGTGATAATACATGGTGATGGGTGGTGACCACCCTTATTGTGGTGAGCACTGAGTAATGTGCAGAATTGTTGAATCGCTATGCTGTATGTATGTAATGTAGCATTATCAACTACACTTTAATAATAAAATAAGAATAGGAAAAAGTATCAGGGCAATAATGACCACCAAAGTGAGGTCAGCTTGCTTCTGACAGTTCTTATAAATATATACACTGATTTTCTCAGCTTTATGCGTTATTATTCTCTTTGTGTAAATCAAAGGTTTCAAAGAGCAGTCACCTCTGGATATATTAACAAAAGACAATCCCAGAACCAACAAAATTCAGACCTCAACGAGTCCAGAAGGCCCCGAAGAACAGGTGGACTAGGAAGAAAGAGACACTATAAGTCCCACATACAGAGATATAAAGTACATCATGAAAAGGGATCTGATAGTATTGTAAAAGGTGAGGTATCCCGACCCTTATAAATTGAAGTACAAGCACTCAGGGCACTTAGTCATTTCCAATGATGGCATCAGTATCTGCATTAGGACCAATGCGGAGGGGAAGGATCGGTGTCCAGCCCACACGTTTCAAATTAAGTTAATGATACAAGTGTGACTATCTCTACTACAAAATCGCTCTGCACACACTCAGGATTGGTTGTTCGCGTGATGAATTAGGCAGGTTCTTGCTTCTCCTCCTCATCCTTGGCTACCTTCCACCACGGTCAATGAAGATAATCAAATACTGTCAACTGCCAAGTTGGAAAGTTGAAACTAATGTCTAAAAGTGGTTTGAGGACAAGGATGGATTTCAGTTATCGCACCAACCTGCCTTCCATACTGAACTGTCAAAACTTACTGGTAATAATTTGATCCAATTCTGAGGTCACCAAGGAGTATTAATCACTCCTACCTATAGTATTAAGAATCATCTTTGCACAAAGCATTATTTAGCCTAGAACCAGAAATAGTGTATAGGGTCAGAATAGAACCAATTTGAGGATAGGTACAGGAAAGCCATCGGATAGTCTGAACCAAGAATACAGTAGGAGACATCAGATGAGCATCTCAGAGCGGACTTCTGAATAAACATTTCCTGCTCCTTGTGCTGATGCAATTTTTATATGACACAGTCAAGAGGTGAAAAATAAATTTATCTCAGGCATGACCTCTCTTTGTAAAACAAAAAGAATTACCATTTTCATTCTTTCTCAATTTTTCAAATTTTGATTCATCACTAAAATATTCCAATGATACTATTTAAATTATATGATATATATCATTACATATAAATTACGTTTTATACATATAAAAATAAATATGAGTATTGACATATTTTAATTATATAATGTATATTATATGTATATGCTCAAGTATAAATTATAATATGTAAGTATACATAATATATATATTCCAGTATATATATACATATGTTCAAGTAGCACTGGAGGGGACATATACCTTTTATAACCCCAAATATTAATGTTTTATGAAGACAAAAAGGACTCTGAAAATTATTGCCTAAATATATGTTAGGACCTTTATTTTGGCACCTATGGAAGAGAGTTAATGCACAAGGAATAAGAGAAAAATTAAACTTTATACCTCTTTGTAGTTAACTCTCCCATCCTGAAGGTGGAGAAACTCCAGAGCTCTGTGTCCTGAGAGAAATATATAAATCAATTAAATTCAACAATACCTGAAACAGAATTTATTCAAGATGTTTTAAAAGGAAAATTGGGGCATATGGGTGATGCAGTCAGTTGGGTGTTAAACCCTTGGTTTCATCTCAGGTTGTGATCTCAGGGTCCTGGGATCGAGCCCCGAGTCAGGCTCCATGCTCAGCATGGAGTCTGCTTAAAACTCTCTCTCCCTCCCCCTCCCCCATCCCCCCCCATGCTCATGGGTGCAGGCACACTCACTCTCTGTAACAAATAATCTTTAAAAAACTAAAATAAAAAAAACAAGGAAAATGTAATTTTGTCATTGCAACGGTCAAGGAAGGGGGAAATGAAAATTTAAGTGTGTACTCACTAGTCATTTTCATTAGGCATAGTAAGATTCATACGATAGTTACATCACCAAAAAATACAAATCAAATTTGCATGGTGATTTGAAGTTTCTGCTTAGCATGGCCCTGCTAAGCTAGGTCTCAGTTCCCTCCTAAGTAAAAGTAAGTAATTCCCACATTTACAGGTGTGTTGAGAGAGTCACACAAAATACACGTATATGATGAGCACAGTGGCTGATACATGGTAGGAGCTCAGTAAACCGAAGCGTCATCTTAGCCTCAACACCCCCACCCCCACCAAGATAAATGACCCTAAGCAGAAAATAGGATACATGGCCAAAACCATGGACTGAATCAATTACTCTCGAATGTTTTTTCATCAGTTGGGCCACATTAGATGGACCAAAAAAAAAAAAAAAAAAATCCCAGGTTACCTGCTCCACTCACTTGCGGACACACACACACACACACACACACACACACACACACACATCCACACCCTGAATCTTCCTAGAATCTAAGACGAACATGCCTTGTAAAGTCACATTCAAAGGGGATACCTTCCTTCTATTGTGAATCACATCCAGTTTTGTAATTCATACAAAAATACAGCCACTCCTCTAAGCATAACACTGTAAGATAGAGGCTCCCAGCCCACATCAGTAACCTGGACACAGGATTGCCAGGATTTACAGCTCCAAACCACCAAACGAGGCCCGTTTTAATTAACTCACAGACTGTCAGCCTTCCAACAGGCTTTACATTAAGTGAAAACATGAACCAAGAGATTTACAGAATCCTCTAAATAATTGGTAAATGTTGGGAGTTTTTTCTTTCACATAAGACTCCTCAAAATCTGTGCAGGTTAGGAGTGGTCTTCAATTATGTTCACATAAACAAAGTTTTATATTAATGTATTTAATATCTTAATATATTAACATGTATATATTTATATACTTACGATATATATAGATAATACAATATATGTATACATTTAATATTTTATATTTCTATTTAATATTTCTATTTAGTATTTTATATAATGTATTGATATATTTAATGTTATATTAATATATACAAAACATATATTCAGTATAATCTATTAGGATCTTTGGTACCTACTGAAAAGAGGCAAGCAGTTATCCGATTTTATTAAAACTTCATACTGCATCTGTGTTTAAGGATTAAAAACTCTCCATTTATACTTATTCTTTTTTTTTTAAGATTTTATTTATTTATTTATTTGAGAGAGAGAGAATGAGAGACAGAGAGCACCAGAGGGAAGAGGGTCAGAGGGAGAAGCAGACCCCCCGCCAAGCAGGGAGCCCGATGTGGGACTCGATCCCGGGACTCCAGGATCGTGACCTGAGCCGAAGGCAGTTGCTTAACCAACTGAGCCACCCAGGCGCCCCATTTATACTTATTCTTGAAAATTTCCATTTACACTTTGTTCTTTCTCAGCCTACAGTTCTAGCAATTTCAATTTCAAAGAACTTACACCTGGACAATACTTTCAAATTCACTGAGACGTTCGGCTTCCTTACTTTACAGAAGAGGATCGCAGAGAAAATGAATTGCTCTGACTCACATACTTAGTTTATAGCAGAGCTGGTATTACAACCTGGGTCTAATTCTCTCGTTTCCTGACTGCTCGTAGCAATACATGTATTTGGAAAGAACACTGGACTGGCTCTCAGGACATGCAATCCTAGGCCAGCCCTCTTAATGAGCTAGCTGTGAGATTCTCCAGATCGATTTCCTTGTATGTGAAATACAGGGACTGAGCTCAGTGACCTCTAGTGCCCTTCCAGAAGGCAAAATTTTGGGATCATAGGTTCTTGTCCACCAGAACTCAATAAATACCTCAGTCTATCTGGCACTGATAAGCTTACACACTTTATTTGTAATCTTGTTATGATTGGTACCTTCTGGCCAGGTGGCCTGACTATGAAATATTCTTGTTTTTATCTAAAAGAAAACGCAGATTTAATCTGAAAACTGTTGTAGAATATAATCCTATTCCATGCGTTCAAAAAAAATATTACAAATACACTCCATTCAAGAACCAAACCCACCATGCACCTGCATCTGGCACTCTGCCTTCACCCCCGAGCCCGTCCTCCCCAGCTCTTGTCATCGGTCCCCTCTAGTGCCAGTAGCCAGACGCCCTCGCTTCCTTGCCCTGGCTGGGGCCCACCACGACTCAGGGGACCCACCCCCGTGGCGACAAGTGGCCTGGCACACATACTTGGAAATCTAAAACAACAAAAACAACATTCCTCACTCCTACTGAGATCCACCCATCTTCCTCCTCTACCATTCTATCAGTTCTGCTTCATGGCAACCGCGAGTTTCTCGGAGTTTCTCCAGCTCCTCACTGTTTGCCCACCCAGAGAAACAGCCAGGGGCCGATCATCAAGCACGCATGGCTCCCTTGCCTCCTGCCCACCCTCCACGGAACCCACCCGACTCCAGTCCGGGGAACTTGTTATCAGTATGTGGGACCGACTTCACATCTCTTCCTTAACACCCTGTGACAGACTTAGCATCCCTAATCCCAGGCAAGGTGCAGGCACTTACCTATCTCGATGTGTGTGGAGATGCCACATGGCGAAGCCCCCGGGCAGAGGGAGCCCAGTGTGATCAGCAGCCCAGGCCAGAACCTGCAAAGGGACATGCCCTCGTTACTTGCTGCTCCTCAGTGACATGACGTGCTCAGAACTGCGGTGGCAGGGCCTGAAACCCAGGCCCAGACCCACGGCTTTCCCTCTAAGCAGGTCACTGACCGGGCAACCAAGCCTCATTTCAAAATAATAACACTTCCCAGTCAACTGTTTAACTACTGTTTAACTTCACGAGAACAGCAAACAAACTCCATCTGGGAGAGGAAAAAAAAAAAAAAAAGCCATCAACTGAAATGTGAATGCTCTTAGTGGGGAGCATGGCCACTTTGTGACACAGGTGTCCTCCAGATTTCTTGTTAAAACAAAACTTGTATGGTCACCTTAGCAAAGTTGTCTCCAGATGTTTTTTGCTTTCTTCAAAAAAGAGAGAGACTCACCTGTCTAGACTGAGGGTCCACATGCTGGACCACCTCGACTCACAAGGGCTGATCCCTCAGGCATCCTTTGCACACCTGTAGCAGGGGCCCCCGAGTCCTCAGCCTCCAAAGCCCAAAGTGCTGGGAGAGCTTTTATGACGATCAGCTGGAGCTGGCTTCTCTTTCAGTATTTGGCAACAGATACTGACACTTGCATGGGATTACACAAGAGCAAGCACTCCTGGTCTCCCCGCTTCCTGCTGTTCTTATGGGGCTTATCTCAAGCCGGTTGCACGGTCAGATTCCTGCACCCCAAGCGAAGACGCTGATTCCACTGGGCAGGAGACATGGGACAGATTTAAGACCAAGAAACAAGGATTCGGAAAATGCTAGGCTCAGAATATACCTGTGAGGAAGTATCTGGTCTGTAGCACTTCATCCATGGGAAAAAGTCGGTGAAGCTCTTCGGGGAAAAGGTGGTAATCTTACAGCTCAAATTATGCACGTTCTAAGTGGAAAGCAAGAAAGGAGATCCTGAAAGAGTGGGAGGAAACTGTACTCACGCTCAGGGGAGCAAACGGAAGAGAAGAATAGAAGATGGGATGATTTAGACCCTTAGGTCTCTGCCAAGTTTCCTCTGTAACCTTAGCTTAGCCACCTGCAAGCCCCACAGAAGGAAGCCCACAGCTCTCCCCGAATCCGGAGGGCACTGGGCCCCGCTGCTCCTGACGGCTTTTGGGCCAGAGGCCATGAACTTTGGCTGAGGTGCTTTATATACATAGGCCTAATCTCCCCCTTACTGCAAGTGGGGGAGCAGATGGAGAAGGCCGGGCGAAGAAGAAAGGTTCCAGACTGAGCCATCGCCCCCAGCCAGGCTCTGGGAGGCATCGGGCAGCCTAGGAGCTAGACAGGAACCACAGGGGGAGGGGAACTGTTCCTACGCTGAAAGGGGGCTTGCAGAGGGCACAAGACAGAGAGAAGGGGCAGCCGGCATCAGGACTTCCCTAGACCTTAGGCACCTTGGCCTTTGTAGGCCCCTTCCTTCCTAAAAATAAAAAAAAATAAGATTTTACATCTCTGTTGACCTAAGTATTCATCTATGTATATTCAACCTAAAAGGTTTTTTTTCTGATTTTTAAAAGAAATTACACAGTTTTGTGTGCCACTAAAAGTACTATGGACCCTAGGCAGAGTGCCTACTGGAGAAGTCACCTGGAAAAGGAAGTGAATACTGTTTGAAACAGAACCTTAGGAAGACAAGCAGACTGATACTGGATCAAGAGAGGCTGCCACGGTTGTGCCAACAGTAGGGCTCCCTCTGCAGGCAGCAGGTAGAAAGACGCCAGGTCCCCCGACACCAGGGATACCCCCCGGGCAGCAGTCTCCCCTCCAGGACCTCCTCTCTTCCCCCAATTCCTCCAGTAGAATACAGACAGAAACAGCGAATACACGCGCACACACACGCACACACACACACACACAGAGACTAAACTCTGCTGTTCCCACTTCTGCTAGATGTGACTCACTCAGGACTGAGTGACGCCGACTCATTAAAAAAAAAAAAGCCAAAATTTAAAGGTACTGCCTCCGCATTTTGCAAATAAGAACCCAACGTCCCAGAGAAAGTGGAAGAGCCCACAGGCTCCAGAAAAGACAGCAAGAGACTCAACGCAGTAGAAATGGAGAAGCAGAGATATGCTGAGACTAGTGCTCCTAAATCAATGCACAGAAATGGGCTTCACTCGAACCCACAGATTCAGAAGATGGCCCTGCTAAATTTCTCTTTGTATCCTCGTTAAAGCTGAGGCTTCCTTCCTTTTTTTTTTTTTTTTTAAGATTTTACTTATTTATCTGATAGATAGACAGCGAGAGAGGGAACACAAGCAGGGGGAGTGGGAGAGGGAGAAGCAGGCTTCCCGTGGAGCAGGGAGCCCGATGCGGGGTTCGATCCCAGGACCCTGGGACCATGACCTGAGCCGAAGGCAGACGCTTAACGACTGAGCCACCCAGGTGCCCCTGAGGCTTCCTTCCTGCTTCCAGATTCTTAGGCTCATGTCTACTTGTAATGATACCTCGCTTGATTCAATTCTGACACATGGTCCCACTGACCAGTTGGAGGCCTAACTTTCATCTTAACTAGTGGCTTGTCCTAGGGCAGCTACTAGGACTTTGAACGTTGTGCTGAATTTAATGTAGCAACTCTGCTAAGCCATTAATTATGTTATCTCACTACAAACGAGAGAACTTTCTACAAGAAAAGAACTGAGCATAATTTGTTGAAGGTCACACACAGCTTGTCGACGACAGATTCTGAGTTTGGGGCCAAGTCGGTCTCTCTCTGAAAGCACTGTGACACACGAGGGGGACCCCCTGCTCCCAATGAATGGAGGGAATAGGTAAACACACACCCAGAAAACCATCCAGGCCGCAGGGAGCCACACTTGCCCCTTGCAGAGAACCCTCAGCCTAGATCCCGAGTGCACGGGAGCTGAGGCGATGGAGAGCGGGGACCATGCCCTTGGCGGTTGGGGCACCACCAGCGCATCTATGGACCCAGGACAATTCCAATGGCGGGGGATGCAGGTGGGGGGAGGGGATGGATCGCGGAGGAGGCGGTTGTCCGGCAGTAGCTAGGGAGCTAAGGAATCATTACACAGGAGCGCTCGAGGCTGGTAAGGGGAGGCCCGCAGGTGCACCTCCCGGCAGCCCTCGCAGGGTCTGGCGGAGAGCGAAGCCGCACGCCGCGGAGGACCAGGTGCGGCGCCAAGGACGCGGGAGAGGGCGCTGCTCCGCGTCCCCGAGGCCCCGAGGCCCCGGCGCGTCCCCGCCGCCGCCGCCCCGACCCTTGCACTCGGGCGCGCGCTCGCTTGCCTGCTTCCTGCCGCCGCCTCCCGGGCCATGGCGACTTGTCTGCGGCTGCGGAGCTGCCCGGCCCCACGCCTCCCGCCGGCGCCCGCCGCCCGCGGCCTGCGGCCCCGCTGCTCGGCGCAGCCCCGCCGCTCTGCCGGGGGCCTGGCGGGCCTGTCCGCGGCGCTGCTTCGCACCGACCGCTTCGTGGACGGCCGCTGGCTCCCGGCCGCCGCCGCCTTCCCGGTGCACGACCCGGCCAGCGGCGCCGAGCTGGGCTTGGTGGCCGACTGCGGGGTGCCCGAGACCCGCGCCGCGGTGCGCGCCGCCTACGAGGCCTTCTGCAGCTGGAGGGACGTCTCGGCCAAGGTGAGCGCGCTCGGGGGCCCCGGGTTGCCCCATAGAGAAACCAGCCGCGTCGCCTCCCCCTCCCCGATTCATCGGGATTCACCAGGCAGAAAGTCATAGAAACAAGGACAGAGGGGAGCCACAAGTAAGTTTGGAGCGTCGGCTTGGTCCCAAGCACTGTGCCAGGGGCTAGGGACAGGCGCCGCCCTCCAGCCTCTGAAATTGTCCCGTAGGGGAGGCGGAAGCCTTAGGTGTAACATGAGATTACCAGCGAGCCGAGGGCATGGTGAGCAGGTAGAGGGGCCTGAGCATGGGGCGCCGGCGCGCGCACAGGGGGCTCTCCCTGGCCGCTACAGTTCAACGCAGGAAGGCTAGTCGGGAAATCGGGCTCTCTGCAGGCAGCCAGACCATTCTCCAGGTTTGGCCTGAATAGAAACACTGCTGTTCACTAACATGTCCTTGGCTTGTAGATGGCCGTCTGCGCACGATCTTCCCTCTGCATTTTCCGGTGTCCTAACCTCTCTTCGTAAAGACACCAGTCATACTGGATTAAGACCCGCATCTATGACCACATTTAACCTTAATAACCTCTTTCACGACCCTGTTCAGAGATACAGGGGATTAGGACTTCAACCTATGAATGGGGGGGACGTGGGGCACAATTCTGCCCACACATCAGGGTAGCCTCACTGAGGACCAGGGCTGCAAAGATTAAAGGAGGGACGGGAACTCGGCTGGAGCAGAATTCTTGAGTCAGGAGCATGCCTGACCCGTTTGTAGAACAGCCAGGAGGCCGGGGCAGCTCTGAAGGCCATCGTAACAGGGGCCGGAGGGGCTGGATCCAGTGGGGTGTGCAGCCATCCTAAGGACTGGGGTTTTACCTTGAGGGAGGCGGGGCACCACTCCAGGGCTTCGAGCAGAGCTGTGACCAGGTTTGCGGTGGGAAGGGGTACTCTGGCCCCAGCGTGGAGAACAGGCGGAAGGAGGGACACGGTGGGGGCAGAGGCCTGTTAGGGGGCTGTTGGTGGAGGCTGAGGCGAGAGGGGACGGCGGCTTGAACCAGGGCGCTCTGCAGGATCTGTTGTGACCAGAGCCTCAGCTGGAGGCCCTGGTGATGTTGGGGCACGAGCGAAAGAGGGGTCAGCCAGGACCCCAGGCTTCCAGCCAGAGCACTGGGAAGGAAGGAGTAACCACTAACCACCAGCTGAGACACAGTAGGGGAGCAGAGACTGGGTGTTACAGGCTTCTGGGAAGCTCTTCTCGCCCAGTCTCAGCTTCGAGACTGGTTGTTCAGAGCCCCAGGGCTGGTGCCGGGACCGCTCACGGCCGCCGTCAGCTTGTGGTCACGTCACCCACCTGACATCCATGCCCCTGTAGTGTGAACGTGGCAGTGTCCGCTTGTCCTGCAGGAGCTTGAGTCTTCTCAAGAGAACCTTCCTTCTTGGAAGGCTTGTGGAGCGTCTTGCTGAGGAAGTGGGGCTTGGCTGTCCCAAGGAAGGCAGGTCTCCCTCTGCAGAGAGGAGTGGCGGGGCTGTGACGCAGCTCCTATATGAGGCAGCCCTGACCCACCCCTCTTTGCCCCCAGGCCTGTCTGTCCGCCCTGCCCACCCCCATCCTCGAGGTCTGGCTCACCTGATGCTTCTGCCATTGGGCTCCGCTGTCCTCCCCTCTCTGAACGGTGGCATGGGTCCGTGAGCCTTGGCTTGCCCTTCCGGGTGACATTGTTTGCGTTGCCTCACGTCTTTTCACGTGTTTTAGGACCTCCTGTTTCCCACCTTGTGAACTCCTGCAGGATCTCAGGGGAAATGGGAGCCAGATCCTTACGGCTCTGTGAGCTAACGCATTAGTCACTTATGGCGGCTGTAACAAATTAAGGCAAATCAGTAACACGACAGCCCAAATCTATTCTCTCACTGTTCTGGCGGCCAGAAGTCCCAAGTGTGCTGGCAGGCCTGTGTTCCTTCAGCAACCGCTTGGGGCTTCCTTCCCAGCGTCTAGAGGCGACCCCCACCTCACTCCAGCCTCCGCTTCTGGTACCACCCCACCTTGTGTGCCTCGGCCCCTCCTACTTCCCTCTTAAGTGAGCCTTGTGGTTCCATTGGGGGCCCACCTGGATGCCCTCCTCGCCTCGGGATCCTTTACCCGATCACATCTGCAAAATCCCTTCGCCGTGAGAGGGAACAGATTCGCAGGTTCCAGGGGTTAGGATGAGGCCATCTCTGAGGGCTGTTAGGGTGCCGCCACAGCTGAGTACTGTTCTTGGCGTGTTCCAGGTGCTTTATCTAGTGCTTTCAGTGGCTCTCTGAAGTAGAGACTTGATCCAGGGTACGGATGAGGAGCGTGGCTTGGATGGGCTCCGAGGCCACCTCCCACCACGCATCCCTGCTCGGGTGGGACGCGAGCCTCCCTGTTGGAGACCGGCACACTCTCACAGCTCCTCACAAAGATCGCAGTGGTGTCCGGGGGCTGCCATCACGAACTACCACAAACCTGATGGTTTAAACAACAGAAACATACTGCCCCAGCTCTGCAGGCTCGAAATCCCAAGTCAAGGGCTGGTTCCTTCCGAGGGCTCTGAGGGACGGATCTGCCCCAGACCTCTGTCCTTGACTTGCAGGTGGTATCTCCCCTGTGCCCCACCATATCATCTTCCCTCTGTGCATTCCTGTTTCTGTGTCCAAAGTCCCCCTTTTTACAAGGAGCCCCCTTTTATATGTTGGAGTAGGGCACACCCTAATTTTAGATTAACAAAACTTTTAAAAAGTTTTAACTTTGAATTTATTTAAAATTGAACGTCAGTGTAACTTGCTTGCCTCGGTCACATCTGTAAAGACCCTGTCACTGTCTGAGGTACTGAGGGCTGGAACGGCAGCACGTCTGT
The DNA here is from genome assembly GCF_037043125.1 of Eumetopias jubatus. NCBI lineage: Eukaryota > Metazoa > Chordata > Mammalia > Carnivora > Otariidae > Eumetopias > Eumetopias jubatus. Next base: position 144,460,846 of record NW_028274812.1, read on the forward strand.
TTGGGGCACACACCATTAACCCACGACACGGGCTGTGCATCCTGAGGGTGGCCCGTTGCCTCCCCTGGCTTCCGAGGTTCGGCCTGGGCGTGTGTTTTCCGCCAGCAAGCCGAATCTACTTTGCATTCCTGCAGTTCTCACGCCGTTCCGTGTCTCTCATCGTCTCTCAGGCGAAGCATGGACTCTGTCGAGCAGGCCCTGGGCTCAGATCTTGGATTTCTTTCTCCAGGCCAGGCCCCCTGGAGCGTAGTCTTTTTGTCTCTCCCCGAGAATAAGCACTGGCCTGGAACCATCAGATTCCTCCCTGCTCGTGCACAGGGCGAGCGTGGAACCAGAGCTGTGTGTGGTGAAGTTACTCGTCTTTGTGCTGTTCAACCCAAGTCTTTTTCTCTTTTACAACTTAACGACTCAATACAACCCTTAGATGCAGCTTGAAATGGAATCTTCCTTATTGCTTATCAAAGAAAGCTCTGCACACCTGAAACTAACATTGTGTTATATATATGTCACTTATGCATCGTTTTAAAAAAGAAGACGGGTCAGTGTGTGTTTCCCCGAGCGTGAGACCGCACAGCAACCGTTTGAGGACATGGAAGGTTATTTTGTATTTCTATTGCTCTTTTTCTTTCCTTCCCAGGAGAGGAGTTCATTACTTCGGAAATGGTACGACTTAATGATACAAAATAAGGATGACCTTGCCAAGATAATTACAGCTGAAAGTGTAAGTTCAGGGCCCTAACTTGCTCCCCTAAGAAGCTGTCCCACAGTGCTCAGGCTCAAGCCCGGGCAAGCCTGCAGCTAAAGAAAATGGGAATTCCTTGCCTAATGATCAGCTGTCCACTAAGTATTGTGCCAGGCCTCACATTTGCTAGAACAGTTTGTATGTTCTACCCTTGAATAATATACGAGAAACATAGATGGAGCTGGAGCCTGTTATACTAAGTGAAATAAGTCATTCTGAGGAAGACAGATACCTACCGTATGATTTCACTCATACGTGGGATTTAAGAAACAGGAAAAAAAGACAAAGAGACAGACTCTTACATACAGAGAACAGCCTGGTGGTTGCCAGAGGGGAGGTGGGCGGGGGGTGGGGGGACAGTAATAATAATCCTGGAGAAATAGATTTTGAGTGGAATTATGTGAATAATGCTTTGCCACCATTCCAGATTTTTTCTCTCTGATTGGTGTGGTTGGCTTTCTTCACACTGTGTATGTTTAGTTTTTTTTTTTTAAGATTTTAATTATTTATTTGAGAGAGAGAGAGAGAGAGCGCGCATGAGAGGGGGGAGGGTCAGAGGGAGAAGCAGACTCCCCGCCGAGCAGGGAGCCCGATGCGGGACTCGATCCCGGGACTCCAGGATCATGACCTGAGCCGGAGGCAGTCGCTCAACCAACTGAGCCACCCAGGCGCATACACACTGTGTATTGCTTAAAAACGTGCCAGAAGTTTCTCCATGGCTGTAATCCTGGCTTCACAGCAGGGTCCCAACACTGAGAAGGTGTCCGAGGAGAAACAAGTGCGAAGTCGCCCTTCTAGCCGCCGGGGGTGCAGGCGGATTGTGGCCTGGCTTCCCGTCTCCACCTTTCTCGCTCTGCCTTCTTGGACGCCCGCTGGGGTCGCGCATTTCCCATCGGCCCTGGGGCTTTGGTAACGGGAGAGCGTCTGCTCTGCGGGCCGCCTGGCGGAGTCATGCCGTTGTCGTTGTCGTGAGACGCAGCGAACGTGTCCTTTTCTGATCCAGGGGAAGCCACTGAAGGAGGCACAGGGCGAGGTGGTCTATGCCGCCCTTTTCCTGGAGTGGTTCTCAGAGGAAGCCCGCCGCATCTATGGAGACGTCATCCGCCCCCCCGCAAGAGACAGGCGGGCCCTGGTCCTCCAGCAGCCCGTTGGGGTGGCGGCAGTCATCACCCCGGTACGAGGTCGGGCAGGACGTCGGGCAGGACGGGCGAGGTCCCGGGGTGGGAGATGGGGCGGGACTGGGGCGACACCGCCTTCTTCCTTGCGAGGAGCTGTGCTCCCCGCCGCCGGCTCCGTCCGTCGCCGGCTCCGTCCGCCCCGGTCCCGCGGAGGCGTGTGTGCCGCTCCTCGGTGACACCCAGGTGCGGGGTGGCGAGGGGGAATGCCTGTTGGGTAACTCCTGCAGAGGCGGACAGCCCGCAGCAGGACCTGGGGCTTTTCTGACGGGGCATAAAGGCTTCTTCTAGGCCGGGCCTAGCACGTCGGAAAAGATCCTTTTTTTTTTTTTTTTTTTTTTTTAAGACTTAAGCTGTGACACATTTAAGGTGCCACGGCGTGGGGAAAATTTTATGCTCAGTTTACGATTATCATCCGCAGCCAAGTATTAGTGTGCCGACCGGCAGGCACTGGGCCGGGTTCTGCAGGTGAAAAGGTTTCCGGAGTATGGCGTCCGCCTGGGTGGGGATGCGGCCCCCTGGGGGGCGTCCCGCGCTCTCCTGGTGACCTGCCTTGTGTGGCCGCGGTCCACGAGGTCCCCCATCAACTCCTCTCGGGTGGCCGCTGGTGTCAAGGCTGCTGATGTGTCCTGGCCCGGCAGACGTACACAGACACCCCCTTAGCCTAGCCTGACCAGGTGTGCCTCGGAGCTCACTGTTCCCCAGCTGCCTGAGCTCGGGCGGGGTACTTAGCTGCTCTCAGTTTCCCCAGGGTAATGCCCTCATTATTCCCCGGCGTATAATACCGCAGCGGGCTGGGATGAGGAGTCCATTAATTATCATTTAGAAGTGCTTCCTAGCACAGAATGAGCACTAGACAAGGATTTGTCAAAATAAAAGAAAAAAAAATGCTGTTAATATAGGTATGGAGGTAGCTACAAATATCTATCCATAAATAGAGAAGGAAGTCATAAATCATCTGCCATTTTCAAAATTACCTTGGCTAATATTTTCTCCCAAAGGGTCAGCGAAACCACGGCTTTCAGGCCTAATCCAGCCTGCTGCCTGTATTTGTAAATAAAGTTTTATTGGGACCCAGCCATGGCCATTCCTGTACATACTGGCTGTACCTGCCTCCACATTAGAACCACGGAGTCGTTGGGGCAGAAACTGTACATCCCACAGAGCCTAAATATTTACCATCTGGCCCTTTACAGAAAAAGTTTGCCAACTCCCAGTGAGGATGATCTTGTACTGTTTCAGATTCTGGAAAGGTTTCCTGTCTTTACGAGCCTATGCCTCCAGAGTCGCTGAGTTGAGAGGTGTCAGGTGTTCTGAGAGCTCACCTGAGCAAGAGCCGGAGAACCGCTTTGAGAGTCCGTGTGTGCAATGGAATTGTTGACTGACTTCGTGACCTGCCTTGTTTTGAACTCTGGGGCAGTCCATCCTGTCTCATACTTTCTCTGCTCTTCTGACCCCAGTGGAATTTCCCCAGTGCCATGATCACCCGGAAGGTGGGGGCCGCCCTGGCAGCCGGCTGCACCGTGGTGGTGAAACCCGCTGAACACACACCCTTCTCTGCCCTGGCCCTGGCCGAGGTGAGCCTCTCCCCCATGTTTGTGCATAGCTGACAAAGTCCAAGCGGGGATTATTTATCCAGGGCAGAAAGAAGCTGATTCGAAGCCTCCTTCTTTGGCTGCATCTCATGCTGGATGTGTTATGTTTTAATTTCCTAGCAATTATTCTATTTTAAGTCAGATATTTTATTACTTTAAGTAGGCTCCACACCCAGCGTGGAGCCCAACGCGGGGCTTGAACTCACGACCGTGAGATCAAGAGTGGATGTTCAACCGACTGAGCCCCCCAGGTGCCCCTAAGTCAGATGTTTTAGGAAAAAAAACAATGGATGGGGGACTTCCTGACATCTGTAGACAATGTATATTTTAGGCTGCCCTAGAAATAGTACCTGTCCGTCACTTTTATTAAGTAGGCAGGCAGACGACAAAATGTGAGCATTTCTCACATTTTAGGGAACCTCTTCTTTACCTCTCCCTTCTCCATTTCAGTCAACATTCAGTCAGGTCTCGCCATTCTCCTGTTTAAAACCCTCCGATGGCTTCTCATGTCCCTCAGAGTGAAGCCCAGACTTCCTACAGTGGTCTCCAAGGCCCTATGAGATGCCACCCCCAAGCCCCAATCTCCCCTCTGCCCTTACCTTACCTGTCACTCCAAAACCCCGCACCCCTCAGCTCTGGCCACTCTGGCCCCTTGTGCTCCTCAGACCACACCAGGCTCACCCCGACTCAGCTCTATACCTGCCTTTTCTTCTTCCGGAAAGTTCCTCCCCAGATGCCACCTTTCCAGGGAGGCCCTGCTGGCCCCCCGTTGGAAAATCACAGCCTTGGACTCCCGTGCTCCTGATCCTTTCTCCGCTTTGTTCTTCTTCCCGTAGCTCCGTGCCACCTGACATGCTGGCTGTCTCTCGGACACGAGCACGTCAGCTCCGCGGAGACGGGGACTCGCCTCTGTTTTGTTCACTGCTGAATGCCAGAACCTTCTATGGTGCCTGGGCCCAGGAGGCCCTCAGGAAATGTTCGCGGCAGGGAGGGATTCTGAGCCGCGAGAGCCACACTGAGTGTGGGGGTCCGTTTCTGGCCTCGTCACCTGCACCCTTCCTGGGCCGCGAGTCCTCCTCCTTGTGCCGCTGTCTTTGGCCCTGTGGTCAGCTGGAGAAGCTTCTAGAAGGCAGCGGCAGTTGCCACGTTTGCTGTTCAGGGCTCTCAGGGACCGGGTGCAGCTCCAGACCTTCAGGGCACTTCCCCCAACGGCATCTTATTTCAGAGGCAAATTGGATATTTTAGTCCTATGGAAACATTAACCAAATGGAAGCCTTCTTTTAGATGAGCTGTTACGGTTTTCCTTGAAATGATTCTTAAATCTGCACGACGTGTGTAAGTGAACTTACTACTAGGCTCCTCAGGCGTGCACAGAGTTAGCGGTGTGCTTTTACAAGTGACAGTATTCAGAGCCCACGCCGATCTATGACCAGCAGACCCCTCCTGCTTAAGAAATTTATTTGGAAACACATCTGTGTTGATCGGAAAGGCTCAGGAGCACGCTTTTTTAAAAAACCTCATAAACCTCATCCAGACTTCGTCAGACATCGGTTCGGTCTCCTGTGTCCTCTAATCGGGAGACGCATATATAGCCAGTTGTCTCTTGTCATGACGTTGGCCGGGCTGCTGGTCAGTGCTGCTCATTTCTTTTCTTTTCTTTCTTTTTTTTTTTTTTTTAAGGATTTTATTTTTAAGGAATCTCTATACCAAACGTGGGGCTGCCTGCTTTTCATTTCTGAACTTAGTTTTTCCTTGCATTTCTAATTCTTCCCAGTGTTCCCTTACCTCATTTCCAGAATTTCTTTAATTCTGATTCATGTTGTTCTTTTGTATCTTGATACTTTTTTTTCCTTCATTGTCAGTTACCGCTTTGATCTGTTTTGTGGGCATGTCTTCTGGGAATGCTTTTGCTGTCCACGGGGATGCTTTCTGCTCTTTAGTCTCTTATTTTCTTCTAATAATGTTGGATTTGATTTGGGTATTTTTCTGAGCATTTACTTCATTTTTATACGAAGTTAGTTTTCCTAAGCTTTAAGCAGGAGGCCTGATTCTCTAACTTCACAGGTGTCTTTTGTTTTCCCGCCCTGAGATTTCCGGGCTCCATTCCCTTCCCCGCTTGACCCGAGCCTGCTGCGCCTCCTTTGTCACCTGCTCTTGCACTGGGGAGTCCCAGCGCTGTCCCGGGAGCACCGGTGGGCTGTTCTCCGGCTGCGTCCATCAGACAGCTTCCTTCTGCGGCTCCTCCTGCTGGTGCTGACGCTCCCAGCTGTCACTGGCATGTCCGCACCCACGGGTCAGGCAAAAAAGCAGGTTGCCAAACCCTCCGTGTTGTGAAATTTCCTGGGGGAGGGCTGCCTGGCTCCTTATCTCGATGGTCTGGCCGGCCCAAGCCTTTGCCCGAGATAGGCATCTCTGAAACGGGTGCCTGGGCGGTCAGACCTTAAGTCAGCCCCGCGGAGCAGTAAGAAACGACTGTCCTGGACACGCGCTACATCCAGTCTTGGAAGTGCTGCCTCTGATGCTGTGGTTTGGCTCTGTGATTGCCCTCTCTGTGTTTAGGAGGGGATTCGGAGAGAGTGCGACACTCCGCTCTTCCCGCCATCTTCCCAGAACCCCAGGCGGATTTGTGCAGGGGTCACAGTTAGTGAGATTCAGAAGTTACTGTGATTCCAGAAGTGCCTGATCCAAAGAGGGCCGCGGCGGGTCAGTGTGCTGGGCCCCATACTCCGTGGCGCGTGGCGTGGACACCAGCCCCCCGCGAGGCCTCCCGTTCCTCACCACTGCCCTGGGGGGTCCCCCGCGGGACAGCCTGCCCACTGCCCCCCACACAGGAGGTGCCCCGGGAGTGCTCCCCTGCACCCTCTCCCTTTGCTTCTTCTACAGGTGAACCCAAAACTTCTGGAACTCTCCCTGGATTTTTCTCAGGAAAGAAATCCAAGGGTTTTTTGTTTTGTTTTGTTATTTTTTAAAACAAAGTGGCATTAAAAATTAATTAAAATAAATTTAAAAAAGAGTGGCATTAAAACCAGGCTATAAAATATTTACATGTGTGAGAACACATTTTATATCACTTTAGCATGAATAAGGATCTTATTTCAGTTCCAAGTATATTCTTATTCTGTCCCAAAGCCAGCTTAGTGGTTTTTTTTCTTCCCCCATTACGTTCTGGATTAAAACCTCTACTTCTCTTTTTCTGTTTTTCCAGTTTGATCATTTGCTGCCCCCTGTTTGCTGTTTCTCTTTATAGCTTGCAAACCAGGCTGGAATTCCCCCAGGTGTGTACAATGTTATTCCCTGCTCTAGAAAGAAGGCGAAAGAAGTAGGGGAAGCGCTTTGTACTGATCCTCTTGTGTCCAAAATTTCCTTTACTGGCTCGACAGCGACCGGAAAGGTACGTGACCTAGTCTCAAAGAAAACAGATGTCATTCTAATATTTTCTCTCTCTAGAGTAGGAAAATACTAGTTCATCTTTAGCATCCTTCTTAGGGAGATTTGCAGTGGAGGGTTAAGAGGTCTGTAGGATAAAGTAATGTCTGATCACCGTCCAGAGACATTTTGGATGGTGTCCCTTACCGTGACGGGACAGAGGTCCTCTCGGACAATAAGGCGTTGGGGTAACCAGAGTTCCCATTATTTGTTGCATGTGAAGTGGCTGAAGGCTCTCCATTGTATCTCCTCAGTTCTGGAATGCACATTTCTTTCATAATCTAGAATTAAAGGTTCCAGAAACATAAAACTGATGTTAAAATGGACGTCTTAGAACTGAACCAAAATTGTATTTAGTGTAAAGGTACTTACAGAAACAGAAAGGTCTTTTTGTTTCCTTAAAAAGCTTTATAATTGTGCATTGAGTTAGCAATTCTGTTTCTACAAATTTATACTGAGAGAATAATTGCAGCGTTATTTTGAATAGCAAGGAATTGGAAGCCTAAGTTTCCCACAGATGGGGGCTGAATAAATAAACTTATGGAACAGCCATGCAATGGAATTTAGGCTGGCATCTAAAGAAATGTTCTAGAAACACGTGTGCTACCATGAGAGAATCTTCACGGTATAGTGTTACCCTGAAGGAAGAAGGTATAAGGTGTTATGAACGTGTTAAGGTGTTCCAGATATGTGGTTAATTGGGAAGGTAAAGCAGGTTACAGAACTTTATAAATCTACCATTCTGTTTTCTTAAAAAAAAAAAAAGTGCATCTATATGAAGCTGTGTATGTGGCCAAATTCTGGAGCAATATACTTTAAAATTTTATCAGTGGTAAGCTAAGGGTATGGGATTCTGGGTGATTTTATTATCTTCCCTATGTTATGATTAAGCCTATTATATAATTTTTAATAGGTAGCACATTTACATGGTGCAAGAAGCAAGGCAGTATAAACATTCTTACATTCAGAAGGCTCGTGCCTGCCCCTGACTCCCTCCCTTCTGTCCATGTAACTACTGTGAATTTCTGGTAGCCTTCCTACTGTGTCTTTATCATATACAAATATATGTTCTTATGCAAACGGTCATCCTGGAGACACTGCTGTGCCCCTGGCTCTTGCCCTGCTGGGTAAGTGTTTGAAACAAAGGCTTACCGGTCCCAATCCTGGTCCGGCGCTCACAGAGTCTGTCATCTGCCCACAGATACTGCTGCACCACGCGGCAGGCTCCGTGAAAAGGGTCTCCATGGAGCTGGGCGGCCACGCCCCATTCATCGTATTTGACAGTGCCAACGTGGACCAGGCTGTGGCAGGGGCCATGGCGTCCAAATTTAGGAACTCTGGACAGGTGAGTCCTGCAGTGGTTTTCAGGGCGTGTGTGGGTGTGTGTGTGTGTGCACGCGCATGTGCCTGTGTTTCACAGAGATCTTACCGCCTAACTCACCTCCTGGAAGGAAACTTGCAGGTTCCTTCCACCATTCGTCCTTTACTCCCTTTCAGCACGTATTTGGTAAGGGCTCTTTTTTTTTTTTTTTTTTTTTAAAGATTTTATTTACTTATTTGACAGAGACAGCGAGAGAGGGAACATAAGCAGGGGGAGTGGGAGAGGGAGAAGCAGGCTTCCCGTGGAGCAGGGAGCCCGATGCGGGGCTCGATCCCAGGACCCTGGGACCACGACCTGAGCCGAAGGCAGACGCTTAACGACTGAGCCACCCAGGTGCCCCGGTAAGGGCTCTTTTTACGGCAGCTGTTCTCAGCTCAGAGTGTCCAAAGAGAAATAAGGTGTAATCCCTGGCTTCGAGCAATTTCCTGAACAGCAGATGTTTTTTAATCACATTGTTCTCTTCATCTTCCTCCTCTTTGAATCTGGTTATTTCCATAGTTTTCCCCTCATTGGGCTTTTCTCTACTGAACGGATAAAATCATCTCCTCAGATACAAAACAGCCCAAACAGCTAGGATCTGAGGCCCACAGTCTTAAGGAAGAGAAGGTAGGAAAATGTTGAGATTGTTCTTGAAAAACTCAAAATGCCATTGCCTGGGGCTCACTGTCCCTGATGGAGGGGGCCTGATGGGCACACGGTACAGCGTACCCAGGGGGTGTCCAGGTTGTCATCGGGAGAGTGGTGGCTCAAGGCCACACCTCCACAGGAAATCCTGGCTGAGCACATCTGGCACGACCTTCGAAGTGACCTGATATAGACCTCACATTTTACAGACGAGGAAATGGAACTCTGGAGACACTGGTTGATTTGAAGTCCTAGACCCTTGGGTTGCAGTCCCAACTCAGTGGACTGAGGGTCTCGTCTCCCAGTTTCTCTCCAAGCTGTTGCCAGGAACCTGGCATCTTACAAAATATTCTTAAGTACTTTGTTTCAGAGTACCATCAATAAGTGGTTTTAAATGCATTCCAGAGACAATAAAAACTCCTGAAAGGTAATATTGTGGGGAAAAAAGGTGAAATGTTGTACTCTATATCAAGTAGTTTTTATCCTTGTATTGACCTTCAGTGATTAATTTCTCCCCTTTTATATAACCTTAAATAAGTTTGGTTGTTTCAGAAATACCTTTGTTTCCTTTTAGAAATGTAAAATGCTAATGGGTGTAACCTTCAGAGTCTCACTCATAAAGCTACAACTTTGAGGTATATTGCTTGAAGCCAATAAAAATGCATAGGACAAAAATTATATCTATATCTATTTACCTATAGTTTCTACTAGAAAAATACACGATTAAGAAAAAAGACGAGAAGAAAATCTGTCAGTGATAACTGCATTTCCTATAACATGGTTATATTTTATAATTTAAAAATATTAGGTCTAGGAGTGCCGGGGTGGCTCATTTGGTTGAGTGACCAGCTCTTGATTTTGGTTCAGGTCATGATCTCAGGGTCCTGGGATCGAGCCCCATGTCAGGCTCTGCACTTAGCAGGGAGTCTGCTTAAGGACTTTTTCTCTCTCCCTCTCCCTCTGCCTCTCCCCCTGCTCACACATGGTCTCTCTCTTAGAAAAAACATAAACAAGGGTCTTCTCAATAATTTAGGCTGACATGGAAGAATGGTCTTGTGTCCATTTTCAAAATGTCAGATTCAGCCAAACCCTGAACAGTTTCATAAGCTAATGGATATAAGTCAGCCTTTGACTGCCTTCCATCCTGCCCCTGCTCTGTCATTGCAGCATCACTGTCTCGGAGTTACAGGTTTTTTTATGCTCTTTTCTTCTTTCCCTATTTGTTTTATAGTGGCTTACTTAAGCCATTGGAAAAAAACTTGGGTCAGGTGGCTTTCTCTTTTTTGCACAGATATGTGTACTTGCTTACTTGTTTAACCACAAGGTGTGGCAGATATGGAGGTTGGAGAAGGATGCGCGCTTACTTAGTGCGTTTATCTTCAGGGCCCCACCCACACGGGGAGGGACCTGGCAGATTGGACACAGGACGGGAGCCACCTGGGGAAGTGTTTTCATATTCAGAGGTAGCAGCAGTCACACATTTATTGGTTGGGTCAACAGCTTCTGACAAACTGTCCGGTGAGTTTGGGTTTTTTTTATTTTTTTATTTTTCCCTGTCTAGACTTGTGTTTGCTCAAACCGTTTCTTGGTGCAAAGGGGTATCCATGATTCCTTCGTGAAGAAATTTGCTGAGGCAATTAAAACAAACCTGCGTGTGGGTAATGGATTTGAGGAGAGAACTACTCAAGGCCCATTAATTGATGAAAAGGCAGTAGAAAAGGTAAGTTCGTTTGATTTTTTGTTAAAGTAAATTTCATGGTTTTGATATCAAAGGCTTAACTAGCAGAAAACACTTTGGTAAAGTGCCCAGCAAGGCTGTTTTGGAAATAATGGAGAAATCAGGAAAAAGTGAATTTCTGCCCATAAGTATAAGTCAGGTGGCTTCATCTGTCCGTAAGGTTTTCCAGCTCCGGCATTACAGTGCCCATGAGATCTGTCACTTTAGATCTTCTACTGCCCTCCCTAAATTTTCTGTGATCGTGGTGATAATTTTATCCCTAGCTGCCCTAGGAATTAGGATCTTGAAAGACAAAGTTCTTTAATTTTTTGAACATCCAAAAGGAAAGGAAGACTGGTTTTGTTTGCAAAATCATGTATGTTTCAGCTGAAATGCTGGCTTCTCCATTGACAAAAAAAAAAACATACCCTTCCAGAAGAGTCCTCCCTCCCTGGTAGGGAGATATGGAATAGCAGAAGCCACACCCGGGATTTACAGATGGAAAGGGAAATTGCTTTTAGGAAGGATCTCTTTGTTTATAGAAAGTCACAGTCTAGAGAGACCACTAGCTAGTTGTCCTTGTTGTTTTAAAACATAATCTCCTGTTTTAAAACATAATCCTTTTTAAGAAAATGTGGTGTGTATACACACACACACACACACACACACACACACACACACACACACACACACACAGGAATATTATGCAGCCATAAAAAAGAATGAAATCTTGCATTTGCAATAACATGGATGGCTCTAGAGTATAAACGTGAAGTACATCAGTCAGAGAAAGACAAATACCATATGATTTCACTCATATGTGGAATTTAAGAAACAGAAAAAAGACACACAACAAAAAAATCAGACTCGACTCTAGAGAACTAACTGGTGGTCAGCAGAGGGGAGGAGGGTGAGGAGATGGGAGAAATAGCCGAAGCGGATTAAGAGCGCACTTACTGTGATGAGCACGAGTAACGTATGGAATTGTTGAATCACTATGTTGTACACCTGAAGCTAACAAGGCACTGATGTTAACTGTACTGGAATTGAATAAATAAAGGGGGGGGGGGAATCCCATAATCCTTTTTAGATTGCTTACAAGGAACGTTCTTAGAATATGAACATCCAAAACAAAAAAACAAAAAAAAAGGGAACATCTCATATGTTCCTTAGGTATATCTCTACTAGTGAAAAGGATTTTAATGAAATCATTTAAAGCAGACTGAGGTTGGAGGCTGGGTTGTATGTGGGGAAAGAAGGGTGACACAGCCAGCCTCCTGGGTGTCACCTGAGGAACCAAAATTAAGTTAGAGCCAGGTCAGCACCCACCTGGGCTCCTGCTGTTCATCGGCCGCCTGAGGACCAAGACCCCAGGGCTTCCCGGCCTCAGTGGGCAGTCAGGTCAGCCTCAGCCAGTGGGAGCCAGGGGAAGCATCGAGGTTTGACAGAGCTCTGTATTCTTGCCTTGGGATTGCCCTAATAGAGAACATGCATTAAAGTGTCCATTAAAGTGCTCCAGCTTCAAGAGTGAGGGTGTGTGTACCGGAGCCAGGCTCCCCTGCCTTTGCCCCTTGGGGAAGGGGGCTGTCCCTGAAGTGAAGCCTACCAAATCAGAATAAACCTGAGCTTGCCGTTGCCCCTCTTGTTCAGGGGAGAGATTGGAAACCACAGAGCCCACCCATGTCACCCACTTAAGTTAACCAAGCCAGCCCTTCACGAGGAAGGTGAGCAACCAGCAATCATGATAACTTTAGGGCAGACCCTCAGTGCATAAGAGGAACAGTCAACTCTCAAGGAAGAGGATGAGTCTGGGAACAAAGGAATTTTCTTAGAATTGAATAGCGTTCTGCCTGTGTTTTCAGCAGATTGCGCATCTATAAAACAAGAGCAGGTTCTGTGAAAATGAGGCAATGAGAACAAGAAAGGTTTTAGAAATTAAACACATGATGGTCAAATCTTTTTAAAAAAATCAGTAGATGAAGATGGAAGAATCAAGAAGAGCTCTTAGAATTTAAAGCAAAAGACAGATGAAAAATACGATAGAAATTTGAAAAGAAATGAATTCATCTGAGGTGAGGGGATATACATTTTAGCAACAGGCACTCCAGAAAGAACTGAGAGGGGGAAAGTAGCATTATCAAGTCAATAACATGAAAACTCAGAGCCAGGGGAAATGATGCTTCACATGGAAAGACTTTACCAACCACCTAGTGGAATGAAAGGAAAAAGCCCCAGATACATTCTGCTAAAACATGGAATGTCAGGAACATAGAAGATCCTAAACGCTTCCAGAGAGTGGGGGTCAGCTACCTGCCCAGGAGTGAGAACTATCTCTGAACATGACTCTTATCAACAACGCTAGAAATAGCTATGTGTACTCAAGAGTTCTGAAGCAAAATGATTTCGGATCACCATTCCGTCCCCAACCAACACAAGGTAAGACATCAGACATGTGTTGTCGGAAAACTCGGGAAGTAGGCGTTTTCAGTGTGCCTTTCTCAAAACAGCCACTTGAGGAGAATGTAATAGAACAGAATGAAAGTCAGGAGGACAACGTGGCGCCCAAGAACCTGGAGCTAACTCAAGAGTGCAAAGAACAAATCCCAGGAAGACCGCAGAGTGTCAGGCCCAGAAGGACATCAGGCCATGCTAGACCCTTCAACAAATTACAGGATCAGACAGCGGAAAATCTAAGAGCAGGGGAAGGTGGCACTTGCACACGCCACGTGCCCTCTTCCTGCCTCTGTGTCTCTGCATATTTGGTTCTTTCTACCTGGAAGGAACCAGGGCACATCGTTCTCAACCTATTTTTTAAGAAAAAGAAAGAAAAAAACCGTTCCCTGCAGATTTAACACTCTTAAGAGATTGTATCATCTCCACAGTTATCTGCAAGCCAGCTCTCCCGGGGTCCTCTTTTTCTCTTCACACAGGTAGAGAAACACGTGAGTGACGCGGTTTCCAAAGGGGCCACCATTGTGACCGGCGGGAAGCGACACCAACTTGGAAAAAATTTCTTCGAGCCCACCCTGCTCAGCAATGTCACCAGGGACATGCTCTGCTCTCACGAAGAGACGTTTGGGCCTCTGGCGCCAGTGATCAAGTAAGATCGCCCCGCCAGCAGGAAGATGGGAGAGGATCAGGGCAGAAGAGGGACACCCGGGCAGTTGGAGCACTGTTGTGAGGCCCGGGGGGGGGGGAGGGGGCGCGGGGAGCTGCAGAGCGGAGCTCCGTTGTTTCAGCCGGAGAGCCAAGTCCAGTTCATGGTTCTGAAAAAAAAAAAAAAAAAGTGTTTTTATCATAGACCCCTAAATTCACCAGATTCTTTCCTTTGCCTTCTTACTTCTTGCTTTCGCTGGTCCATCTTCTCAGGGGAGCACGTCCTCAAAGAGTTCTTTCAAGGGAGTCAGTGGGAAGTGAACTTGCCGTGCTCCTAGGTGATGTTTTTTTTTTTTTTTTAAGATTTTATCTATTTATTTGAGAGAGAGAGAGAATGAGAGATAGAAAGCACGAGAGGGAAGAGGGTCAGAGGGAGAAGCAGACTCCCTGCTGAGCAGGGAGCCCGATGCGGGACTCGATCCCGGGACTCCAGGATCATGACCTGAGCCGAAGGCAGTCGCTTAACCAACTGAGCCACCCAGGCGCCCTCTTAGGTGATGTTTTATCTCACTTTCAAAGGTCAGTAATAACTCACCTGGCTAGAATTCTAGGCTCGGCACCGTGAAGATACCACTAATTGTCTATTTGTTTCTGGGGTTGTAACCGAGAAAGCTGGTGCCTGGCTCTTGTAGGGACCTGCTTTTCCTCTTGGAGGCTGTTAGGATTTCTCACGGGTCTTTGACATCCTTGTCTTACCAGTGAGGCCCATCGGGAGCTTCTCCACGCTGTGGTCCTAACAACTTCCTTTAATATCCGAGGTGTCTGCCTAGTCCTGGGAAATTCTTGGTCATTGTTTCTCCAGATATTTCTCTCCCCCATCCATTCTTTAACGGCCTCCTAGGAAGACTGTGGTAGTGCCACACCCGCGTCACCCCCTGCTTCTCTTCACGCCTGTGTTCATCGCACATCTTCATCCATTCCCGAGGCCTCCTAAGACACTCGGTCCCCTCCACCTGCCGGTGGAGTCCTGCGTTCCTCAGATACCCAGCGCTGTGCTACCCAGCCCATCCACCGCGTGTCTCGGTTACTCTTCCCTCCCTGATGTCTCCAGTTCATTCTTCCTCATCATGGAGTCTTCCCGCTTCATTGTTCTCCCTTACGTTGCCGTGGATGCTTATCCGTTTCTTACATTTTATTCTGTTGCTCGGTTTCCACCTCCTATGGTGTAGGTCATTCTGTAGGTCATGCTTCTCCTCAGAGCTCCTCAAATGTCTTGTCGTTTTCTCTGTGAACTTGTCTGTAACTTTTTGAACACTTAGTGTCTGCCTCGGAGTTGTGGTAAAAAGCTTAGGCCTTAGTCTGGGCTGCTTCTGATACATCTGAGCCTCAGGAAGGAAGCTTCTAGTATGAAATCCAGTCTCAACATGACTGCCTGTGCCCCAGGTATTTTTGGCTTCCTGGGGTATTTTGTGGTTACCTCTGGAGTAACAAGAGGGGTTCAGGGGAAGAGGCCTCTGGTTCATGCTGTTGCCTACACTCGTTTTGGGTGACTCACCAGGCCAGCTGGGCTCGAGTTCTGCCTGGGCCCCACCACCCTGAGCTGGCCCTGCTGCTTTCCTGCTTGTAGGCATGTACCACTGGTCCAGGGACCCGGGTCTGTAGGTAACCGCACCTGAATCCGTAGGCACAGGGCGGCGGTGGGGGGGAGGGGGCCCAGGTGCAGCCCCTCCCCCCCTCTTCCGCAGGCTCCGTAGCACCCCGGCCCTTCCCAGCCCTCCATGGGTGGCCCCTAGCTCTCTCCCACTTGAGGCCATCATTCCCTCAGGATTCAGCCACCTTCTCGGCCCCCAGAAGTGTCTTGTGTTTTTGGTCTTAGTTGCTAATTGAGGGTTTTTGAGCTAAGATTCTTTCTCTCTCCTCCGGCATCTCCAGCATCAGGTTCCCAGGGAGAGCTGGTCCCTGGCGCTACCTGTGCCATCTTGTCTGGGACAGAAGTCTCTCATCATATACTTTCCTGGCTTTGTTACTATCTTGCCAATGAAATTTACATATTAATCCATCATTGGGGAAATGGACCACTTGAAGAACTTTTGTCTTAATAAAAATTTTTTTACCTAGAATGTGAACTTGACATTTCCAGGGAGCCTAGAGGATGCAGTCAGTGGTGAGGAATGCAGGCTTTGGAGTTGAACTGGGTGTAGATTTAGGCTTTGCTGCTTCCTACCTGCGTACCCTTGGACGGATTAACTTCTCTAGTCCCAGGGTCCTCGCATGGGAAAGGAACAGACCTAGTACCTGCTTCGCAGAGTAGTGACACAGGTTCAATTACGTGATGTGCATAAAGCACGGAGCACGGTGCCTGATAGCATCATGGTTGTTGTTACGTAATCGAAGCGTTAGGGCTGGGAGGGGGACAAGTTGCTGCTAGCGGGCTCCGGTCTTACCACACCTCTCCTCTGGGTACAGTGGTGAGCACACAGCTCCAGGGTGCGCAGGAAGGTGAAAATCCTCAGGGATGCCATAGTCAGTGATGTGATGACTCTGTTTCTGAGGGGTAAGTGGGAACATCAGCCGCGCGCTATTTTTCTGTTCTCCGGCGGGCAGAACGGCTTGCTGTCTACCAGTCGGCAAGCCTAGGAGATACGGCTGCGCATCCTCGGGGCAAGTGATCCTCCTGGGGTCCCCCTCCTTGATCTCTCCCCAGAGCCCTCTTCTCGCCCACCCTTCCTCTTGTGTGGACGGGGCCCAAGGCGACCGCGCTGGCTCTGCCCGGTGCCTTTAGAGATGGCTGCCGCCCGGGGCCAGCGGATCTCAGAATTTAAGAATGGGGGGCTGAGAGCCCTCTGCCCCAGAAGAACGCTCCTCACATCTTGTTCCAGAGGTGAAGTGGTGAAGCTGGAAGGGACTGCAGAGGGCTTTGGAACGACCACTCCTCATTTCAGGCAGGAGCAGGGCCCGGCGCCGGCCCCCTCCCGGTGCCTTTCTAGTAACGTTACGCCTGCTTCCACGTGGGTGCTGGTTGTGCTAGTCTCAGTACGTAGCAGAGCGGTTATCCTTTTGGCAGGCACTCGGTCTGACATTCTGGATGCACTGCATCCCACCGGCCTGCTGGCCTCCTGTTCTCTGGGAAGACAGGGGCCAGCGTGTGGAGCACTGGGGCTGTTTTCTTCTGTACCCTGCCCTGGGGTCTCTGGGCAAAACTGCCGTTTACCCCCTGCCATTATTTGGGAAGCCAGTCGGGAGAAAAGACAGCGGGTTTTCCTTGCGCTCACCGACGGATTTTGCTGACCACGCCTTCCCCTTTGGCAGGTTCGACACGGAGGAGGAGGCTGTGGCCATCGCTAACGCGGCCGAGGTGGGGCTGGCAGGTAGGCGGTCCTCCTCACTCGGCGCCATGCTCACCGTTTCTCGAGCTGGTGCCACACTTGCCTTTGAAACATCACCCTGGGTTTTGAGAAGGAGATGCCATTGGGGTGTATGTTTTGTTACTTTCCGGGGCACAAGTGGGTTTGTGCAAGTTCGTGGCCTGCCGCCTGGTCCTTCTGCGTTTGGGAGCTCCCTGCAGAGAGCGGAGGGAGTGCGGGAGAAGAGGGGGGGCAGCATGGGGGGCAGCCCACACCCCACAAGTGCCGCGTCCTCCGAGGCTTCATGCCTGCAGATGCTGAGTCTGCCTTCTTCCATTCTGCCTGGCTCCCGGCAGCCTGAAGCAGACGGAGGGCGGCGGCAGAGTGTCAGGGGCGGTGAAAGGGGCAGTGGGCGTGTGTGCAGACAGAGCCTGAGTGCTCACCGCCCCTTTAGTTTGGAGATGGTCAGGGCGGCCGCAGCACGTACCCCATTACCCTGACATCATTACGTGCACACACATGTACCCGACAAATCGACGTCAGTGCCCGCAGTGAGGGGAGTGCCGAGGAGGATACAGAAACGGCCATGGCTCCGCAGAGGCTGCCCCTCTGGGTGTAAGAGAAGTATTTATAACAGGAGGAAGGACGCACACACCGTGGAGGCCCTTCCCCCACGCCGCCTGCAGAGAGTTATCCTAAGGCTTGGGTGAGAGGTGTGCGGGAGCGCCTCTGGGACCCAGCGTCGTGGTGGGACGAGGGGCACTGCACCCTGCATTAGGTCAGCAGCGACGGGCGGCGTTCTGATCATGCAGGGGTGGGAGGAGAGAGATTCTGGGCAGAGGGGGCCTGGGGAGTTGAGAAGGAGGGAAGGGGAAGGACGGGGCGGCTGGTGACTGGCGGGACGGGAGGTAACGCTCAGAATGCTGCCCGAGTCCGCACCGGGGAGGGTTCGAGGACCCACGAAGCTTTAACCTTATTCTGTAAACAGCAGGGAGTCAGCGGAGGGTGGGGCAAACGGCACGAGGAGAGCGCACAGCGGGCGCGGAGGTGTGCGGGAGCCTGGGCCGCGCGCCGCAGGATGTGGGGAGGTTCCGGCTGCGGCCCTGGGAGGCGGCGGAGCGAGCCCCCGCGAGAGTGGGACAGAAGCCGAATGACGGTGTCCCACAGGTCGGTGATGAAGCACGGACAGGACCCGCGTGGGGCCCCTGTGGGAGCGGGGGCACTCCAGGCCTGTGGCGAGACACGCCGTCGCCGGTGGTATCCTCGGCTTCAGACGTGAGGCCTTTCACGACTGTCCCACATGCTGTGCGTGTCCTTACCCCCGTGGCAGGTTATTTCTACTCTCAAGACCCGGCCCAGATCTGGAGAGTGGCAGAGCGGCTGGAAGTCGGTATGGTTGGCGTCAACGAGGGACTGATATCCTCTGTGGAGTGCCCTTTCGGTGGCGTGAAGCAGTCCGGCCTCGGGCGAGAGGGGTCCAAGTATGGCATTGATGAGTATCTGGAACTCAAATACGTGTGTTTCGGAGGCTTGTAGGATTCGTTAGTTCTTTAGAAAAATAAAAAGGGAAGCTTACTTACATATATGGGGACCTGCCATCCATTATTTTAAGTGAACGAATAGGTTATCGGAATTAGGAATTTTTAAAAACTCACCGAGTGCTCACCATCTCAAGCAGAGGTTGGGAACCCCCCCTCCCCCTTCACCTGACCAGGGACCAGCAGATGCCGCGTGCCTGTGGCAGCCACAGTCTCCCCAGGAACCCGCACGGCCCCGGGGTGGGGGGGACATCCCAAAGGCTCCATCACTGTCTGGGCACCTGGGCGGTGGCACAGCCATTCCCCCCCCGTGGCTCCGAGCCCCAACCAGAGGTCTGCAGGGAAGAACCCTGAGCACGACGAGCGGGCACACCATCCCCGGCCGTCCGCCGGCTCAGCACTGCAGAGCCTGCCAGGTGTTTGGAGGTGTTGCCGCACAGGCTGAACCGATCCGTTTTCAAGACCTCCGAAACAGTCCCAAATTGCCTGTGTTTCTGTGAGGAATGAAGGAGCACCTTTCCCTTTTCCTGGACCTTTACTTTTTTTTTAGTTTATTTTTTTTAGTCATCTCTACACCCAACATGGGGCTCGAACTCATGACCCCGAGATCAAGAGTCACGCACTCCACCGACTGAACCAGTCCAGTGCCCCTGGACCATTTTTTAAGTTGAAGGCTTCACCGTCCTAAATTTATTGCTTAAAGGTGATGTTTTCATTTTCGTCCTGCATTCCACTTCATTGTGTTTCCTTTAGGAAATGAGCCTAAGCATAAAGCAAAGCCCCTCCCCTTGTTGGCTGTGGACGGCAGCTCCGTGCCCCTGTGGCAGCCTTGTTCAGTGGACCTGCCGCTCAGCACCCGTTCCTCCCGCAGACTGGAGATTCCGTGTATGCCTCACTTAGCTCGATGGGCTCTTGTGAGCCTGACAGAAAGCGGAACACTTGCCAAAACAGAAAAAAAGAAAAGGAAGAAAATCTGGTGTAAGTACAGGAGCTATTAATCCTAGTAGCAGCAAAGCCCCCCTTGGGCATCCAGCTGGTGAGGAAGGCGGGTGCCCACCTGCTCTCCCCCCCGGGACGAAGCGGTTGTCACCTGCAGCCTGCTCTTCCTGCCCTCATGGGGTGCTGCACTCCTTCGCCTCCAGAAGAACAAACACAGTCTCTTGAGAGGAAAACCAATTTCCATAATGGCCAATTCACCTAATGGAAGAGGCAGGAGGCCTTGAATGTCAAGCACCCTTTATCCAATAAGAGTTTTTACGGTTCGTTATTTAAAGCAAAAAATGACCGGTGTCTCCTATCTCTCTGAAAGAGGAACTCTGATTCAGAAAATCTAGGCTTTTCTGGACTTGTCTCCCATCTGTACTCAGACACTGAGGAAAAGGAATCAAGGCTGTTCCTGACTGAGTAAGCGGAGATAGAGCTCTTTCCTTTTCCACTCTCTCTGTGTGTGGAATCCACTGACATTCCGGGGATATTCTGGGTAGTGGAAGGAGAGCCTGAGGGCAGTTCCTGCCACCCCCTGGGACTTAGCATTCTTCCCTACGCCCCTGGGGAGCCGAGGTTAAGTCGCTAGCAGTCTGGGATGCCCGTGGGCACAGAGGAACTCACCTCCGATCCTGGAGCTACCTTCTGTTAGCCTGGATCGAACCAGCTGTATCCCGATACCCACAGAAGAAATGAGCTGACATCCACCTCCTGGTGACATATCTCACCTACACCCTGTTAGGAATCACATATGCAGCATATTGTCAGTTTATTTCTTTTTGTTTTTATAGTTTTCGGTGGTTTTCTACATTCTAATTACTGAAGATTTGGATGTGTCCATCTGGTTTCTCTTAATAAACATGCTATAACATCATTTGTTAGAAGTGTGGAGCACTGATGCTGGGAGGCGTTAGGAGAATACACTCGCGTATGTGGGTAACTTTGTAAGCCAGTGGATTCCTTGGCTGGGTGGCAGATTTGAGTTTTCTTGTCTGTTTGGCTCACCTGGTACATAAATTCACATCCAGAGACTCACTGCAATATCTTCGATTAATTTTGTATTTAAAATGATTTGAGACGGAAATAGGTTACTGTTTAGTAAAACTGTTGTGGGTTGTGGGAAGAAAGAAAAGTGTCTCTAACTGAACATTTCAGGGGGTTATTTCTCAGTAAGGTAATCCTATGTGATTGGGTTGCCAGGGGTTGGCAAACTACAGCCCACAAGCCAAATCTGGCCTGCAGCCTGTTTCTGTGCAGCCCAGAGCATTAAGAATGGTTTTGTATTTCCAAATGATTGGAAGGATCAAAAGGGTATTTCATAACACAAAATTACAGGAAATTCAGATTTCAGATTCCATCAGTGAAAGTTCATTGAAACACAGCCATGCCCATTCATTTAACGTTGGATCCACGGCTACTTTCTAGGTAGAGCTGAGTACTGGCAACATGGACTCAGTATGGCCTGCAAAGCCTACAGTATTGGCTCTGACTGAAAAAGTTTGCCAACCCCTGATCTAGAGCTACTGATGCTGAGGGAGATACTGATCTTCCTGCATTTACCAGGCATTTTATTTCACTGAACACCCTGTGTAAAAAGTACTTTTCTGGGCATTGCTCCAACGAGTTCTCACCAAGATCTTGCCGCAGCAATGATCATAGAACTCAGATGAAATTACCCGGATAACAAGACTGTGTTGGCCTAGAGAAAACTTCTCAATTTACTTTTCCCAGCTAGGCAGGGTTTTGCATTGAAACAGCTTATCTGAATCTGTTGTGTTTATCCCTTTGAGTGGCTTTCAAACATGATTTTATGTCAAGTGTTGTATTCTTTTCTCCTTTATTCTTATGGAAAGACTTCATGAAAATAAACATCAGAAGCACAATGCAAATAAATCTGATTTTACTGTTATACTGTTAACTTTAGATTGTGCCACAGGCCTGCCTTCTCAGAAGGCTGGAACCCAGCGTTTTAATTATTCATGTGCAGCTATGTTAGATAGCATTTTACTTGAGTAATATTTATGCTGTGATTTTTGTGTGTGTGCTGTGTTTTGTAGGATAAAACTTGGGAATAAGTAGTGGGAAGTGTGGAAACATTTTGTTTTTTAAATGTGCACAGAACTCATTTTTCCAGTTTTTGATAACTGTTGTACGTGTATCAGTGCTCGTCAGCAGAGCTGTGTGTAATTAATAAATGTTGCGTTAACAGAATTTCCTGTTTCTGTGTTAAGGTTTCTGGTTGTGGTTATCTCCAGTTCATCATTTCAGTTTATATTGGATATTATTAGACCAGTTCAGATACGTATGAAGAATAGCAGTATGCCATCCCAAAATATGCTGCTTTGATGTAACAATTATTGTGAGCTGAAGATGTCTTAAAAGAAGCAGATACCAGAAAAGCTGTCTGCCCTCCTATTTTCTTAAAAGCAGGACCTAAGTTTACAAAGGTGCCCCCACCCCTGCAGTAGGAAGGATAAAGGCTGATCCCCAGAGACAACTCTAGATCCTGTCGGCCTGGAAAGGGCACCAAAGGAATCTACGTAACAGATTTTACCAACTAGCTTTTGTCTCTACCCTTGGAAGCCTACAACTGCTTTCCTCTGTCCTGTCATTTCTCCACAAATGTATTGCTCTTTGTTGAGGATGCTATGTAAGCCAGAGTTTTAAGCCACCTCTTTCGAGTTCCTCATTCTTCCCTGGGTATCTCCCATGTATACCTGAGGCATACATGTTAATAAACTTGCTTTTCTCTTTTTTCCTCTAGCTTTTATTTCAGAGGTCTCAACCAAGAACTCAGAAGGGTAGAAGGAAAATTATTTTTCTTCCCCTGCAGGTGTAAATAGTGCTCCCTCCCTAGAGAGCTTCTAGTCAGTGAACATGGTGGACCAGGAGCATGCATGTGAAATTTTGTACCCTAGCATCTTCACGAGGATCTGTCCCGTGGTTTGTGCTCACTGAATGTTTGCTGAACCAGACTGAAAATTTACATGGTTTATAAGTGTGGCTGTGTGAGAAAGTATACTCCAGCTTTCTCAAATTTGCCAGTCTCTTCTACTCACTCCACTGTTACCCATTACGTACTTTTCCTCAAGTTTGGGCTTTTCTGATACAGAGAAGTACGAGGGAGAAATTCCCTGAATCCTGCTATTCAGATATAATCACTGTTAATTATTTTAACAGTGTATCTTATATTTTCACCCAGTGCTCATTGCTTTTTAAGAAATTTCATGTGGCCTCATTGAATCTGACGTTGAACAAAGTAAGTTTTTCATTGGAAGAAAGAGCAGTGCCACTGGATATGTGTCTCCCTTTGTCATTCCACTGAGTTCATGCATTTCTTTTCACCTGCTTTGGTTTTTTAAAAAATGAACATATGGGGGCGCCTGAATGGCTCAGTTGGTTAAACGACTGCCTTTGGCTCGGGTCATGATCCCGGGGTCCTGGGATCGAGTCCCACATCGGGCTCCCCGCTCGGCTGGAAGCCTGCTTCTCCCTCTCCTATTCCCTCTACTTGTGTTCCCCCTCACGCTGTCTTTTTCTGTCAATTAAATAAATAAATAAAATCTTTAAAAAATGAACATATGGTTAAGTATTTTATTTAACTCATTAATGAGGAAGCTGGTAAGGGTATTATAACCAGTTGAAAGGATAAGCCAAAAACTCCCACAAATTTTGTATGGATGAGAAACCTTGAAATGAACGTGCAAATGGAAGTACACTAGCTTCTTCCATACGTGGGAGGGAAGTCAGTCAGACTCCCAAGACGCCAGAATTTGCATTTTGCACCACTCCTCTCTACAATGGTACAGGGTCAGAAAATGCCTCAAGGGCACTGAATGCGGGAATCAGAGAACCCAGGAAGGCCTGCTATGTGTAGACAATGCTTAGTGTTCCACTGAACCTGCTTTTGATTTTTAAAATTATTACCAGGAGAAATTACCCACTTACCTCTCAGTTTGGGGGTTCTTTACATCCTTGGCCTAGGCCTCTGCTTAAAAGCAAGTGTTACTTTCATCTTCTATTTCTTCCATTCTCTATCAGTAAATGTAAATGCTACAGCTTCTTTCTATTTTAGCAACAAATTAAAAAGCAAATCAGTGTGGTTTTCATTGATGAAGTCTGGGAAAACTTTCTGGAAAAATAGCAGGCCCTGCTTCATCTAAGAGTGTTGAAAGGCTACCAGCATATTCTGTTTGCATGTGCTATTTATAAATGAATGGAAATGGGTTTGGAAATTGGCAGTCTGAAGATTTACTTACCATCCGTCCATTTTATCAGCTAACTAGGAAGGACTCGCCACAGTGTGGGCCATGAACAATCCCCCGTCCCCGTGATTCAGGAGACATGGACGTTTTTGCAGGTGTTGTGTCAGATTAGGTGAGACTGCGTGCCTTCTTCCGGTTGTGCTAAGACCTCAGGCCTGCAACTCTGGGCTCATCACCTTGGGACAGAGGTGGTAATACTAAGTAGGCTTCAAATACAGGAAATTCGGCCATTCCCTAAACTCATCTCAAAAAGGGAGACTGTTTAGTTGGAGAAATGCTGGTTGTTGTTGTTGTTGTTGCTGACTTTAACAGAAGCTCTTTTAGGATTTCACTGTTAATCACGAATCTGGCTATTTCCCCTCCACATCTTTCAACTTTTTATTTTGAAGTAATTATAAACTCATGGGAGGTTGCAAAAGTAGTACATTCTGCTATACCTCCCACCCGTTTTCCCCCAGTAGTTACCATCTTAGATAACTAGTATCAGGGAACTGACATAAGTATCATGCTGTTAATACAGGCCTTCTGGCAGTTTCCCCGGTTTCTTGCACACTCATTTATGTGAATGTGTTACCCAGCTTAATTCCATCGGTAGGAAGGCTTGTGTCATCACCGCCACAACCGAGACACAGAATTGTGTCTGTAATTGTACCTGTACGCACCACCCGCAAAGAAACCCCTCGTGCTAGCCCTTTATACTCAGCTTTGGAAGTAAAATCATTTGGCAAGGTTTCTTATTCTTGGGTGAGGGGCATGAAGGAGGACACATGATGGAATGAGCACTGGGTGTTATATGCAACTGATGAATCACTGGATTCTACCCCTGCAACTAATAATACAGTCTATGTTAACTAAACTGAATTTTAAAAAAATTTTTTTAAATTTCGTTCAGTGTAACATGCATGCCAAAAAGTGTGCAGAAGTGAACAACTTGCTTAATCTTCACAAGCTGAGCATACCCTGTGACCAGCACCCAGAGCAAGAAACAGAACACTGCAAGTCCCCACCGGTGCCCCTGTTGGAATGACTACTTTTGTTTGGTTTTTAAAGATTTCTTTATTTATTTTGGAGAGAGAAAGAGAGCAGGCATGCAAGGGGGGGAGGGGCAGAGAGAGACAGAAGTGCCGGGCTGTGGGGCTGGGCACATGGTTCTGGGAAGGGCCAGGAAGTGGATATTTGGGGTTGGGACGGGCCCTGCAGACCGCTCCTCTGCCGTCGCCCAAGCAGGAGCGAGGGGCGCGCCTTCCACCACGGCTGTCTTGGTGCACCCTGAAATCCCAACTCCACTGAAGTCTCACAACAGCCTCATGATTTCCCGAACCATTTGGAAACGTGAAAACCACCGTGGGCTCATAGGCCGCACAAAACAGGTAGAGCCAGCTTGCCGACTCCCACCCCAGGGAAGGCCCTCGCCCAAAGCAAGAAGTACTCCCCTGCTCCGACACAGCATTACGGAAATACAGACGCCTTTATTTAGACTGGCCATGTCTCATACGTGCTGTCCTACAAGTAAGAGCTGGTCAGACCTGGGAAATATCACAGGGCGGCCCGGGGCAGCTGGGACCCTCTGCCCCCAGGCTGGGGCGCCTCCCGCGCCGCGCGGCTTTCCGCTGCATTCTTCCACGACTGGCCTCAGTACCCAAGTCACATCCCCCTTGCACTGACTGGAAGGTCTCGTGGGCGGGCTTCTCCATCGAGCAGCTGGAGAACCTTCCCTCCACTGGCCCTGGGGGAGTTTCTGCCGTGGATGGTGGGCAGAAGGCAGTTCTTCCTCACCCTGAGCTCTGCCCCGCCCGGGGCCCAGGTACCCAGGGCGAACCGCCTCCTGGTGCACCTGAGGTCAAGGTGCACCGGTGGGGGAAGAGAGGCCAGGGGAGGCGGAAGCAGCCCTCCGAAACCAGAGCGCTGCCGCAGGGTGTAATCCCGCAGGAGGGACGAGGGAGGCTTCTCTGCGTCCTGTGTTCTCTCCACCGTCTGAAGGAAGTCCCCTGGGTCCCAGGAACAAATGGTCCAAAGGCCATCCAGAATCTGCTGTCCAACAGCTGAGGGTGGGCGTTCTCTGTATAGTAAGGGAGGAGGGTGGAAAGCATGGGCCTCACAGCTTAAAAAATGTGCATTCCGTTCGCAGATCTAGCACTCTTGGGCTGTGACCTTGCACAAGTTGCTTAACCTCTCTGAGACTCCAGGTCGTTCTCTGCCACAGGAGAATAATATCTCCTTTTCCAGGCCGACTGGAAGGACCAGTGGGGTATATATAAAACATGTATTATGCGCATAAAGCACTTAACAAACGTTCACTCTCTTCTTCATTGCACTCCACCCGCCTCCGGTTCTGCATTCCTCAAAGCCAGAAATTTCTGGTTGTACACAAAACAACATAATTCTGTTCACTAGGTATGCGAGAGATTAAGTTTATGAAGATAAATACTGGTGTAGAAAACATCACATCTTCCTTCTAACATCACAGATAGCAGACTGAACTGACTAGCAGTACAGAAAGTGGAGGCATAAGCAAAGAAATTATTTAAAAAAAATAAAATTATAGTCTTATATACTTTTTAGTTCTGCCGTTCCCCAGAAAGTACAAAAATTGAAAACAAGATGATCTCATAAGGATGAATATGACCAGACAGAACAAAAGCATGTGCAAGCTTCATTTTGTTCAGGGACCCCCAGGAACTATTTTCTCCCTTGTTGCCGTCCTGATGGTTTAAACCTGGTGGTTTAATCCTCTTGCTTTTCCACTTGATCGTGGTAAAGCAATCCTAGTTTCACAGAAACTTGTGCACCAGGGTCCTGCTTAGGTGTGTTCCCTTCTGAGGCCACAACACTGATTCTGTGATGGGCCCCACCTCTATTCTAATCTTTCCAAAGAATGCCAAGGGCACCTCCCAGGTCACCAGCCTCAGGACTATGGATGGAGAACGAACCAACAGGAGCCAGCCACCTCCTCAGGCTATAGTTCACTCCAGGTCTGCTCTGGGGTGCTCTGTGGTTGGGGGTGTTCCCCCCCCATATATTTAAAATGAGATTTATTTGGTTAAAAAAATGGTTTAATATATTTTTTTAAACCTATGAAGTGAATGTCTATGTCAATTTGTTATCATGGAAAGTATCTATAGGGGCCAATTATCATGAGCATCCCATCCTAATTAAGACAGACTATATTTCTGAGTTTGAAAACATAGACAAAGTTGCTGAGTCATTATCCCTATCTGTGGCAATCTAAATGCATGCCTATGGACATACTCAATACATGTTCCATCGGCTAATAATCACTTTTATCGCGTTTAACCTACACTGGGGCTAGGAGAGGCTTCAAGGTAGCTTTTCTAGGAGAAAGAAAAGGCAAAGAATGTTACCATGTGATCTTCAACTTTCAACCTACAGGTCATTATGCCCCCACGTCCCTGTCTATGTCTCTGGTCCTTATCAGACGATTCGTACTCAGCTCTCAGATTCCCAGGAGCTGCTGTCTACAGAGGGCCAATGGTGGCTGGCCATAGCAAGGAATAAACCTACTGGGGGGCTTTGCTCTGTATGGGTGTCTCAGTCAGCACAGAAAACTTGCTGCACAGAAGACAACCCACACCTCAAATAAGCTACTGTAATATACACAGCAACTTCACTGTGTGGGTCCTACCAGAAAAAGCATGTTCAGGATGTCGTCCTCAAAGGCAATCACAGCTCCAAAGAGAAATCAGCCCTTTTTAAATGCGTGTTTAACTTACCTAGAGGTCTGCAGATAGACACAGGGGTAGTCTTTATTTCCACATAGGTAATATAAATACTGTGCCACCTACACAACAGAAAACTCTTTTACATATATACCTAGTCTCTTACCCAACCTTTATCCCTGTTAGCAAGCATCTCTGTTAAAAGAGCAACGTTTCTGTTTTGTTTCATGTCTCAAACATCCCAAGAAAACAGATCTTTTAAATACAGGGACACACATCCAGCCCCGTGTGAAAGGACATTAATGCACTATTCTAACAAGAGTTAGTTCTGTTTTTTAACTCCCATTAACTGGTCCTGGATTCAGTGATTCCTGTGGGTAGCCTTCGAGTTTACAAACGGCTCCGTTATCTGTCCTTTGAGCAATAGCTGAAGGGAGCTCCGTTTCTGAGGGAACCATTCATAGAGACTTCTGGATTCCCCCTCTCCATCCTCTCTCGGCTGAAGATTGTGTCTTGGTCGCTGTCAAACTCCGACTCGGACACCATGAGGCTGGAGTTGTGCTCTGTGCTTCGGTGTTTAATACCTGGGGAGAAGGGGACAGACGCATCTTGAGGGAAACGGCCTTTTTCGCTCTCAGCTGTCTCTCTGGTTGTAGGTCCCCTGTACCCAGTGGTGTTCTCTGCACCATCAAAGCATCACGCACAACAGAGCAGGGGCTGGGGGCCCTGGTGAGCAGCAACAGGGGCTTTGGAGTCACCCCTGAGCTTGAGCCCAAGCTTCGACACTTGCCAGCTAGCCATTTGATGCTGGACAAGATGCCTAACCTCTTCTGGGCTTTCAGTCTCCATAACCATTAATACTGGGAGATGACAGAGCATGTACTCCACGGGTTTATGGTGAGCACTCTGTGAAACAGTACCGGTGAGGCTGATGCCCAGGAGTTAGCATGCAGTAAGCACGAAGTGAAAGCTGTTATGGTCTTATGATTTGGTTCAATCAAAATATTTTTGGTACAATATGTGATTGCTGCTGGTCAAACTAAGAGAACTGGTATAAGATGCGATCCCTGCTCTCAGAGAATTTATAGTGTCTAGCTAAGGGCTTAAGACAAAGACTCATGAGAAGACAGTTCAAAACAGGCAAGAAACGTTGAAAAATCAATCTTACAGGAATCAAGAACGGATAAGCACACACTGATCGGCTAGCATTGCTTCAGCGATAGTCCACACAGGTGGAGATTTGGACAGGAGGACTGGGGAGGGCATGGAGCGTGCAGAAAGGCACCAGAAACACCGGGAGAAGCAGGCGGCCCGGCCCTGCCCGCCACGGGCCCTCGCAGGCTCTGCCTAGGCTTTGTGCTCACCTGCATATGGCTAGTCAGTTAAGGGAAATACTCTCAGGGAGCAGACCTGCAGGGCACAGCGTTCAGAGGTGAGCTGGGGTGGAATGGTGCCACACGCCCGACAGCCCAGCCGTTACAGAGGCAAACCTGTTTGAAAAGCAGTCTTTGCCTGCAGTGGGGGCAAAGGTGGGGTCTCAGCTGATAAGAGGCATTTCAGATCTCTCAACTGTTAAGGCCTCAAAGTGCGTCCCCAAAATTTCATGAAATTTAGAATACAATTATGCCTCCCCGTCGCATATCCTTGGGATTGGTGTAGGTTTTTCTTCCCAGAAGCTCAGACTCACTCTTCCTTCCCAATTAAATTGCTGGCTCCAGCCTGTCGCTCCCCTTTCACCCAAAGGAACGCTCTGGCAAACCCCCGGATCCGATCCTTTCAAGCACCAGGCAAGCACCTTGCAGACCACCTTACCATACTTGGGCCTCAGCTCCATTCTCTCCTGGTCATCCATGTTATCCAGGATGGTATACTTGGTTTTCTTCCTTATTTTAGTCCTTTTTCGTCTGAAAGGAACAACGAAAAGCCCGACTCAGGTTCTTAGAGAGGGAACTGGGAGCCAGGAATTAAAACGCTAAAGGAAATGGTTTGCCTTTAGAATGGAAGGGTTGGCACGTGTAGGGATGATGTGCGTATACACGGCCAGGGCTGGGTTCGGTGGGGCTGAGGCACAGCGTGCATCCTGAACAAACGCAGGAGCAGGGCGGCCATTCCCCCAGCGCCCACCTAACCACAGGCTCTCGGCCAGGGCCCTTGAGAGGGTGCTGGCACAGCAAGCTTTCAAACGAATAATGCTTTACTCGGAAAAACCTGGATGCACACATTTCCCCCCTAAACCTACACTGCCTAGAAGGTCCAAAGATGCAAAGATGATATAAACTAGCAACCAGGAAAAAAAACAACCAAAAACAGAAATATAACAGATTCCCAAAATTAACTGCAACAACCCAGGATTTCATTTTTCACAACGCATGAGAAACAACTGGTCCCTTGTGCATCATCCTAAACTGCCGAGGATTATGTGAAAACACACATCAAAGCCGCGGGAAGGTTATGCTGAGGACAGTTCCAGAGCATTCAGTTTCCTGACAGGGTGGTGACTTAGAGCATGGGCCTCTAAACCTTGATTCAGTGCTTACTAGCTAGCTGGGTGACTCTGAGACAATTTTTTGATACTTCTGTGACTCCACGTTCCTACCTGTAAAATGGAAGTAAAAACAGTCCCTTTTTATACGGTTGGTGGGAGGACTGAATAATATATATAAAGCACAGAGAGCCATTCGTCACAATGGCGAATACTTCATATTCCTTATTAATACTTAAAAAGGTC
Source organism: Eumetopias jubatus (assembly GCF_037043125.1). Classification (NCBI taxonomy): domain Eukaryota; kingdom Metazoa; phylum Chordata; class Mammalia; order Carnivora; family Otariidae; genus Eumetopias; species Eumetopias jubatus. Next base: position 144,491,138 of record NW_028274812.1, read on the forward strand.
ACAGTCAGCCACTTTCTCCATCATCACCATCATCTGCTTGATACATATGCCATAAAACTGCAGAACGTGTATTTTTTTTAAATTTTCATTTATTTTTATTTTTTGCATAATTTTTACAGCCAAGCACAGCAGGGTGCCCATGGTCCCAAATGGCTCTGGGAAAGTTTACTGGGATTTAGGCCTCTGAGTACCTGTGCACCCCCCGCCGCTTCACCAGCCTCACTACTGGGAAAGGAGTCACAAATAAAACCAAGATAATGTGAGCGGTTTCAAAAAATAACTATTAATTACCGTACACATTAGTTTTTTTTATCGTATCTTCTTTGGAGAGCATTTAGTGTTTTGTGTCGATGGTGGGTCACCGACACCGTCTTCTAAGGACTCGAGCAATCACTGTCCCTACAAATCTCCTCACCGAGGGCTGGGCACAGACTTCTGGAAGATTGAGACATCGAGGCAGCTCAGGGGCTTCTCGAGGTCAGCTCCACAGAAGAAGGAAGAGGGAAACATCGAAAGCAAAACTTCTCTTTGGTGATTGCAGGGCCTGGATTAAAGTTTTGCATTTATTCAATAGGATTGAGATGGATTCCATTGTTGCTTCACACAAAAGAATCAAAATCTAAATTTGCATCAGAATGCTTCTGGAACTCCTTCCTCTCCTGAGGGCTGATCAATCAGGCCATTCCAGGAGTGTCTCAGTAAAGGAAAGGTAAGACTGATAGAAAACAACATTAGATTTGATACAGAATCACTGAGCCTCCTAGGGAAGAGGAAAGCTGCATAAGAAAAAGCCGCCTCTGGTATTATTCCATTTATCTGGTGGGGGGTGGGGTGGGGGGAGTACAATATAGAGAATTTTTTTTTTTTAAGTAGGCCCCACAGAGAACATTGGTCTTGAACTCACGACCCTGAGATCAAGAGTCGCAGGCTCCGCCGAGTCAGCCAGGCGCCCCTATAAAGGACTTTTAAAGTCTAGTTTGTCTTCATATTAAAAGTGACCGTCAAGTGGTTCAGCAGCTTAACAAACCCAAGCTAAAGCTACTACAGCTGTCGAGTTCCATTTCATGATTTCATTTCATGACGTGTCTTTATCCCAAGTAAATAAATGAGCAGGCGGGGTACCTCTTGCAGCAGTAGAGGCAAAGCCAGGGCAAGCCCCCGATCAGCACTAGGACAGTGAGAGCCAACGCCGTCACGTAGAATATACTCCACTCTGGGAAACAAGAAAGCCAGAGGGGACACGGTTACACGCTGTTCGCAAAACAACTTTATGAGTATTTCTGAGTTCTTATGAGCAAAGGCCACCTATGGCCTCATCGGGCTGAGCAGAGCATAAACAAGGTAAATGCAAATAAATTGAGAACAACTCAAAGGTACCCTACTTTGGTGCAATTGGTTCAGGGACCTCATGGGGTATAGTTCATGCTGACTTAAGGACAGAATAATCAAAAACAAATTAATTAAGAAGGAATGCTGTGAACACCCATGTATGACACATGAAAATATTCCTTCCATAATCACAAGAAACACAACCCTCCCCGCCAAAATAGTTCTGGCCTAGTCTTTAATAAGGCAAATAAAATATCTGTATGGCTACCTATGACACAAACACACTTCCGAGAGCCAGAGAGTAATTCAGAAACCACCTGATCTGTATTCCTTCCACATCCTTGCACAAATCCTGTATAAAAAGCTTTGCAACAGCAATTCGGGACAGAGAAACCAAGGGCCCATGACATAGGCTTAACCCTAGTAAATGTTATATATGCTCCTTGTAATAACGATCCAAGGGCTGGCTATCTTCAAATTTCTCGGCCAAATACATGCATCTGGATCCCCAAGGCAACAAAATTACTCTTGGAAATAGACTGGCATTAAAATAGATTCCTCCCCAAAGGAGATGTCAGGGCACGAGCTGGGCTAGCTGAGAAGGTGGCTCCCATTCTTGGTGCGTGCCTGGCAGACATCTAGAAGGCGTGGGCCAGACTCTCCCGTTCATCTGCGTCCAGCAGGTCCACACCAGGAAACACGTCACCAGAAGGCCAACCGAGCCCAAGCCAAGGCAGGTGCACCCCAAAAACGGCCCAAGGGGCACAAAGCAACTCTCTCAGCAATGCGGGTGGTGGGTAGCCAACTCTGCTCTGCCCAAGTGGGTTTCCTTATCAGGAAGGTTTACGGAAAAGCCTAGGCATGTCCATCTGCATTGATGGTAGGGGGTGGGGAGGATCTTAACTCACTGCGCCTTGGCTTCAGGCAAGGAGAGGGCGACTGTTTACAGCAGCAGAATGGGGCAGATATTTCTGGTATTTCAAAAATGGTGTGTCCCAACGCTCCTCGCCCACAGCTGCACCCCCAGCCCCAGACTCACCACAGTTGCTCTCCCCATCCCGGATGTAACGCTGTATCAGGTTCTCCATCCACAGCTGGGAGCACACACAGCGCTTCGTGATGGGGTCACAGTGACCATGGCCAGAGCACTGCAGAAGGCAGCCTGCAAAGAGGCGGGTGCGGCTGAGGCTGGTGTGGTGGCGGGCAGGAGGGGGGAACCTGGCTTCTGCCCGCTGTGGGTTTTCATTAGCTCGGACCCTGATGGACGCATCTTGCTGAGTCAAGAGCCTCTATGGCATGGGGGGGCCCAGGGGGTCTCTTCATCAGGAAGCAAACAGCAGAAAAAAGCCAATCCACACAGGGTAACAAAAGCCTTAAAAATGAAGCCAACACGTAGTACCCTCTGGCCTGAGATACATTCTAAGAATTTATCCGGTGAAGATAACTGGGGATGTGCACAAAGATTTGTCTACAATTATGGCATTATTTAAAATCAACCTAAAGTCCCTGAGTGGAGGACTGTTGAACATATCCTGGATGGAGGACAATGCCGCCATAAACATCCTCTACTGAGGGAGAAATTGTAAAAGATTTGAAAGAAATGATAATATGATTTGCAGTTAAAAAGCAGATTAAAAATATTTATCGAATTATCCTGATTGTATCACATGTTTCTAGAGCGGGAGGAACTGGCAGGAAATACATCAGAATATTAACGAAAGTTAAGTCTGCAGGCTGGGGATTCTAGGCTCAAGAATCTAGAGGATTGTGGGTTTTTTTGCCTTTCTAGATATTCCAAATTTCCTATGATACATAAGACATTACTTTTGTAGCTAGAAAAAAGGGGACTATTAAAAAATTTAAGTTAGTGCATGTTGAGGACGTCAGCTGTGGACAGACATCTCTCTGAAACAAGCTAAACTGTCTGCCCAACCCTGCCGCGTCCCTCCCGATGCTCACACTCCTCGGCGCCTGTTGCAATGGCCACTTCATCATGAGGGATCCATGCTCCTCATAAGGCCACTTCATCATGAGGGATCCATGCTCCTCATAAGGTAGAGACAGAGAACTTGGACCAAGACCACATTTCAGAGGACACCCACGAGTCAGTTTGGTGCCAGGACCGGGCAGCAAGCGAGGGGCCAGGATGGAGGTCCAATGGGAGGCACCTGGAAGCCACCCTGCTCTTCCAGAAGTCCCGGAAACACCACTGTCACAGCACCGTGATGTCCAGGGAAAAAACTACATGAACACAGCTTTTCCAGCCCAGAACACTTGTGTTTAAAACTGTGCCAACAGCTTAAATATGAAATTTCTGACAATGACCACTATCTGGAGTATAGTTTTAAAAAACTGACCCAGGACTGCTGTTTCTCTTGCTTCCCTCAGAGGCAGAGCAGTCGGTAAACGTGTTGGAGGAAGCCCACGGTCAACATAAATGCGAACCAAGTCTCTGGACGCTAAACGTGAAAATCGTCACACCTCACTCCTCTTTCCATGCAGTAAGACTTAGCCCTGACTGGCAAGGAGGAGTCTGATTTTTTTTTAGAATATTCCCAGAGGAGTCAACCTATAGGCATATTCTTGGATGAATTAAGTTCAATATTTAATTGCTAATAAGACAAATACTGGACTTCACGCCCAGTCAGTCCCAAAAGACTATGTGACCTCACTACTGTCCTGTCAGACTGCAAACAGATCTTAGATCGCCTCGTCCAAGAAATCTGTCACTTTAACCTCAATGGGTATTTAGGTTTCTATGAGATTCTCAATGCATCTAATTTGATAGGATGTTTTGCTTAGTGCCATCCAATTCTGAATAGACAACAAATATTTCTATTACTTGGACCCTAAAAGAAGGAATATTCCCACAGGAGACATACCTGCTGTGTCGATCCTCAAGACTTTGAAGAGCAAGGAATCGGCCTTCTCCTTTGAGAGCTGCCTGTGCAAACTGTGGACCACGTCGGCGGCTTTGAGAACCTCAAAAGGTGGCCCACTCTGGACATAAAACACAACCACGGTGCTGCAGACAAGAGGGAGGACAGCCACATGGTGAGGCGGTGGCCGACATGCCACGTCCGCGCTGGCCATGTGACCTGGGTTTTGACCGCCCCAGCCGGGTGGTTTGGCAAGGACACGGAGACATATCTCGTGGGCCAAGGAACTGATGCGTTTCTAGTCACAAATAAAGGCTCTTCAGTCCCAGAGCTATCTATTCACCTGATGAAAGACAGACCTTTAGATTAAGAGGAGCAATATGCGTATGTGTGCAAAGAGACTCAGCCGTGCGCAGGGCGATGTCTTTACTTTTATCTGTTTATTGAGATATAATTGACTTCCACTGGAATTCCCCCTTCTAAATCTCATTACTCAGTGGTTTTCAGCGTATTCACTACACTGTGCAACCGTCGCCACCACCTGTGGTGGTGGAACCCTGTGCCCATTAAGGGGTAACTCTTCGGCATGCCCTCCTCTCCACAGCCCCTGGCAACAACTCACCCACCTTCCGTCTCTCCCGATTTGACTGTATGTCTGACACAAATGTATACACGAGGCATTCTGTGTCCTGCTTCCTCCACTTTGCATGACGGGTCCCAAGTTTATCCACGTCACACTATCTACCCCAAATTCCTTCCCTTTTACTGCCAAACCATATTGCATCGTACGGACATTCCTCATTGAGTTTATCCATTCTGCTGATGACGTTTAGATTGTATCCACTTTTGGCTGAACGTATAAAATGTTCGTGTACACGCTTCTGTGTGGACACACGTTTATCGTTTCTCTTGGGTACGTATCTCAGAGTGGAATCACTGGCTCGTCTGGGAACTACGTTCAGCATTCTGAGGAACTAATTCCACACTGGCTGCACCACTGTATGTTCCCACCGGAAACACAGAGTGTTCCAATCCTTCCGTGTCCCCGCCAACGCTTGTTATGTCCGTCTTCTGGATTATAGCCATCCTAGTGGGTGTGAAGTGGTACCTCAAAAGGATTTTGCTTTGCATTTTCCAATAGCTAATGACGTTGAGCACCTTTTCATGTGCTGATTATCCATTTGTATGTCTTTTCTGGAGACATTTCTATTCAAATCTGTACTTGTTTTCAAGGTTGCCATTAAAAGTACCATAAACTGGGTGGCTTATAACAACAGAAATTTATTCTCTTACAGTTCCATAAGCTAGACGCTCAAAATCAAGGTATTGTCAGGGTCATCCTGTCTCTGAGTCTCTGAAGGTGTTAGAGGAGATCATGCCCCACACCCTTCTTGCAGCTCTCTGCAGTGGGCGTGCTTGGAGACCCATCAATCCACTGTCACCTGGTGATCTCCCTGCGTGCTGTCTCTGAGTCTCTTCTCTTCTTCCAGGGACACAATCACTCTGGATGAAGGGTCCATCCTACAGCAGTTTAACCTTACCTCAACTATTTCCATCTGCAGAGATCCTGTTTCCAAATCAGGTCACACAGGTAGTAAGGGTTAGGATGTAAATGTATCTTTTGAGGGGCCACAACTCGGCCTACAAGTGTTTTTATCATGAAAGGCTGTTGGATTTCATCAAATGCTTTTTCTGTGCCTACTAAGATGATCATATGGTTTTGGTCCTTTATTTTTTTTAATGTTTTATTTATTTATTCATGAGAGTCAGAGAGAGAGAGAGAGAGAGAGAGGCAGAGGCAGAGGGAGAAGCAGGCTCCCCACTGAGCAGGGAGCCCGATGTGGAGCTCAATCCCAGGACCCTGGGATCACGACTTGAGCCGAAGGCAGATGCTTAACCATCTGAGCCACTCAGGCGCCCTGGTTTTGGTCCTTTATTAATAGGTTTATTACATTTATTGACTGACCTACCCTGCATGCCTGGGATAAATCTCACTTTGGCTATGGTGTCTACTTCTTTTAATATGTTGCTGGATGCAGTTACAAAGTATTTTGTTGAGGATTTCTGCTTCTATATTCATAAGGGACATTGGTCAGTAGTTTTCTTGGGAACTTCTCTGTCTCGTTTTATTTTTAGTTTTTTTTGGTTTTAAGATTTTATTTACTTGAGAGAGAGAGTACGAGCAGGGGAAAGGGGCAGAGGGAGAGGGAGAAGCAGACTCCTGTTGAACAGGGAGCCCGACATGGGGCTCAATCCCAGGACCCTGGGATCATGACCTGAGCTGAAGGCAGACACTTAAGCGACTGAGCCACCCAGGTGCCCCTCTGTCTGGTTTTAATATCAGAGTAAACACTGGCCTCCTAGAATGAGTTGGAAAGTGTTCCCTCCACTTCTCTGTTTTCGAAGAACTTGTGGAAGTGGTGGTAAATCTTTAAATGTTTGGTAAATTCACCAGTGAGGCCATCTGGTCCTGGGCTTGGTGGGTAGTTACTGATTACTGATTTAATCTCTTCACTTTCTACAGGTTTGTTAAAATTTTTAATTTCTTCTCGAGTCTTTCTAGGATTGTGTCCATTTCATCCAGGTTAACTAATTTGTTGACATACCATTACTCATAGAATAATCCTTTTTATTTCTATATGGTTGGTAGGAATATCCCCTTTCATTCTTGATTTTACTAATTTGAGTCTTCTATTTTCTTGGTCAGTCTAGCTAAAGGTTTATCAATTCTGTTGATTTTTTAAAGAAATAGCCTTTGGTTTTGTTGATTTTCAGACTTGTTCAGTGTTTGATATTTTATAAGTAAGGGAAATGTGTGATTTGTTTTGAAAGAATGAAACAATAATGAAATTTATGAAAAAGTAATTAAAATTCTATGAAAAAAATAATTAAAATTCTTTTAACTTGGTATTTTTCTAAACAAACTTCAATTGTCTGGAAAACAAACCTAAACAGAGTAGCTGACAATAACTGGCCAATAGATTTACTGTGAATGGTAGGTTTTCATTCCCATACTTTCTCTCCTCCCACCCACCCTACTACTCATAGATTGGGTAAGCATTCAAAAACAAAAGCTCAATTAAATATATAAATCTTTTATAAAGGCCAGAGGTTTAGCCTCCTAGACTCCCAGAAGACAGCAATGGTAATCAATGCTCCTCTCACACCGCGAGAAGCCTCAGTCCTGGGAATGTGGGGTAGGGATGAAGTCTGGCTGTGAGGCATCCTCTGTGCCAGCCCCAGGCCATTAGCACGACCTCTGAGGATAGCAGAGCTAACAACCAGTTCCAGCTGATGGTTGCTAACTCCTTCATCTGGAACATTCTCGGTCAACAAACATTTACTGTTTGTTGTAGGAGGGACCTGGAATGATGTTGTCCTTACTGCGGCCCTTTGAGAAAAAGAATGTATGGATGGGATGCAAGCGTGTGCAAAACTAGACAACACGCAAAGGGAACAAACAAGATCCTGCCGGACAGGTATGCAGCTCACACCTGAGGTCCGAGTGGGCCTGGATCTTCTGAACCTTAACGTCTGAGTCTGGCACATTCAGCAGGGCCGCCAGGTGTCTCATGAGGGTGTCCTTCTGCTGCTCGGTCAGCTGCCCCACGCCCACCTGCAGGGTCAGCTCCACCAGTCCACTCTTCCTGGGGTCTGCGAAACCAGAACACATGGGATTTCCACTTGGAAATCCTGCTGGACAACATAAGGAACAAGGCCCGCACAAGGATTTAAAGAGTTTAAAATGATCCCGAGGTAACTTCTTAGGACTTAGGACTTTTCCTGGAAGATAACCAGGGGTACCCAAACAGCCTCTGGGCTACCTTGAAATTTTGGCACTGCACACCCTTCCCTCAGCCTCGGCTGCGCGGGCCGCTCTCGCCCCATTTTCGTGGGGTGCTTGGAGGCCCCTCACCGGAGCTGCCCCCTCTGAGCTCCCACCCTGAAGCTCCTGTGTCTGCTTCACTTTCTGGCAGCAACACAGAAGGGGCACGAGATTCCTGCTGCCACATTCAACTCCCCGTCATGAGCTGAGAGGCCAAGTCTGTCTGGGGATACACAGTGAAGAGCAGAGAAAGCCACACCATGGCTCTGGCCAGGAGCTGAAGCCAGCCACGGTGGGCACCCCAGCCGGGGGGACCCTGTCCACTGCGAAGAACCCGAAAGTGGGCCGCCTAGATCACAGACCAGCACATTGGCCCAGGCGCACCTGGCCGCACTTCCACGGTGGCCGTGTCCGTGTCCGAGGCCCCCTGACCGTCAGCAACTTGCAAGTGGAACGTGTAGATGCCCTCCACCAGATTGGTAAGCTGCAGGGCTGCGCTGCGGTCGGAGCCCTCGATGACATCCTGCAAAATAACGCGATTCTCGAGTCGACGCTCAGTCCCAACTTCTGGCCCACTGCTGATCCCAGACCTCAGGGGCCCATCTTTCTAATGTGTGCATGACCGTAAGGGGCAGGCTGAAGAGGAAGGGGCTGGTGGGTTAGCTGAAGAGAGGGGAATCCTCAGCAGCTCTTCCAAAGAAAGCACCGGGACACACAGATTCCTCAGACAGGATTTCTGAGCTGCGCTTACCAAGGGCTGTCCAGCCATTACCAAATTGTTCAGTTCATCCAACACAGGGGATAACTGTTGAAATGAGGGTGAAGCACCCCCTCTGAAGAGTTTCTGGGTCTTCTTTTCAAACACAGTTTTACAATAGTCTCTAATGTATCACATTTACCTTCTCAAATGACCCAAGAGCCCAAGTAAAATATTTCTGCTCCTGGGGGATCCAAGATCCAAAGGATTAGAGAAGAATCTCAGACACCCCTGCTCTGCACTTGCTAACAGAAGAGGGTGGTAAGCAGAGGTAACAAGTGCTCTGAACAGACAGCCGCTATACTAGAAGCTAATCTACCCTCTGGCTGAAGAGTATTCATTCCAGAGGCGCTTCAGCAAGTATAAAGCATGTTCAGTTCCTTCCCTGTGACCACTTCTTTTATTTTTTTTTTAAGATTTATGTATTTATTAGAGAGAAGGTGAGAGTGTGCATGCACAAGCTGGGGGGAGGGGCAGAGGGAGAGGCAGAGAGGCAGACTCTCCACTGCATGTGGAGCCCGACAAGAGGCTCAATCTCACAGCCCTGAGATCATGACCTGAGCCGAAATCAAGAGTCAGACGCTTGGCTGACTGGGCCACCCAGGTGCTCCTCGCCTCCCCCCACCCCACCCCACCATGACCACTTCTTTGGTGCATGTCCAAGAGTATATCTGCAACTCTCAAGTCCTTAGCAACAGCAGGAATGAAGATGTACCTAAATGTATAGCCTCAGAGGTGGAGGGATCTATGGGGAGAAATGTCTGCCAGGAGCTAAAAACCTGGGTCTGCCTGGTTTGATTAAGGATGAGTTGGTTGACCTTGGCCAAGTCATTTTCCATCTCTGCATCTCGCTTCCTGTACTTGTGAAATGGGAACAGCGATCCTGGACCAACTGACCTCTCTGGCAGGATGGGAGGAAACAGAAAGAACCCACTTGGACCCAAAGAGGAACAGTGGGGAAGCTGAGGAGCAGAATGACTCCCATGGGAAGACTTGGCTTTGAAGTCCCCCCCGGGCTGTGAAAACAACAGGGAAGACTTCAGCCTTTGCTTGAATCTAAGAGCAGCTTGCTGCCTCCAGGCCTCAGAGGAAACCCAGAAGCATAAACACCTTAGTGGGGAGCATGGAAAGGGAGATGAGGTCATAACAGAAATGCTGCTAAGGACTTAACTGTGTGGCCCTCACATTCATCTGCTGAAGCCCTAGCCCCTAGTGTAACTGTGTTTGAAATCGGGCCTGTGAGGAGGGAGGTAGGGTTCCATGAGGTCATAAGGGTGGGGCCCTGATTCCACGGGATTAATGTGCTTGAAGAAGAGACAGCAGAGAGCCCTCCCTCCCTCTCTGCTGTGTGGGGACACAGCGAGAAGGCAGTCACCTGTGAGCCAGAGAGCTCTGACCAGGAGCCAAATCATCCAGAGCCTTAACCTTGGACGTCATGGCCTCCAGAACTGGGAGACATGTCTGTCTGTCATGGAAGCCACCCAGGCCATGGTATTTCCTTACAGTAGCCCGAGCAGACTGACTCCGCGTGATGTAAGCGGGACAACTCTTGTGGAACACTCACCCCAGCGGCTGGGCTCTGGCCATCCCGGACCCACAGGTAGGACACAATTCCTTGGTCATCGGTAGACCTCGAACCGTCCAAAGTAATGCAGTTATTGGGAAGCACAAGCACATGGCGGCCACCAGCGTGGGCTCTGGGAGGACTGTTATTTTCTAAGTCAAATATAGCAAAAATGAAAGCAAAGAGATGGATTTGAAATGCGGGTGGCAGAAGAGTGCAGTAGACTATCCACGATGGCTCCTTCTTGCCCATACGTAGATTTAAAAGAGCCGAGAGGCACTGTTTTCTACCCGTAATATATAGACGTTCTTGTAGCTAGCTCTGTTTATGCGTAGCTGTAATCTGGTGGCCTGTACACGGGGAGATTCTAATAACACGACGGTTTTTCTCTTTTTGAAAAAGAAAAAATGACCTTACTTATCAGGGTCCAGAAAGTGAAAATATTTTAGTTTAAAATATATTCTGAATCATTATGTACTTTAAATTAAAACTTGACTCAAAAACAATCAGGCCTTCACTCCTCCACCTGGGTGTTAAATATGCATGAACAACGTTAAGAGCCATTTCTGATGAAATCGCCTCAGGAGAGAGGAGCCAGGAGAATGGGGTGCAGGGGGAGACCATACTAAGACACAGCCCCACTGTGGGGATGAGGCTGCTGTGAGGGAAATCTGCGTGTTCAGGTGGCGCTCTGGGACCCTACCTGACCCTTGACCCCTTGCAAATGCCCCTTAAAAACAAGTCAAGCAAAAGTCATGGGGTGAGCACAGCCAGATGTTGATCCAAGGGAGCAATGAGCATCCCGCCAATCACCAGCCACTTTCCTCCTGAGAAAACACCCCAGAGATTAGAGCAGAGGCACCTGGTACCGTTAGCAGCGTTTCCACATTGTCCACCACATGCCCTTTCTGGGAGGACTTGTGGGGAGAACCTGGTGTGAAGGCTTAATCCCACCATGGACCGAGGGGGAGGCTGGAACCCACAGAAACAGACTGGCAGTAGACTGCGTAAGCCCGAAGGTCCTTCTGTGAGAAATGATTACTAGACCCTCTCTCGCTCCAACGCTGGACTTAAGGTGGCCACCCCCTTCCAATGCTTATGTCCCTGCAATCTTGAACTCCGTCAGGACGCCCCCCAGGCACTCTCTGGGCACTCCATCGCCACAAATCCGCCAGGTCCAAACTCAACCCCCCACAAACCCAGGGCTGCTCTTCTCTGGACGCAGGTCAGAGCATGGCGCCACCACCCACCCATGCGCTGAAGTCATCGTCCCTGAGTCATTGGGACACCCACCATCTTTCTGCCCTCCAGAACCACTGAGGCATCAAGGCCTGAGACTTCAGGCTCTAAGATGTCTTTCTAGTCAATCATTTCCCCCCCTGCTCTCCCTGCTGCTGAGCTCTCTTCCCATCAAACCATTACCTGTCTTAAAAATCCCAAACTCTCAGGTAAAATGACATGGTGCTAGGGTTTGCTTTAAAATACTCCAACCAAAATAAAAGAAAATATGAAATGCTAGACGACACAAGATTGGCAAACCACTGTTGGCTGCTGAAGCTGGGTGATGGGGACATAATGGTCCAATGAGCCTACTTTCTCTACTTTTATATATGGTTGAAAACATCCACCATAAAACATTTGAAAACAGCCAGACCCATGTCACTTTGCTGATAAAACTGCTTCAGCCTCTCCAGCCTGGCCAGCAGACGAAGTCCCAGCCTCTTCGGCCTGACACATGACCCTTCACAGATTGAGACAAAAGCTCAGCCATTCCCCAGCACACCCACCACTGGCTGGTCTACAGTACCCGACTTTGTCCAGCATGCTCTTGACCACCCCTGTGCTTCAACACATCATGATCATCCATCCATCCATCCATCCACCCATCTGTTCCAGTGCCCAGCATTTGTGAGTTGCCATAAGCCTTGCATTGTGCCCCAGAGGACACAGAAATGTCTGGAACGAAGGTCCTCAAGCAGAGTGGCACGAGACTAGACCACAAGTTAACAAACAATATGGAACTTGAAAACATCTCTGCTCTTCGATTCCCAGGGAGGAGAGAGCGAGCATAACGCCATCACATGGACGCGGGTGTTTCATTGCTAGTAGTCACAGAAGAAGAGGGAAGCCCATTGAAGGTTCACTCAACACACAAAAGGAAATGCTGTTTCTCTGCAGAGGGAGACTGGGAACAGCGAGCATGCTCGGGGGAAGAATGGCTTTTTCTTGGCTGACATGAGTTCAGAGTCTGCGGTTAACCGATAAACACCAGTGCTTCTGAACAATCATGGCTGAGGGTCTTGTGAGACAGGAAAGCAGAAGGTGCCCAACCGCCGCAGTGCCAGGACTCACCCTTCTTCACGGCCACGGTGAGGGTGGTCGTGCTGCTCAGCCCCTGCCCATCAGTCACCGTCAGACGGAAGTGGTGGGTCCCCACCCGGAGCCTGCGCACTGTGGCTACAGCGTCATCGGGATTTTCCATCTGCACGGCACCAGGGCCTCTGTGGAACAGGGAAGTGAACAACAAAACAGAGCAGGCACGATATCTGTGTCCTTATAAAAGCCCGTTTCTACAGCTAAAACACAGCATCTAGAGAATTCCAAGATAACTTTTATCCACTTAAATTCTCTAGTTCAGGGTACAGGTCATAAGTTAATGCCTATTTTAGAATGAGCCTACGGGATTCCTAGGAAGAAGGTTTTTGTTTTGGGGGGGTTATTTTTTAAGATTTTATTTATTTTAGAGAGAGTGCGCACGCAGGGGGAGGGGCAGAGGGAGAGACAGAATCTCAAGCAGACTCTGCGCTGAGTGTGGAGCCCAACACGGGGCTCAATCTCACAACCCCAAGATCATGACCTGAGCTGAAACCAGGAGTCGGGTGCTTAACCGACTGAGCCATCCAGGTGCCCCCAAAACGGGTCTGGGGGCCGTTTTTTTTTTTTAATTGAACTGTCAGTGAAATGATCTGTCCTTACAAAACAGAGTCTTAGAAACTACTCCCATTTTCTCTTTGAATGAAATTAGGTTAAATCCTCATCTATCTTGACAGAGAGTATGGAAGAGGAAGGGATGAGCCAGATCACAGATCTCCAAAGGGGAATTACAGTGCGGTTATTAAGACTGTGGGCCCTGTCTTCGGAAAAACCCAGTGCCCCCTCTTACCGTCTGGGCAAACCTAGGCTAGTGATCTCACTAGTTTCTGAGAGGCAGAGCAGATGGTTTGAGTGAGTGTAGCCAGGAGGCCTCTGAGGGCCTCCCACAGGTCTCCTAGCACCTAGTCAGTCATGAAGCTCTCCCACCCCAGATGGCCCCTTCCACACTTGATCTGCTCTTCAACAACAGTGCTCCTCACTCCCCAGCATGCTCGAGTTGACTAATTTGGGCCCTCCAGAGAGGGGGCGATGTTAGCCCTGGGCCAGGGGCGTGACCCCCACGGCTCAGTGGTAAGGGGGCCTACCGGACGTGCTCCCAGTGGTAGAGGACGATGCCCTGGTCGTCAGTGCTCCTGCTGCCATCCAGGGTGGTGCTCTCCACCGGGAAGACCAGCTCCTTGTCGGGGCCGGCCACAGCCACCGGAGGCCTGTTGCTTTCTAGAATTACAGAAATGGTGGGAAATGCTATTATCTCTTCAGATTAAGTCTGTGATCCCCTGCTTTCTTGATTTTAGCAAATTACTCCTATTTGGATCAGGCGGGGACTAGAGTGTATGGTGTTCCGGGGGAATCCTGGGGAGAAACACTGCAGTTTTGAGGGTGAGGCTGGGGGGTGCAGACAGCAGGAAATATTGTTCCCTAATACATACATGTTTGGTTTCCTTAAAAGACCTCGAGGGGCGCCCTGGGTGGCTCAGTCCATTAAGCGTTTGACTCGGTTTCGGCTCAGGGTTGTGAGATCAAGCCCCCCACCACCGTCAGGCTCCACACTGAGCGGGGAATCTGTTTGAGGATCCCCCCCACCTCGTGCATGTGTGTGCATGTGCAATCTGTCTCTGAAATAAACAAATAAAATAAAAGACCTCAAAAGTCACAGAGTCAAGAGAGAAGGAAAAGGAACGGGATGGGCAGATGCAGGGAAGAGGGACTGGGGAGAGTGGGGGAGGCAGGCGGGAACTGGAAGGAAGTGAGTTGACAGTTGCTTTGTCAGGCAGGACTTACTTCCTTTTGTCTTTGTAGCCCCGGTGCCTAACACAGTGCCTGGTAAATAATAAATGCTCAAAACATTTCGGTTAAGTGTTGAACAACAGTAAAAGGTATAAGGGGCGCCCGGCTGGCTCAGCCAGTACAACACACGGCTCTTGATCTCAGGGTTGTAAGTCCAGCCCCACACTGGGCGTAGAGATGACTTAAAAATAAAATCTTAGGGGAAAAAAAGATGAAAAAAAGCAAAAGATATAAAGTATTGCTGATATTGATATTGAAATAGACAAATTTTCTGTTAAAATAAAAGTCACAGAGTCAAAAACTGAAGCAGCTATGACCCCGTATCTGGACCATGTCCAACCCGCCCTGCGCTACTCAGTAAAGTTCGGTGAGGCAGTGGTTTCTCTTGTCCTTAGGGTCAAACGCATGACCATCCGTCACGAAGCCCTGGATGGGGAGCCCCGCCTCGCCCCAGAGCAGCTCTGGGCATCCTAACCCCCGCGCCTCCCACTCCCACGTCCTCACCGCTTTCTCTTGTCCCGCTAGACTCTTTAATTCCTTCAACTACCAAACTCCCTTTCATCCCATGGCTTTCATATACTGTTTCCTTCACCTAAAAAACTCTTCCTCTTGCCCTTCTCTCCCCAAATTCACCTGGCCAACTGCAGACCTGAGCTCAGGGAAGACTCTCTGCAGATGCCTCAAGCCCAGGAAGGTGGGTCCTTTCATGGGCTCCAGCAGCGCTGCGTCCATCCCCTAGAAATGCACTGATCCTGTGGTTTTTCAGTGGACTTCCCCATGAGCCCTGGGAGGACAGAGACCAAGTCTTTCTTGTTTAATTCCACATCCCCAGGGTCTAACTGCTAGCACTTACTACATACTAAAGTGAATAAATAAAACAAATAAATGCGTTGCCTATAAGCTGAGTGTATTTTCAGTTGCCAGTATACTGGACAGTTACTGAGATTAGCAGCATCTTCTAGAAAAGTTCTAAAGCAAAGAGCACTGTCATGCAAAAACCTAACCACCCTTAAGGTTATTTAAATCTGCAGGAAGGCAGAGTCCTGGGTTTTCATGAAAGCATTAATGGATTGAGAGATGACCTGGAGTCAAGTCTCCATCTGACTACGAGCCATTGAGCGACCAGGCCACACATCATGACCAGACTCTTCAAGAAGGCCCTGGAGCTCTGCAGTAGAGTGGGACACCTGGAGGAGTGTCTACCTGGCAAGTGGAGCCCTCGAAGGGCCCTGAGGATGTCCATCTGGGCCTCCATGCCATGGTTTAAAGACACAGTCAACACAAGATTCCAAACCACAACAGAAAGCTGCAAAATTCAGCTCCTCCAGCCCCAATTTCTTGATAGTTAATACAGAGAATTTGCCTCCAAATTTCGCCTGTCTGAAGCACAGAAGCCCAGGTGTCATTTCTGCCTTAATCTCTGGGGCCAAAGCCCCCTTCTATCTCACCTACCAGGCTGGACAGTCACAGTGACCACAGCCGTGGATTGCTGCTTTGAAGAATCTGTCACCATCAGCTGGAACATATAGTCTCCTTCCTGCATGGCCGACAAATGAAGGTATGGTGTCTCAACGCCCTAAGTAAAAGCAAGTAGAAATGAGAAAGAAAAAAAAAAAATTTTAAGAAGTAGCATGACGTAATGAAAAATGAATGCTTTTGCTAAATATGGAGATCCTGCCTGAAAAAGAAATGTGTGTGCCCCAAGGAAATGCAATCTAAAGTTCAGTGTGTTTCCTCATACGCTGTTGAAGAAGTACAAATTAATTTGGCCTTTTTGGAGGCCCGTCTGGCAACAGCCATTGACATGTTAAATGAGCATACTCTAACCAGTGATTCTACTTCTTACTACCTACGCTAGAGAAATGCCCATTCACACAAGGAGCCTCACACCTGGATGCTGACAGAAGCATTGTTTATAGTAGCAAACAATGGAAACAGTCTAAATGTTCATCAACAATGGGGCACCTGGGTGGCTCAGTTAGTTAAGCAGCCAACTCTTGATTTCAGCTCGGGTGGATCTCAAGGTCATGAGATCGAGCCCTGTGCTGGGTTCCACACTCATTCGGGAGTCTGCTTGAGATTCTTTCTCTCCCCACTGCTTGCACTCTCTCTCTAAAATCAAGCAATCAATCAATCAATCTTTAAATAAACTTTCATCAATGGGGCGTGGCCAGACCCACCATGATACACTACAATGCTAGTTTAAATGAGAAAGTTTAAAAGAATAAGGTAGATTTATACGTACTGAAATGGAGTTGGACTCCATGCTAGGCGTGGAGCCTACTTAAAGGAAAAAAAAAGTCTGTAGCTTATAAATAATGAAATGCAAAGATGTCAAAGACATACCATCAAGCAAAAAGAGAAAGTTGCAGAACAATGTATATAATGTGACAGATATTTCTATGTGTACATATGCATATACACAGAACACATAGAAAAGATTCTGTAAGGACAGACATTAAACTGATAAAATTATCACCATAAGGGGACTGGGGTACAATCAAGGTGTATTTGTACTTTATCAGAAGTTAACTTTTTTTTTTTTTAACTACAAGAAGCAATTCATGCATTACTTTTATAAGTAAAAATAACTTTTTAAAACTCTAAGACAACAAAATTTTTCAATAAGACATTTTTTCAATTGAACATATAATGCTGTACTTGTCTCCAGGTTAACAACTTTCACTTTGTTGCTATTGTGTTGCTGTTGGTAACATTTCCAATTACTGCTTATGTTTGAAATTCATGGCATCATGGAAAGGATTTTTAATCCTAAATCCTACTATAATTTTTATACTTTTATAGATCCCAAGATTGTCTAAAGATAAATGTATCTGCATGTATCTATTAAAGGTTTTAATGGAAAATTGAAAAAGAAACTGATAGAAAATCAATTGTGTTATCACGAGGGGAACTTGTGAAATTTGAAATACATACTTTTAAGAACTTAGAAAAGGTGTTTTTCCCTTTCACTAAATACAGCAAAGCATTTTGCTCTGAAAAGCTCTACAAAAGTATAATTTCCTAGTACTTACTTCAAAATTAATATGGTTACATAAATGCTTATGCACACGGTATAGGGAATGTTGTGGCAAATGAGAAGTGGGCAGACTCATACAGTCACCAAGCACCCTCAAAGCCACCATATGCTCCAGGTAATAGCCTGGAGTCTTCAGATGGCCTTCCCCCATCTAAAGCAAAGCCTCGGCAGGAAGCCCTGCGCGATGTTTAGACTAATAATCTAAGACTCCAGTTTACACAGTCATCTTTGTGATTGCCCAGTTAATAAAAAGATCACCCCTTTTAACATCTTCATCCATCAATCACAAGACAATAACCTTGTTACTGGGGATAATCTCAGAGTGTCCACTGCAGAAGGGCAGGTGTGGAGAAGCTGGCCCTGTGCCCAGCACTTGCTGATTCCCTTGGACATACGTTGGGCAGATATGGATGAATTCTGGGGTGTGAGCTTTGGGCACATAATTCTCAATAACTAAAGGAAAGAAAATTTGGATTTTTTAAAAAATTTTATTGGTAAGTAATCTCCATATCCAACGAGGGGCTCTAACTCACAACCCTGAGATTAAGAGTCACACGCTCTTCTGACTGAGCCAGTCAGGCATCCCTGGAATATTTTTTTAACCAAGGAAATACAAAATATCCCATCTTTTCTGTTTTGCATGTAAAGCCCTCTGAATCAGAAGTCTTAGCACAACAGAAGCAAACAGCACGTGCCACAACCCTTAGAGATGGACACTACGGCACGGCCCTCTCAAGTTCCATACACCCAACCAGTCATTTTAAATTCATCATAATTGCAAAATACTGTCCAGAAACATCAGAAAGTAAAGTAGGTAAGCTTTCGTGGGATATCTGACTTCATCTAAAATACTAACAAGAAATTTATGTTGCACAGATGAGATGGAATTTGAAGGAGTACAGGTGGCAATATAAGGTCCTACCTTTTTTCCCTTAAACTTTCAAATAATAACCTGAAACTAACATAACACTGTATGTTAACTGGAATTAAAATAAAAACGGAAGGGGTGCCTGACTGGCTCAGTCAATAGAGTATGCAACTCTTGCTCTTGGGGTCGTGACTTCAAGCCCCACATTGGGCGTAGGGCTTGCTTATATATATACATAACAAAAAAAAAGAATAAAATGAAAACTGTCAAATAATAACTTAAAAATAGCAAGCTGGTTAGCAATAAAAACAAATAGTTCTGGCCACCACCAAAAGAAGAGGAAGCAAATAGCTTATACACACTCATGTGCACACATACTACTCACAGCAAAAGTGTCTATGGCAGTATGTCTTTAGACAAATAGATTTGAGCAAATTAAAGTTTAGATACAAAAAGCTCTTAAAAAGAGACCACTAGATCCAGAAAAGATGACAATGAAATTTCTAAAAATATGACAAACAAAATAAGGAAAAATTTCCTGATAATAAATTTTATGTTGGATTCTTTATCTAAAGTTTCTCCCAATACTAAAATAATATTTCTGTAGCAAATGTTGGGTCATACTTTCCCCAAACTAGCCTCAAGGTCAAGCTATCAATACAGCACCCACTTAGTTTCTATTCTGTGCTTACAGAGAATGGATGAGGGGAAAGGATGTAAGTTTGGAAAATCTATGAATTTAGGTGCTCTTCCAATAGTTGTAATACATCAGACAATCTTCTAAAACATATTTTCTGGATTTATACCACATAACAATAATTTAGGTAGGTAGGAAGGTAGATAGATGTGTGAACAGTTTTAAATGGACAGACATACAGATGGATGGATGGATAGATGGATGGATGGGTGGGTGGGTAGATGGGTGGATAGGTAGATGGATTGACGATTCATGGATGGATTGGATTCATAGGTGGATAGATGAATGGATGGGTGGGTGGGTAGATGGATGGGTGGGTGGATGGGTGGACAGATAGATGGATGGACAGGTGGGTAGGTGGCTAGATGAATGGATAGATGGTTAGATAGATGGGTAGGTGGGTGGTTGGATACATGGGTAGGTGTGTGGGTGGTTGGTTGGATAGATGGGTAGGTGGGTGGGTGGGTGGGTGGTTGGATAGATGGGTGGGTGGCTGGATAGATGGGTAGGTGGGTGGGTGGGTGGTTGGATGGACAGACAAGTAAAAGGTTGAAGGCAGGATAGAGAACTTGCCTGCATGGCCACCTCTTTGCTCTTACTCCCTGGACCCAGGGACCACTCATAGAGGACAATCTGGTGATCATCACTGCTCTGGTTTCCATTCAAAGTGATGGAGTTTTGGGGCAAAGTTATGGTCTGATTTGGTCCTGCATTGGCAACTGGAGGATGGTCCACAGCACTGTTGACTATTAGGGATGCAGTTGTGGAGTTAGAGGCTCCATCCGAGTCTGTAACAGTCAATCTACAAAAAGGAGAAATATGAGAAACAAAATAAAGAAAAATGTTGCAAAAAAAAAAATCACGTTGCAAGAAGATGCCAAGTCTTAAGGCAAATGGTCCATTTAGTCTGCCCATGGTACATTTCTCAGAAAAACTCAGAAGAGATGTAAACAGAAATTTGAGGATGAGGCTGAGAAAAGAAGAGTGTATCTGAGGGTTTTTTTGTTAATGTGTTGCTGTTGGTTTATTTTATTTTTAGCTAGTAATACAGCCACATGATGGAGTTGTATCTTAACCAACTGAGCCACCCAGGCGCCCGATGGAGTTGTATCTTATATGGGTTTCTGACTAGTCTTGGAGACGCCAGATGAATAAATCTTCCTCAACCAACATAGGAACCTCCCTCTAGTACCTGAAACAAAGAATGTGTCGGGGTTAGGTCCTGCCTTCAGGTGTGAGCACGTGGAGACACTACATCACTCATCATCTACAAGGATTTTGCATTTTTTTTTATTCTTTTCTAGAGGACTTAATATAATTATGTTTTCAGCACACTCCTTGCAGACACTCGTTCAGGACATCCTGTGGTGAACTCACTACTGATGAGGTCCTGGATCAGGAACTAATATGGTCACTTCATCCTTCTGGGGTAAAGATGTTGGTTCTGAACAGTGATGAATGTTATACGGGTGTTAGTAGGAACAGGATAATGAAGCTAGGGGAAGAACACAGGCCTTACCTGTAGTAAGGTGTGTGTGTATGGGGGCACACGTATTCTGTGCACCCTTTCACACTAGCCCACACACTCCATACAACCAAGATCTAAACTCTGGTTCAGGCTCTGACAGCAAACCAAGCATCTGAGATCCTTCCTCCTCAGCGAGGCTGTCAGGACACATCCTGGGGCCCCTAAGGGGATTTCTTCATGGTAAAATGGAGACAGCAGCAATAATGTGCCTCAACCAGATGATGAACTAAGTAAAAATGAAATGGGGAGGAGTTAGGATGGCAGAGGAGTAAGGGGACCCTATGCTTGCCTTGTCCCTCAAACACAGCTAGATAAATATCAACTCATTCTGAACACCCAGGAAATCGATCTGAGGGCTGAGAGAACAAACTGCCGAAGTAGAGGGAGAAAAGAGGCCACAATGTGGAAGGTAGGAGGTGCAGAGATGTGATTTGGGGGGGAAAAGAATCCCGGGTGCTGTAGAGGGGAGGGAGCCCTGATCAGAGAGAGAGCAAACAGCACACAGGGGATTGAACAAGAAAAACACTTCCCCAAAGCCACTGACTGGGAAAATGAAAGAGCCTCCTTATTGTGAGTTTTTACAATCAACAGAGCTCAAAGACGGAAGTTTTAGAAGTCTGCACTGCAGCCAGTGTGGAGCCCAGTGGGCACAGTGGTGCTCCTGTGGAGAAGGAGGGCAGAGGCCTGGGAGTGGACAGTGTGGTCTGAGGATCCCCTGAATCACACTGGGAGAGACAGCTCCCCTTCTTGGAGTGCACTTGGGAGAGGTGGTACTGCCTCATGGGGACAAAAGAGCTGGTGGGCACCACTGCACTGCCCTGTTCATTAGCATAGGGGCAGAGGCACCTGCTGAGGGCAGCTAACCTGGACACCAGCTTTTTGCTGTGCTTTACTCTGAACTCCAAGCACCTGTGCATTCCTGCAACTGCCCTTCTGGAACAAACTCCCACCAGCCCCAGTGCCCCAAGACCCTCCTCCAGAGGATCATCGTGGGTCCAGGCAGTGCTGGGTCCCTAAAATTTGGAGTTTTGAAACTCTGTCAGATGCCAGAGATAAAATATAGAAGCACTGTGCCACCAGGTGGGCAGATAGCTCAGTCACAGACATGGTGAAGGCAGAGATCTGAGGGATACCTGGCACACAAGGGAAGATTCTTCACTCTTCTGTGAGGACAGTGAGGGCACAAGTTCACCTGTTGGGGGCCCAGGGAGAGGGTGGATGCCATTTTTTTCCTCCACCCAACAGCACCACTGGATTTCAGTGAGCAGCAGAGTGAGTGCCCCCTCCCCACACCCATCCAGGGGAGGCTGGAGCCACTTACCCCAAACTTCACCCCCTGTACTCTGCAGGTGCTTCTATGCTAGGGCAAGTATGCCTAAGAGCCAGGGCAACAGGCTTCTCCCCCAGAAAACAAGCATAAATCCCCCACAAGCACCAAGTCTACTGATGATAGAGTGCTGCAAAGTTTCAGCTCTAGTGGAAATAGGATCTGGCCTTTTTTAACAAACAGATGAAAGCATATCTAGTTAAAACTTGTCACACACTGGACAAGGTCCAAACACTCCTTAGTGCAAGCAAGGAAAAACTCAGCAGAGGGCTGACCTGAGGGAAAGAGCCCCCAAAACACAGCATCAGGGTGCACGTAGCACAGACCAGACACACATCCCGAAGCACCAGGCCCTGGACAGTATATGACCTCTTCTTAATAAGCCATTACTCTCAGGAGCAGGAAACATAAAAGGCTTTCCTAACACAAAGAAGATACAGATCTAGCCAAAATGCCAACACAGAGGAAATCATCCCAAAAGGAAGAAGAAGAAAAGGTCATGGCCAGGGACCTAATCAAAACAGATATAAACAATATGCCTGCTCCAGAACTGAAAAAAACAGTCATAAGGATATTAGCTGGGCTTGAGAAAAGCATAGAAGATATCAGGGAGTCCCTTACCACAGAGATAAAAGACCTAAAAACGAGTCAGGCTAAAATAAAAAATGCTGTAACTGAGATGCGAAACAGACTGGATGTAATGACCACAAGGATGGAAGAAGCAGAGGAGAGAATAGGTGACATAGAAGACAAAATTATGGAAAATAAGCTGAAAAGAAGAGGGAAAGAAAAATACTGGATCACGAATGTAGAATTAGGGAACTCAGTGACTCCATAAAGGGCAATATCATTCGTATCATAGAAGTCTCAGAAGAGTGGGAAAAGGGACACACGGTTTATTTGAGCAAATTATAGCTGAAAACTTCCCTAATCTGTGGAAAGAAACATTCAATCCAGGAGGCACAGATAACTCCCATCAAAATCAACAAAAGCAGGCCAACACTAAGATATATCACAGTAAATTTTCAAAATACAGAGATAAGGAAAAAATCCTTAAAAGCAGCAAGGGAAGACAAATACGGTTAGCAGCTGATCTATCCACAGAAACTCGGCAGGCCAGAAGAGAGTGGCATGATACATTCAACATGCTGAATGGGAAAAATCTGCAGCCAAGAACACTTTATCCAGCAAGGCTGTCATTCAGGACAGAAGGAGAGATAAAGAGTTTCCCAGACAAACAAAAACTAAAGGAGTTCGTGAACAATAAACCAGCCCTGTAAGAAATATAAAAGTGGACTCTTCTGAGTGGGGAAGAAAGCCAAAAGCAACAGTGGGAAAGAAAGACTGAAAACAACAAAGACTAGAAAGGAAAAGAGAAAATCTCCAAAAACAATGACTTTACAGGTAACACAATGGCATCAACAGCATTATCTCCCAATAATCACTCTGAACGTAAATGGACTAAATGCTCCAATAAAGAGAAGCAGGGTATCAGAATGGATAAAAAAAACAAGAATAATCTATATACTGTCTACAAGAGACTCATTTTAGACCTAAAGACACCTGCAGATTCAAACCGGGGGTTGGAGAACCATCTATCATGCTTATGAGCATCAAAAGAAAGCCAGAGTAGCCATACTTGTATCAGACAAACTAGATTTTAAAGCAAAGACTGTAACAAGAGATGAATAAGGGCACTATATCATAATTAAAGGGTCTATCCGTCAAGAAGATCTAACATTGTAAATATGCCCCCAACTTGGGAACCCCAAATATATATATCAATTAACAATAAACATAAAGAAACTCATTGATAACAATACAATAATAGTAGAGGACTTTAACACCCCACTTAAATCAATGGACAAATCATCTAAGCAGATCAACAAAGAAACAATGGCTCTGAATGACATACTGGACCAGATGGACCTAACAGATCTATTCAGAACACTTCATCCTAAAGCAGCAGAATACACATTCTTCTTGGGTGCACATGGAACATTCTCCAGAATAGATCACATACTGGGTCACAAATCAGCGCTCAACAAATACAAAAAGATTGAGATCATACCATGCATATTTTCAGACCACAATATTATGAAACTTGTAGTCAACCACAGGAAAAAATTGGGAAAGACCACAAATACACAGAGGTTAAAGAACATCCTACTAAAGAATGAATGGGTTAACCAGGAAATTAAAGAAGAAATTAAAAAAATACATGGAAGCAAAAGAAAATAAAAATACGACAGTCCAAAACCTTTGGGATGCAGCAAAGGTAAGTATATAGTGATACAGGCCTTCCTCAAATACACAACCTAATCTTAGACCTAAAGGAGCTAGAAAAGGAACAGCAAATAAAACCTAAATCCAGAAGGCGAAGGGAAATAAAAAGATTAGAGCAGAAATAAATGATACAGAAACTAAAAAAACAACAGAACAGATCAATGAAACCAGGCTGTGGTTCTCTGAAATAATTACTAAAATTGATAAATCACCCCTTGCCAGACTTACCAAAAACAAAAGAGAAAGGATCCAATTAAATAAAATCACAAATGAGAGGGGAGAAATAACCACCAACACCAAAGAAATACAAAAAAAGTATAAGAGAATATTGTGAAAAAGGATAGGCCAACAAACTAGACAACCTGGAAGAAATGGATAAATTCCCAGAAACAGACGAAGTACCAAACCTGAAAAAGGAAGAAATAGAAAACTTGAACAGACCCATAACCAGCAAGGAAATTGAAGCAGTAATTAAAAATTTCTCAACAAACAAAAGTCCAGGGCCAGATGGCTTCCCAGGGGAATTCTCCCAAACATTTAAAGAAGAGCTAATACCTATTCTTCTCAAACTGTTCCAAAAAATAGAAACAGAAAGAAAACTTCCAAACTCATTCTATGAGGCCAGCATTACCCTGATAGTAAAACCAGATAAAGACTCCACTATAAAAGAGAACTACACGCCATAATCCCTGATGAACATGGATGCAAAATTCTCAATAAAATACTAAAAATTGAATCCAACAGTACTTTAGAAGAATCATTCACCACAGTCAAGTGGGATTTATTCCTGGGCTACAAGGGTGGTTCAATATTTGCAAATTAATCAATGTGACTAATTGATCACATTAATAAAAGAAAGAATAAGGACCATACGATACTGTCAAAGGATGCAGAAAAAGTATTTGACAAAGTACGACAATCATTCATGATAAAAGCCCTCAAAAAAATAGGGACAGAGAGAACATACCTTAACATAATGAAGGCCATATATGAAAAACCCACAGCTAATACCATCCTCAACGGGGAAAAATTGAGTTTTTCCTCTATGGTAAGGAAGAAAGGGATGTCCACTATCACCCCTGTGATTTAACATAGTACTAGAAGTCCTAGATACAGCAATCAGACAACAAAAAGATAAAAGTCATCCATATAAAAAGCTTCTGCACAGCAAAGGAAACAGTCAACAAAACAAAGAGGCAACCCACAGAATGGGAGAAGATATTTGCAAATGACACTACAGATAAAGGGCTGGTATCCAAGATCTATAAAGAACTTCTCAAACTCAACACCCAAAAAACAAATAATCAAGTCAAAAAGTGGGCAGAAGATATGAAAAGACACTTCTCTGAAGAAGACATACAAATGGCTAACAGACACATGAAAAAATGTTCCTCATCCTTAGCCATCAGGGAAATTCAAATCAAAACCACATTGAGATACCACCTTACACCAGTTAGAATGGCAAAAATGGACAAGGCAAGAAACAACAAATGTTGGAGAGGTTGTGGAGAAAGGGGAACCCTCTTAACACTGTTGGTGGGAATGCAAGCTGTTACAGCCACTTTGGAAAACAGTGTGGAGGTGCCTCAAAAATTTAAAAATAGAGCCTCCCTATGACCCAGCAATTGCACTCCTGGGTATTTACCACAAGGACACAGATGGAGTGAAAAGAAGGGCCATATGCACCCCAATGTTCATAGCAGCAATGTCCACAATGGCCAAACTGTGGAAAGAGCTGAGATGCCCTTCAACAGATGAATGGATAAAGAAGATGTGGGCCATATACAATGTAATATTACTCAGCCATCAGAAAGGATGAATACCCAACTTTTACATCAACACGGATGGGACTGGAGGAGATGATGCTAAGTGAAATAAGTCAAGCAGAGAAAGTCAATTATCACATGGTTTCACTTATTTGTGGACCATAAGGAACAGCATGGAGGACATTAGGAGAAGGAAGGGAAAAATGAAGGGGTGCAAATCGGAGGGGGAGAGGAACCATGAGAGACTATGGACTCTGAGAGACAAACAGGGTTTTAGAGGGGAGGGGGGTGGGGGGATGGGTTAGCCTGGTGATGGGTATTAAGGAGGGCACGTACTGCATGGAGCACTGGGTGTTATACAAAAACAATGGATCATGGAACGCTACATCAAAAACTAATGATGTATTGTATGGTGACTAAAATAACATAATAAAATTTAAAAAAAAAGATAAAAGTCATCCAAATTGGCAAGGAAGAAGTCAAACTATCACTATTGACAGATGACATGATACTCTATGTAGAAATGAAATACTCCACCAAAAAAACTGCTAGAACTGGTACAGGAATTCCGTAAAGTCTCAGGATACAAAATCAGCACACAGAAGTCTGTTGCATTTCTATACACCAATAATGAAGCAGCAGAAAGAGAAATTAAGGAGTCAGTCCCATTTACAATTGCACCAAAAACCATAAGATACCTAGGAATAAACCTAACCAAAGAGGTAAAAGAATCTGTACTCTGAAAACTACAGAACACTTATGAAAGAAATCAAAGATGACACAAAGAAATGGAAAAACATTCCATGCTCATGAATTGGAAGAACAAATATTGTTAAAATGTCTATATATACCCAAAGCAATCTACACATTTAATGCAATCCCTATCAAAACACCACCAGAATTTTTCACAGAGCTAGAACAAATAATCCTAAAACTTGTATGGGAACCACAAGACACCCCGAATAGTCAAAGCAATCTTGAGAAAGAAAAGCAAAGCTGGTGGCATCACAATTCCGGACTTCCAGCTCTATTACAAAGCTGTCATCATCAAGACAGTATCGTACTGGCACAAAAAAAAAGATCAATGGAACAGAATATAGAACCCAGAAATGGACCCTCAACTCTATGATCCACTAATCTTCAACAAAGCAGGAAAGAATATCCAATGGAAAAAAGATAGTCTCTTCAAAAAAGGGTGTTGGGAAAATTGGACAGCCACTTGCAGAAGAATGAAACTGGACCGCTTTCTTACACCATGCACAAAAATAAACTCAAAATGGATGAAAGACCTAAATGTGAGACAGGAATCCATCAAAATCCTAGAGGAGAGGGGCGCCTGGGTAGCTCAGTCGTTAAGCATCTGCCTTCGGCTCAGGTCATGATCCCAGGGCCCTGGGATGGAGCCCCGCATTGGGCTCCCTGCTTGGCGGGAAACCTGCTTCTCCCTCCCCCACTCCCTGTGCTTGTGTTCCTTCTCTTGCTGTTTCTCTCTCTGTCAAATAAATAAATAAAATCTTTAAAAAAAAAATTCTAGAGAACACCTGTGACCTCTGTGACCTCGGCCAGAGCAATTTGTCCCTAGACACGTCTCCGGAGGCAAGGGAAACAAAGGCAAAAATGAACTATTGGGATTTCATCAAGATAAAAAGCTTCTGCACAGCAAAGGAAACAATCAACAAGACTAAAAGGCAACCTACAGAATGGGAGAAGATATTTGCAAATGACATATCAGATAAAGGGCTAGAATCCAAAACCTATAAAGAACTTGTCAAAGTCAACACCAAAAAACAAATAAATAAACCAGTTAAGAAACGGGCAGAAGACATGAACGGACATTTCTCCAAAGGAGACATCCAAATGGCCAACAGACACATGAAAAGATGCTCAACATCACTCTTCATCAGGGAAATCCAAATCAAAACCTCAATGAGATACCACCTCACACCAGTCAGAATGGCTAAAATGAACAACTCAGGAAACAACAGATGTTGGTGAGGATGTGGAGAAAGGGGAACCCCCCTACACTGTTGGTGGGAATGCAAATTGGTACAGCCACCCTGGAAAACAGTAGATTTCCTCAAAAAGTTAAAAATAGGACAACACTATGATCCAGCAAGTACACTACTGGGTATTTATCCAAAGGATACAAAAATACTGATTCAAAGGGGCACATGCACCCCGTTGTTCATAGCAATATTATCAACAATAGCCAAATTATGGAAGCAGCCCAAATGTCCACTGGCTGAACGGATAAAGCAGATGTGGTATATATACAATGGAATGTTACTCAGCCATCAAAAAGGATGAATTCTTGCCATTTGCAATGACATGGATGGAGCTAGAAAGTACAATGCTAAGTGAAGTAAGTCAGAAAAAGACAAAATCATATGATTTCACTCATATGTGGAATATAAGAAACAAAACAGATGAGCAAAGGGGAAGGAAGAAAAGACATGAAAAGAGAGGGAGGCAAACCATGAGACTCTCAACTCTAGAGAACAAGCTGAGGGTTGCTGGGGGGGGTGGGGGGTTGGGGTAACTGGGTGATGGGCATTAAGGAGGGCATGTGATGTAATGAGCACTGGGTGTTATATGAGACTGATGAATCACTGAATTCTACTCCTGAAACCAATATTACATTATATTGTTAGCTAACTAGAATTTAAATAAAAACTAAAATAAAAAAAGAATCAAAAGAACCTCATAAAGTGGCATGAACATATACACTATGAGTGTACAAGTATCTGTTTGAGTCCCTGCTGTCAATTCTTTGGGGTATATATCTAGAAGCAAGATTACAGACATGGTAATTCTATGCTTAATGTTTTGAGGAACTAACAAACTATTCTCCACGCAGGTACACCATTTTACTTTCCCACCAGCAGTGCCCAAGGGTTCCCCTTTCACCATATCCTCACCAACACTTATTTTCCATTTTTTAAATAATAAGCCAACCTAATGGGGTAAGCTACTTCTTAAGCTGAGATTTCAAATAAACCAAAACAAACATTTTCACAACACATGTACAATGTAAAATACTCTAGAGCACCTCTGTGAACTTTTTAGTCAAAGATGAATCCAATCAGATGCCTGGGAATTTCTTAACCTAGTCAGACTTCAGAAGATTCATAAATATATGGATGCATGGATAGATGGATTTCTTTGAAATCATTAAATTCTTAAAGACCTTAAAAATATAATAAACCAAAATATGTGGTATACAATTAAAGAGTACTTAGCGGAAAATTATAGTTTTAAAGGCTTTAGAGACATTTAAGGAAGATTTAATATGAATGATCCAAGATTCTACTCTAAGAATTTAGAAGAGCAAAGTAAATAAAAAGCAAATAGAAGTAAAGAAATAGTAAAGATATGAGCAGAAACCAACAAATTAGAAAATAGACAAAATTAACACAGCTCTAGTTAGGGGTTCTTTGAAAAGATAAACAAAATTAACAAAATCCTTAATTAGACTGATCAGAAAAAAAAGAGAACACAAATCATCAATAGAGTAAATGAAAAAGGAGTTATCACCACAGATTCTATGGGTATGAAAGGGTAATATGAAAATACTATAAAACCCTTTGTGCCGACAAATTCGACAATTTAGATGGAATAGACAAACTTTTTGCAAAATACAACTTATTAAAAACCTATGCAAGGAAAAAAAAAACCAGCAACAGAAAATCTAAATAGCCTTACAACTATTTCAAAAATTGCATTTGCTATCAAAAACTTTCCCAAAAACAAAACTCCAGGCCCAGTGATTTTACTGGTGAATTCTGTCAAACATTCAAGGAAGAAACACCACCAGTTGTTCACAACTGTTTCAGAAAGTAGAGGAGGACAGATCACTGGCCACCTTGTTTCATCAGGCCAGTGTGATCCTCATACCCAAACTTGACTAAGACATTGCAAAAAAAAGAGAGAATGGCATTGACCAATATCTCTCATGAAGATAGACAAAAAACCCTTACCAAAATATTAGCAAGTTTAATACAGTGCTATATAAAAAGGATATCATGACCAAATAGCATTTACCCCATGAATGCAAGGTTGATTTAACATTCAAAAATACCACACAATACATAAAAATAACTCAAAAGAGATCACAGATCTAAATATAAAATCTAGAACTACAGAGGTAACAGAAAAAACAGGAAATCTTTACAGTCTTAGGATAGGCAAAGCTTTTACTTAATTAGAACACAAAAAGCATGAAACAAAAGAAAAAAAATTGATGAATTAGACTTCATCAAAACGTAGAATTTTTCCTCTTCCAAAGGTTAAGAAAATACACTTGATCTTAGCCAAAAGGTTGAGAAGCTATTGAAAGATTAAGAAAAGAAAAAAATCATATACTGGCAGAAAATATCCGCAACACATACATAAAATAATGAGCTTGTTTCAGAATGTATAAAGACTTGGGGCACCTGGGTGGCTCAGTCGGTTGGGCATCTGCCTTTGGCTCAGGTCATGATCCCAGGGTCCTGGGATCGAGCCCAGCTTTGGGCTCCCTGCTCCGTGGGAAGCCTGCTTCTCCCTCTCCCTCTGCCCCTCCCCCTGCTTGTGCTCTGTCAAATAAATAAATAAAAATCTTAAAAAAAGAATGTATAAAGACTCTTAAAACTAAATAAGACAAACAATATAATTTTTTAAATAAGGAAAGGAAGGGCACCTGGCTGGCTCAGTTGGTAGAACATGCGACTCTTGGTCTTAGGGTCATGAGTTCGAGACCCCATGTTGGGGCAGTTTACTTAAAAAAATAAAGGGGACATTAAAAAAAATAAAATAGGAAAAGGATACTTCACAGAAAAAGTTATATGAATGGCCAATAAGCACGTGAAAATATGCTTAATATCATTGGTCATCACGAAAATGCAAATTAAAACCATAAGGAGATACTACCATTCATTAAATTAAATAAAATTAAAAAGACTGACTATACCAAGTATTGGTGAGTATGTGGAGATTGAACACCCACCTCAGGAAAGAGTTTGGCAATTTCTTAAAATGTTAACCATAAACTCACCATAGAACCTGACCTTCCCACTATTCCACGATTTACCCCATAAAAATAAAAATACCTGTCCACACAAACACTTAAAGTAAATTTTAATGGCACCTTTATTTGTAGTAGTTCAAAGGTGTAAACAGCCCAGATGTCCATACTAGATGTAAGGATAAATAAACTGTGGTACATCCACAGACCAGAAGAGTACTCAGCAACAAAAAGGAACAACCTATTGGTACAGACAATATGGATGAATCAACATCATTTGCAGAGTGAAAGAAAACACAGGTAAAAAGGAGTACATATTGTATGATTCCATTGATGTGAAATTCTAGACAGTACAAAATAATTTAAACTGACAGAAAGCAGCTCCATGTTGCCCAAGGACAGGAGTGGAGAGACAAATGGAAATCCAAGGGGCACAAGGAGACCTCCAGGTTGAGGGACATGTTTATTATCTTGATTGTGATGATGGTCTTCCGGACAGTCACGTGTCAAAACTCATCAAGTGTTATATCTTAATTACACACAGTTTATTATGTCTCAGTTATAGCTTTAAAAGTTATGGAAAGAAAAAGATTAAGAAACAGATAAATCACATAACTCTGCCTCACTCTGAAGATACAAAATTTCTTTCACGTAACAACACAGCAAAAGGATGCCATCCGAATACCATTCCTTACAATCAAAACCAAATGTTTCCAATAACCAGGCACTTCCAATTCATACTCCGCCATGAGCCTATCAGTCGAAAGTGGCTGCCAACCAAAACCCCCAAGGAAGCCTCATTGGCCTTGACCTCTTGATCAAAATGAAAAGAGGTACAGTGTAGTGTAGAGGCATGAGTTTAAGGAAATAGGCGCAACACAAGTTCTGAAAGCACAGCAAAGGTGGAGAAACCACTTGCCTGAAAGTGTAGTTTCCAGGAACAAGGTTAGACAGATGTAAGACGGGGGAATCCGCGGGAGTCTCCTCTCGGAACGGGCCGCTAATTTCTTCCCAGCGGTAACTCACAATTTTAGTGTCATCCGTACTTTCTAGAAAGATTTATTTACTTATTTAAATTTTATTTTATTTTAGTATGTTAGTCACCATACAGTACATCATTAGTTTTTGATGCAGTGTTCCATGATTCATTGTTTTCGTATAACACCCAGTGCCCCATGCAGTACGTGCCCTCCTTAATACCCATTACTGTGCTAACCCATCCCCCCACCCCTCTCCCCTCTAGAACCCTCAGTTTGTTTCTCGGAGTCCATAGTCTCTCATGGTTCATCTCCCCCTCCGATTTCCCCCCTTCATTTTTCCCTTCCTTCTCCTAATGTCCTCCACGGTATTCGTTATGTTCCGCGAATAAAGATTTAAAAATAAGTGAAGGCTAGAATGAAATGCAACAACAGTAAAACATAAATTTTGTAATTTATCGTCTTCATGCTTAAATTTGTTTTTGCATGGAATTACAGAATTACATAGATTTCAATGGACATGTCTTATGTGCTGGCAGGAGGATTTCTTCTTCTCCCTAAACTATCATCACTATTTTACTCCTGAATTTCCTCAGTTGTGAATTTAAAAAAGCACAGTGACAGGCACTCTTGCTTTTTTAAGAACGGGAGTCAAGCAGATGTACCATATTGAAATGCTACTTCTACTCATCTCGACTTCAGCACGTGATACCTTCCTGGTATTTTCTGTACATATTGGAAGTGACCGATAAAGAACTAAGAGATGCTTACATATAAATACAACACGCCTTTACTACCCACATCATTCAGGCGTAAATCCAGAGAAAGGTAGTATCCTACAAGAAAACTTCCCCTCTCTGCTTTAGAAGAGAGCAAACCAATGTGCTACATAGAATCACAGAGACTTAGATCTGGAAGGGAGCCCGCTGCATCTAATGCAGGGAAAGAACCAACTAGTTCAAGTGACAGATTAATAATCCCACTTTCCTATACCTAAGCCGTCCTGCACTAGAGAAATCAAAATGTGGTACATTTCCTCATGTAAATATTTTCACCTAAAATATGCTTTGTTTTCATGCTGGGAAGGGGGGAAGTGTGGATATTTATATTTGAATAGGCACAGATGATGAGGTCAGTGTGATTTCTGTATATTTGCAGATTTGCAAAATGGAGCCGCATTAGCTGCTGAGAATTACCCTTCTTCCAACAACCAAGGCAACGATTCTTTACTCCACCAGCTCTGGTATTAGCTTTGTGATGAAATGTACATAAATGCAAATACTGGTTACACTGAGACTGAATGTTATTTTGTCATATGTTGTCATACGTCTCTATCTATATTAATATACTGCCAAACGTAGGAAATGTTGTCATCTACTCTCACTTGCACGGAGGCCTGGAGTCAGGGGTCCCTTCCACATATAAGAGAAGGAATGAAGTCCGATTGAATTAACAAAACACTACCCACCCTAGATGAAGGCAACCCTTCTCATATTTGTGAACGTGATTTTCCAATTGCTCATCACATATACCTTATCAAAAGCAGATTCTCTAAGAATCACTTTAATTCTGAATTGAACAGTTAGGCTCTAAAGAAGCCTTCACGGACAGGGGGGACATAACTGACTGCAAGGTGAGCATGGCACAAAAGCTGTGATGAAGGGGCCCCAGGGCTATGAGCCACAAGCCCAATGACAGAGACGCTCCTGCGTCCTCCTTGGTGCATCAGCCCTCCCAGCCTCCACCCCCAGCACCACACAACCTTGCCCCGCGCAGGGCAGAGAGGCCCTGACGTGTCACAGGTACCCACGGCTGCCATCGAGGAAGGCCGACGTCAAAGGCAGGGTGAGGGCTTGCATCTGGGGAGAAACCACCGCTGTGGGGGGCAGGTTCACTCTTCTGGCTGTGTGACAGAGAAAGGGACACTGAGCCCCTTATATGTGCACAGATCATAACCCCAATAAAATCATCTGCTTTTAAAAAGTTGGTTATGAACATCCTGTCAAGAAGGTGTTTATCCTGGGACACCTGGGTGGCTCAGTCGGTTAAGTATCTGTCTTAGGTTCAGGTCATGATCCCAGAGTCCCAGGATCGAGTCTGCATTGGGCTCCCCACTCAGTAGGGAA
This sequence comes from Eumetopias jubatus, assembly GCF_037043125.1. Lineage (NCBI taxonomy): Eukaryota > Metazoa > Chordata > Mammalia > Carnivora > Otariidae > Eumetopias > Eumetopias jubatus. The sequence goes on from NW_028274812.1 coordinate 144,525,271, forward strand.
TCTGCTTCCCTCTGCTCCCCGCCCTGCCCATGCTCTCTCTCTTTCGCTTTCACTCTCTCTCTCAAATAAATAAATAAAATCTTTTTTTTCTATTTTATTGTATTTTGTCAGAGAGAGAGTGTGAGCATGCGCAGAGGGGAGGGGCAGAGGCAGAGGGAGAAGCAGGCTCCCCGTGGAGCAGGGAGCCCAATGCAGGGTTCGATCCCAGGACCCTGGGATCATGACCTGAGGGGAAGGCAGATGCTTGACCGACTGAGCCACCCAGGCGCCCCAATAAATAAAATCTTAAAAAAAAAAAAAAAGGCATTTACCTTACAGGCTCAACTGTGGAGAGTAATTCCGAACGGTTTGGAACTTTCCTATTAAGTTTTTAGGAGCTTGTCTGCAGATTTACATTTCTGCAGATAAGCCCAGGCTCAGGGGACATGTGTGATAATAACCCAGGGCTTCATCAAAGAACATGATCGCTAACTGCAGGCAAGGAGCAGTGGAGTCCAGTTCCAGCTTCTAGAGCCGTCACCTGGGTCTTCAATCTTTGAGTGCATGCACCCTCCCCTCCCGCAGCACCACGCTCTGGCTGGAATAACACTCAGGCAGAAGGTGCAAAGCCTGAGGGACAGCTGAGAGGTAAGAGCCGGCAGACAGGCGGGCCGCCTCAGGTGTGCAGGCTGGGCCCACCTGGAAAAAGGGGCCCCTGTTTCTAATTCATACGAGTGCACTGGCTTGGGGGTTGCTGGGGGCCTGAGTGCTCAGTGCATACATCCCCCTGCCCCCTCAGGTGCTCAGCTGACTATCTGAAACGCGCACCCCCTCCCCACCCCCCACAGAAGGTGAGGCTGAGTCCTGGGGAAGGAGGTGGAGGAGTGACCAGAGCAAGAGCCGGCCAAGGGGCGGCCATGCGCCACCCCTCAGGTCCGCGGTAACCGGGCAACCTTAAATAGCCGCGGTAAGCAAGTACTAAGAATTACACAGACCTCAGAAAGGAAAACAAAAGAACAAACAGGAATCATTGCGTATTTTCTCTAGAGTAGAGCCAAACGTAAAAATAAAAAAGATAGATTAGCAAGTTATTCAGGCACCCAAAACACGCCTTCTCTCACACAGGCTTACCTGGCTTAACCGTGACATTGACAAATCCTTCTCCAAAGGCATTTTCACCAGAAACTGCTACTTTGAAGGCATAAAGTCCTGCTGACAACTGCAACGTAAAGAAAAGTTACACAGGTAAACACACGAAAGACGTGACGGGTCCACTGCCTAGGAAGTGCTAACACCTCGCAGAAGCCGCGGTCCTGAAGTGAGTGGAGTGCAGGGGCTGGGGAGCGTCTCCTCGGGAGCACTGCCAACACTGCCCCGGGGTCAAGGGTCACGCAGAAGGGCCCACGGCCTGGTTACAGATGCTCACGGGCCGGACAGGTGCCCACGGAACCAGAACGGCCGAGGGCAGCAGCTCGTGGGCGTGGGAATCACACTGTTTTCCTAAGTCACTGGGTGAGGCAGCCGTCGGTGGTCTGGGCGCCACACTCGGAGAAGCAGGGCTCAGGGACGCAGGCGAGAGGGGAGCTCGCGCTCACCCCCAGCTGCGCGGTCTCAGGAACCAAGAGGAGATAGTCATCGGGCGGGAAACCAGACCCCGGGCAGCTCAGTCAGTTTATTGATCCTTATGGTCTGGAAGCGGGGCGTGTTTCTCCTGGTGAGGGGCCTACCTCCTGAAGCCAAAGCATTTGGGAGCTGGAATGGGATTACTGGCAGCTCTGCTGCGAAGCAGAGCCAGAATGTCTCTGCCACTGCACAGAGAACAGGGCCGGGGCGCCTGGGCGGCTCAGCCGTTAAGCATCTGCCTTCGGCTCAGGTCAGGATCCCAGGGTCCTGGGATCGAGCCCCGCATCGGGCTCCCAGCTCGGCAGGAAGCCTGCTTCTCCCTCTCCCACTCCCCTTCCTCTCTGTCTCTGTCTCTCATGAATGAATAAATAAAATCTTTGAAATAAAAAAAAAAAGAAAGAGAGAGGATGGGACTTAGAAGATAGACTTTGCAACCTCACCACAGAGACCCTTGAGCAACCAGCCTCTTTTCTCCAAGCTGAAATGCCAAGTCATTCAAATAAAGAAAAACCATCTGAAAGTCTTCTTTCACCATCTGCCTGTCTGTCTACATGGTAGAAAGTTCATTCACTTATCACCTTCCTCTGATCGTCATCATAAAACAGATTTTGGGGTTCAACAGCTGACGTGTTAACGGAATTCTCTGGCAGGCCATCAGACACAAGCGGCCTCCAGTTACTTACGTGGGAGACATGAAGAGTTTGCGTGTGTCTTTCTTTTATTTCATCTCGGTAGTTGGCAGGGTGGCTTATTAAACTCCATTCGTAGCTGTAGGCGGTTTCTGGGAGCAAAAACAGAAATGTGAGTTGTCATAAGCTCGGGAAGGTCGCCGTACACAATCTGGGCAGAGGCAAGAGGATGACAGCCCTGACTCCAGCAGGAGGGGTACCTGAGACTCTGAACTCCACCGCCAACCTTCACGCAGGTAAGGAATAGCAGGGTTTCCTACCCTTTTAATTTTCGTTCTATTAGAAGAACATACAGCTTATGCAAAACTCATGACATGTCAAAAGTGAAAGAAAGAAAACGTCTCCCTGGTCTCCCATGTAGCATCTGATGACATTCCTTTCAGGGTGACTATGGATGTATGTATACATTTCTACCTAGTATAATCCATTGTACTTCTTCTCCTTTTAATAAAAGGCAAGATTTCCATTGGTTTCATCTGTTGTGGGGGTTTCTTTAAGGACACAAACATGGATGAAACCTTCTGTATAAAGATGAAGCTGTCTCCCACCGTGAGATGCTAGTAGTTCAAGGGAGAAGTGCCTCAGCCGACAGCATTACAGACAAATGCCAAATATCATCATCTCTGCTTCGATGTCAACCCATCTGTGGTAGGGAGGGGAACGAATGAAGGAACCAACCTGAATGAGAACCACTCAGCACTGTGGGAATGAACATACCCTAAGAAAGAAGACCTCTGACAGGTCAGGGGGAGAGTACCCATGTTTGGGGAAGAGGAGAGCGTTGCTCGAGCAGAAGAAAGGGCATTTTGAGCAACATGTTTCGAGGAGCTGGTGTGAGGCACCCTGAGCACTTCAGAGCTCTGCTGTCAATACTAGAATACCTGTCAACAGAGCTGCAGCCACACTCCCTGTCTCCTCTCGGTGCAATCTTCCCAGGCTCTGTGGGTCACCACAGCTCAGGCTCTGGGACGGGGACGCCTCTCCTGCTCTAACTCATCCCTTGCTTTGCATCCGCAGCAAAGCGTGACTTTCCGTCCTGACCAATGGAAGGATATGTCCTGTATTCAGTTTCCCACACTCCTCTTCGATTTTAAACTACCTCAGTGAGGCTGAATGCTCATGACCACCAAAGCCTCGTCAGCACTCGCCAGGCTTCAGTTGTGACCTCTCGCAGTGCCGTGAGTAACCTGTAAAGACCAGTGAAGAGAGACCCAGCCCACCGGCCTCTGGTGTCACGAAGGGAAGTCAAGCTCTCACCTGCAGGTGGCGCGCGCACAACAAAAGCCTTCAGTTCCACTTCGTTCTCCGGTAAAGTCATTACAAGATTCTCCCCGGCGGACACTGTGAGTGCTTTCACTACAAGTTGATTAGAAATAGTACAGCCCTTTATAAACAATAATGATGTTATATTACTGCCCTACGATAGCTTTGTTATTTATTTACTTATTTTTTTAAGATTTTATTTATTCATTCTTGAGAAACAGAGAGGAGGGGCAGGGGGAGAGGGAGAAGCAGGCTCCCCACCGAGCAGGGAGCCTGACGTGGGGCTCGATCCCAGGACCCTGGGATCATGACCTGAGCTGAAGGCAGACGCTTAACGACTGAGCCACCCAGGAGCCCCGAGATTTGTTTTTAGATAACATAACATACTTTTATAATAGTTCTCCCTCTGATTTTATCTAAGACGCTTCTTTCCTCTGACTAGTAACTGCACCACGACCTATATTATGCTGCAGGGCAGGTTTCGTAAATTTTAAGTTATCCATGGGAGGTGACAAGGTGAAGAAAATATGATTTGGATTGACTGAGCAGTGTTGGGTAACAAGGGTACTGTGGGTTGAGTCTCTTCTCTCCTACCAGACTTAGCACTTCCTGACTCCCTGGTATGTGCTATTTTTATTAAAAAATTGAGTGTAATCATAAGTGTTTCTATATCATTAGTCACATACCGCTCAGTTCTGATAGCCTCATGAATTATCGCTAATGGCCTTGCTCTTGGAAACTTTCCAAGAGAAAACGCAGTCAACCTCCATAAAAAGGCGATTTTAACTCAGGCAGCGGGGATGTTCACTCTCATCAAAAGCACCTCCCCACTAAACCGGCATTCCGAACCAGGTGCATTCACCTTCTCTATAACCAGCAGAACACTGATGTATTCAACTGGCTGGACGCAACTGGACATTTGTTTCACTTGTACAGTACAACTGAGACATGTCAAGATATCACACAGAGAAAAGCAAACTTTTGTTTTTGCCTTTTTTTTAAGCTGAGTGCTCTGTAGAGGCCGCAGCTCCTTCAAGACGCTGGGGGCCATGCGGCTCAAACCCGCCCCTGCCCTCACAGTCAGTACCCTGTCCTTCCAGTGCCTTTCCTGCACCAGCTGCAGGGGCCTCCCTGGTGTCTCAGGCTGCTCTCTCCCGTCACTTCCACGGACTCTTTGCCCTGAAAATCAGCAATTGTGGACCCAGAGGGGACACCGGTCCCAACTTATCATTTTACACATGAGGGAACCGAGCCCTAAAAGGCCAAATAATTGCTCAGTTATACGAATAATTAGCAATAAGAGATCCACCAATAATTAATTTAAATGTATTTATCTCAACAGACACACATACCAGATTACACTGTGCCAGGCTCCATTCCAAGGACTTTAAAATGATCACTTCATCTAAGCTTCTAACAACTCCATGCAATAGGTCCTATTAGAACCCAAGGCTCCAACTTCCCAGGCTGGTTTCCTTTCCAAAACACCACATGTCTTCTCTTCTCCTATTACCCTTCTCTATACTCAAGCTCAGGATCAAAGCAAATCAACAAGACAGAGAGGGTTATCCCCACAGAACGGCTTAGGAAACAAGGTCTCCAATACCTCCTTTATTAGTAAATCTAATGGGAGCTCTTCAGTGTTTGCCATGATCTCTGCAACCCCTGGCTCCTTCATGACATCTTCCTACTTGGAAGTCTCTCTTTCCTTCCCTCAATCCATGCCTCCTCCTGATATGCTGCCTCTCTGGCAAGACCACTCAGCCAGCTCTGTAGGCTCCTTCTGGTCTTCCAGCTCCTAATGTAATGACGTCTCCAGAGTTCCTCTTCAGGCCTCTCCCGAGCTCACCCATCGCCCTTCCTGGAAGGTGCCATGTGTGCCCTCAGCCTTCAGTTATCACCTCTCTGCTGACGAATCCTGATCCTTTATCTTCAGCCCACTGCTCATCTAACTTTTAGTCTCACATGCTCATCGATCTCAGAGTCCTGAGATCCTGCCAGTGAGCCACTCATCAAATCCCAATGATTCCAGCCCCCTGATAACGCTTCAGCCTGGTTCCTTCTCTCCAACCTTGCAACCACTGCCTCTAGTCCTAATGGATCTTCTTGTCTCCAGTCGACTCCATATTATTTTCTTGAAGACAAATCTCATCGTTTCATTTTCCTGCTTAAAATCCCTCAGAGATTCTCTATACTTACCCGATAAAGCACAAATTCCTTAGCACAGATTACAGATCTTACAGATCTTTTGAAATCTTGCCCTGCTTACCACTCCAGATTCATACCTTGCACTTCCCTCTCAAGCACATGATCAGCTCCAGCCAGACTGACCTCCTGACTGCTCTCCCAGAATGTCACAGCACCCCTGTACTTTCATTCTCTTGCACAGGGTAGGAAACGCTGAGCACAGTGCCCAGTGCTCGGTAAGTACTCACGAAATAGAATTATCATTATCATTATTACACATCGCTGCCCTGACTTGCACAACACACCAACCCCATTTTAGCTGGCTTGTTCTATCCCAGCATTGTCACCTCTGGAAAGGCTTCCCTGGCCCTTCTGAAAGGTCAGGCGGGGCGTCTCCCATCGCTCCTGTCACAGCACTTACCTAGGATATGAAAACCAGCTATTCACCAGTCCCTCGCATTGGCTGCCCTATAGATCACTGAGGGAACAGACAAAGTTCATGTTTTCACTGCTGGTGTGGAGCACCGTTTCTAGCACAGGAGAGAGGCTTGAAGACGCGCCTGGAGGGGATGAGTAAACCTTAACGTTGCCACTAGTCTATTTGACAGCATGGTTTTGTACTTTTCCTCCAGCTGTACTGTTCTCACAGTTACCTGTCCTGGGAGCAGTGGTCGGAGACGCAGGCTGCTCTGGTGGGGTGGGCTCAGCAGGGACGAGGCTAGTGGGCGGGGTCGGGGCGCCACGCTCTGGGCTCTGCACAGCGACTGTGGGAAGCGGGCTCTTCTCTGTGGAGGCCGGGCGGAATGCCACTCTGGCTGGAGGAGGATGACGGGAAGGCATGAGAACCTAGGAGATCAATCACAAAGACAAACTGGTAGGAAAGGAAAAAACGACCTCAAGCAACACAATGCCACTGAGCTTTTACATAAATGAGATTCAGTGGCATTCAAAATACCATGTTTAATATCACAAGATGTTAGAACTCTAGACCATGTTTTTTTTTTGAAGATTTATTAATTTATGAGAGAGAGAGCAAGTGTGCACGCATACGCTTGTGAGTGGCGGCGGAGGAGGGAGAGAGAATCTCAGTAGATTCCCCGCTGAGCAGGGGGCCCAATGTGGGGCTTGATCCCAGAACCCTGGGATCGCGACCTGAGCTGAAACCAAGGGTTGGATGCTTAACTGGCTGAGCCACCCAGGCACCCCTAGACCATCTCTTTCAAATATTCTCTCTGCTATCTATTAAAAAAATATGTAAGAAAACTGTGGGTTGGACAGTTATTATAAGTGAACACACACATGCAAAGATGAAAAGAGAAAATAACTGTAGTGGGCCTCTGAACTAGTCAATAAGGCAAAAACTGAAGACAGGTAATTCAACAACCAGGCTTCTAGAGTAAACAATCGCTAATTATAACGACTATTGTGTATAAAGTAACCGGAAGTTACAGTTCTAGTTAGCCAACTAAAGCTTTTTTTTTTAAGATTTATTTATTTGAGTGGGGTTGGGGAAGAGGGAAAGGGAGAGAAGGAGATCCAACTAAGCAGGAAACCCGACATGGGGCTTGATCCCACCACCCAAAGATCATGACCTGAGCCGAGATCAAGAGTCTAACGCTTAACTGACTGAGCCACCCAGGCGCCCCAGCCAACTTCAAGTTTTTAAATTATATCCAATGTGCCTCCATCAGGGACCCAACAAGCGGCAGATCCGGGGAGACTCCCCTTCCTCTCCCGGGAGGAGAGGCACGGGAGCACAGCACAGGGATCTGCTGGGTTTGGAGACTCCACACCAAGTCATGAGCCAGAGATGGAAACGCTTGGTCACAGGCCGGGTGAGCACGGAATGCGGCCGGAAACCGGGGACACGGGAGTGACTGACTGCTTTTCTCTGGGGGCTGAGAACTGCTTTTCTCTGGGGGCTGGCAGGACTGAGGAACAGGCCCCGAGTTCTCGGCTCCTCTGGGGCGGAGATTGGGAAGCCCCCATTTTCACTCTCATCCTCCAAAGCTGTACAGAAAGCTTGCAGGGAACAAAAGCTCCGAGAGCAAACCCGAGCAGATTACTCAGCCCAGACCGGCAAAGACATTTGGGAACCACGGCAACAGGCCCCTCCCCCAGATCAGCACGAACAGCCAGCAAGCCAAGACCAAGTTAACCAATCAAGGAGAACGGGAGAACTCCAGCGCTAGGGGAATACTGCACATAGAATTCATGGCTTTTTTACCATGATTCTTTAGTCGTTCAAAGATAATTTTTTAAATTTTCTTTATTTTTTTCTTTTCCTACTTTTTTAGTTGAATTTTTCTTCTTTCCTTTTTCAACCAACATCAATTCCTTTTTTAAAATCTTTTTTAATTTTTATCTTTACAGTCATATTCCACCACTTCATCATATTTACCCTTATTTTTGTATATATATGTTTTTCTTTTTTAAAAATTTTGGGAGGCAATTTCTTCTAACAGACCAAAATAAACGCAAACTCTAGTGTGTGGCTCTGTTATATTCATCAGCCTGATCATATTCATTTTTTGTTTGTTTCCCTTTCTTTTCCCCCCAGTTTTGGGTCTCTTCTGATTTGGTTAGTGTATATTTTTCTGGGGTCATTTTTACCCTTTTAGCATTTTGTTCTCTCATTCATCTATTCTCCTCTGGACAAAATGACAAGACGGAAAAACTCACCTCAAAAAAAGAGCAAGAGGCAGTACCGACTGCCAGGGACCTAATCAATACAGACATTAGTAAGATGTTGGAACTAGAGTTCAGAATGACAATTATAAAGATACTAGCTGGGCTGGAAAAAAAGCATAGAATATACTAGAGCATCCCTTTCTGGAGAAATAAAATCTAACCAAGTCGAAATCAAAAAGGTTATTAATGAGGTGTAATCAAAAATGGGGGCACTAACTGCTAGGATAAATGAGGCAGAAGAGAGAATCAGCGATATAGAAGACCAAATGATGGAGAATAAAGAAGCTGAGAAAAAGAGAAACAACTACAGGATCACGAGGGCAGAATTCGAGAGATAAGTGATACGATAAGACGAAACAACATTAGAATAATTGGGATCCCAGAAGAAGAAGAAAGAGAGAGAGGGGCAGAAGGTATATTGGAGCAAATTATAGCAGAGAACTTCCCTAATTTGGGGAAGGAAACAAGCATCAAAATCCAGGAAGCACGGAGAACCCCCCCTCAAAATCAATAAAAATAGGTCAACACCCCGACATCTAATAGTAAAACTCTCAAGTCTCAAACAAAGAGAAAATCCTGAAAACACCTCGGGACAAGAGGTCTGTAACCTACAACGGTAGAAACATTAGACTGGCAGCAGACCTATCTATCCACAGAGACCTGGCAGGCCAGAAAGGACTGGCATGATATATTCAGGGCACTAAATGAGAAAAATATGCAGCCAAGAATACTATATCCAGCTAGGCTGTCATTGAAAATAGAAGGAGAGATAAAGGGTACCTGGGTGGCTCAGTCCGTTAAGCATCTGCCTTCAGCTCAGGTCATGATCCCAGAGTCCTGGGATCGAGCCCCGCATCGGGCTCCCTGCTCAGCGGAGAGCCTGCTTCTCCCCCTGCTCATGCTCTCTCTCTCCCTGTATCTCTGTGTCTCGAATGAATAAATAAAAAAATCTTTAAAAAAAAAAAAGATGAACAGGGAAATAAAGGCTTTAAATGACACACTGGACCAGATGGACTTCACAGACATATTCAGAACATTCCATACCAAAGCAACAAAATACACATTCTTCTCTAGTGCCCATGGAACATTCTCCAGAACAGATTACATCCTGGGTCACAAATCAGGTCTGAACCAGTACCATAAGATTGGGATCATTCCCCACATATTTTCAGACCACAATGCTTTGAAACTAGAACTCAAATCACAAGAGGAAAGTTGGAAAGAACTCAAATATATGGAGGCTAAAGAGCATCCTACTAAAGAATGAATGGGTCAACCAGGAAATTGAAGAAGAATTTAAAAAAATTCATGGAAACAAATGAAAATGAAAACACAACGGTTCAAAATGTTTGGGATGCAGCAAAGGCGGTCCTAAGAGGAAAGTATATAGCAATACAAGCCTTTCTCAAGAAACAAGAAAGGTCTCAAATACACAACCTAACCCTTCACCTAAAGGACTTGGAGAAAGAACAGTAAAAAAAGCCAAACTAGCAGAAGAAGAGAAATAATAAAGATCAGAGCAGAAATCAATGAAATAGAAACCCAAAGAACAGTAGAACAGATCAGTGAAACTAGGAGCTGGTTCTCTGAAAGAATAAATAAGACTGATAAACCCTGGCCAGACTGATCAAAAAGAAAAGAGAAAGGACCCAAATAAATCATGAATGAAAGAGGAGAGATCACAACCAACATGAAAGAAATACAATTATAAGAACGTATTATGAGCAACTATATGCCAGCAAATTAGATAATCTGGAAGAAATGAATGCATTCCTAAAGACGTAGAAACTACCAAAACTGAACCAGGAAGAAATAGAAAACCTGAACAGACCCATAACCAGTAAGGAAATTGAAGCAGTCATCAAAAATCTCCCAACAAACAAGAGCCCGGGCCCAGATGGCTTCTCAGGGTAATTCTACCAAACATTTAAAGAAAAATTAATACCTATTCTTCTGAAGCTGTTTCAAAGAATAGAAATGGAAGGAAAGGGGTGCCTGAGTGGCTCAGTCGTTAAGCGTCTGCCTTCAGCTCAGGTCATGATCCCAGGGTCCTGGGATTGAGCCCCACATCGGGCTCCCTGCTCAGTGGGAAGCCTGCTTCTCCCTCCCCAACTCCCCGTGCTTGTGTAACCTCTCTCGCTGTCTCTCTCTGTCAAATAAATAAAATCTTAAAAAAAAAAAAAGAAATGGAAGGAAAACCTCCAAACTCACTTTATGAGGCCAGCATTACCTTGATCCCAAAACCAGACAGAGACCCCATCAAAAAGGAGAATGCAGACCAATATCCCTGATGAACATGGATGCAAAAATTCTCACCAAAATACTAGCCAATAGGATCCAACAGAACATTAAAAGGATTATTCACCGCGACCAAGTGGGATTTATTCCTGGACTGCAAGGTTGGTTCAACATCCACAAATCAATCAATGCGATACAGTACATTAAAGAAAGAACAAGAACCATATGATCCTCTCAATAGATGCAGAAAAAGCATTTGACAAAGTACAGCATCCTTTCTTGATTAAAACTCTTCAGAGTATAGGGATAGAGGGTACATACCTCAATATCATAAAAGCCATCTATGAAAAACCCACAGTGAATATCATTCTCAATGAGGAAAAACTGAGAGCTTTCCCCCTAAGGTCAGGAAGACGGCAAGGATGTCCATTATCACCACTGCTGTTCAACATAGTATTAGAAGTTCTAGCCACAGCAATCAGACAACAAAAAGAAATCAAAGGCATCCAAATCGGCAAAGAAGAAGTCAAATTCTCACTCTTTGCAGATGATATGATACTTTATGTGGAACACCCAAAAGACTCCACCCCAAAACTGCTAGAACTCATACAGGAATTCAGGCAAGTAGCAGGATATAAAATCAATGCACAGAAATCAGTGGCATTCCTATACACCAACAAGACAGAAGAAAGAGAAATTAAGGAGTCAATCTCACTTACAATTGCACCCAAAACCATAAGATACCTAGGAATAAATCTAACCAAAGAGGCAAAGAATCTGTACTAAGAAAACTATAAAATACTCATGAAAGAAATTGAGGAATACACAAAGAAATGGAAAAACGTTCCATGCTCATGGATTGGAAGAACAAATATTGTGAATGTGTCAATACTACCTAGAGCAATCTACATATTTAATGCAATCCCTATCAAAATACCATCCACTTTTTTCAAAGAAATGGAACAAATAATCCTAAAATTTGCATGGAACCAGGAAAGACCCCAAATAGCCAGAGGAATGTTGAGAAAGAAAACCAAAGCTGGTGGCATCACAATTCCGGACTTCAAGCTCTATTACAAAGCTGTCATCATCAAGATGGTATGGTACTGGCACAAAAACAGACACATAGATCAATGGGACAGTATAGAGAACCCAGAAATGGACCCTCAACTCTATGGTCAACTCATCTTTGACAAAGCAGGAAAGAATGTCCAATGGAAAAAAGACAGTCTCTTCAACAAATGGTGTTGGGAAAATTGGACAGCCACATGCAGAAGAATGAAACCGGACCATTTCCTTACACCACACACAAAAACAGACCCCAAATGTATGAAAGACCTAAATGTGAAACAAGAATCCATCAAAATCCTAGAGGAGAACACAGGCAGCAACCTCTTCGACCTCAGCCACAGCAACTTCTTCCTAGAAACATCGCCAAAGGCAAGGGAAGCAAGGGCAAAAATGAACTATTGGGACTTCATCAAGATACAAAGCTTTTGCACAGCAAAAGAAACCGTCAACAAAACCAAAAGACAACCGACAGAACGGGAGAAGATATTTGCAAATGACCTGTCAGATAAAGGGCTAGTATCCAAAATCTATAAAGAATTTACCAAACTCAACACCCAAAGAACAAATGATCCAATGAAGAAATGGGCAGAAGACATGAACAGACATTTTTCCAAAGAAGACATCTAAATGTCCAACAGACACATGAAAAAGTGCCCAATATCGCTCAGCATCAAGGAAATACAAATCAAAACCACAATGAGATACCATCTCACACCAGTCAGAATGGCTAAAATTAACAAGTCAGGTAATGACAGATGTTGGTCAGTATGCAGAGAAAGGGGAACCCTCCTACACTGTTGGTGGGAATGCAAGCTGGTGCATCCACTCTGGAAAACAGTATGGAGGGTCCTCAAAAAGTTGAAAATGGGGCGCCTGGGTGGCTCAGTCATTAAGCATCTGCCTTCGGCTCAGGTCATGATCCCAGGATGCTGGAATCGAGCCCTGTATCGGGCTCCCTGCTCAGTGGGGAGCCTGCTTTTCCCTCTCCCCGTTCCCCCCCTTTGCTCCTATTCTCTATCGCTCTCTCTCTCTCTAATAAATAAAGACAATCTTTAAAAAAAAAAGTTGAAAATAGAGCTACCCTACAACCCAGCAATTGCACTACTAGGTATTTACCCCAAAGATACAAATGTAGTGATCTGAAGGGGCACGTGCACCCCAATATTTATAGCAGCAATGTCCACAATAGCCAAACTATGGAAACAGCCTAGATGTCCATCAACAGATGAATGGATAAAGAAGATGTGGTATATATATACAATGGAATATTATGCAGCCATCAAAAAAATGAAATCTTGCCATTTGCAACGATGTGGATGGAACTAGAGGGTATTATGCTGAGTGAAATAAGTAAATCAGAGAAAGACAAGTATCATATGATCTCACTGATATGAGCAATTTGAGAAACAAGACAGATGATCATAGGGTAAGGGAGGGAAAAATGAAACAAGAGGAAACCAGAGAGGGAGACAAACCATAAGAGACTTAATCTCAGGAAACAAACTGAGGGTTGCTGGAGTGGAGGGGGTTGGGAGGGATGGGATGTTTGGGTGATGGACATTGGAGAGGGTATGTGCTATGGTGAGCGCTGTGAATTGTGTAAGACTGATGAATCACAGACCTGTACCCCTGAAACAAATAATGCATTATATGTTAAAAAAAAAAAAAACAGGTAGTGGGTTATAGGAAAAGAAAATTAATTTTCCTTATACCCCTCTAGCTTTTTGGGTGAGACCACCACTCCCCATAATAAAAAGGCAGATTAACAGAAGAAAAACAAATTTAATTATGTATGTACAAAGGTATGTACAGGTATCCCGTAAAGATAGGAAATGCAAAGAAATGGCCAAAACAGAAGATTTAATACATTTTAGACAAAGAAATAATAGATTTGTGAAGAATTGACAGGACAAAGGAGTCTCGCCTTGGGGGCAGTTGATGGTAAAGAAGGAACAGGGTTTGTGTATATTGTCTTCTTGAATACAGTCTTCCCTCCTAAATGCCCTCCTGGCGCAGGGAGGTGGGTCAGATTGTCCTTCCTACACCATCGTTTCCTCGGTACCATTAATTCAAAATAATCAATATGCCAAAGTGCCATGTTTGGGGATGACATTCTGAACCCCTACAGGGTCGACCACAATTTTAAGATGCTTGGTTTCTTTGAGGTTTCAGACATCAAGGTTTGTAAAGCGAGTGCTAATATAAGAGACTGTTCATCGCATCTGTGCTGAGAATAGTAGGAAGTTCAGAATCCCTGCAAACCAGAGCTCCAGAACAGGTGTTCACAGCATATTATCGTGATGCCTCTGTAGAGAACAGAAACCTGAGTAAGGCAGAAGGGCCCACAGTGGCCCCCTAACCCCCTGGCTTGAATAAAGACAGGCTCTAAGGTGACACACCTCAAAATATCCATAACCCCAGGTGACCAATGGGCTATTAACACCTGAACACAGGTCCCCAAAAGGGAAAACTGCATACGTCCCCACACCTCCTCACCTCCCCCCAATTCCCCCTTAACTACAGCCCCCCACCACTGCCTCCTGGCAGCCCTCTGTGCTTTGCTGTCCTGCGCACAGCTCCCTTGCAGTGTGTTCAATAAACTTCTATCTCCTCTGTTCTGCCCTGGGTGAATTCTCAACCCCCGCACCGCTGGCCTCCACCTGACCAGCTTGCCCCACATTTGGTGGCCCCTCCCATCTGATCAACAGACCCCCACAGCCTCTGTAAATGCCACAAGATAAACCAGACTGTTTAGTTTTAGACAGTCTTGAAATATTACTACCAAGTTGAAATAAAGAATGGAGTCCATAGACAGTGGTGGGAAACATTAAGGCGCCGCTCGAAGGGTTCACAGCCACCACCAGGTCACAGCTGAGGGGACGACTCCACTCCTGCCTCCTCTCCAGACCATTTCCTTTCCCGCCACGGCGCTTCTCGAGGCTGGAAGGGCATGCCAGTTCCTCACTCACTCTTGGGCCCTGTGTCCATGGCCTCCACAGAGGGCTCCTGGCTAAGTCGTCAGCATGCAGGTCCTCCTTGACATACCCCACCCAAAGAAAATGGATCCTCCATGGAAGCAATGGGCACCCCCCGCCCCCCATTTCAACCTTCAATTTACATCTGTCTGGGTCAACAAGAGTCTCAAATGCCTTGTTTCTTTTTTTCTATTCTTATTTACTGCGAAACACCTTCTTGTAGGTGCATCTCTCTGATCTTGCACACTTGAAAACAAAACCACAGGAAACATCGTTTATCCTCTACAAATTTAATCTGGAGTGTTTCAAATTTCTTGAATTAGTCCTGTTCAGTCGCACTATTTTATGAATAATGCTGCTACGCGTCCTCGTATGTACAAATGCTTTCGTTCCTTTTGGGTAAAGACTTAGAGGTTGAGTGGCTGGGTCATATGATAACTCTATGTTTATCGTTTTTTTCAAGGTTTTTGTTTTGTTTTGTTTTTAAAGATTTTATTTATTTATTTGACAGGGAGAGACACAACAAGAGAGGGAACACAAACAAGGGGAGAGGGAGAAGCAGGGAGCCTGATGTGGGGCTCGATCCCAGGACCCTGGGATCAGGACCTGAGCTGAAGGCAGACGCTTAACTGACTGAGCCACCCAGGCGCCCCTTGTTTTGTTTTTCTTAGAGACAGTGAGCGCGGGTGTGCCAGCAGGGGTGGGGGAGGGGGAAAGGGTGAGGGAATCAGAATCCTAAGCAGACTCCATGCTCAGCATAGAGGCCCAGGCGGGGCTTGACCTTACTACCCTGAGATCACGACCTGAGCAGAAATCAAGAGTCGGACATTCAACCAGCTGAGCCACCCGGGTGCCCCACTATGTTTATGTTCTTGAGGAACTGCTGGACTGTTTTTCAGGTGCCTATACCATTTTATTCTCCCACCAGCAGTGCCTGAGGGTTCTCATTTCTCCATCCTTACTAATACTTGTTCTCTTTCTTTTAAATTCTAGCTACTCAGGGCAAGTGGTATATCACCATGGCTTTGATTTGCATGTCCCTAAAGATGAATGCTATTAAGTTAATTAAATAAGGAAGCCATTCTACCGAAGACAAAGAGAGATGCTGGAGGTGGGGGGCCAGTTATGAGAGGTTTCCGTGAAGAACACTGAAAATAAAGGTAAGGCTGTTACACATACAGATTTCAGTCCCTGCCTTGTCCAGCAATAAGAGTTTGTACTGATTTGGAATCACCCTCTTCCTGGTTCAGAGGAGGAGAGGCTTCCAAATGGAGATTTCCCTTATAAAAGGATAAGTTGTTTTTAACAGCTTCTCTTGTTAGTGTAATGTTTCAAAAATAAGCAGTTCAAGTCATCCTTATGCCAAAAGGGCATATTTTGGGGTCACATATTCTGATACCCTTCAATCCGTTTTGAGTCAATTTATGGGGCGTAAGGTAGGGATCTAAATTCAGTTTTTGTATAGGAATATCCAGTTGTCCCAGTACCATTTGTTGAAAAGACTATTCTTTTCCCCATGGGATTTTCATGGCACCTTTATTAAATACAACTGTACTATTTTAAATACTTTTTTGGTAAGAGAAGAAATCTGTTTTTGTCATTAATTCCAAACTTTCTACTTTAGGAGAATAAAATATTTCTTATGCTGCAGATCTAATGTTTATCAACACTAATTCAAGGATTATCTACAACTCAGTTCAGTTCAAAAAAAATTAATTTGAATGGGGCGCTTGGGTGGCTCAGTCGTTAAGCATCTGCTTCCGCCTCAGGTCATGATCCCAGGGTCCTGGGATCGAGCCCCGCATCGGGCTCCCTGCTCAGTGGGAAACCTGCTTCTCCCTCTGCCTGCTCTCCCTGCTTGTATTCTCTCTCTGGCTGTCTCTCTGTCAAATAAATAAAATCTCTAAAAAAAAAATTAATTTGAATGTAGGGCAAAATTTGTATTTCAGTGTAAAATAAAATACTGTCTATAGGCTTTCCCAGTTCTCTGATTCTAGACTTTCTTGTATTTGAACTATTTTACAACTCTATCAATTGTAGGTAACTGACAATGATGAGGGAGCAGAAGGCTCGCTGAGGACGAAGCAGCAGCTGACACCCTACCCCCCCCCCCCCCACGCCGTGATATATGCGACATTCCTTAGGCACTCCGGGCTGCCCTAAAGGAAAAACAAATGGTTAACTGATAAGATCACAGTCCTGCAGGACTGGAGTCTCCCTCAGTTTGCAAATGTCGGAGTGATTTACAAGGAAGAAGCTTTCTCATCAATAGCCTAACTTCCAGAGACCCATACCTCGGTTGCTGAAGCCCTAACATCACCCTCCCCTCCATAAAATTAAGGGAGGCTGAGGCGGAAGGAAACGTAAATAAAACTGAATTTCTTCTAAACCCGAAGCCCATTGACAAGGACGTGTGATAGGAGGAACGTAACATTCCTCCAGGAAACCCCCAACCGTCTTCATGCTGGTGCCTCATTAGAGGGGAACCAGCCTTGGCTGGACGATGACCAGGCCTCCAGGATCCGCAGGGTCTTTGGCGTATGACAGTCCTTCCGGACTCTCCCCTCCCCAGCTCCCAAGTGTAAAGTCAACCACACGGCACAAACCAGAGCAGCTCTGCCTGCCCCTGGGTCCTGTCCCTGAGCTTTAATAAAACCACCTTTTTGCCCCAGAGATGTCTCAGGAACTCTTTCTTGGTCCTCGGTTCCGGACCTCACACAGCCGAACCTCATTTATATTCTAAAACTTCATCAACTCCATCTGGGGCCTGTGGGTTTTCTTTGGAAAAGTGTGCTGTGCCTCTGGGCCTGCTCCCTGGACGTCCGGAGATCCTGGGAGAGGCATCCCGAGGGAGAAGTGCTAAGTACTGGCCCCTGAAGGCACAGCAGAGGTACAGGATGTTCCCTTCCCTGGAAGGCTCTGAGAGCTCTCTTCCCAGGGGTCCAGCCTCCAGCCCACACAGCCCCTCCCAGCCACCTCCCAGCCCCCAGCAGCCAGGCCCACCTCTCTTCCAGAGCTGGTGCTGGGTTGCTCCTGGCGCTGAAAAGCCTCCTTTCCCGACGCCTCTCCCCATGGTGGAACTGTCACGGAGGGAGGCAAGGAGGCACTCTCGGGAGACTGCTGGGGGGCCGCGGTCCATGAGAACGCATTCAGTGCATGCAGCGCAGGGTGGTCCTGCTTCTCGGCAGCCCCTGGAAGGCCGCCTCCGGCAGAGGGGCTGCCGCCCACCACGCGCGGGCCCCAGGCCGTGTGCTCGGCGCTCCCTCTGGGCCCCGGCTTGCCGAGGGGCCAGACAGGGGCTTGCTCGGGTTCCCTGTAGTCGTCCGAGTACTCCGGCGTCTCCTCTGGGCCCCACTCTTGGCCTAGGAAGGGCAAGTCCTTCCTGATATCCTCTGGCGGGTCGCCCCAGAGTCCCGAGGGGGCCCCCCTGTTGAGCATCATCGCCCCGTGGCCCAGCAGCCGGGCCGGCCTCCGCACAAAGGTGAGGTAGGACCCGACGGAGCCCATCGTCTTGGGCTCACAGCTCTCCAAGCGTGGGCAGCTCACCAGGTAGCAGCGGCCCTCGAACCACCAGGCCAGGTCGCAGCCGGCCAGCTCACAGCACGCGGCCGTGCAGTCCACCACGGGGGTGCCCGGAGGCCCCCGCGTGATCCTGGTAGTTTCCAGGTCCGGCGAAATGATGGCATTGGCGAACGTCCTCCCCTCGCGGCACGGGCCACAGGCGCAACCTGCGAACAATGTGGTCTCCGATGAGGAAAGGAGGCAAGTCGCGTGGGGCGAGCGCACGAACAGTCAGCACTCCCACCAGGAGGTCCCTGTGTCAGCTCGCAGGCCTCCGTCCCACACCCCTCGCGGGTTCATCCCCCCCCCAGCCCCACCCTTCTATCCTGACGCTCGCCCACCTGCCCACCGACCCTCCATCCTCTGTGTTCTTTCATGGACTGAACAGAAGCATTCTTTTCCAACCGTGTCCTGCTTTTATATTACTTATAATATTTTGCTCCTCACCCAAAAGTCAGTTATAAAGGTTTATTTTGGGGACAACATCATATTATTGCTGTTGTTAAACTGATTTTTTTTTTTTTAATCTCACAGGTTATTCTGATGATAGGTCAGTTGACAGGGACATATCAAAGGAGAGAAAAACTTGTCCTCAATACAGATCTGTAACAACTAGTCTTTTGGTTTTCTTTTAAAGATTTTTATTTGACAGAGAGAGAGAGAGAGAGCACAAGCAGGGGGAGAGGTAGAGGCAGAGGGAGAAGCAGGCTCCCCGCTGAGCAGGGAGCCCGATGTGGGGCTCGATCCCAGGCCTTTGGGATCATGACCTGAGCTGAAGACAGACTTAACCGACTGAGCCCCGCCCGGCACCCCTGTAACAACTAGCTTTAATCAGATTCTAAATAGCTACAAATATTCCCAGTCGGCAAACAGAGCCGGTCTGAGGGTGGCGCTACCCAGTGTTCTGCAGACACAGGGTGCAGGCCCACAAAACAAAATGACAGCAACTGAGACTTTCAGAATCTTCGGGAGCAGTCTGTCCTTCCCTGAAATCCAGAGGCAAAGTCACTTTTATTCTTTATTTGTTGGTAGAGAGCTCTTTCCTAGTGAGGGCTCATCACTGATAATTTTTTTAAATTACTGTTGTTTCCCTCATAGTGACAATCAGAGAGCACTTCTGGACTGGAGGGAAGAGAAATGGAGTCATTTTTACTTTTACCTGTATACACGTGATCATCATTATACAATTTTAAGAATTGTTCAGTGCCAAACACTGACTCTATGGGAAAGTCTAATTGGTCCAATTTAATAGGAATTAGATGTAACAGATATGCATCTTTCCAAATGAATAATCTAGCAACAAACTAATTCAACTGGAAGGATGTTTTCTCAAATGCAAATCTACTTAATAGTTTTGGCCTTTTCTTTTTTTAAAGGCAAAGATAGTCTTTTATTTTTTTTAAGATTATTTATTTATTTATTTATTTGAGAGAGAGCACATGAGATGGGGGAGGGTCAGAGGGAGAAGCAGACTCCCTGTAGAGCAAGGAGCCCGATGCGGGACTCGATCCTGGAACTCCAGGATCATGACCTAAACCGAAGGCAGTTGCTTAACCAACTGAGCCAAGAGGCACCCCTACCTTTTATTTTCTAACAAAAAGCTTAATATCAGATATAAAGGGGGGGGAAACCCTCCAGCTGAACATAAAAATTAGCATCTCTAATTAAAACCAAGTGATGAGGGTGTACAACAGACAGGTAATCTCGGATTCCCACCTCTACTCTCAAAAATATTGCCTTTATTTGTAAAGATACCACTACAGCCCTGAGTGGCCTTTAAATGAAGACCCAAGCTAGAAACTTCTTTCAAACACACATGGTAGGATACACTTTATTTCCCTGGAAGAACTGTTAGGTCATCTTCTTTTAGACAGTGTGATCCACAGAAAACTACCATGTCTCATTTCTGGCATTGGCCACCAGGCAGCTCAAAAGCCAACTTGTAAAACTGTGTCAGAAACCACTGTACAGAA
The DNA here is from genome assembly GCF_037043125.1 of Eumetopias jubatus. Taxonomy (NCBI): domain Eukaryota; kingdom Metazoa; phylum Chordata; class Mammalia; order Carnivora; family Otariidae; genus Eumetopias; species Eumetopias jubatus. The sequence continues at coordinate 144,545,521 of NW_028274812.1, forward strand.
GGCAGGCTGTGATCCTAAAGCAAGCAAACTGTTTCAGTGGCGAAGGAGAACCTTCCATGGCAGAAGCCTTGGAAAAGCTTAGTTTTCAATCAGGTGGAGACTGCCATACACTTCTGGGGGTATATAATCCCTTTGTTCTGCAAAAATAAATCACCTGAATGATCTGTATGGACAGACATATCTTACACAGAAGTCTTAGTGCTCAATAAAGAAGTCTGAGAGGGTTTCCAACAACTAAACCATGCTTCTGTTGGGCCAAGTGGCCATAATTACTTCAGACTCTATCAGACTCACTCAACAAAAGCTCTTGAAGAGACCAGAGAAGACTCACTCATGTTCGTACCCTCTACATTGTCCCAGCCCAATCTAGGAACGTAGTCACTCCATGATTGTTGACAAATCAATGAAATCATTGGCTAGCATTTTGTCAAAGGTAGAGAGGATAGAGAGGGAAGACAGAGAAATTGCAAATAATGTTCCTAATAAAGTAATTAAGGAATTTTAAATTAATGGAAAAATCACAAGAAAAAGACAAAAAGGAATGAAAAAGTGGGGGTTTGAGAGAGGAAAAAAAAAAAAAGAGTGCTCAAACATTAGTAATTTATGGGGGAAGGACCGGGCTTTTCCAGTGGGAGCGTTTTCTGAAGGGGCCCCTATATACACCAACAGTGCTTATAATAATTTAGCTGCTTCAGACCCCTGAGCCACACCTGCTCTGGTTCAGTAGGTCTGAATGCAGATAAAACTGCATTTTAACAAGGGTCACTCTCAGTGTCAAAAAGAAACAGGCCCAAAATGGAATCACTTATGTTAAGCTCCACAGAGATGACCTAATTGTAACTGCAGAGTCAGTCTCTCCCAGGAATGCAACTGAGACTCCTCAGGCTGGAATGTCCTGACCCTACTCCTGAGGTCTTCTGCCTGCCTTGCCCTAAGGGAAGGTGACCTTGCCTCCTCCTGCCTATAAAATCCTTCCATTTTGTACAGCTCCTTAGAACTCCCTTCTGCCTTCTAGATGGAATGCTGCCCAATTCACGAATGAATAAAGCTAATTAGATCTTTAAATTTACTCAGTTCAATTTCTGTTTTGTTTTGTTTTAACACAGGTAAGCCTCATGATGGCTTCACCACACTTTGATAACCCATGCACATAAAATCAGTTTCCCTGGCCATATCTCCACCCTCAGTCGTCGGTAAATTCCAAGGGGCTCTAGCTGACCTAGCCAGGACACGGATCACCAGAGCTGCTGCTCACCAGTGATTTCGTATCATGGGTATGTCCACAGTAAGCAAGCAGAGCAGAATATATGAAAACAAAGATTAATGATAAAAGAGAGTGTGGGCATTTGCTTTCCAAAAAGATCTATTATGCAATTACTTTTTGAAAATATACAAAGTTTTCCTAGTAAATAGAAAACGTGACTCTATCTTTTCAAAAATCGTCATGACAATAAAAAACTATTTAAATTCCTGTTTCTAGAAAACCACTTGTGCATGAGGTCTGCCTTTGTGCCTTTTATATGTAAAATAATTCTGTTGGAAAGCAAACACACAGCACCTTCATTTCAGGTTATCTGAGTTGTTTTGTTCTTGTTTGTTTGTTTATCAGTTTCAGAGGTAGAGGTCAGTGATTCATTGGGTGCATATTACACCCAGTGCTCATTACATCACATGCCCTCCTTAATGGCCGCCACCCAGTTACCCCATCTTCCCCTACTCCCCCTCCAGCAACCCTCAGTTTGTTTCCTGCAATTAAGAGTCTCTTATGGTTTGTCTCCCTCTCTGGTTTCGTCTTGTTTCATTTTTCCCTCCCTTCCCCTATGATCCTCTGCCTTGTTTCTGATCTGAGTCGTTTAAGCCAAAGACAGGAGGCTCGTGAGCGATGCTAGGGTCTCCAGGGTGATGGTTTCCTACCTGCAACAGCCGTCAGCAGCAGCAATGAGGAGGGCACACTGGTGGGGGGCGCCATCCCGTCTCACACAGTAGATGCTGTCCAGCTTCCGGGGAGACCTGGGGGCCTCCAGTGCAGGCTTCCTTTGATGCTTCTTAGATCCAGATTTGGACTTGGGAACTTCAAAGGAAAACCAGAAAGCAGACAGGAAGGAAGAAAAAGAGTAGGTAAATGAGGAAACACACAAAATTATTTGTAAGATTTATTCATGTCACGGGGAAGCCTGTCCCATTAACACCACAGGGCCCTATTCCAGGCAAGCCACCCACCCCAAGTTTGTGCAAACAGAAAGTACAGTTCCTGAGATGAGACAGAGGCTTTCATGTTTCTGTAGGGCCAAGGGCAGGCAGACCCAAAACAGGCCACTTTGGCATGAACACTATTTTGAGTTAAAAGCAATCCAAACTCAGCAGATTCAGGAAAAGCTCTTTATCGCCTCTCAATTGCCTACTTGTACCAGGAAGAAAGCTATTTTTTAAAAAGATTTATTGGTTTATTTATTTGAGAGAGAAAGACAGCATACACACATACACAAACACACTCGTGTGTGAGCAGGGAAAGGGCCAGAGGTACAGGGAGAGAACCTCAAGCAGACTCCCCGCTGAGCACAGAGCCTGATGGGCTTAATCCCACAACCCTAAGATCATGACCTGAGACGAAATCAAGAGTCTGAGGCTCAACCAACTGAGCCACCCAGGCACCCCAGCAAGAGAAATATTAACAAAGATTCCTCTCTACCTAAGAAACTTCTCTACATAATAGAGCACCTGTGGTTTCCAAACACCTCCTTCCACCTTCCTGCTAGTGGTCTTTCTCCCCTCAGTGTTCTCAGACGCCTACCCCTCTTTAGCTCATCGTATAAGCCTCATTGTGCCTGACTGTCTTGGGAATTGCCATGCCTGTGTGGATTCCCCATACGTACACTATTAAATTTGATTTCCTCCTGTTAATCTGTTTCCTGTCAATTTGACTCTTAGTCCAGCTAGAAGGACCTTAAAGGGCAGAGGAAATTCTTCATCCCCAACACTTGCTCCCCTTCCAAACCCAAACCTATGAAATAAGATGAAATAATTATACTACTATATTTTGTCAATTCTATAAGTTACATATTTTCATACTTGACCCCTGGAATCAGGATGTCTTAAGTTGGTCAAGCACTGGGCAGGAAATACATACCGTTGCTTGTATGTACATATTGATTATGCAGAACTGGTAATCTTGGCTTGGAAGAAAGACAGTATGAAGCACTCTTTTAAGAAATATTGCATCCCTAATGCTCATGATGATACACAGGCAATGCTATGTGGGAAAAACTCAGATAGCACTAACCACCTTGACAAATGATTCAGCAGAAGTAGATCAAGATTGTAGGGAAATTTAAGAGCACCTTAATTTATATTCACTTATAGTTCCTTTTCACCAATGACAAGGATGATTTATGATAGAAATCTGTCCAAATAAATCTATCTAAATATGCAGAAATTTTCTGACAAGAAAATGATGTGCTACAGATAACTGACAGGATTTTTTTCTTCCTTAGTGGTATCTAAAATAATGATGCCTCTTATAATCACTACCATTGTAGAGTAGACAAAATGTAGTAACACTGGCACTTTATTTTTGTCTGGTAATTTCTTCAATGTGATCTTCATAACAACCCAGGCAATATTATTATCTCTGTTTTAAAAATGATGAGGGGCACCTGGGTAGCTCAGTCGGTTGAGCATCCAACTCTTGATTTTGGCTCAGGTCATGATCTCAGGTTGAGATAGAGCGCCACAACAGGCTCCACACTGGGCATGGAGTCTGCTTGAGATTTTCTCTCTCCCTCTCCCTCTGCCTTTCCCCCCACCTCCCTCTCTTAAAAAAAAAAAAAAAAAAAAGGATGAAATTGAAGCACAAAAAAGTTCACTGAGGGGTGCGTGGGTGGCTCAGTTGGTTAAGCATCTGCCTTCAGCTCAGGTTATGATCCCAGGGTCCTGGGATGGAGTCCCCTGTCAGGCTCCCTGCTTTGCCCCTCCCCCTGCTTGCATTCTGTCAAATAAATAAGTAAAATCTCAAAAAAAAAAAATGTTCACTGATTTGCCCAAGGCTGAAAAACCAGTACTAGTGTTACTGGTCATCACTAACTCAGGAAACAAATGGGAGAGCTCTGGTGCACTGCCTCAACTGTTCTCTCCCAAGGAATCTCAAGGATGCTAGACAAAGAGAAAGCAAAGTTCCTGGCTGGGTTTTCCACCACTGCTGCTGAACAAACTCAGGTAAACTTATTGTAAGAGAAGCCAGTAACTCCAGAGAGAAGGGTTTAGAAAAGAGAATGGAAGAGATTTATTTTGGGAGCCTGCAGCAGGTGCAGGTGGTAGGCTCAAGCCCTAACACCTGACCCCTCTGCCGGCAAGACAGACGCCTTCTCATAGGGAGAGAGCTTCAGGGGGTACGTGCAAGAGAGCAGGCAGACAGCATGTGATCATAGACGGGGGTCGGCAGATGTTCAGCACACGATCATGGGTGGGGAAGGGGACAGGTGGGGTACGGACTTCTAGGCATTCCATCACTCTTAGGGCTTTTCTGGCCTGGTGGTTGGAATGTTCCAGTCACTGCAAAATATCTTCGCCAATGCCTCAGAAATAAGAACAATGGGTTTCAGGTAGAGCATCAGTTAAGGGGTCTTGTCTATTTCTGGTTTTAACTGTTCTAGGGTTGAGCAAGAGGGCTAGCTGACACTAGGAGGTCTGGACTCCAAGAACTTGCTATTTCAAGTGTGTCACAAAGGCTTCCAGGAGGAAGCACACCGGGATAAGGGCTTCCTAACGAGTGTGTCAGAACCTTGCTGTGGGGCGGCAGGTTGCTGTGTTCTTGTGAAAGAGACTGTGGTTCCAGTTCAAACCATTCTCTCCCCACCCATACCTTTGTTCCCTCCCCTTTCACACATACACTCAGCCTTTTAGGAGAATACAAGACTCCTTGCCTTCCCTCTTCCCACTGCCCTTTCTAGAAGCAACACAGGACATTTAGAATTTCGGAAGGTGGGGGGAGGGATAACAAAGAATGGGGCGTGGCCCGACACAGGCCTCCGGCCCTCATTCAGGAATGATGTGCTGGTCTGGGGACAGGGGAGGTTCAAAGGACAGAACGAGTCTGACGTCCTTTAGTCAAGGGGAAGCAATCCGCGGACTGGGGCATGCAGTGCCTCACAATCACTGCAGCAGTCTTCCCAAGGGATGTGGGCAAGAGCAAGCTCTACAGAGCATGAAGGGGAGCAGAATTTGTCACCCCAAAGCATGCCACTTTGGTGTGAAGATTACTTTGAGCTAAAGGTAATCAATACCCAGCAGATTCAGGAAAAATTCTATACCTCCCCCTCAACTGCCTACATTTACTTTGGAAAGGCAGCCACTTCCAGGAAGAGAGTTATTACTAGAGATAGTTTTTTACCTAAGAAACTTATCTGTATAACAGGGCAACCTTTGATTTTCAAACATCCCCTTCTTTCCTATAAATGGCCTTTCTCCCCTTTGTATCCCTAAACCGCTACTCTTTTCCTTAGCTCAGGATGTTATATAAGCCTTAACTACCTGGTTTGCTTTTGGGGTTTCATAGTCTCATATTTTTATGGGGCTCCCACACATATGAAATTAGTTTTTCTCCTGTTGATCTGCCTTATGTCAATTTGATTATTAGACCAGCCAAAGAATCTAGAAGGGTAGAAGGAAAATTTTCCTATTCCTACAGGCATTAGAAGAGGCAACAAGAGAACAGGGCACGACTGGCTAGGAAACGGGGAGGGATTCCTTATAAGGCTAGCAGGAACTGAAGAGGTAAGGGAAGCTCGCTAAAGCTGTTTGAGGACTGTGACTGGTGTATGTTGGTTTCCTTGACAGATGTTTCCACAAGTGCAGGCTGACTTAGGTTTAGATTTGTGATGGCCTGGGCCACTGGGGCAGCCTCCATTTGTGGGTCCTCATAACAGATTTACTTTATCAGAGGCACCTGGAAAGGATGAGGAGTCTACAGACAAAACACAGCATTCTATGGAAGGAGGGTTTTCGAACTGCTAGACCTTGCTTTTGAGTCTTCATCAGGAAACGACTCAAATCACGAGGATGCCTCCTCCCCAGCTTCGCTGACAGCTCTGCCATCAACCCCTGGAATAAGGCTGCTGCCCACCTTGCAACTATCACTGGTCCAGGCCCAGGGGAGGCCGAAGGGGGCCTCCAAAGGCCTGGTGTTACTGAGTTGACCATAGACTATGAGACCAGAAAGGAGTGCAGATGACCTAAGGAAAAGTCAGGAGATGGCTATAACCCTTCTCCGTGTCACAATAACAGAGGCCATCAGAACACTAACCTCCATAACGTAAAGTAGGGAATGTCAGCATTCAGTAAGAGTCCTGCAAGCTTCCTATCTAAGACCCCAGAAGAAGAAAACCTGGGAGTGCAAACAATTTGCCATCCATAACTTCCTTTGTCTCCAGCAAGGAAAGTGTGGTTTCAGAGGCAAGTGGATAGAAGGGAAGACCAGCCATCTCCCATCTGCAGTAACTGACCAGTCTCTACCGGAAAGGCAAGAGAAGAGCAGCTGGGGCTCCAGTAACAGCATTCAGTCAGCTGCCCAGGATGCTGCCCCAGAACAGCAATGCTGCTGTCAGCCAGGGAGAGTTGGTCAAGAATCCCATGGGTAAGGACCAGTCCTCTACCATACCATTGGGTACCTTCGGCCAAATTAAGAAAAGGCACTGCTCTGGGCAGAGACCACTCCAAAGGTTCACAGTTTGGCAAACAGACGGTGTGCCAAATTTCCAACCCCTCAGTGCTTTGGCAGATACCCTTGTGCAATGCACTTTCACAATGACATTGTGCCTGGACAGGAATTCATTGTCATTTGCTCAGTGGAAACAGTTCTCAGTAACAAGGGCATTTCTTAGTCTCAATATCATAGTTAAGGTTCTCTCTATTTCGTACATTAATACGAGCAAACAATGGACCTCCATTTCCTCAGCATTAACTGGCATACGGACCAGATGTTACCAAAAGTCTTTTCATCTAAAGGAAAAAAAAAAAGTCTTTTCAGCTCTAACACTTTATATAAGTTTTACGTTTTTAAATACATAGGTAGTACTTTGTGGGTTAAATTATGTTTTGGCATATCTTCCTATTTGATCCCCATAACAACTCTCTCTGAAATAGTTCTTATTATTCCCATTTTACATGAAAGGAAACCGAGTTTCAGAATCAGATCTCAAGCCTTCCCTGCAGCAGCCCTCGTCTGCCTCTAAGGGTCTGGAAAGTAAGCACATTCTGCTCTGCGTTCCTTAACAAGACCTTCCTGACTTGTTCAGTCTCTGAATTGCCAATTCTCTTAAAAAGGGTCATGGTTTCTCCTGCTGCTTGCCTTTTGCCCACCTTCCCGTTGTTTTACGTCTTCAGTAAAGGGAAAGAAAAATATTAAAGAATTCACATAGAAAACCTGTCTACCTTCCAAAAAAAATTTCCATCAAAGGTAAGGTTGCATCTGAGTGATAAAATAGGACTTTTCAAATAAGGCTTTACAAGTTCAAAACATTATAAATAGTACAAACCCATATATCCTTACATAAACTCTGCATGGATCAACTTTATACACATAAAGATCTGAAAGAAATGCCCCTCCCAAGTTGAAAGTTGGTGAGAATAATTTTCCTCTTCCTTTTCATGATTTTTTTCCTCTTCCTTTTTTACCTGTATTTTCTTTCTTTTTCCTAAACTGGAACACATCTTACCTTTGCATTCATAAGATACAATTATAATTTTCATTTTTAAAGAAGGCTTAGGTATTTCGACATGGTCATTCTAACATGGCAACTATTTAAAAAGTTACCAAGTGTTGTATGGAATGGATATTTCTTTCTTCTTCTTTTTTTTCTTTTAAGATTTTATTTTTATGTAATGTCTACCCCAACATGGAGCTTGAACTTACAACCCCAAGACCAAGAATCACGTGCTCTACTGACTGAGACAGCCAGGCGCTCCTAGAATGGATATTTCTGACCCTTGATACTTCTGGCCTGTACTTAAACCTCCCTCCTTCTCTGAGTGTCTTGTTGTCCATGACCACTAGAACATGCTGGAAGCCTTGACCCAAATGCATTCTTTCTCTTTGGATGACAGTGATGATTCAGATGAAGTAAGTAAGGCTCAGGAATAGGATCAGAGAATGAATGAGTAGGAATGGGGTGAGCCCAGGTGCGAGCAAAGTACAAAAGTATTTCATCAAGCAATAATGGAGCACTTCTTGTGCCAGGACCGCAACAAGAAAGGGATGATGAGCATCAAGGATGCAGAAAGAGAGAGACTCAAGGATAAGGTGGGGAAGACCATGGCCAAGGCTGCTCCTTGTCTATGCAGTGAACACTCTTCCCTTACTCCTTAGGAACAAGACTCAGATCGTTATTTGGAGCACCAGGGCACCCAGCTAGAGGACTACATTTCCAACCCCGCCCCCTCTGCCTGCCACTGAGTGAGGCCATGTCATTCCGTTCTGTTGGCTCAGATAAGAAAGGAACTGTCGGACAGGGCTTCCAGGGCAACCTCTTTTTGCCTTCCTTCTGCCTCGAGAGGGCATGAGGGCCAGCACTCCAGCGGATGGCCCTCTGCAACCATGGAGAAACCTCGAGAATGTAAGCCGGTTCTAGAAAGCAGGGGCATGGAGCGGCCGGAGCAGCCCTGGGCCACCAACCTTTGAGTTTTCTGAGGAGGAAATAAACTTTTATCTCCTGTGAGCCACTGCCTATCTTGAACTATAAGGACCTAGATAACATTTTAGTTAACAAGTAACATTACTCAGGCTTTTTGTTGTTGTTCCGTTTATGGGCTATAAAATGCTTAGGTTCAGGTAAGCTCACAGCAGAGACACAGTAACAGCTGCTTTATGGAATGTCAAATGACAAAAATAACACAATTTAGCAACAAGTTTGAGGTCCTTTATTCAAGAAAAAAAACAGTCCATGGATTGGAGGACTACAGTTCCTCACAAGCAACAGAGCATTCTTCCTGAGAGGTTCTGGGCAAGAGCCAGTCTTACTGAGCATTAGAAGCAGCAATGCCTAAAAGGGCACGAGAGGCTGGGAGGCTGGCTGGGAACTCCGGCATCTCCTTCCAAGGCTAGCAGGTCCTATTTTCTAGGTAAGGTAAGTTAGCCAAAGTGGAGTTGGAGGACTGCCATTTGTATGTGTTAGGGTTCTCTGACAGGTGTTTCCCGTAACTTAGGTTTAGCTTTGTAATGTGGGCTGGTCCAGGGGGCAGCCTCCATTTTCTGGGTCCCAATACATGAATTAACTTTAACAGAAGATTTCAAATATGGACACCTCAGCAGTGGCTCAGTCCGTGAAGCATCTGCCTTCGGCTCAGGTCATGATCCCAGAGTCCTGGGATCGAGCCCCGCATCGGACTCCCTGCTCAGTGGGGAGTCTGCTTCTCCCTCTCCCTCTGCCCCTCACCCCTGCTTGTGTTCTCTCTGTCTCTCTCAAATAAATAAATAAAATCTTTAAAAAAGAAAAGAACATAAATGATACAACAGAAAAGTGTAGCAACAACAGCAAACAAAAATAAAAAAACCAGAAGGCCTAGGAATGAATTCACCAAGATATTTGCCTATTTTAAGACTTAAAAATGGGAAGTTGTGGGAAACACAAGAAATAAATGGAGAAAAACATGAATCGATGTTCTTGGATAGATAGGCTCATCAGAATGTCAATTTTTCCTCAATTAACCTATACATTTCTATGTTTCCAATAAGAATGATGCTGGCAGAAATTTTAAGTGGGGGAATGGGAAACTAGACAAAACTGATTACAAAGTTCACATGGGAGAATAAACAAGAAGGAGAGGCAAGAATTTTTTGAAACAGAAGAGAAATAAGGGGAAACTAGTCCTACCAGACAGTGAAACATACTATAAAGTGACAATCATTAAAACAGACCGGTATAGGTGCAAAAATAGGTAACTGAATAGAATACTCAATAAATGGGTCCAAATATTTACAAGACTAAAGGACATGATTAAAAATGGCATCTCAAATCAATGGGGAAAGATTGATTATTAAAGTAAATGATATGGGAAAAATGGCTAGCTATGTGAAAAAAATAATAAGTTGTATGCCTACCTCACACCTTACACTAAGATAAATTCCTAACATAAAAAACAAAACCATAAAAGCACTTTAATAAACCATGGGATTGGTTTTTGACAAAGGTATCAGGATAGTTCAGTGTGGAAAGAACAGTCTTTCCAACAAATGGTACTGCAACAACCAGGTATCAACCTGCAAAATAATGAAATTTGACGTCTACCTCACACCATATACAAAAATCAACTCAAAATGGATCAAAAACCGAAGTGTTAAGAGTTAAAACTATAAACCTACTAGAAGGAAACATAGGTGTAAATCTTTATTATCTTGGATTAAGCAATGGTTTCTTAAATATGACAGCAAAACAAAAACAACAAAAGAAAAAATAGATAAAATGACATCAAAATTTAAAATCATCTGTGACTGAAAAGACACCATAAAGAAAGTGAAAAGACAATCCACAGAATGGGGTAAAATTTCTGTAAATCACATATCTAATAAGGAACCTGTATCTAGAATATATAAATAACTCTTACAGTTCAATAATAAAAAAACAAATAATTTTCCCAATAGGCAAGGATCTGAACAGATGGTTGTCCAGAGAAAATGTATAAATGGCCAATAAGCACATGAAACCATGCTTAACATCATTAGCTATCAGGGAAATGCAAATCAAAAGGACAAAGAGATACTACTTCACACCCACTAGCACAACTAATATCAAAAAAAGCAGACAATAAAAATGTCAAGGATATGGGGAGAGAGAAACTCTCATACATTCCTGGTGGAAATGTAAAGTGACATGGCTGCTCTAGAAAACAGCCTGTCAGCTCCTCAAACAGTTAAACACACTTACCATATGATCTAGCATTTCTACTCCTGTGTATGTATCCCAAGAGAAATGAAAACACATGTCCGCATAAAATTTGTGCATGAGTGTGCACAGAATTATTCACAATAGCCAAAAGGTAGAAACCACCCCAATGTCCACCAATTGAAAAACTGATAACATGATGTGATATATCCATAGGTGGAATTATTATTCATCAATAAAAAGAAATGAAGTACGGAAAAAAATTAAAATATTATGCTAAGTGAAAGAAGCCAGTCAGAAACAACCACAAATTAGATCATTCTGTTTATACAGAATACGCAGAACCGACATCCGTATGAACAAAAAGTAAATTAGCGGTTGCCTGGGTTGGGAGGCTAGCAAAATGACGAGCAAATTCTAACAAGCACAGGATTTCCTTTTAGGTAACGAAAAAGTCTAGAACAGATTGTGGTGATGGTTGCACACCTCTGTGAATACACAAAAAGTTACTGAACTGTACAGTTTCAATTGGTGAACTGTATGCTATATGAACTATAGATCAATAAAGCTGTTTTTTTTTAAAGAAAAGAAACTACAGGAGACTATACATAATTACATAACTATATAATCTGTGAGTGAGGAAGTCTTAGGAATGGTATGAACTCAGAAGTCACAACAACAAAAAAATATATGGCGATGCCTGGGTGGCTCAGTCGGTTAAGCAGCTGCCTTTGGCCCAGGTCATGATCCCAGGGTCCTGGGATCGAGTCCCACATTGGGCTCCTTTCTCAGCAGGGAACCTGCTTCTTCCTCTCTCTCTCTCTGCTTGTGCTCTTTCTGTCAAATAAATAAAATCTTTAAAAAAGTATGAATAAGTTGATCCATTAATAAAAGGTAGGGATATAAATAAAAATGTTCATAGAAACATCACCATATATAAAGTCAGTGTCAACAACAAAGTGGGAAAAATATTTACAACTCACATTACAAAGAATAATTTCCCTAATAAACAAGAATGCCCTCAAATCAATAATCATCTAAAAGAAAAACTCCATCAACAGACAGAATGCAGAAAAGAAAATATAAATGCTTTTTAAATAACTCAAAAGAGGCTCGAAGTTAGGAATAAAAAGGGCTATCATTTTGTCACCTACAAGATGGTCATATATGAAAAAACCTTCCCACTTTCTTCTATCGGTGAGAGTCTGGCCACCCAGGCGTTCTCAGTCCTTGCTGACGGGAGTGCAATTGGCATCGTGTCCCCGGAGGGCAGGGTGGCACTTCGTCCTTCCAGCAAGCAATCCCGCTCTTGGGAATTTATGGCATGAATATGCCTGGGCACTTGGGAAATCATATGCACAGCAGGTTACCCCTGGGTATAATATTGGTATTAAGCAACAGGATGGAAGCAACCAAACTTCTGTAAGCGGGGAAGCAGTTAAAGAAATTACAGTCTGCTCCTATCATGAAATCCCCTGCATTTGTGAAAAAAGAGAAAACTCTTAGCGTGCTGGCACCTAGCAAGATCTATTGTTACGCGAAGAAAGAAAATACAGAATAGTGATTATGGTCTTTACTATTTGTGCAAAAAAGGAATGGGGTGGGAGGAAATATAAATATGAATTTGATTGAAAATGAATTAGCCTCTAGAGGAATATACAAGAAACCATGAATATTTATTATGACTAGGGAGAGGGCGGGGACAGAGCCTTTTTTTTTTTTAAGCAAATAGCCTTTTGTACCCTTTGATTCCTGTGAATGTCTTTAATATCTTATAAATAAATAAATTTAATACTCTTGCTATTATGCCTGGTCACTGGAGGCCTAGATCCACAGGCATCGAGAGCCTCAGTAAATCACAACAGCAGCAGAGAACCCGCATGAGGTTACGCTCAGGAAATGTGTGCGACACACAGAAGGAACAGGGAGGGATAGGGCAGCCAGACTTAAATACGCATACAGGGTTCCCAATCAAATGTGAACTTTGGATAAATCACATTTTCTTATCATGCAATATTCAGGACATATCTATACTGTATTTTATCAGGCAACTCTAGCTAATCAGAAACACAATTAGTATATGTTCCTCCCAAGAAGAAGGTCTACACACAAAACACTATCAAGGAAAAGAGCCGACACTGACTCTTCACGCACGGAAGTAAAAGCCTGACCCAGTCACTGGGCTGAATCCCCACTGATGTATGCAATCACTTAGTGTAAGCATGAACAGCTTAGGAACAAAAGAAAGAACACAAGGAGTTCCCATCTTTCAAGGGAAAGACTGAGCAAGCCAGTCCGCGGAAAATGAAAAGGGGATGTTTTCACATTTTAATTTTCAACTTTTTAAGTTCAGCAATCCCAATTTCAAAGAGATACAATTACCATGGTTCTCGGCAATATTTTTTCAAAGCCAGCTGACAGCTTGCATCTCAGCTGGAGCTGAGTGTATAGAAAAACTAAAATCCTGTATGTGACAGCCAGAATCCAACACTTCTGATATTCACTTCCTAACAGTCTCGGTTTCTGGGTAAGGTTTGCCCACAGTTATCCATCTCACTGCAATGGAGCTTTGATCCTGGAGGAAGTCACTTCATCAGCTGTCACCCATGAGCTCAGGTGAAGGAAGAACCACCCCAGCGGCCAGTGGCCGGCTTCCCAGGACGGGGATGGACTGGGCTGGATTGCTTACACGTCACACAGGCTGGTTCAGACGATGACAGGAGCTGGTGTTAAAAACGTCTGGACAGAAGCCTCAGGACGGGACAGCGAATTGGTCACACCACCTCTGCGTTTACCCTCCTCCTCCCAGCCTTCTTTCTGACGTCCGGACGTCCGTCAGTCTCCCCGCACTCTCCCCCATGCTGCCAACATCCAGCTCAAAAGCCTGTTCTTCTAAGATGCCTTCCTCAGCTTCCCAAACACAGCCTCCAAGCCGAAGTCATTGCTCCCTCCTCAGATGTCCCAAGGCTACATTATCACCCCAAGTAACACGCTGTATTAAAAATACAATTAACACTATAGAAAGGACTACTTATTTCATCATGTCCCCAACATAGTACACGCATTAGTTTAGTGCTCTAACCCCCCCTCCATTACATTTATCATCCCCATTCCTTAGATGGTGAAACTGAGGCTCAGAAATACTAAGATGTCCAAGAACTGGAACGCAATCCAGGTGTGGCTGATGCCAGAGAATATGTTCTTCCCACTACTGTGTGCTGCCTATGGCTCTCTGCACTGAAAAAAAAGGCAAAGTGAGTTTTCTTCTATGTTAGAAAAGCAATAAATATCTACAACAGAAAACCTAAGCAACTAGGTGTAGCAGAACGAGCTTGCGTTACATGCCAGTCCCTCTCTGTCCCTACTCCTCTCTGCCAAGTGACCTCACAGTGCCATCCCTGGGCATCTCAGAGCCCAGTTTCCACGCATCACATTGTAAACTACAAGGTAGGGACTTAGACTGGTTGCCGTGCTAACCCCAGGAACTGGAAGAGAGGTTAGTACGTGCCAGGAGCTCAGATGTAGTGAATGGATGTATGCATGAATGAATGAATGGTCAATCGCTCCTGGAATAAGTGAGTTTGCATGTCATCCTCCTGCAGGGGCCATACTCATCTTCTCTGTATCGTTCTAATCTAATTCTAATACCGGCAGCACAGTATATGTGCTGCCAAAGCAAGCACTCTCCTTGAATGACAGTTAACTGACTTTAAAATTCAAATTATTATGAATTTTTAACATGAATTTAATTATTCTATGTTAGACGCCTTTTTTACTTTGGTTTTTATTTGCATACATGCAAAATGATATATGTATATTGCAGCACTGTTAATAATAACAAAAGCTTGGAAACAACCCAAATGTCAATGTCAATTGACAGGAGACTAGTTAACAAATTATGTTACCTATGTTGCCTATCCAGGTAATGGAATACTACGCATCTATAAAACAGAATTTTATGAACACACACACATATATAATATCTAGATACTACATGGATACACACACGCATATATACTATATATGCATACATAACATAATATACAATATATATGCACAAATACACATGTAATATATGTACTATGCATATATTACATATAGTACACACTATATATGACATGCATACATAATACATAAATACATGCATACACATACACACATACACACACAAGCATATATATTATACACACACACTGGTATTATTAGATATTTAGATATTAAATGAAGCAAGCAAGCCAGGTCAGTGTCTACAGTACGACACCTTTCTGAAGAAGACTGGATTCCTGCTTGCTTGTATTTGCAAAAAGACATCATGGACGCATATAAAATCAACAAAGTGGCAGATGTGGAGGGTGGGGAAAGGAACTGGAACAGAAAGCAGACGAGGGTGGGAGCAAGACTTCTCACACAGTGTGCTTTTATATACGTTCATTCTAGGTAATGGGATATTACCGCTCCTACTTTTTAAGTTAATCTGTTTTAAAGGCAAGGAGAAGTCCAAAACAGCCTCCCTCCCCATCTCCAAGGTCTACTCTGAAGAACTAACCAGCCACTTTCAACACGTGCAGCTCTACTTTCTGGTACTTGCCTTCACCTTTTAAAATACAGTTCTTAGCATTACTTCTTTTTTTTAATTTTTTAAATTAACATATAATGTATTATTTGTTTCAGGGATACAGGTCTGTGATTCATCAGTCTTACACAATTCACAGTGCTCACCATAGCACATACCCTCCCCGATGTCCATCACCCAGCCACCCCATCCCTCCCACCCCCCTGCGCTCCAGCAACCCGCAGTTTGTTTCCTGAGATTAAGAGTCTCTTATGATTTGTCTCCCTCTCTGGTTTCCTCTTGTTTCATTTTTCCCTCCCTTCCCCTATGATCATCTGTCTTGTTTCTCAAATTCCTCATATCAATGAGATCATATGATACTTGTCTTTCTCTGACTGACTTATTTCACTCAGCATAATACCCTCTAGTTCCATCCACATCGTTGCAAATGGTAAGATTTCATTTTTTGATGGCTGCATAATATTCCATTGTGTATATATACCACCTCTTCTTTATCCATTCATCTGTTGATGGACATCTTGGCTCTTTCCATAGTTTGGCTATTGTGGACATTGCTGCTATAAATATTGGGGTGCACGTGCCCCTTCGGATCACTACATTTGTACCTTTAGGGTAAATACCTAGTAGTGCAATTGCCGGGTCATAGGGTAGCTCTATTTTCAACTGTTTGAGGAACCTCCATACTGTTTTCCAGAGTGGTCTCACCAGCTTGCATTCCCACCAACAGTGTAGGAGGGCTCCCCTTTCTCCACATCCTCGCCAACATCTGTCATTTCCTGACTTGTTAATTCTAGCCATTCTGACGGGTGTGAGGTGGTATCTCATTGAGGTTTTGATTTGGATTTCCCTGATGCTGAGCGATGTTGAGCACTTTTTCATGTGTTTTTTGGCCATTTGGATGTCTTCTTTGCAGAAATGTCTGTTCCTGTCTTCTGCCCATTTCTTGATTAGATCATTTGCTCTTTGGCTGTTGAGTTTGGTAAGTTCTTTACAGATTTTGGATACTAGCCCTTTATCTGATAGGTCATTTGCAAATATCTTCTCCCATTCTGTCGGTTGTCTTTTGGTTTTGTTGACAGTTTCTTTTGTTGTGCAAAAGCTTTTTATCTTGATGGAGTCCCAATAGTTCATTTTTTGCCCTTGCTTCCCTTGTCTTTGGCGATGTTTCTAGGAAGAAGTTGCTGCGGCTGAGGTCGAAGAGGTTGCTGCCTGTGTTCTCCTCAGGAATTTTGATGGATTCTTGTTTCACATTTAGGTCCTTCATCCATTTTGAGTCTATTTTTGTGTGTGGTGTAAGGAAATGGTCCGGTTTCATTCTTCTGCATGTGGCTGTCCAATTTTCCCAACACCATTTGTTGAAGAGACTCTTTTTTCCATTGGACATTCTTTCCTGCTTTGTCGAAGATGAGTTGACCATAGACTTGAGGGTCCATTTCTGGGTTCTCTATTCTGTTCCACTGATCTGTGTGTCTGTTTTTGTGCCAGTACCATACTGTCTTGATGATGACAGCTTAGTAATATCACTCGAAATCTGGAATTGTAATGCCTCCAGCTTTGGTTTTCTTTCTCAACATTCCTCTGGCTATTTGGGGTCTTTCCTGGTTCCATACAAATTTTAGGATTATTTGTTCCATTTCCTTGAAAAAAGTTGACGGTATTTTGATAGGGATTGCATTAAATGTGTAGATTGCTCTAGGTAGCATAGACATTTTCACAATATTTGTTTTCCAATCCATGAGCATGGAACGTTTTTCCATTTCTTTGTGTCTTTCTCAATTTCTTTCATGAGCATTTTATAGTCTTCTGAGTACAGATTCTTTGCCTCTTTGGTTAGATTTATTCCTAGGTATCTTATGGTTTTGGGTGCAACTGTAAGTGTGATCGACTCCTTAATTTCTCTTTCTTCTGTCTTGTTGTTGGTGTGTAGAAATGCAACTGATTTCTGTGCATTGATTTTATATCCTGCCACTTTACTGAATATATGTATGAGTTCTAGCAGTTTTGGGGTGGAGTCTTTTGGGTTTTCCACATAAAGTATCATATCATCTGCAAAGAGTGAGAGTTTGACTTCTTCTTTGCCGATATGGATGCCTTTGATTTCTTTTTGTTGTCTGATTGCTGTGGCTAGGACTTCTTTTTTTTTTTTTTAATTTATTTATTAGAGAGAGAATGAGAGATAGAGAGCACGAGAGGGAAGAGGGTCAGAGGGAGAAGAAGACCCCCTGCCGAGCAGGGAGCCCGATGTGGGACTCGATCCCAGGACTCCAAGATCATGACCTGAGCCGAAGGCAGTCGCTTAACCAACTGAGCCACCCAGGCGCCCCTGTGGCTAGGACTTCTAATACTATGTTGAACAGCAGTGGTGATAGTGGACATCCCTGCCGCATTCCTGACCTTAGGGGGAAAGCTCTCAGTTTTTCCCAATTGAGAATGATATTCACTGTGGGTTTTTCATAGATGGCTTTTATGATATTGAGGTATGTACCCTCCATCCCTACACTCTGAAGAGTTTTAATCAAGAAAGGATGATATACTTTGTCAAATGCTTTTTCTGCATCTCCCCTTCTGTGTGAAGAAAAAATTCTCTCTTAAGAATTGGCAACTACAGGTTTTCATTGCAAGTTTGGTCTCCCAAGAGGAGAAATGAGCTTAAAGTGGCCCTGGGTTGCCGGTGACCACGGGTACCTGGCAGAGGCAATGATAAATCTTTTCTGGAAGAGCTCTCCTTAACTCCCAGAGAGAATCCAGACAAACTTGTACTTAGAATTAAAAATTACAAAACATACAGGCACCCTCAAGAAAGGCAACAGAAAAGACAGGAGGATTAGGCTTCTGTGCTTTTCAGACAACAGAATTCTGACAAACAGAAATAGAAAATAAGATGTTTAAAATGTTTAAGAAAATAAAATCACTAATAAGATGTAAGATTTGTACAACAAAAAGACCCTGACGGATTTGAAAAATAGCCAAGCACAAATTCTAAAAATAAGAAGATATCATCCTTGCTATCAAAAGCTCAATGCGGGGTGTGCCTGGGTGGCTCAGTCAGTTAAGCATTGGACTTCAGCTCGGGTCATGATCTCAGGGTCCTGTGATCCAGCCCTGTGTCGGGCTCCTCACATGGCAGGGAGTCTGCTTGTCCCTCTCTCTCTGCCCCTCCCCCTGCCCCGCTCTGCTCTCTCTCCCTCTCTCAAATAAATAAAATCTTAAAAACAAAAACAAAACAACAACAACAAACCCAAAAGCTCAATGGATAGGGGGCACCTGGCTGGCTCAGTCAGTAGAGCAAGAGACTCTTGATTTCGGGGTCCTGAGTTGCAGCCCCACATCATTAGGTGTAGAGATTACTTAAAAACAACAACAACAACAAAAAAAACCTCAGTAGATGGGTTAACTAGCAGACTAGACTAGGCAATGCTGAAGAATTAACGAACTTAGAAAGTCTTATCTGAGCAAAGACTTAGAAGAGCTAGGAGAATGAATCACGTGGGCATATGAAAGAAGAGGATCCGAATGTAAAGGCTTTAAGGAGGGACCGTGCCCTGTATTCTAGGGACAGCAGGGAAGCCAGCCTGGTGAGAGAAGAGAAAGCCCCAGAGCGTAAGGTTAGGGAGGCGGCGGGAGGCCACTGTAGTTTGGATCAGTATGAGAGACCTCTGACTTGTCCTCTGAAATGGGAAGTGCTGCAGGATTGGATCCCTCGGCTCCCGTGTTGAAGACAGCATAGGGGTCAAGGGCAGCAAGAGAGAGACAAGGTAGTAATCCAGGTGAAGAAGCAGGTCAAGGAAGTAATCCAGGTCGAGGGCAGAGAGAGACAAGGCAGGAGTTCCTGCAGTAATACAGGTGAAGGACGATGTCCTGCAGCAAGGTGTTAGTAAGGTGTTAGTAGTGGAAATGAGCAACTGGAAGAAAGGCGTGGCCAGACCCAAAATAATGTGAGACATCCAACCCAGGTGGAGCCGCTGAGCAGGCCACGGGAGAAAGATGCCCAGAGGGGCGCCTGGGTGGCTCAGTCATTAAGCGTCTGCCTTCAGCTCAGGTCATGGTCCCAGGGTCCTGGGATTGCGCCCCACATCAAGCTTCCTGCTCAGCGGGAAGCCTGCTTCTCCCTCTCCCTCTCCCCCTGCTTGTGTTCCCTCTCTCGCTGTGTCTCTCTCTGTCAAATAAATAAATAAAATCTTAAAAAAAAAAAAAAAAAGAAAGATGCTCAGAGGAGAGAGGAGCTGGAGGATCATGACCATGTAGCTGGTGTTAAAGCCATAAGACTGGTTAGTTTTCATCTTAGTTAGGAAGCTTCCAAAGAGGTGAGCCTGTTCGGTTTTACCCTGAAGGAAATGCTGACCATCCACAACTGTGTTTTGCTTTTCCTATCCTCAACCTATCCCTCAGGACCTCCTAGTCTTACGCCTGTGCAGACGACTTACTGCCTACTGCCAAGTCTCTCTGGTATTTCATTTCACAGCAAGAAATGGAAGCAATATATCAGCCAGAGCTGACACACCGGATGCTGAGAAGCACCGAGTTATGCTCACCTCTCCTCCTAGGGGGTCTCATTCAGGTCCTCCGCAGCCCCTCCCATGACTCCTTTCCTTTAGGTTTCCTTTAGGTTTCTATAAACCCAAGCTTCCAGGAAAGGCACTGGCCATGACCAGTATGGAAGCCCTAAGGTCTTACTCCTTGTGAGGATGCTAGCAATTTCGTAAGGAGATTCCTGGGCACCAAGGGAGCCCCTTGCAGATGGAGGAGGTATGGGAGATGTGTGGGGCACAGGTACTTGTCTTAGGTTCTCTAATCACAGCTACCACTTAGCACCACCTCTGTTATCATCCAAGCTTGAGAGAACCAGGCTGCTGCAGTAACAGACCAAATACCCAGGGGTTCATGGTTGGAATGAACAGAGGCATGGTTCCATCCTTGCTGTTCAACGTGTCTGATCTCTGTACAGAGGCAGATCCTGGCGGCAAGGATCACGATTATTGCAAGGACTGTCCAGAGACGGCACACAGGCAGCAAATACATTCACACTAATCTTTCTGGGGGGAATCAGCTTCATTAATAGAACTTCGGCAAGCTACTAATGAAAAGAAAACTTTCTAGTTCAAGATGGCAGACTGCACATAGGTCTATTTCCCCTTTCTAATGTTCCCAATAAAAAATAAAAAATACAAAGAGAAGGAGAAGGCAGGCAGGACATTTGAACAGATGGAAGAAAAGGGGAATCTGAGACATAAAGATGAATGACCTGATCTATGAGAAACAGGGCAATGCAGAAGGGGAAACGGTCGAAAGGAAAATGGAAGATGACCCTTAGAAGATAAATGGAAAAACCCTGTCACTCAGAATCCATTTGCACAGCTTCATACATCCCTTCACAGAGTAGAGAAGGAAATGTAAAGATTATGTTGCCCAGACGTCCTTGCACTTAGGATTCTGAATGCCATTTAGAACCACTGAGATACACTCAAGTGAGATTTGGAAGTTGGAAGTGAAGCCATGGCCCCCTCCCGATTTCCCTCAATGCGGAAGGAACAGTGAACCAGTGGGGGTTTGCCACCTGGTCCTGACCTACTCAAAGTTGTGCTCAGCCTTGAGACCTGAACAGTGCAGCCTCCTGTAACGAGTCCTGTTTTCCTTTTACATCTCTCTCAAATTGTCCACCGAGGAGAGTCAGAATAAAAATAGCGCTTTCCAGAGAAATGATGAAGTTACCATGTCAACCTCATACCGTATACAAAATAAATCTTAGATGAATTACAGACCTAACTGTGAAACACAAAGTTTTAAGATTAAAAGAAAATATAACAGAAATATCTTTATAACCTCTCATTAGGAATAGCTTTATTAACAAGACCCAAAAAGCAAAAAGTGTAAAGAATATATAAATGATTGTATAAAAATTTGTTCATTCCCAGATACCTATTGATTCCTCAACTTGATAAACATAATCTATGAAGACTCATCACTAACATCATATTTAATGGTGAGAGACCTTTCCTCCAAGATCAGGAACGAGACTGGGATGTCTGCTCTCCCTACTTCGACTCCACATTGTACTGGAGATTCTAGGTGGGACATTAGTAAGAAAGGAAAATAAAAGCATCCAGATTAGAAAGAAAGAAATAACAATATTTCTGTTTGCAGATGACACAATATCACATACAGAAAATCCTAACAGGTCTATGAAAATATTGTTAGAGTTCAGCAAGGTTGCAAGATAGAAGATCAATATATAACTCAATTGTATTTCTATAGCAATGAACAAGAAAAAGTAAAATTCAGAAGCATCATAATGAATGTAATGAATATAATGAATAAATATTTGGTAATAAATTTAATAAAGTGTAAAATTTGTACAGTGAAAACTACAAAGTATTTTAAAGAAATTAAAGAACATCTAAATGAATGGAAAGATAACCTATTTTATGGTTTGGAATACTGAATATGTTTAAGATAGCAATATTCCCCAAACACAATTCCTGTCAAAATCACAACTGTCTTTTTTGCAAAAATTGATTATAACATTCATACAGAAATACAAGGTACCCAGAATAGCCACAAAAATCTGGGGGAAAAAAAGAACAAGGTTGAAGGATTCACACTTCCCGATTTCAAAACTTACTACAAAGCTACAGTAATCAGGACTATATGGCATGGGCATAAAGACAAAGAGATTAATGGGATAGAATTGAAAATCCAGAAATAAACCTTTACATTTCTGATCAGCTAATATTCAACAAAGGTGGAACAATTCAATAAGGAAAGAATAGTTTTGGGGCGCCTGGGTGGCTCGGTCATTGTTTCTGCCTTCGGCTCAGGTCAGGATCCCAGGGTCCTGGGATCGAGCCCCGCTCCGCGGGAAGCCTGCTTCTCCCTCTCCCACTCCCCCTGCTTGTGTTCCCTCTCTCGCTGTCGCTCTCTCTGTCAAATAAATAAATAAAAATTTAAAAAAAGGAAAGAATAGTTTTTTTCAATAAATAGTGCTGGGAAAACTGGATAGCCACAAGCAAAAGAATGAAGTTGGACCCCTGCCTCACACCATATACAAAAATTAACTTGAAATGAATCGAAGGCCAAAATTATAAAAGTGAAACCTATAAAACTCTTGGAAGAAAAGATATATATATATATATCTTTGTGATCTTGGATTAGGCAATGGTTTCTTAGGTATGGTACCAAAGGCACATATAATAAAAAGAAAACCAGACAAAACAGACTTCACTAAACTTGTAAACATTTATGTTTCAAACCATGCTATCGAGAACATGAACACACAACTGAAAGATGGCAGGAAATATTTATGGACCATATATTTGATAAAGGACTTCTACCCAGAATTACAACTCGAAAATAAAAAGACAAATAGCCCAGTTAAAAAAAATGGGTGCAGGATCTGAATAGACAACCTCCAAAGAAGATACACAATTGACCAAAGAGCACATGAAAAGATGCTCAACATTGTTGGTCATTAGAGAAATGCAAACCCAAATTACAATGAGATACCCTTTCACACCCACCAAGATGGCTATCATCAAATATCTCTAGTAAACAAATCTGGAAGATGTGAAGAGATTGGAGCCCTTGTACATTGCTGGCAAGGATTTAAAATGGTACAGCCTCTCAGGAAAACAGTTTGGGCCCTTCCTCAAATGGTTAAGCAGAGTTACTAATTCCATTCCTAGGTATGGAATTGGCAATACATGTCCACACAAAAACCTGTACAGGAACATTCATAGTAGCATTATTCACAGCAGCCAGAAAGCAGAAATAACCCAAGTGTGCACCAACTTAAGAATGGATAAACGGGGTACGTGGGTGACTCAGTCGGTTAAGCAGCTGACTCTTGGTTTGGGCTTAGGTCATGATCTCAGGGTCATGAGACTGAGTCCCACGTGGGGCTCTGCACTCAGCATGGAGTCTGCTCCAGATCCTCTCTCTCTCTCTCTCTCTCTCTCTCCCCCTGGTCTGCCCCTCCCCCTGCTCGCAGGCGCACTCTCTTAGACAAATAAAATCTTAAAAAAAGAATGGATAAACACAGTGTGGATTACAGCGGTATATCCATACAATGGGATGCTGCTGGCAATAAAGAGACGAGAGGTACGTGCTGCAACAGGGATGCAACCTAACAACACCGTGTCAAGTGAAAAAAGCCAGTCACAAAAGGCCTCATACATATTGTATGATCCTATTTATACGAAGTGTCCAGAATAGGCAAATCCATAAAAACAGATAGTAAATTAGTGGTGCCAGGGACTGACAGGAAGGATTGCTTAGTGGGTATGAGGTGAAGAAGATTTCTGAAATTAGACAGGGTGAGGTGTGTATACCTGTGAATATACTAAAAACTACTTAATTATATAAAAGAGTGAATTTTGTGGTATGTAAATGATATCTCAATACAGTTGTTATTTAAAAAAAAGTGTACTGGGGGCACCGGGTGGCTCAGTTGGTTAAATGTCTGCTGTCGGCTCAGGTCATGATCCAGGTGGCCTGGGATCGCAGAGTCAGGCTCCCAGCTCAGCGGGGAGTCTGCTTCTCCCTCTCCCTCTGCCACTACCCCCTGCTTGTGCTTTCTTTCTGTCAAATAAGATCTCTAAAAAAAATAAAATTTTAAGTGTATTGAGCACCTACATATGCAAGGCAGTATTCTAGGTTCTTCCCTTGGGGAGCTTATATTCCAGTGGGAGGCCCAGATAAAGTGTGTCCCAAGATACATAAAAAGTTTGCAGGTTGGCACTATGAATTGTACAAGACTGATGAATCACGGATCTGTACCTCTGAAACAAATAATGCAATATATGTTAAGAAAAAAAAAGAAGAAGAAGATAGCAGGAGGGGAAGAATGAAGGGGAGTAAGTCGGAGGGGGAGACGAACCATGAGAGACGATGGACTCTGAAAAACAGACTGAGGGTTCTAGAGGGGAGGGGGGTGGGGGGATGGGTTAGCCTGGTGATGGGTATTAAAGAGGGCACGTTCTGCGTGGAGCACTGGGTGTTATGCACAAACAATGAACCATGGAACACTACATCAAAAACTAATGATGTAATGCATGGTGATTAACATAACAATAAAAAATTATTTTAAAAAACGATTATGGCCAAATTCCAAAAAAAAAAAAAAAGTTTGCAGGTTGGACTGTGCAATTAGTCTTGGTAAAGTGTGTAGAATTATAGAGAAAAAGAGAGGTTCTAGGAGGAAAAAAAGAGGTTCTAGGAGGCTTCTGAGATATGAGTTTGATTTTCAGGAAGGCAATAAAGGGGATTTCTAGAAATTGCAGATTGAGATCTGGATACCAAACTCCAGGACACTGTAGAGTGAGACACTGAACAGATCATTCATGAGCACTTCAGAAAGGAAGCAATGACCAATTCCTAAGTGTGGTCTTTCACAGTAGGACAGGCGAGTGGAACTCGATTGTTTTTCTCTTCCTTCTACTTTTCTGCTCTAAATTTTCTATAATGATAACAGTAACATATCGTTAGTGACAAAAGAGGACTTTCTCTTCTTTTTAGTTGGCTATTGTTGGGATGCTGTTAGAAAGAAAGAATGCTATAAGCATGACGGGCTGTGACAAGATACCCTCTGTATGCGGTGGGGAAAGGCACCAGGAGATCACTGACAGCTGGAGGTAGTGATTTCCTGCTCAAAATTTCTGCTGAGGATTGAGAGCTCAGTCATAGCCATGGACGGAACCACAGTGAGGATAAATTGGGAGGGAGGGTGGTCGGGTCTGGGTGAACATATTTATTTCCCTCCCACCTTCCTTCCTTCCTAAACAGATCAGGATGAAGGAGTGAATGACACAGGGAGGGGTCCACAGCAAAGAGCCTTCCTAAATCATGAGCTGTGGCCCTGGCAGAATTAAGAAACCAACAGGATGGGGCACCTGGGTGGCTCAGTTGTTAAGCGTCTGCCTTTGGCTCAGGTCATGATCCCAGCGTCCTGGGATCAAGTCCTGCATCAGGCTCCCTGCTCAACAGGGAGTCTGCTTCTCCCTAGCCCTCTGCCTCTCCCCCAGCTTGTGCTCCCTTTCTCTGTCAAATTTTAAAAAAATTATATAAAACTGTCTGAAAAACTATTAGTTAATGCCCACAGATGATCTGGAAGAGGAACATTTAATTGTGTGGGTCATTTATATTCATTATTCAAAAAGTATTAAAGACTACAAATAACAGCATAAAAGTTCACCAGAAGAGTGGGGAAAAAAAGTGCTAGAAGAAATCAGTAATGACTGTAGAACATAAGCAATGAAAATATGTAAATAAATTAGTGGAGTTTTGCCTTTATAAAGTCTAACTTGTTCTAGAGGAAGCACTGGTTGGAAATGTCATGTATTTTCACTTTTTATTTTTTTACTTTCAATGCAAAAATTTTTCAAACTAACCCTCTGTTTTCCTGTCTCCTAGCCTCAAAGTTCTCTTCTTTAAACTGCTTTAATTTCAATACGTCGTATTTGATTCATATAAAAGTCATGAAACGTAAAATCATCCTGCAGGTTGTCATTAAAAGCCTGGCCAAGGTCCAGAATGCCTTCCCCATTTCTATGTCCCCACTAGGTACTCTTCAAAGTACTTATTTATTTAATATGATCCTTGCATTTTACCGTCTGTGTTAGTTTCCTGGGGCTGCTATAACAAAGTCCAACAAACTAGGTGCCTTAAAGCAAGAGAAATCCATCCTGTCACAGTTCTAGAGGACAGAAGTCCACAATCAAGATGTCAGCGGGGCTGTGCTCCCTCGGAGACTGGGCACAACCCTTCCTGGTGCTGGCTGGCAGTCCGTCCCATCCCTTGGCTTGTGGAGACAACCCTCCGGCTCTGCCTCTGCTGTCCTGTGGTGTCCTCCCTGTGTGCCCCTACGTCCACACCTCCCTCTTACAAGCACATCAGTCCTATGGATTAAGGGCCCACGTTGCTGACCTCGTCTTAACTCGATGATATCTGCAAAGGCTCTGTTTCCAAATAAGGTCACATTCCACAGGTAGAGAGGTTAGGACTTCACCCTATCTTTGGGTGGTGAGGGGAGACAGTCCAACCCGGAACACCACTCTTTGTCCTTTTCAAAAGATGGGCTTTCTGGAATTTGCCCCCTTATCCTAACCATGGAGTGCCAAGAACAGAGAGCATTTTCCAAGTGTAGGGGGGAAAAAGCCAAATATCTCACAGTGAGAAGAAAGAGTAATTCTGGCCTTCGGATACTGGGGTTTTCTTTCATCTCTGCAGGTCAACTGACAACCAAGGTGGCATCCTTGACAAAGGAGCTTGGAACATGTGAAACATCTGTTCCAGAATATGGATCCTTTGTCCCTGAGCTAAAATTTTGATCCAGGGGCACCTGGGTGGCTCAGTCTTTAAGCGTCTGCCTTCGGCTCAGGTCAGGATCCCAGGGTCCTGGGATCGAGCCCCACATCGGGCTCCCTGCTCGGCGGGAAGCCTGCTTCTCCCTCTCCCACGCCCCCTGCTTGTGTTCCCTCTCTCGCTGTGTCTCTCTCTGTCAAATAAATAAATAAAATCTTTAAAAAAATAATAATAGAAGTCCAATGCACTAAAAAAATAAAAAATAACAAAAAATAATAATAAAAATAAAATTTTTGATCCAGGGAATAAGTATGATTTTTAAAAATTACATATTGCAAAACCCCGAAGAGGTATACCATAGAACTGGCTTTTCTTGGTTGTATGTGTGTCTGTGAGCTCTCCCCAGACGGAGGCTTTAAACAGCATAACAAAAATGTGCACTGAAAAAGTTATAATCAAATCATACTAACGAATGACTGTTTTCTTCTTTTAGGTTCTCCTTCCATTTATTCAATATGTGTACATTTACGTTACAAAAACTATCATCTGACCTTAATACAGTTCTTATTTTCATTTACTCGTCTGTCAGAAAAATGACTCTTCGTTGTTACATTCTGCATAACTATTCTTTTTTTTTTTTGTTATTTTGCAACGGTTCCACTGAGGTGATTATTATAATTTACTTCACCATCTCCTTACTGCTCAACAATTAACAGTGTTTCTGATTTTTGACTTATATAAATAATGCTAGAGTGAAATGCTTCTGCAGGCTCAGAAAAAAAGCCAGCGCAGGTGTCCTCCCTGAGGGAAAGGAAAACTGCCCCAAGGGGCCTTATCTTAGAGACCCGCATGCATCTGCTGACCAGCATCTTCCTGCAGGCTCAGGCTGTACCAATCGCTTGTCCTTTGTGTGGTTTACTGACTAACAAAGCTAAGGCGGCAAACTCCTGCTTTTCAGAACTAGCAAGCTCAAACAACACAGGGCTGCGTTTCTATTTCCACTTAGCCGCTGAGGCAGTCCGGGATGTTCTCTTCTTTCTATGATGCCTCCTCCAGGACTTCGCAGTCACTATGACAAAAAATGTCTGCAGAGGCAGGCTTCACCTTCAGGGGTGACCTCGGGCCGGGGGTACATCATCTAAACATCTCGGAGTCAAGGAGTCAAAGAAACTAGTGCTAGAAGGGAACTTGGTGATTTCCTGCTGTTTTGGGGCGTGACTGGATAAAGCAGATACAACGGTTCAAAGGACAGACAGACAACATTTAGAGATAGGGTATACGCTGGGAGGAAGAAAAGGTAAAAAGACAGTTACACTTATATTTATTTGTGCATCGATCGGCCAACTGCTAGAGTATTTTCCCATCTTTTCTAAACTGCTGCAAAATTAAGACACTGCCTCTTGGCCCTCACACCATAAGTAACACCAGTTTTATATTCCTGGAGACACTGCTCCTACATTTAGAAGAAAAATTACAGCAGGTAAAACCTTGAGTGCACTTCATGGGGCTTTAAATAATCTCCCTAATTATGGGAATAGCTTAGTTCTCAATTGGCTCAGCACTTTTATTTCTCCCTAAATTCAATTCTTACCTAATGGGGTCATCACAGCTACCTAAGTAAATGCTTTGTCCTGTGCTATAATAATTAAATTAGCACCTCTCGAACACCCAGCAAGGGCAGGCCGGCGAGTGTGCAGGGAAGCCCCATCAGTACTAGGTGATAGCCAGGTCCCGGGGCTCAGAGCTTGGTGTGTCAATGAAAGCGAATCTGCTTTGTGTCAAATTCTGAACACAGCTGGTGATTACTGTAGGGTCCAAGGGCGGGCTGCCCCCAAATGTGCCACTCTGTCATATTGATTATTCTGAATAAAAGTTACTTAAAAGACAGCCTGTATAACCAGGACACACAGACCTTTCTCCATCCCCCTGAAAGCAGGAAATAAATCTCCCATGTGAAAGGTCCCCTCCCTGTACCAGGAGGTAAGGAGACATCCTTAGTACCAGAGATGGGAAATTTAGAGCCTAGAAGACTGTATAAACACCTCTTGTTACTGTTTACTAATTTACTACCCCAGCCCAAATTCTGTTTAGAATTCCTTACTAATCAAAGCTTCCAAAGTTAAGTTTTCTTTGTCCTATCAATTTCTGAAAGATTTACTGTCTCTTTGTCTAAAATGTATAAAAACTACCTGCCTTGGTCATTTCTTTAGGTCTCAGTTTCATCATTGGGCCTCCATGTACACATGTAATAAAACTTGGATTTTTTTTCCTCCTGTTAATCTGTCTCTTGTCAATTTATTTTTTTAATTCTTTTTTAAAATACTTTATTTATTTATTCATGAGAGACAGAGGGAGAGAGAGGGAGAGAGAAGCAGAGGGAGAAGCAGGCTCCCAAGGAGCAGGGAGCCTGATGCGGGACTCGATCCCAGGACCCTGGGATCATGACCTGAGCCGAAGGCAGATGCTTAACCATCTGAGCCACCCAGGCGCCCTGTCTCTTGTCAATTTAATTTTTAGTCTAGCTGGAAGATCTTGAAGGATAGAGAAGAATTTTTCCTTCTCTTTTGTTACTAAACTTCTGATTCTGGCAAGCCATTCATCAACTCGGAGACTGTTCAGTCTTTCAATTCTATTTATCAGCAGGCCTGTGATCAACTAGCCAAAAAGTTTTCCTTTAGAATTTAACTTTCTGGGGGCACCCGGCTGGCTCAGTTGGTGGAGCATGTGACTCGATCTCAGGGTCATGAGTTTGAGCCCCACGTTGGGTAAGATTACTTAAAAATACAATCTCAAAAAAAGAAAAGAAAAGAATTTAACTTCCTGGCATTAAGTAAATAATTTGTTCACTTATTCCCTATGGTAACAAAGGAAAAAAAAGTAGAATATTGTCAGCTATTAACCTATCCTTCTAACAACAAGGAAATAAATGGTTTGTAATATTTATCATCACCATCATCAATATAACAGCTATTCATAATAGTGCTTATATTCACAAGGTAATGTTACATACTTCATATCATCTGAGCCTCCTAATAACAGTCTGAGAGGTAAGAGATTGTGATCCTCAACAGGTGCACAGAGTATTCCGGCTGAATTGGCTAAACTTCTGTGGCTCACCACTCAGGAGTCAGTTTCCAATTTCTCCAAAACAAGCCTCGAAGTTTTTAACAGGTAGGGAACATCCTCACCGGCAAACGAAGGAGATGGAAGGAGATCTAGACAATACGTTCAGCTAGGGGCCGAGCCAAGAACGTAAAAACTTGGCAATGTTTCAGTACCATATTCTACGCTCTAACTTTCTCCACTGGAAGCTGATAAAGTAAAGTAAGTTATAGAAAAGTGAACACAGAGGATTCCCCAGGACTTTACTGGCAACAGAGATAATGCCTTACAATTACAGTATAAAATGATACCCTATTAGGAGATCAAACAGATTTAAGGGAAACACGATCCAGCCAGCGTTGGGTTTTAAACACAGGAAGGGCAGTGGTGTGGAATGGGGAGGGAGCAGATTCTGTGGGGGGCCCCCAAGGGCAGATCAGGGAACAAGGGGGAGAAAATACAGGCAGAGAAAAAAGACCGCCCATTCCACCTGTCGGCTTTCTAAGAATCATACCGGTGAAATGGTGAGATGTTTCTGCGTCATTAAATCCACCGCATTAGTGAAAGAAACATGGACATTAGGGTTAGTACAACCAGGCCAGTGACGACCGACCAGCAAACTTCTTAGAAGCAGGTGCATCCCTGCGCAGCAGACAAATACACAGCTTGACGGGCACAAACACGTGAGCGCCTGTTCCCAGGCACGGCCCGAAGCATGACAAAGATGTGACAGAGGCTCAGTCTCTTTTTCAACACAATTACAAAGACCGTACTGAGAGAGATGACCAAAGAGATGAGTAAGTGTGGGTAAGACGTGGTTCAAAGACGACAGGGTGTGAGGTTCAGAAACAAATGGAGTATGAATTAAAACTCAGCAGAATGCTGTCAAGTACTTAATAGGATTCATTTGCAAAAAAATAAAGAGGCAAAACTATATAAGGATATTTGGGGAATTAGAAGAAAAAGCAAAAGTAGATTCTAATACTCATTATAGAACAAAAACTATCTAAAATATAAGAACTAAAATGACATTTTATTATGGCTTACTCTATAGCAAACTAGGAGCAAAAAAAAAAAAAAAAACCCGAACAAACAAAAAAAAAAACCCAAAAACAATGGAATAGGAATTGTGACATAATACTATCATGACAACTGTATGTTACTCATGAGGAGGAAGATTTACCAGAATGTTCAAAAGACTAACAAAATAATTAATGTCAATAGTGAAAAAAATGAAGGAGAAGGAGGGAAAACAATCTGGTTTCAAATGCAGGGGCAAAAGTAAGTTGGGACAGTTAAGGAATTAGACACTATGAAAGACAAGGCAAAATATTCAAAATATTCAAAAATATTCAAGTTCCAAGGAATTAAAAAGTGTTCTCCAAAAAGCATTAATTTAACACCTGTTCTGAATGAACTCGGTGCTAAATGTTGGAAATACACAAACAAGGCGGGTTTGCCGGGGACTGGCCTGGCCGACCAGCCTGGGGACCCCTCCTTCCAACAGAGGAATGGCCAGGCAGGACACAACACACTGCTCCAAGCCACATGAGTTCTAGAACACGAGGTCTTGTTTTATCTGCGGCAGTCTCTTTTTCTGGGGGATAGTCCGTGTTCTAGAGAAGTGGTAATCCACAAAGGATGATAAAAGATGTACAAGTAATCTTACCAGACCTGCCAAAACCAAAGAAGGAGCATCACAGCGAAGATTAAGGCACAAGGTTGACTGTGGCCCTGCGTGCAGTCAGGAAAACAGTCAGGTAGACAAACTGTAATCAGCAAGGGTGACAGGCAAATTCTGAGGCAGCCTCGTGACACGCATCCGGGGGTGTTGCCCCCGTGATTATGTTAGGATTCCCAGCAAAGATACTTTTGCAGATATAATGAAGGTTACTAATCAGTTGGCTCGAAGACAGGGAGACTGTCAGAATAATCTGGACCTATCATTAGAGCCCTTTAAAAGAGTTCTCTCCCTCTAACAGAAAGGGAAGTCAGAGAGAAGATACGGAGCATGACAGAAACATTCTGTTGCTGGGCCTGATGATGAAGGGAGCGATCTGGAAAGAACCTGAGAGCTGCCTCTAGGAGCCAGGCTGGGACAGCTGTCAGGGAAGGGGGCTCTCGGTCCTAGAGGTGCAAGGCACGGGCTTCTGCCAAGAGCCTGAATGTGCTGGGAGCACAGTCTTCCCCACAGCCTCCAGAGGAGAAGGCACTCAGCAGATAAGCTGATGTGGGTCTAGGGAGACCCTCATTCATGCTAATACATGGGTGTTATTTTAAGCCCCTGAGTTTGTGGCATTTTGCTATTGTTATAGCAAACTAGTGCAGCAAGAAAGATAGTGGACATCCACTGACATCATGAAATACTATGGAGAGCCTCACAGATGCCACTGCAGCCTAGACAGACTAATGAACAGGGGCTAGAAGAAAGCAGAAGCATCCCATGGTGAGATGGAAAGCAACCTGGGACTGCCCAGGCATGCCTCTTCCTGGGGACTCTGTGTTGGGAGTTTTAGCTCTGTTCCCTTCCAAATGACCTTCGTAGAATGATGTTAGCTGTTGGAAAGGACCTTTCCAGGACCTTCCATATCCAGGCTAACCGGAGTATCTGCATATACAACAACAACAAATCTTTTTTATTAACACATGGATAAACTTCTAGGCAGAAGCAATGCAAAATCTGTCTCTCTCTCTAAAATAGATAAATGAATCTTTAAAAAAAAAAAAGGGAGAATGGTCAACTGAGTGGAAGAAGACTAGGATAATAAGGTCAAAAAGTTTCTCCAGATTTGGGAAAAGCAGGTTCAGCGTAAGTGGATAGAAAAGCCCAATGCAAGAGGGTGAAGACGAGCTAGTCAGCAGAGACGCATAAACACATATGACAGGGACTGGGGACCTCAGTCCTATGATGAGAGAAGTCTTTTACTCCAACAAAACGTGAGGCATGTGACACCTAGAATTTGGAGGTTTCGTAGCTTTAGGACAAGGAGGCTGAAGATACTGAACTAACAGAAAATATTTCAACCTCCTGATAAGTACAAATACACTTGAGAGAGATGGTAAAGATAACAGTTCTTTTAAAGGTAAGACATCTCCAGAAGTTATTCTGAAAAAATTTTAAAGACAGACAAGTACGTCATATTGACCAGAAGACCGTGCGGTTATACATCTTCTACTTCAGTTTAATGACAAAAGCCAAAAAAATGGTAAGGTATGCTGATAGTCACAATCCTAGAACAGTAGGATCATCATCATCCTAGAAAGGACCAATCTGTACCTCCTCACCTCATGAAGAAACACACTGCAAAATGTAATACATAAAATTTGTGGGTGGCAACACCGGAGTTAATTTTTTAATTTCCCCTTGATTCTCATAATTCTGGTGCTTTAAATTATGGCATGGAACAACCCCATCTTTAAAAATTCATGTTGAGGTCTGAATTATGCCCTTACTCTAGCTACACTGCTTAAATTAAATAGATGTTTACTAGAATCCCTTGCTTTTTTTGAACTTCAGGAAAAGCATGTGCAGCTGGTTGGACATAGAAAAACTTTTCAACAGCTAACATAATTCTACCAAGGTCATTTGGAAGGGAACAGAGCTAAAACTCCAACACTGTATCTTTATCTACCTGTGTATTATTTCTTTAAGAAGCTTTGCTCTGAGGGGCACCTGGGTGGCTTAGTCGTTAAGCGTCTGCCTTCGGCTCAGGTCATGATCCCAGGGTCCTGGGATCGAGCCCCGCGTCGGGCTCCCTGCTCCGCGGGAAGCCTGCTTCTCCCTCTCCCACTCTCCCTGCTTGTGTTCCCTCTCTCACTGTCTTTCTCTCTGTCAAATAAATAAAAATCTTAAAAAAAAAAAAAAAGAAGCTTTGCTCTGAAACTCAAACATCCATTGTTAAAAGACTCTGAAAAATGACGCAAAAGTAGATGTTATTATGGCCTAAGCCTTTGTACCACTTAGTAGAAATAAAATAATTTCTCACTACCGAATTCACATGAATAGTGTCTAAAAATACAGATTTTTAAAAAACAAACAGAACAAGAACCTACTAATTACTCTAGGCCTACTAAAGCAAAACTCCTTCCTTCTGGTATTACTTATCTGGAATTACATGCCTTTAGGATTGTGATTATATTTAGCCTTGTTGTTTTGTTGTTATAACAATACTGCAAAGAAAAATTATGCATTTTATGATGGTTTGACACTATCAGTCAGAACAAGCTTTTGTCACATCAAAACAATTCTTAGTGCCAAGTTATTTTGAAGACAGAAAATACTTCCTAAAAAGAAAACTTATTTCAAGAAAGATAATGACTTTTATTGATGTGTTACTGCATGCCAGGCAGGGAGCAAAGTGCTCCTATCGGTATTACTTTATTTAACTCTTAGAGGAATTCTATCAAGTAGGTCCTATTATTACCCCTATTTTACAGATAAAGAAACTGAGGCTTAGAGGGAATAGGGAATTTGCCAAATGTGACACAGCTACAAACTGGCAGGTCCACGCCCAAACCCAGACCACCTGACCTGGCAATCTACATCAAGTGTCCCCCAACGTGAAAGAGTCGTGCCTGGTTCTACGTATTTATTTAAAGAGAATGCGTCTTCTCTGCTTGGCTAGAAAAAAATTAAGTCAAGAAAATTTGACAGCAAATCTATTCTTTTACATTAATAAGTTACTGAAGCTCTCTTTTGACTACTTTTAATACGTAAAGATTTTGGCTGAATTATTTTTGTTTTTCTGAAGGAAAATTAAGTCCCCTCATGGCAAGGTGTGATTAGTCTACTGTGGTTCTAAAAAGTCTTGATATATGTTCACATCTCTTTTTCAAATTACAGAGGAATTCATCTTTCTCTATGACTCCTACATCTGTGACTGAATTATCTCCAGTTTTCCTCATTTATATGAAAAGTGATGTAAAATAATAAAAACAAAATAAAATATTGTATTTGCCATAACTTCAGTGGTCTCCATGATTGTGCTCTTCTTATCATAAACAGTTTGAAGTGTTCAGACAGTGAACATGCATTTCAGGAATAAAGGAATAAATACTAAGGTTCACCTCAGAAATCCTTGTTTTTTGAGAAGGAGGGTTGTCTACAATTTGCTTTTTCTATTACCAGAAACATCATTCAACTTCTTTACGTAAGCACTCTTTAAACCACTAACATTTAACCCACAAACAAAAATGTTCAGATAAAGAAACCAGCAATAAAAATGGGCATGGGTATGTATATCATATTGTTTTCTCTTTCCATATAATTAAGAGAAAGTATGATGGAAAGAATGATGACTCTCCTAATGTCAGGCCGATGCTCTTGGTTAATAATATCTTGATTAATAGCCATTCCGTGGAGCCAGTTCAAAGGGAAAGAGAGAAAAGCCATGCAGAGGTTTTAAGCTTCAGATTACGGTGAGGTATAGAGTCAAAAAGGAATTTAGCAGATGATAGCAAGTATCACATCAATATTACTAAACGAAGTTTAAAGGACGCGATTCCACAGGTCTAAGAAATGCAATTCACGAGGCTGGGGAAAGATGTGATGTCCCCGACCCCACCCTACTCAGACGCCACCCATCAGCGCAGCCACCGGGAGCAGGCTCCTGCCGAGATGTCCAGCACAGCCTGCGGAAACTCACCTCCCGAACTCAGGGCGTCGGGATGGTTTGTCTTCGGCACGGCCTGGCTCCCTGCCGCCCTCGCTTCGCATCACCCGGCCCGCGGGCTGCAGGCGACGCGCACACCAGCCGGCCCCAGTCGGCGCGCCCAGCCTCACCTGCCGTCGCACCTGCTCCGGGCCGGCGCCATCCGCCCGCCGGGCGCACTGGCACGCGCGCGCGCCGCCGCCGCCGCCTCACAGGAGGGGCCGCCCCGCCGAGGGAAGCCCGCGCCTGCCCTCCCCGGGACAGAGCGCCGGAGCAGCGACTCCGGTTCAAACCCGGCACCCGGCACCCGGCACCCGGCGGAGGCGACCGCGGCGCGCTTACCTCCCGCAGCGAACGCGAGCCCGGCCGCCGCTCCGGCGCCCCGCCTGCGCCCAGCAGCAGGGTCCGCGGGGGGCAGCAGCTGTGAGACGACGCCGCCACAGCTCGGGACCCCCGCCCGGCCCCCGCAGCAGCTTCCGCGGGAGCTGGGGAAGCGCGCGCCCGTGATTCAGCGCCTTTTCGTCGCGCGGTTACCACGGCGACGCGCGCGCACGCGCCCCTAGCGAGGGGCGGGTCGCGGTCCCTGGCCAGCTCGCTGCTCCCAGGCGCGGGGCACCTAGCAGAAAGCTTTTGGGTGGGAGGGCGGCCTGTATGCCCACCCCTTCTCCTTCGCCAACCGCTTCCCTGTCACCATGATCCTAGACGGCCTGGGGGATAAGCCCCCTTTCATAGGCCCGGGCCAGAGAGGTTCGAGGAAGCCAAGAGCGCACCACCTGGGTTAAAGACCCTTCGCGCATGTGTACCCCGAAGCGAAGGTACCCCACATGCACAGGCCCCCCTCCTCCCGCGGGAGCCTCTTTGGGCCTTACTATGTCTTGAGCACGTGCTACTTTATGACTTAAGTTTGCGGGGGCTGGATGGGGCTCCGTCAGCTCCATGCGTTTTAAGTTAACTAGGTGCCCAACATATTTAGACTACATTTGCGTCTATGGGAAGGTGATGATCTGAACCACAGAAAAGTCACGAGGAAGCCTCTTTCTTGCATTTATTGTTTTCTTACCATAAAGATGCTCAAGCATCTAGGTATGGTAACATAGGGCAGAAAAAGAAGCCAGGGCAGAAAAAGAAGCCAGGGCATTCCTCGAGCATTCCTAGCACATTCCCCATGACTGGGAAACATACAGCACTGAGCCACACGGACCCGATGAGCAAGCCCCTACTAGGCTTCTCGATGGCTGCGGATAGGCCTTGGACGACTTACATAATCTTGCTAAACCTGTTTCCTCAATTATAAAATGGAGATAATAGCACTCATATAGGACGATTGTGGGAATTAAATAATGAACACTGAAAGAAAAACCTGTCCAGGACTGAAAGAATGGAAATCAGATTGGACCAAAAAGAAAAAAAACAACCCTGCCATTGATCAGGCTGGGAAGACACAGATGAAGCCAGAAGCAAGGTAAGAGGAAATACTGTTTCTCTCCCAGTCATGCAATCAGGATGACTTCCCCAGATGTCAGAAGAACCTTAAGAAACTCACCTCTTAAATTCACACCATAAATGACTTAACAATCCTCTCTGTAGGTGACTATTGCTTTCTTACCCCAGACGCCCCCCCCCTTGCTTTGCTATTCCCACCCAGACTGGTGATGGCCGGTTGCTACACTCTCCTCTGCTCACGAAAGAACCCAATCTCTAGTTAACCCCTTTCTTTGCCAATCTGCCTCTGAAACAATAACCAACAGGTGCCAATTTCTGATCCCAAGACCTTCACAGAATCCTTCAATGGGAACCCACACCTTACAAAAGGTACTTCCCTTTCTCCTCTCACCTGGCATTCCACAATACCCTGAATGCCCTCTCATTGCACCAACAAATCTTAGACAACAGGCTTGTTCCCAAAGATCTTTAATACACGCGGGCTTAGCCCAGAATGCTCAACTTTTAACATCTTTTTAAATCAGTGCCATTACAATGAACACCTATTTTGATACACATATAAATTTAGAATCTATTTTGGTACTGCATGAAAATGTTAGTCTGCCTCCCTAGGACACTAATGCTAGGACCCTATCCACTTCTCATCCAAAATTAATGGGCATTTATTGAGCTCTTGCTACATGTCAGAGACTATAATAAATATTAAGGGTAAAAGTATGTATCCTTAATACAGCTTTTCTGACTTTGCTCTTGTTTATATGCTGTTGGTTGGGATATTTGTCTTACCAAACTGTACAAGAAAGACCGGAATTACTCTATTTTGAAGGTGGGAGAAACCGAGGTCTAGCAAGCTTCAAGTATATTCCACACCAGGGGCAAAGAGCTGTTTAGCCTATTGAAACAAATACAAGATTCTGAGTCGGCATTTCCCCAAGGGAAGTAAGGTACTCAGAGCTACTATACTGGAAAAATTTGAGAGCCAAAGTAAAAAAATTCAAGATATTGAAAATTAATAGCTTCTTAATTCTTGCATTTGTTGGGAATGGTGTAGGGGTGCCTGTCGATTGAGCGTCCCACTCTTGATCTCAGCTCCGGTGTCGACCTCAGGGTTGGGAGTTCAAGACCCTCATGGAACTCCATGCTGGGTGTGGAGCCTACTTTAAAAAAACTTGTGGGGCAATTGGCTGGCTCAGTCAGAGGAGTGTGCAACTCTTGATCTTGGGTTTGTGAGTTCAAGCCCCACACTGGGTATAGAGATTATTTAAAAATAAATAAGTAAACTTTTTAAAAAAATGAATTGTTCCTATTCACATCAGTCAAAAATGATTTCTTAGAAATTTGTCATTATAAACAGTAAATGGGAAAGTATTTCACTTGAATGCTGAGTCATAGAAATGATGCTCCTGGGGCGCCTGGGTGGCTCAGTTGGTTAAGCATCTGCCTTCAGCTCAGGTCATGATCCCAGGGTCCTGGGATTGAGCCCCATGTCGGGCTCCCTGCTCAGCGGGGAGTCAGCTTCTCCCTCTCCTCCCCGCTTGTGCTCTCTCTCGCTATCTTTGTCACTATCTCTCTCAAATAAATAAAATCTTAAAAAAAATGCTTTCAAGGTTTTCAATTTGATAATTATTTAATCTAATACACAGTACTACATATTCTATTTTTTATAATTAGCCTTTCACTCATCTAATTTTTTTTTATAATGTGATATAAGGTATGGTTCTTTCAACAATTATTCTTCCAAGTGAATAAGCAATTTATGCCAAAAACATCCTTTTCCTATATAAATGAACTATTGCCTCCATAATGTATGCTATTAGCATTCTCATTTGAAATGATTAAGTATAAACAAATCTCCTTTCCATTGTCACTACAAAGGGAATATTATATATAAATTCAGCTTGTCTTTTTTTAGGTGTTTTTGCTGTTAATTTTGACACCCCTGATGAAAATGAGGCTCTGTGACTTCTCATTCTAATTATTCCCCCTGGCTTTCCTTTTTTACAGTGAGGTTGTCAGTGTATGCTTGGTAGTTCTTGGTGGGTTGAGAAGCTTCACAGATGAGGTTTTCTTCCTCACAAAGGTGAGTAGCAGCAGTGGGCCAGAAACAGGAAGCAGGTAAAAACTTCAATCCCATCATGGGCACAAAAGCATACTAAAACAAACTATAAACAAGTAAAATTCTTTATTTAAAGTACATTTCTTTTATGGGGAGGAAAGTTTCTTTAAAGCACGTTTAAAAAGTGCTCCTTATCCCTCTCCTGTAAAATAATTCAATTTTATAAGAAGTAAAACTAAAAGGCTAGTCCTCTTTAAACATTTATTTTTCTCTTAGGAAAAAAGCCCAGCGCAGCTAGAACACCAACCTTAATCATTATCAAGACTAATTTTGCCTCTGTTGGCAACATGAACAGCGACATGTTGACAAACATGAATTTTAAAAAGTAAAGGAATTTCAAATCAAAAGATTTCATTTATAGTTTACCAATCATGTACTGTTAGCTGACAAAAATAAAGTCTGCTATAGGATAGTTGCCATCTACTTAAATGTACATAATCATGGCTTTTTTCATTTAAGATTACCTGAATTAAAAGATTCAATTCCCCCAAACACAATAACCTCTTATTTTCATTTTTAAAGATTTACTTAAAGTATAAACTATTTGGTGCCTGATTTTAAAAATAAAATATAAAGGCTAGCCCAGGGACAACGTGGCCCTGCTTGAGAACCAGCCGGCAGCTCTGAGCAGTATCAGGAGCTCTGACGGTCTTGGTGGCCTTGATAAGAAGTCTCATATTCTGTATGCTTTAGTTTAAATAAACATCAATATTTAGTTCTGAAATTTGAGTACACAATCCACAAAATAAAAATCACAGTAGTGTTTTCTCCTGTTACAATGATGTAGTATATCAATTCCTCCATATAACCTACCTTTCCAGACAGGTGAAAATTACATTTGCAAAAATCCAGAACAAAATTACTCAGAAGATAGAAAACTCTTATTTGGAAAGCCCTTCACAAGATTACATCAAGGTTGCACAGAAGACCCCAGTGATCACTAGGAAATCTACCACAGTCCAGTTTTTCCAACCCGAGGAGGTCCAAACTTTGGGGAACGATATGGCCACTTTCTGCTGCTGTCCTGAAAAATATTCGATCAAAACGAAGCTTACAAGCAGCAGATATTCCAAGATTAGAGTTCATCTGTGTATCCCACGTATACTGGCAATGCTTAGGTTTGCCCAAGAACTCCCAGACATCCAAAATGTTGCTGGGTAAACCACCACATTGGGTGACCTGAAATGAAAAAGAAAACTCTTTAAGATTCAGTCCTTTTTCTCCTGAACTAAAAAACGTTTCCTATTATGTCTAAGTGCATCATTTCAAATCAGAATGTCACAAATTACTGCCCCAAAGCAAGACTATGTATTAATATTAAATATATTATGAAAGGTATTTTGCTGTATGGTAATAAGTAGTTAATATAAAAATACCTAAACAGCCAGAGAGGTCTGGAATTTGCCCTTCTCTTCTGCCATAAACAGATTCCTAACTCTGGGTAGCCGATAAAACTTAGAAGGCTGGAAACTCACAGCCTCTGTTATTGCTATTAGTTTTTGAAAAATGAACACAAGTGAAAGGTAGGCAAAACTGTTACTCTATTTTAGTCTATGTATACAATTTATGTGATTGACTAAGGTCAACTGCCTTCAGTTTCATTTGAAATTTAATATCAAATCCTCCTCCCTCTTCACACTCCAGGATTTAAAAAACATTTTACTGTGGTAAAATACAGGCATACTTCCTTTTATTGCACTCCACAGACACTGTGTTTTCTCCAAGTTGAAGGTTTGTGACACCGCTGCATTGAGCAAGTCTACTGGTGCAATTGTCCCAACAGCATTTGCTCACTTCGTGTCTCTGTGTCACATTTCAGTAATCCTTACATTTCAAACTTTCTTATTATTTCTGTATTGGTTACAGTGATCTGTGATCAGGATCTTTGATGTTACTATTGTACTTGTGCCCATATGACAGTGAACTTAATGTTGTGTGTTCTGACTGCTCCACTGAGCAGTTTTTCTCTTAGGAAAAAAGCCCAATGCAGCTTTTCCCTCTTCTCTCCCTCTCCGTGCCTTGAGACACAATACTGAAATTGAGTCACTTGTCTCCCACTTTAAATCGAAAGCTAGAAATTAAGCTTAAAGAGTAATGTATATCTAAAGCCAAGATAGGCCAAATTGTAGGCCTCTTGCCCTAAGCAGTTAGCCAAATTGTGAATACAAAGGAGAAGTTCTTGAAGGAAATTAAAACTGCCATTCTGGTAAACACATACATAGTGAAACAGCATTACTGTTGATACAGAGAAAGTTCGAGTGGCCTAGATAGAAGATCACACCAGGCACAACATTCCCTTAGGCCAAAGCCTCATCCAGAGCAAGGCCCTAACTCTCAATTCTGTGAAGGCTGAGAGGTGAGGAAGCTGCAGAAGGGAAGTCTGAAGCCAGCAGAGGTTGGTTCTGAGGTTTAAGGAAAGAAACCATGTCTGTAACACAGAAGTGCTAGGTGAAGCAGCAAGTGCTGATGGAGAAGCTAGAGCAAGTTCTCCAGAAGACCGAGCTGGGAGAGTTAATGAAGGTGTCTGCAACAGCACAACAGATTGTCAATGTAGATGAAGCAGCCTTCTATTGGAAGATGCCATCTAGGACTTTTACAGCTAGAGAGGTCAGTGCCTGGCTTTGGAGCTTCAGAGGACAGGCTGACTGTTTTAGGGGCTAACACAGCTGCAGACTTGAAGTTGAAGCCAATGCTCAGTCCCCATTCCAAAAATCCGAGGGCCCTTCAGAATGATACTAACTCTGTATGGAATTGTTCAATCACTGCATTTTACACCTGAAACTAATATAA
This sequence comes from Eumetopias jubatus, assembly GCF_037043125.1. NCBI lineage: Eukaryota > Metazoa > Chordata > Mammalia > Carnivora > Otariidae > Eumetopias > Eumetopias jubatus. The sequence goes on from NW_028274812.1 coordinate 144,587,362, forward strand.
CACTGTATGTTAACTGTACTGGAATTAAAATAAAAGCTTAATAATAAAAAAGGATTATGCTAAATCTACTCTGTGTTCTACAAGTGGAACAACAAAGCCCAGATGACAGCACACCTGTTTACAGTATGACTGACTATTTTAGGCCCACTGTTGAGACCTACTGCTCAGGAAAACAAAACAAAAAACTCCTTTCAAAATGTTACTGTTCACTGACAATGCACCTGCTCATTGTCAAGAGCTGGTGGAGATGGACAATGAGATGAATGTTGTCTTCACGCCTGCTGACAGATCATTCACTATGTAGCCCATGAAGCAAGGAGTCATTTCCACTTTCAAGTCTTATTATTTAAGAAGTACATTTCATAAAACTATAGCTGCCGTATATAGTGATTCCTCTGATGGATCTGGGTAAAATCAATTGAAAACCTTCTGGAAAGGATTCAACATTCTAGATGCCATTCAGAACATTCATGATTCATGGCAAGAGATCAAAATATCAACGTGAACAGGAGTTTGGAAGAAGGTGACTCCCAACCCTTGTGGATGACTTCGAGGGGTTCAGGAGTTCAGTGGAGGGAGTCACTGCAGATGTGGTAGAAACAGCAAGAGAACTAGAACTAGTGGAGCCTAAAGATGAGACTGACTTGCTACAATCTGATGATAAAACTTGAAATGATGAGGAGTTGCTTCTTATGGATGAGCAAAGAAAGTGGTTTCTTGAGATGAAATCAACTGGTGAAAACTGTTGAAATGACAACAAAGGATTTAGAATATTATGTAAACTTAGTTGATAAAGCAGTGGCAGGGTTTCAAAGAATTGACTCCAGTTTTGAAAGAAGTTCTACTGTGGGTAAAATGCTATCAAAAGGCATTGCACAGTACAGAGAAATTAGGAAAGCAAGAGTCAAATCAATGCAACAAACTTCACTGTCTTATTTCAAGAAATGGCTACAGCCATCCCAACCTTCAGCAACCACCACCCTGATCAACATTAAGGCAAGACCCTCTACCAGCAAAAAAGTTTGTAACTGGCTGAAAACTCAGATGATGGTTAGCATTTTTAGCAATAAAGTATTTTTTAATTAAGGTATGTACATTGCTTTTTTAGACATAATGCCAGTGCATACTTTAAATAGACTCCAGTAGTATAAACATGATTTTATATGCAGTGGGAAACTAAAAAATTCATTTGACTTGTTTTATTATAATTGCACCTTATTACAGTAGTCTGGAACTGAACCTGCAATACTTCTGAGGTATGCCTGTATATGTAACATAAAAGTTAGCACAGTTCTATGGCAGTAAGTACATCCATGTAACTGTGCAGCCATCACCACCATCCGTCTCTAGAACCTTTTCATTTTCCCAAACTGAAACTCTGTACCCAATAAATACTAACTGCCCCTTCCATCCTCCCCTAGCTCCTGGTAACCACCATTATACTCTCCATCTATATGAATCTGACTACTTCAGGAAACTCATAGGAGGAGTCGTAAAATATTTGTCCTTCTGTAACTGGCTTATTTCACTTAGCGTAATGTCCAGGGTTTGTCCATATTGTAGCATGTTGTATTTCCTTCCTTTTTAAGGCTGAATGATACTCCATTGCACGCATATACATTTTGTTTATCCATTCATCTGTCAATGGTCACTTTGGTTGCTTCCATGTTTTAGCTATTGTGAATAATGCTGCTGTGAACACAGGTGCACAGATACCTCTTCAAGACCCTGCTTTTCTTTGTTTTGGTATACACCCCAGAAGTGGAACTGCTGGACCATATGGAAACTGGAGGAATCACCACACAATTTTCCACAGCAGCTATACCATTTGGTATTCCCATCAGCACTGCACAAGGGCTCTAATCCAAATCCTCGCAAATGCTTGTTATTTTCTGGTATTTTGCTAATATTGATGCTAACAGATGCAAAGTAGTATCTCATGATGGCTTTGATTTACATTTCTCTAATGACTAGTGACGCTGAACATCTTCTCTTGTACTTATTGGCCATCTGTATTTCTTCTTTGGAAAAATGTCTATTTAAGCCTTTTGCTCATTTTTAAATCAGGTGGTTTCTTTATTGTAGAAATTCTTCAGATAACATCAATATCATATTAATTATATTACTCACTTGTCATCTATAGGATTTGCAAATATTTTTTCCATTCCATGAGCTGCCTTTTCATTCTGTGATCATGCTGCCCCTTGATGCACAAAAGTTTTTCACTGTGATACAGTTCATCTTATCTTTTTTTTTTCTCTTGTTGTCTATGCTTTTGGTGTCACATCCAAGAAGTTGTTGCCAAATCCAACGTCATGAAGCTTTTCCCCTTTTTCTTTTTATCGTTTTAGCTTTTACTTATAATAGGTCATTGATCTATTTTGAATAAACTTTTATATAGAGTATAAAGCCAGGATGCAACTCTGTTTTTTTGCATGTGAATTATCGAGTTTTCCCAACACCATTTGTTGAAAAACAGGACTTCTCTTTTAAGCAGGTCAGTTAGTCAACCAGGTACCACAAAACAGCTACCATGAAGTTACTGATTTGCAAACAGTCCAATAGTTAGACTTTTAAAAAAATGATCTGTGTACAAGGGCACAAAATCACAAAGAGAAGCAGAGCACCACTTTATTTAGGATACTGCCTTCACTTCTGAGGTCCTGACAGGCTTTCATTTCTCATTTCACTTCTTCCTCTACTCCTGGAGCTTATGACAGTGAAATGAACGTTTCAATTCACTTCTAATCTGATGTGAGTTCAGCCAGAGCTGGGGGAAAAGGCAAGGCCAGCTTACCATTTATTATGATCTAAGTCTACAGATCCTGAAAAATCCCAGTGCGTCTCAAATGAACTAAGGGGAGAGAGACTTTGTTTCAGTCCCGGAGATGGCAGTACCAGGAAAAGGGGGTAAAAAAAAAAAAAAAAAAAAAAGCTAAAAAAAGAAAACTCAGAAGAGAGGTAGGGACAATTGTGATGGCCAAATCTTTCTGTTCTTTTCACTTTGCCACTTGAGATACTGCAAATAAACTTAAATCTTTTCTTAACTCTTTCTTTATACCCCTCTTTTTAATCAACATATATTGTGTTGACTGTTTCAGATGCAGTATTTCTGTTTTCCCCCAATAACGTAAGCGTTCCTCCTGCTTCCACTTCCCCAGTGCCAGGCCTACAGCACAGGCCAAGTATTTACTGAATTGCATCTGCAAGGTCACTTACACATAACAGCTTTGGTCAAAAGAAACCTAAATTAGTTTCCACAGCAATAATCTGCCCACAAGCACAGAACTGACTTTGTCACTCACTTCATGATCCCTTAAATTTGTATCTCCTGCAAATATAACTGTAGCTGACTCTGGAGCCTCTTGCATTTTCTTTAAAACCATTTTTAACTGATTCATTCGTTCCTTAGCATGCCCTCTGGTGCTCTCCAAATGAGAAGTCATAAGGCAAAGTTCATTTCCCGACACACTTGCCTGCAACAGGATAAACAGTTATAGTTGTTAAAATTCACCAACCACTATTGCTGAAATTTGATAACAGAATCAACCGATTACAATTGATTGGTATATATTTACCAAAGCAAAACTACATAATCAGCACTGTGCTCATATTTCTAGGTCAAGGTGTAACATGATAATCCTGCTCCCAAAGACTACTTAGCAAACACCCACTACTACTTCAAGACCTACCTCAAATGTCATCTCCACTGGAGTCCTTCCCCAATGTCCCCAGGCAATCAGTGGCTCCCTCCGCTATATTCCTATAGCATTTTAAAGTTCCCTTCACTGAATTACAGCATAATTATTTCTCTCCTACAAAGTCATGAGTCATTTGAAAGCAAAGATGGTTCTTTTATTTTCTGCTATTACCAAGAGCCTGGCACATAGGTACTCAAAAGAAGTCAGTTAAATGAATGAGAATCATTTACCATTTAGCAGTTAAGATACTAAAAATGCAGGATCTATTAATTATTTAAACTAACTGCCTGCAGAATCAAGTCCAGATTCTTTCACACTGGGCATTCATGACCTTCCGTAATTTGGATCCAACCTACTTTACCAACTTCTTGTCACACTACTCCTTTTCATGCCCCCTATACCCAACTGAATATAATGTTCGTTTATACGTATATATGTCCTTTCTCATATACCTTTACATATATACACACATCCTGCAATATACAATCTGCCAAAGTTTGCTCATGGTGGTTCTGCCACCTGGACTCTTCTTAATGCCTACATCTTACGTATTTTTCAGGGCTCAATTCAAATACAAATTCCCTCATCAAACTTTCACTAAACAACCTAGCTAATCTCATCACAAGAAAACAATTTTGTGACCGTGTATGTTAACTGGTGATCATTTTGCAACATATACAAATATCCAATCATTGCATTGTACATCTGAAAGTATATACTGTTGTGCCAATTATACCTCAATTAAAACAACAACAACAACAATCTAGCTAAAAGTTACCTCTAAACTTCCATGGCACATCATTACACCTCCTCCAGGGGCATTTATGCCTTTCCTTTATTTTAGTTACTATATACTACAATCTCTCCCTTGCCAACCTATAAGCTCTAGGAGAGGAAGATCTTTTGATTCATTCTTGTAAGCCTCACGAGTATAACAGAGTACCATATGCAATGCATTTAGGAAAAAAAAAAAACATTTTAGGAAGCAAATGTGAACTGTTAGTAAATTCTTGAGTATTCTTAGGAAGATACCTAATGGATCAGGATTTTATGTTTACAAATTTGTATTGAAATTTGTGTAAAAACTTAATTTACAATGTTCTTTAAGACTATTTAAAAGAATGTTGGAGACAAAATTTTCTCTAATGGCAATTAAAAAAAAAAAAGATACCACAATGGAACTATAAGAAACAATTCAATCTTTAAAAAAAAAATCAATTTAAAAAAATTACTTACATACACACACAAAAGGTTTCTCATCATTTTTGTATTTGGAAAAGGGATAATCTCTTGGCTTTTAAATTTCACTCTCGATTTCTTCAACATTATAGCTGTGAAATATCCTTCGTCACGACCTTCAAATGTTTGTGGAAAAGAATTTAGGCTGAGAAGTCAAGAGTATTTTGAGTTTATCACAAGTTCCCCTACTGAAGGTTTTGTAACAGTACAGATACTTAAATGGAGCTGAATCTTTAAAGTAAACTATTATTTCAAAATAGGTGAAGACAGCCAGCCAACTGAGTCCCTATGTTTACGCCCCCCCCAAATGTAGCTGGATATATCGAAGAAATATAAAAATAAAAAAGAATTCACATAAGTGCCAAAAATGGTTAATGCCAATATCAAGCAAGAAAATGTGAGAAATTTCTGAAAGGAAAGATGAGACTTACACTGAGCCAAACTAACATGCATTTACTTCTCACCATGCAAGCACCAGAAAAATTACAGTAAATGAATAAAAAATCTAGAAATGTATAAAATCATAAGAGAAAAGAAGTAGAGGGGCAGTGAATAAAAGCTTCCAACTGTTTTTCAGAAAACAAACTAGCTGAAGAAGTGGAAAGTGATTTACTGGAGCAGAGGGAAACCAGGAAAGGAGGAAAGGGGGAGAAGGAAGAAACAAGGGAAGGAAAGGGAGGGCTAAGGAGGACAGTAGGTGGGCTAGAAAAATGGCAGTGTGCAAGCAGGTGGGGGGGGGTGAGTGGGACAGAGGAGGAAAGGAGAGAGGGAAAGAATTTTCCAGAACTGAAGGTCACACTCCTCCAGTTTGAAAGTTCCTACACAATACAATGGGGGAAAAAAAAGACCCAATAAAACGAGGAAGGAAACCAAGTTGGAGGAATAGCATGGTATTCAGAAAACAGAAATCTAAAACAGAAAAGAGTCAAAAAGAATCCCCAAAGAATGCAGAAAAGTTGTCCCACAAAGACAGAAAGAAAAACAGAAACAAGAGATTACCTTCTCCTTAGCAACTGAGAATTTATTATAAATCAAAATTAAAATCACATACTATGTAAAAGTGAAAGTCAAAGAAAACACGAGATTTAGCCAACTATTATGGAATGTAGCCAGTGTGTGGTACATTAAATGCATTCAGTAAAAACAAAATAGATAGAAAGTCAAAAAACTATTCAGGGCAAAAAGCTAGGAAAAAACCCAAAATCAATTAAAAGGAATAAAAACAGACTTTTAGAAAAAGTATAACCAAAATGCACTTATCACACTTAAAATTTTTAATAAATTAATTTCACTAAAAAATTACTCCAGGTCTCAAAATTTTGGCTAAAAATTTACATTTTTCCTGGAAAAACCATCCATTTCCAATACTTTTCACATATATTAAACTGTAAAACATATTCTCCTATGGTTTTTCTAGTATCCTGTGTCTGGCTTACTTTTCTCAAACTTTTTTTATTTTTGCTTTTTCTGGTGTGTGCTCCTGTAGGCTAACCTTGATTTATCTCTTTCATTGACTGTTTTTCAAAGACAAAGACAATAACAGGAAAATTGTTACCTGTAATAATCTCATAACTACTTGCTCTCTTCTTTAGGTAGCTACAATACGGGGGAATAACTTCCTGTAGGAATATCACATCTGGGCTGTACCTAATTCAAAATACCAATTTAAAATAAATCCCAGGTATACTATTTCATTTGCTGACACCTAGATTAGCAAAATACCACAACATAAAAGAAACACAAAATTACTGCCCCCTAGAGCACCTAATATTCAATGTTTATACTGATATCTGATAACTATAAAATAAGATCTGTGCTATTTTACAAATAATGTAAAGATCAAATTAAGTAAGAAAAACGTACATCATAACACTTTAAAAGTAAAAAGAACTGGAATCACGGACTACGGAAATCAGTATATGGAGAGCCTACAAGGGTCCCATCCTCCATTAGATTGCCTTACAAATTGTCAGTCCTCGTGGAACAGTTAACCATGATGAGGAAACTGAGCTGCAGAGAACTCCGGTGGTTCACAAGGGATTACAGAAGGTCATAGAGCCAGTGTGTAGCAGACACAGACCATTCTGATAATTTTACTTTCAGAGCAATAATTACATACAAAGTTTCTTAAGTGAAACAGTACCAGAAAGCATCTAACAAAAATTAGTGTTCCCTCCCCACCTCCTCCACACTCTTGCTCTCAGAGGCAATCACTCTCCATTCTTTTACATGTTTCTTCTGAGAGCTAGATTTTGAACTCAGATCGGATTCCAAAGCTCATGATCTTGACCGTTACTCTCTTTGTAGATAAGTAAGCCACGTTATCATGCTACCATTGTACCTAAGTAATAATACTTACAAAGTTAGATAGGAACACACCCCTTGAGCCCTCTCTCGCAGACTGTTTAGGTCCAATCCATCAACATTCCAGGTAATGAAAGAGAACACGCTGCCATCTTCTTGCTGATTCCCTTCAGATGTACTGGCTTTAGAACTAATGGAATCAGTTGTCTCCTCATTCGTTAGGTCAACACTGGCAAGATTACAATGAAGCACAACTCTGCAAATCATCTCTGAACTGATTAATTTTAAATTATTTTCTAACTATTTGTACTCATCTTACAGATAAATAAATTTTAAAAGAACTCTGAAAGTATCTGCCTATAGAAGAGCAGAAGTCATACAACTAAGGAAAGATAGATTCTTACCGTGTTATCCAAATGTTTGCTCACTTACATAGTTAGAGCCAACTCAATATCCCTCAAAGACATGGGTCAGTCACTAAAATGATTTTGTAAACTATGACCTGAAATTAGACTATGTAGTGTAAGATTTCCATTTTGGATTCACTTTAAATCATATGTGAAATGTATGAAACATACGAAATAAAATCTCATTGTGAGTAACAGCTGCAATTTGTCAGCCCCCTCACTGAAAGGTGAAGTGGCTTGGTCATATGAAACTTCGCAGCTTTCACTCAAGCCTTTTTGAACATTCTCTCCTGAGAGATCACCTAAGAGGTCTGACTACCCTGAGACTACCACGCTGGAGGGCCCACACGCACAAGCTCCAGTCCACGGTCCTGACACCACCTCACACCATCCCCACCGAGGCACAGGTATTTGAGTGGAGGGACAAACCATTATTAAAAGGTGACTGCCAAGCAGTTATATACCATACATAAATTTAAGAAATAGGTTTTTATATTTATAACTTTAATAAATTTAATGTCAATATTTTAATTTTTTAATTAAAAAATTTTATTGAGATATAATTGACATATAACATTATATTCATTTCAGGCACAATATAACGATTTAGTATTTGTAAACACCGTGAAGTGACCACCACAATAAATCTAGTTAACTTATTATTTTAACTTATTTTGAAATAAAATCAGACTTTCAGTAAAACAGTAAAAAGATTTCTTTTCCCCATTCACCCACATAAATGTTAACATTTCATGTAACATTTACTTGCTTTGCTCTTTTTATTCTGAAATGTGTGCATAAATACCTTTGTATGTATTTCTTAGAAACAAGGACAGGCTTACCTGTATACCCAGCATTACTGAACATCAGAAAGTTATCACTTATACAACATTATTATATAATTTTAAGACCTATTCAAATTTTGCCAACTGTGTCACAAACGTTCCAGTTTACAATTCTGGGATGGGGGACTCCTAACGGTCCTCCCTTCCACCATTACTCAGCTGGATTCAGATTTTTTCTGTGGGACTATTTCAGGGAATCCACTTCCTCTGTTTCCATTTCTTTCTTTCTTTCTTTCTTTTTTAAAGATTTTAATTTTAGTTAGGCTCTACACCCAACATGGGGCTTGAACTTACAGCCCCAACATCAAAAGTGGCATGCTCTCCCAACTGAGCCAGCCAGGCACCCCCTGCACATACTTTTTTTTTTTAAGTAGGCTCCACCCTCAAAATAGTGAGGGCTTGAACTCACCACCCTGCATCAAGACCCTCTGTTCCAATTTCTTTACTGGTTACAATCTAGGTTGCAGCTGACAGAAAATAACTCAGGTTCCTATGAGCAAAATAGAGGAATTTAGAAGAAACAGAAGCATGTCACAGAGCCAGGTATGGGAATGCAGCTATCCCTGAGGAAATGCAATCAAGGCTTTCTCTTGATCTGACTCCACTGACTCAACTTCCCTCGGCTTCATTCTCCTTCTGCAGACCACCATTCTCAGCTTTCCCCACAAATACTAGGTTAGCATGTGACCATTCCAGCTCCACAGGAAGATTCGGACTGAACTCTTCCTCCCAGTCTGGAAATCTCAGGAGAGAGGATCTGACTGGCCAGCTTGAGCTAGGCCAATACCACAACATGGGAGGCAGAGCTCTATCACTGCAGATGGGGGGACGATTCCCCCAATAAGGGCTAGTCAGGGAAGGGAGCCTGATGGAAGGATCCGATTACATCTGTAAACTGGTGCAGCTGAAAGATCATAGAGAGAAAAGTGTCTTCACTGCGAACCGTTAACTCTACAGGTTGCCCATATATCTGGGAGAACTTTATATACATTTATTGAGAGCTTCTTATATGCCAAATATTGTACTAGACTTCGGGAAATTAACAATGTATAAAACAGATACTGACTTCACCAAATGGGTAGTTTAATGGGAGACAGAAAATATTAAACAGCAATTACAACCTAAACTAAGTTACTATGACTGGGATCATGCAGGATGCTCTAAGATTACCTACAAGGGGAAACCTACCCAGACTTGAGAGATCGAGGAAAGCTGCTCGGGAGGTAAGTCCTGTCTAAGATGGGCCTTATATGACTTCGCACGGAAAGAGTCGAACAAAAGGTTCTAGGCAAAGGTAATAAATGACGTGGGAAACAAAGGCAAAAGAAAAGTTAAGTTTCCTTACTACCTACAGCCCACTGACAAGTCCTTGAAACAGGCAGCGTGACCTTCCTCTAGGAACTCAGCTGCGTTGATGTTAATACTTTGCTAAGGTCAAAAGTCAATTTCAGCCAAACCCCCCAGGATCCTGTAAGTCAACTTCAACATACAAAAATACCCTTGGAAACTTCCTCTATCTCTACCATCCTCCCCAAAGCTACGTGTTGGCAATCGTCGTCCCCCAAGCACAGGACCCACCGATATTCATCTGAAGGGTCTCACGACTGAGTTCTTACTAGACGGTAACAAATGACCTTTTCCTAACAATAGCGAGCCCCCTCAAGGTCCTGGAAACCTTGCTTCCAAAACACCTTGGAGGCTCGCGCTGTCCCTAGGCCCCTCCCACCCTGAAAGCATATACCGGGCCACTGCTCTTCCTGCCCAGGGGTCCTGTGCCCGTGCTGTAATAAAACCACCTTTTTTGAACCAAAGACGGCTCAAGAATTCTTTCTTGGGCGCCTGGGGGGCTCAGTCCGCTCCGGGGCTGCCTTGCGCTCAGGTCAGGAGCTCAGCATCCTGGGATCCACCCCCGCACCTGGCTCTCCGCTCAGCAGGGAGCCTGCTTCCCCCTCTGCCCCTCCCAGCGCTCATGCTTGCGCGCGCTCGCTCGCGCTCTGGAATAAATAAAATCTTAAAAAAAAAAAAAAGAAGACTTCTTGCTTGGTCGCGGGCTCCAAGCCCCAACCATTTCTACATCAGTAAGTATATCTTTACAAAGGATGCAAGGCAAGAGAACACGCCCACTGGAGAAAGCGAAAGTTGGATGCCCCGTAACAACCTGCGAGGCAGGAGGGAGAGGGTGAGGGGCACCAACCCGGGAAGGTGGCCAGGCCGCCGGGGGGAGTAAGGCCGCTGGGCCGCGCGAGCAGCGCGCACACCACCACGCTGTCCGCCGCAGGGAGGGAATGAATGAACAGCCCGGGAAGCCGGGGACTCCCCGGGTCCCGCTCTTCCACAGCGACGCGGCCTCCCTCCTTCAGCCCGAAGCGCCCACGTCCTTCCTCTGACGCGGCAGAGCGGTCTCCCTCCCGGACGGCGGCGCGCGCGGAGAAGCCCCCAGCCCCGCGCCTCCGCCCGGCCCGCGCGCCTCCTCACCAGGACTCGGGCCCCGCCGCCGCGCGAGGACGGCTCTCCGCCGCGCTCTCCTGCTCGGGCGGCTCGAAGAAGGAGTTCAGCGCTCTCTGAAAAACACACAACAGCCGTGAGACCTGGGCGCCCCCCCGCCCGAGGTAAAGAGGCGGAAGAGAGCGGCGAAGCCTACTTCCATCTCCCAGTCGTTCTCGGCCAGGTAGCACTGAGCCACGGAGGCGTCGCACCTCGCAACCGAAGCGAACTCCACGCACAGAAGTCGCCGCTTCTTCACCTCGGGCTCGCCCTCCGGCCGCTCCGCCTCCGAGCTGCCCGGCCTTTCCATCGCCTCGCCCCGGGGCCCACCGCGCCCCTCACCCGGGCGGGAGGGCCGACGCTCGGATCTGCGCAGGCGCCCGGCGCACCCTTCTCAACCGCCCGGCTGGAAACGCGCCCCGCCCCCGGAGGGCGATAGGCGTGGCTGCGCCGCGGGAGAGGCGGCCGGGGCGGGGGCGGGGGCGGGGCACACGGCGCGTGCGCGGTCACAACGCGGAGGCGGCGCGACGTCAGAGCGCGAGGCGCTGGGGCGCTGGCGGCGGGGGCCCGAGCGCGGGCGGAGAGGTCGCGGCCTTCCTCGCCCTGCTTGTCCTTTGCTCCTTCGCGGACGTCGGGCCCCCGCCTCCCGGCTCGCCCGGGCTCCCTTCTTGCGTGGTGCCCGGAAGCCGCAGCGGTCCACGATGAGCCTCCTGACACAGAATGTGAGGGAGCTGATGAAGGCGATGACCCGTGTCCCCGGTTTTGATAGAGTTTTGGAAAAGGTATTGCGGTGGAAGCGTTGGCTTCTAAAGAAAGCCCGATGCTGGCTGCGGGTTGCGCTGAATTAGTATCTCTCGCTCGATTCTGTTGGACTGCCCCGGTAAATTCACCTGTGTAGTCATGACCATGTGTCAGGTCAAGCGCATAGTGTATTTCGTGGGAATGTACATATAACTGAGTTCAGATCTGCCTTGATTTACGTTTGGGTTCCTTCCGGATTATACCCACTGCCAGTTGAAAATATGGTCAGTCGAAAGTGCATTTAATACACCTAGCCTGCGTAGCTTCGCCTCGCCTGTGTTGAATGTGCTCGGATCACTTCCTAGCCTACAGTTGGGCAGAATCATCTGACACAACGCCTATTTTGTAAAAAGTGTTGAATATCTCCTGTAGTTCACTGAGTACTGTACTGCAAGTGAAAAAGGAAATGGTTGTATAGGTACAGAATTTTGTTTGTTTTCTTTTTTGTCTTTTGTTTTTAGAGAGAGAGAACGCCAGCGAGCAGGGAGGGGGAGAGGGAGAGAGAGAATCTGAAGCAGGCTACAGGCCCAGTGCAGAGCCCAAGGCAGGGTTCGATCTCACATGAGATGCAGCCTGCCTGGGGCTCTGTGGTCACGACCTGAACCGAAGTGGAGAGTCCGAGGCTCTGTGGTCATGACCTGAACCGAAGTGCAGAGTACGAGGCTTAACCCACTGAGCCACCCAGGCACCCCTAGTTAAAGAATAATTTTAAGTATAGTTGCTTACCCTCCTGCTATAGCCTGGAGCTGGCTGGGACTGCCCAGCATGTCGAGAGCGTGGCACTGTATATGACTAGCTTGGGAAAAGATCGAAATTCAGAATTCGAAGTTTCTGTTGAATGTGTAATGCTGTCACACCATCATAAAGTTGAAAAATCTTAACGTCAAACCGTCATAAGTCAGGGAATGTTTAAATGATTATCAGTTGTGAAGACAATTGCTTGGTTTCAGAGCGGGAAAGGACTTTCGAGTTCGAGTCTTCAGCAAACAGGTAACCGTAGTGCTCTGAGGAAGAGAGTAAGAGACAATGTCTACACTTCAGATGCACTTGCCTGGACGCCTGGGTGGCTCAGTCGTTAAGCGTCTGCCTTCGGCTCAGGTCATGATCCCGGGGTCCTGGGATCGAGCCCCGCGTCGAGCTCCCTGCTCAGAGGGAAGCCTGCTTCTCCCTCTCCCACTCCCCCTGCTTGTGTTCCCTCTCTTGCTCTCTCTTTGTCAAATAAATAAATAAAATCTTTAAAAAATAAATAAAATCTTAAAAAAAAAAGATGCACTTGCAACCTAGAGGATTAGAAAGTAAGTAATTGCAGTAAGGTAGGAAAGCCAAGTTCCAGGTAGAGTGGTGCTACGGAGTCAGGCAGGGTTGGCATCTGTCCACTTGGGTGCATGAACAGACTAGTCCAGATTCCTAGTTTTCAGTGTCTTTGTAGAAATTGTGTTATGTAGGAATCATTTATAAATAAATATGAATAACAGAAGTCCTTGGTTATGTCAGATTTGGAAGACATTAAACAACTTAAGAACTTTTAGGTTTTTTCTAACTACTTTAACGTATGCATGCCTGTTTTCCCTTTTTTTTTCCTTCTTAGAGAGGGAGGGGGGTCAGGGAGAGGCTGAGAGAGAGGGAAAGAGTCCTAATTAAGCAGGCTCCATGCCCAGCACAGAGCCAGATGCGGGATTTGATCTCATAACCCTGAGGTCATGACCTGAGCCGAAATCGAGAGTCAGACGCTTTCCTGACAGAGCCACCCAGGCACCCCTGCTTGTTTTCTTTCTGATTAGGAAAGAGTATTGGGAAATTGCCAATATGTAATTTAAAAGTGGAGTTTAAACACAGACCAACTGCTGTCATTTGTAGGAAGAATATAGGCCATTGGACCAAAGTTTTCCTCCTGGAAACAACATTTGGGCTATATTTTCAACATGTAACTAACTTCCCCTAATTATATCCAAGGGCTTTTGTGAAAAACATAGGAAATAACAGACAAATGTATTTAATGTTTTCGAATAGCGAACACTATAAAATCCAATAATATGCTACTTTTTAACAGTAACTTTTTGAGAGAGATAATATGCAACAAAAGAAGCATTGGAAGCAGTGGAAGAGTGTTCCAGGCAGGGGAACAGCAAACGTAAAGGGTCTGAGACTTTTAAACACTGTGCTTGCGGCAATTCCCAGAGGAATCCCAGGTGGGCGAGCTGGAGGTGAGATCTCACATACAGCTTCATTGTTACTGTAAGGACTTCGGTTTTTTACTTCAAGGGGTTTGCACAGAAGACTGACAGTACTTGACGTGTGGCTGGGGCACTCTCGTTGCTAGTGAGTGAGCAGACACAAGGCCGGCCAGGGCGGGAGCAGGAAGGTGAGGGGGAAGGCAGCTGCCATGGCTGGAGAAGTGACAGCTTGGGCCACAGTGGAAGGGTGAGGAGTCGTGGATGGGCGCTAGGGATGTGACTGGGTTCTGGCCATGTTGGAAGATAAAGTGGATAGAGTTTGCCGATGGAGGGCGAGTGAGGACAGAGGAGTGAGAACTCCAGGCTGGGGGCAGCTTTCCCTCTCAGGCTGTTTGTCCCTTGAAGACCGTCTAGCCAACAACTATCTGAGGTTGCGCATGGCTTGCATCGCTTACTAGACTTCTTGCTTTCTCCCCCCGCCCTGCCCCCCAGAGTTACACTGCCTACAGCTTGAGCACTAGTATTCGTATGCTCAGAAAGGAACCACACCGCAGAAGGTTAGGTGGGGGATCTGATCCGATCACCTTCAGAAAGGCACCTGCTCATTCAGTTTGTTCAGGCCTCACAAACGAAGCAGAGTTTAATTCTGATTGCAAGACGAGCAGGTGGGCTGTGGTCCTTTCCAGTAATGACATTTATGTTGAGTACGCCGAGCCAGACGCCATACTAACAGTTTACCTACATAGTTCGTGTAGTCCTCCTGACCGTGCTGGGAGGTAGGTACTATTGTTATCCCCTTCTATGCAGGAGACCATTGAAGCTAACTTTCCCAAGGCCTTACAGCTAGGCAGTGGGATCTAATCCTGTGTGCGCTCCAAAGACTGTGCTGTTGACAGTCTGTGATAGTGCGCAATGTTAGAGAACCTGTCCTCTAGCCTGCAGAGTGAAGCTGAAAGCAGGTGTGGCCTTGGGTAGTCTTGTGAAGCTGAATGATCAGTTGACCCTCAGACTCTGGTGGGCACTGGAGAAGAAGCCAGCAAACGGACTGTGGAGTGGCCAGTGGAGGAGGAGGAAACCCAGAAGGTGGGCATGGGAGTTAGGGAAGGGCCAGGAAACACTGACGGGCTGAAACATATCCATTAAGTCTAATAATTAGGTCATTGCGTGACTGACTTTAGTCTTAAGACAGTTGCAGTTGGGCAATTTTAAGAAAGATCCATGTGAAACTATACAAACCGACTTGCGGTTTGATGGCTGTGTTCAAGTCACAGCTTTAATAGTAAGGATGAGAACTCAAGTGTTTTGGTCACCTGTGACATGCCAGGCCTTGCTCTTGTTGCTCAGTTTGAAGTTTATCTCAATCTTGACAAAACCCTATGAGGGCAGTGCTGTTATGTCCACTTTACAGGGGGGAGACCTCGGTGAAGGATCTGAGTGCTCCTCACCATCCCTCTAAAGCTGCCTGTGTGTTAAAGACACACGCTGCACACCCGAGGTGCGGGCCTGCCACTGCAGCGTGCCCCGTGCACGCCTGCGGCACACGCCCTTGCAGGCCCTGAGCATAACTGTGCGGTGTTTGTTGCTGTGGCCACCTCCTTTACTGCTTTTAGGAAGGCATGTTTATACATTGTTCGCAGACACTTCTGGTATCTGCACTGGGTCGCCTAGGAAGTCAGCAGTGTCTGTCATCAGAGCAAACTGCTTGCAAACAGCCTCTTGCACAAACAACATGAAACTCTCGTTCTCTGTGCTTTTCTGTCTTTGTGTGGTCCTCAGTCTCCTGTCTTGGGGGACTCCTCTGTTTTCATATACCCACATGTTCTCATGCCACGGGCCACCCTGCTCTGGGCCCAGCACAGACACCCTTAGGGAGCCAGAGACAGACCTTCGTCCACCAGCAGGCAGTCTGGTGAGCTAGTCCACAGGGATCAGCAGCAGGCACAGTGATGGCGGTCTCTTAAGGACAGAACGACCAAACACATCAAGCAAGGCCTGAGGAGAATTCTGGGGTCTGGACAGAGCTCCTACTAGGGACCATCTCCTTCACTGCTGCTGATTACTGGGCATCCCTTCTGTCTTTACTGAAAAGGTAAAGGAGGAAGGGGGAGACCTTCACCTCAGGTATGTCATGTGTAATGGAATTGGAGCCTAGGTGTTTGGGTGAGGGGAGGAGGGCGCCGTGCCGCACGAGTCCCAGACTCAGGTGAATGCATGAGGAACAGGGAAGAGACAGTTCATTGCAGGCCATATAGAAAAGGGAGAGATGATTGTATGTGCACATACATAATTTTTATGATAAACTAAGGAGCCCATGGGTAACACTGGGCTGAGCCATAAAGGTTCTTGCCAACCACCTGCCGCTGCCTGACCCGTGGGATCCTGGGAACGGAATGTATCCGGGCAGTTAATTCTCTGTATTGTTGGGGCCACAGCAAATGTATCCCTGGCCCCACTGCATCATAAAAGGCTTTCTTGCCACCCTCCCACAAGACACCGAGTGAATGGGGACCTAGTTGTCTGCAGCAGTCCAGGTGAAATGGGAAGGGAGGGCATTTTGCATAGTGGTTAAACCTGACATATCGGAGTTCAAGGAAGATAAAAGTGTCGACTTCAGAGATGAATGAAGGTGGAAGTAATACATGCAGGGTTGCTGAGTATGGCCCCTAACACAGAGTTAAACAGGTGTGTCCCCTATAGCCTATATCTTAACTGAGAATGAGATTTTTTTTTTTTTTTTTTAACAGCATTCTCCTCATACCCCCATTCTTCATCAAAGAGAGGTTAGCTCTCCATTGGCCTCTTCCCCAAAAAGATTAGCTTTGGGAGGTTGGCTAGGACATTCCCTTTGTTAGCTCCCATTGGCTGAATTCCTTTATTTTATATAGGGGAGACGAGAAATGGAAACACATAAAAGCACTTCTCTTGCAGTTATCAGGGTGACCATTACAGAATGATCTCTCTTCCAGTAAATATTTTAAACCACTCTAGGAGTGTGTCCTTTGGCCTTTCAAGTTGGAAGAAAGAGTTAAAAACTGTATTCTGCAGTAGGAAGTTAACATTTGTATTACCTCCTGTCATCCCAGCTAAAGTTAGATAATCAAGTGGGACTTTAACAACTAACCTCTACTAAAGACACCACACCTTTACATTGCACCGTCTGTGAGGCTCCCTATTTAGTTCTCTTCCCTGAGCTGCCTGGCTTCCTTCCCCATTTTCACTTGCCTCACTCTTCCTGGCCTGTCAGGATTCAGTTGTCATTCCCCAGGAAGCCTTTCCTAATGTCTGTTCTCTGAAAACACATACTTTTGTGAGTTAGATATCCTCTAGCAACTTGTATTTAGTCTGTCTCTAGGAAGTCCCTCTCCCACGTACTCACCTCTTTAGGTTGTGAACCCCTTACGAGCAGGGATTGGATTTCATTCATCTTCACATTGCCAGTGCTTGCTATACTCATGTAAATGCCCAAATAAGGGGAGTCTACACCGTGGTCCTGCTTGATGTGTCTGTTAGTTTATGAGGACATCCTGTGGCTAGATCATTTGTTGTATGAATACACTTGATCCTATTCTAATATTTACTTGCCACTGATGTACCTGTTAGGTAAAACAGGACATAAAATTATTTAGGATGATTTTTATTGTATGGCTCTGTTTCTGTTTTACTTCAGGGGCTAGTTTTTGGGGATAAACAACAGCAAAACCCTAAAGTTGGGCTTTTGAAACTCCAAAGTGTGTTGTTCCTGGTGGGAGCCATTAAAGGCCAGTGTATATCCAGAGACGTCCTAGTTGGTGTTGAGACTTGAAGACAGACCTAGATCTAACTAGGTCTGTCACATCACAGGTGACCCCAACAACAAACCACTCTGAATTTAAGTTACCTACAAAATGGAAATTATCCCTTCCTTATTGTGTAGGATATGTTAGTGTCTGGCTCAGCGCCTAGCATAGGAAAATGCTCAAGTAGCAGTTAGGTAGAATCTAACCATTTAATGCTTGAGACACTTTCATGTAATTCTTTTTCATTAAAATACTATAAATGGGCAGGACCGTAAAAGCCGCAGTTCAACTCTGCTGGATTCTATTGTTAAGCTTTTTATATTAAAATGGGTTTATGGTATAAGTTTGTTGACTCTGGTAACTCACTGATTTACTGAATTCTTCCAGTCTGTTTTTTAAATTGTTTAAACCATTCATTACAAAGTCATTATAAAAATTATTCTCTGCAAAAAGTAGGGAACATCCAAATCACAGGAACCAGCTAGCTTTGTTGGTCCACAGTTTCTGTGGAGACATTGAGAGATGTCAGGTTGTCACACATAAGGCTGAAAAGCTCAGAATATTTCTGCAGAGTGGAGATTAACAAAAACTCTTTCCCTAAATATTCCTTTTTCTTTAAGAAGAATTTACATATGGGTTAATTTCTATCAGAGATATTGGTAACATTTGAATTTCTAATCAACTTTTTTGGGATGACCTAGTTTAAGATTTTATTTTTTAAGCAATCTCTACACCCAACGTGGGGCCTGAACTTATATAACCGAGAGATCAAGAGATGCTTGCTCCACCGACTGAGTCAGCAAGGCGCCCCTGGAGCGACTCCGTTTAATACAGTGATAAGTCTTGATGGGCTGTTTGGGCTTTCTTAATACCAAAGAATGGTCAAAAAAAAAAATTTTTTTTTTTTTTTGCACTTAGGTGACTCTGGTGTCTGCTGCCCCTGGGAAAGTGGTTTGTGAAATGAAAGTAGAAGACGACCACACCAATAAATATGGCACTCTCCATGGTGGTCTGACGGCCACCTTAGTGGATAATGTATCAACAATGGCTCTGCTGTGCACTGAATGGGGGGCACCAGGAGTCAGTGTAGATATGAACATCACGTATGTATCCAGACTGTACTACAAGTAACTTTTTTTAATGTGAAAACTCCAAACAACTGAGACTAAATACCTTTATAACAAATACAACTGGGGGTGCCCTGAGCTGGTCACCCTGAAGTGTACCTATCAGTGGGCCCTGAAAGATCCCACAGCCTAAGAATCTAGAACTAGAGGAAGTAATTTCCACATCAGGAAGAAAGGGCCAATGACCTAAACATTCCAAACAGCAAACATTCAGTTCCTGTTATGTATACGGGGCTGGCGGTGGGGGGTGCGTAACCATCACAGACTCACGGCCTGGAACTGTTCTAGTCCTTACAACTGCCACTTGTCCGGATGTCTTAGGGCTGTACTGAGTGCCTAGAAAAAAGCCTGAATAGAATTCAAAGAGAAGTTGGATAAACCTTCATAAAGTATACACTGCCTTGGAACAAGGTGAACACAGATGTCCAGTTTTGCAATCCTGTATGTTTCCTTGCAACCTCGAACGTGCTCTGCAGACATAAACTACATGATCAGGACGCAGCCCCCCAGAGGTCAGGCTGTCACCCACCACTGTGACAATGCCTGCAGGGGTCATCTGCTTTCCAGTGTGAGAAATTCGCTTCCAGCATTAACCAGTACCACTGCTGGTCCCACCAATAGAGTGCAGCGCCCAGGGGTTTAGTTTCAAGACAACTGCTTTTTCCACCTACACAACAGAACAATGACTGTTGGGGGGACAGGCAGCAATTGGGGGGGAAAGCCAATGTTATGCAACATGAGGGCAATGGAAAGAATGTCAGTTATCAGATTTTTAAACAGTCTAAATCTTTTATTAGGCTACCTTTAGAAAATTCAGCCCTTCTTTACCATAGGAATAAACTGAGGGTGCAATAAGCAAATCACAGGACAAGAGGCAAATGCTCGTGAAATTAAGATCTACAGAGGTTCTGCCTGTTGTGCTGGTGAGCACATTCTGCAGTCCTTACCTTAGTCCCCATGGTGAGGGGTCAGGCCAGCAGATGACTCCACTTTGCCTCAGGAGCCTCTATTAAGAGTTGAGGTCTTCAAACTGAGCACTGCATCTCATGATCTTCTGAGATACTACTGCTCTCTCACAAGCTTAAAGAATCTTTAGTAAGTCAAACATAGTTTCCACAAATGTGTGGTCAAAGTATTGGTCACAATAAAAAACTGCCTGGGCTTCAAAAACTGACTCACATGAACAGAAACAGTCTCAAAGATTTACTGTAGATATTTCAAAAATAAATGAGTGACAGCTTATGACTAAGATAGGTAGGGAAGTGTCTCTTAAAAAAATATATTCAACTCATCACCAGGATTCTAAGGGCCTCATATCAATTCTTAATAGTTCTTACATTAAATCGTTTTGAGTGCAGTAAAGTGCAGAATTTAATCCAGTGCAGTTGAGTGAATCCTAAATATTGATATAAGACATATTTTGAGAAAAAAGAAAAAGAAGATAACAGGAGAGGAAGAAAAGGGGAGTATGTCAGAGGGGGAGACGAACCATGAGAGATGATGGACTCTGAAAAACAAACTGAGGGTTCTAGAGTGGAGAGGGGTAGGGGGATGGGTTAGCCTGGTGATGGGCATTGAGGAGGGCACGTTCTGCATGGAGCACTGGGTGTTATGAACAAACAATGAATCTGGAACACTGCACCAAAAACTAATGATGTAATATATGGTGATTAACATAACAATAAAAAATTAAAAAAAAATATTGATATAAGATACAGTAGTCCCCTTCTTACCCCCAGGGCTACATTCCAAGACCCCCAGTGAATGCCTGAAACCACAGATAGTACCCAACCCATTAAAACATATATATATATGTTTTTCCCTATACATACACACCTGTGATAAAGTTTATAAACCAGGCACAGTAAGATTAACGATGACAGAACAAGTGTTAACATACTGTGATGCTATACAAATGTGGTCTCTCTCTCAAATTACCTTGTACTGTGTGCACCCTTCTAGTGAGGACATGAGATGCAATGCCTACATGATGAATTGAGGGGAGTGACAGGCAGGGGTGCAGCATTAGGCTACTGTTGACCTTCTGACAATAGATCAGGAGGATCATCTGCTTCCTTCTGGACCGCAGGTAAGGGGGAACCTACAGTATAGACGCCAGGCAATACTTCACCGGGGAAGCTAAGTAGATTAAATAAAAGCTGGAGAAATTCTTTCACCAGCCCCAAATAAACAGGTGGGAAACTTAAAGGCATGAGGGGGGACGCCTTCCCATATTTATGGGAAAAGAAACGTGTGTGGATATGGAATGGGGAAGATGAACTTGGTCAAGGACCAGCCATTCAAATTTGATAGGACAGAAAGCTTACTGATACTATTCCTAAACTACTTTGAGGAAAATAAGCAACACAAAAAGAAGGCTGTTAAGAGATGCACACAACTTCCCTTCTTAAAAAATTGCTGTTAAAAATTTTTAAAAATTGAAAAAGTAAAAAATTTGCTGCTAACTATATTTAAATCTGTTTCCCTTCAAGGTACATGTCACCTGCTAAAATAGGAGAAGACATAGTAATAACAGCGCATGTTCTGAAGCAAGGGAAAACACTTGCATTTGCCTCTGTGGATCTGATGAACAAGACCACGGGAAAATTAGTAGCACAAGGCAGACACACAAAACACGTGGGAAACCAAGCCCAGCAGTTTGGCCGAGACACCGAACAATAAAGACCAAGCGTAAATTTGACTTGAACAAATGTAACTTTCAAAATAAATTAGCACAACCAGAAATAGTTATTTTCTTTGGGGAAAATGACATAGGAACCAAGTAGGACATAGGATGGGACTGTCTCTATTTGTGATTTTAAACCTCTTCAGTTTGTAATGTTATACAGATGATACTTGGACCAAAAAAATTCTTAGCTGAAAGGGTTTCTGAAAACTTAGGTAAAGCGAAGCCAGCAAGACCATTTTGAGATGAGATTACTTTAAAGTCCAGTATTAAGCTATGAGAGATATAGGAAGCAATTTTAAATTTGGAAACACTATCCACAGTTAAATGCTAATTTATCCTTTGCTTGTTATGCTGCTCTCTGCTCAGAGGACAGAAGTAGACCTCCCAGTAGCAGTGAGCACACAGGGCGGGCACCCAGTTTTTAACTTCTAGTATTTCCCTCTAAAAGGAACCTGGGCTTCTTGGAGAAAAACAGCTGATTTCAGGACTGGGAGGCTGGGATAGGGAAACTGACGTTAACATATCTTGTGCTTGAAAGTAAGCCAAGTGTTCAAGAAAATGGTTTAAGAGGATGCAAACTCTGCAGCACTGAGAAAAAGAAATTGTTCTATCACATTATCAGTGAGGTAGATAACACGTGGCAGAGACAGGAGGGCTCCTCATGACAGAATGCTGCTCAGTGTGGAGGGGAGGGGTAGATATTACCATTTTGCAGCTGTCATGTGATTACAGCAGGGGCGTCTGGGTGACTCAGACGGTTAAGCGTCTGCCTTTGGCTCAGGTCATGATTCCAGGGTCCTGGATCCAGTCCCCCCTCCCCAGCAGGGAGCCTGCTTCTCCCTCTGCCTGCTGCTTTCCCTGCTTGTACTCTGTCAAAAATAAAATCTTAAAAAAAAAAAAAGATTGGTTATGGCAAAAATCAGAAATCATCAGTGGTGCTTCTGATAAAGAGGACATGTTCATGTTGTTTCCCAGATTGCTTCTTAATTGCAAGGAGAAAAATTGTAACTATACAATGCAGAAACAGGACACCACTTTGACCAATCAAAATTAACATCAACCAACAGCAAAGTGACAGTGCATTTCTGGATATTAACTGGAAAGAGTGAGGTCACTTGAATTGGGTACTGGCCAGAGTGCATAATCCCAAATTTAACCATGAAGAAACATCATTCAAATGCAAAATGAGGAACACTTTCTATTTTAAAACATTAAGCCTACTTTTAAAAAATGTCAAGGTCAGGGGCGCCTGGGTGGCTGAGTTGGTTAAGCATCTGCCTTCGGCTCAGGTCGTGATCCTCGAGTCCCGGGATCAAGTCCCACATCCGGCTCCTTGCTCAGCAGAGAGCCTGCTGCTCCCCCTGCTTGTGCTTTCAGTCTGTCATCTTAAAGTCATCAAAGGCCAGTTAGAGACTAGAGATTTGACAACTAAATGCAAGGGTCCTGTAGTGAATGGTAGGGAGATTAAAACACACAGGATATTAGGATAGAACCTGAGAATATTAGGACAATTAACAGAACTGGAGTATGGACAACAGATGAAGGTGTATCAGTGTTAATTTCCTGAATCTGGTAACTTTACTGTGGTTATGCAAGAATATCCTTGTACTTGGGACATATGCTAAGTGCTAGGGGGTAAGGAGTAAAGATGTATGCATGACCTATGTACCAAACTCTCAATGGTTCAGAATAAATGTATAAATATATGTAGAAAAAGTAGGGGGAAAATGTGGCTAAGACATGGGTAAAGGTTATACAGGAGCTTTCTATTACAACTTCTCTAAATTTATTCTAAAATAAAAACCAAGGGCTGCTAAAGTGCCTGCCTGAGTAACTCCAGCAAGTATAATTCAATACAGTAGAACAGTTAAGAGCTTAGATTCTACAGAGCCAGCCAGCCTGGTCTTAAATCCCTCCCTGCTCTGGATGTGAGCTTGGGCAAGTTAACTAAACCTCTGTAACTCTCTCCACTCGTAAGACCAGAGTTTTGAACAGGAACTGCCCATGATAAACATTCACAGGCATTGGTTCAAACAGATTCTAATTTTCAATTGATGAGAAAACATGTGAAAGCCTTTTGAAATAAAGAACATTTTTTTCTGAGGCACCAGTCTGGCTCAGTCAGTGAAGCCTGTGATTCTTGATCTTGGGGTTGTGAGCTCTACCCCCACCTTGGGTGTGGAGCCTACAAAATCTTTCTTTTCCATGAGGCAGGGAACAAGCCAACCTGCTGTTAAAGCTGACAAAACGTCTGATTCCTATTCCTAAAATTACAAACGCGTCTGCCATTTTTTGTCCTTCTGAATTGGCCGTTTAACTATGGACCCCCACGGTCCTCAGTAACACCTACCCATTGACTTGGAAAAAAAAGTTACCACATCAAGTTTTGTGTATTCACCTGAAAAGTCAGGGAACTTTCACCTATTTTATTTAGGTTTTCATTTTTTCAAATTCCAACCAGAAGCTAAATACAATTGGAAACCAGTAAGCACTAAGTTTTACTCCAAAGGAGTAGGATCATTCAGATTTACTCCATAAAAGTATGCAACCCTTAAGCAAAGCTTTTCTTCATTAAAAAGAAAAAAAAAACAAAACAAAACCCAAAAACCTATACAGTAGTCTTTCCTTATGTTCATTGCACAAAATGAGTTCTGCTTTTAGAGCTCTGACACTCAATGGTTTAACAATTTTAGATCCCAACTTCAGTAACTTTTTTCTACTCGAAAAAACCCTCATAAGTGTTCCTTTAGGATGGTGTAGAAACCAGTATTTCTGCACAATTCACTGGATTTTCTTTCTTTGTAATAAAAATCTCTTCTCTTTAAAACCAAAAAACAAAAACCAAAAAGGAAAGTCCTCTACCTATCATGGTTTCTGCAGCTATGAATGTATTTCTCAGTTTTATAGCTGCTTTAGCTACTTCAGACTCCAGATCTGCTTTAATGTGTATAAACTGTATCCACATTCAGCAGAATACTCTTGTAACAGCAACTTGGGGAAAGAGATCTGGAAATAAAACACATACATTTAATGAGTACCAGGAAACAAATATGGCCCAGTAAAACATGAGGCAAGAATGCCTACAATGAGATGCTTTTTTTTCCCCCATTTAAGATTTCTTTCCCGTGGTTGTATATCTATGTATTTTTTTTTAAACAACCACTTCTGATCATCAGAGTGAATCTGAGAGTGCTCTGGAACAACGGTGATTACAGCAAAGCTATTAAAGTTTTTTTTAAATGTTATTTATACCTTTTACATTCACTTCTCACCCTCTAAATACTGACAGATGTCAAAGAGGCAAAAACCAGCACAAATGGAAAGACCATCAAAAATGAGTATCACCTTGTGCTTTCAGATACATTTAAGCATTTCAGTGAACAATAGTCCTTTCATTTCACATTTTTAGTAAGATGCTAATGCAGTGCAGCAAATATGCAAAGCATCTTCTTTCACACAGTCCGTGCAGAAGACACCTAATTTTTTAAGTTCTGAGACACAAATAATTAAAAAAAAAAAAAAAAAATCCAGGATGAACAAGTTTCAAAATGCATAGTGTTCTGTGCATGAGTCCATTTTCTTTAAACTCTGAAAGAATAAAGTGTAAGAAAACAAGAAAACCAATGCTGCTGCACTCTCTGATCTTGCCCATTTTGCTGGTCAGCACTCTACTCTGGCATGTAAGGATGGAGGTGGTCCTCTATGGTGCCAACTGCCCAGTGGGTAAGCTGCTCCTGTGGCAGGTAGAGGCAGATGCTGCATAACTTGAAGATCGTAGCTTTGTTTTTTGGAGTCTGAAAGAGGAATAATTTTAATAATCTTAATAAGGCTTTAACATAACTGATCAATTGTCACATGAAGTCACTCTCCCACAATTGTATAAAGCACTTACGGACACTAACACAGCATACAGAGTAAGGGAATAAATTATGGTCTGTACCCCACAGGGACCTCAATCTAGTCAGGAAGACAAAACCTTGCCATATAAAATACAGAAAGAATAAACATGATTATAAACTAAATGTTTAGAGAATTTATTCAAAACAAAAAATTTTAAGGTCCAGAAAGTCAACCATGACAACTTGCTAATGGAAAGTAAGGTTAAAGACATTTCACAGAGACAGATTATCTAAATAGAGGCATGAAGTTGTGGTCTGTATACAGAAAAGACAAGAAATGATGTCAGAGTAGAAGAGAAAAGATAAGAAACAAGTAAAAAAGAAAAGACTGAAGCATAACCTTAGGGTAAAGGACTGGAAGAAAGCAAAGGTATTACCATCACTATTACTATTTCACATCTGATATACGGCAAAACGTGCTAGGTGCCTTCACAAATCACCACTGCTAGTAAATGGAAGCCACTCCCTGACCCGCCTTCAAAGAACTACTTTTCACCATAGCACCTCTTAAAAAAAGGCAAAAGCAGTCTATATATGTAATGAACCTACACATTACGCCCATTTTTTTTTCATTTTCAGTGTTACCACCTTTTATCATTTACTCAACAAAGAACATGCTCACAGAAGATTTCATAGCCAGTAGAAGGCTGCATGTGGGTTAGAATCCAGACTCCAGGAACGTGCCTCTCTACCACTTGCCCATCCAAAATTATCATTTGGTCTAGCTCTTTCCGTATTTTTTTTTTTTTTTTTTAAGATTTTATTCATTTATTTGACAGACGGGGACAAAGCAAGAGAGGGAACACAAGCAGGGTGAGTGGAAGAGGGAGAAGCAGGCTTCCCGCAGAGTA
Organism: Eumetopias jubatus; assembly: GCF_037043125.1. Lineage (NCBI taxonomy): Eukaryota > Metazoa > Chordata > Mammalia > Carnivora > Otariidae > Eumetopias > Eumetopias jubatus. The sequence goes on from NW_028274812.1 coordinate 144,613,659, forward strand.
GGGAGCCCGATGTGGGGCTCGATCCCAGGACCCTGGGACCATGACCTGAGCTGAAGGCAGACGCTTAACGACTGAGCCACCCAGGCGCCCCTCTTTTCATACATCTTATGTTTTGATAAAGGACACAAGATCTCTGCTAGATGATCAAGTTCTTTAGTTTCCTGATTTCCTCACCTATAAAACAGGAGTAGTAAGATCTACAACTCACAGAACTGTTGTGAGGATTAAGTGAGCTCCTACTTGTAAAGCTCTTCCCATCTGATACATAACAGGCTCTGTGTTGGCCATCTCCTATCAGTTCCCTCATTCATCCATATAGCACAAATAAATATGGCCACAGATCTCCAGTTTATGAAGATCAAGAACAGAACCTGAAAGAAGGGGGACCTAAGAGCACTGAAGACCAAATGCATCTACAATGAGGGTGTGACACCAGCCATCCCACCTTGCCCTGGGGATTGAGGTTTCTGGGACTTGGGACTTCAGTGCAAAAACCAGGGCATTCCAGACAGACTGACTGCTGGTCACCCTACCTACACTCCAAATTTATTAGTTTATGAGCTTACAATTTTCTTTTCTTTAAAAGGATTGAAGCTATTTGCTTCAAAAGCACAGAAAACATCAACCTTGATATAAAACAGGAAACTTACTACTTATTTAACAAAGTAACTCCAAGTCACCAGTCATTTCTATATATTACCAATCTATAGATTTGCAGGAAAATGAAGCCTCTACATTAGTATATAGTCATTATTAAATCTTCTAAGACTAAAGGTCTCTGTTGTAGAATCCATTAATATAAGTCAACAGCCTGCTATACAGTATTATCTCAATAAATTACCCAAAGTACATAAGTAGTTAAAAATGAAAAATAAGACAACTTAAAAATATCCACCAGAGGAGAGCTAAGGTAAAGAAGAAATGCAAAAGAAAACGCCCAAAACCCAACCAAGTCATGGTTTTTCTGTTTTATGAAACGCCTTCACTGAAATCAACGTTCTTCTGTAATTCCCACAGCTCATATTTGTACCTATAATACCATATTTACTTAGAACTTTCTTATAAGATACAAAGTCCATGTGTAATCTCGTCAAGGGGTCTTCCGCTCCTTGGACACAACAGTATGATTCACCTCTATTTTTTACTACCTTGCAAACTAAGTAAAAATAAACCCATGCTCTAAAATGCAAAATTAGGGGCACCTGGATGGCTCAGTCAGTGAAGTGTCTGCCTTCAGCTCAGGTCATGATCTCAGGGTCCTGGGATTGAGCCCTGCATCGGGCTCCCTGCTCAGCAGGGAGTCCGTTTCTCCCTCTCCCTGTTCCTGCTCTCTCTCAAACAAATAAAATCTTAAAAAAAGAAAAATCAAAATTAGTATCACAAATACTCTTCTAAAAGTCTTTAAACTACCTCCGCAGAAAGGCCTCCTCTGGTGTCACCATCAGAGCTCATACCCAATAGCTTACACATCCGCACCCACTTCCTCTGAGTGCTCACTGACTGCATACTGTTCTGCCCTACTGCCTCCCCCATAATGGAGTAGAATTTCTGTCTTGTTCACGGTGTACAGTGCCTGGCACACAGTAAATAGGCACTCCTTTGCTGAATGAATGGTAATTAAATTACTATTTTTAAAATTATTTTTAACAAGATATCTGTTATAAATTTCAAGTGAGGATATTCAGATTTAGGTTGATGAAAACAATGTTCTAGAGAATAAAAAATAATCTGGAATACCTGGATTGCTTAAATTGGAAGTGCGTATTTAAAACACATGTGGAGACTCTGAGAAACAAACTGAGGGTTCTAGAGGGGAGGAGGGTGGAGGGATGGGTTAGCCTGGTAATGGGTATTAAGGAGAGCATGCATGGAGCACTGGGTCTTATACGCAAACAATGAATCATGGAACACTAAATAAGTAAGTTAATTGTTAAAAAAAAGTAGATACACAGGTTATATGCCAAAAACAACTCAATAAAGCCATAAAGTAAATAAATTAAAAAATAAGTAGAGTGTGTTTAAATATAGCATTCTCAATTTTGGTCTAATCTTTAGAAATTGTATGTAAAATAATTTTTAAACTATGAACTCCTATCAGGTAAATTAATGAATTAGGAGGACTATTTTAGTGTTTTAAAAAAAAATAAAAAAATAAAGCACATGTGGATCTTTTAAATACAAATATACTTCATCCCTTTAGATTTTTATTTAAAAAGCTCTAGGGCCAAACCTTCTCAAAATGTGTTACTACTCATCTAAGGATTTTTTTTCAAAACATTGATTCTCTGACCGAGTAGGACCGGAGTAGGGCATGAGATTCTATATATTTAAGTATCTGTTACCATCTTGTTGACCATACTTTACATTAGAAAAGTTCTATAGGAGCGTTTCTTAAACTCTACTGCACACTGGAATCATGACGTTTAAAAGCTCCCAGGTAGTTTTACTATGCAGCAAAATTTGGGAGCCACTGTTCTAGGGTGAGGCCCAGGATAGCTGTTTGATTTTTAAATAACTTCAAAAATAATGCAGTGTTGAAGTGACAAAACAAATTAACATAGATAGAAAATAGTTTGCAAACAAATGAGCTTTTTAAATGAGCTGTTAAGTCGTTAAACAAACAAAGCTTACCTGCAAGTGCTGTCTGTCGATGAAGAGAAACACGGACTGGTTAGGATTGTTGACAACAATTCCAGTCTTGTCCTTGCGGCTCAGTACATGCAGAAACTGTTTTTCATAGTCACCGTGATGAAACTCAAATTTGGCCTAAGGAAGAAATACATTTACATGTAACTACAAAGATGTTACCCTACCTGAAACATCTATTACATCTATATGCTGTCCAATATGGCAGCCAATCGTGCCTACTTAAATTTAATTCATTAAATGCAATTTAAAATTCAGTTCTCTAAATTCAGTAACTCTAGCCACATTTCAAACGCTCAATAATCCCATGTGGCCAGTGGCCACCATTCTGAATAGTCTACTGAGATATATTCCTTCATCATAGAAAGTTCTAGTGAACAGCACTCCATTATAGAATTTGACCTTCAAGAAAAACTCTGCATCAGAGTAACTAGATCCTAATTCTCAATGATTTTAGGTCAAATTCTATAAAACAAGATTTTCTTTCTTTTTTTTGAGAGAGGGAGACAAGAGTGTGCACATGGCGGGGCAGGGGGAGGAAGGAGGAAAGAGACAGAATAATCTCAAGCAGACTCCCCACTGAGCTGAGTCCAAGCTCAAGACCCTTAGATGATGACATGAGCTGAAATAAAGAGACGATTAGCCGACGGAGCCACCCAGATGCCTCTAAAACGAGACTTTTCAAACCTATTTTGCTCAAGACTCCCAACTTAGTACTTTAAGTGCAATGACATCTCCCTCCTCTCTATTTACAAAGAACACCCACTATGGATGGCTTTTGCAAAGAAATATATTCCAATCTTAGCTGCACATCTCACTACTTATGTGACCTTGTACATATCCCCTAACTTTTCTAAACTTCACCTTCCTCTCCTGTAAAATAAATGGGTTCTAACCCATCAAAACAGTTAATGAAATGAAACAGCGGGACTTTAAAGCCCACACCTGAAATATAGTTCCATCCTCACACAGATGGGCTTGAGGATATATGAATCCCTCAAAATGTTATGCACATTTTTCAGATTTAAAAAATTTTAAGTTACGAAGAACTATTACTAAATCAGAACAGTCTTTTACTCTTTTAACATGGGGAAGATCAACTCTATCCTCCCACAAAATGTTTGCGGAGACCAAATGCTGGGTGAAATGACTAGGCTAATGGAGAACTCAAGAAACAGAAATTTTAAAGAACCTCATACTTAGATAATGTTGATTAAAAAAAAAGACTGTTAGTCCATTTGATTCAGTTTTTATTCTCTATGTCGAAGACTATAGGAAATACTAACATGGAAAAATCATCAGTTCCTGCCATCTAGAATTTTTAGCACCCAGCTTTTCTTTCAAGCCGTAAGATACACTATCGCTACAAACGACTATGTAAATATGATATTCAATTGTACCTCTGCACAAATTCAAATATTTGTTGAATTCTTAGTATATGAAAAGAATGTCATAAAATACCAAAAAATATGAATAAGGTTGTCCCACCCTTAAGGGGCTCTTATACTGCCCCAAAGGACAAAGCACATGCAAATGTAAAACCTAACTTGCTTCAGATCTTTCCTAGAATAAGATGTCGTTATTTGTAAAACCCTAAAATGGGTTATCTTCAAAGTGCTATGTGAAGAAGGGAGAAATAAATAACACAGTAGACCCTGTGGGCAGTATTAGCAGGTGATTTTGGATTGGGCCTTGAAAGAGGACAGTAATTTTCCCTGGGGAAAGCACTCAGAAAAGGTAATTTGGGAAATGCCATTCCTGGAACAGAACCAACATAAACACGTGTCAAAAATCAGACTACTGCCTGGGGCACCCAGGTGGCTCTGTCGGTTAAGCATCTGACTTCGGTGCAGATCATGATCTCAGGGTCCTGGGATCGAGGCCTGACGTCCGGCTCTGCTCTGTGCTCATCAGTGAATCTACTTGTCCCTCACTCTCTGCCCCTGGCTCCTGCTGATGCACTGTCTCCCTAGTAAATATACAAAGGTTTGGGAAGGAATAGTCTGCACCAAAAAGAAAACTCTAATTAAAGCCGCATGAAAGCAATGCCCAGAAGTAACAAAATATTTGAACAGTGTGATTAAAAACTACCCTGCAGCAAGAGCATTTAGGGATAGAGAGGAAATAAGAGATATTTTAACAGCACCTCCCAGTACTCCATAGTACTCTGAATATAGCAGGAACTCGTTATTGAAACAACCTTTACTCTGGTTCCCAGCTAAATCTCATTACTATCTGTATTTTCAAGTGCTTCAAGACAAAAAAAAAAGTTTTTCAAGTTAAAGTTGACCTTTTCTTTTCTCATTTGCCTTAAGAACTAAGTTATTTATATTTAAGGCTTCTCGTTCAGGATCAGGATACTCATTTATCTTAAATTACCAGGGAAGTAAATTCATCTTTACACTGAACTTGTTTCCTGTAGTTGAACTCTAAAATTACACGATATTACCTCTATCCTACACAGTGCTTACATTCAGTCCATAATTTAAGGTTTTCATAATACAGGGCACTTCCCACAGTACAGAGTAGCATTTTAAGAGCATAAACTTTACAGGATTTATGTCTTGACTGCCACTTAACTACATGATCTTGTGCTGTTTACCTAAACTCTAAGTGCCTCAGTTTCTTCCTGTGGAAAAGGAGGTTCCCACCTGCACAGTTCTTATAAGGATGAAGATTAAATGTATATAAAGTATTCAGGAGACAGTCTAGCACAGTCAACACTCAATAAACACCCATGATTTCAAAAAGTAGGACTTGAGACAAGACTATTTTAACAACTATTCCAAATAATGTCTCAGATGGAAAGACACAGTATTAGAAATTTTAAAAGGGGTCCCTGGGTGGCTCAGTCATTAAGCGTCTGCCTTTGGCTTCTTCTGTCATGGTCCCAGGGTCCTGGGATCGAGCCCCACATCGGGCTCCCTGCTCAGCGGGAAGCCTGCTTCTCCCTCCCCCACTCCCCCTGCTTGTGTTCCCGCTCTTGCTGTGTCTGTCAAATAAATAAATAAAAATCTTAAAAAAAGAAAAATTAAGAAAAATATGAGTAAGGCACCAAATTCTTTTTCAATGGAAATTTCTGAATTAAAAAAATAGTAAAAATCCTAAGAGTGCCTCTCAGTTGAGGTGCAAGACCTGCTCTGATAAACATGCCTTACCATTCCTGTCTTCCTGCTTTTTATATCCAACTTCTATTCTCCAACAAGTTCATGTGAGTCAGATATTGTCCAATGCAGACATAAATACAGAATACTTTTACCTATATTTAGGCTATATGTTATCTTTAGAACTTATTTGTCAAGTGAATCTTAGAAAAAGGAATAATAATTTGAGCTGATGGGTAGGAACATTACCATGGGGACAGGGGGAGTATACCAACTTGTCTATCATACACAAAGTACCATAAAGATGGTTCATAGTAATGGATGAATGCAAATTTTTTCAATGATAACTTTTATTATTTCTAAGCAATCAGACTAAAATAGGCATTCTAACATGTAGTATGCTTAAAATGAGTCTTTAAATGTCTTTATTTAGATTTCTGATTGTAAACAAAAGGATGATGATTGTAGAGTTATGAAATGTGTGTATACACACACACACACAAACACACACAAAGTTAGCTACCTGACCTAGAACTAACCATGACTAACATTTTGGTGAATATTATTGTACTTTCTCTTATGCATATGGAAGTATCATAAATAAAATTAGGATCACTGACACTTGGGCAAATGCTCTTAAAAACCGGAAATTATCTAGTACCTCAGGTGACAAGTCCAAATGTTAGCACAATGTCAAGGAAGATTACTGAAGAACCACTACCAGATTAACGATACGTTATCTCCTGTATAGTTTTATACACAAATCTATTTTTGGAAAATGATTTTTTTAAAAGACTATTTCTCTGAGAGAGAGAGGGAGGGAGAATGAGTAGGGGAGGGGCAAGAGGGGAGGGAGCAGCAGATGCTGAACCGACTGAGCCACCCAGGCGCCCCTGGGAAAGGGTTTCTGAACGCATTTCTTAGATCAGACTCCTTAGAGAGCTGGATGGTGCAGGGGAGAGATCTTCTCAAGTTCATTCATAGGCCCTTCGACAAATCAACAAACATCTACCCTGAAAGATTTTCTCTGGCCATTATTTTAAAGACATACTGGGGTACTTAGGACTACCTCATTCTCAAGAGATTCTGTCACCCAAATGCTTTCTCCTCTTGTAATCACAATATTCAAACAGATGGGAGCAACTTATGAAGTAAAAAACTGATTAGAATAAAATGCATATTCCCCAAAATTTTCTTAAGTTAGGCCCTATTCCAGGAGTTTTTACTCGGCGCACACCACACTTAGAATAAAATACCTGAACAGGCCTAAAAGGCTCATCAGATTCCTTCCACCTAGAAAACAGGAGACAGACAATTTTCTCAATATCATTCCGAGGCCAAAGAATGAAATCCATCTCCTGAGTACAGCCAATTACATCCTATAAAAGGATTAAAAAAAATTACTTTCAAAAGAACAAAGCTGTAACGAGGTATGTCACAAATTATAGGTCTGATTATAGAAACATTTCACAAGTACAAAAGGTCCACTATGTATCATTTTATATACCAAGAGGTTAACAGGACAGTATATAATCTGAATACCTCAGGGCCTAATTCTAATTTTTATCTTGCAGAGTCCACCTATAGCCACCCAGTCCAATGTTCCTCACACCAAGACCTAAATTAATCAGCACATGGTGAAGACTCCAACTGAAGCTGGTTTTTTTTCCTTGTAAAGTCCCTGTATTTTTATTTCCATTCTTCAAAATCAGAACCTAGTTAATATTTAAGCAAAGGTGTCTTGAAACTTCTAACATTACACTCTTATTACAGCTGAAATGCTATTTTTATTATATACTTACAGAAAACTATTTTTTCCATTCTTGTTCCTTATCATAGTCCAGTGTATTCAGTGTATTAATTTTCAAAGGCCAATAAACCTTTTTCAGACCAGTACATGGTTCTCTCTAGCCTTCCCCAACCCCAGTAATTATGAGGATGTCTTTTCAAGTATGTTCATTTTAAATTCCAATTGAGTTAAAGTTTAAAGAAGGTTGGGAACAATAATTCCTTCTACTTTAAGTTTCTTATTTATAAGGAGCATGATGTTAGTTCTCGCCCCAAAAAGAAAAATCTAATGAACAGTAATATAAATTATTCCCAGCAATAATACACACCATTATCAGCATAATACCACAGAAGAAAAGTTATCCATATTTTATCTGAAGTCAACTTAAAAAAAAAAAAGATTTTAGGCCTGAGCTGAAGGCAGCTGCGTTAACAGACTGAGCCACCCAGGCGCCCCTAAAGTTAATTGGTGATCGTAGTAACTACCCATACTTAGGGGGAAAAAAATGCAAGTTTAATTCACAAAAACTTACCAAATCAAGACTGAGAAACAGAACTTACCCTTCTCATAGACTGGTATCGAGGAGCATGGAGCTGTACCACATCCTTCTGTAAAAGCTCTATGGAACTTTCCAAGGAATAGCTGGATTCTCGCACACCTTTCAGGATATTTTCTTCGTAATTATTTGTCATAACTGGTATAACCTCAGACACCTCAAAAAGTGCTGATTTTTTCTTCTAAAAGCAAAAAAAAAAAAAAAAAGGAGGTGAATTAACCCACCAGTAGCACATTGTCTTTTAACACCCAGTTCATATTACAACATCATGTACCTTTACTCTAACTAAGCAAAATTATTACCTCAGTTAATTTTTGTACAGATTTTCAAATAGGTGGATCCTTCTGTTATTTCCCCAAGCCCCATTACCCCAACCACACACAAATAGGCTATTATCAGAATGTTTTACTGCATGGTTTTATAGTATCATGGTATCCATAACAAGTAACTTATTTTAAACAGTGTTTCTTAAACACTGAGAAACAAACACTAGACCTACCTAATCTTTAAAAAAAAAAAAAGTGATTTACTCTTGATGTACTTTCATTTAGCTGTCTCTACATACAGCTAAATTAAAATCTCAGCAGTTTAAAAACAAAGCTGTGCAAATTAACATTTTTTTAACTCCTTAAATGGGTAAGTTGTTACTCCTTTTAGATATTATATAACAACTGTCAATATATGAAACAAGAAAAAAAAAAGTCTACCAAATTGAGTTTCAAATTTAGTTGTGACCAAGTGCTCATCAATTTAGGATATAAAACTCATGTACTACTCAGGACAATTGTCTGCATACTGTCCATTCCTAAGAGTAACGATGGGGTTTTATGGTGTTAAAGACCTAGATGGTACAACTTGGTGCATCTCATATTATTAAATACCAAAAACTCATCTCACCACCTCCATCTTGTATTTCTAGTGAACTTAAATTATAATATCCTCAGTTAAAATCTGATCGTATCAGTTCTGCAGTCAACGTATTAACAAGAAGACAGAATGGAGAAGTAAATCCCTGGTACTACCCAATCTTGGGATAATCACTTCAAAACAAACCACTGTGAAACCACTTTACAATGCTACACTAGAGCTGCTAAGAGCATTCTTAAACACAGGCATACCTTGGAGATATCGCGGGTTCAGTTCCAGACCACAGCAATAAAGCAAGTATCAAAGGGAGTTGAATTAACTTTTTTGGTTTCCCAGGGCATATAAAAAGTATCTTTACACTACACTGTAATCTATTAAGTGTGCAATAAGCATTTATGTCCAAAAAAACAATGTACATATCTTAACTGAAAAATAGTGCTAAAAAATGTTAACCATCATACGATTTCAGTAACTTGTAATAACTGATCATAGGTCACCGTAACAAATACATTAATAAAAAAGCCTAGAACATTTCAAGAATTACCAAAATGTGGCAGAGAGACATAAAGTGAGCAAATGCTGTTGGAAAATGACACTGATGGACTTAGTCAACCCAGGGTTGCCACAAACCTTCCATTTGTAAAAACCAAAATATCCACAAAGCGCAATAAAGTGAAGTGCAATACAACTGAGGAATGCCTGTACTAATAAACTCTTTCATAAAAGAGTTAAGAATGGGATAAATACTCGGGAAACTTCCAAGCATTAAGTACATACCACACTAAGAATATATTCCTAATTTGAAATGAGCTCACAAGTACAAAAATCATAGTATTTCCTTATATTCATAACCTAATCTCATGTCAAACAGCTTTAAAAATACTGCTTTTATCATGTTCTCCTTGACTACTCACAACTCCTTATTTGCTATTTAATTGTGAAACTAATCCTGATTATGTTCGCCACCCACCTCAAAGTTTAAATTTCCTCTTCAGGTCCTTTTGATTTTTAATAAATTGCACTTCTAAACACAAATTAACCATTTCAGTATGTAATTGTTCCTAAAAATTAAAGTGTACTGTATTTCATCAAATGTACCATGAGAAAAGGTACCTTTAGCATGAAGTTGAACAGACTATTTACTTTCAGCATATACACATTTTGCTTCTAATTCACCACTTTCAACTATCCCACTTTATACTTTAGACAATCTTCAAATTCAGCTATAATGTTCTCTATGTAACTCCACATACATGAAATTTCTTGTGAAACGTAGTGAGAGTTTCACAATGCTGCTCACCCCAGGTCCCCTAAAAAAAGGACCCTACCAAGCTTTAGATCATTTCCAACCCAAGGAGTAGCCAAGCCTTCCATTTGTAGTTATACCGCAACTACACATGGAGAGAACTACCCGGGAGGGTTCAGGTTAAAGCATACACGTAGATTTTTGTCAACCACTCTTTAACCTAACATATAGTTATTTACGGGTAACAAATAACTTAATATACACTTACAAAAATCACTTGTGCTAGTTCACATTAAGAATTTTAAATTACCTTCTCCTTGAATACAAAGGCAATATACATCTTGAAGTCAAACTGGTCAGCTAGAGATTCTTTTTTCTTTCTAAGCTGAGCACGTAGTCTGTTCAGAGCTTGTTTCTTCCGGGAGTTTGGGTCCCCCATTTTGAAATACAGGTGGTACTAAAGCCTTTGGAAATTGTCACTAAACTATGGGCACTTTTTCTTAAGACTCAAGTACAACAGAAACAAGTCATTTTTTCCCTGCTAATATGATTGAATAGCTAAAATCACGACTGTAACCCAAAAACTGCACCTTCTGGCAATATTAGCAGACTGTCATATTACAGGGTCAAGAAACAAAAGCTGCTGTCCAGTCATGTTTGGACAATAACGTTAGGGGTTATGGGAAAAAGGAAGGGGAGGAAGGAAAGAAAGAAAGAGAGGAGAAAATACTTGGAACTAACTTTTTGGAAAACACATCTGGCTTAAATGCCAAAAAAAAGGCTTTTGGGGGGAATGAAAAGCCTATTATCGGGATTTAGGTGTGCAATAAAACACAGCTGACACCAGTCCAATCCTTAAAATCCATCCGGATGTTCCCCCCTCTTTAGAGAAGGGATTATGAGAACGAACGGGGAAGGGAAAGTGTGATGATCCCTGCTTTCCAAATACCAAAAATTAAAAAAAAAAAATTACGAAGAAAAAGGGAAAAAGAAAACCCCCCAACCCCCCCCCAAAACACCAAAACAGGGTAGGTGAATGAAACTGAAATATCCAATCGGATTTTACCCAGCCAGATCCATGGCTGTAGTACCTAATTAATTCTTAAGTTATCTCAGATCTCACTATTGCTATGTATTGTCAGTGCTTGTTATTGATTACACTTGGTGGTGAGCAAAGAGAAAAGTGCAAAATCGGCAGAGAAGGAAGGGGAGAGGTACAGGGTTTCCCTGCAATCAACTACAGTGTATACCGGGGGCGGACAGCTGTTGCCCAAAGGAGCCATGAGAAAAAACAGCGGAGTCATTACCAACTTCCCCATCACCCACATTTTCACCCTCAGGCGGCTGCTAATGCTGCTGCCATGGAAAATCATGATGGCAGAGAGAAAGGGGGTATATAATACGATGTAATTATTCTTCCGGCTCTGTGGTTAGACCTGATTAATGCCCGGGATCCCAACACCCCCAGCCCGGCAGTGAGTCCTACATTCCCCAAGGGAGCCTTCCCTAGGAATTTGCCCCCGTTCAAGATCGTGGGGAGTGCGACTTATCTTCCTGCGAGCATTGCTGAGGCGAAGGTGGCGGGTTCTTCTCCCAGACCCCAGGCAGTGCCCAGGGACCACCTGCCTTCCACCCCCAGGTCCCACCCCCACCCTTTGCCTTCAGCGGCAGCGACTCACTCGCACCACGGGAGACACAGGATCACTCAGGTTTTCACTCATTTCATCGTGGAAACAATTCCCGCCCGGGTAGAGTAGGCGGGAGAGGGTAAATGGGAAGGATCAGTGGGAAAAAAAGAAAATAGTTGTGTTAATATTAATTACTTTTTGAAAGTATGCCCAGCCCACCCCCCCCCAAAGAAAAAACCCTGAAGTTCCCGGATTAGCTCGCTCTCTCACGTTGAACAGACCATGTTTCCCGAGTTTGGATAGTTTAGGGTGGGGTCATTAGTTTGCTTCCCGAGGGGGCAGGGGGTGGAACTGAGGCAGCTGGGGCGGGGGCGGGTGGCGGGGAAATCCCCTCCCTGTCCCCGCGGAGACCGGGACTCACTGACCGACTCTCGGGCGGGGTTCGGGCCCTCTAGCCGCAGCCTGCGGGCGGAGCGGTGGCGGCGGCAGAAGAGGCGGCGGCGGCGGGGGCGCTGCTCGCAGCACGGGCAGGAGCCATGTCAAGAGAAAACCACCAGCCAACTGAGCCCCTCCATCCCCGCTGCAGTGCGCACTGTGACCGGGCCGCCCGCGCTGCTGCCGCCGCTCAGCCCCCACCTGGGACCCATAGTCTGGCTCGGCGCCCCGGGCGGCGGCGGAGGGAAGGACGCGGAGGCGGCGGCGAAGACGAGAAAGAGGAGAGACGAGGTAGAAAGAGGGGTAGGATTGGTACTGGCGGCGGAGGGGGAGGGGAGGAAGGGGAGGGGAGCCCTGCGCTAAGGGGTCTGTCAGCGAAGCAAACCCCCCAAAAGAAAGTTATTTCAGTTCAAGCATCTGCTCTCGAGTCTTTCTTCCCCCCACGGTCGGGTTCCGGCTCTCAGCAAGGAAGGTCGAGGAGACCCGGAGGGGGAAAGCCGAAGCGGAGGGTGAGCGTCCGCGGTGGCACAGCCTCGTTGCCCCAACCGCTGGCTGCGGAAACGGCGGCGGCCTCGGGCGCCTCCCGGGTCCGGGGCAGAGTCGCGTTTGAGAAGGGAAGCGAGAACAAACAACTTAAAATGGCAGCGACGGCCGCTGCGTCACACGCCCCTCAGCGGCACCGCCCAGAACTCTCTGCGGCTGCGCACCGCGCGGGCCGCCACCACCTGCGCCGAACGAGGGGGAGGGGAGGCTGGAGGCGGAAAGTGTTTCGTGCCGGTCAAGCAGAGAGGAAAGACGGGCAGGGGGAGAGGGCATGAAAAGGCTCTGAAAAGGGGGAGGCTTTGACGTTAGACTTCTTAGCTGAGACTCCCGCCTCAGAGGGGAGTTTGAGGCTAGAGACGCCCCTCTCGTGCAGGATGGCGCTTCCATGGGGCGTGGCAAGGGACAACCCGTACTCCCGCCGCCCCCTCCGTCAGGAAGTCCCAGCTCCTGAGTTGGCTCCGCGCCCCTCCCCCCGCGGTCGTCATGAGGCCACGCCCTCCTGGCTCCCGGACAAAGCACCCGGATGGAGTCGCTCCGTCGGGGTCTTGGCCGGCCCCTCCGCTAGGTCTGGCCCGGACCGAGCGGAGCCGGCGGGCGGAGAGTCGGCGAAGGCGGGGGCGGGGCGAGGGAGCGAAAGGAAAGTGTGTGTTGGAAGGCCGGGGGGAGATCGCCGGGTCACCTCTCTGCGCTTGATTTCTAACCCACCGCAGGGTCTTGCAGCGACAGGCCGACTGGGGGCTTCCCGTGCCTGGGGTGTCAGCAGCGCGCTGCTGCGGGGAGGCTCTTCCGCGGGCCCCGCGTGGCTCCGTCCCCACCTCGCCACGTGCGCCGGCACGGGGGGCGGGCCGCAAGCTCTGGGGAAGGTCAAAGACGCCGCGGGAGCGAGCGTGGCCGCTGTGACTTCGGAGGACGGCGGCCGCACCTGCCCCGCGAATTCGTCCCCACGGTGTCAGGAGTCAGTTGCTGCTGGGACCTGCCAGGACCTCAGAGCTGATCCCCTATGAGGTTCACCGCCTTGGGAGACTGTGAAGCGGGTACTGTTGGACGTTTGCTGCTCGCTGAATCACACGTCCTGGGCTCCCCACACCGCTGATGTGCTGACGACGCAGTTTCGTGTGGGTGATCAGCAAAGGTCAATACTTGACAGAAGTAAAGCTGTGCTCCTTTATGAACTAACTACTCACCGTGGTGAAATTTAGAAAAGTCTTTTGGGTCCTCAAATTACTGCCCTTCACTTGGGAAAATCAAAATAGATTACCTGCAATAACCCCCTTTTTTTTTTCCCACCCGTGAGCCAAAAGAATTAATTGGGAGCTACCCTTCCATATAAATTCTTGTCCAAAACTGAAGGATGAGATTCCTGCGGTTTCCAAATTATTGCTAACCTTGAAAAGATGAAGCTAACATTTTGCTAGTGCTTCCCTGATCGATTTTCACAATCACGTACTAATGATAATTGTAGATTATCACAACTGAAGATTTAGGGGAGTTTATAACATTTGGTTACCAAAAAAAGGTATTTAAAAAGTTAACACTGGTTCATGTCTTTTTTTTCCTACCACGAATATTTGTTTTTGTTACAGCAGATTATAAATTCCCATCAGTATAAATATATATAACTTACATTTGCTTGTAAGACCAACATTCAAAAGTAAAGATGAGATGGGGTCTCTAGTTGTTACCGGAGGTCCAATGGCTGCAGCTGGCAAGAGGATGTTCTGTTCTCCACAAGTCGGGGGATGGAGGCACAGCTAATAAAACTAGAATCTCCATCCCCACAAAACTTGTGGGGACAAAACCTAAAGGGCAAAACAAAACCTACCAAGACTCACGTGACAAACCAACAGTAATCTGCGCTCCAGTCTATTGCTATGATTGTCATTGTCACCTTAGTGTCAAAACAAAGTAGCGGATTAACAGAAGGAAACTGTAGCGTATATAAAAGAAAATACATATTCTCTGTAGAGTGTATTTAGATTGATTTTGTTAAAATAACATTAGAATTTCATAGGTTTTAAAACCAGGACAATACTGCTCTTTGATTTTTTTTTTTTTTTTAAGATTTCTTTATTTTAGAGAGAGAGTGCATGAGAGGGAGGGGCAGAGGGAGAAAGAATCTCAAGCCGACTCCACACGCTGAGCGTGGAGCCCCTCACAGTGCTCGATCTCACCACCAGGAGACCACGACCTGAGCAGAAACCAAGAGGCGCTGCTCAACCAACTTCACCCATCAGGCGCCCCAGATTTTCTTTAAAACTCCAACCTTGTGGCTCTATTGGTCATATGCATGATTAGTTGCTGCAATGTGCTACTTAAAATGAATGATACCAAATAAGCTAGGGATCCCATCTGCAATTCCCAGCCTTTCCCCCAACTTCAGTAGGCATCACTGATAAATCAATCTTATGTATAATTCCTTACAGCTAACCCTTTCACCTTTGGCAAGATTACTTACAACTCCTACAACTTTTTAATATTGAGAAATATTTAAAATATTCTTAATGCATAAACATAAAGATTTGGACTTAAACCAGGAAAAACAATAAAGATTTTGGCTTTTTTGATAAATATTTATAATATTTATTCTTACTTAAAGTGGAAGCTCAACTTTACCCCTGAAATGTAGCTCTGCTAGGCAGCTGCTGATGTGCCCTCCTGGGAATTCTGCATAGCCTACCTCTTGTCCCCACCCCAAGCACAGGCCACCATGTTCTTGATCTCTAAGACAGGCCAGTACTGAGGATGGCAGGTGAATGGCTTAAAAAACAAGGGAAATCATTTTGCTTCCCACACTTTTATATTCCAGTAAATACGCTATGAATACAGATTCTTGTTCAGATACTTCTGCCTCTCCATTGTCAGAGATTTGTAAGGGGCTATGGGGGTCAGAGGGGAACAGAGGGCAACATTTCCTTGACTTCTTTAGCCTAACTGGAAAACAGCTCTTCTCTAGGAATGCTTTTTTTCCCCATTTTTCTCAAAATCACCTCCCACAGATCTCTGCCTGGACATGCTCCTTGGGACCTTTGGGACTAGTGAAAAGTATACTGATTGGAAACACAAAGTTCCCTTTGCTCCTTTGGCCTCTGCCCCTGCCCTTGCCTAAGTACAGACAAAATACAGAAGCCACAGAGACTGCTTAAAGCTCAATTTCAAACGAATTCTGTAAGTCACTGGAGAAGGGGTTGGTGGGAAAGGGGTTAGTATGCTTCCTGGACTTGGCTTTCTAATGCTGCCCACTGAGCTTCCAAAAGATCCATGGGGCAGGTGCCTGCAGGCACCTCTGTGTGCTTATCTCCTGAGGCCAACCTGCCATCATCTAACACTAGTAGAACCGTTGAGGTGCTGAGCAGGCGGCTTCAAGGGGGGAATGGAAGCAGCCCTGCTCGTCTCAGACTGAGGGAATGTCTGCCGCTTGACCAGCCTGGGAGACGGAGGGGGGTGGGCGGCCTGAGGGTGGCCTGCGGTGCCAAACACATTGGCTACGGTCTGGGAGGGAGTGATGCCCACCACAGGCACATTCAGGGCTGGGTAGGGCATCCTGGTGGCCACAGGATGGTACGGGGCAGGGTCATAGGCTGGCTGCAGGGGTGGGACCACGCCCACTGGCTCGGGCTGAGAGGTGAGCAATGCATTTCCTGGGAAAGGCCGCGCTGGTAGGGTAATAGCAGTGAGTGGAGGAGGCTGGACAACTGGCTGCAGAAGGACAGCTGAGGGCTCTCGGACCCCTCTTCTAACCGGCGGTCAGCCTCGGCGGGAGTGTTTCTGCGACCAGCCCGGGAGAGACCTGGAGATGCAGCGCCAGAAGACCGACCGCACTCCGTCCCTGAATGTGGGGCTGCCGTTGTCTTGTTCACAGCCTTGGGGGCCTGGGCACGAGAGTTGGTTTCCCACATAGGCATTGCTGCGGGTGCGAGAGCAGTGAGGTCTGGCTTAGCAGCAGGACCATGGAAGGCTGAGCCAGTGTCATTAGCTTGAATGTCAGGAGATTGCGAAGCTACCCCTGTCACTGGCTTGGTCCTCGGGGCAGATGAGAAGGGCCCCTGGGAGGGCATGCTGAAGGCACCGGGGGTCTGTGAGCACAGGGAGCTGATACTCTCTGCTTCCCCTCCTACTCCTAGCACTTTCTTGGCATCTTGGCATCTTCAGACTCTCCTCTCTTACTGCTTGCTCGGTGGCAGCTGTGACACGGAATGACCCTTCCCTCGTCACTGGCATCAAAAGTAGCAGTCATTCCATATTCCTTCTCCTGCTTCTGCTTCCGTCCTAAACAGGCCGCAAAAGCAGAGCCGACTGCGTGGCTCAGTCCTTCACCCGTGTCCTTGACAGCCAGGAAGCAATGACAGATCCAGTGCCCAGCGGTGCCGTCACGACTTATGTCAGAGACGGCTCTATCAAAGGTCCTCTGTGGGGCGCAGGAAGAAACTGTTTCTATTGTCTGCTCAACTGTGAGGTCCTTGGTTTTTTCATCCACAGCTCTGAGTCCACCTGCTGATGCCCACAGGACTGCCTTCCCTGTTTTCTTTCCAGTTTTTCCAAAGAAGCCTTGGAAGAACTGCCTTTCAGCTTTCAATCTTTCAACAGCATCTTCACCGATGTGCATTCCTCTTGACTCATCAACTTCTGCGAGGCCACGTCCTTCACTGGGAAGCGACATTGTCCAGTACGAACCCCTCCTTCATCTGTTGTCTGCCACTGATGTGGACGACTGGCCTCTGGAACCTAAACGTCTTTCTTTCTCCTAATACTTTGCCATATTTCTTCATTTTACTTTTTACAAGCTGGCTCTGAGTCTTGGCTGTGCCCTTTACACCCTGTGTGACTCTGGATAAGCTTTGTAACCCCCCCAAGCCTCAGGTTCCCCATCAGTCCTCAGTGAGGTGTCTGAGGATGGCTGGTACACCAATATTCCAACCTATGGATGTGAATCAAGATCTTGGGTCGCAACAGCAGCTGCGCGGGACCTCCTCTCTGGAATAAGTTGCTCAAGCCCCAAGTCTGCCCCTGCCCCCGACCAACTCCAGAGCCAATGCTGCGACTCGGCCCCCAGTCGCCACCACGCACCACCACCTCCCCCATGACAATAGGCCCCTGGTTCATGCTTGTTGATCTGGCCCTGATTTGTACCCATGTCATTTCCATAGGAGAGTTCTTTTGATAACAGCTACGTCCCATAAAATTTACCTAAAGTGTACAATTCGATGGTTTTTAGTATTTTTCCGAGTTGTCCAATCATCACCGCAATTTTAGGACATTTTCATCACCCAGACAAGGAATGCTGTACCCATTAGCAGGTACTCTTCTTCCTCTCTCTCAGTCTTAGGTAACCATTAGCCTACGTTCTGTCTCTGTAGATTCGCCTGCTCTTAAATTTCATATAAATGGAAGCACACAATGTGTGTTCTTTTGTGACTGGCTTCTCAGCATAATGGTTCATTCATGTTGTGTTGTAGTACGTTTCAGTACTTAATTCCTTTTTAATGCTGAATAATAGTCCACTGAATATTTCATATTTTTTATTGAGGTAAATTTATATGTAATTTTCAGGTATACAACATTATAATTCAATATTTGTGGACTCTACAAAGTGATCACCACCGTAAGTCTAGTCACTGCCCATCACCATACAGCTGAGCCCCTTTACCCCTTTCGCCCAGCCCCCAGCCCCCTTCCCTTCTGGCGACCACCCCTCTGTTCTCTGTATCTGTGAGTTTTCCTCTTGTTGGTTCGTTTGTTTTTGATGTTTAGACTCCACTTATAAGTGAAATCATACAGAATTTGTCTTTTTCCATCTGACTTACTTCACTTAACATAATACCCCAAGGTCCATCCGTGTCGCTGCAATGGTAGATTACCTCCCTTTTTATTAAGGCTGAATTGTATTCTATTGTATCTATATACCACATCTTCTTTTTTAAAAAATGCATTTATTTGAGAAAGAGAAAGAGACAGAGGGAGAACACAAGCAGGGGGAGGGGCAGAGGGAGAAGCAGACCCCAGCTGAGCAGGGAACCCGATGTGGGACTCGATCCCAGGACCCCAGGATCATGACCTGAGCCAAAGGCAGACGCTCAACTGACTGAGCCAGCCAGGCGCCCCAAACACCACCTCTTCTTTATCCGTTCATCTATGGATGGACACTTGGGGCTGCTTCCCTGACTTGGCTATTGTAAGCAATGCTGCCATGAACATAGGGGTGCACGTATCTTCCCCAATTAGTGCTTTCATATTCTTCAGGTAAATCATCTTTCGTTTACCCACTCACCAGCTGATGGATATTTAAGGGTTTTTTTTCCTCCTTTTTGGCTATGAAGAATATTGCTATGAACATTTGATTAAAGGTTTTGTGGAGACATATGTTTCCAATTCTCTTCAGCGAGAAATGAATTGACCTAGCAGTGAAATTACTGGGGCAAATGTTAACTCTATCTTTAACCATTTGAGAAACTGCCAGACTGTTTTCCAAAGTGATGGCACCATTTTACATTCCTACCAGCAGTGGGTGGGGACTCCAATTTCTCCACATCCTTGTTATTATGCCTCTTTTTGATTCTAGCTATCCTAGTGTATATGAAGCGGTATTTCATGGTGGTTTTGATTTGCCTTTCCCTAAAGAATAAGCCTGTGAAGCATCCGTTCCTGTGCTTTTGGCCATTTTTCTGTTTTCCTTGGAGAAATTTCTTCTTTTTTTTAAATTTATTTTTTAAATTTAAATCCAATTAATTAACATATAAGGTATTATTGGTTTCAGAGGTAGAGGTCAGTGATTCATCAGTCTTATATAACACCCAGTGCTCATTACATCACGTGCCCTCCTTAATGCCCATCACCCAGTTACCCCATCCCCCCACCCACACCCCTCCAGCAACCCTCAGTTTATTTCCTATGATTAAGAGGCTCTTATGGTTTGTCTCCCTCTCTGGTTTCATCTTGTTTTATTTTTTCCTCTTTTCCCCTATGATACTCTGTTTTGTTTCTTAAATTCCACCTATCAGTGAGATCATATGATACTTGTCTTTCTCTGACTTATTTCGCTTAGCATAATACCCTCTAGTTCCATCCACGTCGTTGCAAATGGCAAGATTTCATTTTTTAAAAAATTTTATTTATTTATTTGACAGAGAGAGAGGGACAGTGAGAGAGAAGGAACACAAGCAGGGGGAGTGGGAGAGGGAGAAGCAGGCTTCCCGCCAAGCAGGGAGCCCGACATGGGGCTCGATCCCAGGACGCTGGGATCATGACCTGAGCTGAAGGCAGACGCTTAACGATTGAGCCACCCAGGTGCCCCAAGATTTCATTTTTTGATGGCTGAACAATATTCCATTGTATATATATATATACCAAATCTTCTTTATCCATTCATCTGTTGATGGACATCTGGGCTCTTTCCACAGTTTGGCTATTGTGGACATTGCTGCTATAAACATTGGGGTGCACGTACCCCTTCGGATCCCTACATTTGTATCTTTGGGGTAAATACCCAGTAGTGCAATTGCTGGATCGTATGGTAGCTCAATTTTCAACTTTTTGAGGAACCTCCATACTGTTTTCCAGAGTGGCTGCACCAGCTTGCATTCCCACCAACAGTGTAAGAGGGTTCCCCTTTCTCCACATCCTCACCAACATCCGTCGTTTCCTTTATTCAGAGATTTTGTCCATTTTTTTAGTTGGGTTGTCTTTTTATTATTGAGGTGTAAGAGTTCATTATTCTACATATGAGTCCTTATCAGATATATGATTTCAATTATCTTCTCCCATTCTGTGGGTTGTGTTTTCACTTTCTTGGTGCTGTTCTTTGGAACACAAAAGTTTTAAGGTTTGATGAAGTCCAGTTTATCTATTTTTTCTTTTGTTGTTGCTTATGCTTGTGGTGTCTTATCTAAGAAACCACTGAAAAGTTTTTGCACCACTATATTCATGAATCATGAAAACAGGAGCAGATGTCGAGGTAAAAAACGAAGTTTCCTGTTTCAGCTACTAAGAAACAGAATTGGAGATTCTTGGTCACAGCTGAACGACTCCTAGAACACTGTCTTCTGAGGGTCTGTGTCATGTCTCAGTGAGATGAGTCAAGAAATATCAGCAATGTGCCCTGGAGGAAGAAAACACTTCTAGCTCAATTTTCTCTACAATTTGGAAGGGCTATAAAATGGGAAGGATAATCAAAGGAAATACATTTTTAAAAAGCCATGACCGTAATGTTCTGATGAAATTCAGATAAAAGTCAGATAGAACTCAGTTAAAATTTAGCTTCGTTAACAATGGAAAAACCACCCAATCACGTGAGAAATGGCTTGAGTTAGGCTGCTTCAAACAGTGGGATTTGTGGAGTGAGGAGGATGGCACCTTGATTAAAAATATCTGCTTAATCTGCCCTTGGAGGGTTTAAATTGCACCATTAGATACATCGTGTAACATCTTCTTAGTTGGAAAGCAGGTACCACCACAGGTTACATTTTTAATAAGAGAACACTTTATGAAGATTCTGTGGTAGCTTCCTCCCTGGATCCAGAAGGCTCCAAGGCTAACCTCCTGACCTCTAGGCAAGCCATCTCTTCTGGGTTCATTCCAAGTCAGGAAATGATTACTCAAGCATATGCTTACGTAGCCTACATATAGGATAATAAGAAAGCCAATGAAGTGTTTAACAATTGTTCTTCACTCTTCTAAAAGGAACCAGATAATTCACCTTTAAAATATACGTTGTCTGCACACACCTTCTCTTGTCTTAGAAAAAATTTGGTTTTCTCAACATCTCCCCTCATACATATGACCGGAAAGCATGCTAGATTTTTCAGGAATTCTCAAATATTTTGTTCCTTCATTAGTGCTATTAAGGTTATGACATGGTCTTGACTTTCGGTCATATTTATGATACAAAGATTAATAAGCACGATACAGGACAAGTTTATGCTTAAACTATGCAAGCCTAGAGAACTATCTCTGATACTCTACAGTTTGATCCTAGAACCAGCAGCACCAGGGACCTGGTCTCCAAATTTCAACCATACAGATTTATCACCTAAGATAACTATGATAATGTGGGCTAAGAAAAATTGCACAGTCCAACAGAGCTTATTCGTGGCATATGCTCTAGCACATACAGCCTTCCCATCCACAACGGAATCACAAGCTTACTAAACAAAAATGATATAAAAAGGAAAAAGAAACTATGTTTTGAGACCTTTGCTGGGGTGGGGGTGGGGGAGTAGGAAGTGTCTTAATTTATCCTCTAGTCTGAGCCTAATTTCATGTGGGCCCAAGCTGGGGAGGTCAGTACTCATTTGCAGGCTGACAGTGGGCTATTTGTTTAGTGAAGGCCTAAAGCAAGACAGAGGCTTGGAAAATGAGATTTGGCCAGGTTACCAGCATTGTCCGCAAATTTGGAATGTGGTTGAGAATCCAAGGAATATGCATGTGAATACTCATACTGTACCATGGATTTTATTTTTTAACCTTTTTTCTTTCCCCACTCCCTTTCTCTCTGTTTTTTATTTTCTACTTCTTGTGCTTTATGCCTACCAGTATTATCCAAAGATATTACTTAGCCCCCCTTGTTTATATGTTGGGTTAAATATGTGCAAGCTGATAACCAAACAAATCTGCTGATACCATTTGAGAAGGAATTTATTTAGTCTTCCTTTAACCCTCATTCCTACTGACTTTTGCCCCTTGACTATTGCTTAATTTCATTTCAAAGATCTTTCTGGATTCCATATGTCACTCCTACAATTCCAGGTGTTATTATGAACTATTCCATTTAAAGCATATATAAAGGTTATAGTAGTTAATTGGAAAAATCTGGCTTCTGACACTTTTGCATCATCACCTTAGAAATAAAATGGTAAAATACTACAAGGAGTTTGCTCCATTCAATCCACTCTATTCCTACATACAAAGAACTAAGGCAAATTTGAGCAGTTACCATATCAAGAAATACTGTAGTATTAGGAGTTCTTTTTCCTTCCTTCTCAGAACACATTTCACTTTCTATTCCACAAAGATTAGGTGTTGAGAAGGAAATGGGAAAGATATATACATGTGTAATAGTTTCTTCCACAGGTAAGGGAACCTTATCTATATTCACACAAGTAGACTCTTAATTATGGAAGTCCACAAATTCTTCATCCAGTAATAGAATAAAATAATGCATGTGTGTGTGTAAAAGTCCATGTGCAAATATATACTATGTATAAGTGTAGAGGACGAGTACCCTTTTTCATTTGAACAGTGCATTATCTACTTCTGCATAACAAATCACCCCCAAACTTAGTGGTTTAAAACAGCAAACATTTATGATCTTATAATTTCTGTGAGTCAGGAATTCAAGAGTAGCTTAACTGGGTGATCTGGGCTCAGAGTCACTCATGAGGTTGCTGTCAAGACGCTGGCCAAGGCTGCAATCATCTGAAGGCTTGACTCACGAACTCTTGGCAGGAGGCTCGGCTTCTTACCACGTGGGCTTCTCCATAGGACTTCTTGAGTGCCCTCAGAGCATGGTAGTGGCTTGTCCCAGAGTGAGTGACCTCAGAGAGAGAGAGAGATGAAAGCCACACTATCCTTTATGACCCAGGCTTGGAAGTCACCCTCCATGACTCCCACACTGCTTCCACAAGTCAGCTCTGTCGGGGTGGGAAGGAAGTGCACATGAATACCCTTGTGTTCAGAGTTGGGGATCACTGGTGCCATCTTGGAGGCTGACTACTATAAATATCTTTTGTGTTGTGTACAAAACATGCGAGGGAACTTATCAAAGACCTCCAGTTCTATCATAGGATAGACCAGGCCAGAAGTCAACTCACTTTTTCTTAAAGAGCAATAGTAACTATTTTCAGCTGGCAGGCTATATGGCCTCTGTTGTAATTAGTCAGTTCAGTGGCAGCATAAACAAGACATAAGCAAATTTGCACGTCTGGGTTCCAATCAAATCTCATCAAAACAGGCAGCTGGCCTATTGGCGGGAATGTGCTGACCCTGAGCAGCAATAATTTATGCTCCGTGGCTTAAAACACAAAGGTTTATCACTCACACTATTTCCAAAACAGGTCTGCAGGGAAACTGTTCATTATGGACTTTGAGGAATTCAGAATTATGGAATACCACATGCTTCCACAACCACTGAAACAGAAAACAGGAATATGGCGAATCCCTCGTGGGCTTTGAAAGCGTCCACCTGAATGACATCACTCCTACTCTCATTTCTTTGGTCAAAGCAAGTCACGTGGCTATCCCTAACTTCACTGGATCCCAGCACTATGACCGGTCCATGTGTCCGGAGGAGAGGGAAGCAGATCTATTTGGTGAACAGCAGTGATTACCACCAGAACCATATTCTTTCTTTCTTTCTTTTTTTAAAGATTTTATTTATTTGACAGAGAGAGACACAGCAAGAGAGGGAACACAAGCAGGGGGAGTGGGAGAGGGAGAAGCAGGCTTCCTGCGGAGCAGGGAGCCCGATGCGGGGCTCAATCCCAGGACCCTGGGACCATGACCTGAGCCGAAGGCAGACACTTAATGACTGAGTCACCCAGGCTCAGTCTTTTTTTTTTTTAAAGATTTATTTTTTGAGAGAGAGATTGAGTTCACAGCTTGGGGGAGGGGAGGAGAGAAACCCAAGCAGATGCAGTGCTGAGCACGAGCCCAGAATGGGGCTTGATCCCACAACCCTGAGATCACGACCTGAGCCGAAACCAAGAGTTGGGAGGCTCAAATGACTCTACCACCCAGGTGTCCCCAGAAGCATATTATTTCTTACTACTTGTTCTTGTTCCACCACTAGACCTCTTTCCTTTTAACTGAAGATTTTATTTATTTGGCAGAGAGAGGGAGAGAGCACAAGTAGGGGGAGCAGCAGGCAGAGGGAGAAGCAGGCTTCCTACTGAGCAAGGAGCCCGACGCGGGGCTCGATCCCAGGACCCTGGGATCATGACCTGAGCCGAAGTCAGATGCTTAGCTGACTGAGCCAATGAGGTGTCCCTATAAAGTCTATTTTTAAATCACATTTTGCTATTTTGCTTTTCCCAAGCCACTCTCACCTCAATTGCTTCAACTCTGGTGGATCTATTGCCCTGGCTTTCAGCAGACATTTACACTTTATAACTTACATTTTTTTCCTTAGTGAAGAAAAATCAGCATTTCCTTTGCCTGAAATGGAGCATCCCTAATTCAGCTTTCAATTAAAAGATAAGTGTTTTACTGTTTCCAGCAGAAAAAAATATAAGCTATTATCTACTTTCTTTCTTGCAAATAGCGGGGAAGTTAACCAATTACAAATACTTATTGAATATCTATTATATATGCATACTATGCTATGTGTTTTGAAGGACAGAGAAAAATAAATTCTTGTCCCCAAAGACTTTTTAATAGTTACCAACATAATAATGAACATTTGAAATAAGAATGAGCAATACTGGACTGTATAATTAAGAGCTGAATTGTGAACAATAGGCATTGAGTTGAATAACAGTGTTAAGATAAAAGGGAGGCCAATGAAAGATGAATTAAATAGATGGGATTCATGGAGGAATATGCTCAAGTTCGCTTCAAAAGTTGGGAAGAATTTCACTAGATTAAGGTGGGAGAAAAGGGAAGAGAAGAAGGAAGTTTCTGAAAGAAGGAACATGATAACTGAGGGCACTGAAGGTGGATGTGAGTCTGGCATATCCATGAGAGAGTAAAGATATCAGCCCAAATCCAATGAAAGGTGCCCATTTAGAAAGAGCAGGAAATAATTTAGTAAAGATAGAATGAGGCTTTAGTTCTAAATGGCAGCCACTTGTCTCCCCCCTACTTCCAATACACAATTAAAAAGAACAGTAAATCATTTTTTTAAAATGAATAAAGCCATAACAGCTATGAGAAATGAGAAAAGAGCAATCAGCAGACAATAGCTTGTATATAATACCAATGGACCGATGCTGGGGGTGGTGAGTGGTAGCAGCCCAGAAAAGCCCTCCCCTCTCTGGCTCTCCATTTTTTGTCACTGTAACAGGAAGCCTCCCTCTGTAGCAAGCTCTGCTCATGAACACAGAACTTCCTGCATTCTCTTCTGCTTTCTGGGTAATTAGCTAGCAGGAAAACAGCTCTATATGCAATAGTACAGGAAACACATCTAAAAAAAAATCAGCTTATTTTCTCTTTTTTTAAATATAAAAAACACCCCCCCCCAATCACTGGGCACGGGAGGGAAATCAGCTACATAAAACAAACAAACAAACAAAAAAACCCAGAAGAAGTAAAAGTAAAGGCTGACCTCACAAGGACCAATTTGGGTAACAGAAAAATAATTTTCCAAACCTCTAGTTAATATTTTTGGAGGTATTCTAGATACAATAAATACCTAAAGTAAAAACAAGATGCCATAAATAAGGAACAATTAGAGAACAAGAAAGAGTACTTGGAAATTAAAAATATGCTTGCCAAACTTTAATTTTTTCTACAAAGGTAGAAATATGACATGAGAGAAAAAGAGAAAGACAAAAAGTAAAGAGAAAATATAAAAGAACCAGAGGTCTGAAACAGGTCCATGACACAAACAATACGTGTTCCAGAAAGAGAGCCCAGAGAAAATGCAAGGATAGAAGTTATTATAGAAATCACTGAAGAAAATCTACCAAAGCTAAGATACCATGAATCTTCAGATGGAAAGAGGATACTGAAAGATTAGCAGGATATTAGAGGCACTAAGGAAAAAAAGAAGATCCAGAGAGCACTGTAAGAGGGAAGAAATTGGTCACCTTCAAAGGAATAAAAATCAGACTGGCAACAGGCTATCTGCAATTATTAGACATCAGAAAACACTAAAATTTTTTTTAAAATGTATTAAAACAACTGGATATCCATATAGAGGAAAAAGAAGAATCCTGAGCCCTACCTCAAACCATACATGTAAACTGAGATGAGTTCTTGACTAAACATAATTAACTACAACAAAAAGATGGGAAAAAACACAGGAGAATATGTATCTTCATGACTTAGGGGTAGGAAGGACACCAAAAGCAAAAGCCATAAATGTAAGAATTGATAAATTCATCAATTTTGAAACTTCTGTTCATCAAAAGATATTGTTAAGAAAATGAGTAGTCAAATCACAGATTGAGAAAAAAATATTTCCAAAACATACTTGACAAAGTTCTAAAATCCAGAATATATAAAGAACCCTGCAAGAAAAAAAAAAGCCCTATAATTCAAAAAAGATAATCCGTTTTTATTTTTTATTTATTTTTAAAGATTTTATTTATTTATTTAGAGAGTGTGTGATTGGGGAGGAGCAGAGGGAGAGGAAGAGGAGGAAGAAGGAAAGAATCCCTAGCAGACTGTGGGGCCACCCCGGTGCCCCAAATAATCCATGTTTTTAAATGAGTGAAAGAACTTAATTGATACTACCTAAAGGAAGATTTACAAATCACACATGAAAAACTGCTCAAAATCTTTAGAAATTAGGAATGGAAAACTAAGACCAAAATGAAATACCATTACATACTCAACAATATGGCTGAAATTGGGAAGACTGACAAATGTTGGCAAGGGTTGTGGAGCTACTGGAACTCTCATACTTTGTTGGCAGGGCTATAAAACAGGAAGACCATTTTGGCAGAAGATCTGAAGGTCCTCATAAAATGAAACTACTCTAGACTTCACAACTCCACTCCTAGCGATCTGTCCAAGAAAAATGGAAACTATGCCTACCAAAAGATGTGTGCAAGAATGCGTGTAGCAGCTTTATTCACAAGAGCTGGAAACTGGAAACAGTCCCATGCATCCATCAGTAGAAAAATGGATAAACGGTGGTACATTTCATACAAGGGAATGGATAGAGACCACAACACGGATGAGTATCAAAAACAGGATGCTGAAGGAAAGAATCCTTACACAAAAGCATGACTACTGTATGAGTCCATCTACATACTGTCCTAAACAGAGATAGTGAATCCATGATGAAAACAAATCAGAACAATGGTTACCCCTGGGTACCTCTGGTGCAGGGATTTAATGGGAAAGGATAGGAGGGAAGGTGCAATGTTCTGTATCTTGATATGGGTCTGGCTTGCAGGGTCAAAACTCACTGAATGGTACACTTCAAATTTTGGCATTTTGCAGTCTAGAAATTTTAGCTCAAATGAAAAATATTGTAAACAAATATCAAACTCTAGGTAATGATATGCATGCTGATGGGTCTGGGAGTCAAGGGCAGGGTCATCTGCAACCTATTTCGAAATTCTGAGAAAATAAGATGGATCAATAGATGAACAGAGGGATGGATAAACAGATTTTAATAAAGCAAATATAATGTTAATCATAGAATCTAAGTGATAGATAGATGGGTGTTCAATATAAAATTCTTTCAATTTTTCTGTACTTTCAATTTTTTTCATAACATAGGGATAAAAGAAAACAATGAAATATTACTTTCAACATTTGGAAGAAAATTATAAACCTAGAATTTTATGTACAGCTGAACTATCAATCAAGCTATTGATAAAGCTATTTTAGGCTTTCCAAGAAATCATGAGTTTTTTTGCCTACCCAGAATCGCTTAGGACACCATCTCTTCCTCATCCATGGGGTAGGGTCATCCTACCTCTCAACCTTAGGGGTAGGCAGGTGACCCAGGTTTGGCCAATAAGCTCACTTCATGCCCTGGGCCACAGGGATTGTTCAAACATGAGCCACGCAAGGTCCGTTAAGAGACTTCCCTGGGGATTTTACTGGAACTGTCAGTAAAGTAGTTTTAGTTTTGCTAGGACCACAGTCTGTGAAGAAGACATGAGCCTGGAGAGATGCTGGAACCTGTCTTTGCCAGCACATGAGGTAAGCTTGCTTGAGCATGAAGCTGGCCTAGAAGGAAACAAACACAAGCATGGAAAAGAAGAAACAAGGCAGTGATGACACTGTTTGAGCTCCTGGATTCACTGTGGATCATAATTCTCTCATTCTTTAAATTAGAGTGGAGAAAATATCTATCTATCTATCTATCTATCATCTATCTATCTATCGATTTTATATAAATTCAAGTTAATTAACATAGAGTGTATTATTAGTTTCAGGGATTCATCAGTTGCATATAACACCCAGTGCTCATTCCATCACATTCCCTCCTTAATGCCCATCACCCAGTTACCCCATCCCTCTCCCCCTTCCCCTACAGCAACCCTGTTTGTTTCCTGTCTTGAGTCTCTTATGGTTTGCCTCCCTCTCTGTTTTTGTTATTTTTCCTTCCCTTCCCCTAGGTTCATCTGTTTTGTTTATTAAATTCCACATATAGTGAAATCATATGGTATTTGTCTTTCTCTGACTTATTTCACTCAGCATTATACTCTCTAGCTCCATCCAGGTCATTGCAAATGGCAAGATTTCATTCTTTTTGGTGGCTGAGTAATATTCCATCATATGAATATATGTGTGTGTGTGTGTGTGTATAATACATCTTCTTTATCCATTCATCAGTAAATGGACACCTGGGCTCTTCCCATATTTTGGCTACTGTGTATCTTTAAAAAATATGTACTTTAGAGAGAGAGAGAACAAACATGCATGAGTGGGGGTTGGGGCAGAGGGAGACAACCTCAAGCGGATGCCTCACTGCGCATGCAGCCCAATGCTGGGCTGATCCCACCACCCATGAAATCATCACCTGAACCAAAACCAAGGGTCAGATGCCCAACTGACTGAGCCACCCAGGAACCCCCAAATATTAATAATATAGTAAGAAAATCATATTTTCCCATTGCCGCGAGTTGAACAGTACCCCCCCCTTAAATTCATGTCCACATGGAACCTCAAAATGTGACATTATTTGAGCATGGGGTCTTTGCAGATATAACTAGTTAAGGATCTGGAGGTGACGGCATCTTGGATTTAGGGTGGTCTTTCTCTGAGGAGGAAAGAATACACACAGAGTCACAGGGAAGGAGGCCATGTGAAGAGGGAGGCAGAGACTGGGGTATTGAAGCTGCAAGACAAGGAAAGCCAGGACTGCCGGAGCCACCAGAAGCTAGAAAGAAGGAAGGATTCTCCCCAGAGCCCAGAGACAGCATGGCCCTGCTGACGCTGTGATTTCAGGCTTCCAGTTTCCAGAACTATAGGAGAATAAACTTCTGTTGCGTTAAACCACCTAGCCTGTCAGCACTAGGAAACAAACATACCTCTCAATAAGGAAAAAAAAATTAGAAACACTAAGAGGAAAATGTCCAAATGTGAAGCAAACTAAAATGTGGCAAGATTTTTGAGCAACCAGTAGAATGAAAGAAAAGAGGATGTGTTTGTACAGATGTTAAGAGCACAGAGTTTTGAACAGTCCAGGGGTGGTTAACAACGGATCTTAGGGGGAAAAATCTACTCCTGGCACAATACTTGGCTCTACCGTGAACAATATTTATGTAGTCATAATAACGTAAGGCCTATGTGTTGACATCATATTTTCAGAATAAACCCATAAACATAAAGCTCTTACTCTCACACACAGACTGTAAATGTGATCATCCTTGACAACGTGAAGCTAAAGATCTACCTGACAGAAATCGCTGGTGGAGCGTGTGACTCTTGATCTCAGGGCCATGAGTTTGAGCCCTATGTTGGTATAGAGTTTACTTTAAAAAAAAATAATAATAATAATTAATAAATTATAAAATTACCATCATTTAAAAAACATTCTTTTTTTTTTTTTAGGTAGGCTCCATGCCCAGCAGGGAGCCCAATGTAGGGCCTGAACTCATGACTCCAAGATCAAGACCCGAACTGAGATCGAGAGTCAGACGCCCAACCAACTGAACCACCTAGGTGCCCCCCAAAAAATTCTTAAAAAAAAAAGTTGAAAAGTGGAAGGAGAAAGAGAAATGGAAGAACGAGAGCACTAGTCATCCCATTTTACTTTGTAAGTAATTAAGAAATACTCTCAAATGTCGGATGGCAAGAAAAAAGCTCAGGACTAAAAATAATTTATACCTATCAAAAATTGGGAGGCAGAATGAGGTGAGATGATAAGGGGGCAGTGTTTCTGAGCCTAATTCTTATCTTTCATAAAGAGCAGAATGTCTAAACTGATAAATTAATAAACATATGCAACTTAAAAATACTTGTATAGTATTATTATTTAGAATTATGGAGTAACCAGCAAGGCAAGAAAAAAGAGATCTGGTGGAAAGAAATTTCCTCCAGCATATTCTAGATCAAGGAAACTACATTGAAGCCTACATCTGGGCAATGGGCCTGGGGTTAAGGCAGGACTGTTTTTGTTTTTAATATTATCATTTCTATTTTTTATGTACATGAATGGCTTTGATAAAAATGCTGAAAGAGGGGCACCTGGGTGCTCAGTGAAGTGTCTGACTCTTGATTTTGGCTCAGGTCATGATCTCGGGGTTGTGAGACCGAGCCATAGAGCCTAAGGTGAGGCTCCGCACTCAGCGGGGAGTCTGCTTGAGATTCTCTCTCTCTCTCCCTCTCCCTCTGCCCCTCCCCCTGCTCATGTGCTCTCTCTCTCTCTCTCTCTCTCTCTAGAATAAATAAACCTTTCTTAAAAAATGCTAAAAGCAAAGATGAGGTGGATCAGGTTATAGATGGCCTTACAAGGACTAGGCAGGGAATTTATACTAGATTTTGACCTGACAATGGCACTGGGACAGGTGGTAAAGAGATGGATTTAGCATTTACTAGGAAAAGTCCAGAAGACCCGACGTCTGGATAGAAG
This sequence comes from Eumetopias jubatus, assembly GCF_037043125.1. Taxonomy (NCBI): domain Eukaryota; kingdom Metazoa; phylum Chordata; class Mammalia; order Carnivora; family Otariidae; genus Eumetopias; species Eumetopias jubatus. Next base: position 144,645,161 of record NW_028274812.1, read on the forward strand.
ATGACGGAGGTAAGTACAGAGGACAGTAGAGTTTTTTGGCCTGGGGGACTGTAGTGGATGGAATTACCCACCCCCTTCCCCAGGTCTGTGTTAAAGCCCTCCAAATCCAGTACTCCAGATTATGCCCGAATTTGGAGGTAAGGCCCTTAAAGGCATAATTAAGGTCAAATGAGGTCACTGGGGTGGGCTCTAATCCAGTGCGACTGGTGTCCTTCTAAGGGGCAGAGACACCAGCATTGTGTGTGGACACAGTAAGAAGGTAGCCAGTCTGCACACCACGGAGAGGCCTCAGGAGAAAGCAAACCTGCCAGCACCTTGATCTTGGACTTCCAGCGCCCAGAACTGTAAGGAAGTAAATTTCTGTTGTTAAGCCACCTTCAATCTCTCTTGTTTCTGTAGGTTTTTGCTACGGAAGCCCTATAAAACTAATACAGAGACGAAGAAAATGGCCATGCCATGACCAAAGGCAGGACAGTGGGAAGGAGAAGTGAGTTTGGGAAGACAGATACCTTCAAATTATGGTTCGAGTGAGCTAGCCAAGAGTTTCTGCATGGTAAGCAGTGAGGGGCAAATGCCCAAGTGAGCAAGGGGCCCAGGCCTTTCCGGCACAGAGGTGCTGTAGGAAAGATGGGATTTGGGGATTTGGGAGTGAAAGAGCAAAGAGAGCCTGGGGGCCCCAGGGGCTGAGGAATGGGAGTATCCAGCAGGGGGCGGGCATGACGGGGAGAAGCTGCACAAAGAGAAAGAACGGCAAGCTAGTAGGATGGAAGCCAAGAAGGGAGCATTTGAGGTAGGAGAAATCTTTTTTTTTTTTTTTCAAAGCACCAGAGAGGTCAAGAGATTGATAAAACAGAAAAGAATAATGGGGATTTAGCTAAAAAGAGGTCATTGTTGACCTTTAAGAGAACAGTTTCAGTGTAGCTGTGGGGAAGGAAACCGGATTGCCAAATAGGCAGTGGGTTGAGACTATGGACAGAGGGAGGCAAGGAGGATTCAGGAGGTCGGGGAGGCCCCAGGGAGAAACAGCACGGTGGGGGTGATAAGGGACTATCCAAGGACCCACCGCAGCTAAACGGGGAAGGACCCAAGGAGGTGGGAAACACAGAGAAAGAAGGGAAGTCCTCCAGTGTGGTGTAGGATGGGTGGGGACAGGGGGACTGGGTTTATTTTAGGAAGGAGGGAGGGTAAGACTGCCAGGGAGCCAGGAGGGAAGAGGCTGCAGAGATTTGGGAACCAGGGGTCAGGGTAATTTCAAGACGGATTAGGAAGTCAACGGCCGCGAGGGTCAGGGAGGGCAGAGGGACCTGGGGGAAGGAGAGAAAGTCTGTCAGAGAGATTATGAGTTTATAGGAGTCAGTAAGGAATCGGTGAGAGGCCCCAAGCAGTCCTAACACCCCGTGACTATGACTATGGAAGCCTAAGCACTCATAAGAATAAAGAATTCAGGGCTGCCCGGAGCAGTTTACGTCACCTTTGTGTGACCTCAAGAAGCTCCTTCCTGAGTCATTTTCTGTGATTGCACTGCCGTTTCCAGTGTTCTGGAATTCCATCCCACAAGCTGACGGCCATTTATATACTCCGACGCCAGGAGGAGTCTCTGCTAGGAAGATTTTTAGTACAAAATCAACTATTCTCTGTTCCATGTGAAGGATCTAAGTGGTCTGCAAAAGGCAACTGGCTAAAAGCTTTGCAGAAGAATATTCTGCTAAGCAAGATTAACCGAGACCTCTGCGCATGCTAGGCCCACAGAAAGAAAGGAACTTCGGAAGTAAAGATACGAGTCACTCGGAGGCTTGGTAGCCAGCATGCGCTGAACGGCTCAACAGTGGCCTCAGCATGCAGGCTCCTTGCTTCTGCTCTGCCAGGCCTATGCTGGTGGATTCATGAACTCAAAATGGTTCCCGTGGCTCCCAGCCTCTCAGCTACATTCAAAGGCAGAAAACAGCATAAAAGCCTTTGTCCTCCTGGGACTCCTCTCATCAGGGGAAAACATGTTATTTCCCAGTCGCCCTGCAGTGGTGTCCCCTCAAATCCACTTGCCATGCAAACAGATCACAGGCCTGGCTCCTCTTAGGTGTAAGGGAGGCTGACAAAAGGCTTGGCTGCTAGTGACTTATCCCGAGGAGGGGGGTTTACCCCCCAAACAAAAGCAGGGGGGTAGCTGTAGGGTAGGTAACAGTGTCTGTCACAGTGAAGTTAACCCATGCACATAAACATTTGGTCTTAATTCTGCATCACATTTTGTATCATGTTTTCTGGGTTTTTGATTTTGTTTTTTATGATTTTTTAAATCTTTCCCTCCATGGACTCTATTTTCTTGTATGGGTGTGACTATAGTGTATATGGGTGTTTTTCCTAATAAAGTATAAGGAAATATCCATCTGTATTTTTGTTCTAGTTGATACCTTTATAAATATAAATTCATATATTACATGTAATCCTCTCTTTTTTTTTTTTAAGATTTTATTTATTTGAGAGAAAGAGAGCGAGACAGAGCATGATCGGGGCAGAGGGAAAGGCAGAGGGAGTGGGAGAAGCAGACTCCCCACTGAGCAGGGAGCCCGACATGGGGCTCGATCCCAGGACCCTGCGATCATGACCTGAGCCGAAGGCAGACGCTTAACCGACTGAGCCACCCAGGTGCCCCTCCTCTATTTCTTTAGACAGGACCAATGACTCCTTACTACGAGAACTGGTGAAATTAGTTTATTAACACTTTTCTCTCCTCCTGCTCTTTTTAGTATTTATCTTTACATTTTTAACTACACTTATTCTATAACACTTGATTTATCAGTTTTAAATGATCTATGATTATCACTGGCTATTAAGAATGATTGAATGAGCACAACTTAAATGACCTTCCTCTTTCTGTCACTTTTCCTCTCCCTACTATTGTTCACTATGTACTTTCTGTCTAGTCAAATGAGAATTGGTAAAAGGCACTTGGAACTTCCAGTGACGTACAAGGGAGATTTTCTTGCTTGGGAGATTGGTAAGAAGATGGCTTCTCACTTTGATACGGAACTAGATACATGGCCTCGTTGTGAAGGAAGGACCGGCTTCCAGCTCAAGGTTATCCTGCTGAGATGTACAAGTACTGGCATCTTATAATCAGTAGTGTGTGGAACTAAATATTAAGGCAAGTCTAGTAGCAGAGTCTAATATCCAGCACCTCGTACTCAGCATCCATCAAAGGACTTAATCTGTATGAATGTGCAGTTCCCCTCAGGTCTGTGTTTTTAAGCAGGCTCTGCACCCATTGTGGAGCCCAACATGGGGCTTGAACTCACCACCCTGAGATCAAGACCTGAGCTGAGATCAAGAGTCGGATGCTCAACCAGCTGAGCCACCCCGGCGCCCCTGAGGTCTGTGTTTTTAAACACAGACTTTCTTCTGAATGTCACTAGTAGTTTGGGACCTAAGGCTGTCCAACCCCAGAAAGCCGTGCAAAAGCAGGGGGAATGGCACACAGAGGGAGAAGCAGACTCCCCACTGAGCAGGGAGCCCGATTCGGGACTCGATCCAGGACCCTGGGATCATGACCTGAGCCAAAGGCAGACGCTTAACCAACTGAGCCACCCAGGCGCCCCTGTGCTAGACTTTTGATAATCAAATCAAAGTAAATTATTACAACAGTGCTACCATTTTATAACAATAGGTTAATAATTAGTTTAGTCTTCGGTTAGACTAAAAGTATATTATAATCCTAGGATCTATATCTTTTCTAACTATTCCTTCCCCTTAATTGTTTTAGTGAATTCAAAAGAAAGCAGCCCTGTCAAGATTATTTTATTACTAAAAAGGTCTGAATGGGATCCTTCAGCTAGATATTTGAGAGTATTCAATATGTAACAGGGAATGGAAAATTAAAAAGGCAACTGTCTTATTTTAAAAAGCCAACCAAGACCAAAACCAACGGATTTGTGACTTCCTATTAACAACAGCTGTTTTACTTCTGTTAAATCTGTATCGGCCACAGTTTTACCATATTTGGGAAATAACAGAAAATTAAAAAGGAAACTATCTTGCTTTTTAAGCTAGTTCCTTTCTTTAAACTTGTCTTTTCCAATAATAAACACATATGGCTTATTAAGGGTCATCTTATATGCTAATTTATTTTCTGCATTTTGTTGATTTAAACATCCAAATTTCTTACTCCACTTAAATAAAATAAAACACCCCCACTCAAGGACTCAGCTAGCCTCCTCTCTTGTTCCTTATCTGATGCATCAGCGCTGCTGCATACTGCCCTCTCCCCCACTCTCAAGGTCCACCTCACCTCTGCCCAGGCTTACTTCTCAGCGCAACTGAAAGCATAACTCCTCAACAGCAAAGAATTTCTGAAGGGAACATTCACCTCTCATTCATGGTAATAGAGGGAGTTAGTTGAACAAGCTTTTCCCTTTTGATGCTAAGAGGATTAGATGTAGTCCTTTCCAGCGAAACAGATTCATTAGCTCTGTGAAGCATTAAGACCAGAAATCCATGTGTACTGAGTGTATTTAACCTGTTAATGGGGGTTTGTAAACATCAACTTTAAATTATCTGCGGGGGGGGGGGGAGACAGAACTTTATCATGGACAAGTGACACCCTGCAACTTTATAATCGAGAAAGATGATATTTATTCTGCTTTAATCTCCACCAAATCTTTCCCCTACACCTCTAACATTGCAAAATCATTTCTGCTTTTTACCTGCATTCCTTCCTCTGAGTAGTTCCGGGTATAGTTTCTCAGTAAACATGCAAAGGCCCGAAGACATAGGACTGGAAGGGTCAAAAGGAAGGAGCAGTGACTAAGTAGTTCATGAGCCAGACATTCTCATGGGTTCTCCCACAGAAAATAATTTCTCTCCATCTTCTGGTGCCTAATAGGCCTTTCATAGGAGACAAAACGTCCCGGTTCTTAATTTGAGATAAAGGATGGAGCTGGGGCCATTTAGAACACCCATGTTCAAGGGCAAAGCAGAAAGGGGAGTTGGTGAAGGGTTCTGAGCAGGGACCCCGAGAAAGCAACAGAAGGAGCAAAGTGTCATGAACACTTTCACATGGTCAGTTAAAAAGAAAAAGTATCTGCAGAGAGATAAACATGGCAAGATGTTCACAGTTGTTGAATCTAGGTGACAGCAACGGGCACACAGGCCTTCACAGTACTATTCTTTCAATCTTCAGGTACATACAAAATTTTTCAAAATAGGATGTGAGAAATCTGTGGATAGACCATATATGTCTGACATTTTTCTTTTAAAAATACTGGGAGAGGGGCACCTGGATGGCTCAGTCGGTTCAGCGTCCAACTTGATTTTGCCTCAGGTCACGATCTCAGGGATGTGGGAGCAAGCTCCACGTTGAGCTCCTCGCGGGGGTGGAGTCTGCTTATGATTCTCTCCCTCTGCCCCTCCCCCCCTCTAAATAAATAAATAAATAAATATTGGGAGATATCCAAATATGATGGGAACATAAAATCACAACTGAAAAATTATGATTAAATGTTCATAGTCATACTTGAGGGAACGCAGATCATAGATCTTTTTTTCCAGTTTCTTAGGCACCTTTTTTGGCAAGAGAAAAAGGTCATAATGTTTTCATGCAATACATACTTGGTTCTTTAAGTAACAACTGTGACAAATAGCAGAAAGAATTAAAGAATGCTACACTTTTTTAAAAAATTTTATTTATTTATTTGACAGAGAGAGACACAGCGAGAGAGGGAACACAAGCAGGGGGAATGGGAGAGGGAGAAGCAGACTCCCTGCTGAGCAGGGAGCCTGATGCGGGGCTCAATCCCAGGACCCCGGGATCATGACCTGAGCCGAAGGCAGATCCTTAACCACTGAGCCACCAGGTGCCCCAAGAATGCTACACTTTAATCCATTCGAAACACATTATTAAAGAAATGTCTATAACACTTTCTGAACTACTGTAGTAGCCATTACTGAGAGGCAGGCGTTCGGTGGGCATGAGAATGCAGATTTACAGAACTACTCAATGTTACACAACTTCTATATCGTACCTTGACTTAAATCCAAGAGCAAAAATTAACACTCTCCCCTATTTTTGGTGAACAATGCATGTAACCTTAAATATCCTTTCCGTCTGGATTTTACCTAGGAATAGTCTAATTTTTTTTTTTTTTTAGCCTTTCTAATTTTTTATCTAAGAAAAGGCAGGCTTGGCACTTTTATACTTACATCATAAATGTTAATATTTCTTGGGATTGCAGGACGATTCATGTATTTTTTTAAAGATTTTACTTATTTATTTGACAGACAGAGAGCACAAGCAGGGGGAGGGACAGAGGGAGAGGGAGAAGCAGATTCCCCGCTGAGCAGGGTCCCTGATGCGGGGCTTGATCCCAGGACCCTGGGATCATGACCTGAGCTGAAGGCAGATGCTTAACTGACTGAGCCACCCAGACACCCCCAGATTCATAGTCTTTACAGCTGATCCAGCAAGGGCTGGTGCTCCTGCAATGTCAGCCTCAGATTTCTTCAGGGTATTTTGTGCATGTTACAGTGCATGTAACAATCTCACTCATGTCGGTCTCCAATATCGTTCCCCCAGCACCATTTCTGCAAAATACTGTCAACCTTGTCTACAGGGAGAATTAAATCCAGTTCAGACATTGTCAAAAATACTTGTCAAATGTTTCTAAGAATACCTGGATTAGATCTAAAATACCAACTTCACTCTCTAAAGAATCCACGTGCAAGACAAAATATAATGCTGTGGATAATGTCCATGAGTCCATTTGTTGTCAGATCCTCCAATTAATGACCCTCCTTCTAGGATTAAAAACATTTTCATCTTTCTTGGGTACCAAATGGAAAGGCTCCCTGATGGTTTGCTGCTGTGGGTCTTCACAGTCGGGCAGGTAGTATGTGGAGAGCCGCTACTTTCCATGATTGTTGAAAATGAGGGTCACCCTGATCATCACTGGGTGGGGAAGGGCTGACCTGGCGGATGCTGAGGGCCAGGCTGGGGCAGGAGAGAACCCACCTCCCCTGCCGGCGCATCTTGCTACCCATCCTCTCCCTACTTGAATTTTTTAGTTGTCTGCTTGTTTGTGGTTGCCATTGGTTTTGTTCGTTTACTTATTTTGGAAATTTTCAAAGAAACAGGACAGCAGAGAGAATGAATGGGTGTAGAAGGGGAAAGAATGGGTATCATAAAACATCGCCTACCCCTCATCCACTTTCAGCAATTACCAACATTTCCCAGGCTTGTTCCATGTGTTCCCCACACTGTTTTTTCTTCTTCTGGAGCATTTTAAAGTAAATCTAGATAGACATCATATCATCTCACTTATAATATAGGAATACTTCCTAAAGATAAGGGCTTTTTCTTTTTTCTAAATATGCCAACAGCGTCATCATCACACCTAACAAAATTTATAGTGATTCCTTAATAGCAAATATTTTGAAGTATTAAGTTTCCAATAATTCTTAATATAAATTTTGTTTGAATTTTCTTATATTCTTAATTGGCCCTCTAAAGATTGGACTAACATGATACTGAAGAAATAAATATCTGTATTTGCTATGGGCTGAATGTTTGCATCCCCCAAAATTCATGTATTGAAACCTAATCCCCAAAGTGCTGGTATTTGGAGGTGTGGCTTTTGGGAGGGTCATGAGGGTGCAGTCCCCATGAATGTGATTCGTGCGCTTTTTCTTTTATAAAAGACCCCAGAGGGGCACCTGGCTGGCTCAGTTGGTGCAGTATGTGACTCTTGATCTTGGGGTCATGTTTGAGCCCCATGTTGGGTATAGAACTTACTTTTTTTTCTTGATATATGAATACTTTTAAGATTTTATTTTGAGAGAAAGAGTGAGCCTGAGAACACAAGCAGAGAGAGGGGCAGAGGCAGAGGCAGAAGCAGACTCCCTGTTGAGCAAGGAGCCCGCCATGGGACTTGATCCCAGGACCCAGAGATCATGACCTGAGCCGAAGGCAGATGCCTAACTGACCAAGCCCCTGAATACATTTTTTTTGGTAAAGTATTTATTTGTAATAATCTCCACACCCAACACAGGGCCCAAACTAATGATGCCAAGATCAAGAGTCACACGCTCTTCTGAGTCAGCCAGGCGCCCCAGCTTAATTTACAACCACCACCACCACCACCACCACCACCAGGGGCCCAGAGAACCCCCTTGCCCCTTCCAACACGTGAGGATGCACACAAATTAGGAAGCAGGTTCTCACCAGACACCAGATCTGCCTGCACCTTCATCTCGGGGTTCCCACCCTCCAAGTCCATGAGAAATAAATTTCTATCTTGTATAAGCCACCCAGTCCATGGTATTGTTATAGCAGTCTGTATGCTCAGGCCTTTAGGAAACTGAAGTTCATGGGCACCTGGCTGGCTCAGTCTGTAGAGTACGTGACTCTTGATCTCAGGGTTATAAATTCGAGCCCCATGTTGGCTGTAGAGATTACTTAAAGAAATCTAATCTTTAAGGGCGCCCGGGTGGCACAGTCGGTTGAGTGTCCGACTCTTGGTTTCAGCTCATGTCATGATTTCAGGGTTGTAGGATTGAGCCCGCATCAGGCTCCATGCTCAGCATGGAGTCGGTTTGGGATTCTCTCTCCCTCTCCCTGCCCCTCCCGCTTGCATGTGCTCTCTCTCTCTGTGTCAAATAAAGAAATAAATCTTTATACATAATCTTTAAAAAAAAAAAGAAACAGGAAGTGTTGTGATAAAAGATAAATAACAGCACTGGTGCTTAGAAAAAAATAAACAAGGGAAAGTTTTAGGTAAAATCTCAAAAAAAAATTTGACTTGACAATATTGCCAAAAGTATGGTAAGACAAGTATTGTCACTGCTTATTAGCGGGCATGTAAACTGGTTAGCGTACCAGCCAGATGGCATGTTAAAAGGGTAACTGAAGGATTACTCATAGATGTGCTCAGAGCTGAGCGCACCTACAAGGGTCAGTGAAGCACCAAAGTGGAACAGCTGCAGGAAGTGGTTCGCACAGGCGCTCGCAGAGCCAGGGGAGGGGGCTCTGACTGAATCATGGCGGGAGGGCTAGGGGAGCAAGCCTGGGGCTCCTTCCTCCCACCCTCCCAGCCTGCACCTGCATTTCCCATGGGGAACCTGACTGGAAGTCGGTGGGTGAAGACACTGTTGATACAGTTTTATAGAGGTCGGCCTCTGAAGGTACAGAGGAGAGTGGAGAGAGGTAGTGTGTATCTATCTGGGGGGGCAAGCAGATGATCCAACAGGGAGACAAGTTCACACTATCTACCAGTTTTATTTATTTTTGAAGATTCTATTCATTTATTTGACAGAGAGAGAGCACACAAGAAGGGCAAGTGGGAGACTGAGAAGCGGGCTCCCCCTCAGGGGAGAGCCCAATGTGGGGCTCGATCCCAGGACCCTGGGATCATGACCTGAGCCAAAGGCAGATGCTTAACGACTGAGTCACCCAGGTGCCCCATCTACCAGTTTTAAATGAACACCTTTGGATCTAGCAGTTTGACTTCCAAGAACTCACCTTACAGGAAATCTCAAATGTAAATCAAGTCGGAAAATTAAAAAAATAGGTTTATTTTGTATTTGTCGAGAGTTTACTGTCTATGAGGAACCAAGCAAGGCATTTTACACTTCATCCTCACAAGAACCCTATGAGTTTGGCACGATTACTACTGCCGTTTTACACTTAAGGAGATTACAGTTCCGTAAAGCTAAGACAGGGCCACAGAGTTAGTCAGTGGCAATCCTGGGACTTAACCCCAGTCAGTCTGACCCCAGTGTCCGAGCTCTGAGGAAATCCACGCCAGCATTGTCTGTAAAAACAAAAGCCTGAGTACAACCTCGAGACAAGGTAAATCAACTATGCTACATCTACACAATGAAGTGCCATGTAGCTTAAAGAAGAATGGAGTAGGTCTACAGATACTGCTATGGAGAGATACACGGTATGTGGGCGGGAAAACAAAGGTACAGCATGTTGTGCCCATTCGTACACAAACACGAAAGGTATGCAAGAAACTGAACAAGGGTTATCTTCTGGCTACCAGAACTGGTAATCAAGGGAGAATTTTTCAGTGTGTACCTTTTAGTCCTGTATTTTCATATATATATATTATTTTTCAATAGATATGTGATTTTAATATGTGTTATTTTTCAATAAATATGTGACTGAATAAAAAGTCACACACATCCACAGGCAAACATACGTAAAGTGTCCAGAACTGAATAACAGGTAACATTAATAGAACACTAGTCTAAAGGGTTTTTTTTTTTTTTAAGGTTGTATTTATTTATTTGAAAGAGAGCAGAGCAAGAGAGAAAGAGAGAGCAAGAGCACGGGGCTGGGGGCGGGCGTGGGCAAGGGCAGAGGGAGAGGGACAAGCAGATTCCCCGTTCAGCAAGGAGCCTGATGCGGGACTCAATCCCAGGACCCTGAGATCATGACCTGAGCCAAAGACAGATGCTTGACTGAGCCACCCAGGCGCCCCTAGATATTTATTTTTAACTAATCTCTACACCCAACCTGGGGCTCGAACCCACAACCCAGAGATCAAGAGTCGCATGCTCTACCCACAGAGCCAGCCACGCACTCCAACAAAAATCTTTTTTTTTTTTTAAACCTAAAAACATCTCTTTACATTTATTCTAGTTAAAATATCAACCTGTTAGTTTGGAACTGGGATTTCAGCCTGGAGAGATGGTGGTGAATCTATACTGGAGAGTCAACTCTCCCTCCTACCTTGAGGAGAATCTTTAAACCTGATGAGCACACCTCCTGTACCAACATGTAAATTGCTGAGAAAGCTACTATGCTGGGCAGTGAGTGATGGGCAGGTCTGGGAGACACCACCTGGACAGGTTGACTCTCATTCTTCAATTAATCAACACCGTCTGTATGGTTTAAACTGCTGATTCATCTGTCCTCATTTCTTTATCTTGTCCTCAAGGACAACATGCTAGGTTTTTCTCATCGTTTTGCTGGAATTACCGGTTTTATTCCATTGATTCAGCAGTATAATTGCACCTCTGTCACCACCTCCTGTTTTTGAGAGAGTCAGGATTGAAGGGACTTGTTTACAGAACACTGGTGGGCTTCTGTCCCCATGTCATTCTAAGAGACGACTCTGTGAACCATTCATGTAGTGCAGATTGCTCACAATTTTACCAACAATATAAATTTCAAATTTACTAGTCCCTATTTTGAGAATTAAACTTTCCCCTTTTTTTCTCAAAATTTGAGATTTCTTTGCCCAATCTTAGTTTCTCCTCATGTCTCCTATGATTTCTCAAAGACTAATCACGACGACTTAGCATATGGGCCCATTCCTACGTTATCCTATTTTGTATAGGTCTAGATACTTCAATTCATTTTAAACACCTGCATTATCATTTGATGCTTACACACTCTTATTAGGCTTCAATTCATTCCTTTGTTAAAACTTGGCAGATTACTATAAACGTTGCTTTACAAGGAGATGAAGAAAAATCATGGGCTGTTTTCCTGGCTTATTGCTATCTCTTGGCATGTATGCTGATTCCATCAAAGTGGAAAGAATACTGCTCTTCCTGTTTTTAAAGCCAAATATGCTTTTACCAGCCCTTTCCCTCCCGGTGGGATGGGAGGCCCGGAGAAAGGCTCCCTGTTATCACCTCCACCCTGTGGTCCTCCTAGAAGAGCAGCTACTAATTGCCCGGACCCAGGTCAGTGGCTGGGATACTCTGCTTGTGGGAGAGGTCACCACAGGGTACTCTTCTACTCCCCCTGGGTGACGTGGTGCCCTCCAGGCAGGTCGGACATTTGCTATTTTTCTCTTCTCTGTCTACATAAAACCTCAGGCAGTGGTCTCAGTTCCTGCTTGGCAGAAAGATTTAGGTCCTGAGCCTAAATTGTGCCCTGGGGCCTAGCGGACCAGAAAGCGGAAAAAGGCCGTTATAGGAACCTGCATACAAATGAAGGTGAAGTTGGTAGAAGTTCCTATATACACTGTTGACACATCTTGAGAGCCTTCAAGGGGGCAGAGATGGTTGGGCTGAGGCAGGGTTTGGTGTCCTGAGTCGTCCTCCAGGACCTGCTTCGTGATTGTGCCCGAGTAGTTGCTCAGAGCGGCCCTGTGCTTTGTTTTTATACTGCTCTTACCATCTTGAAATTAGGAGTAATTTTCTTTAAAACGGGGACTCTCGTGATGATCTTACACTGGACCCGCCCAAATGATGCAGCCAGTCCTGACCTGGCCGTTACTGCTCACGAAACCTTCAGCTTCTAAGGGGGAGGATGTAACTCTGTTTGTTGTAGGTTTCACACCACTGTGTAGGTTTTTGCTCCTATTGCATTCATTTCGAGGAAGGTACTCCCCCTTTTATCTTCTCTACAAACCTTTTAAAATCCTGAACTTCTGAGAGAACTCTGTACTGGTCCTTCAGATGCCTCCCTTCTCTTCATTTTCACAGACATGCACGATTGGGACTGGAGCTTGTTTTTCTAATTTTCTTAAACACTCCGGAGGTCTCGAATCCGACATGAACATAGTTGGGGATATATGTGGCTTCTTTTCACTGAATTTCTTTTTCAATCTATTTTCCATAAACCTATTTCATATCTAACCCATACATTCCCCAAAGGAAAAAAGTTGTATTAGCAAATCTGTTAAGACATAGAAGACATCCTATAACTTCCCCGGCTTCTCCTTTCCATGGAGGGTAGCACGGCCTTAGCTCTTCTAATTTCTCATATGCCTACTTAGATGTGCCTTGCTCGCCCCATGACAACTCTTTTTTCTTTTTCACTCCGGTAGGAAGAAAGTAATTCTTTCACATACCCACTTCAAAATTATGTATCAAGTCTCTTGCAAGAAAATAGCCTTTCTCAGGTCGGTAGAAAGTAACTTTGCTCTCTCTGATAGATTGATTCCTTGTGATTTCTCTAAAGGTCAGTGAAACATGGTCATCAGGCCAAATTCAGCCCATGACCTGTTTTTCTCTTGCCTGAGAACTAAGAATGGTTTTTTCCTTTTTTAAGGGTGGTAAAAACAAACAAACAAACAAACAGTATGCAATAAAGAAAACCTAAAATATTTAGTATCTGTCCCCATAGAGAAAAAGCTTTCCCAAACCTGGATTTAGAGAACTGTAATAATCTGCCCTCCCTCTTAAACAGAAGTCAACAGAAAAAGTTACTCTAAGCTTTGGCAAAAACAGTCTTCAGCCTCTACTGGGTCCTGAATCCTGTGTTTCCTCTCTGTTCTTCCTGCACAGCAGCTGTTTCTAACCATTTCTACTGTGCGTAAGAGCTTTCTATTGGGCTCCAGGCCCTTGGCAAGCCCATAGACCTTTCTGAGGGAAGTCGTCCCAAACACAAGCTTTCTACATAAAATATTTGTGGTTTGTGTTCTTTGCCAGAAGCCAAGTCTGCTGTCCGGGCAGGAGTCCAAAGCAGCCGGGGTAGAGGGAGAAACTCCCCTCCAAGAGGAGGGTACAGTGGCATTCTTCCCAGCGGGGATGCCCATGCTGGAGAATACCGGCAGACCCACCCAATCAGGCGCTCTCTTTTATAGGCCCTACAAATGCTCAGGTGTACTCAGAAGAGCCTCAAAAACTCAGGTTATTTGGGGAACCTGGCTGCTCAGTTGGTGGAGCGTGCAACTCTTGATCTCAGGGTCATGAGTTCGAATGCAACATTGGGGGTAGAGATTACTTAAAATAAAAATTAAAAAATAAAAACTCTCAGGTTATTCACTCAGTTCTCAGAGGCCTGTTGCTAATCTAGGGTTTGGAAGTAGTGAGACCCAGAGTGACTGGTCAGCTGCTGAGGGGTGCTTCTGCACCACGTCTGGGCCCTGCGCCTCCGTGCCACGTACCCCATGTGTGTCTCTTTCTTGCGGTGTATGTGAGCCTGAATAGTCCGCCACAGTTGCAAGCCTGCATCAGTTTCCCCTCTCTCCCAGGTGGTCTTGCTCCTACCACCCTCGCCTCAGCAGCAAGCCTGCGTCTTGCTGAGCCTCGTTTCAGCCTTTCCTTCTGCCACGGGAAGCATGTCCATGTGGCCAACCTAGGAGGGGACGGGGTGGTGTTAAGATGACACCCCTCAAGCTTGCACCCGGGTGGACTGCATAGCTATCCAAACTGAGTAGCTGGTCTTCTAACCTCACCATGGGCTGGCTATTCTAAACAGCGTCACATAAAATACTCCTGCCTGAGAACAGTCTTTTGCTGGTCGGTTCCAAACAACTGCAGCAGTTACTGCTGGATTTTCCTAATATCTGAAATGAGCACTTTTTATTATTCCTTTAATAAACATTGTACTCTCCATGCAAGTATTCAGAGACCTCCCAGTTATGTGGCTGGCATCACACATACCCACCCCATCATTTCCTCTTTTTTAATTGTTTAAAACCGGAAAGTGACTCATATCCAGTCAGGGGCACCTGGGTGGCTCAGTTGTTAAGCGTCTGCCTTCAGCTCAGGTCATGGTCCCAGGGTCCTGGGAGCGAGCCCCACATCGGGCTCCCTGCTCGGCAGGAAGCCTGCTTCTCCCTCTCCCACTCCCCCTGGCTCTCCCTATCTCTCTCTGTCAAAAAAAAAAAAAAAGAACATACCCAGTGGTAGCATTTAGTATTTTCCCCTAAATTGTATCTTTTGCATGCAATACAAAAGTATCACAAAGTATTACTTTCCCCCCTTTTTGTACTGTAATTTTTCTATCAAAAATTTTTTTCCTACTCACATATGTACAAAGTTCAAAACAGAAAATTTTCACTTTTTGCATTTACTCTCTGGTCGTTTTACTATTAGCTTCATTTCATGATTCCTGAAAATAACATTTGTTAAAAAAAGATACACTCTAAAGAAACTGGTACATGCAGACAATGGAATATTATTCAGGACTGAGAAGAAATGAGTCATGAAGAGACATGGAGGACACTTAAAAGCATATTACTAAGCGAAAGAAGCCAATCTGAAAAGGTTATATATTGTTTGATTCCAACTAAATGAGCTGTGGAAAAGGCCCAACTACGCAGACAGTAAAAGGATGAGTGGTTGCCAGGGGTTGTGGAAAGGGAGGGATGAACAGATGGAGCACAGAGGAATTTTAGGGCAGTGAAAATATTCTGTATGATATGATGCACACACCATTACACGTCGGTTCAAACCCACAGAATGTACACCACCAAGAGTAAAGCCCGAGGTAAACAAACTATGGACTTTGGGTGATAAAGATGTATCAGAGAGGCCTCATGAACTACAACAAACGTACCACTCCCACACTGGATGCGGAGGGTTGGGAAGACGACCCACGGATGGGGGCAGAGGGTATATGGGAAAATTCTGTACCTTTGGCTCAATTTTGCTGTGAATCCAAAATTGCTCTAAAAAAAAAATAAAGTCTTAAAAAAAAATCCATTCTGGGTGTGAGCTCAGTGCACCTCTGGGCGTCCCTCTTCCAGTCCCCCGGGTTTAGCTCCCCTGCTCTCCCGCCCTCCCAGTGGCCACACTGGCTTCCCAGCCTTACCTGTTTTTCCCTTGCCCCCCGCGACCTCCCCCTGGCTCCTGGCTCCACTCCAGCAGTATGTAAACATGCTCAAGCATTTTCCTGTCTTGTCTTCCCTCCCCTGCCAGATTCCTCTAGAGTTTTCTGTGCTTGCTGGTTCCACAGGTTCACCTGCTCCTCTATCCTCTACCCACTGCAGTGTGACCACAGTACCCACCTCTTAAGATGCCATGCTCGCCTGCTTTCTCCTGCCTCCTGGGTTGCTGTCTTTTCTCCATCTGTGTCTTATGTATCCGAGGTCCTCAGACTTAGATCCTGAAATCCTTACATCTCCCACTCCACAACATCCCCGAGGAATCTCAGTTACCTTCAGAGTGAGGACACCTAGACCCAAACAGCGCAGAGATCTAAGGTCACACCATGTGACAGCATTAGAGGGTTGTGTTTAATCCAAGCCGAGTGTGTGCTAGACACTGTGTTGGAGATACAGCTGAGAATAAGATGGCACTCCTCCCCCTCCGACTTTTGCAACTTGCAGAGCCCTCCCTTCTCCCCCCATTCCACCTCCCCAAACCCCCATTCCACTGGGCCCCGCCCTGTCTAGTTTCAGGTCTCAGTTTAAAATGTCCCTTCATCAGAGACGTCTTCCCGGACTGCTCTTAAGACTGGCTGGGTTCTTGCCTTCCTGTGTGCACAGGTGCCCTCTACCTGCTCCTGTGCATTTCTTACTATGCCTTGTAATCGTTTACTTATCTATTCTTCCCCATGGGTGCCTCCGGGTCTTACGGTTGTAAGACCTTTCCTTGGCTTGAGCTGAGAACAGAGCAAGCCATGCTACTAGGAGCCACACCAACTCTATTTTGGGCAATGGACGGTAAGCTCATCGAAGGCGTCAGGCCTCCCTCTGCAGGTACTGTCATATCCATGATCCCGAGCACACTACCTGGCATACAGCAATTACTCAGAAAGTGTTTGCTCTTTGAAGAATGCATGGAAACATGAATGAATGAACCACTTGACTTTATGCACTTTGAGAAATACCCTAATTTCTTGGGCAGAGAAAAATAATAGAGTAGGAGGGCTACTCTGTTTGGAGGTAGACAAATGGATTAGCTGACCTCTGTGGGGCCCTGCCAGTCCAGTGATTCTGAATTTCGAAGGAGGATTTATTTTTCTTTGTTACTAAAATTCTGAAGAACATTGCTTTGCAGAGATATTAATGAAAGGATAGTTCGCTCAATAGGTGAGAAAATCAATATAGTATATAACTTGTCAGATGCATGAGTCTTTCAAATTCAAGTTCTGCTTTTAGTTACATTAGATAGTATTGCCACCTAGTGGGTAATATAAAAATTCTTCCTGGAACTACATGCCATGACTATTTGGTAAATTATTGTGAATAAGGTTATTGACATTCTGAAACTGAACCTAAACAAGCTATTTCAGGAAGAATTCTGTTGGCCTGGTATTTTCTGTAACTCAGGAGATCTGACCGACCTGCTTATCATGAAGTCAATGGAAATTTCTAATAAGGAAAGTTCAAGATTTCTTTGAATACATTCCACTAGGGTGCCTGTATGGGTCAGTGGGTTAAATGTCTGCCTTCAGCTCAGGTCTCTGGGTCCTGGGATCTAGCCCCACATCAGGCTCCCTGCTCAGCAGGGTGTTTGCTTCCTTCTCTCCCTCTGCCCCTCCCCCCTGCCCGTTCTCTCTCTCTCTCTCTCAAATAAAAGGAAAAAAAAAAATACATTCCACTCAGAGTGCACAGAGCACTGTGTTCAAAATGTACTTGAATTAATTCTTTCCTCTACGTGGTTCCATTACCAACTTAATACACAGGATTGCTTTAGGGTTTGCTTTTGTTCATTCATTTTCACTTAATTTTTTCCAACATTTTATTATAAAATTTTCGAACAGGTAAGCTGAAAAAACTTTTACAGGGAACATGTGTACACCCACTACTTAAGAGTCTACCATTAGCATTTTACTGTATTTGCTTTACCACATTCATCTAAACATCCCCGTATCCATCCATTTTATGTTTTTGAAGCATTTTTAAAACAAACTGCAGATACTGGCTTGTTTCCCTCTAAATACTTCAATGTCCATATCATTAATAGTTTTTATTTTTTCCATTTGTGAAATATTCACATAGTTCAAAAGTAAAGTAGATGCTCAAAAGTCTCACTCCTATCCTGTTCCCCACTCTCATTTTTTTTTTAAGATTTTATTTTTATTTATTTGTCAGAGAGAGAGCACAAGCAGAGGGAGTGGCAGGCAGAGGGGGAAGCAGACTCCCCGCTGAGCAAGGAGCCCAACATGGGGCTTGATCCCAGGACCCTGAGATCGTGACCTGAGTCAAGGAAGACCCTTAACTGACGGAGCCAGCGAGGCGCCCCGCCGCACTCCACTGAATAACCATATTCCATTTCCACTGGCTCCTGACTGAGCCTCTCTGTGTTTCTTTTTTATGAAGATATAAGTATAGACATACATTCTCATTGCTTTCTTCACTAAAGGCAGAATGCTATATATACTCTAATTCTACTCTTTTCATTTAATGGCATATCGTGGGAATTCTCCATTTCAGAGATCTCCCTAATTCTTTGTGTATGGATGGCTTCATAGTACCGTAACATTGGGTAGATAAACCATAATTTATTCAACCCACCTTCTACTTACGTGCAATTTAGGTCATTTCTGATAGTTCGGCATTATAAATCATGCTGTAGTGATAAGCCCTGTGCACATGCTGTTTCCGGTTTATGGCGGCACACCTTCAGGGTGAACCCACAGAACTGGAGTTCCTAGTCTCGGGTCAAGGTACATATGGACACAGCAGCAATGCATCAGCACGTACAGCCAACTCCCGTACATCAGCCGTGCATGAGAGCGCTTGTGTCCTCCCAGGCTCACCGAAAGAGTGTTTATTAGTATCCTGTTTTATTAGTGTTTTACTACTATTCTGTTGCCGTGTGGCAGGCTGTCATGCTCTTACTAGCTTAAAACCAAACACATTTATTATCTCATAGTTTCTGTGGGTCAGCAGTCTGAGCACAGCTTAGCTGGGCCCCGTGCTCAGGGTCTTACACGGCTGTAAATGAGGTGTTGGTCGGGCTACGTTCTCATCTGGAGTTTCCACTGGGGAACACTCTGACTCTGAGCTTGTTCAGGTTGTTGGCAGAATTCATTTCTTTGGGGCTGTAATGCTCATGGTGGCTTGCTTCTTCAAGGTCAGTAGGAGAAGGTCTCTGCCCTCAGGACAGCCCTCTGTTGGAAGGGTACCCTACTAATAAGTCAGGGCCACCAGGATAGTATCCCTTTTGGTTAATTTAGAGCCAAATGACTGGGGCCTTAATCACATTCATAAAATCCAACTGCCTTTGCCATATACTATAACCTATTCAAGGGCATAACTCCAAAGATCAGATATCATGGGGGGCTGTCTTAGAATTTTGCTTACTGGAAGAACAGTTGTCAAGCTTTTGAATATTTGCCAATCTTCTAGGTGAGAAATAGTTTCTCAGTGTTTTAATTTGCATATGTCTTATTATGAGTGAAGTTGAGTGTTGTTTCATACATTTAAGGACCATCTGTAGATCTTCTTCCTTGAACTCTCTGTTCCTATCTTTAGCCCTTTTTCCCATTGAGTTTGTGGCTTTTTTCCTTCAGTGTTTTTAGAGCTCTTTATAAATTAGGGAAATGAGGTCTTTGTGAAATACATTGCATACATTTTCTCTCAGCTCGCCATTTGCCTTTTGTCTCTGCTTATGGAAATCATCAGGTTTTGAAGATGTTGATAACAAATTCAAATTTTTTAAGACAATGTATAGGCCACTACTTATACAGGCTAAACAAAACATGCCCAGAGGCCCACGTACAGCACATGGACCACTATCCACACCATCCTCTGCAGCAACAGTGGCCCCTGACTATATACAAATATACTTTTTAACATCACTTGAGTCATAAATTTTGAAGCTCCGTTGATAATATGTTTCACCACTTCTCTTAGCTGTGCTCACACTGCATCAGATGGCTTGTCAAAGAAATAAACTGGTGTAAAAATCGGTGGATGCCAAGGTTTTTATGGCCAAATATTTCCCAATATTTCCACCCCCTCACTCCTTGTTTAATCCTTTCTAAGTTACTATTTTTTAAAAAGTTATTATTGAAAGTTGCAAATGTAGGAGCGCCTGGGTGGCTTAGTCGTTAAGCGTCTGCCTTGGGCTCAGGTCATGGTCCCAGGGTCCTGGGTTCGAGCCCCGCATCGGGCTCCCTGCTCGGCAGGAAGCCTGCTTCTCCCTCTCCCACTCCCCCTGCTTGTGTTCCCTCTCTCGCTGTCTCTCTCTCTGTCAAATAAATAAATAAAATCTTAAAAAAAAAAAAAGAAAAGAAAGTTGCAAATGTATATAAAAGTAGAGGGGCTAGAATAACAAATTCTCATGTATTCATATACGCTAGCCTCAATGGTTATTAACACAAGGCCAATACTGTTTTATTTAGACCAATGGCTCTTAACTGTGAATGATTTTCCCCACGAGGGTATTTGTTAATGTCTGCATTTTTTTTAAAGATTCTTTTATTTTGGGGGCACCTGGGTGGCTCAGTTGGTTGAACGTCTGCCTTTGGCTCAGGTCATGATCTTGGGGTCCTGGGATCGAGCCCCGAGGCAGGCTCCCTGCTCAGCAGGGGGCCTGTTTCTCCCTCTCCCTCTCCCTCTGCCCCTACCCCCTGCTTGTGCTCTCTCAAATAAATAAATAAAATCTTAAAAAAAAAAATAAAGTTTTTTTTTTTATTTTTAAGTAATCTCTATACCCAACACGGGCTAGAACTTACAACCCCAAGATCAAGAGTTGCACGCTCCATGGACTGAGCCAGTGAGGCGCCCCTCAATGTCTGCATTTTTGTTCATCACCACTGAGGAGAGCTTCTGGCATCTAGTGGGTAGAGGCCAGGGATGCTCCACAACAAAGGGTTATCTGGCCCCAAATGTCAATGGTATCCATGTTAAGGAAACCTGATTTATGCCTTTACCCTTCCTTCCTACATAGATTTATGTCAAATCAAGTATCAGATATATCATTAATCTATAAGTACTATTTATAGATAAAAACCGTTAGAGTGAAACCCACAATACCACTGTTATCCTAATATCTTAACATCATAAAATATACAGTGTTCAGATTTCCCTTATTTTTTTATAGTTGGTTAATTCAAACAAGATCCACAAGTTGCATTTGTTAATATCTTTTCTTATACTCTACAAATCCTTCCTGCTACTTTTTTCTTTTAATCTTGCCATTTAGTTGTTGGGAAAACATAGGTTATTTGTCCTGTAGAATTTCCTATACTTTGGATTTTGTTGATGGCATCCCCATGGTGTGTTTAACATAATTCTCTATCTCCAGTATTTCCTTAAAGTGGCAATAGATTTCCAATTCAGATTCAATTTCGGAGCAAGAATACCTCATAGGTGGTATCTTTACCTTTAAAGAGATTGCCAAGAAAAAGCCAGTGAATCTTCGTTTCTAAGTATAACCCTGGTGATCTGGAAAATAAATTCTGAACTCATGATATTCTCATATCAGAACATTTAGGAGCAGAGAGAGAGAGCGAAGAGTTCACACTCTCCCCTGTTTTCTCAGATGGCAGCTTCACCTAGGATGATGAGCCTTCTGTGGGCTTCCCCAAGCCTAGGGAGTCCCACACAATGTCCCTACTGGCAGCCCGGTGCCTAAGTGGGATGACTAGGGACTAAGATGAAGGACTTCTAATTTCCCGACAGCCTCTGGGCAATTTGGATCTAGTCTCCTGGGCATAATAAACCCCTCTCTAGGGAGACTGAAGGGACAATCTGATTTAAAACGAGCTAGTCAGGGCGCCTGGGTGGCTCAGATGGTTGGGCGTCTGCCTTCGGCTCGGGTCATGATCCCGGGGTCCTGGGATCGAGTCCCGCATCGGGCTCCCTGCTCCTTGGGAGCCTGCTTCTCCCTCTGCTTCTCTCTCTCTATCCCTCTGTCTCTCATGAATGAATAAATAAAATCTTTAAAAAAATAAAAATAAAAAAAAATAAAACGAGCTAGTCACTCTACTCCTTAGAGGGAAGGACTTGGTCAGAGTCACGTTCTAAAGGAGATTAAGTGCCTCCCTGTGTGAGCGCCCAGGTGCACAGGCATCAACACTCCCCAAGGTCACTGGAGGTAACTCGTTAGCACAACAGCAGTCCTGGAGGTTGATAAGGAGAAGGAGATTTTGCTGAGTAAACTACTTTCCCAGTTTTCCTGTTAATACTGGGTAGTGCTGGTGAGGGCGGTCCGCGGACAGAGCCGGTCAGCACCCAGCAGCTAAGGGCTCTCTGGTACCCCCACCGCCCCCGGGGCAATACCGCAATAGGATGGCTCTGGTCTCTGGGAGACACTTTCCCCAAGCAGCTTCCTCTGGTGCCCTCGAGGGTGGACTGCAGAAAAGCCCAGAGGGATTTCCAGCAAGTTCCCTGGGGGCAGCACCACAGGACCTCCCTGCTCGGCATGCCCTCTCCAGCAAGGTGGGGATCTCAGCACGGGTGGGGAGCTAGCGGGACAACAGCTGCTCCTTATACTGCCCTCTTCAGAGTCCTTGTCTTCACTTCCGTGCGTGCTGAGGAAGAGCATCTCGGACTGGCTCCTCTCTGGGACCCAGACCCCACTGGCGGGAAGGGACATTGGCAGAAGTCGCTGAGGAGCTTGGGTATCTTCCCTCCAGGACGGGGCAGTGAATTTGGAGTGGAGAGGTGACCCACTAGTGCCTCGCACGCATCCTGACTGCTCAGGGGTTCTCTGGGTAACAGGTAATACCTGCTCGTTCACTAGCAGGGTTTTGTGCTGATTCATGTGAAATGTTTTATTAAAGATACAAATGTTAACACAGGATTAAAGTTACATGGCTTTAAAAATGAAATGAAATGCAATGAAATAAAATTAAAATAAAATAAAATAATAAAATAAAATATAGCTTTAAGGATGCCTTTCCTTGGCTTCAGGTGCTCTGATGCCGTCTTTGCTAACTTTTCTCAGGCTCTGGGCCACTTGGCGGGTCCCTTAGCCAAGCTCCTCTGGTTTGGTATCTGCTGATGCACAGACACTCGCTGGCTGACAAGGTGGGCTCTAACCTCCCACGAGTGAGGGGGTTCTATCTATATTCTCCCCGGCATCCAGGTGGTCTCTCCTAGGGACCTGCCTACATTACCTCAGCGTCTCTATCTTCTAGCTTTATTGCAATGTAACTTACAAACGACAGAATTCACCTATTTTAAGTGCACAGTTTATGAGTTTGGGTAATTTATATAGAGTCTCGTAACCACCACCACAGTCGAGACATAGAACACTTCCTTGACCCTCAAAAAGTGTCCTGGGCCTCAACTACTTTTGAGAGCCTGAATTACGTCCTTGAGGTTTCCACTTTCAATACTCTGGGCTCACTTTCTGGGCTGGCCACCTGGTCACCACATTTCATTTTCCTGAGAAACATCTCTGTTCTCATCCTACTTTGCAGACAAGAAGGAACAGACAGGTTTAGTGCTCAATGACTGAAGAACCTTTCCCTGACTCCATTAAAAGGTCCACTCTGAGTTCATTCATAGCCATTTTACCTCCAACCTGTACGGGTGCTGGTGTTTCCTGATCTTGCTATATTTCTGACTGCATGAAGGAGCCCTCATAGGGACACAGAGACTGTCACTGGAACCACAACACACGGCCGGCAGGATCCTGGAGACACAGAGACTGTCACTGGAACCACAACACACGGCCGGCAGGATCCTGGAGACGCAGAGACTGTCACTGGAACCACAACACACGGCCGGCAGGATCCTGGGGACGCAGAGACTGTCACTGGAACCACAACACACGGCCGGCAGGATCCTGGAGACGCAGAGACTGTCACTGGAACCACAACACACGGCCGGCAGGATCCTGGAGACGCAGAGACTGTCACTGGAACCACAACACACGGCCGGCAGGATCCTGGAGACGCAGAGACTGTCACTGGAACCACAACACACGGTCGGCAGGATCCTGG
The DNA here is from genome assembly GCF_037043125.1 of Eumetopias jubatus. Lineage (NCBI taxonomy): Eukaryota > Metazoa > Chordata > Mammalia > Carnivora > Otariidae > Eumetopias > Eumetopias jubatus. Next base: position 144,668,685 of record NW_028274812.1, read on the forward strand.
AGACGCAGAGACTGTCACTGGAACCACAACACACGGCCGGCAGGATCCTGGAGACGCAGAGACTGTCACTGGAACCACAACACACGGCCGGCAGGATCCTGGAGACACAGGTAAGGGCTCCTAGTGCCCAAGTCCCCAGAGTTGTCCCTGTGGCTTCTTCTCTTCCCGACCCAGGAACTTCCCCCGTTTCCTGAAGTTAACCAGTTTATGTCTGCTGCGTGCAGCCTGAGATACTCTACTAGGCTAAAACCTTTAATAATGGATGTAACTTCCCAAGAGGCAGACTAGAATTGTTCTCTTACTGCTGCCGGAAGCCTATCCCCAAGAGCTACGGAGCCTGGGAAATGTGATACAGTTTATGGACCAAGCTTCTTCGTGCACTAGGAAAGCTATGTACCCAGACGGTCTCCTTCCCTTTCCTGAACTCAAGTCTGGCCATTTTCCATTGAGCTAGTCCTAAGCTTTCCCTCTATCTCAAAATTTTTATAGTGTTTTTTTCATATATGCTATTATTTTCATTCATCTTTCATAAGCCTCCTGCTTTTTCCTAATGTCCATGAATTAAATCCTGTATCTCCTGTATTATGTTTACATTTACTCAAAACTTTGACAGCTCTGTTACAGGAACACATGTTGTGTGTGCATAAACATATTACCACAGAAGACAGAACTTCCTGAGATTGGTGATGTGCGATGTCAAAAGCTGAAATTCTGACCTCATATTCAAAACTCACTCAAAAATTTTTCTTTTGGGGGCACCTGGCTGGCTTAGTCAGAAGGACATGCAAGTCTTGATCTCCAGGTCGTGGACTGTGAGTTCATGTCCCGTGTTCAGTATACAGATTGCTAAAAAAAAAAAATAAAATAAAATAAAATAAACTTTGAGGGAAGAGTCCAAGGTGGTGGAGGAGTAGGAGACCTTAGTTTCGTCTGGTCCCAGGAATTCAGCTAGATAGCTACCAAATCATTCTGAACACCTGCGAACTCAACTGGAGATCTAAGAAAAGAATACCTGCAACTTGACGAATAGAGAAGTGACCACTTTCTGGAAGGTAGGAGGTATGGAGAAGTGAATCCGAGGCGATATTCGGGAAGACAGACGACGGGGGAGGGAGCCTCCGTCAGCCAGCTACCAGCAAGTGATAGAGCCGTAGAGCACAAAATCGGAACTTGTAGAAGTCTGCTCTGCTGAGGGACGTCGCTCCAGTGGAGAAGTTGGGCAGAATTCTAGCTGGGACAGTGTGGTCTCAGGACCCTCGGGGTCACAAGAAGACTGCAGGTGCCTGAGTGCGGCAGAGCTCCCAGGCATCTAAGCAGGGAATCCGGCTATAATCAGCAAGCCCAGGAGGGGGCTGTCAGCTCGGGGTTGCCATAAACCGTGAACCAGGGCACTATGGGGCGGCCGCTCCCCAAGCAGGGACCCAACAAGCGGCAGGTCCGGGGAGAAGCCCCTTCCTGTCCGGGGGGGGGGAGCGATGCAGGAACATGCCCCAGGAGCCTGCAGGGTTTGGAGACTGGAAATGGGGTCATGTGCCAGAGATAGAAATGCTCGGTCACAGGCCAGGTGAGCACAGGGTGCGGCGGAGACCGGGGAGACAGGAGTGACTGACTGCTTTTCTCTGGGGGTGCACTGAGGAGTGGGGCCCTGGGCTTTTGGCTCCGGGGCGCAGATTGGGAGGCCGCCATTTTCACTCTCATCCTCTAAAGCTGCTTGGAAAGCCTTCAGAAAACAAAAGCCACCTAGAGCAATCTGGAGCAGATGACTTAGCCTGACCCCTGGCAAGTGTGGCACAATTCTGCCTCAGGCAAAGACATCTGAGAATCCCGGCAACAGGCCCCTCCCCCAGAAGATCAGCACGAACAGCCAGCAAGCCAAGACCAAGTTCACCAATCAATGAGAACGGCAGAACTCCAGCGCTAGGGGAATACTGCACATAGAATTCATGGCTTTTTTCCCCTGATTCTTTAGCTTTTCAATTTCAATTTTTAAAAATTTTGTTCTCTTTCCTTTTTCAACCAATTTCTTATTTTATCAACTTTTTAAATCTTTAATTTTCATACTTACAGTTACATTCTATCCCTTCATTGTATTTATATTTGTATATACATAAAATTTTCTGTCTTTACAATTTTGGGATGCAGTTTCTTCTAACAGATCAAAATACACCCAAAATCTAGAATATGGCTCTATTCTATTCACCTGTCTGATAATATTCTCAATATTTTTTTTTCTTTTTTTCCTTCTTCCTTTTTTTTTTCTTTTGTTAAAGTCTTTTAAAATTTTCATCTTTAGAGTTACATTCTATCCTTTCAATGTATTTAATTTTATTTTTGTATATATACAAGTTTTTCTTTCTTTACAATTTTAAGATGTAATTTCTTCTATAAACTGACCAAAATACACTCAGGATATAGTGTATTGCTCTGTTCTGTTCACCTGTCTGTGTATATCCCTTCCCTTTTTTTGTTGTTGCTGTTTTTTTCCCTTCTTTTGTTTTTTCTTGTCTTTTAATTTTCATTTTTACAATTACATTTTATCCTTTCATTATATTTCATTATTTTTGTACATATATAAGTTTTTCTTTCTTTACAATTTTGGGATCTAGTTTTCTAACTAGACCAAAACACACACAGGATCCAGTGTATTGCTCTATTCTGTTTACCTGTCTGATTATATTCTCTTTTTTTAAATTTTAATTTATTTTAATATTTTTTAATATTAATGTTAATTATTTATTTTATTTTTTTCAGTTTCTGGTCTCTTCTGATTTGTTTAGTGTATATTTCTTTGGGGTCATTGTTGCCATTTTAGTATTTTGTTCTCTTGTTCATCTATTCTTGTCTGGACAGGATGACAAGATGGAAAAACTCACCTCAAAAAAGAGAACAAGAGACAATACTGAGTGCCAGGGACAATACTGAGTGCCAGGGACTTAATTAGTATGGGCATAAGTGAGATGTCAGAACAAGAGTTCAGAATAACAATTATAAAGATACTAGCTGGGCTTGAAAAAAGCATAAAAGACATCAGAGAACCCCTTTCTGGAGAAATAAAAGAACTAAAACCTAATCAAGTTGAAATAAAAAAGACTATTAATGAGGTGCAATCAAAAATGGAGATTCTAACTGCTAGGATAAGTGAGGCAGAAGACAGAATTAGTGGTATAGAAGACCAAATGATGGAGAATAAAGAAGTTGAGAAAAAGATAAACAACTACTGGATCACGAGGGGAGAATTCGAGAGATTAAGTGATACCATAAAGTGAAACAATATTAGAATAACTGGGATCCCAGAAGAAGAGGAAAGAGAGAGAGAGGCAGAAGGTATATTGGAGCAGATTACAGCAGAGAACTTCCCTAATCTGGGGAGGGAAACAGGCACCCAAGTCCAGGAGGCAGAGAGAACCCCGCTCAAAATCAATAAAAATAGGCCAACACCCCAACATCTAATAGTAAAACTTACAAGTCTCAGAGACAAAGAGAATATCCTGAAAGCAGCTTGGGACAAGAGGTCTGTAATCTACAAGGGTAGAAACATTAGATTGGCAGCAGATCTACCCACAGAGACCTGATAGGCCAGAAAGGACTGGCATGATATATTCAGGGTGCTAAATGAGAAAACATACCTAAATATCATAAAAGCCATATACAAAAAGCCCACAGCAAATATCATTCTCAATGGGGAAAAACTGAGCATTTCCCCTAAGGTCAGGAACACGGCAGGGATCACCACTACTGTTCAACATAGTACCAGAAGTCCTAGCCTCAGCATCAGACAACAAAAAGAAATAAAAGGCATCCGAATCAGCAAAGAAGTCGAACTCTGAGTCCTTGCAGATGACATGATACTTTACGTGGAAAACCCAAAAGACTCCACCCCAGAATTGCTAGAACTCATACAGGAATTCAGTAAAGTGGCAGGATATAAAATCAATGCACAGAAATCAGTTGCATTTCTACACACCAACGAGACAGAACAAAGAGAAATTAAGGAGTTGATCCCATTTACAATTGCCCCCAAAACCATAAGATACCTAGGAATAAACCTAACCAAAGGGGCAAAGGATCTGTACTCAGAAAACTATAGAACACTCATGAAAGAAATTGAGGAAGACACAAAGAAATGGAAAAACGTTCCATACTCATGGACTGGAAGAACAAATACTGTTAAAATGTCCATGCTACCTAGAGCAATTTACACATTCAATGCAATCCCTGTCAAAATAACATCAACTTTTTTTATAGAGCTGGAACAAATAATCCTAAAATTTGTATGGGACCAGAAAAGACCCCGAATAGCCAAAGGAATGTTGAAAAAGAAAACCAAAACTGGTGGCATCACAATTCTGGACTTTAAGCTCTATTACAAAGCTGTGATCCTCAAGACAGCATGGTACTGACATAAAAACAGACACATAGATCAATGGAACAGAATAGAGAACCCAGAAATGGACCCTCAACTCTATGGTCAACTCATCTTCAACAAAGCAGGAAAGAATATCCAATGGAAAAAAGACAGTCTCTTCAACAAATGGTGTTGGGAAAATTGGACAGCCACATGCAGAAGAATGAAACTGGCCCATTTCCTTACATCACACACAAAAATAAACTCAAAATGGATGAAAGAACCAAATGTGAGAAAGGAATCCATCAAAACTCTAGAGGAGAACGCAGCAACCTCTTCAACCTTGGCCACAGCAACTTCTTCCTAGAAACATCGCCGAAGGCAAGGGAAGCAAGGGCAAAAATGAACTATTGGGACTTCATCAAGATAAAAAGCTTTAGTACGACAAAGGAAACAGTTGACAAAACCAAAAGACAACCTACAGATGAGAGAAGATGTTTGCAAATGACATTATCAGATGAAGGGCTAGTATCCAAAATCTATAAAGAAGTTATCAAACTCAACGCCCAAAGAACAAATAATCCAATCAAGAAACGGGCAGAAGACATGAACAGACATTTCTGCAAAGAAGACATCCAAACAGCCAACAGACACATAAAAAAGTGCTCAACATAGCTCAGCATCAGGGAAATACAAATCAAAACCATAATGAGATACCACCTCACACCAGTCAGAATGGTTAAAATTAACAAGTCAGGAAATGACAGATGTTGGCGAGGATGCAGAGAATGGGGAACCCTCCTACACCATTAGTGGGATTGCAAGCTGGTGCAGCCACTCTGGAAAACAGTATGGAGGTTCCTCAAAAGGTTGAAAATGGAACTACCCTATGACCCAGCAATTGTACTACTGGGTATTTACCCCAAAGATAAATATAGTGATCTGAAGGGGCACCTGCACCCCAGTGTTTATAGCAGCAATGTCCACAATAGCCAAACTATGGAAAGAGCCTAGAGGTCCATCAACAGATGAATGGATAAAGAAGATGTGGTATGTATATATATATATACACACAATGGAATATTGCTCAGCCATCAAAAAAAATGAAATCTTGCCATTTGCAACAACGTGGATGGAACTAGAGGGTATTATGCTAAGCAAAATGAGTCAATCAGAGAAGGACAATTATCATATGATCTCACTGATACATGGAATTTAAGAAACAAAACAGAGGATCATAGGGGAAGAGAGGAAAAAATAAAACAAGATGAAACCAGAGAGGGAGACAAACCAAAGGACACACTGAACTCTAGGAAACAAACTGAGGGTTGCTGGAGGGGAGGGAGGGAGAGGGAATGGGGTAACTGGGTGATGGGCATTAAGGAGGGCATGTGACGTAATGAGCACTGGATGTTATATAAGACTGATGAATCACTGACCTCTACCTCTGAAACTAAAAATACATTATAGGTTAATTTTTCATAACAAAAAATAAATATTACAGTGAAAGAAACTTTAAAAATGTATTCTTTTCATTAAGAACAGGTGAACAGATTTTCAAAAAAAAGGGTTTTTTTTTTTTTCTCCTCTTGAGAGCCTTTTTAAGCTTTTTTAAAGTAAGCTCTGTGCCCATGATGGGGCTAGAACTTAGGATCCTAATATAAAGAGTTGCATGAGAGCCATTTTAAAATGTAGGAACTGCTTGGCTCTTCTTCTAATACAATAAAGTTCAAATGACCACAACAAGGAAAAGACAACACACATGGCAGGACTACTCAGGTACTTGCTCTGATCAGTCCTGGAGTGCATGCTGGCTACTCCGGCTTTGAAGTGAGGAGCAAGCAGCTGAGTAGACTAGGAAAGCTGAAAGCTTTCTGTTATGGGTTGAATAGTGTGCTCCTCCCCGCCCCCCCCCCCAAATCATAGGCTGAAGTCCTAACTCACAGTACCTCACAATGTGACCTTATTTGAAGACAGGGTCTTTATAGAGGCAATCAAGTGAACACGATAGGGCAGAGCCTGCCTTACTCTGTTTGGGCTATTACGGCAAAAATACCGGAGACTGGATAATAAACATTTATTTCTCACAGTTCTGGAGGCTGGGAAGTCCAAGATCAAGGGGCCTGCAGATTCTGTCTGGTGAGGGCCTGCCTCCTGGTGCTTCTTGGCCACCTTTTCACTGTGTCCTTACATGATGGAAGGAGGGAGGGAGCTCACTGGGGTCACTGATTCCATTTATTATTACTGCCCAAAAGCCCCCACCTCCAAATAGTATCATATCAGGGATTAGGCTTCAAAATTTTGGAGGGACACCAACATTCAGTCTACAGCAGATCCTAGTCCAATATAACTTATGTCCTTACAAAATGGGGGAATTTGGACACAGAGACTGATGTAGGAGGAGGGTGATGGGAGGAAGAGTAGGGAGAAAGTGGCCATCTCCAAGGGCCAGACCCTCCCTCTACAGTTCTCACAAGGAGCCCCCGTCTGCCACCAGAAAACAGAGCGGCAGTCCTTCATTAGAACATAACGCTTCACCACTTTTGGTTCCTTTGAAACTAACAAGACCTAAGGCATAACTTGCTCTCTCCTTCACAGATGTTCCTACTAACCCATCAGCGGGGCATGGGGGGTAGTGTACTTCCAGGCCTTCCCATTTGAAGGGAATCCAAGTGCATCCTCAGTCAAGGTCCAGGCAAGGCTTTCTTTCCCACTGTGATGCCTCATTTTAGGTCAACGTGACTGAGCCATCGGGTGCCCAGATATTTGGTCAAACATTATTCTGGGTGTTTCTGTGAGGGTGTTTTTGGATGAGATTCACGTTTAAATAAGTACACTGAGCAAAGCAAATAGTCTTTCATAATGTGAGTGGGCCTCATCCAATCAAATGAAAGCCTGACCCTCCCCCAACCCCTCAATCCCCCCCCATAAGAGAGAATCCTGCCTGATGACCCCTGAACTGGGACACAGGCTCTATAGAAACTTCAGGCCTTCAGATTCAAACTGGGACATTGGCTTTGCAGATTTTGGACTTGCCAGCTGACATAATCATGTGGGCAAATTCTTTAAATTTATATCCATCCTACTGGTTTTGTTTCTCTTGAACAAATACCTAATACACCTGTCCTCCCTTATGTAGCCAGCAATTCATTCTCATCACATAAGCTGACTCAACAAGTTAACTTTTATAAAATAACTCTGTGAATTTTATGAAAATTTTCTCCATGCCCAAATCCTTACAGAAATGGTCTGGGTTTAAGAAATAAAATATAAATAAATACCAAAAGAAAAGAGAGATAAAGACAATTTCTGCTTGGAATGCACTTGTTTCGAAAAAGAACACAGACAGCCCTTTGTGAAATTTCAGCAGCTTCTTTACACAAATGACAACTAGCAGACCAGATATGTCTTTTGTAAATAATGAACTTCTCAGGATCAATACTCATTGTTCTGAAAAGTGAAAGTTAAAACACCCTTTTTTAAAACAAAACAAAACAAAACAAAAAACACCTTTTTAAAATTACAGAGGGGCGCCTGGCTGGTTCAATAGGAAAAGCATGCAACTCTTGATCTCAGGGTCCTGAGTTTGAGCCCCACACTGGTGTAGAGATTACTAAAAAAAAATAATAATAAATTTTATGGGGCGCCTAGCTGGCTTGGTTGGAGGAGCATACGGCTCTTGATCTCAGGGTCATGAGTTTGAGCCTCATGTTGGGTGCAGAGATTACTTAAATAAAATGAAAGAAAGTGAGAAAGAAAGAAGTGAAGCTTTAAAAAAAATTTAAAAAATAAAATACAAATACAATGAGAAGAAAAATTACATATAATGGCTTATGACATATAACGGTGTGTGTTCATCATGGACTGCATTCACTATGTGTTTTTTCATTTCCTTGGTACTTTATAATCACCTATTTACTGCCTTTTATCTTAAAGCTGATTTATCATCATTAAAACTAGTATGTATCTCATGTTATTAATTATTAAAATGTTACCTTAAAAATAAAAACACTAGGGTGCCTGGTTGGCTCAGCTGGTAGAGCATGACTCTTGATTTCCAGGTTGTGAGTTCAATCAAGCCCCACACTGGGCATACAGCCTATTTAGAAAAATTAAAAAATTCAAAAACAAAACCCCTAAATCTGATAAATTGTTTGAATCTGAATTTCTTTTCTGCTCTTTTTTTTCAACTTTGTGCACATTTCAGGTAACCTAAAACGTAAATTCAACTATTTTAATATAATTCAGAGTAGAGGAACTGGATCATTCTACAAATGATTCTATATGAGCTTTTTGAAAAGACTGTAATAAATTGTTATGTGTTCTCCCAGGGAAGCTTTCAGAAAAATAGGGATTATCATGTAATAGGCAATTTCTGAACTCTGGCTGAAAACCTTGGGAATTTAGTTTAGCCTTAATAAATGATATATTTTAAAAAGGTACATGTCCTCTCAGTTGGTCCTACTGCCTTTCATTAACATTTTAATTTATGATTATTCTTTATAGCATGTTAAATGACTGGATAATCTTAATCCAATCAATACCCACAGTTTCCTTCGTGCAGATAAGACTACAGGATATTTGGATGTCTAGAACCAAATTCTGATTAAATGACAACCACTTGCCACTTTTTTCCAGATCCCTACAAAATTGTTTTCCCTATAAATTTGTTCTTCAAAAACAGTATGAAAGCGTACATTGTAGAGACATTCCCAGTAGTTTGGGGACTTGAGGATCTTCTGCCTCTGGAGAGAGGAATATTTTCCGAACCTCTCTCTTTCCATATGTGGACTTCGAGTCAGAAGATCTGAAGTCTGTCTGTCTCACTGGCTAGTGGTCTGAGATCTTGGGCCTGTAATTTAGCCTCTCAGTCTTGTGAAGTAGGGAGTAGAAAACATCTGACAGGGCTACTAAGAAGATTCACTGAGATGACATACGTTGCGGTATTTTAGCACAGTCAAGTCTCACTGAAATACAATGCGAGACACAAACGTGAGCCACATCGATCATTTTTTTTTTCAGGAAGCCGTATTTTAAAAAGTAAAAAGAAACCAATGAAATGAATTTTAACACTTGCATTTAACTCAGTATATCCAAAGTATCGTTTCAACATGTGATCAGTACAAAAAATTATGAAAATGTTTTACATTCTTCTTTTCACACTAAATCTTTGAAATTCAGTGTGTATGTTACATTACAGCATATTTCGATGAACACTAGCCACATCTCAAGTGCTCAAAGGTCACTGTGTGACTAGTGGCCACCCAACTGGATAGAGAGGTACAGATCTGAATTAGTCATATTACCTAGTTGATCATTTAGCAGGCAAAACAAAAAGGATCTAACCTAAGCTGGTAAAATGGTTGTTTCAGACTCTGGGAGCCTCACGACTTTTCCTAAAGCAGGAATCATCTCCTTAGGTATGTTGAATTAAAAAAAATGTCAAGCAATACTGAAACGTATAACGGAAAAGTCTCCCCACACCATTCCCAAACTAAGAAATACTATTAGCAACTACAGATAACATTTAGGTAGGTGGGTTTTGTGATACTTCTGGAAAATCACCAATTCTCTTATTGCTCCTCAGGTTTTTAACTTAGTGACCTCATGATTCTACCTCCTTGGTTTGCTTACCATTTTCTTATGGAAGAGATTTGTCTTTCCCAGTTTTTTAGTTCTGTTAAGAAACATTATGAACGGGCGCCTGGGTGGCTCAGTTGGTTGAGCGGCTGCCTTGGGCTCAGGTCATGATCCCAGAGTCCTGGGATCGAGTCCTGCATCGGGCTCCCTGCTCAGCAGGGAGTCGGCTTCTCCCTCTGACCCTCTTCCCTCTCGTGCTCTCTATCTCTCATTCTCTCTCTAATAAATAAATAAAATCTTAAAAAAAAAAAAAGAAACATTATGAACTTTGCCTTATACTCTACCCAGTACGGGCTACCTGAATAGAACTTGAATGGTATATACTTACCACTTTGGGTCTTTCCAGTGATCCCTTTTTATCATGCGGCTGAATGAAGAAACTGGAAGTCAGTTACTATTTCGACTGGCGGGCGTGTCACAATCAAACGACACTGTGCCTGTACTTGGCACTGGTCATCAGGATTCTCACTTTGGAAATCCGGTCTACGGATACTTTTCCAATCAATGAACTGTTTCCTTTACGAATTTAGATTTTATGTATGTCGCCCAAACAAAGCCAGGACCACAGCGCCGTGCTCTGTACATTGTGAGGTCGGCGGAAGAGACACCGGTGAGAGGCGGGAGGTGGGCAGGTGGGCGCACAGTTGAGACAGCTCTGCCTGAGAGCGGCGCTGTGCGCGGTGCGGGGATATAGTCCTCCCTCTGAGAATTATCCCAGGAAAAGTTAAGGAATGGGAAAACAGACTTGCGTTACGGTAGATGTACACAAAAGGCCAGACTCCGGTGAATCCAAACGTGCTACGTCCACAGGGGAGCTGAGGATTTTGCAGAGTAATGATAAAGCAAAGCTACAGGTGCTGCGAAGGGGACCCCGCTCCTTGCGTTCCCGGAGCTAGCCAGTCCTGCGTGCGTGCCGGGCTGCCGGTGAGCGGCGGCAGGAGCAACCGACGGCCGAGTGCGGCCCGCGGAGCCCCCACCGAAGCGCGGCACAGTCGGGATGCACACAGCCAAATACAAGCGCCCGGAACACCATCGGGAGTCCGCGCAACCACGGCTTCGCCGACAGGTACGCCGGCGCTCCCGATACGACAGTTTCTTCTGCCGGACTGCGTGTCTAGTGGGAGAGCTTGCCCCGCCCCCTGCCCTTGAAAAGGGCAGAGAGAAGAGGGCATTGCACTGAGGGGAGAATTCCGAGGCAAGGTCAGGGGGCTGCGACCTCCCCGCCGGCGGAAACCCCCGGACGTCCCCGCCCCAATCCGCGCGACTCCCACCGCGCAGGCGCAGGAAGGGGCGGGGCCGAAGGGGGCGGAGGCGGGAGGCGATTCGCGGGATCCGTCTGGCGTCACCTGGTCACGTGGCCGTCGCGGCAAGGCGCCGTAGTTCGCCAGCTTTCCCAGCGGCGGTGGGCCGTGTGCGAGGTGGTGCAGCCACAGCTCCCTGCGTCCGCTACGAGGACTGAGCGCGCCCGTCCGATAAGCGTGAGAGAGATGGGTTCGCGGGGGCCGCTCCCTTGACGGCTGCCGGGCCGCGGCCGGGGTCGGAGTGGACGTTGAGGGGAGCGCGGGGGAGGCAGGGCCCCGCGGACGAGGGGTTGCCCCATTGGCTGGGTCGGTTTTGGCGCGCTCTCCCGTCCGCGCTCCCGATTGGTTGGCGGGCGCGTCCCGGACGCGTGCGCCGCTGTGGGAGCCCCGGCGCGCCGCCCCGAGTCCCGCCGACCCCCGACCTGGGGTGCGAGCTCCGGCTGTGCACTCGGTGTTTTCTCGTCTCTTCAGTTCCATTTTTCTAGACAGTGTTCGAGACCCAAGTAAACGATTTGGGGATCCCGGGTTGCGACGTGCAGTTTGAGAAAACATTCCTCAGTTTAGTGGGTCCCCGTCAGCATTTGCTTAACATGAGATAGAGGTGAAAATAGGGTGCATCGCCCCGTTAGGGGTTTTTTGGTTTCAACTTTCTCGTCTGTGCTTGTGCTAGGGCACGGTGTAAATGTCTGAGCAGTTGGTGAGTCACAGTCGAAGTTTGAAAGCCGCTGCACCGAGTAAAGGCGTCATCTGCAGCAATCAAGGTGTTTGGCAGGCGCAGACCTGTCCAGGAGGTTCGGAGGTTGGGTTTGGAGCGAGTCTGGCCCAGTGGTCTGGTTAACCACGTTGCGTACTCCCTTTATCTTCTCCCTCTTCCTTGCTTCTGATGGGTAAACATTCCCTACCAATGTGAATACATAATCTCATCAGATCGGATATTAAATCACTGCAGACCTATTGCTGGTTACCAGAGCCAATTTTATTATAGCTTAAAACTGCCTTTGAAACAGCAAAGTTAGAATGCTATTTATTTTTTAAGATTTTATTTATTCGTTTGAGAGGGAGAGAACCAGGGAGCAGCAGACAGAAGCAGAGGGAGAAGGAGACTCCCCCGCTGAGCAGGGAGCCCAACACAGGGCTGGGTCTCAGGACCCTGAGATCGTGACCCAAGCCAAAGGCAGCTGCCGAACTGACTTAGCCACCCAGGTGCCCCTAGAATGCTATTCTTTAGGACAGACTTGAGCATACCCACGTACCTGGTGACCATTTATCGTTTTGCTTTTCTTGGTGACCTTTTCTCAGATTTTTTTCAGTCCTCTGTTTAATCCAGGACACCACAGTGTTCTGTAAATTTGTTTAGAATACCTAATTTTCCTGTTGTAACAAGATGTTTCTAACCAGAATTATCGTTTGTGTGTACGTAATAGAGATAGTAAGAGTCAACTAGCTTCAGTCACTGTAGTCATTGATGGGGCTGAGTTTGGGTACAGTGAGAAAAGATCGTAGTTTCACTGTACTGTAGCAATGAGTTCTATGATTGTAAATACTTGTAAAAATTTTCAGCAACAACAAAATCTAAACACCTTCGGTTGCAAACCACTTTCTGTTTATGATATGAATTACTAGTTTTTTGTACTTCACCAGGTGTATAATGAATCCAAGTATGAAGCAGAAACAAGAAGGAATCAAAGAGAGTGTAAAGGTATGTGATAGAATCACTTTCATTTGTTGAAGAAAGCCTGTGGTTAGAAGCATTTTGACATAACTTAACTAAATTTAATCTGGCTGTCGTTTCTATAAACTTTGAAGTGCCGAGCTTTTAGCCAGAAGACAAGTAACACTAGAGAACTTTAAAAAAATTAAGGTTGAACAGTTAAGTTTTATGATCCCATTACGTGGAATCTCTTTCCGTTTATTTAGGTCTTAATTTCTGTCAACAATGTTTTGGTAGTTTTCAGAGTATTGAGTTTTATACTCCTTTTGCTTAATTTTTTCTTAAGTATTTTTAATGCTACTGTAGATAGAATTGTTTCTTAAATTTTCTTTGTGTTCATTGCTACTATATGGAAAACAGTTGATTTTTGCATTTTGAATTTGATCTTAAATCCTGCAACCTTGCTGAACTTATTAGATCTAGTAGTTTTTTAGTAGATTCCTTAGGATTCTCTGTAAATAAGATTGTGGTTGCTTTCTTTCCACTCCTACATTTTATAAAATGATTTTATTAAAATCCTTTGTATCTTGAGAATTGGTGTCTTTGACTAGAGACACATTTTGCATTACAGTGCACATGTGTCCAGAGAAGATCATACTCATTACCATCGAACCTGCTTGTTTTGCTATACTTTTTGAATCCCAGTATGATGCCATCACTGGAAATCTTATCCCAAATATTTATTCGTATAACAATAAGAACAGATTTAATTTTGAATTTTTAACTTTGATTTGCTCTTAAGGTTCTAAATGAATTTACAACTTAACGAGGTTCTGCCACACAACTTAGAGGGTGAGGGTTCCCGGTAATGAGACCACATCTTCAGGAAAACTATCATTTTGCAGATTTAAATTAAATAGAGTAAATAAAAGCCTTTCATAAGTGATAGATGCTTTCTGATAGATGGCTTACCTTGCCTTAGTGTCCTTACATTATTTTTCTTAAATAATAACTGTGCATTGATAATTTGAGTCCATCCCTTTCCATTTAGGATGATGACATCTTCCCACTGAGCTTTGTGTGTGCGCTTAAACTTCTTCTTATGAAAATCTTCAAATATTCAGAAATAGAGTCAATAATATAATCTCAACTTCACAATTTTCATCAGTTATCAATGTATGGCTAATCTTGTTTCATCTACATTTTCATTCACTCCTTGAGCCACCTAATTATTTTGAGGCAGATCCCAGACAGTTTATATCATTTCAGTAGATCCTTATATCTAAAGAAAAATCTAATGTGTACTAGCTAGAGTACAACTATCTTGGATATAAAAGGACTGGGTTCTGTTTGGTTCTTGATTTAGCTTCCACAGCTCTGACGTTGGGTGAATTATTTAGCATCCTAGCCTCAGTTTACATCTCTGTAAAAGAAAGAGATTGGACTAAAACTAGATCTAGGAGAGTGAATTATAGGAGTTCATGGATTTCCTACCAGTTAGGCAAAACTCCATGTGAGTAGTGCTCTTGTGTGCATTTTTTTTTTTTTTTTGGAAAGAAGGGTTCCCAGAATCCCAAATGGTTTTCTAAAAAGATTAAGACCTATTAATATCTAAGAACCTGAACCTCTTGGCTCTGAAGAGTCTGTTATTCCAATGCATGATCTGTATGAAGAAAATGATAACAGCCATATTCCATCTTGGGGGCTGGGTGCTTCAAGCTTACATGTACAAAAGTTAATCTTAAAAATGGCCGTTTTTTTGTGTGTGGCATTGATTTATCTGGCTTCTTTGGCCATTATTAGTAGCAAGCATTTAAATAAATTAACACCTCCTCTTCTTAAGGGTCCAGAGTTAGGTTTTCTTCTGTTTGTCTGGAGGCTGTTGACTAATCTATTATCTAAATTACATCTGAAATGTTGTTGTAATATTTGTTCTCAGAGTAGCTGGCATTTGTTCTTCAGTTCAATTGTGAGATAATAATCGGCAGTAGAAACTGTACCGTGGGAAAGGTGAGCTCTCGTCCTGTGAAGCACTGCATGGAAGCAGAAACTTTCCCACGCTGCTTCGGTGTCATGTTCTTGCTGCCCTTGTTTGGGTGTTCACCATTGTTTGCTATCCCATGGTGGCAGGATAACTAATGATTTTTTGCAAAAAGAGAGAGCGCTTTCAGATCAGGAAATATATGGGAAGCTATTTACGTGTTATAAGGAAGGCTGTGTTTTTACCAAAACAGTAGTGTGGGCAAATTCACAGTATTCTTGTGTGCCTCTGGCACTGACTTTGTGGCCATCTCCTAATGAATGGGCTTGAAGCAAAACTGCTTCTGCAGTCAGGTGAAGATTGGGGCAAGGGGGGGGGGTCCTCTTAGATGTGTATTTGGTTTTGTATAAGGTATGTTCTTGAAAATTGTATTCCTTTGGGGAATACATATACATGTGTTAGGGGATAGTCACTATTTAAAGGAAGTCTGGGATGAATCTTTTTGAGTAGGGGAAGAAATATTTTGCAGTGTAAATAACCTTTTCCCCCAGTTTACCCCTTTTGAGGATTTCTACTATAAATGTTATGATGTCTGGTTTCTAGTTTCCGTGTGGCAGATGTTTTTAAGAGGGAATACAAATATTCCTGTTGTACTGCAGTTTCATCAAATATGGTCTGAAGTATTAAAGCTTAGAAATTTTGTTTATTTTTTAACTGGATATGATTAGTTAACAAGATGACTATAATACAGCATGTATTGAAATGGGAGGAGAAAAGCTACTTGTGTCAAGTTTGGGTAATGTGATCCATTAGGCTTTCTTTAAACTTTATTATAATTTTAGGGAAATAACAAGTTTGCTAGTTGAAAAAACCAATATGAGCAATAGCTCATATTTAATATTATATAGCAGACCAAATACTAGTATTCTTAGTGTTTCTGTTTTCCTAAATTATAGTAGGAGTACAAGAGTAATAACCCATATAGCAACTGAGTAACCAGATAATAAATTTCATTGACTTTTAGAATAGTCCTGTGCCAAGAAGAACTCTGAAGATGATTCAGCCTTCAGCAGCTGGATCACTTGTTGGAAGAGAAAATGAGGTATGTGTTATCAGGCTAGAATGGGGTACAAATGATACTAACTTTACATTAAAGGCCTTTCCAAGATTTCCTTGATCGGAGATGCCTAGATCATTGAAACTTGGAAATAATTCAAGAATAACAATTGTGTGTTTCTCACAGAAATGGTTTTTGTATTGATGGTTCAGTTGAGGAAGTTCAGAATTGGTATGAAGGCCTGCAGTGGCACTGGGATGATGTAAAACATTATGGATTGGCCTTCAGGAATAACGTTTGCTGTGTTGGGAATAAAATGTCACAGCCATCCATTTACCCCTGTCTGTAAAGGGTTTGAAAATACTGCTTTTCTGTAGTACTCAGTTATTCAAACAAAAAAAAATAATTTCAGCTAAGCCTTAGACCTAAGCCTAATCTAGGATAGTTGCTGCAAATAAAATTCCTAAAAAATAACTACATTTTGGTAGAGTTTTAAATTTGTGTGATTCTTTGAAAAGATCCAAAGATTTCAAACAGACATATGAGTGCTCTGTTTTTAATACATACATGATAAAACCACCCAACTTTCTTGTTCATTAAATCAAAATAAATGAGATTGATGTATGTATTTTCATTATAGTTGGTTAAAGCCTTGTCCAAAAGGAAACATTGGAACGACCAGTTAACATCTAAGGCTTCCAGCTCTGGAGTTGTTTTTGTCCCAGAACATAGTGAAAATAAAAATTTTAGTGAAATTACTCAAGAAGCGTTTGATCTTATGATTGCAGGTATGAAAAAATGTATAACTTTTCTTAAATGTTTTAGTTACGATAAATTTAAATTATTAAAGCTAATTTAATATTTAAGTATTTAAATATTAAATAAAATAACAAATCACTTATGGTACTGTTATGGATCCTGCCCACAGCCTCTTAATCTGGAGACTCTATTAGATATTTTACTCAAATGTTTAGATAGTTGAAAATTTCTTGTGGTATATAGTGTGAACAGACTTTACTGTTTGGTAAGATCCAAATATGGATGAAATATTAAAGAAAAGGTTAGTGATTAATATGACAGCTCTGACATTAGATTGTCTTAAGTGTCACAAGACTTGGAAATTGTCTTTTCAAAAGAAAGTATCTAGAGAATGATTTTGAAGAAAGGAATTTGCATATAGCAGAAAATGAAGGGAGCCAGCAGCAACGTGGCTGAGCCAGAAGGAGCCTGTCGTTCGTCGTAGTTCTAATCGGAATGGCAGTGGAAATCAACAGAGGAAGCTGGTGATGTTCTATAAAGCATTGTGGGAATATTTTTTTTCTTGTAGAAAAATTACTGGGTTTTTACAGCAGCATATAATAGTATAATAATATTTTCAAGGTTTACATGAAAACGTTAATTTATTTTAGAAAATCCATCCTCTCAATATTGGAAAGAAGTGGCAGAAAAACGGAGGAAGGCGCTCTATGAAGCACTTAAGGAAAATGAGAAAGTATGTACTGACTATAATCTGTGGCAATCTTTAACGTTCCAGGATTACTTTCCTTCTGCTTGGTTGGAGTCATATAAAAGAGCTTTAATGTTGGTCTAAGACAAGCCTAATTAGAAAGGGAGCTCTGTTACCAGAATTGTCACACCAGAGGAGCTCATCGAGAGCCAAAGGTAGCACCGTTGTTAGGAACTTTGTGCAAATGTGTCATCGGTTAGTCTCAGTTACAGACTTGGAGGCATGGTAATTTGGTTTCTAGCATAGCAGATCTGTGGAATACTGAACTTTATTTATGTCCTATAGCTTCACAAAGAAATTGAACAAAAGGACAGTGAGATTGCCCGCCTGAAGAAGGAAAACAAAGAACTGGCAGAGGTAGCAGAGCACGTACAGTATATGGCAGAGGTGATAGAGGTAGGTATCTGCACACTCACCTGACTCAGAAGCTTCTGTTTTTCCATCATTTGAGGTAGCAGCGTCATCAGTAAGCGTGCGGGCTCTGGAATCAGATTTCCTGGGTGTGAGTCTTCGCTCCCTGTCCAGCACCATCACGTTTGTTGAGTCAAGCAGGTTATGTATGTTGTCAGGGCTTCATCTTCCTCATTTGTAAGATGGGATTAATACTGTGCACTTTGTAGGCTTGTTGTGAGAATAATGAGTTCTAACGATGAAAGTGGAGACAAGTCCCTGCCCATAAGAGCCCCAATGACTGTTAGATATTATTATTATCATGAAGCAAAAGAACATCTGTTTTCTTGTAGAAATATAAAAAGGAATTTACTTACATATGGAAAATTTTTCTTTCACAGTTGACAAGTTTTTTGATGGGTTTTGATATAACGAATGCCAGTGTGACATTACCCTCATTTATAAAACTGATAATTGGTACACTAAAGTTTGGTGGTCTTATCTCACGTTTTATTTGGAAGAAGCTAATGTGTTTATAAGAATTAGCCTGGGGGTGGGGGGGTGGGGGGGCAGGGTACCTGGCTGGCTCAGTCGGTTAAGCATCCAACTCTTGGTTTCAGCTCAGGTCATGATACCAGGGTCTTGAGATCAAGCCTGGCATCAGGCTCCGAACTCAGCAAGGAGTCTGCTAGAGTTTCTCTCTCCTTCTCCCTCTGCCCCTCGCCCTGTGTGCTCCCTCTCTCCCTCCCTCCCTCTCATAAATAAATCTTTAAAGAAAAAGAAGCATGATGACTGTTATTTTACAGTATTGGACTTAAAAAATAGGTCTTAAACTTACTCCTGTTTTCGAAAAGTCATCTTGCTGATAGGAAGAAAGTTTTTCAAATATTAGCTTTTCTTGTACTGAATTGCTTACATTTTAAAGCCGTGACAGACTTACTGTTTGAAGTTTTCATTTGGAAGTACTGTAATAGCTCTCTCCCAGCTGTCATGAGTGTGTTGGTCCACCACAGACTGGAAATCCGAAAACCTGGTCCTTCACTCTAGGTAGCTTGAGAAGCACTGAATCGAGTGGTCTGTGAAGGCACGGGCTTTAAAAAGATGAGCAAATTGTTAGGCACTGTGACTTCGCTGAAGTGGGATCTAGCATGGTGGAGACCTTGGTAGAACACCTGACTGTCAGTGAATGTAATTGAGAGACTTCATGAAAAGGACCTCTTTAGAACATTGAGGGTCAGTGATACCAGCACACTGCTAGCGGACTTGGCCTGTACAGTGTTTACAGTAAATTGTTGGTTTATTCTTTCAAAAGAGACTGCATGAAGAACCTCTGGATAACTCTGAATCACCAAACAGTCAGGAATGTGACTTGGAAGAGGAAACCGGTGAGGACTCGGATGTGGAAGCCCCAGATGTTGGTACGTGTACTGAAGATGCTGTGTCTTCCTTGACAGATGCAAAACCGTGTGTGTGAAAGTCATGCTTATCTGACTTGAGAAATTTACTGCCAGAGTTTACTTCCACTAGAGTTCTTGGTAGCAGAGCAGACAACTGTGTACTGCAGAGTTGGAATCAGACCTCCTTGTTTGAATCCTGGGACCCCCGTTGTATTAAAATACAAATACTATGTATTTTTTAATCTATTGATGTTTTATGTAAATAGCCTTTTCTCAGTGGTCAAACATGACTTGTGTATGATAAATAAACTTCAGTCTCTTGTTGAGCAATGTGTGTATCTGGGAAGAATGAAGTATAACCAGGCTAGAGAAAGTGTGTCTGTTTCTATGGTTTTATATTGTTTTCTTTCTGTTGCTCTGCTATCTTGGAGGAAACAAGGAGAAAATGAATTTATCCTTTTTTTTTTTAAGTAAGCTCTACACCTAGCATGGGGCTCAAACTCACGACCCCAAGATCAAGAGTTGCTTGCTCTACTGACCGAGCCAGCCAGGAATCTTTTCTCTCAAGACTGAGGTGGTTGAGGTTTTTACTCCCAAGTCTGGTTGTACCTCAAGCTCATTGTAGGGACTGTTGATTTCCACATACTCTTACTTGGTACTTCTGATTGTGGAGTTTGAGAATCTAGTATTGGACGCTCCCCACGTGGATCTGAGTAGCCAGGAAAAGGCCCAGTTGGCTGGTATAATCAGACTCTTGGAAGCTTAGAATGTTGGGTGATTGTTCCCCGAGGCGGGGGGGGGGTAAACATTCACTTAGATACAGGGAAAAAGCCAGGGGTTGTGAAATTTTCTGTTCACATATTTCACATATGTTATAGTACACAGTATGTATATTGAGGAATAAGAAAGGTGGATTAATTAGGGATTTCCCATATGTACTGTTTCGAATGAAGAACAGGAGAAACGAAATTGTCTACAAAGTACATAGCTTTGGGATGGAATATGTTCTTTGAGAAGCATACCAAGTACTTTTTATATAGATTGGCAATAAAGAGCTTGTTGAGCTTTAAAGGATTCCTTTAGGCAAGGTGTATTTATCCTTACAGAACCTGAATATTCATACTGAGTTAGTCTACCTCAATTTTGAGGGTTAAAGCTTCTACTTCAGTGCCTGAACTAAATGCTTTGAAAATGGAAGTGATATTAATGTGCAGCAACATTGTCTAAAAAACTGGGATGTTGGAAATACCTTTGCTACCCAGCGTGATGGCCAGTGAGCCGCACATGGCTGTTGAGCACGTGAAATGTGGCTAGTGTGGATGCAGAACTGAACTTTGATTTATGTTCAAGTAGCTGCGTGAGGCTGCTATGTTCGTGCAGCTCTCTGTCTTAGGTATGGGCCACTAGCCTAAGATCAAATTAAGATGATACATTTTATGCTAAGTGTTTTTTACTACAGTAAAAAATAATTTAAAGAATATTACGGGTTAAGGGTAGAAGGCAGTCAGCCAAGAGGCTATTAGAATGAATGAGAGCTAAGCAGAAGAGGGTGACCTGGCAAATAGAAAGTATTTCTGGAAAATGCGAAAGATGGATTGCCAGGATTTGGTGGTGGGGAGCAAAAGGGAAAGGGAAATGAGGACTTTACAATGTAATGTAAAAGCTATCACTATTAATCTAGAAGAAAATAAAGGGAAAATTATAGTGACTTTGGTTGTGGCAAAGATTTCTCAAAAAGGACACAAAAAGTACAAAGTCTATAGTAAATTGAACTTCATAAAAATCAAAAACGTCTCTTTGAATGAAGAGAATGAAAAGATAAGCCATAGACTGAGAGAAACTATTTGGCAAAATCTCCCAACAAAAGCTTTGTATCTCTAAAGAACTCTTAAACTCAGTAAGTAGACAGCGTAGCTTTTAAAATAGGGAAGATTTGGACACTTGATCAAAGGGTGTATACAGCGAACCAGCACGTGACGAGATGTCTGCAGCCTCAGTCGTTAGGGAAACGCAAATCAAGCCTGCAGTGAGCTGCTGCTGACCTGTCAGAAGGCAGTTTGCAGAACAGAAATGTGGCCGTACTGTGGCGACATACTAAGGCCGTGAAGCCAGGGCATCTTCCCTGCACTGCTGGTGGCCAAGTTCAGTACTACAAATGCTGTGAAAATGGCCATTTATTAAAAGCTAAACTTAACATTCCTTAGGTTCCAGCCATTCCACTCCCAGGTGTGTTTACCTAACAGAAATGAAAGTATATGTCCACATGAAGACTAGTTGGCACATTCTCAGTTTTATCTGTAGTAGCCAAAATGTCCACCAGCAAAGGAAAGGATGAACAGATGGTGGTATATCCATACAGTGGAATACCACTCAGCAATTAACAGTTGGCATAAACAACATGGACAAATCTCAAATGATGTTGAGTGGAAGAAAGCAGGTAAGAGTACCTGCTGTTCGCTTCCATTTAGATAAAACTAGAATCTTGATAGAAAGCAAATCAGTTGCCTGAGGACGTTGGCGTGGTTTTGGGGATAGATTTTTAAATCTCCAGGACCTGGGAACTGTGACCCTAGATGATGGGGAATTTGGAAGAATTTACTTAAGATGATAAGTCTGATTTTTAATTAGGTATCAAATGTCAGAATACCTCAATGAAATGCCTTAAAGACAGGGTCAGCAGTCAGTCATGCTTGGCAAGTTAGCATAACTTATTTGAAGTTGACTTAAATTCAGGGGAGCTTCTGTAAGGATAACGGCAACAGATTAAGAATCAGCTGGAAAAATGTTACTTGTGAAGCCTGGATTAGACTGAACTTGTCAACATATTCTATAGGGTCAGTATTACATACTAAATTGGCCAGGATAGCCCACAAAAAGGTTTGGAGCAGGGGGAAACAAGAGCCCTGGTAATACAAATGGACAAATCCTAAATAAAATGGTAAATCTAATCCAGTTATATACTGAAAGAAAACATGATGACCACGTTGGGGTTTATCCCAGGGATGCGAGATTGTTTCAGTATTAGTACACACTTGAAATTCTTCACATTGAAGGGGGAGAAAGCCCATAATCCTAATAAAATAGCATCGATAAAATGTAACAGCTAAGCCAGGGAAAGAAATTTTAACTTGATAAAAAGCTATCTTCCTACGCCTAACAAACAGGGTGAATGATTAATGCTGAAGCTTTAGAAACAATTGTAAGGTCACGAACTAGAGAAGAATGGGCCACAATTACTACTAATTATTTTTGAGGTCTCAGCCTGGTGCAATCAAATCAAAGAAAGCTAATTATGGAAAGGAAAAAGAACTCATTTACATAAGAAAGTCCCAAGAGCGACTAGAAACAAATTAAGTGGCCAGATTTTAAAATCACCTTAAATTAATTGCTTTTCTCTATAGGAGCACAGACAAGTTTAAAAACGGTGTGGGGGTTGGTGAGAGGATCTGTGATGAGAAGTAGATGTTACTAAGATGTGGCAAAAATATTCTTAAAAACTTCTGGGACATGTTAGGTCTCTTCCTGCCTTCCTCAGAGTTCTTCGTAAAAAATAGAAACTAACTCTTGTCTACTGTGAACAAAAATGGAATTCACTGGAAGAATAGAATGGTCCTAAAGAAGCAGAAACCAGCACGGGGCACCCTCTAACTGGTGCTCATCGGCATTGTCTTCGTGCTGATTTTTCTCCCCTTTCCTGACATGGCGAGGTTGGCATGGCCTGGCTTATGTCGCTGCTCCTTGGGACAGCAAGAGAGCTTGGTTGACAGTCTCTTAAGACGACACCGTGGGCCAGCTACCCCCTCGAAATTGCAGTGTCTCAGAAGAAAGAATTGATTTCTAGTTAACCAGAACACAGCACATGTCCACTACCCAGCCTTGGGCCCTTGCAACTTTGCTCTGTTTAGACAACTCCCCTGCTCACCCTCTCACCTTCAAGAAACCTCAGCTGAATTTTAGGTTCTAGCTCATTAGGTTTAGGTCAAGAAGGATAGGCGTTGGCATATTTGAGCTCCTGGGGCCTCTGGGTGGGATAACTCTGAGGTGTGTGTGTGTTCTATTTTTACCAGAGCAGTCCCGCAGCAGGATCACAAGTACCGTCTACCTACAGTGTAACGTTCTTGACCACACACCTCCTCGCTTTCTTCCCTTCCCTGTTGCTCATTCCTTAGATCATCTTCCAAATACAGTCCTTGCACTCAAATTCTTGACTCAAGTCTGCTTCTAGGAGAACTCAAATGTTGGGGAAGGATGAAGTTATAAGGGGTAACAAAGGAAAATAACTAATTATTAGAACTTTGGCGAACCAGTTTTAAATTCAAAGCTTAGCATAATGCCCCAACGCCCAAGTCTAAGCCTTATGTTTTACCACCTTCAACTTCTAGGTGTGCCAGAGACCAAAAAAGAACTTGAATACAGCAATATAGCCAGGCTGCCTTTCAAGCTACACCTCTGTAGATAAAATGTTAACCCAGAGTTCTCTAAGCATTGTCAGAAGAGGGGCCTTAGCAATTTCTGGTTAAGCAGGAGAGTCAAACACAGCCGTTTATCTCCTGTGTTTCCCTAGATCCCATTAAAAATAATAGTAACCTACAATAAAAAACTAATGATGTATGGTGATTAACATAACATAATAAAAAAAGAATCCATATTCCTACTAAAAAATAAAATAATAGTAAACTACAAAAGACATAATCTCACCCTGATGAAGACAGTTAATAGTCAAGAAAAGATGGAAAGTGACAAAGCAGGGCCCAGAAGGAAACTTAAAAACAAATGAAAATATAAATATTGCTAAGAAATCCATTTCTAGAAATCTGTTCCACAGATGTACTCACATGTGTGAAATGATCTATATTTAAAGTTCTTACAACTTTAATCTATCAAAAGATGGAATAATCTAAATGTCCATGCTTAAAATTACATAAATTATATAGTTCAGTCATACAGTGGAATACTCTGAAGCAGTAGAAAAGAAGAAACTCTTTAAGATATAAAAACCAAGACCAAGGTAAAGTATTGGTATGTACAACAGCATTTTTCACAGAAGTAGAACAAATACTCCTAAAATTTGTATGGCACCACAAAAGACCCTGTATAGCCGAAACAATCTTGAGAGAGAAGAACCAAGTTAGAAGTATCACAATCCCAGATTACAAGATCTACGACAAAGCTGTAGTAATCCAAACAATATGGTACCGGCACAAAAATAGACACACAGATCAGTAGAACAGAATAGAGAGCCCGGAAATAAACCTACACTTGTGTGGTCAATCTATGCCAAAGGATGCAAAAACATACAATGGGGAAAAGAGAATCTTCTATAAATGGTGTTGGCGTTACTAGACAGCTACATGCAAGAGAATGAAACCAGACCACTTTCTTAACACCATACACAAAAATAAAATGGATTTAAGACTTAAATGTGAGACTCGAAATCATAAAACTTATAGAAGAAAACATAGCCGGTAAGTTCTTTGACATCAACCATAAAAACACTTCTAGGTATGTCTCCAGAGGCAAAGGAAACAAAAGCAAAATTATAATATTGGGACTACACCAAAATAAAAAGCTGCTGCCCGGCCAAGGAAACCATTAACAAAACAAACAGGCAACCTACTGAATGGGAGAAGATACTTGCAAAATGATACATCCAATAAAGGGTTAATATTTAAAGTAGGTGAAGAACTTACACAACTCAACACCAAAAAACCAAATAATCCAATTGAAAATGGGCAGAGGACCTAAATAGGCATTTCTCCAAAGAAGACATACAAATGGCCAACAGACATAAAAAAATGCTCAACATTGCTAATCAGAGAAATGCAAATTAAAACCACAAAGAGATGTCACTCTGTCAGAATGGCTAAAATAAACACAAGAAATAACAAGTGTTGGTGAGGATGTGGAGAAAAGACACTGTGGAAAACAGTATGGAGGCTGCTCAAAAAGTTTAAAATGATCCAGTAAATTCCACTACTGGATATTTATCCAAAGAAAATGATAACATTAACTTGAAAAGGTATATGCACTCCTGTGTTTATTGCAGCATTATATACGGTAGCCAGGATATGGGAGCTGACAGTTACACAGTGTGAGACTGGAGGGTGGTTGAACAGCTATGGAGAATGGGAATCAATTAGTGAAACTAAAGCCACAAAACAAAGGAACAAGACTCCGGGGAAAACAGAGTTGTATGAAGAAGAAAAGCATACTACGCGGTACGACTTAGCCGTGAAAAATATTGAAGTGTTCCTATTTGTTGTAATTAACAAGTTACATAGCTAATTAACAGTGATAGAGATAATGCATCCTTCTTTTAATATTTTATTTATTTGTTTGAGAGAGCGGCAGGCAGAGGGAGAAGCAGGCTCCCCGCGGAACAGGGAGCCCGATGATGCGGGACTCGATCCCAGGACCCTGGGATCATGACCTGAGCCGAAGGCAGACGCTTAACAACAGCCACCCAGGTGTCCCAGATCTTCCAATGATGGCATGATTATTCCTGAGAGAGGAAGAGGAGGGCATGTGGACACAGGCAAGGGGCAGGGTTACAACCCTAAGTCTTATCTGTCATCTTAAGAAGTAAAAGGAAAAATACCTAAAATTGAAAAAAATATGAGCAATGTATAAAGGGCGCCTGGGTGGCTCAGTGGGTGAAGTGTCTGCCTTCAGCTCAGGTCATGGTCCCAGGGTCCTGGGATCGAGCCCCACATCGGGCTCCCTGCTCAGCGGGGAGTCTGCTTCTCCCTCTCCCTCTGCCTCTCCCTCTGCTTGTGCTCTCTCTTTCTAATAAATAAATAAAATCTTAAAAAAAAAAAGAATTAGCAATGTATGTGAACTATTTACAGCTATGGAGGTAAGTAAATACCAGAAGAAATAGCCAAAAGAATTCCAACGGTTACCTCTGGGAGTGTGAATCAGGAGGGAGTGTGGGGATTGCTATTTTTGTCAGAGGCCTTGAGTTATTTGACTTTTTAAATCATGTTCATGTATTACTTTGAAATGCAATAAAATTTAATTTAAAAAGCATTTAAAACCACAGGCAGGCAGCTCCGTCACACACACCTTCGAGTCCAGGTGCTTGTGGGACCCAAGTTGTGTTTTAAGTATTTATTTTTTAAAAAAATCATGTCTCCATTTGTACTTAAGCACTATTCTCTTTTGCACAGCCAAATATTTACAATTATGTTTCATGTCGGGCGTTCTGCTGCAAAACCATAAAAAAGGGACACGGAAAAAAAAGCATTTAAAAAAAGTAATTTCTGCCCACGACCCCGTCTCTCAATGGGACTTCCAATTTCCAACCCTTAATCTACCCCCTTAAATGGGATTCTAGTTGGAGAAACTCTGTATTCACAAAAGCCACCATGGGTGAGAACATACAGTTGCCCAGCGGAACACAGCTTTGCCTGGTTGAAGGTCTGAGAACACCTCCCCCACCCCCCGCCCCCGAGATGCCCGTGAGTCCACATGGTGTGATCCGTGTCCCTCTCAGCATTCCTGTAATAAATACAAGCGAGGATCACAGAACGACACCACCTGTTTAATAAAGGCGGAAGCGTCAGGCTGGAGCACAGCTTGGTCAAAGACCATTTGTGACAAGTGAAAGTACATAGTTCAACCTACGATGGCCGCAACGTCAGCATAAGGCGACTGTTAGTGTAGCTGGAGAAACAGGTGCACATCTCTTAGGCACTTGCGGTAAATACTACCCTTTGCAATAAAGCTTTTCATGACACTGGGGAACACAGAAGTCAAGTGCAGGTTTTCTGCACCTATCCCCTAACGATCCAATAGGGAGGGTGCACATCTTGGTAGGAAAACCCAAGAGCCTACCTTCAGGCTGTTTAGGTGTCGGAGCAGACGGCACCCTACCTCCATCCAGAGCTCCCTCAGGGGAGTTGAGGGCTGCTTTTCTGGAGTGTTCATTACCCCGAATTTCCTGCTGGCCCGACATAGAACAAAATCATGTTCTGGTGGCCAGAAGACCCTCTCGGCTAAAGGCGTGGCAGCTGGAGGGCCAGCACTGAAATTATCAGGGCTGAAAGGATACAGGTGGGGTAATAGTGCTCTCTACAAGGGGTGGCTGGGGGTTGGGCTGGGTGCTTTGGCTTTATGTCATCTAATAACCCCCAAAACATACCATTGCTCCTAATAGTTATATACATAACTCATCTTTCAATGAATCCCCATATCATGAACTTAATTTTTCTGAGGTCATTTTAAAGAGTGGCACTTTTCATACGTTTGCTTATTTCAGTGACCGTTGAAGATTTATATAGAATTTCTTAACTACCTAAAAGAAAACCAAAGAAGACTATATCGACTTTTTATTATTTATTCCGGTTTTCCAGGCTAATGCAGAGGTATAGACAGCTGCGTCAAGTGGCTGCATTCGGAGAAATTAATTCCTGTGAAAACCAATTAGGACATACAGCACCTCTGCAAAATTCTCAGGCCATCCAGACCAATTCTCAGTCGCCAATATTTGCAAGTGATATTTCAGAATTCTGTGGTTTTTAAGCTCCTTTATGCAAGACAAGTTATTGCACGTCATGACGGAGAGAACATAGCAAGTCCAGAATTTAACAAGGAGGCTGTTGTTTATTTCACTTTTGGTCGTAGAGTTGAGTTTGTCCTCAAAAACCTCGACGAGGATAGGAATAAACTTCAGATGTTTGGCCCTCTTCTGGCTGACGGGGTTTAAGTAACACCAACACGCTATACTCTGGAGCAACAAGATCTTTACCTTTGGTGCCATGTCATGATCTTTCAACAAGTGAGCTACTTCTTTCATGTACTCATCTGCAAATTTCCCAGCAGTTGGTCCTCCTGGAAAACAAGTATTTGCATTTCAGAAGTATTGCTAGCAACATTTGAGTGGTGATGCCTCCATATTCTTTCTGCTGTATACTGACATGTTGACTCCGGCATTTCCCCTAGGCAAAGCCCTGGAAATTCCCTGCCTGCGTAAGCCTCCTCCCTCGTTCCTTTATTCAAGCACTGGCCGTCAGTATCCCAAGGTGAACAAAACCGGCGGTGCTCCCTCATGGTCTTATTCCGGATTCTCGGTCTTCAGTCCTTGAAAAATACCAAGAGTATTAGAGCAAACAAAAAGAAAACCAAAACGCTGCCTTGCAAAGCCAGCAGGGTCTAACTGATGAGAGAGAGGCATTTCATGAGTTGTCCATTGCTATCCCATTCTCTCTGATTTCTCATCTCTCAGCCCAGCTCTTGCGGATCGGGGAGCAACATGACCTTACAAGATTTTTCTTGCTTTGGTTACGGACCCAACCTGGTCCTAGACTCTACTTTCATCATATACCTGAACCCCAGATTCCCCTCGTGCAAATCTCAAACCCCAAGGAAGTAGCCAAGAAAACATGGGATGAGGACTATTTGAGACGGGGAGAAGTAGGTGGCATGGTTGGCCAGATTCTGGCCACTGGAGCTGTGAACCGGCTTGCATTTCTCTTACTGGCACTCCCACAGTCCCACAGGCCCAAGGATAGTCTAGCCAATGATAAAGCTTTTGCTGAAGGCTGGGCGTAAGCCCTTCCCTGCTTCCCACCGGTATAGCTAAGGCTACATAACATCAAGTTAAGGAATTCTGACCTTCTTATAAATAGCTAGCTCTTCTCCCAAATGGCTAGACAGGCGACTGGCCTTCTCAAGCAGTGGGCTCCTTTTCCCCTTCCTTCAAACAGGAGTCTCCGGTCTTCTAGCTCTATGCCAGTGGTTCTCACCCATTCTGGCCCCTAGGACCCCTTGGTCCTTGAAAACGGTAAATGTTTTCTCTCATGGACACCATTTGAAAAATGTAGTCTCTCAAACTCCCATCTAGGTAACTCATTTTACCTTTAAAAAAGAGGTCAGTCTCTCTCTGATAATTAGAGCTACCACCAGAGCTTCTAATCAAGAGACATGTTGTTGAGATGAATGGATAAAGAATGGAATATTATGTAGCCATCAAAAAATGAAATCTTGCCATTTGCAATGACGTGGATCGAACTACAGGGTATTATGCTAAGCGAAATAAGTCAATCAGAGAAAGACAATTATCAGATGATCTCACTGATATGTGGAATCTGAGAAACAAGGCAGATGATCATAGGGGAAGGGAGGGGAAAAATCAAACAAGAACCCAGAGAGGGAGACAATCCATAAAAAACTCTTAATCTCAGGAAACAAACTGAAGGTGGCTGGAGTGGTGGGGGGTGGGAGGGATGGGGTGGCTGGGTGATAGTCACTGGGGAGGGTATGTGCTATGGTAAGCGCTGTGAATTGTGTAAGAACGATGAATCACAGACCTGTACCCCTGAAACAAATAATGCATTATATGTTAATAATAAAAAATAAATAAAAATTTTTTTAAAAGATGTGTTGTTGAAGATTATCTATAAAATTTCATTGTCTATCCTGAAATTTATTAGGAAAAAAAATGTGGGAGTGAGTTTAAACCTGACAATCACTAAAGCAGTGTGTGTTTAAGCAGTTTACCACTTAACTTTCTGGCCAAATGTACATTAACAGTTGCTTTTCACTAGTGTACTGTCTCTCCTGGTAGGTGTTTTAATAGCATTAAGCTCTTAATGATTTTTCTAAGGTAGTTTCCGTGTGATGTATTTTTACAAGATAAAAAATAAAATCCCAAGCGCTTTTACTGTGTTGAAATCATATTACTCGGTGGGAGTTACATCAACTCAGTATAGATTCTTTGATTTTTTTTTAACATAATGAGAACTTCATTAGGCAATTTCAGTATGTGTGTTTTTAACTAATAAAAGTGGGAAAATTCTTCGTCATTTACTTGATGGACTCACTCTTTCAAAACATGAGATCCTTGAGGAGAAAATGATTGGCAAATGTCTCTGTTCCTACAAAGACAAAGAACTAAAACTTTAGGCAAAGGATAAGTCCCGGGCATCTAAGACCAGACCTCTGAAAAGTCACTAACTTACAGTGTTATAACAAGCAAAGAGATTTCGGAGGAGCTCTGTTAGGCCAGCTGGCTCAGTCCGTACCTGTGAAGGCCAGCAGTCCAATTTGGTACGCAGCTTGAGCCCTCTTCTCAACAGCTAAAGATTCATCCTTCAATAAATGGCCAAGCACCACGATTTTTTCTTTGTGAAAAATACTCTCAGCTGAAGGGACATCTTCTTCCTCCTCCTTCACGAAAAAGTGCTTGACAGTGACATTCCAGAACTTCTGCACGCGCCGATACAGCCCCACAAAATAGTGGTAAATCCACGTCCAACACCGCACATAATAAACACGGGTCTTAGCCATCGCGTGGAAAGAGCCAGTGGTGGTTCAGCAGCCGAAGTTCATAGTCAAGAACTCTGGAATGCATCACCTAGCAACCCTGGAGAACAGAATACACCAGTCAGGGGGAAGAAGGGATGCCTTGATTCTTCAGGCCGGCATCAAAGGCCGTCTGCGATTTCAGCTACACCAAGTGTCCTTTTACTTCTCTGGGTGCGTAGCATCTCAACTTGGACCAAACCGGTTCCCCCTCACGCACATGAGGCGCATTCCTGCCTTCACACTTTTTTTTTTTTAAGATATTTTTTATTTATTTATTTGACAGAGAGGCAGAGAGCACAGGTAGGCAGAGGGGCAGGCGGAGGGAAAGGGAGAAGCAGGCTTTCTGCTGAGCAGGGAGCCCGATGCGGGGCTCGATCCCAGGATTCTGGGATCATGACCTGAGCCGAAGGCAGTTGCTTAACCGACTGAGCCACCCAGGCGCCCCCTGCCTTTGCACTTTTGCTTGGGCAGCGCCTGCTAGCAGCTTGCCCGTTTTACTTTGCTTATTCCAACACGTAGTGAACCTCCGTCCGTAGGATTATCCCTGTTCTGCTTATTTGTCACGTAATCAGACTTTTTCTCCACATCACTGATGTCCTGTATTGATCCCGTCTTGCTGAGAAAATGGAAGCAGGCTGAAGGGCACTTGCAAAGGTGTCTTCACTGCACCCACCTAGCTGCATCCATGCACATGGACTCCTGCTGGCCTGTTGTTACCGACGCCCTCTCCATTCATGCAGCATATTTCCGCCACCCCTCGCCCCACTCAGGGAGATTGCTCTACAGCTCTTCTCTTGCCTTAACTAATTTTTCCATCGCGACTGGATCGTTTGCATCATCAACAAGCATATGCTGTTACTTTTTCTCAGTAAAAAAATAAAACACTTTCTTGACCTCATATAACCCTCCACTGAGTTACTGCTCTGCGCTCCTTCATACGACAACTCTTCAAAGAGTGGCCATACTCACCATTTCAAGTATTCTTCCATCCTCTCTTGGATGTACTCCAAAGAGAAATTTCCAACCCATGAATCTACTGGGATTGCTCGTCAGCGTCACTAATGACCTTCATTCTGCTGAATCCAATTCTCAGTCTTCAGCATTTGACACTTTTTCCTTGAAACGCCTTTTTTGCCTAACTTCTAAGCTGTCATACCCAATTTTTCTTCTGCTTACCACCCTCCATTTCCCTTTGCTGGTTCCACCTCTTTATGACCTGTAAATAGTGGAGGGTCCCAAGCCTCAGGCCTTATAGGCTCTTCTTTGTTTCAATCTATACTTCCTAGATAAAATAAACCAGTCTCCCGGCTTTCAGTGCCATCCATATGCTGAAGACTCCCAATTTTATATATATATATTTCAAACATTTTATTTTTAAGTATCTCTACACTCAATGTGGGGCTCAAACTCACGAGCCTGAGATCAAGAGTCACATGCTCCACCAACTGAGCCAGCCAGGTGTACCCCCCTCCCCCAATTTTATTTTTAACTGGATTTCTCACCTGAACTCCAAACACATTCGGTCGCCAACTTGATAGCCATCCATTTGGCTAAGAGGCTTCTCAAATATAACATGTCCAAGTCAGAATTCCTGGTCTCCCTCTCTAAGCCTGCAGCAGCTCCCTTTCTCTGTCTTGGAAGATGGCACCCCATCCTTGCACCTGTTCAGGATTCATCCAAGTTTTGGATTCATCCTTGGCTTTTATCTGTCTCACGTTTCACTTCCAACTTATCAACAAGGCTCTACTTGCAAAGTAGAAATTTGGACCCCCCTCCTGTCCAGATTTGGGATCTTCTACAAAGTGTACATGCCTGTACTCTTCAAATACATCAAGGTATGCAAGCTTAAGAGGAAAGGGGGTGCGGGGCTACTGTTCTAGATTCAAAGAGCCTTAAGAGACATGACAGACATGTAATCCATCATTGGAACCTGTACCCATACCTGTGTGCGTGCACGTATGTGAGCATGTGTGCAGATGCTATAAAGGGCAGGGAGGCAACAGCGTGGGGAACATAGACATGCACCGTCCAGTATGGTGGCCACAGGTGCTTTGGAGCGTGTGAAGTGTGACGAGTCTGAGTTGATATGTGCTGTAAATGTAAACTACATACTGAATTTTGAAGACTTAGTATGAAAAAAAATGCAAAATATCGTATTGCTAATTTTTGTTATTGATTACAAGTTGAAATATTTTGGATATGTTAGGCTAAATAAAAGATATACTACTAAAGTTAACATCCCCTATTCTCTGTACTTTTTTAAAATGTGGCTACTAGAAAATCTAAAACCCCAGGCATGGCTCCTCTTCAAGGCTTTTGTGCTTACTGTTACTTCTGCTTGGAATGTTCTTCCCAGTTCACCCCATCAGTTCCTCACGTCATTTGCTCACATGCAGTTTTCTGTCAGGCCTTCCCGGACCACTCTCTTCTACCCTGTAACCTTTGCCCTGTCACTTGTCCCATCCCCAGCCTTATACAATTATGACTGCCTTCCGGATCTTGTTTACTCCCCTTGCCAGCATATGAGGGCAAAGATTTTTACGCCTTTTGTGTTTTCTTCACTGCTGATCTGCAGTGCAAAGAACAGTCATATTCTTTGAGCATACACCGCATTCATAGTAAGTATGCAAAAAAAATTACTTGTTGCATAAATGAGAAATTAGAGATCTAGTTTTTAGCAAACACACAAAGTATACTTAGAAATTTCTCAAAATCAAGGTAGTATTTAATGAGATATTGTCTCTGGGAAAATTTCAGGGATGAAAATCTTTATTTTGCTATTTGACTAATTTGCTTTTCGGATACAGTGAGAAGTGCTGGTGTTGTCTGCTGAATGGGGGTTTACAATTTTACTTTATAATTTCGTGAAGGAAGGCAATTCAAACAGTAAAGAAATGATTCTTATAGAAAAAAATAATCTTTTCCTGCTGACTCAGTAAAAACAATCACTGGTACTTGATGTCAGTCGGTGAATACTTGCGCTCACAGCTGAATGCGAGGGGCCCGTCTGTGATGATGCTGGTGGGGTACGGGCTGGGAGCACACAATAATAAATGAAGCCTCTTCTCATCTTCAGGGGGCTCATGGTCTCTGCTCATAGATAACACGATTCTGAAACACAGCTCTTTGTGCTCCCATTAGCTTTACAACAAATCTGAGAGGGAAATACGATGATCCTCATTTACAAATGAAGGAATTTCAAGATAAAGGATAAATTCAGGTTGAGAATGAGGTGCACCGTGTTGTACAAATGCCAGGTGAAGGAGGGCATGGGAAAAACATAGAGCAGACTCTGCACCTGAGACTAATAATTCAAAAATAATTTTTATTTTAACTTACATGATTGAAAGAGTGATGGATACAAATGCCACAAAACTAAAAGCACCCCCTTCGAGCAAAAATAAAATGCAGAAATGAATACAAAAGATACGGAATTAATTACTCATGCAATATTCAAAAAATTAGGAAAAAAACAAACAAACAACAAACCAAACAAAAAACTCTGTAACATTTTTTATTTGACTTTCTGTAAAAAGAATCATTTCAACCATTTAACATAGACTATAGACTATACATACTAACCATAGACTGTACAATGTACCTTTAAAATGAAGGATATATGCATATATATAATATTTATAAATATACAAATATATATACACATTATGACTTCACAGTTGAAAGAATTATTTGCCAGGAAGCCTGGCAAACAATTTTTACTTTTTTTAAAAATTTTTTATTTTAAGTAGGCTCCATGCCCAATGTGGGGCTCAAACTCATGACCCTGGGATCAAGAGTCACACACTCTACCAACTGAGCCAGCCAGGCGCCCCAACAATTTTTACTTTAAAATGGAATACGAGTTGTTCTTAAAGGTCTTGCTAAAATGTAAATATTTAAAAGACACCTAAATGATATTTTATACAAACACATCCAGAATACAGTTGATACTCCACAGTTTAAATAACACTCACACATATTATTTTGAGATCTTGGCATATCCCATCATGTATACTCTTAAGAGGAAGAAAAGCTATTGAGTGGTCTTGTAGTTTATGTAGAGGACTTGCTACCGTGATAGGGAAGCAATAAAGGAAGCTGTTACTTTAACTATTTGGCCAAGAGATCCCACCCAGTGATGAATGATTTCTCTGGGTGCAGTCACGGTCCCTAGGGGCATTCTTCTCCTTCCAAATCTCATGGTAATTCCTGTAGAAGCAAGGACCACTTGGAATGTTCTTCTGCTCCCACCCCATTAAGAGTCCTCCAACTTCCAACTACTTCTACTTCAAAGAGCATCACAGCTTTCTGAATCCATGACTTTTGGTTTTGATTTGTTGTAGCAGCAAAATATCTCTATTGTAAAAGTATCATTAAAAAAATGGCTCTTTTTTAAAAAAGCTTAAACTTTGTGTTTTTTTAAGGAGTACAGGTATAAACTTAAGGTAGCTCTTAGTCATCCACCTGTCTTTTAACCATGGAAACATGCTTTTGGGACATTCAGGATGGAGAAAAAAAACAACAGAAGTAGTGGAGACTTGAGGAAAATGAAATTAAAAGAAAAATTAAACTCTTACAATGTGTCATTTTACCAAGTTCTGCGGGCAAACTTTTATTTGAAGAAATTCTTTTTTTTTTTTGTGCTTTGCATTAAGGTGAAATTAGGTAGCTAAGGGGGCCACTCAACCCTGAGAACACGACAGAGAAAAACTGCAAGGCATAGGATAGGCATCAAAGCATCACGTGACTATTTTAGGCTTATAGAAGAACTTCCAAAAAAGTACAAAGATGGCTGTTTTTAAAATTCCACACATATGAGATAAGATGGGCTCTTTAACTAAGTACTGTCAGATGCCATCGACAATAAAATCTACAGAGTACTACACAGCCCGATTCTATTGGCCAAAGGAAAAGTGGCTAGGTCCTGGAAAACTCGATTTTGAATTCTATCTATAACATGTTACATTTCCAGACAACCTCAACAGAGCGCTTCAGGTTGTAAGCATTCCAGTTCGACCCCAGCACCACCTCGATGAACAGAGCCATTTAGAAAGACAGCTGTACAGGAGAGCTCATTAAAATGCCGTAGCGACTTCCGTCCCATGCCGCCCTCCAACGTGAACACAGTGGGGGAACTTGTCCAGTTGTTCATATGCCAGCCGCCCGTCTTCCCCTGCACACAGAACATCAAAAACCAACAGCAGTTGGAACGTGTGTTTTTCAATTCATCCCTCAGGATAACAATACCAGTTGCTGGGGAATGGGTCACTGTATAATTTCGCTGTTAACTTTACGTAAGGAAATCATCTGCCCATACTCTTAATTATGTTGTTTTTTTTTCTAGGTAATGTTTAAATGACCAAGAACTTTTTTTATATGTTATCTTTTTTTTAAGATTGTATTTATTTGAGAAAGAGAGAGAGAGCATGGGTCGGGGGAGGGACAGAGGCAGAGGGAGAAGCAGGCTCCCCGCCGAGCAGGGAGCCCGATGCGGGGCTCGATCTCAGGACCCTGGGATCATGACCCGAGCCGAAGACAGATGCTTAACCGACTCAGCCACCCAGGCGCCCTTTAAAAAAAAAACCAAAGCTTCCAGTGCAGTTAACATACAGTGTTATATTAGTTTCTGGTGTGCAGTCTAGTGACTCAACCATCCTGTACCTTACTCAGTGCTCATCACGATCAGTGTGCTCTTCATCCCCACCACCTCTTCCCCCCACTCCCCACCCACCTCCCCTCTGGTAGCCAGCAGGGTGTTCTCTAGAAGTAAGAGTCTGCTTTATGGGTTTGTCTCTTTTGTCCTTTGTAGAACAAGCAAGAACTTTTGAGGGAATGCCAGAGACTAAATGAATGTCGGGGTGTGAAACCGTAGAAGTTCTATGGGCACTTGATGGGGATAATTTCGCATGATAGATTTCTTCCTGAGAAGTCATATGGATATTTTAAGTGCGTTAGGGATTTCAGTATGGCTGATCCTTGACTTCAAAGCATTGAACTTCGACAGGACTTTTACTTTTTTACATTACATATTGGCATATCTAAACGGTCTTTTGTAAAAGTCAAACTTAGGCTGTCACACTTGAGCTAAAACATTGCTCTTTGCCATGGACCCATCTGGTGATCCGTCTACCAGCCAGCAGCTAGGTCACTTCCATCAGCAGTCATCTCGAACAGCCAACATTTATTTGCAAATTATTTGAACACTCCCTACCGTTTTTCCTATCTAAAACAATGATTAGGAAATGGGGGAAAAAATCATAGATAACTAGTGATAAGAAGCAGGCGTTCATGCATTTAATACAAGGACAAAGATGGGAGTATGAGTTGTGCTCAATCACAAGTTCATTGTGAAGAAAAAAAAATAAAAGATTCATGAAATGCTGGGACTACATTGATGTCAGTGGGTTTTTGAAAAGGAGTGTAGTTATGGGTTTTATAATATATTGTAGTCCCTGGAAACAGAGGCCTCTCGATCAACCAAAAGTTTGTCTTTGCTCTTAGAGGGGGTACATTTAAGTTTTTCAGTAATACCTCAGAAAAGTAGGGATTCGCCTGCATTTAAAAGAACATGGTGAACTCTTCTCTTGGCAAAGGCCCCCAATTTTTAGAGATTTCTGTTGATTGTTTCTGCATGCCTTGACTTTTCGGAGGCAAATGTTATATTTTTTCACCTTTTTTTTTTTTATTACTTTGGAATAGAACCCTTTATTTGAAACAAAATATTTACACAAATCCCTGATACATCAAACACTGAATACAGCATCTTTCCAGGTGATGACAGGGGGAGACAGAGACAGAGGGCCTGAGTTAGGCCCATTCCTACCTCACCTACTTGCACATACCCTGGATACATTGGCTAACTAACCCTATTTAAAAAAGAGCGAATACCTCGCCAGTTCCTAGTTTGCTCATGGATATATTGCAAATTAGAAGTGTTCAGTTCTTTCCCTAGAGTCCCTCAGAGTCTGAGTGGGTCAGGATTCCACCCCAGTGCTTACAAGGTCTGGGAATCCATAGGTGAGTTATGCCTCCATGTACCCCTCCATAAAATGGGACTATTTGCACTTTTCCCTCATGGAGTCCATGGGACAATTAAATGAGCTAACCCATGCAGATCCCTCAACCCAGCACAGAGCAAATCCTCTATGGGTGTACCCCAACATTACCACAGAGATACAACCAGGGCCGGTCTATGGGGCACCTCACCCTGACTAATGACCAGTGGCCAATGACCTGTGTTGGCTTCTCCTCTGGTCTCTTAACAGCCCTGTGAAGCAGCTAGGGCGTTAGAGGAGAAAGGGCCTGCGCTCTGGGACCTTCGGCATGTGGTTCCAAACTGGACTGAGCTCTAGCCGGAGCACAATGGAATGGCCATAGCTAATGGGGAAAACTGCTCTGCCCAACATGGCAGCCACTGGTCTCGTGTGGCTAGGCAAGTTTAAATGCTCACTACTCAAAATTAAATAAAATTAAACTTCAGTTCCTCGTTCACAGTAGCCATATGGAAATGCTCAATGGCCACCTGTGAACACTGGGGCAGCCCCATTACCACAGGGGGGTCTAGTGGACACAATTACTGATTCAGCCACCTGTGTGAGACTGTATTTGTGTATTAGGGTCAAAGGCGATTCAGAGCATTGCATTCAAACTTGTTACATGGTAGAACCACCTGGAGGCTTCTAACACAGTGCCGAGGCCAATGGAAACAGCATCTTTGGAAGCGGAGCCCAGGCATGGGCACATCTTAAAGCTTCCTCGGTGATGCTAATGTGCAGCTGACATTGAGAACCACGAGCTGGTGGTGTGAGGGGGCACAGGGACTGGGGGGAGCCACGCAGGGGAAAGCCAAGGTGAAGGGGCGCCTGGGAGGCTCGGTTGGTTGAGCGTCTGCCTCCGGCTCAGGTCATGATCCCAGGGTCCTGGGATCGAGTTCTGCGTTGGGTTGGGCTCCCTGCTCAGAGGGGAGCCTGCTTCTCCGTCTGCCCCTCTCCCTGCTCATGCTCTCTCTCTCTCTTTCTCTCTCTCTCTCTCTCTGTCAAATAAATCAAATCAATTCAATTCAATTAAAACGCCAAAGTGAAGCACAGATAAGGATGCCTCCCGGAGATGCTGCTGGGGGTGGAGCTGAAGTGAAGTTTGGGGCGCCCCCAGCAGGGCTCAGGCTCTTCAGCTTGCACTGGATGAAGAGGCGTTGCTGGCTCTGCGTTCCTAACGTCGGGCTTACCTTCATTGTTATTTCAGGGCATGAAGGGATAAAGGAAGCTCGAACTAATAACACCCTGGGCACATTTTTAGGGAATTAAATCATTTGTATGCCTAAAACAGCCATAAGGAATAACAGTTTTATCCTTTAAACAAACATACAGATGGTATATTCAATAGCAGAAGGAAGTGTTATTACACCAGTAACTGTAAGAAAGGACGTCTAACAATGGATGTGATCTTCATGGTGATTACGAATGCCATGAGATTCTCCCTTACATTATTAAGCTACTATAGTCAAGCCGGGGTGGCTTTTTTCCAGAGTATTATCAACCGGATTAGATTTGAGGACTTTCGGGAGTCTAGTTTTTACACATTGAGAGCCGGTGTAGCATTAAAATAACTATCTGTTATGCAGGATTAAGAAAGCCTCCCTCCACCCTCCCCACTCGCCAGCAGGAATAAAGGTATGCAGCCCGGGGGCATGAAGCCTTCTAAAGTGAGGTGAAGGGGAAGATTTATCTGGCTATTCCAGAATAAAAGAAACACTTCACTTCTTTTCTCTGGTGTCAGGGCTCAGGTGGGCATTGGCCCGCGGGGCAACCAGGGGTTCATTGGAGAGCCAGGGTGAGGCCCTGGGAGCAGGGGTTTAGGGCATACCCTGGGGCACATCTCCGCAATCTCAGCCACTCACTGCGCCCCCTACGAGGGCCAGCCCAACCTCGCCATCCCAGCTGGATTCCTGACTACTGTCTCAGCCTCCCGATTCAAATCTATGTTCTTGATTCCGGAGAGCGCACAGACTGATCCATCTAGAGAGGCTCCAGAGAGCAACCCCCACCCTCTACACCGAATGGTTAGAACAGGGCATTGAAGCAAGATGGAAACTGACCAGTTCCTCATACCCCGTGTGTGTGTATGTCGTACCCTGCGTGTGAGTGTGACATACCCTGTGTGTGTGTGACATACCCTGCGTGTGTGAGTGTGACATACGCTCTGTGTGTGTGTGTGTGTGTGTGTGAGTGTGAGCAGAGAGCCCCCAGAGGGGAACTGCTCAAACGGTGCACACAAAACATTTTCTTTCACTCCCTTCCTGAGTGCCAAAAGGAAACAATCGGGTAAAAAAAAAACTCACCGAGAGATAAGAGGGTCTCGGAGGCCACGTTTCTGATTTCTTCAGTGTCAGACTGACACAACGTAACGAGCATTTTAATGCTTTCGGTGGCCTGCAGGGAGAAAGTTGTGAGATAGTGCTCCGACACCTCTGTCTGGGGTCCCCCGAGACACAGTACCCCACAGCTGGCGCAGACGTTAGGGCCATCTCCCCCGGAGGGCCCCACGGCTCGCTGAGCATCATCCAGGGTGCACGGTACTAGAATTTCCTGGGACGGAGCCCAGGGCACGTGCTTGCAGGAGCCCCGGCAATCCGCTAAACCCCTCATTTCCCAGAGGACACCCCAGAGGGCATCAGGAAGCCGGGAGACCAGCCTGCTTTCCAGAAGAGAAGCCACGCCTGGGAGTTCTTTCTGCCGTACCTCCCTGCTTCCAAGACAGCGCTAACGTAAGAATTGTTAATGCTTAGTTTAGACCAAAACGGAGGCGCAGAATAAAGGTCGGTGGTGGGAACTTGTCTGTGTGTTTACTGCACATTCATCTAGCACTTTCCGAACCAGGCAGTTCACCAGGCACGGGAGACTCAGCCATGAACAAGACATGGTTCTGGCTCTCAAGAGGTTACAGTCCCGTGAAAAGCCAGACGTGGGACAGAGAGTTGTTACAGGGCATGACATGGCTGGGAAATGTGACCTGGTCTGACAAGGGAGGTCTTCACAGAGGAAGCGCGATCGTAGAGCAATTAGCCAAGTTGGGGCAGTGGTAGGGTGTGTGTGTGTGTGTGTGTGTGTGTGTGTGTGTGTGTGTGTGTGTGTTGCGGGGTGGAGAAGGACATACACTCCACGCAACGGGAGCCCCTCAAAGATGGCCTTACAAAGCCACATGAAGGGTTGTGGCCTTCATTCGTAGAATCATGGAAAGCTACAGCAGGGCTTGGGAAGCAGGGTTCGTGTTGTGTTAGGAGCGTTCTAACCGTAGCAGAGAGCACGCACGGAAGGCGTTCGGACTCCGAGGAGGCAGGGGCTGCTGGTGGGGAGGTGGCTCGGATCCGGCGCGCAGAGTGGGGACACAGTGGACAGATGCGGGCTGTAAGGACGCGGGGTGTACAGGGTGCGAGGGTGAGCTGCATGATCCACTGAGATGCGGAGGACTGGAGGTGGGTGAGCTGGGTGCATCTGCGGGTGACTTGCTGGTGGACACAGCCAGCAGCGAGCCGGCTACATGCTGGGGGGGGCGGTACGCGCGCTGGGAGTCATCAGTGCACAGGCGAGGACGGAACACAGGAGCAAGCGCGTGGAGGCGGCGGGGGGCCTCGCGCGGGGTCTCTCCGCACAGCACCGGCCAGGGCCAGGGCAGCTGGGATGCGCAGGAGCCCGCGTGGGGCAACACAAAAATGCTGCTCCTGAGATTGTGATGAGCTGACAAAGGGACCAGAGGGCGACTGACTGTCTTTCTTGGGAGAAAGCCAGGCTCAGGTAGCACGGTGTTGGTGCTGTGGGACAGCTGACCGCGGTGGGCAGCGTGGGCAGACCACAGCTTATTTTAGCCCAGAGTGACGGAGGAGGGGCCCCTTCGGGTGCTGGGAGTCGAAGGCAGACGCCTAACCGACTGAGCCACCCAGGCGCGCCCCGTCCTTGCTCTTTTTTTGTACATGAGAAAGATTGGGGAAATCATCATGTCACCTCTCTTTTGGAATAAGGTCTATGTTTCTAACACTGACCTGCGGGCTACTGAAACACACGATTGTTTTCTGAGAGTTGTTGGCTCTAACAAAACAAAGTCACATTTAGTGTGGAATTTAAGAAACACAACAGGGGATCATAGGGGAAGGGAGGGAAAAATAAAACAAGACGAAATCAGAGAAGGAGAGACAAACCATACGAGACTCTTCATGACAGGAAACAAATTGAGGGTTGCTGGAGGGGCGGGGGGCAGAGGGAGGGGGTAACTGGGTGATGGACATTAAGGAGGGCATGTGATGGAATGAGCACTGGGTGTTATATGCACCCGATGAATCACTGACCTCCACCTCTGAAACTAATAATATGTTAACTACATTGAATTTAAATTAAGAATTTTAAAAAAAGAAAAAAGAAAGAAAAAATAAAATTAACAAAAAAGATCCCCAAACAAATATACAGGTTACAGAGCAAAGGAAGTAAGATATGCCACTAACACAGGTGCTTCCGAACACAGGAAGAGAGCTGTTAGGTGTCCTTGGCCCTCGACTTGCTCAGAACTGACCTGTCTGGGTCTCTAAGGCTGGGTTTTACCTGCAGGCTTTTCAGGGCCAGACAAGCTGCCTTCTGGAGCTGGAGGTTTGCCTTTGTCAGCACTTCACAGTAATAGAGCAAGGCCTGAAAGAGAGGGAGGGACCCCGTTTGTAGTTTTAGAGGTATCACCATAGATAAGACATGTCGCACTACCATCAGAGCAAAAAAATCCATTAAAATTCATGTTTATTAAAAGAGCTGTCTCTTAGTTCAATACGTTAATTGCTTATATTCTACCAGGTCACCGACACCGGGGAGTCCAAAGTTGGAAGGTCCAAAGTTACGTTTGCAACTTTCCAGAGACCCTCAGGGCTAGCGAAAGTGCTAAGAGCGTTTAGAGGGAAGGCACAGAAGAGATGTGTTAGCTCCACAGAATGCTGCGCGAGGCTAGGGGAGTCACATGGAAGACAGTCACCTCCCAAAGTCACCAGGGCAGGCTCAGGAAAGCGATGTGTGGGCCGGGCTGGGACGGATGGGTTAGATCCTGGGAAGGGGACATCCCAGCAGGAAGGAGGAGTGGAGGAGACAGGCCCAAGGATGCTCCGGATAAGAATCTCAACGTAAAAATTAGTTCTTATTTCATGAG
This sequence comes from Eumetopias jubatus, assembly GCF_037043125.1. Taxonomy (NCBI): domain Eukaryota; kingdom Metazoa; phylum Chordata; class Mammalia; order Carnivora; family Otariidae; genus Eumetopias; species Eumetopias jubatus. The sequence goes on from NW_028274812.1 coordinate 144,711,435, forward strand.
AAAGCTCATGTCTTTCTCCATGCCTTATATTTCTTAGATTGGTCTCTTTTCCATGGCCACATGTCTTGTCAAGGTCTTGATTTCATGCCTGGATCAGCAGCCACCACATTTCTGCTTCCAGCACCTGATGACGAGGGATACCTTCTTCAAGAGCACGTGGCATCCATCAGGAGCCCACCCACTGGCCCCTCTCTCAGAAGAGCAGAGGCCTCTCTTCTTTGTTTGTGCCCAGCATCAACGGGGAATGCCTGCCTCCTTATGGGCATTTCCAGATCCTGCGAAGTTGGCTCACCACCCCCTCCAGCTGCCCGCTGTTCCTGCCACGCTCACGGATGCACCCGGGTGCTGTCCTTCGCACAGGGGGCCCTGTGAGCTCTCCTCCCCTTTGGACAGACCTCATTCCTGATGATCTTCAGAACTGGTTCGAGAACCAGGCCCTGCTTCACCAACCACCGTGTGACCGGCTCTCTACCATCTTCTCTCTGATTTCCTATGACTTAACTTTTCCTTGGTTCTTACTAATTATCATCACTTACATACATCTGTGCTTATAAGCATCAACATTTCTTTCTTTTTTTTTTAAAGATTTTATTTATTTATTTGATAGAGAGAGACAGTGAGAGAGGGAACACAAGCAGGGGGAGTGGGAGAGGGAGAAGCAGGCTTCTCCCTCTCTGCGGGAGGGAGCCTGACGTGGGGCTCGATCCCGTGACCCTGACATCATGACCTGAGCCGAAATCAAGAGTCAGATGCTTAACCGACTGAGCCACCCAGGGGCCTCTGTTTTTTTGTTTTTTAAATTTATTTAATTCCTAGCACCTGGAATGAATGATACTCTATACTTAGTGAATGGCCCAATCAGATCTGATGACACCACAGTGCCCGGATGAAACAGCGTGAAAGTGTCATCAACCACCTGATGATGTATTTGCTCATGACATGGCATATAGCTGTGATTAAAACAAGGCCTGTTTTCTCAGGTCTATAGAACAACCCTACTCTTTTAAAAAATGGAGATATAATTCACATACCACAATATTCACCCTTTAAAGTGCTTGACTCAGTGATTTTTTTTGTGTACTCAGAAACCATCATCACTACCTCATCCCAGATCATTTCCATCACTCCCCACAGAAATCCTGTACCCATTGGCAGTCATTCCCATTGCTCCTCTGTCTGGTTCCTGGCAACCACTGATCTCTGTCTCTCTCTCTGGATTTGCTTAGTTTGGACATTTTGTGGGAATATGATCACATAATACGTGGCCTTTTATGTCTCGTGCTTTCACTGAGCATGATGGCTTCAAGGTTCATCCGTGTGGAAGCCTGTGTCAGCACTTCATTCCTTTTAGGCTGAATGATACCCCATTGTAAGGAGAGATCAGATTTTGTATATTCGTCAGCTGATGGACATTTGGATTGTTCCCACTTTTTGGTTGCTATGAATTAATAATAATACTACATGTTCCATTTCACTTTGGCTTTTGCATAGTTCTCACCAAGTGGATGAACTTGAGCACACAATGATTCTCTATTTTCCTCCATTTCCCTCTGGTACCCCTCCCAAGAGGCCCCAAGGTTTAGCCACCAAACCAAAATTTAACCAGTTCCCCCACACCATACATTCCAAGGCTTAAATGGCCGAAAACAACTTAAATGGTCCTTGCTCTCAGGCGTTGTTTGCATTTTAACAATGATTCCAGAGGGATGAGGTGCTGGATGTGGGCCTGGGTCAGTCCACCACTGGTAGTAGGATCTTTGGATGAGACTTCTGGACCACACTGTCCCTTTGAGCAAGAGGACTGAAACTCTGTTGGCTTAAGCGGGAAGTGGGCATTGTTTCCGGACTCGACAAAGCATTTGGCACTTCCCTGTGCCTTGCAGAGACGTACAGTCTCACAGAACAAGTAAGTGTCATCTTGCTCACTTGAATTTGAGCAGTTGCCCAAGAAATGGTGGCTGCCACGATACTCAGCTTGGTAAGAGTTCCAGGAAGCAAACAGGAGGTGCCCTGGGAAGCAAGAAGTCCCTGTCACCTTGCAAGATAGTAAGCGTCTCCTCTGGTGGGTCCTAGACGATTACAGGAGCAACAACATCCCAACAGACAGAAGAATAGATATTTCCTACTTATTTGGGTCCGGGGGGGGGGGGTGAGTAAAAAGCATCAAAAAATGAACCAACATACGTCTAATTTGCTTCAACAGCTATGGTTTTCTGAAGGCTTGAGATCTACAGAAACACTAGCTCTCACCGAGGTAGTTTTGTATGGCTTTAGCCCTTCACGTCTGGAGGTACAGAACTAATGTACTAACGTTTGCTGTTTCATACAGGAAAAGATGGAAAGAGCTCAAGGTTTGGGGAGGGCGGGTCAAACGCTTCTAGGTGGTATCTAAGTTGCACCTCTTAACTAGTGTGCCACCTAAGCCATCTTCAGTTAGTGAAGGCTCATTTGTGAGAAATGAATCCAAGACCTAAGGATGAGAGTTGAACTGGAGACGCAAACATCCCACCACTCCCTAGTTTAGCTAATGCCTTAGAAAAGTTAAGCCCTTCTCAGAGTTCAACATTTGACCTTTCCAAGGACAAGAAGGGACCAGTTTAATTTTCTTGAGCTGATCTGAGGACTGACATGAGTTATCTTTTATTTTTTATTTTTAAGACTTTATTTATTTGAGAGAGAGAGAGAGCACAGCAGGGAGAGGGGCAGAGGGAGAGGGAGAAGCAGAGAGAGAGAGAGAGAGAGCACAGCAGGGAGAGGGGCAGAGGGAGAGGGAGAAGCAAGCTCTCCACTGAGCAGGGAGCCCGATGTGGGGCTCAAACCCAGGACCCTGGGATCATGACCTGAGCCAAAGGCAGACAGTTAACCAACTGAGCCACCCAGGCGCCCCATGAGTTCGTTTTTAGAACAACTGTTCAGATTGTCAAGGGCTCCCAGAGGACCAAGGCTGCCATCTGTACGGGGCCCCTGGGTGCTTGAATCACAGATGCTTGTTACCCCTGGATGGTATCGAATGAAAGCCACGGATGAGGTATACCGCCTCTTCCCTGGCAATGAGGAGCGATAGCTTTTAAAATTAAAAAATCTTCTTGTTCTTTGAGTCAACAGTTTGATGACTTGACCCCAAACTACTCATGAAATATGTGTGCATGTATGCTCACCATGATATTTTTCAGAGTTGGGAACTAGACCAATGCTGATCAATATGGAATGAGAAAATAAATTATGGAATATCCACACCCTGAGATGCATATTAATCCATCAAATAGGATGAAGTAGATCAACACTTTCTAACAAGGAAAATCACCATGATATGGTACATTTAAGAAATCAGTTACACAACAGAACAGTGTGCAATCTCATTTAAGAAAAAAATAATTATATATGTGAGCAGATACACAGAAAAACATCAGAAGGAACATACACCAAATTATTAACAGTTTTCTCAGGGCTGGACTTACGGGCGCTCAAATATTTGCAGTATATTTTTGTAGTTTATGTGGTGTTACAGATTATATATTATTAATAGGCAGAAGAAAATTATTTTGATAAAAAACAGATGGCAAAATATTCATAGTAAATGACGGAAAATTAAACAAGCTTCTGGCTTGATGTCCACAATTTGGGACTTTACCTTTTCCCTGAAATGCTCGTTTCTGGAGGCTGCGGCCAGGTAAAGCATCACAGCCTGGCTCACTTGGCTGTCATTCCTCATGAGCAGCAGGGCCAGGGTCCGGAGTACTTCCTGCTGGGCTGGGAGGCTGCTGGGTGCAAGGTCACTCATGGCCTGGAGCAGTTTCTCATCTCTCAGCGATTGCAGAGTCTGAATCAAGGAAACTAGCGAATAAAAAGAAAGCAGAATACCTTCTAGTTCCATCCACATCACTGCAATAAGCTTCATGCCACACTCCTAGGCTGGTGCCCATGCTTCTCATTCCCTGGATTCCCAGCCGGAGATCTGGTTTTCCATCTTCCCTCCCTTCCTTATCAACATGTCACCGGCATCTGCCTTCTTGTGAACCCCACTTCTGCTTATTATCATGAAAGCACCACCAAAAAGGGCAACCTAACGCAGTACTGCCTGTAGACTTGACCCCACTAATGGCAAACACAATACACTAATGAAGGAAAGAAATTACGTCAGTAAATCATTCAGCAGCTTCTCGTCAACGTTACACCCCTGCTGGGTGATGGGGATGCTCTTTGTAAATCCCCGCCTCATTGCCAAGAGGCTCGCTAATGTTAAGGGTCCAAAAGTCATTGAAAAGGCAGATCTGATCCCAGCTGTTGACTTAGGGGAAAAGGAAAGGTTCCCATCACTAAAGACTACGACTGAAAAGCCCGGAGCGGACTCCAAAGGGAGTCACACAGTGTGACAAAGAACGCGTCCCACCTTGCTTGGCCAGCTGGTTCACGTGACTCTCGAGGTCGCTCACACCGTGGCTGGTAAAGTAACTGTAATACTGGAAAACAGTGATGACTTCCAAAGGGAGGCTGGAGGGGAGCAGAGGCTCAGCCCGGTCCAGGATTTGGGAGACCAGGGTTTGGAACACTGTTTGGAAGGGAAAGAGGGGAAGCAGCTTTGAGGAGACGTGACCATTCATTCGTGTTTTACTGAGGTACACGGCCGGGCGAAGTCCGGCAGGTGAGCCGATCCTCAGCGGGTGGCTGCGTGAGTTTGCGTCTGTGTACACACACCTATGTGACCGCCATTTGGTCAAGATACAGAACACGGCCGGCGCCCCGTAAGGGGAGCTTCTGCCCCCTGCCCACCGTAGGTTACTAATAATCTGACTTCTGTCAACGTGAATTAGCTTCACTTGTTCTTGAGCATCACGTAAATGGAATTATCTAGAATGTGCTTTTTGTATCTGGCTCCTTTTACTCAACAAAATATCTGTGAGAGTCATCTAAATTGTTGCTTGTACCAGTAATTTATTCTTTGTAAAAACTGCTGTGTAATACCCTATTATATGAATATGTTACGATATAAATACAATATACACACATACATACTATATATATGTATACACACACACATTCTATATACACACATACATACACACAAAATACATTCATTTTCTTGTTGGTGGGCATTTGAGTTGTTTCTGATTTTCGGCTTTTGTGAAGAAAGCTGCTATGAAACATTTTTAGGCGTGTCCTTTTTTGTGAGTATAAGCATGTATCTCCCTTGATATACTTAGGAGTGGAGTTGCTGGGTCGTAGGGTAGGGGTATATTTAGCTGTAGGAGAAAATGCCAGTTTTTCCCAAGTGGTTATCCCCCGTGACACTCTTGTTCTGGTGACATTTTAATGAAAAAAGTCTACAGCCACCTAAACGGCCATACACAAACACAGTGCTTTTAAAAGTCACTGCTGATAGTCTGAATTAAAACACGGTCAAGTCTTTCTGTCCTTAGATGGTACTGAGTAGATGATGCCTCCTCTGCAGAGTCAGCCTGTCCCAGGGGAAGTGGGGAGGGACCCCGCCGGTGCTCACCTGCAAGTCAACGGCAGAGACGCCTTCCTCCCCACCACTGCCCCGTACCTGGGTCTGCAAGTCCTGGGTATTCTCTGTTGATGATTCTGGCAAAGCTGGCTTCTAGCTGCTTCATCACTCGGTCGGCCGAGCTGTGGTAGACAGCGACTGGGCTGCAGCACTTGGTCCAGAAGGACAGCAAAGACAGCTTTTTGTGAAATTCTGGGATGGCTGGAAGAGAAGAGCAGCCCCCACCCCATGACGCACGTTTTGAATGAAGCAGATGAAGAGATGTACCTGAGCGGGGGCACGGCCGGCACCAGGGCCTCTCTCTCTCTCTCTTTTTAAGACTGTAGTTTTTATCTATTTATTTATTTATTTATTTTTTAAGTAGGCTCTACACCCAGTGTGGGGCTTGAACGCACAACCCCGAGATCCAGAGTCGCAGGCTCCACCGACTGCCAGGCGAGCCAGCTGGGCGTCCCCAAAAGATTGTGGTGTTGAATCGGAACTACAGGATTCCTCTGTACGTGGCAGATTTTCCAAAGGGCAAAGACGTTATTATGACAAGGAGCTCCTCTAGCCTGGGCAGCCAAGAAAACGCAGCAAAAGCAAAGCCGTTTGCTTTTAGTGAGAGAAAACACAGTAGCTCTACTCTTGGAAGACGCTCTCACCGTCTCCTGTCCGGTAACTCGACAGAACACCGTAGAGGCTCAGAGAAGGACACCCCAGGGGGTATTTCTGCGGGGGACGACACGGAGCGGGAGGCGGCTCGAGGAGTCTGACACGCTGCCCGGGGGACTCCCGGGCTGAGCTCATGAAGAGCATCGTGCCAGGCCGCACAGGGTCGGCGTTTCCCGTGTGTGTGCTCGTGATCACGGGGAGGCGCCTGGGAGCGGGGACGACACGAGTCACTCGCACCCTGAGTGTCCGGTCCCTTTTCCTGCCTCTCGGCCACGTGCCAAGGTCCCCCTCTCCCGGGAGGAGCCGAAGAGGGGGCACAAATGTACGAGGAGAACCTACAGGGACTTCTGTTGGAGGCTTCAGCAGACCTCACCTGGAAGACCCTGGTGCCCCACGACCCCCACAGGCTCTCTGACGTGAACAAAGACAACAACTCCTGTCTGCAAAAGAGCTCTGTAGCCAGACCACACACATTCCAAGGCATCTTGCCCGGGTCGAGCTCTCACCTAAAACTCTTTGAACCAGGGGCTTTCCTGAATGCCTGCGACTCCACACACGTCTCCCTTCTCCAAGGAGAGTCGGGGCGCACCCTGCACCTGCCCGACAGCCGCCACGGGAGCTCCGCGGCCCAAGCACCCCCCCGGTCACCCGTCCCTCACGGAACAGCCGGTGGAGAAAGTGTGAGAAACTGCCCAGGAGCCGGACGCTGGTTCTGTTTAGGTTCCAGTGTCTGACTCCCGGGGCTGGAGGGCCGTCCAGAAAACACAGTGTCTGCTGGTTGGACGCAGCGGTGTTAATGAGGCCACACCAGTGTGCGGCCATTCCTCTACTTTGGGGCCCGAGCGTGGGCTCCTGCCGTCCCGACGAAGCACGGATGAATGTGGCCAAGGAGTGCGGGCCAGTGGCCGCCGTCTGCGTGGATGGCGGTGACACGCAGCTGCTTACCTTCAATGACGGAACTCATGTTCCCTATGTTCTCATCGCTGACCGCTGACAGTTTCTCCACCACCTGGATTTGCCTAGAAAGCTTCTCTAAGAGATTGCTCGCCACGAATGGGGTTTTGCTTGAGAAAACAATTTGCTGAGGAGACAAACAGAACCAGTGAGTCAGTTAGGTTGTTGTCGACGGGGGTTTCCTGGCCCAACTTCCTCCTTCCTAACTCGGCGGTGAGGCTAACTCAACCCATTTGGGGGTTGGATTCCAGTTTGAGAACATTCCTCATTCCACGCCGATGACAACATCTGATGAAATCACACCCATGTTTTGGTTGCTTTAAACGTTTTTTCCGCGCCCATATAGATTCTGGAACATTCTCAATAACAGAGCTGCAAGGTTATTATAACATTGCCTTTGCTTTTATGTATTGCAACTCTGTAAATCCTCTTTGAGACCCGGAAGGCATATTTAGGCTGCTTATCTGTGTGCTAACAGAAAAAGAAGATTTATCTTACAAGTAGTTATTTTTCACAGCGTGGATTTCGTTCCTTGTTTTCAAGCTGAAAATTATGATTATAATCATAATCATAAAATCATGATTATAATCAAGACTATCTCGTTCTAATTAGTGAGTGCTTTTTATGTACCAGGCACTGGTCTGAGCCCATGTATTAGCTCATGCTCTTTCTCACAGCCACCCTGTGAGGTGGGTACTATTGATCGTCCATTTCAAAGATTTTTTTTTTTTTAATTTATGTACTTACTTACTAATTTATTTAGAGAGTGCCCGAGCAGGGAGAGGAGCAGAGGGAAGAGGAGAGAGAATATCCCAAGCAGACTCAGAGCTGAGAGGGCTCGATCTCATGATTCTGGGGTCACGACCTGAGCCGAAACCGAGAGTCAGACGGAGCCACCCAGGTGCCCCTTGGTGTTCCATTTTACTGCTGAGGAAACTGAGGCCAGAGAGGTCAAGAAACGTGCCCACGGCCACATACACAGCAAGTGATTTCACCTGTGTGCAAGTCATAAGAGTCAAGGGCATGAGGACAGGAGTCGGTTGCTGCCTGCACGTTCCCGGCCTTTCTTTGTCCCTCAGAGACCTGCCCCCATCGCGTGGTAGGCATGGGTGCAGGGTGCAGCCTGTACCATCTTCCCGCACTAAATCCTCCAGACTACACAAATAGGATTTTCAAATTCAAAAGTCTAGCGTAGCAATTATGTACTGATGCCTTTCATGTAAGTAAATACAGTAGGAATGAACTGATTTGGGGGATAATTATAGCCATTATGATTCTTACGGAACGCCCATTTTTATCTCTTTGCAATTATATACCAAACGAAGACATTAACTCACCGATTCAGCAGGGGATGTGAGTTAGAAATTAAGTTTCTACTCTTACTCCTTCATTCCACCTCTTTCTATCTACCTCTTTTGTTTTTCTGGCACTGATTTTCCCCACAGAGGAGCTGACTTGTTATAACCATGGCCTGAGTACAGACAAGAACATGGCACTGAGTATCGCTTGCCAATTCGTCTTTGAGAGAAAACATCCATTCCTTGATGGAAGAGAATTCTCTTACGTTTCACAAAATAATGACTTTCCCTCTAAAAGGCAAACGGGTCGCTGGGCCAGCCCAGAATCAGGCTCGGCAAGGACAAAGAACTGTGAAAACGGTCTCATTCCAGTAGTTGGGGCATAGAGAACAGCTATTAAGGAAGCCACAATCCTTGCCCATTTTGGTCTGAAAAAAAAAAAAATTGCACCTCCTGCCAGATTGTCAGTAAATGGCTTACAAATTCGACAGTCAACAGAAGAGATCAACTGGGATGTTGGCCAACTTAGTGCAAGAGTCCTAATTGCCCACCAGTTTCCCACAGCGTCTGAGGTGACTTTGTGGTTCTTTATTCATGGAGGAGAAGCATATTCTACATCTCATCACAAGCGTGTTATGGAAGAAGCACGTTAACCCACCTCTGGCCTCTCCGCGACCCCTTCCTCCTTACCCTGCCTCTTGCCTTCCGGTGGGTCCCATGCTCTCAGGAGCATGATTCCTCCCTCCTTGACACCCTTCCCGCCTGGTCAATCCCCCTGAAGACCGTTACGTGTGCTTTCCCCTTCTTATCCTGTTCCCCACACAGGCAAGTGGGCTGGAGCAGACGGGCAAGCAGGCAAGGAGGAAGCATTTAAGTAGATGCTCAGGGAAAATGTTTTGTTCAAGAAGCTAAAGCACTTCCTGCAACAAAAGAATTTCGAAATATTTGCTTCACTGTTGCAAAATCTTAACCGGTAAACAACCTGAAATGAAAAGAAAAATAAGCCCCAGGGTGTCCCAGGATGAGAGATAACTGGTGATGATAAGGGCCTATGAAAGTATTCATTCTCATCGCTGATAGGTATTTATTCGATATCTGGAAAGCCCAGGTTATATCCTGCAGCATTTTGCCTTTAGCCGTCCAGGTGGTAGAAAGCTAAGTCAGGGGACAACTGCACATTAACAGACGCTCAGTAACTCCTGCTTTCAAAGTCCATTCATTTGCAGATGGCACAATACAATTTTTTTTCCTTAGTCATATTTCTCTTTTATCAAATGATTTGAGATCAAGGGCTAACCTATGACCTTTTAAAGTGTGGAGAGCTAGGGGGCGCCTGGGTGGCTCAGTTGGTTAAGCGTCTGCCCTGGGCTCAGGTCATGGTCCCGGGGTCCTGGGATCGAGCCCCGCGTCGGGCTCCCTGCTCCGCGGGGAGCCTGCTTCTCCCTCTGCCTCTGCCGCTCCCCCTGCTGTGCTCTCTCTCTCCCTCTCTCCCAAATAAATAAAATCTGAAAAAAAGAATAAAGTGTGGAGAGCTAGGTTTTAAGATAGAAAACCCCCGGGTCCAGGGAGGATGGTGATGCCCACGAGAATGTTGGAGTTGGCCCAACTCAAAGCAGGACTGTTCTCTTTTTCCTGAATTTTCCTTTCTCAGGCATAACTGAGAAAGGAAGCCCACCGGCTTGGTGCATCCACACCCTGGGCTCTAAAGCCGACACAGTCACCGACCCTACCTGAACGAGCTGGGTGCAGTACTGAAGGTGCCTGACAATGGTGATGTCCAGGCTTTCATTTCCTGTGGTCAGCGGCAGGGGGCTTCCGGCCACACTAGTCCCGACTCCCGTGTCTTCCGTCAGCGCTTCGCTGAGGTGCCCCCTGGCTTCGGGGTGTACTGATCTGTAAGTGCTGAACCAGGAAGGGGGGCAAGACGTTAGTTTCTCTCATCATGGAAACCCCAGGTCACCGCAACAAAATCAGGGAAGGCCCCCCGGTGGTGCCCACCGAAAAGGAGGCTTCCACTAAGCCTGCCTTGAAAAACCGAGATACCTTTCAAAAGCTACTTCTCGATTCAGCCTGGTCACCAATTTGCCTTGTTAAAAGAGCACGCAAACAGATTGCTTCCAGAGTTCTCTGTTTGCTGCCCAAGCACAATGAGCCATTTGTAAAGCTGGCACACCAAGGAGTCTTTGAGACAGGCTCTCATTTTGCACTTGTTACACTTTCTTGCTCTGTGGATGGGGGTGCTTTGCCAAATTTTCTGGGATTAAGCCGTCCTCTGTATTTGTGGTTGCCCCAACAGCAATACCATTAAGAAGCAACGTCAAGGCGTTTTCTTGGCCTCAGATCAATTGCTACTTGAAGAAAAGGAAAAAAGGAAAGCTGCCAACAGGAGACATGATGTTCTGCCTCAGACAAAGGCTACCAGGGGGCATTTGAATCCTTCCAGGCGGCGCTTGGTTCTGCCTCTCCTGCCCGGTTTCAACCTCCCCGTGGAGCTGTCTCAAACTGTATCACGATGGGCACTTACATTTACAAATAAATCTGTTGCCTCTATTATCCAATTTTGTTCTGAAAATTAATCTGTGTGGGAAAGAGGGAGTAGTCTCATTTCACACAAGGGAGGGCTGACTGGCAGAGATAGTCACCCCTGTGTCCTGTTACACGGCCGGGCAGCAGCCAGGCAGCTGGTGGCTTCTGGGCTCATGCCCCCAGCCCCTGTGATTTACAAAGATCGTGCACTCGAGCTTAGACGCCTTGAACGCCTTACTCCAATTCCCAGTTGCCTCCAAGGGGAAAGCACTCTCTGTCCCGGCCATCAACACATATTTAAAAACACACACACAATTTCTACAATCTCCCCTAATCCCGCCGATGACATAAAATTGATCATTTTAGACAATTTAATATCAACGGTCTATAAAATGTACAAAACCCATGATGTTTTTGTTGTGAAGATGTTTCTGACGGCAACAAGAGTAAGAGTTTAGACCGATGTCTGACTTTGACATATCATGTAACAGCTTAAGCTAAGGAGTAGACGGATTTTTGGTTTAGAAGCATTTCACAAGTTCGATCAGGTTAGAAAAATCTCAGCACAGAATGTAGGAGCATAACGTCAACCTTCCATTCATTGAATGTATTTTGTTTGCCATGCCCTCAGCTTGCTCAATGGATAAATTCTGTTTCTCATGTTTTCGTTTCCTGATTTTGGAAGAATGAGCCCTCTAGGGACGAGAAAGCCCTCAAAAATGTTACCGGAACATCACCCACACAAAGAGAGTTTGGTGAAGATTGGACAACTGGAGCTCCCTGTGACTTGAAATCTTGTTTGCATAACATGTCAAAGGTAAAGATGGTGGAGATCTACCCTTTCCTTTGGGAAAGTATGTGTGGGTCTCACCCCAACAGTTAATGAAAGTGAGTATGCTCAACTGTGCTTGTTTTGCTTTAGCTGAAGTCACAAAATAGACCCCAGACTCTAGCTCCAAACACAAGTTCTGGTTGTCCAAGAAAGCCTGATGGAGAAGGTGATGGTATTTCACCTTCATTGTCCCTTCCTGCTGCCTCACCCCTGCCCGCCCCAGAGAAGGCACATTCTCCACCTGGCAGACTGGAGAACAAAGCAATCAGTTCTCAGTGATCAGTCGGGCATCCCTCGTTCTAAGGGAAATAGTTGGCCCGGGCTGAACCTGGCTTGGATATGTGCACGGATGAGCTTGACCTACAACTACTTTGCCAAAGGGGGCAAGAGCTAAAGGAGTGGAAAAAGCAGAGCATAACAAAATGAAGAGATTTGAGAACCAAGTACAACGGATCATCCAGTAAGAGTTCCCCGGAAACATAGCATATTTAGTTATTTTAGAATTAATTACATTGGGGTCAGGTTGTAGACCCTGAACCCTCCAAGATGTAGGTGCGCGCGCACACACACACACACACACACACACACACACACACACACACACACTCATACAAACATGTCCCCTTCATTTATGAGGAAGAAAAGCAATTCATTTTTCCTTGAACTGCACAAAAGAGGTGAATGATATTTAAAAATTGTCTTCAACAATAAAGGGGAACTGAAAGGCAATGGCCAGTCCTGTGGGGAGTTCTCCTCCCGGAGAGGTGCCCAGGTGCCAACCGATAGTGACAAAAAAACCACTGGACACATCTTAGAGGTATAAGCACACACTAACTTTATACTTACCTATTTTTCTCGGTCTCATTGTCTGAAAATACGGAGTCTGCGCCTCCACCAACATTACAAACCTCATCACCATCCTCCTCTTCCTCGTCAAAGTCAGAGGTGTTCAGGAAATCAAAGCTTTCTAAAGCACTTTCAACTGTAAGACTTAAACTGGAAGACCTGCTGCGGCTTCCGGCTGGCTTGCACTGCAAAGGCAGAAGGCATCAGGGAGAAGATCAACACATCCAGAAGCGGAAAACGCGACACACAACATTCAACTTGAGATGTGACACTTTTTGGGTTTTTTTCAAGCTTTTATTTTTTTATTGAGCTTGGCGTTAAAAAAAAAAAAAGCATTTAAAATCTTCATATTAAAAAAAAAGTACAATGATGGATAGAGTGACACAATATCTGGGGTTTGTTCCAAAATCATCTGGAGGGAAAGAAGCAGGGAGAAGAACAGACAAAACAAGACTGGCCATGAGTCGACATCGTGGAAGCCGGGGGTGGGGGGATGGGCACATCGGGAGGCATTATAGGATTCTCTCTACTTCTGCCTGAAAGTTTTATAATGAAAAGTTGAGGGAATATGACAGCCCAGAAAACCCTGGGAAACAGAACTGCTCGAGCCCTCCCTCTGCCTAGTGCTCAACCCCAAAGAAAATACAACCAGCAGACAAATCTAAAGAGTCATGGGGTCAATGCCAAATGCTAACCTATCTGTAAGGTTATGTGGTCATGTTTGCACTGTCCTGAGACAGAAGCTGGCTGCCCAAGGAACCTGTTCTAAAGGATTAACAAAACCAACCCCAGAAAGAGAAAACAACTCCCACTCACCCAACTCATACTCCCTATGTAAGTAGACTTCAATATTAATTTTACATTCATGGCGTATAATTGGCTCTGTGCGTCAAGGAGAAAAGGAAGGGCATGGGCGCCGCAGGAAGGAGCCCTGCGACCTCTATGGCTTTGCCTCTGCAGGAACAAGTTCTACCGCTTCCCTGACTGGGCCCTGGGATTATGTGAACACACCCATTCTGGGGTCTGCCGAACACAGACAGAAGCATGACAAACAGAACAACGTCAGCTGCCACGGGCACAGGGATGGAAACACGTCCTTCCGAGTATTCAAGAGGACGGACGCTGGGGTGCATTGAACGGGACCAGTCCTGCAAGGCAGAAGAACCAAAGGTCCTCCATCCAGTTAGGTGGCCCTCCTTGCTCACTTCGTAACATAAGACAGGCAGCGCCTGGCAGGGATCTGTCTCTGAGACTCAAGATGGCACAAAAGCACAGGGGAAACCGTCTTTTGGTCTCTTAAATCAGAGTTGTTTCATTCACCCTCAGTGATCTCCGTCCCAGAGGCAGCATCATTTAGTTTCTGATCCTCAAGAGGCTTAGCATCCTAGGAATGTGAAGGGGGGAAAAAGAGAGAGCTTTGTCTAGCAGATGCTTTAATTCCGGCTGGATCCACAGCCACTTGCCCCAGACCTACACTCGAATGCTGTTTTCAATCACAGAGAGCGAGAAGGAGCCAGTCCAGACACAACCCAGTCCTTTCTTAACTAGCTAACTGCTGAACTTGACCTCACACAGGATGGATGTGTTTAAATATCTATCATAACAAAGGGATGGACACTTAAGGATTTTAGGGGCAGGATTGTGTTGGAAGAACAGCAGATTGAAATAATACTCTGGAAAGAAATCTGTGACCACCAGGTTTTTATAAGACTCACAGATGGCTTGCTCAGTGTTCGCTGGTGGATCCAGCTACTTATCAGCCATCTAGATGCCTAGAAATGGGAGCTGCTCTCCCCACTCGCTTTCTCTAAGGCGTTTGCTGTAGGTGGGGGTCAGTTGTGTCTTTAAATTTCACACCTTTCGCGCACGAAGCAAAGCTGGTCAACTCTGCCCACAGCAGTTTATGGAGGGAGTAGAAGATGTTTTCACTGGAGAATTAGACAAGCAGCCTCCATGCAGGAGTCCTGAGCAGGGGCTTCTGAGAAGTGTTTTCCAGAAAGCAGATTCAGAGAGCCCTGGCCTGCTTCTCAGAGGGTGTACTAGCAGCTGAATTAGTCCGTCATGGGCACTGGAGGACCTGGAGAGTTGGGGCAGGAAGTCTCATCTGCCTGGGGACCAATCCCCCCGGAGGTAGGTGAGCACCACCGAGAAGGGCGAGGCAGTCAGCAAAGCCTTGGAAATGTGTTTCCATGTGCCACTAAGAAGACCAGGTTTTATGAACAGTCATATAAGGGGATGAGACAGGCTTCTGTGGGCTGAATCTCAGCTTGCCCCTGGCACCTTATTTTCAAGCCCATTTGGTAGGAAAGGTCACCAAAGAACAGCTCTTTCATGGAAAAGGATCCAATTTCTCTTCTGTATAGCAAAACCAGAGTCGCCAAGCGAAGAACACAAGAGGTGGCAGTGGGATTCGGGACAAAATTCAGGTTCTGTCCTCCTGCGCAGTGTTTTAAAAAGTTTAATCCATATGCCCCGCGGCAACATATATGCTCTGGTGTAGCAACCATAACCTCGTTCTTAGGTCCTCCCCTGCCTGAGGGGAACTCATCCCTCTCGCTCTCCCCTCCCACCCGGTCCACCCTGAGCTGTCTGACCAGGAGCAGGGTTGAGAGGGATAGCTCTGGTGGTGTTGGGGGTCCCTGACTTCTGGAGCACAGGAGATGGTGATCTGTGCATGAGGAATCGCAGGTTCCGACTCACCGGTCGGGACCAGACCAGAGAAGGGGGGCTGCAGGGGGAGGCCAGGTGGGGAGATGGGCCTGTGGCTCCATCAGGGTCGCCTCGCTCTTGACTTCAGTCAGGAAGGGACTCTATCCAGTAGCATCTCAATGAGATTATGATCCTCAAAATGCCTCCCTTTCCCATTTGGGATTGCAGTGACTAACTCCGGGGCTGGAGGAGCGCAGACATTGCTCAGAGCTGGTGCTTTAACTCCTAATCATCTTAGTGAAGCTGATCTGCTGTCAGGGAAATAAAAATGAACATGGGCTCCTGGTGTTTAAAACTCAGTGCCATTCAAATGACAATTGCCGGTTCTGTGATGAAACAGGAGAAAACACAAAGATACACAACTTTCGAGAGGATGTTGGCTTCAGACACCTCTCTCCAAACCTAATCCAATTTCCCTAAAACGGTACTTACTTTTAGGATATCATCCAAACGCATGACTTCTTGGTTCAGATCCTGAAACTCTTTGTACTGCTCTTTATGTGGCTCTAGTGCAAGGAAAAGCCCACTGAAGGCATCCTCCAAGCTTCCATCAAGGAAGGATCTACAGCCTTCAGACTCTCCACTGACAGAGCCCTCAAAGAGCAGCCTCTCCGCGGCCACCGGCACCTCGGTCGAAGTGAGCCTCTTGACCAGCTGCTTCGTGAGGTTTCCTTCGAACGTGTCCAGTTCCACGGGCTTGAGCTCGGAGGCCTCATCAGACTCCCGCAGGAGCACCTCCGCCACATTCTTCCCCAGGAACAGGTGCTCTGGGCCGGCCCCTGCAGATGCTCGGCCTGCCTCGGGGGTCCGGCGCCCGTCTGTGTCCTCCTTCACCTGTGGCTCTGGCTCTGGGCCTCCTCTGGAGGAGTTTCTGGAAGATGCTGAGCCGGAGTCCTCCGTGCCCTCGTTCCGGGAGGCCAGGTTGCTGTGGTTGAGCTCTGAGGGGGTGATGGTAATTTCTGGATTCGCTGAGCCCATGGTGGACGGAGAGCCGGCGGGGTGGGGGGTGAGGGCACAGTCCCCGTTGGGCAGGTCGCTGAAGCTGAGAGACAGGGGTGTTTTCTCCTCAGCTGCCTTTCCGTGGACAAAGACGTCATCAGGTAGATTAGTCTGTGGATAAAAGGCGTCTCGTCATTATTTTAAATACCAGTGATGTGCTCGGTGTGATTTATTTCCAGACAAAATGCCAGGCAATGAAAATACACAACCAGCACTTTCATAACATTAACATGTTAGTTGATTCTGTGCGCGCACGTGTGTGTGTGGTTGCAAGTGTGGCAAAAGAAAACAAGCCCTTACAAACCATTTCTAGGTCAAAGTTCATTATTCTATTCTTGGGTTTGACATCTTTCAAAAGGAAAGATAGGGGGCGGGGAGGGAACAGAGCCTGTTTCCTAAAATCCAGGATCTCGCAGTATTTGGCAGCCATGGCTGTGAATAACACTACCACATATTTTTTTTTTTTGGCATTTGTCTCAAAAGACTTTCCAACACTCATGCTAGTTCACTCAAAAGATGTGATGCTTTGTTCTGCTTCAGTTCTCGTAAATTATTTTAAAAGAATCTCTACCCACAAATCCCAAGTCCTTGAAAATGTTCTATTAATTTAGTAACCATACCACAAATAACTGAAGGCCAGAAATATACTTGCAAAGCCTCCATAAAAATGGGAGAAAAAGATTTTTTGGTTCTTTTTCAGGATTGCAAAGCCAGAACTCTCGGGGCATCTAGAAACACCACGTCCTCTTGTCAGGCTGACCCGGACTGGGTCAGCTACGCTGTGATTCATGAAGCAGAACTCAGAAGGGAGAGAGGTTACAAATATCCAGGTAATCAAGATCATTTGTTTATGCAGGCATTGAAATGATTTCCAAGTCATCCCTCCCTGTGCTGCGGTCTGTGTGGTCTCTCACTTCCCAAATGCTGCTCCGTAGAAAAAGTTTTCTGGTGATTGGAGATCAGCTCCTTCGAAATGGAGTTCTGATTTCTCTTGGGTTCTGGATTTGATCTTTTAAGTAAATGGTAAATACTAAGCTCATGCCCACTTGAATTCTATGGGCAGCAAGGAATGATCACAATAGTGCTGGGAATAAGCCCAGGAAACAAAAATGTTCCCGGAAGTGAAATGGGAGCAGACAGAAAGACAAAAGCTCCCCGTCCTCCCCAGCAGTGTTCCTGGTCCCCCCACTGCTGGATTGGGGGCCCCCAGATCCTAACATGTGCAGTTAGCTCAACCCAAACTTTCCATTCTCATCTGGTTGGAGGGTGATTCATTTTAACCACGGGATGAGTAAAAGGATGGGTCCCCGGGGCACTCAAGTAACATCTGCAGGCTCAGGATCGCCTCTAAAGAATGTTTTCTTCCAATAATGATCCCCGAAGTGTGCTGCTCAGAGTCCTGGGGGGCGGGGCTGAGGGTGGAAGGAATTCTGGAACCTTCTCAGCAGCTGCTGAGGAACAGGTGGGGCCCCAACGGCTCCAGTGATTGTTTAATTCAGTGTCCTCTGTCCTCTGTCTGCACCCCACACCTTCCGCCTCGAGGAGAGAGAAAGGGGGAACTTCTGGTAGGAACGGGGGTCCCTTAGGCATCTCCCAGAACCTTAGGCCCTCCAGGGCGTCCTGCCCCATCTCATCTCATCTTCAAAGCACATCCCCCTGGCAGCTTGGGATGGTGGGAGGCCCCATGCTCCTAAAGCAGATTTGTCTTGGGGCTCGTGCTCCTAAAGCCGATTTGCACCTACGTAAGTGGACAGCATGGAGTTAGACTGAGTTGAGGGGACTTACGGTATGCCAAGGGGACGAGCCCACGAACAGACACATGACACTATGAGGAAGTGTGTTCTAACTGAGGCATGGCATCGTGAGGCAGGATCCTGGCACGGGGAAGGCTGCCGCCCGGGGAAACAGGTAGTCCCAGAGCTCAGCCCCACGGGATGGGGAGGTGTAGGCGAGGAGCATGAAGGAACAGTATGTGTGGACAGAGGGCAGCCCCCAAAGGGGGTGGTGGAGCTGGAGGGTGGTGGGTGTTCAGGGGGCTGGAGCAGAGGACCAAGAACAGGCAATGGCAGGCATGGCAGGCATGGCAAGCTGCCCTGAGGGCCGGATGGGTGCAACCGCTCTGAGGAATCCGCCTTTATCCAAAAGGCTATGGGAAGCCATCGAGTTTTTTCTAATCTTGCTCTCATTTAAATTATGTTATTAAAACCCCTACCAAATCCCTCCACAACTCACAGTATGTGAGCGTGTATACACAAGTTATATCGATAGTTACGTAAACAACTGCTTCCGCTATACATCCATTTTTGGGTCCATGCGTTCATGCACATTTTCCTTCTAGAACCTTCCTACTTGCCTTGGAAACTCCACTAGGTTAGCCTGGTCCTTCTCACCTGTGCTTTGTAATTCACTGAATTAGATGTGATTACTATCATCATTAACTAGAAGACTTTTTAGTCCTTTCCTTTCTGCACATTCAAAGATTACTCTTTTTTTTCCCCCAAAGGTAACTTTTATACGGCTGCAAAGAGCAGGCTCTTCCATGTCTGTATGTACATGTGTGTGTATTCTCTTGTGACAGAATGTGTGACACAGAGAACGTAGCTCACCTATTGCATTCCTGACTCTACCAACGAAAGAGCTCTGTTTATTAACATGGTATAAAACTAACAGACACTACCGTAAACTCAGGCTAAGAAGTTTACGGTAAGAAGCTCTATTTAAAGAGCTCTTTAAATAGAAATAGCTCTAGGAAAACTGGCCGGAAGCCTTCTGACTCCCTCGAAGCCCAGGTTTTGAAGGCTAAAACCACGCGTGAAGACTGTCCTCGTGATAAACTCGCCTAACTTGGGAACGAACACCTTCTTTGACCGCGAGTGTACTTGTATTTTTCAAGAACGACGATCTTGTTACCATGGATATCTTGGCCACTGCGGCGAGAAATCACGGCACAAAAGCAGGGCGCAGTGGGGAGAGGGACAAGCGGTGGCTGTGACGAGGGCGCATGCAGGAGCACCCTGCCCGCCCCAGGGATGGGACAGCTGTGACCACTGCCCCGTGAGCGACATGGAGGAGAGAAGAGACGCCGAATGAAGCAAATGAGCCCCGAGCCCCCCCGAGGCAAGCACTGCACCGCGGCCAGGCCACCCACACTCACGGAAAACTCTAGCTCAGCCTTGGGTCTCAGCCTGAGGGAGGGCAGGTCACTGAAAGAGCAGCTGCGGGATAGCTTGGCAAAGAAAGTGTCCTGCAAGGCACTCAAGACAGACAGCCGCCGCGGCTTGGCTGCTGAAGGCCGCCACCACCTCTTCAGAAGTCAAAGCAAGATGGCGGAGTTAGCGGAAAGCCCCAGTTACCATGTTTCGTTAGCGTTTAACAAGCATTTCTGATTACAACAAAGACGCCGTTATTTACGTCCGTTCCTCTAAGAGGCTGACCTCAGAGAATCTCCAGAAAAGTCTGCATATTATCAAAGCAGTCAGGGGGCCGAGGGGAGAGGGAAGACAGGAGGTTTACTGCTGTTACTGCCTCTTGGAATGTGCTTTTCTAAGTCACTCCTTGATTAGAGGGAGCTCTGGGATTAGCATGGTCAGGAATTATTGAGAACCCCTAATACCGGACGTCAAGGGTTTCACATACTGGGTGTAAGGCCTACCGCGAGTTTGACATGTCTCCTCCAGAAATCCCAGTGAACTTACGAAGAAGGAGTGATCCTTCAAAGTGGGAGTCTCCGGGGTACCCTGGCTGTACATGGACATTCTCCTCTGGAGGGCTGCCGCCTTGTTCCCAGCGCCTGAGGACGTAGTCATGTCCTCCACATCAAATGGGCTGCAACACAACAGGTCCCGTGAATGCGCGGTCGTTAAAGTCCCCTCCAACCCTCGGACTGCAGGCTGTGAAAACACCTCATCATACTAAAGTCAACTCAAACCAGTGGGAATTGGGCTGGCAGAAAATAAACCAAGATAAAAGAAAGTGGAGCAGAAAACGGAGCCCAGACCCACCCAAGGGACCACAGATTAGTATCCTAGCTTTAAGTGCAACTTATCTATACACCTAGACACTAGATAAATCTGTTTCTCCATTCATATTAGAAATGTAAACATATTAATGCTTGTCCAACACACAATGTTGAAGTCTATAAAAAGTCTTTGAGCTTTGCGGGGACAGACGGGTTAACAATACAAGAAAGTAACAGACTACTGTTCTACAGAAAACAAACGTAGACTGCCACTCATTTCCGTGGACACAGAGACTTGCATGCCTGGGAGGAGGACAGTCTGTCCACCATGACAACTTATCATCATGCCATCCGGTTCATCCAGCAAGACAAATGATCTTGCGTTCGATAGGTCAATGACTACAAATTACAAGGAGGGAAGGCCAGGCAAAAAGCACGGACAGTGTTTCAGTGACAAGAAGCAGGGTCTCTGCTACTTCTGTGGCTCACCCTCCATATTGAAAAGGGGACCCTGGGATCATGACCCGAGCCGAAGGCAGATGCTTAAAGACTGAGCCACCCAGGCCCCCCAGAAAACCACCTTTAAGTTCACTGCTCTGACAAGAGGTACTTCTTGCCCTTTGGAAATGTTCTATTGCAGGAGAGCGTGAAGGATATTGAAAAGTCTCCGAGGGCCACATACGGTATTTGAGGTGAAGTGGGAGAGGCGATGAAAACCCTATAGCGAGAATCGGGATCTTTCCAAGGGCGAAATATCTCCTACTGCAGTTATTTTCCTTCCAAATTAGCTTGATTAAGACCTATATCTTTTTAAATATATATATAAAGGTTGACAGGGAGGGAAGGCAGCAGGATAAAATATTTTAAAACAGGAAGTAGGAGAGAACAGTGATAAGACAGAGGTTCTCCAACTTATGGGGACAACAGTGCACGAGCATCATCTGGTGAGCCAGAGGACAGATCCCTGGGCCCTGAGAGGTTCCGACACAGGTCTCAGTTGGACCCGAGAGTCTCCTTCTGTGATGAGCTCCCTGGGGACTCTGATGGTCCAAGCGCCACCCTCTGAACAGCCCTAGCCTGCAGCACAGATTTTGGAACAGAAAAGGGCCACTTACTACCAGGTGATCTCCAGGCTCAGTTTGATGGTGCCGAGGTCGTTGATGTCAACGGCCACCACCTGAGGTCGGGCAGCAAAGAGCTCTTTGGTCTCGCAGGTCACGCTGCCGACCAGGAGGTGTGTGGCGAGCCCTTTGAGTTCTGTGACCTGGTGAGAGAGAGGGAGGGAAGCCTTACGGGGAGCACGGGAGAAAGGCCAGGCACGCTTCCCCTGTGTTCTTCTCGGCCCCCTGTACACGAGAGCAGTGGTCTTCACCACGGGGCGTAGAAAGGAGTCTGCGAGGTGGGGGTGGGGGGCAGCAGGAAGCAGTCGTGAACACAGGTCCCCACCCACGGGCCACCCAGCCGTGCAGCGGGAAGACATGGAGCGGCGGAGACGATACTGAACCTTGATGGAGATGAATCCAACGATCAGGGGCAGGAACACCACTTCCTCCCCATCCCAGCTCTGCTTGCCATTGGCTTCTATCTTGCCTTTCAGTTTCCACCTCTGTCGGCCGTACTTCATGAAGATCTGTGGAGAAGAACCACACCTCAGGTTCCTTCCCCGCTCCAACACCAAGATAAAAAGGCAGGGAAATAAAGCAGCTGCCTCTCCTCCCCTTCTCCATCCGCCTCCATCCACCCTTCTGGTGTGTTCTTCCACATTTCCTGGGGCCGGGGGTGGGGGTGGGGTGGAGCAGGTGGGGAGTGGGGAAGAGGCTTTCAAGGGGGAGTAAGGTCTGCTTCCCTCCAAGAGGGCGTGGAGGGCCTTCTGGTGTAAAAGGTCATCACACCGAGCCCTTCTGTGTCACCGCGGTCATGGGGACCAGTTCCTTCCCCCACGAGGCTACAAGAACTACTCCCCGGCTCCCTTACAGGGAGGAGAAACCATCAGCTAAAATCTACTTAGCAGCCAGAAGCAAGAAGTAAGACCCCCTCCTCCTGGATGAGGAAGACAGAGCTGGACAAGGATTCTGAAATCCGACATAGTCCCGGGAGAGGGTCTCCAGCTCTCCTTGCTCAGACAGGAAGATGCTCCTCCCCCTGCCCTCCCCAAGAAGAACGATCATAGAGGGTTTTGGAGGAGCCAGTTAGATAAAATAATTAAGGGAAGTTCCCTTTTGAAGGGGGAAAGATAAAAGGCTTTTTTACTTTATGGAGTATACCTTTATAAAGAAAGGTCTAGACACTAGTGTTCTTTATGAGCACTCATGATCCTGGATTAGCTCTTGCATCAGGAGAAAAGACTGCTATCAAGTACAACGGTGGAACACTAGGGAAAAGATCAGTATGGATCATATAACAAGTAAGGGTAGCTAAAGGGCCAATGTTAAGTTAGCTGCGTTGAGAACTGCACAATGCAGATGGGAGAGCATGTCCTTCTGCTTTTAGGAAAATCATGTAGGGGCGAAAGGTCCCGATGTCTGTGCATTAGTCTAAAATGGTTCAGCACAATAACAACAATCATAGCAGTAATAATAAAGCCAATGTGGCGTAATGTTAAAAATTGGTGTCTGGATGAAGAGTATGTGGGGTTCTCCATCTCCAAACTTTCTCATTGGCTTAATTTTTTTTTTTTTCAAAATCAACAAATGTAAAAGGGGGGGGGGAGGCAATTTAAAAGCAAAATAATGGCCACCTGACTCCTGCCCCTCCAATCCTCGATTCTAACCGGCAGACCAACAGGTTACTTACTTCATATTGATCTCCCGGACAGAGGCGAGCAAAACCAGCCAGACCTGTAAGGAAGCAACCAGGATGAGGTGTAGAATAGGTTTCCCCTCTTCACAAGCCCACACTGGCACAGTTACAAACCAAAAGCATCAGACCTCTGTGAAAGCTCATGCTATGGTTTTGGGGGAGCACCTGAGGGCGCAGCCATGGCTGGGAATTCCACCTACCCCAGCCGGAGAGAATGTTCCTGACTGGACTAATCAAAGACGCTGCTTTCTGGGGCCAAGAAGGCTGTCGGGCAGGGGCTAGAACTCTATGTATCTTTGGCCAAATGAGGGTCCACCCAGCTTCCAGGATCAGAGAATTAGGGCCAGAAAGATATATTCATTTATGTACCCAAAATATTCCCATGAACATAAACGGCTCTCCAGTTTTCCTTTCTGTCCCAAGATTTGTGATTTCTGATAAGCGCCTCTCGTTTGGGTGAAGATTCTATGGACCCTTGCCTCCCTCCAATTCACTCATTCCTGTGTTTTCCTCTTCCTACGTACCTGGCTAATGATACCACCATCTACTGTATTACGAAACCGCTTAAAATGGATTATCATCTACACAAAGCCAGTGATTAAGAAAACAAAAACCAACCAACCAAATGACAACAACGCACACTCCCCAAATGGAGATGGGGCTTCCCTTCGACGGCGCCATCACACCCTCGGTTCACCATTCCTAGCGGGGTCTGCTCAGTCTGAGCTCCAGCCCCATGCCTGCTGTAGCAGCAAGAACACATCGTGTCACACCACTGTCGTGGGACATCTCAGGGACCCTGGGTTTCATCAGTCTTTTTCTTTCTTTCTGTAAATATTTATGGAGACTCAGCGTGTGGGAGGATCTGTGCACTGGGGTAACAATCTGCAAGTTAAGGGAGACTCTCCTGGTGCCCAGAAAACAGAACAAAATGTGGTTCAAGTCCACAGGGAGGAAACAGACAAGGACCAGATGCAGTAAGAGGATTCAAAGCTGAAGCCGATTTCTGTTTTATCTTACCACTGAGCCCCTCTAGATACAAACTCCAGTTTCTTCACCTTTAAAGGGGGGTAACAATGTCCACCTCACAGAACTGTTTGTAAAGACAATCGATGGCAGTGATTGTAAAGACAACACACAGTAATGATTATATATTAGGGAGTGGGATAAACTATTGGTTGAGCATGTGCCAGACACAGTCACTTAAAATATGTTATCTGTATGAAAACACAGCAAATTGATACACATTAGAGGGGGAAAGCAATGAAGAGACAGTAAAAGGAGGTTTTTTTCCCTATATTTTGTATTTTTGTAAGAATGTGTGACTTATATAATTGAACAAGAAACTCTATCTCATTTAATGTAGTACAGTTTCATGGAGGAAGGTGGCATTTGAGCAACAGAATATCTCCACTGGCAAATGAAGGCCTGGAGAAGAGAACACACTTCTGGGTGGAGTGAGTGGTCTGTATTCACTCAGCAGTATTTCCGGAGCGCCTACGGTGTGTCAAGCATGAAAAAAGTTGTGGGGAGGGAGGTACGCACATCATACATACACAGTAAATGTAAGGGACTAAACTTGTCAACAGAGGCTTATCGGTAATCCTGGCTCGTTGTAATCAAGGAATGAAACAAATTTAACAAAAATGGGCAAAATCTTTAGTACTTTCTCATTTTCTAATGAAAAAAAACCCAACACCATTTTATGATAAAGAATTCCAGTTAAGAATTCAGTATGAATGGTTATATACAATGGAATATTACTCAGCCATAAAAAAGGATGAGATCTTGCCATTTGTGAGAACATGGATGGAGCTAGAGAGTATATAATGCTATGTGAAATAAGTCAGGCCGAGAAAGACAAATACCGTAGGAATATAAAAACAAAACAAATGAATAGACAAAAAGCAGAAGCAGACCCATAGATACAGAGAACAAACGGATGGTTGCCAGAGGGGAGGCGGGTGGGGTGATAGGCCAGATGGGTGAGGGGGAGGGGGAGGTCAGACTTCCAGTTACGGAGTAAGTAAGTCATGGGCATGAAAAGTACAGCACTGGGAATATGGTCGATGGTAATGTCATAGTGTTGTATGGGGACAGATGGGAGCTACAGTCGTGCCGAGCATAGCAAACATATGAACTTGTCAAAACCCTACGTTGTACACCTGAAACTAATGTAACATCGTGTGTCAACCACACTTCAATTAAAAAAAAAGAATTCTGTACAGATGTTTAGGTATCTTTAATAAGATATGCAGAGAAAAGGCTATTTGGGTATTCATGACAATTTTTACAAAGTTTAGCACTGGTAGAGTGATTATGACTTTAACCTTTTTGTCTATCTGCCCATATTTTAAAAAATGAGAAAGTACCATTTACAAATTTTAAAACAGATTCGAGCAGAACCGTCCCTCACTTTTAATAGAGGCGGCCGAAGAAGAAATTCTTTTGAACTGCTGGTACAAAAGCAGCCCTGGGACCCTTCCATTCCTTCACACACAGGATGTCTTCACACACAGGATGTCTATTCGACCAGCAGATCCCTTGGTGGCTCAGTCTCCTCAAGCTGCCATTCATGACCTATGAGTTCTTGGTTGTTTTTACATTAGCTTAAACATGGTTCTACCCATGGAAAGATGATGAGGGTGGTATCACAAAATGTATTTTGCCTGCTGTGAGTAGCCCCATGAAGCTGTGAGACTGTGGAATGAATGAATCTGCTTTCTGCCCATCTCAAGGACACTCCAGGGTTAAGATGATAGACAAGGTCCAGGAAGGCTTAAAAAAGCACCTGCTGTTACCACCATCTGTCAGTAGATGGCAGCAACTCACCAGCTCGTACTGCCTCCCTACCCTCAGAGCCAGTCCACTGAGGACCAGTCTAACAATTAGAACATAAGAAGCCACTTCAACAGATTTCCTGAAATAAGAGCACAATTTAAAAAGTCAATGTTCACTAATCATTTTCTGGAGGATTTAGATTTTTTTTAATACATCAGAAAAAAAAGCACAATTGACTGGTTTCTACAAATTGGAATTGGCGAGACATGCCAATTCTAAGAAAATCCAAAGTGCCCTTTAAAACCTCTGCCGAGGGGCACCTGAGCAGCTCAGTCGGTTGAGCGTCCAACTCTTGGTTTCTGCTCAGGTCATGATCTCAGGGTCGTGAGATCGAGCCCTGCGTCGGGCTCCCTGCTCAGCGGGGAGTCTGCTTGAGGAATCTCTGCCCCTCCCCCCATACGCACTTGGGTGTTCTCTCTCTCAAATAAATGAATAAATCTTCAAATAAAATAAAATAACACCTCTGCAAATTAGTTCAGGTTTCACCCGTTGCCAGTTTACCTGTGCAATTACAACAGAAGCCTGGTTAAAAAAGCCAAAAAACAAGAAACTGACCTGGTATCAGTGTGGATAAAGGTATGTATGGGGGAAAATGCTTTGAAGGTTTTTCCCTTTCAAAATTACCAGAAATTTTGGGCGCCTGGGTGGCTCAGTCGTTGAGCATCTGCCTTCGGCTCAGGTCATGATCCCAGGGTCCTGGGATCGAGCCCCGCATCGGGCTCCCTGCTCAGCGGGAAGCCTGCTTCTCCCTCTCCCACTCCCCCTGCTTGTGTTCCCTCTCGCGCTGTGTCTCTCTGTCAAATAAATAAAATCTTTAAAAAAAAATTACCAGAACTTTCATATCTGAACTTAGACAAATGGGAAAAAGATACTTGGAAGTCATGGTTTTTGAGCTTACGAGCCCAGGTTATTAAAGCAAAATTTCTTGAAACTGCTTTTGTATTGGTATCACCCCAAGGCGCTGATTACCAGCATAATGTTGCCAACCAGCACCAGCCAGGCAGAAGCGGGTCCGCTGCTATGCTTCCTGAAGTTCTAGCTGCTCGTGTAAGCCAGTCACGGTGCCGCTTGCAGAATTGAAACCAACAGTGGGGCAATTACGGTTACAGCTCGATGTCTTTCACACCTGGCCAGAGGCCTGCTGGGATTTTCACAGCAGAGGAAAGGTTCATGTTTTCTCAGCAGTTTTGTGATTACTGTTGCACTGTCTAGAAAGCATTCATGATGGTCACTCTGCAGACCATCATGGGGGGTGAACATCCAGGGGTGGGTGGGGGTGGGGAGCTTTTATTTCTATGTTTGATCTTCCTGTACCTTTTGGCTGTTTTACTGTAAACACCCAGATAAAACGGCTCTTCTCTGGCCTCGTTTGGAAGGCCCAGATGCCACAGTACGTAGCCTCCTACCTTTCCTTCCTTTGTTCAGAGACTTTTCTGCCGGAAGAATGCTCCCCATTTTTGCTAGTTCTATGATGACCTTCCTTTCCAAAGATAAAACAGATCGCACCTGCTGACAGCGTATACACACAGAAAACGATGGCCGGTTATTCGCAACAATGTTAACAAAGTTCCGCACCGCGGGGAGCGATGATGAAAGTAAGGAAGTCACACTTTGCTCCAAGGAAAGGAGCCAAGCAGCTGAATGCCCAGGAGTTCTGTTCCAGGCCTTCCTGATTTATTGACCAGGCATAAATAGTGCAGATTTACTAGCTCACAGGTAGTTCTTCCCTCTGACAAGGCCTTGCCCTGCCCTGAAAGCCGGGGAGTCAGGCACGGGCTTGGAGATACCCACTGCCTGGAACTGCACTGGAACGAAGCACAAGCTGGGAGAAGAAGCAGTTTTCCTTGAGAGACCACTTTTCATCTAGGTCCTGGCTAACAAGAGGCCCCCTCGTTGGCCTAACATTCAAGGCCCATGGACGTCCACAGCTCTTCTTCTAGTACGGGCTCCTGCCTGGCCAGGCCACCTGCCATTTGTCAACATGCTTTTCCCTCTTTGGTGAATGCCATTCCCTTGCTGTTCACCTGACCAGAGTAGTCCCTCTCGTTCTAATTCAAGGGTTACATTGGGGAGCCTTCCTCCTTCCTTCCTGCTTCCCTCACCCTAGATAGGTGAGTGGCACCCTTCTCCCGTCCCCCAGTGGGCTTTGGAGAAAGCTGGCCACCCCGGTGGTCTGGGGGGGTCATTCATTCCACTGAATTTGAATGCACTGGCTCATACATCCATTTTTCTCCAGTGGAACCAAAGGCCAGGGGCCACTGATCAGGATGCAGCCTCGTGCTCTGCCAAGAGCAGGAGTTCTATAACTGATCGGTTGTTTTTATCAACGAGGCACCCACACCCCCGGGGGCTCAAACTCACATACACACACACACATACACACACACAAGCATGAAACCAAAAGGGTTGTTTTCTTTGTGTTGGGTGGTGCAGAAAGGGAAGTGTGGAAGGGTGTGGCTGGAGGAAGTTGGGTTACCAGGTCTGACAATATTATGAAATATCCTCAGTGGATGTCAGTATGTGTGTTGGCGGGGGGGGGGGGATTATGTTTTACCAGAAGGAATCACAGATAAGAAAGTAGCTGATTACAAAGATGCAAGATTTCTTGGCAGCGTGAGGAGGCTTCCCTTTATCAAGAGAGAGGAAGATTTCCATGGAGGTGTGTCCTTTGAAAGGCTTCCTAGTTGTCGTTTCTGAGTTTTCATGTTAGATTAGGGACATGCAAAGGGAGAATAATCTGTAATGAAAAAGGAGAGTATGTTTTGGACCCAGAGTCCCCCTGGGGGAAACCGAGTGCCCAGACAAAAGTGACAGAAGCAGACCAGGCGGGAAAGAGAGAACAGGCAGAGGCAGAGAAGGAATTGCTCGATAAACGGGAGGTTCTGTCAGCCCACCAGGATAACCCTTTAGGACCCAGGGCTATTATTTAGCTGGTGCCCAGGTCCCCCAGGGATGGTGGGCCCCCCAGCACCATCGTCTGCCGGACCCCCAGGCCTGAAGCTCCACACCCACGCTGCCCGTGGGCTGGGCTGGAGACGGCCCTCCCACAGAAGAGGCCATCCTTGGAGCAACAGTTTCTAGTATTGGCTCTGCTCTCTTCAAACTTCCCGCCTCGTAGGAGACCAAGTGTGGGAATATTCTAGAAGCCAGGAGCCCTGGAATTCAGTTTCAAGTTTGACTCCAACTCGCTACGTGACTTCTGGGGCAAGTCATTCCCAACAATAAAATGGGGAAATGATTATCCCGCCAAAAATGGATGCCTTGGATAACAGAAATCAGGGAAATCTGGCACTCCCTGTGTGAATCGTGAGAAGATGTGTGACCTGAGTCTCTCCCAGCTGTGAAACCAACCAGTCTGCACGGATGGTGCCGAGTGTCGGGGGACATGAGAGGGACGTGTTTTCTGCTAAACACTGATTCAGGGCAGTTGTTTTCCAGAATCAGGCTGCTGATGAAATCATCCTGAGAGTCTTAAGAAAAAATCTCCCAGGGCCCACCCTGACTTGCTGGGTCTGGGGCAGGGCCTGAGCGGTTTTGGAACCTCGGACTCAGGTGAGGACCCAACATGAAGACAATAAACGAAAAACTGACAAAGCGCGGAGGCCCCACCCCAGTGGGACAACAAGTGTTGGGATTTCACACTGAATGACAAACCAGTTCACACTCAGGTCTGCCATAGAGAAGAATGCAGCCACTGAGGAAGCTGAAGGTCAAGGTCGTTGGTATTCTAGGAGTAACTCATTCAGAGTGGTTCTCACGGGAGTGCCTAGCACTTGATAGAAACAGTGCCCTGCAGACTGAGATGACTCACTCAAAAACGAAGCTCTCCTGTTGAGCACTTAAAAAAAAAAAAGTGCCCCTTCCCTATTCCCTTAATTGCAAAAAGTCTACAAGAGGGTGATTAAGTCTCCATTAGCAACAACCCAGGGATCAAGCTGCTGCAGAAACCTGAGGACCAGAGTGCCTCCACCCCAGTTCTCTCTTTGCCGCAGTCAACGGGCCCACAGTCAAGACAAACGGACTCGTGGCTGCCAATTGGCGAGCCCTGCCCGCAACACCTGGGCCATGCTCTGTTTCCTAAAGCCGGCGTGCCTTTTTTTGTTCTGAAGATGCCACGGTACAGATATCAACAACCAATCATGCTTCTAGGTCAGAGCTTTCCAGAGCAAACACCAGAAACGCACCGGGCAAAGGAGGAAAATGCACAGGGCTCTGTGGGTTTTACACTAAAAATAAATACCACTAAGTAATGGGCGGGTAGTTTGTAGAAAACGTGAGCAGGAAGGAGCGACTGAAATGACACCACAAAGAAGCCAAGAGACAGATCGAGAATGTGGGATGGTCTGTACAACAATGGTTTCTATGCCAAGTCAACAGTAGGAGGAAAATGGGAAGGGTCTGCTTTAGATGAAAGGAAGCCTAAGAGACACCTAATGACCAATCACGATGCATGGACCTTATTTGGATACCAGTGGGAACAAACCAACTGTACAAAGCATTTCTGAGACAGCTGGGGAAATTGGATAATGAGTGGATTAATAACAAAGGCGTATTAATTTTATCAGATGTGATAATACTTGGCATTGTGATTATTTACGTAAGAAGAAGCCCCCGTTCTTTAAGGAATGCATATTGAAATACACACAGGCAGACTCATATATCTGGGTTATGTATCATCAAAGGGAAAAAGAGGGAAAAGCAAATGTGGCAAAATCTTGCTAATTATTAAATCTAGGTGATATGGGGTTCATTGCAACATTCTCTTCATTTCTGTGTATGCTTGAGATTCTGCCATAATAAAGATTTAAGGGTGCAGGCAAGTCTCAGGATGAGAAGGGTCTGGAACATCAACACATTCACAAATGGGGAGGGGTGAGTGTGGGCGGCATAGTGTCTTTGCAAGAAAAATAAAAATAGCACGTGCACTCAAACTTCAAGAAGCTCTGTCTGTGGAGATGGCGCCTTCCTCTCTGAACAGGGGAAAGAGTACCTTTCATCTTGATGGAGAACTCCCCCAGCAGATTCTCCAGCTCTGCCTCAATGGTGCACATATTCTGTGAAGAGGACAGAAAATTGGCATCAGCGCGAGGCTTCTGTCACCAACAGCTCAAAGCATGTGACATTCTAGTAGCTGCAAACAACTACAGCTCGAGGCTTGAACATGGTGGTGGGGGGGGAGGCATTTACCTGTTTGCAGGGAGCTCCCCAGCACTGCCGTGAAGCATTCTGGACAAAATTCCACCCCCCCACCCGGAGTCTACGCAAGCCTTCTGGTGTACGGGAAATTTAGAGCACAGAAGAACAATTTCACTTATTTCCATGCACAATGGTGAGGATTGGGATGCTAGACAAAAAGGAAAGCAGTCTGGGGGTGCCTGGGTGGCTCTGCCTTCGGCTCAGGTCAGGATCTCAGGGTCCTGGGATCGAGCCCCACATCGGGCTCCCTGCTCAGCGAGGAGTCTGCTTCTCCCTCTCCCTCTACCCCTCCCCACTGCTCGTGATCTCTCTCTCTCTCTCAAAGAACTAAATAAACAATCTTCTAAAAAAAAAAAAAAAAAGGGAAGAAGGAAAGTAGTCCGCTCCTAAATGGAGAAGATCAAGGTTCTTAAGTCGCTGACTTAGGGACCTCCTACAGCAGAAGACTCGCTGTGTTTCCTTCAGATGTTACATCAATGATCTCATCACATTATATCATAAACAGACGAATCCAGAATGTGATATTCTGCAAGAACTGGCCTGGATTCTACAAAAAGGTAATGTGGGGGGGAAAAAAAGCCCCAAAGGGGCTAAAGAGACATAAAAACCAAATGCCACCTGTCGCCTCCCATTAGATCCTGACTTGAAGGACAATACACTAGGACAGTCATCAAAGACATGACTGGACCAAACAGCGGCATCTGAAGATGTGCAGGCCATTCGATAACTCCGTTAGTCGATTAACTGTCTGAGTTGTGGAAATGGCGTGTGTTTGTGCAGGGAGACACAGGCGACCACCGTGGGTTCTGTGCAAAATACTTATGGGGTGAAGGGTTGCAATATTCATTACTTACTGTCAGATGACTCAGCAAAAAAACA
Organism: Eumetopias jubatus; assembly: GCF_037043125.1. Lineage (NCBI taxonomy): Eukaryota > Metazoa > Chordata > Mammalia > Carnivora > Otariidae > Eumetopias > Eumetopias jubatus. Next base: position 144,743,432 of record NW_028274812.1, read on the forward strand.
AGGATAAGGAAAGAAAAAGTTGAGCATAGGTGAGAGAAGGAAAGCAAATATGGCAAGACGTTACCAACTGGTAAAGGTAGATGGTGTTTATTATATTAGTCTTGACTCTTCTGTTGGTTGGAAATTTCTCTGAATAGAAATCGGGGCCATAATAACAGTGGTTCTGTGTCCTACAAAGTGAGTGAGGCTGGGTTCCTGCGGTAAGGCCACACGCCCCCAAAATGATTCCTGGGCTGGACAAGAGTCCTCCACTTGCTCTACTGTTGAGGGCCCCCCGAAGGCAGGAGGAGGAACACCACCTAAGTGTGTGGTTAGGTCACTACGTGCACCGGCCCTACTTCCTCTGGATCTGAGGACCTCAACAGAGCAGTCGGAGGTAGAGATTGAAAAAGGAAAAGTACGCAGCCAGTGGCTCTCCCGAGGCGGCCTTGACCGTCCGGCCCGGGAGTGGGGGGCGGTGGCACCCGCAAGCTTCTCCCTCAGCAGCCGGCCTCCATGGTGGGGGGCGGGGGTGGGGGGCACTCCTACTAGCCCACAGCCTCGTGGGCACCGACAGGGAGTGCTCCCATCTGCATTTTGTGGGCTCAGGACTTCAGGATTGCAGAGTGAGGTGACAGCGTCCCATCTGTCCTCTCCAGAAGACAGTCTCCTGCACTGGTGTGTCGATGGGGTGCGAAGACAATGGCATCATTGCCTTTGCCCTTGTGAGCTCTTGGTACCTCAGAGAACTTCACAGACCTCGGGGAAACGTCCTGAAGCCTGGGCTCCGTGCCGCTTGAAACAAAGCCTCAGTGTCTGTCGTAAACCGCTTCTCTCAGAGCCCTGCGTGGCTGGGTGAAGGAACAACACATCGCACTTTCCCGAAATGCTAGGGATGCAAGCAGGGTTGCCACGAGCATCTTCAAGAAAACATGGCGGGGCGGGGGGCAGCTAGTTTAGCAGGTGAGGACTTCTGTGGTCAGGATGCTCTTCCATCTCAACCGGGCAGCTGTGGATGAGTCCTGCCACCCCTGCAGCAGGCCCCTGAGCCTCTCCCCCAAAACGTTCTCGTGATAAAATCCCGGCTCTGCGGTTCCGCGAAGACAAAAACCACCCGATGTCAGGTAGAACGTTACAGAAGTCCGACTCCTTTCTCCCCGAAGGAACAGTTCCTCTTGCTGAAACGGTCCTCTACGTCTTTGAACATGGGAGTGGAGTCTGATGCCACATGATGGCACCTGGGCAAGGATGGGTATTTCGGAAACAGCCGATGAAGGTTCTAGAAGGGGCAGCTTCTCCAGGCTGCCAGTCGGTTACCTGCTCCTGGACTCCAAATGACCGTTTTAAGTGCTCTTTTATTTCTGAGACATGCACAAATGAGGTCTCAGGAACCAGGGCTGCTTCTATGCCAGGGAGTCTCAAGCCCCGGGTCCATGAACTTAGATGGTGGGAAAAGAAAGTCCCCATGATTTCACAGCCTCTAAGTGAAATGCATGGCATGGAAGTATCACGGATGTAGGGGGTAAGCCCCAGCAGTATGACTGGTACCTGTAGCTCTGACACATAGAAATCGCCTGTGTGTTCGCGCCACACCACCGGTTCTAGATAACCTTGAACAATCACTCATACTTTTTGCTACTTTAAAAATTTTATAACTTCCAATAGCTAAGTGGCAATGCTAGAGCTGATAATTTAATTTTGATGTGCTAATAATAACGTGGCATAAACAAAGCACAGTACTATATCAAAATATTTTGCTTTTCTAAGATATTTTGGTAACTGTACTGCTAATACTGAAATGACTATTTCAGTATCATTAGTTTCTTCTGAGTTCCTGGATTCCACGTATTTTATTTTATGCATTTAACAAGCATTCTTCTGAAAGGGGAATATAGGAGAAGAAGCCAAAACACGGAGAGAGAGAGACAAAACGGTTCAGACCAGAGATGCTGCTGGGGTGACCATACAAGGCGACCCATGGGGTCAGAGGCTCAGCTCCGGGAACTGCCCAGCAGACCCCATGAACCCTCAGGAGGCTGATGACTTCATTCATGAAATTCGATCTCTGAGCAGACACTCGGGATAGCGAGATGTGCTGCTTGAATTATTCAGTCTTTCATCAAAAGACACTTGGTATCAGGTGACCCCAGGAGGAGGGAAGGCCTCCCCGTGTCGGACGCAGGGGCCTCAGAGACAGAAGCCAGGGGAGGCCCACTTCTGCTCGTGGCTCTTTATCTTGTCTCCTTGAAGACAGAAGGGGACTTCCTTACGATAAAATCATCACAGGCGGGAGCGCTGGTGATACCCAGCTTTCAGGGTAGCTATCTTAACCGCGAGGGTGGTTCTACTTCTGGGAATAAAGCCAGATTAGCCTGGACACTAGAAAATTTAGGAGTGCACTTAGAGCGTCAAAACCCAGGGCCCTGTGGCTGACTCATGCAGTCGCTGCACTTTTCGACAAGCATTCGTAGCCTCCCTATGCAGAGACCACGAGGCAGCAGCAAGCACAGAAGAGTTCAAGACTTGGTCAGTGAACGGCTTCGTAGCGTCTGACATCTTGCGGCTTTTCAAGTTCGTGAGCAAGCACGGTCCAAGGCACTAGGAGATGAGTGCCTGCCAGGTGACGCTCGGGGACCAAGAAAGGCCAGCGGAGGCTGTGGAGTCCAGTGAAGACTGAACCAAAATACGACCGACAGAAGTGCCCGAGAGTTGTCTTAAACCATTCCATGGGCAGCCCCCAAACAGTGCCAGAGAGGCAAACGGTAAGACATCTCCCGAAGGGCGGGATGAGGTGGCCAACCGGCACATACCTCTGTGTACTCCCTGTGGCTGCGACTGATCTCCGACAGGCTCTCACGGGCAGCTCGGCTGCTAGGCGAGGCCGCGAAGGCTTGCTTCATTTTGCTGGCACCATCTTGGAGGCGTCTTTGGATACAATATCCTTCGTAGAGTTCATCTACCTGTCGGAATCACAGGAGGGAACACGAGGGATGTAACTATTTAATCCCACTTGAAAGAAGTTACACAGGCCATTGTTCAGTCCAAAAGATATTTATGTTTCTGACCTCAACAAGGAGACTATAGTAGAAGCGTCATCCTTTTATTTATTTATTTATTTACTTACTTATTTATAAAGATTTTATTTATTTGAGAGCGAGAGCATGAGCAGGGGGGAGGGACAGAAGGAGAGAGAGAAGCAGACGTCCCTCTGACTAGGGAGCCCCACGTGGGGCTCATCCTGGGACCCTGAGAGCACGACCAGAGCGGAAGGCAGACGCTTGACCGACTGAGCCACGCAGGCGCCCTCGCCCCACCCCGAAGCATCATCCTTTTACCTAGAGACCAATCATCTTTGTTTTAGCCACTGGGATCCATTTTCTCTTTCAAAGCAGATTTTAATCTGAGCCTTCTTTTCAGATTACACGAAATGAAAATGAGCTTAACATTGGTGGGCTGTGTGAGCAAAGTACTGGATGACGGAGACCGCAGTCTTCTACATAAGCAACAAACATGGGAAGGATTTCCACGAGGCTCTTATCACTTTAAGAGTATTGTCACAAGGTGATATTCACACATCTACATTTAGCATTTTTTTTTTTAAAAAGAACTTGAGCCAAGACTTTACAAAAATCATTTTCAACAGGGGCACCTGGGTGGCTCAGTTGGTTAAACGTCTGCCTTCGGCTCAGGTCATGATCTCAGGGTCCTGGGATCGAGCCCCACATCGGGCACCCTGCTCAGAGGCGAGTCTGCTTCTCCCTCTCCCTCTGCCCACCCCCGCTCCCCGCTCTTGCTCTCTGTCTCAAATAAAATCTTAAAAAAAAAAATCATCTTCAATAAAGAGCCTCAACAATATAGAAAATAAAGTTATTAAATTATTCTTAAAATGAGGATGAAGAGGGGCACCTGGGTGGCTCAGTGGGTTAAGCGCCTGCCTTCGGCTCAGGTCACGATCCTGGGGTCCTGGGATCAAGCTCTGAGTCAGGCTCCCTGCTCAGCGGGGAATCTCCCTCTGCCCTTCCCCGCCACTCATGCTCTCTGTGTCTCTCTGTCTCTCTCTCAAATAAATAAAATCTTTTAAAAAAATGAAGGTGAAGCACAACTGTCAAAACTTGATCAAACTGAACACTTAAGAACTATGCAGTGTTTGTTTGTGAAAATGATACCGCCACTAAAACAATAAAAGGAAACTCTGGAGGTGAGCATTTTTCTGCTATATATCTACATTTACACTTCCAAACAATCATATACTGTTTGCAAATGACTATTGATCATACTCATTCTATAAGCCTGATAACCACTTACTGTCTCGAAGACAGTGATTCTCAGTCAACCCAAGGCGATTTTGACACCCCGGGGACATTTGGCAAAAGCTGGAGCCGTTTTTTTCCAGCCTCACAGCGGGGAGGTGTTACCGCCATCTGGTAGGGACAGAGGCCAGGGATGCTGTGAAACATCCTGCAGGACAGAGGACAGTGCCCTACAACAAAGACTAGCTCCAAATATCAGCAGTGCTTAAGTCGAGAAAACCTGGTAATTGCCGATCACGTATATGTCCACAGCCTTGCGCTCTCCCCCATTATCAGCTCGCTCCCCAGTTAACCACAGGAATTTGCAGGCAGATGAAAAGGACACGAACCCCAGGTGTTGGCAGAAGCAAAGGAAATCAGGGACTTCTGCGAGGCAGGAACCTGCCTCGGCTGACTTGAATTTTTCATTTCAGTACAAACTTTATTCCCTCAAAAGGCTGTAGCACCAGAGGAAGGTGGAGATGAATATAATGGGTTTCAGAGTTTAAGATTCCTCTTTTGTTCTGAAGGCAAGTTTTTGGGTGCTGATGACAAAGCATCAGGAGGACCTGTTAGAGTAGGTGGAATTTTCCACCATTGCGATCTCTGTCTAGACGTCAATCATACTCAACTTAGAAGATGCGCGTTAAGGGGCGCCTGGGTGGCTCAGTCGGTTAAGCGACTGCCTTCGGCTCAGGTCATGATCCTGGAGTCCCGGGATCGAGTCCCACATCGGGCTCCCTGCTCAGCAGGGAGTCTGCTTCTCCCTCTGACCCTCTTCCCTCTTGTGCTCTCTCTCTCTCTCATTCTCTCTCTCTCTCAAATAAATAAAATCTTTAAAAAAAAAAAAGAAGATGCACATTAAGAGACTGGAAATTATTCTCTGGTTAAAGGATTCTCTGTTGCTCTTTCCTTCAACAACTCACCCCACTTTGGTGAGAGCAATTGCCAAACTCTGGAAGCAGCCTTTCGTCTTTGGGGTCGATGGGTTTGTCTCTGATTAAGAGGGAGATGTAAGGTCAAGGGTGGTGAATCTGCTGATGAAATCTTTGGGTTGGTGACTGGCAGAGAGGGTGGCTGCCATACCCTAAAACCAAGCTAAGACTCACCTGGTGAGCTTGTGAAAATGCTGATGCCCAGGCCCCCCTCTGAGATGTGGATTCAGTAGGTTAGGGCTGGGCTGGAATCTGGAATATTACATAAACATTGCAGATCGTTCTCATGGGGTTGGTCCCCACAAAACCCCTAGAAACACAAGAGCTGATCCCTCTTCCAGGGCAGGCCAGACTGTTTCACCCGTGGGGTCCCCTGGGAAGCTGCCCCTTCCTCCCTTTTCCCCACTACCAGGTTTGCTAAAGTCTGAGACTGTCATCCTCTCTATAGGAAACTGCTCATGGGGACATCAGTTTAGCCCAAAAGATGCAGTCCGGTACTCTGCATTTGCAGAAGCGTTACTTCTTTGTTCTCATTTCAATGCCAACCTGTCCTAGCCAAATGGAGTTAACCTGTAGGATAAAGGGTAACTCTGTACCCACCTGAGTGGGAACGGGCCGACTAGCACTGGTCTCATCCACACGTCAGCAGGGACCCTCATCAAACCAACTGCTGGACTCATCCAGTTAAATATCATTTGTGAGACATGTTGTGCATAAGGTGCTGCAAATAGACCGCCCCCAACCTTTCGTGACCCCCGGGATCATTGTGGCTAACCACGATGGCTGCAAGATGGATAAATACACCCCTACCTGAGAGGGATTTTGTTTCCTTGCTGTGTTTCTAACTAAACAGAGTAATTTGCCAACACCTGCCTGCCACACAGATACCTCTGAATGGATGTCATTGTTTTATTTATTAAGTTTAACAGAAATTGGAGCAATTTCAGACTCGCCCAGGTAATAGATATTTTTCAAAGTGGAAACATGCAAAGGCAGCTGTGTACACAGATGTTTATATACATCTAAATCGTCACAGAATTTTAAAACAGAAGGATTCTTAGGCTCATTTAGACTGAATGCATGCACCTCCCAGCCCCATTTCACAGAGTGGAAAACCAAGGTTCCCCCCCCCCGCCCCAGTGATATAGCCCCGAGAGTACGTGACTGGAGCCTAGGGCTTCTGACTCCTAGCAGAGAGATCAGCTGAAGGCTCCAGTCTCTCTACTTGGAAGAGAGGCTGATGCACGTGGATGCAAACAGGAATGACCATCGGTGGAATTTAGCGGCTCCCAACAGGAACTATTTTCAGGTTGCCCCGGTAACTCTTGGTAGTGTTCAGAACAACAGGGTGACAGTCCCACTCCACACTAGCCTGGCTGGATCGTCAGTGAACGCTTTGTAGGGTTCAGGGCTGGGTGTCAGGGGTCCTGACAAAACGGCCCACGTCGATGGGGGCAACAAAGATGAAAGAAAAGGTGCCTGGAAACCACGCCATTGAGGAAGGACAGAAGGAGCCAGGAGCTTGAGAAAGAGTTAGGGACGTACATGGCACCTGTCCTTAAGTACTTTTAAGGCCTTCGTGAAGAAGTTTACGGGGTACCAAGCTATATGCGTGGCCAGAGGGTCCAGTTACACAAGTGTGAAGTTTCGTGTAGGGTGAGTTTGGTTCGATCTTTACCAAGACCGCACGGGGACTAAAAGCCCAGCAGGAGGCTCCGTGGGAAGCACTTCAGTGTTTGTTGAACTGAAGGAGAGTCAGAGCTATGCCAGACTGTCAGGCTCTTTTCTCCTTTTTCTCCATTCTTCCCACCCGTTGGAGGACTTAATTGCTAATCAGCTTAGGAGTCAATTAGGTAAGACATTCTCCGCGGACTACGTGCCATGCTTAGGCCAAAGGCGTACTGATTAGTGACTGAGGACAGAAACCCAGAAGCCAAGACAAAGGGAACTTCATTACCTTACTAATGTGAAACTCCAGGCGTCTCATGTATCTTTCAATCGTTTTAATTTGCTGGAATTAAAAGAAGAAGTTTGAAAAAGTACAGCCATTTACAGTTTAACTGATCTAGACCAACAAGAATATCTTCTTCCTGATCTCAGACTCAAAATTATCAGAAAATGCTAAATACCTCCCCTTCCTTCCAATCTTAGCTATTTCAGAGAATCTCTAATACCAATTTGGAAAGTATTTACTAAAACATCGAATAAATATTCTGAGAGATGAGCTTGAGTTAGTAATAGGAATCCCTGTGTTGAACATTGATGGAGGCCAATCAAATGGAATTCACTGGGTTTCTAGCAGGGCAATATCCTGTTGGGGTATACTTCTAATCCTTCTTAGTAACATATTTTATCATCTTGAAGATGAACTCCCCCCACCTACAGTTTAGTGTCTCTGAAACCAGGGTGCATTTTGAAACTACTGTCTGTACGTGCTCAAAGATAATCACAGTGGTTCATGTGTCATCTCTTTGAGTTATAAATATTGTTATTACATGCATTAAATTTAATTACCCTCTCCAATGTCTTCAAAAAACATTACACCATAATTCAGCATTAAAATTATGTATATACAGAAAGGCATGTGAAGAGAGCAGCAGCATATATGAGTAAGTAAAAACAAACTCTACATTTAAAAGAAGCTAGAAGAGTTTGTCACGAAGTATAAAATACACATTTTAAGTGAACAGAGAAAACCGTGCCAGGGTTTACCTGGAATGACTTTTTTTCCCTTAGGGAGATATAAAATAATGGTGTGTTTTTCAATCAAAGACGTCTTCAATTTGATGAAATACGGCAGTCAATTAGAGAGAACACAGGTAAGGACCTTCAAATACCTGGAAAGTTCTTGAACTTATCAGCGCACAGAGAAACCCTACAAGCGGGTGGCATTTTTATGGAAGTGACCTTCAAGATGTTATTGGAGCTTATCATGGTACTTGATATCATGGTACCAGATCATGGTACTTATTCATCCCCCCTCATTAGATACAAGCATGACTTTCACTGGGCTTAGAAAAATCATCAGTTCTTGGAGATCTGGTTATGCCTACAGAGGGAAATCACGGACCTCTCTGCAAACATGCAGTGCTTTATTTTTCCGCAATACTCCCCCACAGAATGAGAACTTACCTTGTCTAGGTCATACAGCACACCCTAAAATAAAAAAGGAGTGTCTGGATTAAAACACAGTTTCCTCACAATTGTTACTGATATCAATAGAGGGATTCAGTTTGCATTTCTGCATTTCCAGGGAAGAAATGATCACTCCTACAAAGTTCTGCTGGGTTATTTGAAATAGCGGTGAGAGTACTTTTAGGGGCCAGTATTGATTTTCCCTCTGTGTCTTCAGAATTCCACCCCAATCTCTCTGCACCCAAGGGTCTCACTTGCTTTCAGCTCTCCTCTCTTACATCCTGAGGGGCACATAAATTCATATTAACTTTTAAATAAGGAAAGCAAGTAAACATAGACGGAGCAGGGATAGCCCTTGCCCTCCCATTTAAACATATAAAACTGGTGTTTAAGGAGAGTCCTGGAGGGCAGTGATAGACTTCTCACAAATTGTTTTTTAAGCAAGTTCATTTCCTGTGTGCTCGTAATAGCACAGTGTAATTGGCACACCATTCCCCTGTCCCCCATCAGGAGGGCTTTTCTATGGAACACCAGGTCCCAGCAAGAGCTCCTGCGTCCATTCAATTCACTATTGTTCTCCAAGGAGAAACGTGTTGCCACTGAGGATGCTCAAGGGCATTCCAAAGTGGAAGGCCATTCCAGAAGGAGTCGCTCCCCACAGAGATGGGGCGGTTCCTACTGTAACATCATGGGGGGGGGTGCGGATAAAATCTTTAACTTCTGTAAAGCTTTTAGCCTCTGAGCCTTCGGAAAGGACACGACTACACATCTTAGCAGATCTCCGAAAACAGAAGAAGACAGTGGCTTTTGGTGCACAGCTCTACCTCTTAGTGCGTGGAGACTTTTCCTGGGCTTTCTGACGCCTTGAAAGATTAAGGTGTAAGATCATTTTGAACTGAACAGAATCATTTAAAATAGTGTATAGGGGGCACCTCTTCAACCAGACAAGTCCTCACAAATTCATTAGAATAGAGGACACCGGCTAGCTGTGGGATATAAGGACACGGAACGGGCTCAGGGGCTCCTCCCAACTTCTCATAACAGGTGTGCCTGGGATCCCCTTGCCCGCCCTGACGTCATTGACCTATACTATTTTCTTGGTAGTTCTGGGCTCCAAATTCTGTACTAACAGAAGGCTAGGAGAACCCCAACGCTTCATTTCCTTATATGATTTGGAGGAGGGGTATAGGGGGTTGCAGTTGCTTCTGTTTAGTATTTTTTCCTGATTACAAAGCATATCCACATAAACATGCTTGGAAAATACTGAGAAGTATTAAGAATAACTTCAACCTTCTCATATATGCATCAGGAAGCAGATAGTACTCTCCCCCTTGGATCTGCTTTTCTTAAAGGTTCTTCCTCATCCCCATACCCTTCCCCAGATCCCTATCCCCATCCAGTAGGGAAAAAAAAAGATACTTAGCCCCAAAAAAGGAATACTGGGTTAACATCCTAATGATCGGATGGTACCTACCAGGCGAGAATTTCGTCTCATATCTTTTAACTGAGCTGTCAGCTTGTCCAACTCTGTCTGGTGAACCTCCAGATACTCACTGCAAAAACAACAGGAAACCCACTCGTGACCTCTGTGCCGGGGCTGCCCTTGTCGTTCCGAAGGGGACGAGGAATCAGAGCCCGCTCTGGGGAGGGGAGAGTCGGTGGGGAAGAGGCTGTGGATTTCCTAATCTCTCAACTTTCTGAAAGCTCCGGGAGTTGCTTCTGATACCAACCAGACGGTCAAAAAGGGGAGCCCCTGTAAGGCTGCAAGTCCCAAAAAAGAAAAAGCAGTGGGGAGAGAATGGGGCAAAACGATGATGTTTTGGGTCTCCTGGGTCCAGGCTCACAGAATTCTATCTAGTGAACTACAACACCGACTCTAGAGGTCTCCCCACACACCGGGGAGATTTTATTCTGGGCCAACGATCCGTATAATAATAGCATATAATATATAATATAATAACTTGGGAAGGTTTCAGAATCCTTCCTCAGAGATCACTAAAATGGAGCTGTCTGTCCATCGTTGTTTATGTGAAATCCAACACGGTGCTGAGTTAAACACATCACTAGTTCGGATCTCCCTCAACGCTATGGATGTGATGCGGAAACTCGACATATTTCACACGTTTGAGACTCACTAAAGGCTTCCTCAATTACGGTGCAAGAATAAAATGTCTACTACAGAAATAGACATTTTAAAATGATCTCTTAGAACTTTTCCGTGCACCCCTTCTCCCCCTGAGGATTTTAGAAAGGAAAAACGTTCTAGGGCGCTATTAGCATCGATGTTCTTACTCGAGTCCATTTTTCAAGGCTCTGACGACCTCTTCCACCCTCTGAGGCTGAGGCTCTTTAGGAGGGTTGTTGTTTTTGTGTCCTAAATTGTGCATTTTCTTCAGTTTGGCCTGAGGCTTCTTGAGAGCGGAGGGATTTTCAATGAAGGAGTTACATCTGTGCAAAGGAAAAAGAAATTGTGAGTCTCGGCATCCAAAAGGGTCCGAGCAAAGAAATGCCCTTTGAATCATTTTGTGTTCATATCCGTATCTTTTGGGGAAGGTATGGGTCCCCGATAGCTGAATAACCTGAGCCATCCTACGTGTGGTTTATCGGTAGATTTGCTATTAGATTTATGACTGCTGAAATCTGGAAGCTCCGCAATGCAGTGGCTCCCCAGGGTCAGGTCAGGGACTCTGAGTGAAGACATACCATGCCACTGAAACCTTACAGAAAGCCGAGGACAAGTGCTTCCAAGGAAACAAGGAAGCAGAAGGGTCTAATCCAACGAAAAAAATACGCGTGCTATGCAATGTTGGGCACAAGCACCTACTAAACTCGACTAGGATGTGAATGAACAGTTTCTGGATAAAGGGCTACTCCAGACGGCATTAAAGAAAGGCACACGTAGCCGAACCCATGGCTCTGTGTAAGCTTTCTTTTTCTGGAGTACATTATCTTTAGGTAGAACGCAGAACTCAGCGTCTCTGCTAGTGGCAGGGACGTAGCCTGCAAGCGGAGATGGACACCTGAGATAACTTAGACCCCAACCGTGGATCTGATAAGGAGACCGCGCGGCCAGAACCTCACCAACCCAGCTGTCAAAGGGAAAGCCGTGACCTCCGAGTCTGGCAGGTGCCTGCCCTGCGCCTCCCAGGTTAGTTACTCTTTTCCTCGGCATAACCGTCTGTACCAAAGGACAGGTCAGGCACGTAGGCCCCCGAGGGCCCAAGACCTCTGTCGTGTTGGCAAAAACGAAGACAAACTTTTTCCATGTTACCTATTTCATGACCCGTGTGTTCCTTCTTGAGTTCCCCGAAGTCCTCTATTTTAGAGGAGGGGAGATTCGGGGGAAACCGGAAGACTAACTTTCCCAAGCCTGTGTCTGAAGGACATCTGCTCCCCAGAGTCGCTCTGCAGAGGCGGTCTCTACCCACGGCATAACTTTAGAGCAAACACAGTCTCCCCAGTCTGGCTGTAGTGGGAGATGTGCGGCCCAAAGGGGAAGGGGGTGGGGAAAGCCAGGCACACAGACTGCTAGCTTATCCCAAATCTTCAGCCCACCATCTGCTTGGCAGGAGGAATCCTAGATGACAGAAAAAAACTATGGCACTTAATTTTTGGTACATTACGTCTTTTCCATGGAAGAGATTAAAACAACATGCACACGTGTGTGTGCATGCGTGTGCATGCGTGTGAGTGTTTTGGCAAGGCTGCATGCTCACAGAGCCTCTGGAGGGCATGAGCTCACGTCCTTCTCGAGCTGCATCCCGGGACAGAACCACACCCGACTTGCCTGGACCGTCTCTCCTGAAGGCCGCTGAACCCCGCGAAGGACTGGCTTCTGATGATCCCATTGGGCCCCCCAGGGGAGGAGGATTGGGATCCTACCAACATGGTTTCTGGGAGTCTGGCTGGTAGTCCTGGAAGACAGTGGGAAGATTAGGGCAAATTACAGGCAGGTCCAGGCAGAGAAAACACTACACTTGTCAACAATGGCAAAGGTGAGGTGAGGTGAGGTGAGTCATGAGACCATTAGCTGTTTGTAAGTCTTCTTTCCTACGACCTGTTCTTTTCAAGCCAAAGGGTTCAGCTCTCAGGCGAAGAAAAAAAAAAATACCCACCTACTGAGACAGAAATAAATAGAAATTGCGTACAATCATAAGTCATTTTAGGTTTCTTTTCAGGGATTTTTTTTTAGACAAGGTTCAAAACCATGGAAATTTCGGAATGTTTACCTCTGTTCAACAACAAAAACAACAGCAGAAACACACAAATAGGCCAAGTCAAATTGTCAGCCGGGTCCCGCATCACATTCAAAACACAGTCCAGTCTCAGGGGAGAATTCGACACTGAGAAGTCAGATGGCTGAAAACACTAGGTTTCTTTAAAGATGAATTGACTTTGACGTGTTCTCCTTTTCTCTACCCTTAAGTCTACTTCGAAAGATAGGATTGCGTCACTCTTGTGGGAGCAGGAAAGAAAACCGGTAAAGAGAGTGTTCCCACAAGTGCCGATCATCTATGTTATGATGATACGAATACCAGAGCAGAGGGACAAAGAGAGAGGGCAAGAAGCACACACCCCATTTCGGTCGCTTGCTTGGCTCTTGTCGAGACCCCCCTCGAATGACTAAGACGCATTGTCCGAACACAGCTTCGGCGGGCCGCGAGCCCAAGGTCAGTTCCCCCAAAGGACAGGCCTGAGCTGTTAGGTAACGCTTTCCCCCAAGGTCGGGCACAGTGGAAGCACGTACCATTGTGTTAGCAGGGACCCTCCGCCCGGAGAGGGGGGCAGCCGAGGAGCAGGCTCCCAGGAGAAAGGGGAGGCAGCTACTGTCCAGACTGAGGACGTCCAAGGTGGGCAGACACCAAGCTGGCCTGTGTGAACGGCATCAACCACTGTCCTCCAGAGACCCAGCCAGCCCGCCAGGACATCCGCGGGCTATCCAGATGGGATAGGAGATGGGATGGGATGATAGGATGTGATGGAGGAGCCCCCCCACCAGGCCTTACTCAAGGCATTCTATTCTAGGCAGAGGAGCAAAGGAAGGACCGCAGGGAGCTGCCTCCCCAGGGAGAGGACACACAGGCCCCTCCCCCGTACCGCGGCTGGCTGGGGTTTGCAGGCATTCTTGCAGGGCCTGGGCCTGCTCTTTGACCTGGATGGGACAAGAGTCCCACCCCTTCCATTCCAGCCTTGGGGCGGGGGGGGGGGTGGGGGGGGGTGGTGGCGGTGGAATTTAAGTTTTGCAGGCATTCTTTAGAATTTTCAAACTGATAAAGTAGAAGTGTGTGTGTGAGTGTGCAGTGACGTTCAATCTAGTGCACCAATGGCAGGACAAAATGCAGGACTTAATGAGGTTCTCCTAAGTGCCGTCTGGCTGCTTACGAAGGCGTCCATCCACTTCTCGGGTGCATAGAGCCGAGTGACCTTTGTACCCACAGTCAAACTCGTCATGAACATCGAGAAGACATTATAACTTGCGTTATTTCTGTACTCAAAAGTGTTATAATCAAAAACACATCTTAAGGTGTAAATTTGGCAAAATTTTTTTTTTTTTTTAAGTAGGCACCATGCCCAGCATGGAGCCCAGTACAGGCTCGAACTCACGATCCTGAGATCAAGACCTGAGCAGAGATCAAGAGTTGGACGCTCAACTGACTGAGCCACCCAGGTTTCCTGAAATTGGGCAAATTTTGTTAGTATTATATCTCATTTTGTAAATTATTGTTCAATAGATCTGTTGTTGCATTATGGAGTTCTTTGACCACAGGAAAAGAATGAAAGCATTTAAAAATCTTTTAATGGCATGATTGTCTTGTACTTCCTAGAAATTTTTAAGCCAAAAAAAATTTTTTTTTCTCTTATCCATTGGATTGGTAGTTTCCACTATGGACATCTGGTTCCCTCTGCCCAGGCATTCTGTTTAACTAATGCGGAGTGCCACGTGGGTCTCCAGATTTTGAAAAAGTCCTCAGGTGATTCTTAGGCTCAACAAAGAAAAGGAAAAAAAAAAGGGGGGGTGATGTTGGCTGAAATTTTCAATTTTTTTTTGAAATTTTAAAACTGCAGGTAAAATAATCTGCTATAATCTCTCAAATCCAATTTTTGAGAAGTACTATTCAGTTTTTTTTATTTTAGTTTATTTTTTATTTTATTTTATTCCCCTTTTGAGGAACCTCCATACTGTTTTCCAGAGTGGCTGCCCCAGCTTGCATTCCCACCAACAGTGTAGGAGGGTTGCCCTTTCCCCGCATCCTCACCAACATCTGTCGTTTCCTGACTTGTTAATCTTAGCCATTCTGACTAAGGGCACATTACATTAGCTTTTGATGCAGTGTTCCATGATTCATTGTTTGTGTAGAACACCCAGTGCTCCATTCAGTGTGTGCCCTTTTTAAAATCCATCACCAGGCTAACCCATCCTCCCACCCCTCTCCCCTCTAGAACCCTCAGTTTGTTTCTCAGAGTCCATAGTCTCTCATGGTTTGTCTCCCCCTCCGATTTCCACCCCCTTCATTTTTCCCTTCCTACTATCCTCTTTTTTTTTTTTAACATATAATGTATTTTTTGTTTCAGAGGTACAGGTCTGTGATTTATCAGTCTTACACAATTCACAGCGCTCACCATAGCACATACCCTCCCCAATGTTCATCACCCAGCCACCCCATCCCTCCCACCCCGCACCACTCCAGCAACCCTCAGTTTGTTTCCTGAGATTAAGAATTCCTCATATCAATAAGATCATATGATACATGTCTTTCTCTGATTGACTTATTTCACTTAGCATAATACCCTCTAGTTCATCCACATCGTTGCAAATGGCAAGATTTCGGTGTTTTTTGATGACTGCATAATATTCCATTGTATATATATACACCACTTCTTCTTTATCCACTCATCTGTTGATGGACATCTTGGCTCTTTCCATAGTTTGGCTACTGTAGACATTGCTGCTATAAACATTGGGGTGCATGAACCCCTTCGGATCACTACATTTGTATCTTTGGGGTAAATATCCAGTAGTGTAATTGCTGGGTCATACGGTAGCTCTATTTTCAACTTTTTGAGGAACCTCCATACTGTTTTCCAGAGTGGCTGCACCAGCTTGCATTCCCACCAACAGTGTAGGAGGGTTGCCCTTTCTCCGCATCCTCGCCAACATCTGTCGTTTCCTGACTTGTTAATCTTAGCCATTCTGACTAGTGTGAGGTGGTATCTCATTGAGGTTTTGATTTGGATTTCCCTGATGCCAAGTGATGTTGACCACTTTTTCACGTGTCAGTTGGCCATTTGGATGTCTTCTTTGCAGAAATGTCTGTTCATGTTTTCTGTCCATTTCTTGATTGGATTATTTGTTCTTTGGGTGTTGAGTTTGATAAGTTCTTCATAGATTTTGGATACTAGCCCTTTATCTGATATGTCATTTACAAAAACCCACAGTGAATATCATCCTCAATGGGGAAAAACTGGGAGCTTCCCCCTAAGGTCAGGAACACGGCAGGGATGTCCACTATCATTACTGCTATTCAACATAGTATTAGAAGTCCTAGCCACAGCAATCAGACAACAAAAAGAAATCAAAGGCATCCGAATCGGCAAAGAAGAAGTCAAGCTCTCACTCTTTGCAGATGATATGATACTTTATGTGGAAAACCTGAAAGACTCCACCCCAAAGCTGCTAGAACTCTATAGGAATTCAGTAAAGTGGCAGGATATAAAATCAATGCACAAAAATCAGTGGCATTCTTATACACCAACAACAAGACAGAAGAAAGAGAAATTAAGGAGTCAATCCCATTTACAATTGCACCCCAAATCCTAAGATACCTAGGAATAAATCTAACCGAAGAGGCAAAGAATCTGTACTCAGAAAACTATAAAATACTCAGGAAAGAAATTGGGAAAGACACAAAGAAATGGAAAAACGTTCCATGCTCATGCATTGGAAGAACAAATATTGTGAAGGTGTCAATGCTACCTAGAGCAATCTACACTTAATTTAATGCAATCCTTATCAAAATACCATCAACTTTTTTCAAAGAAATGGAACAAATAATCCTAAAATTTGTATGGAACCAGAAGAGACCCCGAATAGCCGGAGGAATGTTGAGAAAGAAAAGCAAAGCTGGAGGCATCACAATTCCGGACTTCCAGCTCTATTACAAAGCTGTCATCATCAAGACAGTATGGTACTGGCACAAAAACAGACACATCAATCAATGGAACAGAACAGAGAGCCCAGAAATGGACCCTCAACTCTATGGTCAACTCATCTTCGACAAAGCAGGGAAGAACGTCCAATGGAAAAAAGACAGTCTCTTCGACGAATGGTGTTGGGGAAAACTGTGCAGCCACATGCAGAAGAATGAAACTGGACCATTTCCTTACACCACACACAAAAACAGACTCAAAATGGATGAAAGACCTAAATGTGAGACAGAAATCCATCAAAATCCTAGAGGAGAACACAGGCAGCAACCTCTTCGACCTCAGCAGCAGCAACTTCTTCCTAGAAATGTAACCAAAGGCAAGGGAAGCAAGGGCAAAAATGAACTATTGGGACTCCATCAAGATAAAAAGCTTTTGCACAGCAAAGGAAACTGTCAACGAAACCAAAAGACAACTGACAGAATGGGAGAAGATATTTGCAAATGACATACCAGATAAAGGGCTAGTATTCAGTTTTAAATAAGAAGTACTATTCAGTTTTAAATAAGCCTCTCTCTGCAAAGTTTAACTGTCTTGTTAAATGACTTAAACAGTGAGAGAGTAAAACATACGAACTAGATGGTAGAATAATTTACCTTCTACGGTTCAGTGATAGATCAGGAATGGTCTTGAGCATAAAACAAACGTTTGTCCAGCATTCTCAGAATGTAAAATGCTTCAGGATGGGTAAAACCCTCAGAGGCTTTTCATCACAGTTATAGGTTGAATGGGTGATCATAGGAACAAGCCTTTCTGGTCTTGGAAATGATCATTATCAGGAAAGAATCTGGCCGAGAGCTGGTCTGGGCTGAGATCTCTATCCTGCGGTCTGTTCTCCTGAAGGCTGACAAACTGCCCCAGGAGAGCCATAAAACTAGTGTGCACAGCCCCCACACACCGTCAGGCTCATGGAGGAAGGGAGTAGGTTGCGATGGGGTAGAGGGAGGAGGCGGTCTTAGGAACGAGAGTATACACACACACACGTGCCCCGTCCACACCCCTAACTCTGAAGCAGGGCTAGTTCTTCGAGACCCGTCTTCCAGCCCCCCCCAGCCCCTCCCCACTTGCAACTTATCCCACAGACGCTCTCTTATCACCTTTTTGATGACCCCACTCCCACCTCGGGGCCCACTGAGTTGGCTAAGTCTGCAGACTCCTCCTGGCTTCCTAGAAACCCCATGGATGCTTTGTTCCCAGTGTCCAGCCAAACCGCCCCCCCCAAAATGACACCACTCCTTTTCAAGGCCTTAAGGACTTAAAACCAGTCATCTCCACCAGAGCAATTTACATCTTAAGGGCAAATGCTCCTTTGGCCTAAAAGCCTTAACTTAAAAAAAAGGACCACAGTAGAACTGCAGTATTGTGGCCATTAGGGGTATAAAGTGGTACCCAAAATCTGGAGGGCAGTTTGGTAGTATCTGTTTGAGAAGTAAAACATACGGATCATTTAAGGCATCCCATCTACTCTTTGGTATGTCCTGTAGACAAAGACTCAAGTTCACAGACGGGCATCTATGGGGTGTTCATGACAGGCAATGTACCAGTGGAAACATGGAAAGGATATGAATGTTAATCTTTACAGCAATGGCCAGTACATTATGGCAGAACAATGGAAGAGGCTACTCTGTGGCAGCTGAAAATCAAGAGGCCCACATAGAAAGATCCCCAGGACAAACTGCGGAACAAAACAGAGTGTGATACCAGGAGTGTTAAATACAGAACAATATAAAACCACGTACATGGAATAGAAAAGACCTGAAAGCGTCCACAAGATAGTCTACGGAGCAGACGGACTGACGGGTAGTCAGACATATTTTAATTGTTGTATTCATTTTCATAAAGGAAATCTATTTATGTATTATTTGTATGATGCAAAATTCTTTTTTTTTTTTAGGTTTTGTTTATTTATTTTAGAGAGAGGGAAAGAGAGAGCACAAGAAGGGGATAGGGCGGAGGGAGAGGGAGAAGGAGGCTCCCCGCCGAGCAGGGAGCCCGATGCGGGGCTCCATCCCAGGGCCCCGGGACCGTGACCTGAGCCGAAGGCAGACGCTTAACGACTGAGCCTCCTAGGCGCCCCATGATGCAAAATTCTTTTTTGGCATTGCAAACGTTTGGAGCTGCCCCGAGTTGGGACCAGAGGAAAAAGAACGTCACACACAAGAGTATATATGATGGGACAGATGGCAATGACACTTATCCTGGGGGGGGTCACTTCATAATGTGGAAAAATGGTGACTTGCTGTGAGGTATACCTGAAATTCATAGGATATTGCATGTCAATTGTACCTCAATTTAAAAAAAGGACAAAAAAAGAACATATCTGGTAAGTGTTGGGTAACAAGTATATTTACTCTGTCACGTATATTTATAAGTCTTACAAAGGAGAAATATGATTTCTAAGAAATAATGTGTTTGGTGTCACAAATTCTCATTACGCCAGAACAATTCCGATCCCCCCAGCGAAGTCCTTATTATGAGTTCTCAGCTTTGCACCATCTTTATTTTCATCTGCCAAACTTGCAGAGGGGGGGACAGTGCTTAGCCTGCCCTGGACCCCAGGCATCATGCCATGGCTCTCCAAAGACCATATCTAGTAACCAAGAAATTCCACATAAAGCAACAAACGCTTCTTTGAATACTGCTACTTAAAACTGCTGGGGCTCCAAGAATGTCTGCGGTCCCTAAATTATTGAGTCCTCGCCTGGTCTTCCTGACAAGGCTGGCAGCAGCATTCCTCTGGATGCCCTATATCCCAGAAAAGCTTCAGATCTCAGGCCACTGGTCAAGCTGCGGGTCTGCTCCTCGCTTTGCTTCGTCCCAAGAGGCCCGCCTGGTGCACCAGGCAGCCACCCCACCTGCCATCCCCCAATCCATGGGAAGAACGGAACTCCTCTGGAAAGAATCCCAAGCACCTTGACTTAAACACGGCCCCCCGTTGGGAGCTGAGCCTCTCGGAAAACAAGCCAGAAAGCCCCAGTTCTTTCACGTCTTGACTGTTTCCACAATGAATCCCGAGGCTTCCTCCTCTCCTGCCCAGGGATGCGATCCAAGCACAGACCAGGGGCTTTTGACGTGAAAAGGAGTATAGGATTTCACACATCATAACATGGCGATACAGGTGCCCTGGGCCCTGGTGTGTGCTAGGGACCGCCACCCCCTGACCGAAAGTCCTTGAGTTTGTTTAAATTATAAGGGAGCTCCTCCAATCAGCAGGCAGCTTCTGGAGAAGGGCACAGCGTCTGGAGATGGCAGGGTCTGGGGAGGGGGCTGAGGCAGGTAAAAAGAGGCCAGGGGATCAAGGACTGCCCCCCTCCCTCCACCGGGTCTCCTGCCCGGTTTAGACCGGAAATAGAATGTGCAAATCTGGGTGCAATTCAGAGGGGGAAAGAGCCAGCTACCTGGAGAACTTAGCGATCGGCTGACTCTCAAGAAGAAATGAATGAGTGATAGAAATCGCCCCCGGAGTGTTGCTGGCAGGGGGGGTGATGATGAGCTTTTATCCCTCAGCAGGGCCCTACACACAGCTCGTGGTAACACTCCCAGCAGAAGTCATAAAAGAGGAAGAAAAACCTTTGAAAAGTTCAGTCCTGGTGACAGGTCTATGTTCCGTTGTATTTTTAGAAGTTGGCACTCTGCCTTATGTGTTCTTGTGAGTTTGATTAGCTTGAGTTGCAAGCCTCTCTCCCCAAATTGGAACCGTTCCTCTTGGGGGCCCATGAGGTTAGGGATGCTAAGGTAAGGATCCTGACAGCCCAGTTACAGGCTGACCTCCTTTCAACACCTGTCAAGCAAGAGTCTCCAAGTTGACTAGTTCAGAGAGGTTGAGTTGGAGGCACAGATTAACCTATAAAGTAACTGGACAGACTGTCTTGTCCGCTAGAAGGAGTGTGAAGATGATCGTAAGAGTTAAGTATGCTGAAGTTCGTTTGCAGAAATAGGAATTATTGAGCTATTTTGAGTTTTTCCAGGTGTAAAAGCGCTCTGCTCAGGAAAGTACAAAAGAAGTGGAAAGAAGGCAGGGCAGAGACGGTGAGAGAGACCCAGCCCGCCTCTTTCACCTGACGACAACCACCAGTAGAATTTTGGTGTATTTTGTATTCCTCAAGTCTCTCCTTTCCATTTAAAACATAAAGATTTTGAACATAATGCATGCTAAATTTTGTATCCTGCTTATTTTTATCAGATTCTTTTATAGGACCATGTCGAGGGGTTTATAAATGAGCTTTTGTCATAAACCATCTTTAAAAGGGTACTTAGGTCTACTTCAGAGTCCAGGTGTTCCTTTGGTTAATAAAAGGAAATCCAACCAGTCTATGTGATACAAGCTTTTTATTTCTGATGTTAAGATGTGGCCAAAGGCAAAGGGGACCCCTGCAAGGCTGACACCAGGGTTTCTCTTTGGGAAATGAGGGAGCAATTAGCATTAGCTCACGCATGAGTTGTGGGACACCAAACATCATGACATTAAAACACAGCACAGTGGCTGTGTCATTGTCCTAACCCTTGAAGAGAAAGGTCTTTAGGGGGTTTTCCTCTTTTTATTTAAACAAATCTTCTGATTAAGAGTGCATATGGGTAATTCTAGAAGATTCCCATTGATGATAGGAAATACGAGACATCTGAGATTTCCAAGTGACGAGATACCAGGGATATCTCCATTTGCACCAAAGCATTGCTCACGAGAGGAGAGGGTCTACTCAAAAACCAACAGTCGCCAGAGTTTCAAAGCTATGCTCTTTCCAGAAGTTAGACTGAGACCAATCCTCTGAGATAGGACGATGACCAGTAGGTCAGGTGGAAGGTTGCTGGGGCGATACGCTGGCAAAAGTAACAAATGATATAATCAGTACAAGTGTTTTCCTGGTGCCAAGGATGGGAGCAGGTACAGGGGCAGGAGAGACCTTTGGGGGGTCATGGGGTCATGCCAAAACTGTACTCTGGCTGTGGTCAGACAACAGCACACATTTCCTAAGACCCAAACTGTACACTCAGGATGAATGAATTTTATGGTATGCGAATTCTGCACCAATAAAGCTATTAAAAAATCATGGTCAATTTTTAGAAAAAGTCATCATTCCTCCTGCAAGAGGAAGTGCCAAGAAATCAAGACGAAAGGAAAATGCTGACTCAATGATCAACCACCTGAGAGTTGATGGTTTCGTGATTTGATCCCGAGGCCATGTAGGGTGCTGCACGCTGCCCCCCACCCCTGCACCTTCTGAGTCATTTCTGTATGCCCGATTTGTGTTCCTCTGCTCTGCTTCTTAACAATGCCATCCTGTTTATGTTCCCCCACATCTTGGTCAAGAGCAGAAGTATAATTCAGTTGTCTGAAAGAGGCATGTGGGCCAGATGTAAATAGCCTGCTATGCTAAATGATTATTTAAGATGAATCCTAAAAATAGGTCTCTGCTTATTATATGGTTGCAAGATACCCATTACAGAAGTTGACTAATCTTTAAAAAAAAAAAGTAGATATATTTAAGTCATTGGTTATTTTTTGTAACGTACTGCTTTAAAATAAATTTAGTCAATGCTAATATTTGCTTTTCGGTTGCCAACATTGTTAACCAAATATTAAATGCATGCATGACACATGACACTGACTAAGACAAGTGACCTGGATGGATACAAAAATCTATAGAACAACCCAGCATAGCCTCACTCCTCAGCAAGAGATGGAAGAACCAACATGGCCCCTTGGGCGAGTCCCAAACTTGCTGGATCTCCAATTTGATGTCCATAGAACGAGAGTTGTATTTCCTCCCCATTTTAACAGACAAGCCTTTTAAGGTTCAACTGAGATCAAAGTATCATTCAGTCTTACAATTACAAGGATACTTGGACATCTCCTAAACCCCACCTCTCATCATCCCTGCAGATGGTAGGACATCTGCCTGAAAACATACCTAAAATCAAGGAGTGCTTTCTAAAAGGTAAAGTGCTTGAGAAACACAGAGACTATGATAATAAAGACTTAGGTTCAATTAACTTGGGAGAAACAGAAAGATATCATCTTTAGAATCGCTGGAAACTGATAGTGATGGTTTTCTTTCCTTGTTTCTCAGACTCCACCAATTGAGATATAATTAAGTATATGGGGGTATGCTCAACACTGGCAGGCTGCAATTTGTTGTCCAAGATCCAAAGACAACCCAAAATGATCTCTACTTTAATCAGTCTTAATAATGTAATTGGAGAAGAAGATATGGCTGTATATAAGCAGATGGGAGACAACTCCCGCTCCTTGTTAATTCCCCAGTTTCATAAAGAAGACAAAACCGGCTTCCTCCAGAACGGGAATGATCTGGAAAGGCAAAAGCTAGCGAAGCTGGAAACTAGCATCTTTTCGAAGACAACAATTTTTAGATAATTAAAAAACCACACTACTTTAAATACTGATAAGGACTAAACACATGAGTGTTTGGGAAGTCTAGTTCAAAAGCCAATTAAAAAAATGTGATTTTGAAATAATTTAAAACTTACACAAAAGTTGTAAAAAAAAAAAAAGTACAAAAAGCTCTCCTATAACCTTCGTCCAGATCATTATCTGTTGACGTCTGCCACATTTTACTTTGTCATCCTCCCCATGTACACACACACACACACACACACACACACACACAGACACACACACACACAATTTTCTAAATCATTTGAGGGCAATTTGCATATACATATTTACATGTATATTTGCTCTTCCCCATTGAGCAATTTGCAAATAGAACGCAGATTTACTTTTAAATATGACCATGTGTATTTCCTAAGAACATAGACATTCACTTACATGGCCATAGTACGATTGTTAATGTCAGGAAATTAAACATGAACACAATACTGTCATCTAATGTACAGACCTTATGCAAATTTCACCAATTGTCCCCAGTAACATACAGCACATCATTCCCCCCCCACCCTCATGACAGGAGCCAATCCAGGATTGTGCACTGTCTCTCTTGTCATGTGTCTTTAGTCTCTCTAATCTGGAATGGTTCCTTGGCCTTTCTTTGTCTTTCATGACATTGACAGTTTCATAGGGCACAGCTGTGTTCTAGAATGTTCCTTAGTTTGGGTTTGTCTGACATTTTCTCATAATTAGATTCAGGCTCTGCATTTTTGGCAGTGACATCACATAAGTGATATTGTTGTCCTTTTAGGGAATTGCATCAGAAGATACAAGGAGTCACGTGGTCCCATGATTGGTGGTGTTAATGTTGATGACTAGGTTGAGGTGTGTTTGGCCAGTTTCTCCCCTGGAAAGTTACTATTTTTGTCTCTGTAATTGAAGTGGTTGGTAAGGAGGTACTTTGAGGCTACACAAGTATCTTGTTACTCTGACTCAGGAGTTTTAGCCTCCATTGATGGTTCTTGCCCAAATCAGGTATTACTATGATAGTGGCAAAATGGTACTCTTTGAACTCAATAACATTTTTCTACTATGAGAAAGAGTTTTCCTTAAACTTTTTTATGTGTTTGTTTATTCCTTTATTGTCAGGATGGACTCGTGGATTCTTATTCAATGGGTTTAACCCATTACCTTCATTGACCCAAAAGCCAACTGTTCTTCATAGCATTTTCTGAGCAGTTTGGCTAGAGGGTCTTTCCTCATGAACAGCAAAACTCTGCATCACTGGCGGGAACTCACAGATTCAGGGACCCCCTTTATTATAACTATTTTCTTGAATATCTTATCTCTTCAACCAAGCTATAAACTTCTGAGGGTAGGCACCATCTATCCGCACCGACTTCTTTGATTCTTAGTACAAGGTAGGATAGAAAGACATTGGCTCTGGTGCCAGGCTGGTCCAGGTTTCACCCAAGTCTCCAGTCCCCACTATGCTCCAACTTTTCTCAACAAAATGATGACAGTAATATCTAAGTCACCTCAGTTGTTGCAAGGAGAAAATGAGATAATGTATGTAAAAGGCTTGGTGTGAACTAATGGTGTTTCCTGTTAACTAGAACTTGTCCTTTGAAGATGCGTGTGACTTTTCTCAATTAAGTGGAATGGATTAATTATAAAACCATATATATTTTACAAGCGAAGAGACTTAGAGAAATAAAGTAATTTGACATGACTACTTCCTTCTTTCTCTCTGTCTTATCACCACTCAAAGCAATGACAGCAGAGCATGGTAAAGCTATTTTAAGGGTCTCGCTGACTCATTTGAAGAGTAAAGAAGAAATGTTAATAGCACGTCTATTCTCTGGGACAGTCAGTTGCAAGAGCCTGTAGGTAATTGATACCGTTACAACCAACCTCTGGGGAAAATGAAAACTCTGTTTCTTCTTCTATTCTGGTGGATCGAATAAATGCAGGGAGCAGAGGCTGGCCTCATGACAATTAGAAGAGAAATGATTTAGGACACAAAACTAGCTTCAATCTCAAGAGAGGCTGAGTGGATTTTGACTAATGTTGTCATAACTCATCTTGCAATGTAAAGTCTAGAACACTCATAGACCTTCATTTGGTGCACGCTACATAGCAAAACAAGACCACCTGTTTCCTGGTCCGAAGGAAAGAGCATTTTGCACTTCAATGGAGGCTAAAGCTATTAGCAATAGTAAGTGCATTTACATATATCTCTATTTAAAACCCACGTATATCAAAAGGAAAAAATCTCTTGGGAACACTGTCCCCAAAGACAGCTTGGCTGATCCTGCTGAGAGAAACATACACCCACCACAAAGCCTCACTTTCTGATCACCAGATTCAAAAACAACGCTCTGATAGAGAAGAAAATGGCCCTGTGCCTGGCACCATCAACTCCTTCAGGCTTTCCTGCAGGCAGCCTGTTTATCCCTAGAGCTTGGCAACTCATTTCTAGCTAATGGTGAGTGTTGCTTCTTTACTTCAAAAAAGCATCAAAATGATACTGACATCTCCTATGGTTGTTTACCTCTACAAAAATTACCATTTTTGTAAGCTCTTATTTTATTTATTGTTTTGCTAGAACCGAGCTACATCTTTGGAAAGCCTAAACAGAAAAAAACCCATGAAGTTCTAGGAGAAGTTACCCAGTACTGTGCTGGGAAGCATAACTATGCAAAACGTGCTTTTTCCCTTGCCCAACACGTGTGATGAACACTGATATTCATTAATGAGCCTGAGATGTAGAAAAAGGATTAGTGCCTTGTAATCAAGCTACGTGGTTATGTTTCATCCTAGAGAAAGGATAAATTACCTTTTCTTTTTCTAAGATTTTTTTAAGTAATCTCAGCACTGAATGTGGGGCTCGAACTCACAACCCCAAGATCAAGAATCACATGCTCCACTGATTGAGCCAGCCGGGCGCCCCAAAAGGATAAATTATCTTAAAGCTTTTCAGATATGGCTTACATAATCAAACTAAGACATATTCTTACATATGGTCCATTCTTTTTTTTTTTTTTTTTGCCATCTGAACAAGTAAATCAAATTGATTGACAGTTATGTGATGGCAAATACAGCTAAAACCACGGACTCGATCGTGGTGTCGTGAAATGATCACGGCCTTCATCTGAGCTAGGTAGGAGGTTACAGCTAAGCTCTTGCAACATGAAGGTAACACAATGGACTTAAAACTAAGGCAGTTCCTTAAAACTCAAGTTACATTCGTCATTTTATTCCTGTTGTTATGACAACACTTTTAAAAGCAGCACTTCGAACGCTTAGCGTTCAGGCATCTTATTATAGACTTGAAAATGACACCTAAGGGTATGCAGGGCTGCTTCTGGGGGCTTTAGGGGGTCTGGTAATCATGAAGAAACCCAGTTAGCACACCTGGACTCCTTCTGGGCTTTGACCCCCAGAGTCCCTAACTTGGCTTTTTTTCTACCAAAAAAAAAAAAAAAAAAACTAGTGAGGGCTCATCCAGAGGAGGGAAGCGTACAGAATTTATGTGGGAAGATATGCATTATTATTCACAGTCTCTGTTCCTAGTTGCATATGCGAACGAGACACTCTTTCATGACCTTACCTATATCATTCTCTTGGTTATAGCCTGTGTCATGGAGCTTTTTACAAGTCTGGTAAAGATAGTGTGTTTTGTTGTTGTTAGCATTGCTGTTTTTAAGTAGGCTCCATGCTGGGCTTGAACTCGGGACCCTGAGATCAAGACCTGGGCTGAGATCAGGAGTCAGACACTTAACCAACAAAGCCACCCAGGCGCCCCAGTGAAAACGTGTTCTGATGGCCCTAAATAGTTGCTAACTGTTAGCTATTGAAGTGGTTCACTTATAGAACTATACGTTTATAGAAAGACTTCTCATAGCACAGATTTATTATGAAAATTAATAATTGATAAAGGGATATTGGTGTTGGAGTGAACCTGTTCCATGAGTCAATTGCCCAATGATCAATCACACTACAGTCCGATGAAAGTGTAGATATGTTCATTAGACTTCATAATTTTTTTTAAGCAGCCTACAAACAGAAAAAGGTTTTGGCTGAGGACACGAGCTAGCTGGATGTTGGCATTTTCTGGTCATTATGTATTAATAGGGAGACTTTGATCTGTCATGTTGAATTCTCCCTGCCCTGAAGTACATTTCTCTGATAATTTTAAACTGGGTCTCCCTACATCTGTGGTGTTTTGTATGACGGTGTGTGGATTATTATTAAACAAAGTACAGCTGAAGTAAAGTGTACCGATGGATTCCTTCTGGAAGAACTTGGTGTTGGAAAGTTATTCCGGGATTCTAGTGGAGTTAGGCTGGGCATGAGCGCGTCATCATCTGCCAGCATCTTCAAAATTGAGTGGCTTTTCAGATTTGTTCTCTGGACACATGTTCCCTGCATGGTAATTTTGGCAAATTAAGCAGCTATAATAAGGATCATGGTTTCATTACTGGTCCTTGCTGCTGCATACCAAGAAGGTGGCCATGTGAATAACATCTGCTGAGTTATTTTGGGTTGCCAAAAACAAATAATTTATCATTAGAATGCAAAGCAGTTAGGTATAGCTAGATTCTCAACAAAGCAGAATTATGTTCCTGTTTATGATACCAAGACTGGTTAGTAATTTCTTACTATCCTTTGCTTTGTCCAAAGGATTCAAAGCTGTAAAAACAGCAAGGAAGCAAAAGCCCATCTAATCCTTAGCTTAAAGTACACTTTAGTGCAAAGAAAGAACAAATGTGTATGGCTTCTTCCTACCAAAGAAAGACCCACACCAAAGAACTGGATCCTTCCACATATGGTAAATTTCTAACACCCAGGACAAAAGAATACGTGACAGGCTATTTGTGCACATGTGAAATGTCGTATTACTTGGATTCTGAGCCCAAAAGGCACGGTCAGGATGCTTTCCGCTCTCACTGTCCTGAGTCAATTTACCTAGAGAGGGTCAGATCCATTTTTTAAAAAAAGATTATTTATTTATTTATTTGAGAGAGAGAGTGCCAGGAGGAGCAGAGGGGAGGGAGTGGGACAAGCGGATTCCCCACTGAGCTCAGAGCCCAATGCAGGGCTCGATCCCAGGATTCCCAGATCATGATCTGAGCCAAAACCAAGAGTCAGATACTTAACCAATGGAGCCACCCAGGGGCCCCAGGCCCATTTTTATAGAGCAAGAAAATGAGGGGTTGGAAGACTTTTCCCCAGACCCCCTGTCTCCTCTAATGCACCTCTCAACCACCCCCTCTCCCCAGCTTGAAACCCTGCTCTCTGCTAGACCTTCCCTATGGTCACTCACGGAATTCACTCCATTTGCTGGGTCACACCAGACCTGTGTGAAGAACTACTTTTAGTCTTCTGGGACTGAGATCTCACTCTGCAATGGTTGGTCTTCCTTTGGCCCTGTGTCTTTTAAAGTGTTTCCTTGGTTCACTGGTGAGAAAGTGGTTGTCACTCATTTTCATGGGTCCTTACCGACTGTCGTCATCCTCCCCCTCCCATCAGCCCGGGCGACGTTCTAAACGGAGTGAGACCCGATGATTCTTTGGACAGCCTGGGAGAAATAAAACAGGGAACAGACCTCCCTGGGACCACTTCGCAGGACCTCAGACTCCTTACCAATCAAATAATTTCTTCAAGAAAAAAGAGAAGGGGTGGGGCAACAAGAGACTCAACAGACATACCAACCAGATGCAAGGTGTGGATCCTATTTTGATCATGATGACAAACCAACAGAACAAAGGTCATATTTGGGACACTTGGGACATTTTAATATGAAGTAGATATTAATAAGAGCTATTGCTAATTGTTTAGGCACAGAATGGAATAAGGATCATGTGAGAAAACGTCCATACTTTTGAGACACACACGAAAGGGTACAGGAGTGAAATGACCTAAGCTCTAGATTTGCTTTAAAATTCTTCAACCACAATAACAAAAGGGATACATGAAGCAGGTGTGGCAAATTCTTGACAACTGTTGCAACGGGGTGATGGGTAGGCAGGAATTTGTTATTCCATTTGCTCTGTTAAGTCTGTTTATTGAATATTTTAATAATTTATTGGGTGTCTACTAGCCCAGTGCTAGAAAAATAAGACAATCTCAAGTGGCATACGGGTATCAGGACACTCATCCAGCATAAGGCAGGAAAGAATGACTTTAGAGACAGTAATTCTTTTTTTTTTTTTTTAAAGATTTTACTTATATTTTGAGAGGGAGAGAGAGAGCAAGAGAGAGCACAAGAGCAGGGGGAGGGAGAAGCAGACTCCCCTGCTGAGCAGGGAGCCCGACGCAGGGCTCAATCCCAGGACCCTGGGATCATGACCTGAGCTGAAAGCAGACACTTAATCAACTGAGCCACCCAGGTGCCCCAGGAGACAGTAATTCTTAACCTTTGTCCTCTTTATGGAGCACTTCAGGACACAGTAAACGGAAAAATGGTGAAGGCAAGATGGATGCGATGCAGGATAATCCTTGAGTTGCTCAGATCCTGGTGTAGATAAAGACGAGGTCATCAAGAAGGGAAATTTGTCTATTTTCTCTAAGAAGAGAAGGAGATTTTGTTTGGCCTTTTAGCTTGGTGGGTCTACTCTATCCCACTTCAAAGCAAACAAGAAGTCTATAATTTGACCACACTGATGGTCAAATCAACTGGCTTTACGTTCCAAATCCACGTAATTTTCCACTGCACTCAGGCCAACATCTGTGTAAACACAGGCACTCCAAACTGGAACCATGTCTCTTGGGCCAATGGAGAGGGAGCTGTGTGGTCAGGGAGCATCAAGTTTGCCTCTGTCCTCTGGCTAGCAGGGAGCAGCCCGTGGGAGTACCCTGAGACTCTCACCACTGACAAGGGGACAGGGAGGTCGAAGGCTGTCAGGACTTGCAGAAACAAATGCATACTTCAAGCAAACTGGGACTGGGCGTGGGACTGCGTAATAAGAGCCATGCAAAAACAAAAAAATGAAATAATCTCCGTGTAGGGAAGGTAGGCGTTCAAGCCAATGGACAAAGACCTCTCCAGCGTATGGAGCTTCTTTCCAAAGAATGTAGTAGCAGGTGCTAAATTAAGAAGACTTCAGAATAGGTGACCCTTTGGAAAGAAAAATAGAATGGTTCCTCTTCTGGTGGCTAAGCAGCTCTGTGTGTCTCCAGTATCGCCTCAGGGCCTCAAAGAGGAGATTGGAAATAACATTTTAGGTTTGCAGATTCCTCTTTTCCAAAGGCTTTGACAGCTACCCTATATCCTGTTAGCAACCCTGTCGGGTATGATAGTTATCACGATTCCTGTTGTTTAGGTAAGAAAACTGACCTGTAGGCCACCAGCCACAAGACTGTTGGAAGAGTCGAGCATCTACCGCCCAGATGTGCTCTTGTGTCTACCCAACTCCATTTTCCTTCAGCTGAGAAGGCAGAATTCCTCGCCTAGTTTTCTTTGCCTGCTTCTTAACGTGACTTCCCATCAACCTGGAGCGGAGGGTCATCAGTGTTCAGAATGCCCCACCAACATCGTCCATCGGTAGTAACTGGGTGCTCAGATGGCTCAGGATGATACTTTTCTATTATGCCCCTTACGTTGTATTTTCTTATTTTATAACCATTCCCACAATGAGGTGCTCATTATGGGTTAACAACACAGTATAACGATAATGACAGCAATTTTTTTCCCCTAAGATATTATTTGGATATTTGAGAGAGCAAGAGAGAGAGAGCATGAGCTGGGGGTTGCAGAGGGAGAAGGAGAGGGAGAAGCAGACTCCCCACTGAACAGGGAGCCCAATATGGGGCTTGATCCTAGGACGCTGGGATCATGACCTGAGCTGAAGGCAAACACTTAACTGACTGAGCCACCTGGGCATCCCATGACAGCATTTTAGATTCAACAAAAATAAATGGGCAATCTTTGCCATTCAGGGGTAATGCCCTCCCTGTACCTTATACTCTGGTTAAATCCAGAAAATCATGGTCACTGTTAGCAGCTCAGTCATTGGTTTATTTGAAAACATTTGCTACACTGAAATAAATATTTAACCTACATCCCAGCCTCTGTAACTTCCTATTGATTTAACTATCAATAACTAGAAAAAACCTAACATACTGCAACATCTAATTTAGACGTTCCCAAACCTGGCTGCATATTAGAGTCCCCTGGAAGGTTTTATTTCATTGATGATGATGATGATGATGATGATGATGATGATTTACCTGGAGAGCTTCTAAAAACGTCACTATCTGAGATTTCAATTTAGCTGATCTGGGGTGGGGCTTGGGGATAGGTATTTTTTAAAAAAATCTTCCCAGGGTTTACATTTTCTCGGTGCACATGGTATGCAGCAATCACTGATCATATCTCCCTTCCATTCTTTTAATATGTAAACAATTAAGTCATTAATGGGTCTCTGGTCACCTGATTCCAATTCCACTACAAAAAATATTTGAAAAAGACATTGCAAGTCTTCGTCAGAAAAGCAGGATATAATTGTATCTTTATTGAATGACAGAAAAAGGGAATGGTTCTGGGAATCTTAGGATTTAAAAGAAAAACTTTTCCATTCTTGCGAAGACTTAAAAGTAATGCTTTCTAGGGGGCATTTGGGTGACTTGGTCAGTTGGGTGCCTGACTCTTGATTTTGGCTCAGGTCATGATCCCAGAGTCATGAGACCCCCACACACACACCCCCCGCACACTCCAGTCAGGCTCTACGCTCAGTGCGGAGTCTGCTTGAGGATTTTTCCCTCTCCTCTCCCTCTGGCCCTTCCCCCACCCCACCTGCTCCCTCCCTCTCTCTAAAAGAAATGTAATGCCTTCTATCCCAAGGCTGTTGGGACGAAAGAACTCAGCCTGCCTGGGTTTGTGGCCAGCAAGACCACTTTATATGTGCAGTTTTGACAGGTGGCTTAGCCTCTCCAGGCCTCAGTTGACCTCACCTGTAAAATGGGGATGACAAAAAGGCCAAGCTCACAGGTTGCTGTGAAGAGTCAATAGGTCAGTGAATGTCAAATGCTTAGAAGAGTGAATATGCATTTGCTATTTGTATTGTAACGGTGATGAGAATGTATTATCAAGTCAGTTTTAGTCGAATAAGGTCTAGGTTGAGCCTCCCTGTGCATCTCCCAGAGGAGAAAAGCTTCATAGGAGTTGATTGCATGAGTTTTATAATTTACCCAGGTACTGTGCGTTCTCTAGTCTCTTGCAAATTGAATTAGTAAACTGAGCTAGTCTTCAATGATAGAGACTACATGATATATGCAGAGGGAGTCGAAAACAGTTGATTTTCCTATTTAAAAAATGCAGTTGGGGGGCGCCTGGCTGGCTCAGTCAGTGGAGCACGCAACTCTTGATCTCGGGGTCATGAGTTCGGGGCCCCACATTGGGTGTTGAAATTACTTAACAATAAAATCTTTAAAAAAAATGAGGTTGGTATTAAATATGGTGCAGGATCCTAGGATATTTTACCCCATAAGCAGGCATTTTTTAAGAGGTGATTTTCTATGGCATGATTTGCTGGTTTTTCAGCGAACACCCTCCAGACAATCAGCAGCTCTGAACATTTTCTTTTTTGAAGGATGTCATCCACACTGTATGTTTCTCAAACCTCTGCTCAGACTTTGGAATTGAAAGTACAGAGAACATTGAATGTGGGTGTTGAGTACAATCAAATGGGATGAGCACAATTCCGAATGTGAACTAAGTAATGTCTTTCAAAAATGACATGAATTCACATAGGAATGTATTTTGATCCCGTGGAGGGATAGAATTTTTCTGTGCACCAAAAATATATCATTTGGCAGAATGGCTCTATTGTTTCTGAGTTAGCAGTGCGGGGGTTACAGCCCCAAGAGCAAATGCCCTCCAACTGTTCAGCCTGGGGTACTCAGGGTGAAGAGGAAAGGGGGCAACAGGGTGGACAGGTGGCTAGACACAACCAGTCACCATACCCCACCTTCTGCCACCCTCCAGAGCTGGATTCCAGATTACACTGCGTGCCACAATTAATATTCGCAGCAAGAAAGGGCAGTATTAAATTTACAGTTATGTTTCTGTTAGTACTTCTGGAGTTAAGGAAAATGGTTTACGTGAGAACATTTGACCTAGCAAATGAAGAGCACACGTAAACATCGTGCATACAAGTATCACGTATTTCCTGAGAGTGGACTCAGCAATTTCATGCCATCGAAGCTCTAGTTGATTGATAGAGGGTCTCAAGTTATACAGAATCTTAGAGAATCCCACAGCCAGTGTCTTCGGTAAGGGGTAGAGAGAAGGAACAAGTGAGAATAAAGAAGCAGCAGGATCCAGAAGTTCAAACACATATGTGGCACACAAAGACACATCAAGTTGTATGGCAGGCATGTGGTTACGGAATCAGTCGGCAGTCACGCAACTGGTATGCATCTCCCTCTTGGGACATTGACCTTGGCACAATGGTTTCTTCTTCTGTAAAATAGGGACCATAATATCTATGTCTGAAAGTCCTTATGAGGATTGAGGGACATCAGGCTTATAAAGCAAAATGCCAGGCCCAAAGTATGTACTCAGTGAAACTGATGCCTTACCCCATCATCACCATTATCTCCATCATCACCATCATCATCACCATCTTTGTCACCATCGTCATCCTCATCAAGGTCAAGAATAAAAACACCAATAGCCTTACCTAAACAATGCAAGTTTTATGTTTTTATGCTCTGATTTATTTTGCTAATTGAGCTGGTCTTGCTAGAACCTAAAATCTCAAGTGAGAAATTCTGGCACATAAACCAGATTATGGAGTTGCAACTCAATTATCTGAGCTGGGCTCCCCTGGGAGGGGTGTGCGGGGAGGGTGGGCAAGGGGTGAGTCATGCTCAACTGCCCCTGAAGACAGAATCTGATTAGGGCATGTAACTTTGCCTTAGAAAAGTGGGGTCATTGTTTTCCAAACAATAGCAACTGAGGGCCAAATATACCTGTTCTTTTTTTCTTCATGAACTGTCCTCTAATTGCTCCTTTTAGATTTTTAGGGGAATCCAGTGGAGGGATAAGAAAATCGGAGTGGAGTTCAAAACACAAGGTGCTGCCTTTTGAACTTGACTGCAAGGCGTTGGTTTAACTAGCTCAGTTTAACCTCTTCTACATATAAGTTCCCACAAGACATTTTTTTCTTTTTTTTAATTAATTAATTTTTTTAAAAGATTTTATTTATTTATATGAGAGAGAGAGAGCATGAGCAGGGGGAGGAACAGAGGCAGAGGGAGAAGCAGACTCGCCACTGAGCAGGGAGCCTGATGTGGGGCTCGATCCCAGGATCCCGGGATCATGACCTGAGCCCAAGGCAGACGCTTAACCAGACTGAGCCGCCCAGGCGCCCCGAGACATTTTTTCTTTTATAATTCGTTGCCAGGGGAATCCGCCCTCTGAGGAACTACTGCCTTTTGTATGTCCATCTTTCTGAAAGCAAAAACTTAAGTGATAATCTACCATGGACTCCCTTTTGCCTGGCGTCAAGGAAGTTCAGAGCAAAACTCATAGCTCAATTGTAGCGTGAACGTTAATTCCTTTTTATAAACTGTACATTACTGTAGCCTGTCTCAAATGTTTGAAAAGTCACACAGTATAAGTTTTTAAGCACACTTTTACCAAGTCTTATTCTTCTCTGAACTATTTTATATGAGTTCAAACCATCCATTGCTTGACAAAAGTCACAAGGATATTTCCATCCAGGTCCACTCAATGCCCCATAATTAGTTCCAGCTGCTTGTTTTAGGTTTAGCTTTTGGAGGCGACTGGATCACAGAGGTCCAGAGACCGTGTGGAAGCTAGTAATCATGACTATAAATCCCCCATCAGTGTCAACAAAGGAAATCATCATCATTCCCACTGAATTATTCCCACAAAAGAAATTAGACTCAGGCTAACATGGGGCCCAGGAAGATAACTTATCTCACATGGATTTGAAAAATGGGCACTTCTGGAAAAGATGAACCCAGAGTTAAGTCAGTAAATTAAAGCTATTGTTCTGGGAATCCTATTCAAATCTAGTCAGTCCAGACCTGAGGACTCTATTTGTGATGCACATCAAAGGGAAAAGAATACTCCATTTAACAAACCCATGCGAGTTTACATCTCACACACACTGGTTACTGCTTCGAATCTTTTCTAATAGAGAGATGGAGTAGCAAACTGTACAACGATTAAGCCGAGCTGACATGATTCATTTTTCTTCAGTTGCAGGTCATTACCCTATATAATTCTCCCATGCATAAATTAGAGCGCTGCATGGATTAACAATGATCTTGTTTTCCTACATCCAGTAACTAAGACAAAACGGATCGGGGGATACTTTACATGTGGGTATGGATCAGACAATGGTCTTTATGAAAAGGAATGCATGATTCCTTTTTCCTCTGCTTTTTCACTATTTCCCTCCCCCTTTTCAGAGCGGCCCAGATCTCTGAGGCATCGTGAGGGTTGGTCGTGTGCAACGAGGAAGGAGCCTGGCCACTGACAGGGTGTGATTTATCAGGGTGCACAGCCTACTCTGAGGAGTAGCGCCTGGTTCATGTCTCCGTTAGGGCACCTATGCAGACACACTGCTTACCTAGCCGGAATCCGGAACCTTGTGGCTGGGCAATGTCCAAAATCTTCTCAATGATTACAGGAAAATATCAAGGAGCCTTGATATCAACTGAGAACCCCAGCCTGAGAACCACATGGACAGTCTTTGAGGACTGAGTTGCTACACCAAGTGATCCAGCAACCACAACCCAGCTCAGTCATGTTGGGGGACTCCAGCTTCCTGAGCATGCTACTCAGTGGCAGTTCCCGTGGGAACTCTGAATAGGGGGTCTTTGTGTATTTATGCCCACAGCCACAGTCCAGATGACCCAGGTTTAAAAGTGGGCTCTGCTCATATGACTCTTGCTGGGCCTCATGTCTCTCATCTATAAACTGGTGATGATAATAGGAATTATCATTCCATAATAGGAATGACCTCAGGGCCCCGTGAGGACTCAGGGAATTAACACAGGTGCCTGGAACACTGGAAATGCTACTAAATGGTCTCTGTTATTTTCAGATTACTATTGTAGAAAACATTTTTATTTAGATTGGGTATTTCACAATAGAAGGGGGGCTTTATGTCAACATGCAATATGACACACATATACCCTCATCTATAATTCAGGATTTGCATTTATTTTTAAAAAACTGCAATGACTTGGGGCATCTGGGTGCCTCAGTCAGTGAAGCGTCTGCCTTGGGGTCAGGTCATGATCTCAGGGTCCCGGGATCGAGTCCCGCATCGGGCTCCCTGCTCGGCGGGGAGTCTGCTTCTCCCTCTGACCCTCCCCCCACTCATGCTCTCTCTTTCAAATAAGTAAATAAAATCTTCTAAAAAAATTGCAGCAACTTCAGATACCCCTGTGCGCAGGAAGGCCTGGTGTCTGTGCTACATTCAGGATCATGATTTACCTACTGGAAGGTGATGGAGGAAGGTCCTTTTTGGCAGATGTAGTACACGTGCAAGGTCACCTGGGTCTATTCTGCCCCTGTCAGACTGTAAAGGATGAGACTAGTTCTTTAAGGGAAAAACTACACATTTCCTCAATCTGGTTTTCTCAGTACCTCTAGCTCGATAGCTACACATCCACATACGTGGAAGCATCTTGAGTTAATGCAGCCCCTCAGCCTCTTTCTGCTTTGGCTGCTCTCTTCCTTCACTGGGGAAAGAGTCACTTTGTGACAATGGGAGCCAAAAAAAAAAAAATTACATCTGGAAAATATCTTAATGTGAAGAAACACAGTGGATCTTCAACACAAAACACAACAACAACAACAAAAAACCCTTGAAAAAGAAACAGCACATGTCATTTCGATCCTATTTTAGGCCAAAGACCATTATGACAAAACTCAAAGGTCAAACTTTTCTGGAAATGTCATGGGAGCCTGAAACGGGAGCAGTTCCTGACCCTTGTTCTGTCATTATAGGGGTAAGTTGCCACATGCAAAATACATATCAGACTGAGAGCATTAGTCAGGTAATGAGAGAAAAGAATCAGACTTCGGGCTCCCGGTGAATTTGGGCTCAAATAGGCCACATTATGGTGATTGCATGTGGCAGGCAGAACCAATCACCTCTCCCTCTCTCCAGCCTCATGCCGTTTTTGCCACAAAGGCTGGTTGAGTGGATCTTCTGGGGCCGACAGACCCCAAACAAGGAGTGGGGACACTCAGTGCTGACCCAGCCCCTTCAGCACCGTGATCTTGGACAAGCCACTTCATCTGTACATTGTGCTTCCTGATTGGGGAGCCAGGGGCATTAATGTGAGTCCCGCTACCTCACAGGGCTCTGTGGCTTCAGTGGGACACGATGTGCAATCTGCAAACGTCCACAGAACATAGGGCAGTATCACGGGGGTCTTGAACTTGGACTTCAGGAACAGTAAACTTGAGGAACAGGGAAGGAGGCATGTGCAGAAAAGAGGTGGTAGAAAGAGAAACAGGGCAGTCAGCCTGCAGGGAGAAGGGGCTCCAGTGTAGCTGACCGCTCCTCGGGGGCCAGGTCCCTGTGGGCCAGCCGGCTACTCTTTCATCTCTGGTTGTGCCCTCAGTGGGTCCCCACGGTGAGGACACCCCCCACCCCCAACTCAAGGCTTGCAGCACCTCTACTGACCACACTGAAGCAGTTCTACTCTAAAAAGAAGTTCTTTGGCGGGGGGGGGGGGGGTACCTGGCTGGCTCCATCAGAGGAGCATACAGCTCTTGATCTCAGGGTCATGGGTTCAAGCCCCATGCTGGGCATAGAGATTACTGCAATAAACAAACAAGCAAGCAAAGTTTAAAAAAAATAAAGAAAAAGAAGTTATTTGGATTCTTGCTTTTTCACATGTTGAATTAGGCAGTTTGAAACCCCTCAATGCTACCAGTTCCATGCAAACAAACCAAACTGGTGACAGTTTGCTTCAGATATACATATTTTTAAAGAACTGTTACTTATTCATTTGAGAGAGAGAGAGAGAGTGAGAGAGCGTGAGCCAGGGGGAGAGGCAGAGGGAGAGGAAGAAGTCGACTCCCTGCTGAGTGGGGAGCCCGATGCGGAGCTCGATCCCAGGACCCCAGGATCATGAGCTGAGCCAAAGGCAGATGGTCAACTGACTGAGCCACCCAGGTGCCCCCTTCAGATACACATTTTAGGAATGAGTTTCTTTAGGAATAGTTTCTTAGGCCGATATTCTACAGGAGGGGAAGGTGGGCTTTAGATTTGGTTTTTCTACTGCTGACAACTGTCATGTTATTTTCTCAGAGTGAAGAAATGTAACGGGAATAACACAAGATGGTTTGAATTGATCTTTGTTCTGCATCTGACTGTATGGACCAATCCAGTTATTTATTGCGGGGTGAAAAATCAACCCAAAATGTAGCGGCCTAAAACAACAACAGTGAGTCAGGAACTAGGAGAGGCTCTCTGCTGGACCTGGGTTCTGGCTCAGGGTCTGGTCTGCAGTCCAATGGCGGCTAGATGGGAAGCAGAGTGGGCAGAGGATCCAGGAGCTGGGCCAGGCATCTTTCTCTCTCCTTGTGGTCTCCAGCCTGTCCATGTGCTCGGGTAGTTTGGGCTTCCTCGTGGTGTGATAGCTTTGGGAAAGTCAGACAGCTTACAAGGCAGCTAATGGCTTCAGGAACTAGAATTCCAGCCAAGAAGGTAGAAGCTGATTTGTCTTTTAGGACCTATCTAGCCTTGGAGGTCACATTTTCTATTAGTGGAAAAAGTCACAATTTGAGGGAGGGGAACCTACCCCTCATTTCTCCTTGGAAAGAGTCTCCAAGTCGCTTTGTAGGGAGGGCATGTTGGGTGGATATACTGTTGAAGACATCTTTGGAAAATATAATCTGCCCTATAGACTGCCTGCATGGAGTTAAGCTATAGACAACCAATGTTTATCCCTGACACGGATCCTTACGTACAATCTCTCCTTCATACCACCCGGCCAAAGAGCTCTAACAAATCAGACAGGAACGTCTAGTATGCCTTCTGATGCCTTCTCAACTCCTCTTGGGCTTTGATGACTTACTAACACATGTGAAATTTCCTAAGAATTTCAGGCATCCACTTCTGTTGCGCCTCATGCTGCGGCCCCTGGGAGCAGGATGTTAAGAGTGCCATGCACACACTTGTGGCCCCCCAGGCCCCCCGTGACTTCCCACGGCAGATGCACTCAACGTGGCTCCAGCCCCCGTGCAGGATGCCTTCCAGCTGAAGCTGGGAAGCACGCAGCGACATTTCCTAGAACCCCCTGCAGCTAGGATCCCACATGTGCCGCCCACCAGGAGCACGTGCATGAGATTTGCAGGCAGGAGGGACGGGGAGGCTGCATGTATCAGTTTCCTATGGCTGTTGTAACAAATTCCTACAAATTTAGTGGCTTCAGATGACACATTTATTATCTTACAGTTCCGGAGGTCAGGAGTCTGACATGGGTCCTACTGGCTAAACTCAAGGTTTCAGCACACTGTGTTCCTTTCCAGAGGCTGCAGGGGAGAATCCATTTCCTTGCTTTTTCTGGCTTCTAGAGGCCACCCACGTTCCTCCTCTGTGGCCCCTGGCTTCATCTCCAAAGCGGCCCATGTTATGTCCCTCTTACCAGTTCCTCCACAGCCCTGTGACCACAGTTGGAGAAGCTTCTCCATCTTGAGGGACCCATGCAAGGAGACAAGGCCCACCTAGAGAATCCAGGATAATCTCAAGGTGCTGGATTTCATTACAGTTGGGAAGTTCCTTTTGCTACATGAAGTAACATATTCCCCAGTTCTGGGAATCAGGATGTGGCTATCTTTGAGGGGGGGTCTTCTCAAATCGGT
The DNA here is from genome assembly GCF_037043125.1 of Eumetopias jubatus. Taxonomy (NCBI): domain Eukaryota; kingdom Metazoa; phylum Chordata; class Mammalia; order Carnivora; family Otariidae; genus Eumetopias; species Eumetopias jubatus. The sequence continues at coordinate 144,783,191 of NW_028274812.1, forward strand.
AGGCAGCTTCTTGATGATTGCTCAGGCAGTGACTCCATTAGTGACCCAATGTGACTTTCAACATTGTTCTGGAAAGTTCGACCCAGAGTGTGACCCAACGATTCTGTGACCCATTTGATTGTACATCTTACAGCCGAACCCTGAGGCATCTTCTCAGCGCTAGACCCTTGCACCTGTCCCTTTCTCTCTTTACTAAGCTCCGCTTATTTCTGGGGATGAGGCATCACAACATTAGCTTCAAACTTGGGAAGACAGGAGTCATTCCAAAGTGGCTTAAAATGCTAACCTTATAAATGAAAAGCATGGCATTGCCACGGAAGGGTTACCAGCTGGTCATTGTCTTGGAGTCTTCACTTAGAGCCATTAACCTTGAACCTCTGCATACCAGCAGGGCACCTAGAGTGTGTCACCTTAATTAGAAGGTAGACCAGCACAGTTAAAGCCAAGGCCATGTCACCCCAGGCTTTCGTATATAGCACAAAGTGGGGAAATCAAATGCTATACTGGGAATAACCTCTTGGGAATTGCATCAGCTCCGGGAAACCGTCACTTTGAACTGATTCCTCCAGTTAGGAGAAGGAAAAAAAGCGTGTGCTCTTTGTGTTCACCTGCACTGCTTTTGCGTTTCTAAGGTACCCCCCGCCCCAACCCCGCCCCATGCTCCTGCCCTTTCCTCCCTTCCAAAAACCCTCCTACAGGACAAGGACAGAAGGAAACAAGCTTGAAGAGAATGGGGTCATTGTTCCTACAGTTCCTTCCTGGACAATTTGCTGGAGAAGGAAGAGATCACCTCCAGGCTAGAGGTGAAGGCCCATGGCACCAAACCCCAATGATAAATGGCACATACAAGATAGAGTTACACGACATTGTTTTTCTGCGCACAGGCTGGTTTTTGGAATGATCACTGGCAGCTTTGTTTTAGCATTCTCAGCATTATTAATAGCCTCCCGTTTCATACTTGTTCCCACCTGACCTTTGCCACGCAGGTCTCTTCACTGTCCTGAGCTTTCCTACCTTCAGCCTTGGTCTTAAGGCTAGGTCACAGGCAGTGAGTTTGTACTTGATACCTCCTGCTGAGCGCGCAGTGCCCAAGCCCTGAGGATACAGGAATAAGGGAAACGGAGCCTCTGTGTCCTCCGGGCGCTTAAGGTCTTCCTCCCTCCTGGCGAGTCTCCCCTTTTCCCTCCCATTCATCTGCATGCCCACAACAGGCTCAGCAACAAACTCTCTCCTTCACAGCCTTCTTCTCCTTCCTCTGACCTCATAGTCCTCATTTCTAGGGTGACCGGGGGACTTACTGTCCCCTCCGGAACACTTCTGAGCAAAAGAGGGTGTTATTAATAATCATGCCACCACAGCAGGTGTAGACAGGACAAACCAAGGCATGTGTGGATGGCACACTGTTCAACACAACTGGGTTCTGCCTACTTCTCTTCCAGACTGTGTGCTCCCTAGAATATATAATCAGCAGCATACACTTTTATACTGAATGAGAAAGCTAACTTAGGCCAGGTCCCAGAAGGGTTGCTCAGTAAACAGGTGCTTAAAATGAAGAAAAAAAATTGGTACTCCCCTAAATCACATAACACTGCAGACTCGGACTTCAAATCCACCTCAGAAATAAACATGATTGTTAATCACTATATTATATTTTAGAATGCTAGGTAGCATGAAAAATATTCCCTTTGTCTAAGGCCCCTCCCTCCTCCGTCTAACAGAGAGCTGGTTTTGATCTTGGGGAACATAATGCAGACACATTACATCTCATTTGCTTTCACTGTTAGAAAAAAATCCAATCTCCTTTTTAATCGGTGTAATGAACGTGTGAAAATATTCACCTCCACATAGTCCTCATCAGTGTCATGTAAACAATGCACAATAAAATCAACTGCAGTGGTTCCTTTCCTGATGGGTCCAGGGTTTCCTCCAAGGGAGGGCAACCCAGCATCAGGCCAAATGTAAAACGATCTTCTCTAGAAATCTTGCAAAACTCTGAGAAAAAAAATCTCTGATTTTTAGGAAACATTTCCAACTAAAGTGGGATGAGTGGGCTGTGACCAAAAAAATCCTGGCCATTAACCCAGAGAGGAACTTGGTGGCCTCCGGGAGGAGATCCAGAGAGGGAAGAGGGTGTGTGGGTGTTTCCATATGAACTCACTGAAGATCAACGTGTTGAGTGATTTTGTTCAGTCAAATCAACTTGAATGCTTCCATGTGTACAATGGTGAGGTTTTCATTTTCAGGGGTAGAATGTTGTCCCAAGAAACTGCCTATCAGGATATGATTTTGAAAATGGAGGGAAATGAAAAGCCAGAGGAGGGCTCCCTCCAGATGAAAGGCACATACTCTACTTTAAAAAAAAGAAGAAGAAGGAGAAGAAGAGGAGGGTTGCCTGGGTGTCTCAGTCGGTTAAGCGTCTGCCTTCAGCTCAGATTGTGATCCTGGGGCCCTGCGATGGAGCCCCATAGTGGCCTCCTGCACAGCGGGGAGCCTGCTTCTCCCCCTGCACCTCCCTCCACTCATGTGCTCTCTCTCTCTCTCTCAAATAAATAAAATCTTAAAAAAAAAAAAAAAAAAAGAAATGCCTGGGTGGCTCAGTTGGTTAAGCATCTGATTCTTGATCTCAGGTCAGGTCTTGATCTCAGGGTGGTGAGTTCAAGCCCCGAGTGGCCTTGAACTCACCACCTCCATGCTGGGTGTGGAGGGAAGAAAGAAAAGAAGAAAGGAAAGGAAAAAGGAAAAAGGAAAAAGGAAAGGAAAGAAAGGAAGGAAGGAAGGAAGGAAGGAAGGAAGGAAGGAAAGAAAGAAAGAAAGAAAGAAAGAAAGAAAGAAAGAAAGAAAGAAAGAAAGAAAGAAAGAAAGAAAGAAAGAGAAAGAAAGAAAAAAGAGAGAGAGAAAGAAAGAAAGGCACATATTCATAATCATCGTACTTTCTGAATAGATCTTTCTTATAATCACATTGTGGGGTGTTTACATGACAACTGCTTCATGACACCATCTCGATTTGCCCTTGGGGAACCAATTATGTGTGGCTGGCCTATCTGTACCTCCTCTCCCCACCCCCTCCCCAATTCCCTTGCTCCATTGTCTGTTTTCGGTTGGTAGTCTTTTCTGGTTGAATGGGTACAAACACAAGCTGTCTATCTCCTCCAGTTCCTGGAGTTCGGCTTGGCAGATGAAAATAACCTGGGTCAAGAAGCCGTTCGGGAGCACGAGGCCCTGCTCAGGCCACCAGGGCAGAGGAAGCTCAAGTGGAAAGTCAATTGTGCTGTTGCCCCAAGGAGCACCTGTCCTGTAAGTAAAATGGACTTTCACTTCTACCACCACTTCCTCCCAAGAGAAGCAAGAAACTGGTTGTAGACTTCTGCCTTCGTTTCAGAATGAAAACAAAACAGCTTTCTTATTTTTCGCCCCAGCCCACGGCATGCAATGAGCAGTAAAATAAAACACTGGTTTGCAAACTCTTCAACCCAAGGGACTGTTGTTTGCCTGATGTGACCACTTAAAATAAAACGTGCAAGCTGTTCTGCTCCCTCTCCGTAACTGCCTTTGTCTGGGCTGTCCTCTCTTGACACTGAAAGATGAGCCAATAATCCGCGAATTAAATCAAAATGTAACAGAGAAGTGACTCGGTTACATTTAGAAGTGGGCCTGTGGTTGGTATCACAGCCAGGCTGTGGAGTTTTACCATAGTAGGGGTGTTTCCATTTAGTGAGTCAGATGCAGGGTCGACACCAGGCAGTCACGGCAGGGCCCCAAGCCAGTGGACTTCAAGACTCAAGGGTGGAATTTTTATGTGAGTTTAGCGACCAACACGGAGAGACATAAATAGCTGCTTCCCAGCCTCTTTGGCTTCTCTAGGTCACCCGTGAAAGGGGATGGGTCCCTCTCCCGCTGGAAAGAATTTTACTTTGCCGTCAACATAAGGAAGGAGAGCCGCTTCTGGAATCTGTGTTTGGGTACTCAGAGTGCTGTGCATGTCCTTAGTGCATGCTCTCAGTTATTCTTTGCTCTGGCTTAGTAGTTCTTTATATTTATACTAAGGATAAAACATTCACAGTGAAATCTCACATGAGAGTGTTGGAGAAGGAGAGAAGCCACACGAATTGGGGGGTCTTTTGGAAAAGCAACCCAGACAGCATGTGTTTACTAAACTGACTCTCCAATGTCACGTTTTCAGATGGTTGGACAGACACATTCATTACCTTCCTGGGGAAGAGCCATGATTTGGCAGGATCTCAGCGGAAGGGCAAGCCGAGCACAGGAGGCTTGACCCGGAGGGCTGGGCTGGAAGGAAGTGGTGAAGAGGGGGGAGGCCCTTTCCCCTGGCCGACCTTACCCTGCAATTTGCTCCTACAGAAGGGATATGGCTACTGGCTGCTTCCTAATTAACCAGCGGAGAATGGCCTGGCAATGCTGGCCCTTAGAGAGTTCAAGGTGACGGCCCCTGCTTGTGACAGACAGAGGGATAGAGACAATGCAGGCAGCCGGTGGGTGCTCCTGGGCGAACTCAGCGTCTGGTCCCACGACGCTGGAGAAGCAAGAGAAAGGAGGCCACTAGGCCGATACCGGGGTGGGGGTGGCAAGGAGAAGAGGAACATTCTCAGAGCCAGAGAGACCTCACAGAAAGCAAAAAGGAAGAACTGATTGCCTGTCAGGTAACAAAGGGGCAAATGCTGACCCAAGATGCGCAGCCCAGTCCCGTAGAGAGGGCCAACTGCAGTTTCTTTGGGAATGGGGGCACTGCTTCGTCTGGGTCCCAGAACTTCAACCAAGTGCATGGATCTGAGCGTGTAAAAGGTGGGAGCAGGAGGAAAGACAGCCCCAACATGTTTCCTGGGATTGTCAGGATCGGTTCCGCACAATCACAAGCCTAAGCTCCCTCAAGCGACACCTACGTCTGTCTCCAGGATAAGAACCTTCCCGGCGGCCAATCCCTACTCCCCCCACCCCCATCGGCCTGGCTCTCCTGGTTTTCCAGGGGCTCTTGCCCCGCAAGGCGCTGCCACCTCGCACCAGGACTCGCACAGCGCTTGGGCCACCTTAGCATCTGGATGGCGGCTGCTTGCGAAATTTCAGACGGCCCCCACCCCCTTATAAATGAAGTGCTCTCTCTCTGCTCCCCACCGCCCCCGGGGAGGAGGATAGGAGGTGACAGTCTCACAGGGACAGAGTTGCAGATGCCTTTCTTCTGCAGACCCCTCCCAAACCACAGAAACTTGCAGGGTGCTCCTGTCCTCAGGTGCATCGCCCCTCCCCCCATCCTTCCAGACCCAGCTCGGCGTCCGCGTGACCCATTTCTCCTGCTTGCCCCTTTTCTCAATTGTCATCTCGCCCCCACACCCCCACCCCACCCGCGTGGATTTCAGACCCACGGGGAAGGGGCTGGTTCCCAGCCAAGCTCAAGCCCGGCAGCTTCGGGGCAAATGAAGGCGCCGGACGCCGAGATCCCAGCCCTCGCTGGACTCGGCTCAGGCCTGGAGAGTGCGGGCCGCGGGGACCCACCCGAGGGCGTCCGCGCCGCCACCCCCGGAGCACGGACGGTCGGACCCGGCGCGTCCCCGCTCCAGCTACGCCCCGCCCCCGGGCACTGCCCCGGGCTCCTGACCATCTCCGCGGCGGGTCCCTCCGCTCTCCCCCGCGCCGCGGGGCTCCGCCTGCAGAAGTGCGTGTGCCCTTTCCCCCGGCAACTTCGCGGCCCTCCCCCGCGGGCAGCCCAGGACGCCCAGTCGGAACGGCTCCCGAGCCCGCAATGCTCTTTCAAGCCCAGGACGCCCCCGGCCACCCAGACCTCACCCGGGTTGCAAGCAAAATCAGAAGCATAAAAGAACACCCGAGAAGGGGCACATACCTAAAGACGAGAGCTCCTCGTCATGACAAGGGGACACTTGGGCTCTCCGGCATCTAACAGCCTCGGTGCCAATGCAATTTCCCGGCGGCCGGCACCCCCGGCTTTGCAGACCGCTGAGCTCGCCCGCGGGGCCGAAGGGACAGAGGGCCGCGGGAAGCAGCAGGGTCCCCGCGCGCAGACCCCAGCGGCCCTCCCGCGTCCGCTCGCGGCAGCTGCGGCCAGGGCTGCAGTTGCGGGGCCGGCGGGCGCGAGGCTGGCGGAGCCGAGCGCGCGGGCGGAGGGGCGGGGAGCCGGCGGAAGGGAGGCGCGGCCGCGGGGCTGGCGGCGGAGTGGGAGCAGGGAGGGGGCTGGGGGAGACAGCTGCTTGACAGGCACTTCGGCCGAACTCCGGGAGGCTGCGCTTTGCTCTGGCCTCCAGCTGATCGCCGGCGCGCCAAGCTGCTCAGCGGGAGCTGGTGTGGCAGCTTCGGAGTTAACCCGCGGAATTCGCGCTGGGGAGCGAGCCGGCAGTAGAGGGCATTGGAGGCGGAGGGCAGGGGGGCCGGCCCAGGCCAAGAGAGACCCTTTCAGCCCACCTTTTGGGATTTGGAATGGAGACTGTGCCTTGAAAACATTGCGCGGGGGGTGGCCGCGGCAGGTGTGTGTGTGTGTGTGTGTGTGTGTGTGTGTGTGTGTGTGTGTGTATGTGTGTGTGTGTGGTTGGGGGTGGCGGTGGGGTGAAGTTGGTTGTTCAAGGCAAGACTTGTGTTGGAAAGCCCCCCTGGGGAGATCTGCTTTGTGCGGGCGCTCCACTAGGCCCTGTTTGGGTAGACAGATCTTGTAATGATGGGGAGAAACAGTTGGGGTTTTTCTGGTTTTGTTTCGTTTCCGTGGATTTGAACTATACATAAAGCTTTCCTTTGGGAAACTGTGGGTCCGTCTGACAACCCATAGAGAGTCTTTTGGAGTGGAAACACAATGTATGAGACCGGGAGTCTATAAGGACCCAGAGACAAGGTCTCAACAGGGAATGTCTGCTCTGCTTCGGTTTCCTTATCTGTAAAGCCACCATACTGAATAAATTGTGTATTTAGGGTATGTTAAATAACACAGTACTGCAGGTGCATCTCCCCACCCCTCACCCCGCCCCAGCTTGGGATGCAGTAACTTTGTGAGTGAATTGGTAAGAATTGACGAACTTTAGACAATGACCAAAAGGGAACACTCCAGGAGACTGTGTCAACATGGGAACACCTATATCCAGTTGTGGGAAGGAGACAGCATCCTCAGCCTCAAATATGAACAGCCAAAAAGATAGCCTGATCCACGAATCACAACCCACCTAAGGGTCCAATAGGAGCAGAGTGTGCTGGATGTTTAGAAAGGCCACCCATGAGCGAGCAAGCACTGGTCTCTGCTTTAGACCAGGAAGTACGGCTGAGCAGTGAGTGCCTTGACAGTCGGAGGCTTTGGTTTTTCAAGACACCACCTCTCTTTGCCCTTCTTTTAACTTACAAAATAGTTCCTCAGTCTTCCCATGTAGGCATTTCTTTCAGAGGAGAAAAATGTGTCGACCACATGATAGGAACATTCCAGTCTGCCTGGCCAGTTATTCTTCATATGTTTTCAATATTGGTATTCTGGTCAACACGTAAGTCCCTGGTGAGGTTGGCTGACTTGAGCCAGTCCTTGCTATGCTGAACACTGCAGTTCATTGACGCTCTTCTTATATCCTTGGTTTTGGAGATCCTTCACAAGCATTGTATCATTTATTCCTGACTATACTTCAGCAGTAGGCATCACTACTCCCATTTCATGGATGCGAAAACCAAGATGCAAGAGTGTTAGTGTGACTTGTCCACGGTGTTGTTTTAAACAGCTACACTTGTGACACTTTGTTACACAGGAATAGATAACCAATACAGAGTCATCTTTTAAAAGATAAATATGTTGTGGTCACTCTCCTGCTCGAAACCCTGCATGCCCCATTTATTGTAGAATAAACCCAAACTCCATACCAACGCCTCACAAGTCCTCCCAGCCTCATGAGTACCCCCTCGTCCTCTTACTAAGCTCAGGCCACAAGGACCTTCTTTCAATTCCGTAAACATGCGAAGAGAGGTCTTCCTTGACCACCCACCTTTAAGTATAGTCTTCCCTCCAGTTATCCTTTTTCAAAACCCTATGTCTTGCAGAGCACTAACTGTAAATTGTAACGGTCTTACTTGCCTTTTTGCTTGTTTCTTGTCTCTCTTTCCCCGGACTGTGAGATCATACGGGCAGAGACCCCTTCTGTCTTGGACACTGTAGCCCCAACACAGGGCAAGGCTCAGTACCTACTTACTGAACGGAGGATGAATCCCTCTGCCATTCTGGATCACTCCTTCTTACTTGATCCTTTTCTTCCCTTGTCAACCCCACCCTGGCCTATATCCATCTGCTGGGCCTTTGCCCATTTTCCAATAGGGGAAATTCATCAAGATCCAGTTTAAATACTCCAGACTCTGTTTTCCCCCAGGCCCCTTGCCCCTTTCCCTGCTCCCTCACCTCAGACTGTCATAACACTTTAGGTCTTAGCATCTCTGCAGATGCTTAGCACCTTCGACCATGGATTATAGCTCTTTGTGTAGGACCTGATGGTTCCGGATATTTCTCCATTTACCTCCCTCTCGACAAAGAGACCTGGAGGGAAGCACAGATAAGTAGACGTTTGGGGAGAAAGGGATGAGTTACTGCAGATTAGCATCAGGGCTAATAGGGCTACGTAGAAAACTCCTGGAGGGAAGAGTAGGGCCTAATATCCACCCTAGAGGATAGTAGACTTTCTAGTTCCCCAACCTATCAGTCTGCCGGGGCCGCCATAACGGAATACCACAGACTGGGTGGCTTAAACAACAGACATTTATTTTCTCAGTGCTGGGGGCTGGAAGTCCAAGATCAAGGTTCTGGTGAGGGCTCTCTTCCTGGCTGGCACATGGCCATCCTCTTGCTCTGTGCTCACACGGTCTTTCCTCAGTTCATGCACCCAGAGAGAGGGCATGAGCTCTCCGGTGGTGGCTTCCTTACAAGGACACCAATCCTTATGCGTCATGACCTCGTCTAACCTTAATTACTTCCCTATTCCAAATACAGCCAGACTGGGAGCAAGGGCTTCAACATATGAATTTGGGGGAACACACACATTCAGTCCCCAACACCCACCTTCCCAACGCCACTCCTTCCTGATGAGGAACGGGACTGTTGGAGACTTCACACGAATTTCACGGGAGGGAGGGGGCAGAGGATTTCACAAGGATTATAGATGATGCCTGGTGCCTTACAGACATTGTCTCACCTAAGCCTACTGCGATCCCTCTTTCTATTACTGCCCCCATTGGAAAGATAAGAAAACTGATGCTCTCGCAGGTTGAGAAAGCAACGTGCTCATGATCACAAAGGTGAAGCTTTTGCTCAAAGTCAGAGGTGAGAAATATTTAAGGCTCTCTTTGCTCTAGTACATTCCACTCTACACCCCAGTTTCCCCCTTCGGGCTCGGGGTATCTTGTTGAGGCTTGGGTGCGAGTGTGGGGGCAGGGGTGTGTATGTGGGAGCTGGAAGCCAGGGGACCTCAAGGGGCAAGGGAGTGGCTCCTAGACTTTCTGTGAGCTGGCCTCAGCATCCCAGCTTTGGGACTAAAGCTCTGAATGGGAATGAGGCTGGCATGGTAAGTCAGCTACCCTCCTCGAGCTCCGCCCCCCCCCCCCCACTCCAGGAAAGGAACGCAGCACATGGGGTATGCAAGGTGAACGCCCAGCAACGGGTTCCTTTCCCTCATTGCACCTGGTAGACGGGTCTGTCCTGAGGGACTTCGTAGACTCCACAGTTCCCAGTGGAGACCCTTTCTTGAGATCAGGGACACGTACGAGTGAGGGACCGGGCAGCATGGATTGGCACAACCAGGACCCAATCCTTAGTGGAGGTTCCAGTGTGAATCCCAGAGCCCAGGGTCACACAACCAGATAGAGTCAGCACCAGAACCAAGACCTCCTGGTGCGTAATCCAGAGGACTTCACGCTGCCTCTCAAATCACTGGTCCTGCTGTGGTCACCCAAGTCTTCATTCTTGGGTGGTTATTTCTCCCTGTCTCCTCTCTCGCTGTTAGAATACCACTTCCTTCTCTCTAGATCCCTACTATCACCTAACCAGGACTCTTCTAGCTCAAAACTTCATTGATCCAAGTCTTTGGAGACACCTTGGCTGAGCCCCTGGAACCTCATCCAGGGAAACAGTGGGGCCCAGAGCTCATCAGGCACCAGGCAGGGTGGAGGAAGGGGCGCAGATATTAGAGAAAACTCTGCTAGTTCAGACTCTATGTCACTCTTTCATGCCCCTGGAAAGACATGGGTCTCCCAAAGGAGAAAGAGTTTAACGCAGGTTCCTCTGCCGCCCTCCCCAGATGTCAGTCTTAATTGAAAACACCCCAAGGTACCGATGAGAGCTACCATTTCAACAAGGTGTTATTTCAACAAGCTGTTGTTTCAACTAAGGGCAGGAGACACAGAGGTAGACATGACAGTCATGTAACCCGTCTTGTAGAGGCTGGCATGAGGACAGCCAGACATAACTGAGGTGGGTGTTAGGAAAGAGGAAGAAGTACCATGGGTGCTATGGGAACTGTGATTATTTCTGGTTCCATAAAATAGGGTGTTTGAACTTCAGCAGCACTACAGTAGCTGAATTTTATCCTGCTTTTCACTCATGGGTGTTTGTTTAAGCCCCTTTTGTTAAGCCCCAGTGGGAACAGCATTGGCCAAGCCAACCTGATTGCTCTTTCCGCCACCAATTGATCTAGTAAATACGCAATTCCTCGGTAGAAAGCAGAAGAGCAGCCAAAATGCAACCAATTTCGTTTCCTGACTTAAAGATTTAGATATTTAATACGTGCCTGAAGACCCACTGCTATCATGAAGCGACACTGATGGAAGGTCTCTGAGATTTGGTTATATCTAGGGACCCTATTCATTTATATTTCTATATATTCCTTCTGCCCATGATGCTAGTGCATTCTGGCTTCTACTAGGTCTAGTTGACTAGTCCTAGGGGTAGGCAGATACAACTGAGATCTACTCTCTTTTCATAACTATGGTGTTTAATATCCATGTGGACAGCAGATCTAACATCATGATTTTGAAATTCCTTCTCTACTCTTATGACCTTCTTCTGTAGGCATTCGGCCACCCAAGTGCACGGCCAGATCATGGCTTGGAATGCTGCCGGCTCTAAGATTCTTGAACCCCTTCCTTATACTGTAACTCTTTACCCTCCACCTTGCTCACAGCTGCTGAATTCTTCCTTTGCCGCTCTGGCCCATCTTTCCCTATTTCTTTTTATCGTTGATTTTCTAACTTACGAAGGGCAGGAGAGTCACTCTGGGAAAGAGTTTAAAATGCAGATTTGTGAGTCACCCTCTCTCCCATTCCAAGACAGCCATTTTAACAAGCAATGGTTCTGGCACAACCATTAACAAGTTGATGGTTCTGGCACATTTGTCTCAGAATGCACTTGGGGAAACACTGGTCTGGGTAAGATCTAAACAGGTGCCCAGCCCGCTTGGCACTACCGTGTGGCTCTAAAAGTCTTTTCAGTACACCCCACTGCCCTGCACTGCCGGCCCTAAGTTCAGCTCTTCCAGCCATGCTCGGTGTCCAAGGAGCAGCCCTGCCAAGAGTCTCTGACCTGGAGACACTTCGGTTCTATTTTGGTTCTGCCAATAGAAAACTCAGGGCAAGTCTCCACCTTTGAAATCTGTGTCCTCACCTATCAAATGAAGGGTGTGGACAACTCGATTGCCAAGTGCCCTTTCGGCTCTGACATTTGACCATTCCTGCCTCCATCGTTTTGCTCAGGTCACTTCCACTGCCTGGAAATTCTCTGCTGAGAGTTGCCCATCGCTTTTTCTCTGATGTTTGTCTCTAGAAATCCTGCCTAGCGTCTGAAGCTCTAGTCCAACACCAGCTTCTTCACGACACCCTCCTTGGCCCGTCATGCTCTCCCCGCATTCTCCTGTAAGTGCTGTGTCCCCCTGAGTACAGACCCAGTCCCCTAATTTCCTTCCGTCCCAGATATTTGGTACACTTCTCCCCATTAGTATATATGGTCCTGGATATCAGAAACTACGCTCAGGGCCACTGACAGTAGTGGAAGCTTTATATTAATGAGTGTGGAGGACAGTCAGCTGGCTTCTGTCATCTTTTCCCCCAGAAAAAAGAGCATAACATTCCTGCATTGATTGACACCAGAGCTGCACCTACAGAAAGAAGTATGCTTCGCCTTGACAATGACAGCTGGGTCCTGCTTGCCGCTTTCTGAACTGAGAGCAAGGCCCCATTCCCTCTGCCTGTGTCTGGCACTGATGATAAGGTTCCCAAGGGAGTAGACATCTCAGGCTGTGGCTTCTCACCATTCTTACACTATCTGCTTGCACAATGGGAAACGTGTTTGGCCAACACACCTAGCATTTCAGTGTGTCCCAGGGACGGATGTCTCAGAGATGGTGAAATCAGGCCTATCCACTTGGGCAAATGACCCCAGTCTGAAACTCCACCTCCACCCCCACTTGTAGTTTCTACGCCAAGTGACCTGGAAGGCTATGGGGGTAGAAGATAGTCAGCAGAAGGTTCAATGCTGGCAGGAAATAAAACATGCCTTAAATGTGGCAAACAATCCCCTTCTATCCAGAAACTTGAGATTGCCTTGCTGATACATTATTATTACATGACAGGGAGAGGTCATTTTCTGCAGCAATATCATTTTGACCAGCAGTTCCCAATTTTTTGGTCTCAAGACCTATTACACAATAACATAATCTAGGCTAGCCATTTTAAATTTCATGTAACATGTATATGTGATATATATACATAAGTGTGTGTGTGTGTATAATTATATATATATATAATCTAGACTAAACCCCTTTATACTTAAAAAAATTAGGGGGCGCCTGTGTGGTTCAGTTGGTTAACCGTCTGCCTTCAGCTCAGGTCATGATCTCAGGGTTCTGGGATCGAGCCCTGCATTGGGCTCCCGGCTCAGCGGGGAGCCTGCTTCTCCCTCTGCCTCTGTCCCTCCCCCTGCTTGTGCTCCCTCTCTCTGTCAAAAAAATAAATAAAGTCTTTAAGAAAAATTATTGAGGATCTTTATAAAAGAGTGACCTTATAAAAGAGTGTTGGGAAACCTCAGGGGTCCTCAGACCACATATTGAGAAGCTCTGATCTACCCCGACAAACATTTGGGCAGAATGTTAACTTTGCAAATTCCTAGAGCTATGAACCCTTTAAGGCTGAAGGCAAATGGCATAAATTTAATTCACTAAATATTATTGCACAAAGACACTAAAATAAGTATAAAATAATGAAAAAATGACCATAGAAGTGATTGGAAACTGTCAGTATATATGTGTAAACACAGGCCTGGTACTTGGTAGGTAAGCTGTTTTTTAAGGTTATAAATTGACTTTTGCTTTATAGTAAATCTGTTCCCTTTTCCTCATCAGCAGGGGGACATAAGAGATTTGCCTGTGAGTTTCTCCAAGGTGATTTATTTATACCGTGTCCCCAGGCCCGATGCAGTCCCTGGCTAGCAGGCTATCCTGCATCGCCCCTTCCTGTCCATTCTCCAGCTTCCAGCCTCTGCTCTCTGTCCCGGGGGCTGCCCTGCCCGGGATGCCCGGTTGGGTTTGGCCAGTGGAAGCCCCAACAGGAGACAGGTAAAAGGAAAGGGAGTGGAGCGAGGGTGTCCATTCCTTGGCTCTTCCCGGTGAGGTCATGCTGGGCTGGCTGTGTCCCCTCTTAAAAGATGACTGCTCCCCGATGGGAGCCCTGTCTGCCTCCATCCTGTAGGTTCTCGCAACCTCTTCCCCGCCCCTCCTTTGGACCCCGCAGTGGCACTGGCCCCACTGGGCCCTCTGGTTCCCCCACACTCCACCCACACCTTTGTAAGCCATCTCTTTGTACAGAAAGCTCCGTTGAATTATTCTAACTGGCGGGAGCCATCGGTTTTCTGATAGTGCCTTGATGGATACGCATTAACAGTTGTCTATTGCTTATTGAAAACAATGTAAAATCTGCTTGTATTCAGTCGTTCACGTTTTAAAATTCTTTCTTTAGTTAACTCCTCGTTGTTTTTCTCTCTTTTTTAAAAAGATTTTATTTATTTTAGAGAGCGAGCGATCGGGGTGGGTGGGGCGCAGAGGGTGAGGGAGAGAATCTCCAGCAGACTCCCTGCGGAGCGCAGAGCCTGAGGCGGGGCTCAAATTCAGGACCCTGAGATCGTGACTTGAGCCGAAACCAAGAGGCGGAGACTTAGCCGACTGAGCCACCCAGGCACCCCTGTTTCTCTTTTGATCTTAGCCCAGGGCCATTGTTGCACATAATCCCGTTCCATCCCTTTTCTCCTGACTGCCCCCCCCCCCCCAGTCATGCAAAGTGTCATCCCAAACATCAGTCCCTCCCTAAGGCATAGGAGTGAGGCTATTAACTTCAGGAGGTGAATTTAGGAGGCATCCCAGGCCCGGCAGCCACATTCCTGAGAACTTCATCACGGCCAGTGAGGCCTCCTGATCTTCAGGGACGTCATGCCGGAGTCCAGTTCAGCCTGAGACAGGTCTCTGCGAGGTTAAGTGAGCTGTCACTACTATTCGAGCGAAGCTGGATGCTAGAGCCAGCGGCAGAGCACCCGGACGGCCTGGCACATGGGAGAACACCCTGACTCGGGGCCCAGGTTCCTCCAGGCTGGGCCCTTCCCTGAGCAGCTGCTCCTGGTCCTGCTCTGGGGAGGCCCGTGCCCCCTCCGCCGGGCCTGGAAGGCATTAGCTACCCTTGCTAGCTTCAGGGCCTCCGCCTCTTTCTTCCTAGATCACCACTTCACAGCCTCCACCCCCACCCCCACCCCCACAGACATTTTATGCAAAATCAGGACACCAGAGACAACCTCCCTCATCTCCCCGCCCCCCACCCCTCCCCCGTTTCACGTTGCAGAGGTGAGAGTGGCAATCTGACTCCCCAAGCACAGCTTGCTCAACCCACAAAGGCTTCTCAGGTAGCAGGAACCGGGCCTGGCCCATATCCCCCCCACGTTCCTTCTCTGCTCACAGGCAGTCCGCAGCTCTGGCAGCTTCGGCTGCGAGCTGTGACAACAGGACAGGGTGCCGTCACCCTCCATGATGAGCCAGGCAGCAAGCCTGCTGTACTGTCCCTAGCTGACGGTGCTCTTGAACCTGATAAATTATCCACGCCACCGAAGTGTAATCGGCTGTCACATTCGAAGTAGGTCATTCACGCTCAGGCTGCTGGAGGTGAAGATTTCACCGCCACGGTAGCAAATCCAAGTGCTTTGGTTTAAGCGGATCTCCAGAGAAAGTGGCTTCTCCGAGCAATCCCCCATTAAATAGCTTTCATCGGATCCCGGTTATGTTTTCATTAGCGGCAGCAGGAAGAGCCTGGAACAGCTGTTTGCTGGCAGGCTCAAGCGTGGGGGGCGGGGGGTGGAAGGCTTTGTTCAGCCTCTTCCTTCACTGACCCTAGGGGGCTCCTCCAGGAAGATAAATGTGAACACCTCTGCTCTTTTCGTTCTTTGCACCCGAGACGGTGGCCAAGTCAGAACAAGGAACGTAACCACCCGGCAGTGGCAGGTTTCAGAAGCGCTAAGGTGCACAGGCCTCTCGGAGAAGAGCCTCTCAGCCCTGGGTGCCACGTTCAAAAAGGAATTCAAGGTCAACAGCTGTGGCCGCGTGCCCCTGCCCCCCGTTTCATATCCTGAGTCACAGACGACTGGCCCCTCTTCACTGCTCAGAACACACTTGCCCTCTTGTCGGCAAAGATGTGTTACTCAACTCAAGTACCCGCTGGAATACGAATATTTGACTGGCTATTTTAGTGTTAGGAGAGTTACTCACATGTTAATATGTTCTTGTAATGGTTTTTGAGGATACCCAAGATTATCTTACAGGAGGGAGAACAGTTTTCCCCAGGATTAGAACAAAGAGAAGTGGTTGAAGATGTTGCTTGGGGGATTTGAGTTAAAATCAAAGCGAATACGCTGATTGCCAGCTCTTGGTGTTAAATGGACATGTAACTGAGAAAAGCTGATAAATCTCCCTGGGGAAGGGAAAGAAGGGAAGGAGTTTAGCAACGAGACTGACCCCCTGCCTGCCTTCTGTTTAGGAAGATAGACCAAAAACCTCTGTGGGTCTCTTCCTGCAGAGATTCTACGGATGTAGAGCCTTGGAGCCAAAGGGAAAGAAATGCAAGCATTTTCACTTGGTGAGCAGAGCATGCAATTCAGGAGGCCACAATATAGACGGAGAGTCTTGGATGCTCTTCTATGACTATCAGATTTATCACAATGGTGCTTCCAAGGATAGCAAGCTCTCTCCTTCGAATACACCCTTGCAAGAAGCCTGCCCTGCTCATCCAGCCCTTCCCCTCTGTTCTTTCCTTTAATTTCCCTTTAGTGTTTATAAACAGTTTGCATTACAGTCTTGAACGCCTGGTTTTAGGGAACAGCCCATATCAGTCATACAGTCCAATCCCCATAAGCTAGAGGTGAATCTGTGAGTAATTTTCAATGATGTATATGCCACTGACACTTCCCGAGTGCCCACTGTTGTGGCTGCTTGGTGTGGGACTCGGCGAAGCCAGCCGCCATGTGCGTCTACACTGCAAACATAACCCACCGGAACTGGACCCACCTCCCAGCCCCCTCCTCCAGCAGCCCCCCTCGTCTCAGTAAACAGCCAGGCCACCCTTCCGGATGCTTGGGCCAAAGTGCTGGAGTTATCCTTGGCAACGCCGCCCCACCCTTACATCCAGAATTAATCCCTGTCAGGCCTGGGAAGGGCCCCATCCTCTCTCTCCTGGAATACTGCAAGTCTTTCAAGTGGCTTCCCTGCCTTTGCCCTCCAGGCCCCCATCTTCACTTTCAAGACAACAGTCAGAATGATCCTTTTGAAAGGCAAATCAGATTATGTCACTGCGCTCAACACCCACCAGGGTCGGCCCATCTCCCACGGAGCAAAAACTCAAATCCCTACCATGGCCTGTAGGGCTTTACAAGAGCTGGACCCCCAGAAACCGCTCAGATCTCATCGTCCACCCCTCTCTGCTTTCACACACCGCACGGCAGCCACACCGGCCTCTGGCTCTTCCTGGAACATTCTCCCCCAGAAGTCCAGGTCAGACCCACAGCTCCATCAAGCATCTGGGTGTCTATCAGCAGAGCCTTGTTCTGACCTGACCACCTGACCTGAGCACCATGTTCTAGCCTTCTGACCACCTTGCTCTATCCTTCTCACCCTGCACTCAATTTTTCTCCATAACCCTTCTTTCCATCGGACACATCCCGTTGTTCCCTGTCTACTGTCTGTCCTGCTCCACGGCAATATAACTTCACAAGGGGTGGGGCTGTGTCACAGTCACTGCTGATCCCAGGAGCTGAATAGAGCCGAACCTAGTGCATGGCAGACATTCAATAAGTCTTCTTTTAAAAAAAAAATATTTGAGAGAGAGAGTGAGAAAAAAAGAGAGAGCATAAGCAGGCAGATGCAGAGGCAGAAGCAGGCTCCCCACTGAGCAGGGAGCCCGATGCGGGACTCGATCCCAGGACCCTGGGATCATGACCTGAGCCGAAGGCAGACGCATAACCGACTGAGCCACCCAGGCGCCCCAGTAAGTATTCTTTAAATGAATGAAAAAGCAAATCTTATATCCCTAAATAGCTCATAAGATCCTGAGCAAGCTGCATCTTGTCATGATGCTACTCCTTTCTAGACAAGCCTCAGTAGGTGCCCATCTCAAACCACCGATGCAGATTCTAAAAACTGATTCCCAACCAGACAGAAAGTGGTAGGAAGAATTCCCATACCTCTCATGCATTCTGTTATAAAGAACACAGTCTTTCTAAGATTGTCAGCTAAGCCCAGCCTTGGTCAGAATCAGCCACTTCTATCTCTCATGGAAATTCAGTTCCCTCCTGTGACATTTATGTGGTTCGAGAAAAAGCAACTGTTCTGCAGGCTTTCAGGAACTGCCTGGTACTTCCTCTTTTTGGTTTGTTTGAGTGTAGTTATTCCTAACTCTTTTTTTTTTTAATGTAGTTATTCCTAACTCTTTTATATATATATGCGGTAAAATGTGCATCAGACTTACCATCTTAATAATTCTTAAATGTATAGTTGAGTAGTGTTAAATATATTCGCACTGTTCTGCCGCCAATCTCCAGAGCTCTTTTCGTCCAGCAAAACAGAAACTCCATACCCTTAAACAACAACTCCTCTTCCCCCCTCTTCCCAAGTCTTGGCAACCACCTTTCTGTTTTCTGTTTCCAGACATTTGACTACTGTAGATACTTCATATAAGTGGAATCATACAGTATTTGGTGGTGTTTTTGTTTGTTTGGTTGTAACTGGCTTCTTTCACCTAGTTTAATGACCTCAGGTTCCTCCACATTATAGCAAGTGTCAGAATTTTCTTCCTTTTTATGGCTGAAGAATATTCCATTGTATGTATGGACCACATTTTGCTTGCCCATTCGGCCATCGATGGCCAATTGGGTTGCTTGCCTCTTTCGACTTTGTGAAGAGTGCTGCTGTAAACTCGGGGGTACAAATATCTCTTCAAAACCCTGCTTTCAATTCTTTTGACTATATACCCAGACGTGGAATTTCTAAATCATATGACAGTTCTATTTTTACCTTTTTGAGGAGCTGCCATACTGTTTTCCAGAGTGGCTGCACCAGTTTGCATGCTCACCAACAGTGGACAATGGCTCCCTGACTCTTTTTGACAGCAAGATATTTTCCCCTCCAGCAAGTTAAAACTCCTCAAAGATGCCCAATAGAGCTGAACATTCCTGCTGTTTCTAACGCTTAGCAACCAGGAGCCAAGCGGCCCCCACTAAATGTGCGTGTGTGTGGCTGTGCTTTTCACTCATTCCTTCATGCCTGTTTTGAAAAGGCTTCCTTGTCCTCAAATTAACATGCAGGCTAAGTGGACACACACTGGTCTGCATTGCAGACGAAGGGCAGTGGGCAAGAGCCACCTCTGTCTTGCAGTGACCAAAGCTCTGCTAATCCCATGTAATCTTCTCATGCAAAGGTAAGGTGTTTCTGTTTGTAAGCCGGCAGAGGCAGAGGGAGAAGCAGACTCCCCGCTGAGCAGGGAGCCCGATGCAGGGCTCTATCCCAGGACCCCGGGATCATGACCTGAGCCAAAGGCAGATGCTTCACCGACTGAGCCACCCAGGCGCCCCAGAAAGTATTCTTTAAATGAATGAAAAAGCAAATCTTTATATCCCTAAATAGTTCATAAGCTCCTGAGCAAGCTGCGCCTTCTGATGATGCTACCCCTGAGGCCTGGCTTGGTCACCCCACAGTGAGTCGGGAGACTCGGGGTGATGTGTGTGAAAGAGCCAAGAAAAGGACTGGAATCATGCTCACACATCAGTGGTCCCTTACCACGAGTTTCCAAGGACCTTGGACCTTGGAAACCTGGCGACCCAAGGAGTCAAAAGGGGAGGAAAATCCCTTGAGCTGATGCAGAGATGTGAGTGGAAAGGACCGTGGACATGCCCTGTGCGCTTTCTTTCACCTCATTCACGGCGGGCTCGGAGAACAGGTCCCTAGTCCTACTGTGTCTCCCCCTCTGGGATGCTGCACCCTCTCCTCGGTTTTGTCTCGGACCACAGATTTTTTCATCATCCTTCCAGCTGGTATTACAGAGCAGTGTCATATGGTGACATGTATTCTCTTAAAAAGAATATTTAAAACAATAAAAGGGGGATAAATCTTCCTCTTAAATGGGGATTTAAAAATAAGATCCTCCCAGCAGATGTGCAAAGGAGAAAAGCTGGAGGGAGACACGGTTAAGAAACTCTCAGTGACCTCAAGAGGCAAAATGATTTGGAATTTGATGACATAGACCTGGGGTCAGCAGACTTTTTCTAGAAAGAGCCAGATCGCAAATATTTTAGGCTTTGTGGACCAAGAGGCAAAAAACAAGGAAATTGTGTAGCTACCTCCATATAACAAGAGAGAAAATAAAATTTCACTTATTTTTATTGACAAAATTTGAAGTATAATTGAGCACTTGCTCTTTTTTGGTATTCCTGGTCTGCTTAGGAGAAGAATGGAATTCTTTGTCTTTGGGAGAACATTTTGCATAATTGGAGTTCAAGGTTTGCTGTTCTCCATCACTAAACCAATGGCAAATGTTCATCTGTAAAAACCATTCTCATCTTGCAGGCTATGAACAAAAACAGGCAGTGGGCTGGGATCGGCCCACAGGCCGTGGTTTGCCAACTCCTGACTAGCTCAAGACGGGGCAGAGCGCCACTGACTCCCTGCAGGCCCTGCTCAGCGGTGCCTGGCGGGTTGTAAAGGCTGGAGTACCATTGGTGGTAGGAGGATACACAGGGCCTTTTTCCATCCTCTGCCCTCTAGCCCGCATTGTTTGTGTCGTCTTTTCTCAAACAGATGGTGATGCTCCTGACCCCCCACCAGGTGTGTCTCCAGGAGTGGGGAGGATTGGAGTCGGTCTCTTGCTAGTCACCCCTGCTACAGTTGGTGTGACTTCTGACCCAGCTGACCACTTACTTGCAGTGGTCATAACTTCCACGGAGTGGGGCTCCACCAAAATGTGTTGATTAGTTCACAGCAGGTTGATCCTATTAACTTGTTCTCTGCCCCATGCAGAATGACTAATAAGCAACTGAGCTAATATTTGTCTTCCTGGACGTGTGTGTGCACATTAATGTATTTACAAAATATATATATACAAACAGATCACCACAATTTCCTCCAGGAGGTTTTATCATTGAAAATATTTTAAAAAGCAGTGGAAGTAAAAACACTACCCTAGGAGAGAGGATGTTCGTTGTTGAAGCTTCTTTTAAAATCTTAATGGCTGTCCTAAAATAGTGACATGTATATAATTCAAATTTCAATGGGTGTTATCTTTAAGTTAGAAATGTTTTCACAAATATAGAAAGCCTAGCGTTTCTCAGATTACTGAGACGGGGGAGGCAGTAACTGTGGTATGTTTACCGCAAGTAAATATTTACCCAGGAAATAGGGACTGTATGTCGTTAAAGATACTGTTAGAGATATGATTCCTGACCTCCAGAATTCCTGACCAAGGCGAGGGGACTCTCTCCACAAGAAAACTGCCCTAGCGTCTAGTACTCTTTAATACTCAAATAATTTCCAGAGGGAGACCAGATTGGCTAACAGTAAAAAATGGGTAGGAAATCACATACTTACTTTGTGCCCAATGGTGGGCTTATTCTGAGCCCCGCCTTGGTCACATGGTGGAGATCAGATAGCAGCCAGGCTTATTAATTCATGAGCCAGAAACACCTTTATATTCCCAGGAAAGAATCTGAAATGAGCAGTCTGAGTAACTGTGCTCTAGTCAGCTTGTGTCTTTGTTGATCACAGGCCAGGAGTAGGAGAGGGAAACTGTACAGACTTGGGAGGCTGGGGCAGCTGAGAAAATCAGTCTGATAATAACTGACGTTTACCTAGTAGGCCCTTAATGGTTTTCCGTTACCTCACACATTATCTCCTTGAACTTCACAGCAATTTTCTCAGGAGGTGACAACCACCGCCACCACGACCACCATCATCATCACCACCACCACGGCCTCCACCATCATCACCATGACCACCCCCACGACCACCATCCTCACCACCACCATGACCACCACCACCATGACCACCACCACCATGACCACCCCCACGACCACCATCCTCACCACCACCATCATCACCACCACCATGACCACCACCGCCATGACCACTATCATCATCACCATGAGCACCACGACCACCACCACCACCACCATCACCATGGCCACCATCGCCACCACATAACACCATCATCATCGCTATCACAATTACCATCACCACCACCACCCCAACATCATTATCACCATAATTATCATCCCCACGTGGAAGAAGGAAAGTCAAGCTTCTGAAGGGTTAGGTAACTTTCCTAAAGTCAAACTACTAGTAAATTGAAATAGATCTTTTTGAGTCCAGATATTTTGCTCTTTCTACTATGCTACCTTCCCTCAGTTTGGAAGTCTGAATGGTAATGATCAAAGATTTAAAAACAATGGTGGCTCTAGAATTTTTGTAAGCAAAGTACTTAGTATAGCAACATGGCTGGAGAAGGGGTTTGGCCCTCTGCTAGAAGCTGTTTGCAAGCATATAACTTTATAGTGTAGATCATTCAAAATAGCCATGTTTTCTGAAGAAGATTTTTATCATGTTTTTTCATTAAGAGTTAAAATTCTAACTTATGTTTCAGTTTTTAGGGATACTAACGGAGATTAATCGGGGGCTGAAGCATGCCCCACCCAAAGACATCCTTGGTACCCCTCAGTATATAAACTAGAAATTGAAGAAGAGTTTGTTTTTCCTAATATTTCAGTCACATAATTTATCTGAAAGTGGTTAAAAGTGCCTTGCACAAATCACATCTGCATATTTGATTCTCTGACATACTTTTCTTCACATACCATTCTAATCAGTTCGTTGTGCTGATATAAATAGGAAGAAAAATCCCACCACAGAAAATATTTTCATATTTACTCCTCAGAGTTTCCCAAATGCCAATTTAGAGAGAAAAAAAATTTGATTCAACTGCTCAGCCAGCTGACTCCACTTGTGATCTGAAAGTCAAGGTATTCTCTTCCTGTTTCTTAGCTGAATGGATGGTTTAGAATGAAGTTGAGAGGGAGAAGGGTCCAGCTGGTTTTCCCCTGTTGCTGTTTTGAGTGGTAGAGTGTATTTAAACATTTAACCCCCAATGATCCAGAGACTAAGAAGGAAAACATTGCAATTTAAAGATGACACCATAATCTCATCACTTTTCAGAAGGCAGCAATTTGTTCTTTCTTCTCTTTGTTTTATTTAGAAATGTTTATTTCCTAGGGCTACACCTCATTATACAGCTGAGGATGAAATACCAGATCTTTTTCTGTTTGCTAGGTTATCTAATACTGACAATCTTTACAAAGTTGACACAGTGATTTTTTCCTCTCTTAAATTCTTACTTTGTATCCATCATTGACCTTCCCATGTCTTCTGCCTGAAGCATTTGCTCAGGGAGGTAAAGCACGGAAAATGTAAGATGTGGAAAGTTCACGTGAGAGTGATACTAATTATAATTAATTATAATTAATATAAATTTAAAAATAATATAAATTATTTTTAATTCGTAAAACTGGCCACTATACCTGCCCTTTGCTATCCCAGCGTAGGTCAAAATCCTTCTCTTAAAAATACCTAAAAATGATCAAGTAGATTGTTTTATCCTGGAAGGGAAATTCTAGATGCCTGATGAGATATGCTCTGTCTACACAGCACAAGTGGTTTTTCAGCTTAAATGACCTGGTGTGCCTACCAACAAGGATCAAACACATCGGGTGCTCATCGGATCCCTCCCTTGCTCCAGGGTGGACGTGTCTTAGGGAATCATCCCACTCGCAGTCAGCCAGGTTCATCCACATCTCAGGCTCCCCAGAAACCAGCCCCCAGGATAGCCTGGAACATACTGAGTATGTTCACTATCCCACCAGCACCCAGGCGCCTGGGGGGCTCAGTCGGTGAAGCGTCTGCCTTCGGCTCAGGTCATGATCTCAGGGTCCTGGGATCCAGCCCCACATCGGGCTCCCCGCTCAGCAGGGAGTCTGCCTCTCCCTCTGCCCCTCCCCCCTTATGCGCACACGTGCGATCTCTCTTTCAAATAAATAAAATCTTTTAAAAAAATCCCTCCAGCACCTGCATTTTGGGGTTCACTTTCTTCTCTCCATTTTACTTGCCAGGACCAGTCACTATTTTTTTCTTCCTCTCTAACTCTTCTCTGTCCTTCTTCTGGTTAGTGGAAATAGTCATTTCCATTTGACTCAGCTAATACCTTTTCCTTCTTTAAAATCTCTTCTGAAACCCACTGAATCACAAACATCTTTGTTCAATGTCACAGCTGTTTGGCAAACAATCAATAGGCAAAATTTAGCCCTCCAAAAATAAATGAGAAGTTGAATAAGCCTGACACTTGCTAAGCACAATAAAACGCGTGAGGGGCAGTTAACTGGAGAAACCACATCTCTAACTCATATGCTGACTTGAGTAAGTGAAGTGACTTCCATCAAGGCGGGGGGGTGGCAATGCTACCAGTTTATTTCTCCGTTTTGGTCATAACAACTACACATTTCTTTTGCTTAAAAACATTTTTTTTTTTGGCCACACATAAATGGGTATGCTTATAATTTTTGTTCTCATGTCCTATAAAAGACATACTTGAGTAGGTCTTATACCATTCCTAAAAGGACTTGGCTGGTGGCTCATAAAGATATGAGATAAGCATTTAAAATGCTTTATTTGTGCTATTGGGCCCCTTTGGCTTTGGCCTGATCTAAATAGGTCACTCTGAGGTCACTGGAGGCCATTAATCGGGGAGGGGGGTGGACTCGTGGTTAAAACAGCCCACATAGCTTCAGTGCAATGTGCTATTTTAGTTTGTGCTCCTGAAATGACACCAGCTCTTTGGCACCAACCAAAGAAAGCTTCCTAGACATCTATGGGAAGGGAATGTTTTGCAATCACCCAAGACATAGGTGACAGAGGCTTGAATTGCTGTGGGGAGGTCTGTGTCTGCTCCATAACCTGTGACAAATAAAGGAGGGAAAACAACTTCCAAGCAAAGCATTTCTCCAGGACTCCGAGGGGTGGAAGCTGATCCAAGCAATCCTGGCAAATCACGAAAGCGAAGAGTGACCAACTGCTTTCAACTCAGGAAACTAGGGCAGCTCTTTCTACCCGTTCTCCAATCCCATTACTTGGGTCCACTTGAAAACCCCAGATATGGATTTTTGGAGAAAGGTCCAATATAGCTAAATACTAATTATTATATTTATACGATGTAGAGCGTGGCATAGTCAAACAAAACTCTCCAACTCTTCCTAGCCAAGATGTGTATATTTTTATGTTCTCTTTAAAAAAAAAAAAAAGATTTCATTTATTTATTCATGAGAGACAGAGAGAGGGGCAGAGGCAGAGAGAGAGGCAGAGGCAGAGAGAGAAGAATTCCCGCTGAGCAGGGAGCCCGATGCAGGACTCGATCCCAGGACCCCGAGATCATTACCTGAACCAAAGGCAGACGCTTAACCGACTGAGCCACCGAGGTGTCCCTACGTTCTACCTCTTAATACCTTTTCCATACAGGGTATGACTTAACCTCTGAACTTTTAGGATTTACTGGTTGTGTACATATCGTTAATTTAATCTCTTCTCTCTTTTAACTTTGGAAAGGGTGAATGTAATTCAGGAAACAACAGCAAAATACACCAGATTAGAGTTGACAGCATAACTGTTTCCCTATTAAAAAATCTCTTCCTTGGCTTCATAAACAGTAGAGACAGAAAGTGAGCATCTCTTCTACTTACAGTTCTGCTTTTTTTTTCTTTGATAAATCTTTTGCAGTTTTCTTGCTCTCTCTAAACTGAAATTCCTTTTGAATGGGAAAACGTGCTAATTTACTTGGCCTGGGGAAACGAGAGAGGTTTGGTTCAAAGCAAGTGGTATTTTTTCCTAAGTATCTGCTGGTCTGTCCAAAAGCAACCAACAGCTACTGGTTGAATGTTCTCCCTTTGGCCCATTCATCCTCACCCTGGAGGGTTCTCCTGCTCTGGGGTGGTTGACCAGGGACCCAGGACAGAAGTATTCTCATGCCCTGCTGCATTGTACCAGGCCCAGAGAACCTTCGGAGGTCCTGCAAAAACTTTGCTGTTTCCTGTGGCCTTTCTAGAAGCAAGGTCTTACAAGGCTCATGAGTGTCCAGGGAATATAGGAGCCCGAGAAATACTTTGCACTCATAGCTGTGAACTCGAGGTGTGTTATTATTCTAACCGTTGCACTTGACGAGAGAGCACTGAGTGGGGCCGAAAACGGGGCAGTGACTTGTGGCTTTGAGGAAAGAAGCAGCTTTAACTGGTGCCAAGGAGTCATTTCAGCTGCAGAACCAGCGACCGACCGCCACTGGGGGAACCATTCCCTCCCACACACGAACTCTGTCCTGTTCCTGAAAGCTGGCTGGGGGCCTCCGGTGCGCACGACACTGTTTTCTCTTATTATTTTGATCGCCGCCAGAATTGCTATGGTTATCATTACTGTAAACGTCCATCCAGCTACCTCTGCTCACATACACCAGCCTCGCTGCCAAGAAGGCACAGTGATGAAACAGTTTTAATTTGATACGTTTGAAATAACGATGGGAAAAGCGCATCTCATTCCAATGACTGATCTTTCCATACCTTGGTAATCAAACTGATCATTCTCCCAAGAAAGAGTGAAGTCTACCTGATAGCAGCCATGTTCTGAGTGGCAGGCTGATGTTGGGGTTATTTGGAAAGCAAACCCGAGGCGCTCTGTGTGTGTGTGTGAGAGAGAGGATGGAAAAGAGAGAGAATAAATATCGGGACTTCTGGGGGGTAGGTGGATCGCTGCTTCTCTCTCTCTCACTAACCATTTGCAACTCTCCCCTAGTACAAGAATGGAGGGGCACACCAGTGCTTCTTAATTCTTTGAACCATAACATTTTCTTTAACCACAGAAAACAATAGCTGAAGCAAACAGGATCTCAGAAAGGCAGTTAAAAAAATATTGCGAGCATGACTCATTTTTTTTTCTCCCCAGATCTCTATTGGTCCATAAACCTAAATGAATTTATATATACTTGTAAGCAAATGGACCTAAATTCTAAATCTGTGTTCCTTTAGGGGGAAAGCGTTCTTTAAAAATGTGTCCATTGTGAGGAAATATGGTTGCCTTAGTAACAAGCTCCTGGGCATTTTCCTTCCATTATATCAGAACGAAAAGCTTTCTGCTCTCCTAGGCCTGTTAAGTGAGCCAAAGCACAGATGAAACATACAGCAAGCATGAATCCCTGTAGGTAAATGCATGTCACTGTGCAGAAAAGATTAAGTAATAGAATGCTGGAATTTTTTAAATGAAATCTTATAGAGTGTGTAATCACCCCTCTTGTTTTAGTTGAAGGCAAGGCTCAAAGAGAGGCCATGACTTGCCCAGGACCCCACATCCACATGACGTCAGGGTCAGCGCTCCGATCCAGCTGCCAGTAACTTGTCGGATGAATGTTTGCCATCTCATACCTCTGAACGGTAGTTTATGAAGCTGAAGGACTGTAAATCAGTCCTATTTTGAATCCATTAGGTTACCCCAACATGTGAAAAAGCTCTTGGGCTTCACCTTCTATTCCACAGTAGGAACTGGTATTTCTTGAGCACTTAACTATGTTGTAGGCACTATTCTAAGCCCTTCCCTGCAACAACATTTAATCTGCACACCGCCTGTGAGGTTGATACTCCATTTTATAAGTGAGTGAACCGAGGCACACAGCGATGAAGTAACCTGCTCACGGTCACAGAGTGATTTAGGGGCAAAGCCCGGGCAGTGTAAACCCCACTGCTGAAACTCCTGACTGCCACCCCCAGCAGAACTTGCTTAAATGAAGCACCAGCTGGCCGAGCTCTCGCGGAAACGGGCAAACATGAGCCAGAACTCAGAGAACCAAATAAAAATACACTGGATGTTGGACTTACAAGGATTCTTTTGCTCATCTTTGGAGATTACGTTCCATGAGAAATTCAGTCCAGAAAGTGTAAAGCATATCACATGTGAAGCGCAATGCAACTATTACGAAATCTATTGTGAAGATGATCTGTATGACCGACCAGCACCGAGAAAACAAGGTTAGCGTAGCGAGTTACGTAACTTGCGTAAGTCACAAAAGGAGTTCAAGGCACATGAGATTTTGAATCTGCATCTTGTCCGACTCCCTACCTGACTCTTACCCATGCCTGTTGAGGTTGAAATAATCACCTTAATCATCAGGAAGGCTCATGGGAGAGATCCTACAGGTTCACCAAGCCTGCTTTGCGGAGGTCTTAACTCTCCCGCAGGGTGGGGCCACACATAAACGTAGTGTGGCGCATCGGACTATAGATGGCGCTCTTTAGCACCATAGTCAGACACAGAAAGAATGGCTTTGGGAAAGAAATGTGGTCTGGGGGTTTTGGGGGTTAGGTGAAAAATCAGCAGATTGTCCAATCTAGGCTAATCTGATTTCTGTTATGATAAAACTTCACATTATGACTTTAAATATTTCTGAGGTCAGAACAAAATAACAGAAAGACATCAAAACATTGGTAGTGGTTACACCCTTAGATGAGTAGGTTGCAAAGGAGTCTTACTATGTATACTCTGTAATTTTTCTTCACTGGATTCGTGTTACTTTAGTCACTCAAAATTTTACTAGTGCTCATTAAAAAAAATTACTTGATAGAGTTTTCAAAAACTTACTAGCTATGGGTTCTTACGGAAATCAACCCAAGTGATGAGATCCCTGAGCCCAGATTACCATTTATTTAGACAATTTCAAGTTCTAGAAAAGCTCCATCATTGGCAGCACTTGGACAAGACATCTGCAGGTTATGAGATTAGCCACTGAAAATCACAACCCTTACAGCCAAACCCCACCCCACAGGTCTGCTTGTGGAAGAACCGCAAAATAAGAAGGGAAAACTACATGGTGCCAGTGAGTATCAGAAGCTAGCATCCCAGCTGGAAGAAAAGGAACAGGGCATGGCCAGTTGGGCGCCAAATACATCTGAGGAAGAGAAAAAGATTCAAAGGGAAAGGGAGACGGGGGAGAGGCAGCTGGTGCAGATGTAAGCAATGTGGTGCCATGGAGAACCATCCATGGTCCATCTGTCGAACTGCTACCCCAGCGGCTCGGCTGTGTGCAAAGCACCATGACAGGCTTCCCTTAACGTGTTAGACAAGAGAGCACAGAAGGACGGGGGGAATAACTGAGGGCTCATTTCCTACCCTACACATTTATCTAGTCATGACTTTAAAAAAAAAAAAAAGATATTTGGAGGAACCATTCAACTCCCTTGCATCCTGCTTTGCCTTGTATTCGTTGGTGCCTAGATGGATGCCCACAACCACCAGGATGCTTTCAAAATACCCCAGCTGGGCAAAAGTTTCAAAGCTAAGCAAAGCAGACCCGAATGGGTGCTGCCAGAAAGACATTTACCTTCACCAAAAATATCACCCTCTTCCTCGCCCAGGAGCTCCTCGGGGTCCGGATACTGCATCTTGGAGAGGGCAGTGAGCCGGCGACAGCAGGAGCACAGCACCCACACTGACAGTCCCCACTGACAACAGGGCTCCCCGGGGGTGATTTCCTCTCCCCTGCTGCAGGTTGCGAAAGCCCTCAGGGAGGCAGCTTCCGCCTCTGCCTCTGCCCTCGGAAGGCAGCTTCATTCATATGAATAGGCTCCCCGAGCCTGAGCCTTTCGGAGAGTGCATGCCACGTGGGGTAATTCTCACCCCTGAGAAGAAAGAATTTTGGGGGGACGGGGGGGGGGCTGCAGATCCGGTTCGACCTGAACACAGATACCACCATTGCACAGTCTGAGTGCAATGAATTCTTTCAAAGCTACAACTTTCAGCTTTTCTTAAACAGGAAGACAGGCCTTTAACTTTCTTAAGAATTTGAACACAATGGGTAGCGTCGTAAGAGGGGGGCTGTTCACGTTTATCTTGCTTTTGCGTCCATGACAATTTCTCCAAAAGCACAGCCAGCCACTATGCCACACCGAAGAGGCACTTGGGGGGACCAAGCTTCTCCTTCACTCAGTCATAGCTGCCTTCTTTCTTTTTGCAAACCTCTTGCATTTGAGAAGGAGAAACTTTACAAGTGTTTAAACCGAGTTCAGCACACGTGTAGGTTCTTATTGGCTCAGTTAATCTATGGCCAAGCAGTAGATAACTTGTTTGGGTCAAACTTCCATTTCACAGTATTGACTCCATCTGGGTCTTCAGACCGTCACTAACATAGAAGAAAACTGACGACAAAGGAAACTCCTCCTAGAGAGGGAGGAGTCACCAACCAGTGAGCCTTCACAGGAGCCCGGGGCGGGTCCCCATACGGAACTACCCAGAGCTAAGTTCCCTATGGGGCTCAAACACCAGTCTCTGAGTGATACTGCAACTTCGTGTGGGGCTCGAGAGCTCTCTGTTGTGTTGTAAAGACCTCACAGGTGGTCAGAAGCTCAGAAAAGGCAAATAGAAATAGTGGCGAGGAGTTGTTAGCCCCCAGTGTTGACTTCTGGCAACTATTTACTGAGTAGGGTTTAAAAAAATATAGATGATAGATGATAGATAGATAGATTTAGATTTTTATTTATTTCAGAGAGAGAGAGTGAGAGAGCTCACGAGAGCAGGGTGAGGGGCAGAAGGAGAAGCAGACTCCCTGCTGAGCAGGGACCACCCCCCCCCCGACGTGGGGCTCGGTCCCAGGACCCCGGGATCATGACCTGAGCCAAAGGCAGACGCTTCACCGACTGAGCTACCCAGGTGCCCCTAAGAATATATTTCTCATTCATTGGCTTTATTTTTTAGAGCAGTTTTGGGTTCACAGCAAAATGGAGAGGAAGTAAGAGTTTTCCTATACACGCCCTGCCCATACACAGGTACAGCCTCCCCCATTAGCGCCAGCCGCATCCCCATTCCCAGCATCCATCATCAGAGAGGTGTCTTTGTTACAACAGTTGAGCCTACACTGGCACATCATAATCACTCAGAGTTCACAGTTTACCTTAGGGTTCGCTCTTGGTGTTGTATACTCTGGATTTTGACAAATGTTTAATGACATGTATCCACCATTATAGTATCATACAAAGTAGTTTCAGTACCCTAAAAACCCTCTGTGCTCTCTCTCTCTTCATCCACCCCTCCCACACACCTCCTGGCAACTGCTAATCTCTTTTAATTGTCTCCATAGTTTTGCTTTTTCCAGAATGTCAACTGGTTGGAATCATGCAGAATATAGACTTTTCAGGTTGGCTTCTTTCACTTAGTAATACACATTTAAATTTCTTCCACGTCTTTTCATGGCCTGTGAGGTCATTTCTTTTTAGTGCTGAATAATATTCCACTGTCCATATGGACCACGGGTTCTTCATCCATTCCTCTCCAGAAGGACGTCTCGGTTGCTTCCAGTTTTGGCAATTACAAATAAAGCTGTCAGAAACATCCATGTGCAGGCCTTGGTGTGGACATAAGTTTTCAACTCCTCTGGGTAAATACTAAGAAGCACAACTGCTGGTTGGTGTGATAAGAATATGTTAAGTTTTGTAGGAAGCTGCCAAACTGTCTTCCAAAGTGGCTGCGCCATTTTGCATTCCCACCAGCCATGAATGAGCATTCCCGTCGTTCCATATCCTCACCGGCATTTGGTATTCACAGAGTTCTAGATTTTGGCCATTCTAATAGGTGTGTAGCGGTTTCTCATCGTCTTACTGAGTGCTTTCGGAGAGACTGCCACTCTGCAAGTTCAGAACCTGTCTCCTCCTCTATCAACTGCACCCTTGACATTACACCAGCTTCTCCCAGGGGAGAGTAAGGAAAGTGGGGCTGCAAAAGTCCAGCCATGAGAAAGTATAACCAAACTCAAGGGGTTTGTCACTTGGGGTGCATTAAATTGAATACAACCCAAGTAAGTGTTAGAAGCAAAGAACTTTTTATTACTTGTTACAAGTAAGAAGACAGGGCCCTAGCTCTCAAAGCACCATCTCCCCCTGCGGTTAGCATGGGAAGATTTTATTCAGTGTATTAGGGAGCGGGGGTAGGGAGCTTGCATATACATTGGGGAACTCACACATATTCTATTACTTAGGCACTTTGGCTCAGTTGTACAAGTCTAGCATGTCAACATGCTAGTGCGTACACTGCATGTTCAAAAAATGGCAGGAAACCCAGCCCATAGGAGGAGATCTTCGTATTATAATGAGCTAAAAGTAACTTCAGGACAACTCGGGGCAGGGGGACGACTTCTGCCCAGGTCCTCAGCTCCAAACCGGCTCACAGGAGGGACTATCAGGTGAAACACTTAGCTGGGTGTCTCAATGCTGAGGACTACTGTTTCAGCAAAAGCAAACACATTCCTTCCCCCCTTCCCCCCCCGCCCCCCCCCACTTTCCCCGATAGCTTTCAGCCCTCTGATTTGAGTACCACCCCACTGCATGCTAGCTAACGGAGGAATTCTAGAGTCCGTCGGTTCACGAAGGGCTCCTTGGGCACCAGCATGGGCTTACCCCTGTTCTGGTTGCTGTGGGGTTCCCAAAGACAGTATACAGCTCAGGGGCTGCTGGAACCTCCAATCGCCCTCAACCAGGGCTGGGACCGTCCCTAGGGCAGATTTTGGAAATATGTAAATGTTTGGGGTTGCACAATGACTGGGGGTATTACTGGTATTTAATGCCTTGGTAACCTTCCTGCGATGCATGGGGCAGTGGCTCAAAAGAAGAACTGTCCAACCCCAAAGGCCAAGAGTGCCTCTCCTCCCCTTAGAGATACCGAGAGGCAGACAGCTGAAATGGACGCCTTCTCTAGCTCTCCTTCGTTTCCCTCCTTTCTGACCCTTCTACCACCACCCCCCACCCTGATTCCCACTCAAATGACTTTTCTGGTCAAGGGTTGTACTTAATGACTTAAAATTAATAAAAATGGATCTGAATCGTAAGAGGGTGCAGCCACCATGGAACAGTATGGAGATTCTTCAAAAAATTAAAAATTAAAAACAGATGCCATATGATCCATCAATCCCAATTCTGGGTATATATCCAGAAGGATTGAAAACAGGATCTTGAATTGATACCTGCTCTGCCATGTTCGGCGCAGCATTATTCACAATAGTCAAGATGTGGTAGCAAGCTAAATGCCCATATATATCTCTCACCTTCTTTATCCATTCACTAATGGACCCATCCATAATCTATCCAATAATCCATCCAATAATCCATCCATAAATATTATTCAACCTTATAGAAGAAAGAAGTCCTGTCACACGTGGATGAACCCTGAGGACATGACGCTAAATGAAATAAGCCAATCACAAAAAGACAAATATGACATGACTCCCATTATGATGCATCTAAAGTCGTCAAACTCATAGAAACAAGAAGAATGTGGTTGCCAGGGGCCAGGGGGAGAAGGGAATGGGGGCTGTTGTTTGATGGCTATAAGGTCTCCGTCATGCAAAATGAGAAAGTTCCAGAGATCTGTTGCACAACAACGCACGTATAGTCAACGGGGCTTAAAAAATTGTTAAGAGGGTAAATTTATGTTATTTGTTTTTATCACACACACACAATGGACCCAAATGCAGGGTATCTGGGTTCACACTGGCTGGGAGGAAGGGAGGGTGTCAGTTTTGACCATTACTACATTTTTCACCCATTGTCCCCATGCCCCTTACTCTTTGCAGCCCCATGATGGGGATGCTTTTCCTTCACAGATGAAGCAATGGGACTCTGAGAGCTTAAATAACTTTCCTAAGAACACATAGCTGGCGAGTGGCCAACTGGACTAGCTCCAGGGCTCACCCTGTTACTTCTCGTTGTCAGAACAGCTTTGGGAGGGGGTGCTGCAGAGGATCTGGGTCACCACGACATCCCAATGACTCCTGGGATCTGTACCACTTCCATCTCCTCCCATCTCAGAGCCACCAGGTTACCATGTTAATCCTGGGCCCCCCAGTCTTTCTACATCAGCAATTTAGCATAGTTTCTCCAGGCCTATTTTCTATATCTTCCTGTTATGGGCTTAATTGTGCTCCCCCCATCCCACCGCATTTCATATGTTGAGGTCCTAACCCCAGCACCTCAGAAAGTGACCTTGTTTGGAACCAGGGTCATTGCAGGTGTAATTGGTGAAGATGAGGTCATACTTGAATAGGGTGGGCCCTTAATTCCAATATGAATTGTCCTTATAAAAAAGGGGGATTTGCACAGAATCATGCACACAAAGAGAGCACCATGTGAAGATGAAGGCAGAGATCTACAAGCCAAAGGATGCCAAAGATGGCCAGCAAACCCCCAAAACCTATGCAAGAGGCATGGAACAGATTCCCCTCACCTCGTCCAGAAGGAACCAACCTTGCCAACACCTTGATCTTAGGCTTCTATCCTCCTGAACTATGAGACAACAAATTTTAGTTATCGAAGGCCCCCAGTTTGGGGTCCTTTGTTATGGTAGCCTTAGCAAACTAATACACTTCCTCATTTGGCTTGTTCTGAGGATTATATAGGATAATTCATGTAGAGGAACTGACATAGCACAGGGCACACTAAACACACCCAGTCATAATTATCCAATTTAAATCTCTCACAGGGCAGCGTGGGGCCATTTCTCTGATCCAAGTGTCAGTGGGGGTAGGGAATGAGCAGTCACCACGCTTGGTACAAAATCTCAACAACCTTTGGTAAGTTCCCCCTCGGTCTTGTCTTCTCCGATTAGATATTCTAAAAACAGCTATCAGTCTCCAAGAACAAACACCTAATGCCACTGAGAACACTTTGAAAGCAAGGAATGTAGAAAATATGGTCCCTGCTCTCCAAAATTCACACTCACTCTACAGAGATAAGGTGTATACGCATGATGTGTTAGCTAAGCTGGAAAACTAATGAACTACAGAGGCAACTAAAAATATGAATAAATTTCAAAAGCCGTGTTGGGGCACCTGGGTGGCTCAGTCAGTTAAGCATCTGACTCTTGGTTTTGGCTCAGGTCATGACCTCAGGGCCCTGGGATCAAGCTCTGTGTCAGGCTCTGT
Source organism: Eumetopias jubatus (assembly GCF_037043125.1). Classification (NCBI taxonomy): domain Eukaryota; kingdom Metazoa; phylum Chordata; class Mammalia; order Carnivora; family Otariidae; genus Eumetopias; species Eumetopias jubatus. Next base: position 144,817,757 of record NW_028274812.1, read on the forward strand.
GCTCAGTGGGGAGTCTGCTTGAGATTCTCTCCCTCTGCCTCTCTCTCTCTGCCCCCCCAAATAAAAAATCTTAAAAAAAAGAGAAAAGTGTTGACTAAAAAAAATCTCAAAAAAGTATAAATAGTATGATTCTATTTATATAAGTGCCAAAAATGGAGAAAATATATAATTAACAGTTAACACTTATATAATGCCAGGAATAGTTCTACGTCCCTTGATTCACTTAATTCTCACACCAACCCTGTGAAATTGGTATTATTATCTTCATTTTACTTCCAGGCCCAAGAAGTAAAACGACCCACCTAAGGTTATACATCCTGTGGTGGAGCCGAGATCTGACTCAAGCCGCAACTTTACCCTCACTCACCACATTACACAGTCTCGCATACGTGGAAAACAAGGGATGGCTGAGCCATTTGCAGCTCCCCAGCTGTGGATACTCCAAACCTGTCCTGACATGGCTCCTCGCCTCCTGTTTGTCCTCTCAACTTGGGACCCATCCACTCATCTTCTAGAGCTTGGTTTGAGGGCTACCACCTCCATGAAGCTTCTCTTACATCTCCAGGTGGAAATGCTCATCTTACTTCCTCGGTCTACCCATTTATTTATGTACATATTTCACCCTTGCCCTTCCCTCCTCAAGGGCAGGGACTCTTTCCTCTTAAACTTTGTATCTCCAAACTCCTGGGATATTACCAGGAAGAAAGTCATTGATCAATTTGCATTTTTTGAAATGAGTAACAGTGGGCACCTGGGTGGCTCAGATGGTTGAGCGTCTGCCTTCGGCTCAGGTCATGATCCCAGGGTCCTGGGATCGAGTCCCACATAGGGCTCCCTGCTCAGCGGGGAGCCTGCTTCTCCTTCTGCCTCTCTCTCTCTCTCTCTCTCTCTCTGTCTCTCATGAATAAATACAATCTTTAAAAAATAAAAATAAAAACAAATAAAATAAAATGAGTAACAGTGACGAAATGAATGGCCAAAAGCTCTAGTGTGAATCGAATACAAGAGGGCAAAAGTTTTACTGGAGAATTCACCCTAGACTCTATAGGGGAGGAAAAAACACCCCTTTCCTCTATCCTCGTAGGTCTTTAACTAGGACCTGTGAATTAAACTGACACAAGACAGGTTAACAGGAGAAAGGGCATAGAAATTGTATTAATATTTCTATATGCAGAGGGGCTTCGTGGAAAAGAAGTCAAAATCCCAGAGAAGTGGTTGACTCGGTCTATATATTATTTTAATGAAGAGCAAGAAGCTGTGGATCAGTGATTAGACAAAGGAAAAGGAGAAGGTCTGGGCTCCTAGAGGTGGTAAAGTTGGGGGAGGAGGCCAGGATGTGAGTGATCAATAAGGGCTGTTTAATAATGTCTGTTTGCACGCTCATCTGTCTCCAGTGATAAAAGTGGTCTTCAGTGATGAAGAGTCATTCTTCTTGCCCCGGTGGGAGAGAGCAGACCTTTGCAAAGGGGACTGCCTGCCCTGCTTTTAGGCAGGAAGGGAGAGGGCAGAGAGTTCTCCGTGTCTTCTGTTTCTCAATTGCCGTCAGCTAAAAATAATCCTAATGCCAATGTGGCATATTTTTGGGTGGCCTATTCTGAGCCTCTTCAAATCTGTACTAGAATAGAAAGACCAAGGCTCAGGAAGCTCAGTGTGCACAGCTAGGCAGTCAGTGGGGGGGAATTAAAGGGCTGTAGGTTACAGGGAGTAGTTCGACTAACTCGGAAGATGTGAGTCTGGAATGACAACCAAAGGACCTTGCTTTTTCAGGGACTGAGGCAAACAGCTCTGATAACCAGATTTGGGGTAGAGAACAAAAGTAAGGTGAGCCAGTATGAGCCAACTCTTTCGTTGCTAAGACTGTTTGTGACAACCTGGGCTAAGTGTAACAACAGAACCTCATCGAGTCAAAGGCGTGGGAACTTGGCAAAGCTTTTATACTACCCTAAACAGTTGGTACCCACTTTGTGCTATCCCCAGGGGTTCAGATTTCAAAGACATGTGAATCCTCATCCTTGCTTTGAGGAACTTTACTCACCGGCTCCTGTGGTCATTCATTCATTCATTCAGTCAGTCATTTATCCATCTATCCATTTGAAAAATAATCATAAATGTCTAGTGTATTTCAGGTCCAGTGGGAAACATTTAAGTAAATGTGTAGGTGTGCATGTATTGTGCTGAACATATAAATACCAACATGTGGCATGAAAATTTAGAATGATCAACTGTTTAGTTATTAATTTTAAGCATTTTTTGCAAGGCTTGCTCTTTTGGAAAAGGAACTTCCATCTGTGAAGTGCTTAAAGGAGGAAGCCATACTAGTGGGAAAATGTCATCATCCAATATGGGTTTTCATTCCAATAGTGGATGAGCTTCACAATCCCTTCTCTGTCCCCACTTCTGGAGAATTTCCCAGTCCCTCTAGAAAGTGTTTCTGATTTTCAGATACAAACACTTCAGAGCAGGGAAAAGAATCTGAAATAACTAGGGGTAAAGTGTCCAGAAACAGAAAGAAGAACCAAATAGGAGAGAGGAATTGAAACCAAGGAATGGTTGGAATCAAGAAAGAAAAAGAAGGTAAAAAAAAAAAAAAACCCACAAAGCCAGAAATAATCTTCTCTTTGGGTACCTTGGCCTGTAAAAATGCACTTAAAATGTGTCTAATGGCAGAATGCCACGACCAAGGAGCTGAGACTCAAGGAACATGGTTTTTAATGACATTCTTGTTTTCAGGTTGCCGAGAGGAGATCCCACTTTGTGGGATGACAGCCCAGAGGCTCTGGAAGCCTTCCTGAAGGCATTCCCCAGTTTTAGGTGTATCTCTCAGTTTGAAGGAATACATTTGTGGCAGGTGCTGGGGAAGGATGCAGAACAGGCTGACCAAAGCCCTGGATGGTTCTCTCCGGTAGGACTGAAAACAATGAAGATAATTGCCCAGTGAATGCATCTGCTCACTCTGCTCTGGAAGGAGGGAGAAGAGCCCAGCAAAAATGGTCTCTATGGCAAGACTCACACTGGGTATGGTTTGTAAGAAATAGCCCTGGGCTAAGGGTCTGACTGCTGGGAGTGGTTAACCCGCAACTAGTGACTTTATAAAATGGCATAAAAGGCACTGGTTCTGGGATTTGACGGAACTGAATTTTGATCCTGGCTTCGCTATGCCAGCACTTTGATGGAAGTTATTGAATACGACTCTGCAAAATAATAATCTGAGTTCAGCCAGCCCTCTCTCCTCAAGCTGCCCCAAACTAAAACACAATCTTTATCAATAGTTCGTCTATACTATACAAACACAACTATACAAATAATACCTTGTATAATACTATACAAGCCCAACTTCAAGGCTCAGTCGCTAGCCTGTACCTTCTGTCTCAACCAGAATGTAATTCCAAAGCCTCTCCAGTATAGAAACCCTATGACTCCACTGATAACAACATATACCTCCTACGGTTTTGATGACATGAATCGAGACAGGAATCCTTCTCTGTGGCTCTATAACCCACTTTCAAATAGTTACCAGGGATCACTGTGCAGTGTGCCCCTCTTCCCCCCTTCTAACCTCAGGACCACCTTCTTGGCACGGGAGCTGTAGGAAGGTGCAGAAGCGGTCAAGAAAGGAAACTCAGAGGGCAGAGAGAACCAGTCCTTCCTGACTTTGGGAAATTTAGGGGAGGTTTTAGGGGGAGTTACAACGCTCCTTCCTAGACTGTGACTCTAGACCCAAAAGGGCACTTCCTTCCACCAAAAGGAGGCCAGATGAGAAAGTGTGACTTTCTGAACTTCGAAAGCAAGACATACCTCTCCCCATCCTAAATCTTATGATGGGAGATTGCTCGGTGGTACATGAATCACTGGGTGCCAACCCAAGGGACAGTATGCAGTACTGTTATTTAAAACATAGATGACAGTAAATGACCGGGACTCAATCCTTTGGCAAATCACAGGTTTTCCAGCCATTTTCAAAGAATGGAAAGAGGATCTCATTGAGTTGTTAATGATAGATGAATAAGCATGATTTTTGGTGATAAGTCATTATTACATCTTTGGCATATGATTGAGAAAAAGCTGGGAGAATCAGTTGGGATATCAGAGAAGATGGTGGAGTAAGAATCTTCAGAAACCATCTCTTCTGCAAAAGCAAAAGGGAACACTGGAAAAAATGGTGATTTGTGCTATCCCCACCTCTTCTTCCCCAGCTCGGTGGTAGCCTTGAAAACCAAGAGCCTGCAAGCACGGTGCAAATAGCCTGGCAGTCATTGGAATGGTTGGAGAATGCAGTTGGAGTTTCAAGACCCCAATCCCAGAAATGCCATGATTTGATCTGTTTGTTGGTTTCCTGGAAGATCCCATTGGCAAGGCTGTCTTTATTTAACCTGACTCAGAGTTATTCAATCTGGACCTGCTTGTCAAAAACAGAGGCAACTGGTAATCTCTGAATCTGCCTAAGCCCAGTGGTAAAAGCCCTAAGGAGGCAGGAGAATCTGATTGAGTCATGGGAAAATGATACATACATATGCACATTTTTTTCTGGCAGAGAGTTGTGATAGAATGATCGAAAAAGACTTTCAGGTATAAAAATACATTATATTGTAAGACGGGAAATTGTCCCACTTTTGGGCCAGAGTAAACCTTCATGGAGTGATGGAATCAGCATCACCTTCTGGGATGTATCTGGCATTTCTAATAAAATATACTATCAATGTTCTAATAGATTTTAATGAAATAAGAGTCCGTCTGAAATATTGATTGATCCTATCTGCCTAACTTACAGTCTTAGAGTGAGCCTAATGATCTCATCTAGAAATTCCTAGAAAACAGAGTCTAATACATTAATGATCATCTAAATATCATTTCTTTCTTTTTTAAAAGACTTTATTTATTTATTAGAGAGCGAGAGAGAGAGAGAGAGAGAGAGAGAGAGAGAGAGAAACAGCATGAGAGGGGAGAGGGTCAGAGGAAGAAGCAGGCTCCCCACTGAGCCGGGAGCCTGATGCGGGGCTCGATCCCAGGACTCTGGGATCATGACCTGAGCCAAAGGCAGTCGCTTAACCAACTGAGCCACCCAGGCGCCCCTTAAATACTGTTTCTTTCCCCTATTAAATGTCTTACTAGTTACCAAATAGTTTCAGTGGCTCTCCCAGGGGTGTTTCTCTTGTGACAAGTATAAAATGAAATGTTACAATTTATCTGAGAAGTTGCCTTAACAATTAGGATAAAATTCCATTGGGGTGGGGGTCACAGAATGGAAATACAAATTCAGCAAGAAAAAGAAAAAATGTAAAACATTTCCAAATCTCAAAGAATAGGATCATTTATTTTTTTTTATGTGGATGATGGAGATATATATATGTATGTGTGTGTATATATATATATTTACTTATTTATTCATATTATATATCCTTTGTAACTTTTAAAACTTATGACAAAAAATTTTAGATATGCAAGGGTATATGGTTTTCCAAAATTTACTTTGGGTTTCAAAAACCTAGACAGTTAAAGACCATTGCTGCAGACCCCACGTTAAGCAGGGCAGGAACACGGCAGGCCTTGTAGGCCAGGGATCAGGAGCAGGGGACCCTGGAAAAGCATATGGCAGCCGGGGGCCCACGATGGCTGGGCATCGCAGAGGGAAGGCCTGGTAGCTCCATCCCTTTGCAAGTACTAGCTCTGCGGGTTGTGACCCATTTATCTCTTGACCTGTTATTCTTCTCCTCAAAATTTCTTCTTTGTGGGGATGGCAATAAAAAAGAAGGATTTAAAAATGATTATGTTCTGATTTGGGCCAAATGTGTTTGAAAACTCTTCCCACCATGGCTTCTTTTTGATATGTGTATGTCTACGAGACTTTGATTTTACAGAGCACAGAAAAATAATTTGGGTCAAAAGATCTTTCAGGGACTACACTCCACCCCCCCCCAAAAAAAACAACAACAAAGAGGAAAGAAGGAAGTGTTAGCAATCCATCCATCACAGCCACTAACGAATGGGAGAGCCCCGGCGCTCCGGCCCACTGTTCCCTCCCGGGGAATGCCAAGGGGGCTGGATAAATCGAAAGCAAAGCTCCTGGCTGGGTTTGCCAACACTGTTGCAGAACAAACTCGGAAAAACTCATTGGGAGAGAAGCTAGTAACGCAAGAGACGAGGGTTTGGGGCACCTGGATGGTTCAGTTGGTTAAGCGTCTGCCTTCAGCTCAGGTTATGATCTCAGGGTCTGGGATCAAATCCCGGGTAGGGCTCCCTGCTCAGCAGGAAGCCTGCTTCTCCCTCTCCCTCTGCCCCTCGCCCCCTGGTCTCACTTGCTCTTCCAAATAAATAAATAAAATCTTAAAAAAACAAACAAACAATGAGGGTTTGGAAAAAAGAATGGGAGAGATTAATCTCAGATGCGAGCAGCTGAGGGTGTTGGCTGGCTCAAGCCTTCATAACCAGCTTCTCTGCTGGCAAGAGGACACCGAGAGTCTTACAGGGGGAGGGTGTGTGTGTGTCTATGTGTGTGCATGTGTGTGTGTGGGGGGGCGTATGTGCAAGAGAGAAGGGCACAGAGTGCGTAGTCACGGCTGGGGAATCTGTACGTGTTCAGTGCACCATCATGGGCAGGGAAGGGGACATGTGGAGTGTGGTCTTCTAGGCACTTCGTTGGCCTCAGGGCATTCATTCCTGGGCTGGCTCTGGTGGCTGGGATGTTCCAGTCACTGCAAAACACCTTCATCAATGCCTCAAGAAGGTGTGATAAAAATAAGCACAATGGATTTTAGTTGGAGCATGAGTTAAAAGAGTCTTCTCTGTTTCTGGTTTTCACCGTTGGGGTGTAGTAGGGTTGAGCAAGAGGATTTGCTAACAGAAGGAGAGAGAAAGAGGGAAGGGCAGAATATTTTACTTGGAAAATACGTCCAGACTGCATCTCTTTTTTTGCGGGGAGGGGTGTTTATTGTTTGCTTTGTTTGTGCTTTAAGGTTCCATGGGAGACTATCCAGAGACACTCATGGATTTGAAATTTCAGCCCTCCAAGAAGTTCAGAAAATCGGCTCTGGGTGTCCTGTGTCCAGGGCAGAGACGAGCCCTGAACAAGCCCTTAAGATGCCGAAAGTCTTCCTCCCCAGGTTCCCAGCCCACCTTGGATGACCTTCCAGCCTGCTTTGTGTGGCAGGAGGAAGACCTCCATGCCCAGAGTCTATTTAGAGGGACCAAATGGAGAATTCTAGACTAAGAAATTCCCACTCCTCCTTCGCTTCCTGGTACTCTCCTTCTTCCTTCCATGTTTTGTTTTGAAATATAAATCGCAATAAAGAGGACCAGTGAAAACAAAGACCTAGAGTAAAAAAAAAAAAAAGGATAACGCCCTGTGTTCTCTGCACTGAATTAGGGCCCAATCCTGCGCCGGAGGCCCTGGATGGAGTAAAATGCCATCTTTCCCTGCCTCTGGCTCTCCCCAGTATGCCCCACCTAGCGTTAACCCAGCAGCGGTACGTGAGCTTCCACCGCTACATAAGCGAACAGCCCAAACCCTCCACCAAGCTGGTGGGGGAAGAGGATGATCCAACTCTGATTCTCCGCCGTTCCATGTGACCTGTGAACCTGGGTGAAGAAAAGAACTACCTTTTCTTCTCTCCAAGAGAAGACTAGCTGGAGGAGAGGGGAAGGAGGGGAAAGGGAAGGAAGGAAGGAAGGAGGGAAGGAGGGAGGGAGGGAGGGAAGGAGGGAGGGAGGGAGGGAAGGAAGGAAGGAAGGAAAGAAGGAAGGAAGGAAAGAGAGAAGAGAGAGGAAGGAAAACCCAAGAAGGGGCTGCCTTGATTCCAAACGCAAGGGCCCGGAAGGTGCCAAAACGCGGGCGGGGAGGCGCTCAGCCTCCTCTCTCCAGTGATTGTGCCTGGGAGGTGGGACTTATTAATCAGTCTGCATACTTCAAAAAAAAAAAAAAATTCCCCCTTTAAGTGTGAGCTCAGGTTGCCCGTGGAGAAGCTTTGTTATCAGCAGTGGGTCTTGACTTTGAGACCGGGGGTTGCCCTCCCCTCTGTTCCCTCTGGTGCCTGCGCTCTGATCTCTGTCAGCTGAGAGCGTGAAAACAATTGTTTCATCTCCTCACCCTGCGTCAGGCCCTCCGCCTTACCTCCTCAAAGCCAGACCTTTCTTTTCCTTTGCTAGAACTCAACCTGGTGCAGGAGCTCACGGTGGAGGGCCGCCCATCCTCTCTGAGACCGCAAGCCCAGCGGAACCAGGGAACCGCGACTTATAAACAAGGGTGTAGACCAGAGAGTGTGCTGGGGCCCGGGGAGGAGGGGAAAAAGCAAGAAGGAAAACACCCTGCAGCTCGAGGTGGAGACGAGCGGAAAGCAGCCAAGCCTCCAAAAACCACGCAGCACAAAACCAAAACTCAAACCTCATGAAACTGTCCTGAGGCTGAAGGCTTTCAAAGTTGTTTCTACCGCGGATTTGAGGGACTTGTCCCATTTTCCCGAGGCACGCGCGTTGTAAACCCTAATCCCCACAGGTCCAGCATTAGGGTGTAGGGTGCAGGGGGAGTGCGGGGCTGTGCCTCCGCCTGGAAGGGTCTCGGTGTTTCTCAGGCTGCCTCGAGGGTCACGTTTTTGTGTAATGTTTGGCTCTGGCCGGCGGGGGGCTTCTCAGCTCTGCCTATAAATAAACAAGCAAATTTGGAGGAAAAGGGGCAGGGGGCAGTGAAGGTGAGTGCGTGGGCCTCTTCCAGGGGGGACTTGCCAGAAGCCAAAGGCACTATAACGGGCAATTTCCCATCTTCCATCATGGAAACCCATGGTGGTGATAGGGCAGGAGTTTCACTAACCCCCTGAGCCGAAGGGCCCTCAGACATCAGAAGCCGGGTAGCAAGAATTCAGGAGGGCAGGATTTCCCCCCTTTCCCTCAGGTTAAGCTCTGAGGTGCGCGGGCCCACCCCACAGAAGGGGCGGCTGCTGGAGATAGGTCAGAATGATAGATGAGTTACTTTCTAGGGCACCTCGGTGGCTCAGTCGGTTAAGGGACTGCTTTCGGCTCAGCTCATGATGCTGGAGTCCCGCATCGAGTCCCGCATCGAGTCCCGCATCGAGTCCCGCCATCGAGTCCACATCGAGTCCCGCCATCGAGTCCCGCATCCAGTCCCGCATCGGGCTCCCTGCTCGGCAGGGAGTCTGCTTCTCCCTCTGACCCACTTCCTGCTTGTGCTTTGTATCTCTCATTCTCTCTCTCTCAAATAAATAATCTTTTTTTTTTTTTAAAAGATGAGTTACTTTCTTACAGAATTGCATCCAGTGTTTTAACGAAGTACAAAAAAGGGGAGGCGTCCAATGTGGTGTGTGGGTGGGATGGAGGGACCCTGGAGGGGAAGGGGCGGGTTAGGCTCTGTCCTCACTCCTCAACCGACATGTGACCTCCTTTAAAACCTGTAAACACCCCCAGCTTCTGGTCACACCCATGTGGTTAGGCGGTTATTTATAGAAGAGTAGAAATGTCCCTGTGCTGGCAGAACAGGGTGGCAAGCAGAGCCCCCGAAGTTCTTGGGATAACACCTGCTGGCCTTTCTGTCACCAGACAGCGCCTCGTAAAAAGTTACGCAGAAATAACCATTATTGATTATGGATCTTACCTGATGATTCTGTTCAGTCCCTGTGTCGACCGGATAGCTCTGTGAGGGGGGGACTTGGTGACACTGGTCTTCAAAGCATTTCTCTTGTCCCCCTCCCTTCCTCTCTCCTCAGCCTCAGGAGAATTGGGGCCCTGCATGGGCTCTTGCACACGCCTAGGCTCTCATGGTTTACTTCACGATGATAATACTAACCCCAACAAAGGCCCCTTTCTCCTCAGAAATTTGGGAATGTGTGTCAGTCGTTCCTTGGAGTTCCTTCTGAGGTAAGAAAGGAAGTTCAGGGGGCGCCTGGGTGGCTCAGTCGGTTGAGCGACTGCCTTCGGCTCAGGTCATGATCCTGGAGTCCCGGGATCGAGTCCCGCATCGGGCTCCCTGCTCGGCAGGGAGTCTGCTTCTCCCTCTGACCCTCTTCCTGCTTGTGCTTTGTATCTCTCATTCTCTCTCTCTCAAATAAATAAATAAAATCTTAAAAAAAAAAAACAAAACCTTTAAAAAAAAAAAGGAAGTCAGTGTGACTGTCCTCCCTTTTCCGATGGGGAGATTAAGGGCCAAGAAACTAAGTGAAGAGGCAGCCATTTGGCTGAGTCGCTGGGGCAGGCCAAATCCTTTGCAAGAGCAGCTGAGCCAACATTGTGAAAACTCGCGCCAGGGAGGTTCTTCTATGGATGACTGAAGAGCGCCATATACATGAAAGAAAATGGATCCACGTTAAAAAAAAAAAAAAAAAAAAAAGCCCCAACGTTCAGCTATCTAATGGGCAAAGGGAACGGGACTGGGTGGGGAGGGTTTGCCCCGCTGCGGCTGATCTCTCCAATCTCTTATTTTCTGTGAATGCGGCCGTTTCCCAGAACACTGTCCAGGCATACAACTCGAAGCTGCAGGATCTAGGTCATATTTTATGATTTTTTCAGCCAGTCTGATCTAGTCCATGTTGAGCTCTGTTTGAAGTTTCAGGTCTGATGGGAACCAGCACTTCCACAGACATTTTCTAAATGAGTGAGTAACTGAGTCCCTGTGATTTCTCAACTCCTCAGTGATCAGAGGCTGCAGAAGGTTCATATCAGCTCAGAAGTAGGAGAATGTAACCCAAGAGAACTGTGGGTGGTCCTGGGGCGTCAGGAGCTTGGGAGCACCCTTTTGCACCTATAATGAGATTTATCCCACCTCCCACTTTGGGGGGAAGGCCATTAGCACCCAGGGCCTGCCAGTGGTTTTCAGGTGTGGAAGGATTTGTGTCATCTCCAGACCCCAGGCCCTGGAGAGAGGGGGACAAGTAGATATTTTCTCATGTAAATCAATTATCTAATCCATGAGATTTACAATTGAATAGGTGTCCAGACAAGATGTTATCTGCCAACTACTGGGGGGGGGGGGCTTCAAGTTTTATTGACATAGATAAGACTTTCATCAAAGAATCCCCTTGAAAGCTGTTTAGTAAGGAATTCCAAAGCAAGGTGTTTATAACAATAATAAATGTTTCTCCATCACTTTGTCGCAGGCTTCCACTCCTAGTTCTTTTTCCCTAGTTTCTCTCCTCTTTTTAATGCACTAAAAGAAAACTACATAAAAGACTCTTAAGAGAAACATTTAAAAGGGGGATAAGGGATATTTCACGGGAGGGGACATTGGGAAGATTGGATGAGAAAAAGAAGTTCAGACCTGGCTCCTTGGATGATTTTCACTGAGCCCAAGTACAAAGAACACAGTCAGCTTTAGTAGTAATGTTTAGTTCCCTTTTCTGTATACTCACTGGAATAAGATGGTGTATGGGAACGGAACTTGTGGTAAAGAAAACCTTGCCACAGAAGGACTCCACCCTTGCTTACCTTCCTCTGGAGCCACCATCAGTATGTAGTGAATGGTAAACATGGGGCTTCCTGTGTTCTGCAGTGTGCATTGCTACACCACTATCTCCAGTGGAATGAACCAGAAGGCAAAATTTATGGCTCTTTTGAAATGTGATGAAGCAACATACAATTCAGAAATAGGGTGGTCACATTTTCTGTATTATGTTGTACTCTTTTGCACAACATGTAAGAATACAACATGAGAAACCTATGAAAGGAGGAAATAGAACAATTGAGGTTGTTGGCTAGGGAGGCTCTGTAAGGTAAAGGCAGAATACTAAATACCCCACCTAGCCAACATCCTCTCATGGCTATGATTCCTGTCTCCAAGCCTCTACTACTCTCCCCTCTTCCATTATTCTGTCCCATCCACCCACCCACCCACCCACCCATCCACCCACCCATCCATCCACTCATCCATCAATTCATCCATCCATCCATCCATCCATCCATCCATCCACCCACCCACCCATCCATCCACCCACCCAGCTAGTCATCCATCCATCCACCCATCCACCAATCCATCCATCCACCCATCCACCAATCCATCCATCCACCCACCCATCCATCCACTCATCCAACAATCCATCCATCCATCCATCCACCCACCCATCCATCCACCCACCCATCTAGTCATCCATCCATCCACCCACCCACCCATCCATCCACCCATCCACCAATCCATCCATCCACCCACCCATCCATCCACTCATCCAACAATCCATCCATCCATCCATCCATCCACCCACCCATCCATCCATCCACCCCCCCATCCATCCACTCATCCAACAATCCATCCATCCATCCACCCACCCACCCATCCATCCACCCACTCATCTAGTCATCCATCCATCCACCCACCCACCCATCCATCCACCCATCCACCAATCCATCCATCCACCCATCCACCAAGCCATCCATCCATCCACCCATCCATCCACCATTTATTGGGCATCATGATATTCTAGCTGCTGAGAATACAGACATCAGTGCCAAGCCAGTAAAGGTTAAACCACCAGTGTTTGTTGATTTTCATAGTGCAAATACCCCTACCTACCACGGCTGATTTCAAGCTACCAACATTACATCACTGAACACAAAGTTGGGAAGAGCTACTCAGTAGCACACAATTATACAGTGTTTCCAACACACAGATACAATAGATGTAAAGAACCTCAAGTACACAGATAACTGTTAAATATGGTAACTTAGAAGTGATGAGTTTTGAGTATTACTAAGTTTGCTGTCAATATATTTAATTGTACATTTATATAATTTGGCTTTAGATAATGGCTGTTTTAACAATCAGCTCACAATATTTCTGAAAATTTAACTATTGGCTCTTGTGAGCAGATGTGAATTTGCTCCAGCCTACCACTATACAGAGATAAATACTGTATGCTGTCCACTTTATGAAAAAGTTTTAGCTAGAAATAAGACATATACATATGTAAATAAGCAGTAGTCCTCCAGTTGGTGTGATAGTGCAATAGGGAAAGTGCTGGGTGTAGAATTAGTAGGGAAGTGGGGCGCCTGGGTGGCTCAGTCACTTAAGCATCCAGCCCTTGATTTTGGCTCAGGTCATGATCTCAGGGTCATGAGATTGAGCCCACAGACTGAGCATGGAGTCTGCTTAAGATTTTCTCTCCTTTTCCTGCAGCCCCTTCTCACTCACATGTGAGCGTGCATTCTCTCTCTCTCAAAAACAAAAACACAGAAACAAGAATTATTTTGGAGACTCTCCAAAATAAAATCACCTTGAGGACAGGGTGGTGACTTGGACTCAACACAAGCACCTAAGAATAGAGAGAGGGTTGGTTTGAGCCCAGCATGTGGTCTTTTCCAATCAGTAATAGTTTTTCTTTGTAGTCAGTGTCTTCAGACCCAAACACCCTGGGACAACTGTCATCCTAGGCAGAGTGTTGACTGCAGAAGGGAAAACTCTAACTTGGGAGCTTAAGCCCAGATACCCTTGCAGGACAGGTGAGGACAGGGGTGAACACGGACCATTTGGTGTAATAGTCACACCTGTCAAACTGTGCAGGACCAGTCCTCACTGACATCTCATGGTAACGAAATGAACAGCATATATTGGATTAACGACATTTTCCAAGTCCCACAGTTCCTGGTATCAATAGCAAAATTTATGCCCTTTGGAATGAGAAAGCCCCTGAGATTTTTCAGACACTTTGGTGGCTGGCAAGAATTTAAGAGAGGCTCTCCTAATGTGGCATATGTGGATTTGAGCAAATACTGGGGGGAAAAAAGAATTAAGAGTTATGACCAATTGTATTCTGACTTGTAGAGCAGATCATAGGGGACAGAATCTGCCACGTACGTGTACATGTGCTAGAGAAAAAGATGTTGGCCAAAATGTTAACAAGTGGTATTGCTAGATGATAAGTGTGTGTGTGTGTGTGTGTGTGTGTGGGTGTGTGTGTGTGTGTGTGTCAAATCCTGAGATCTAAGCTAGATGATAAATTTTGGAAGGAGGATTTACTTTTATAGATTTGCTTGCATTGTTTAATAATTTCATCTATTTTTCTGTCAAAAAATGTAATGAACAATATCCGCCAATTGCAAAAAAGGCAAGTAAAGTTAAAGAAGGAAACAAAAAAATCCAACCGTAATTCTAACAGCCACAAATAACTGCTGTTAATATTTTGTTTTTTAACCTCTAGACCTTCTGCTAGGCATGATGTATGTCCTTTGTACCCTCTCATCAGCCTTGTGTGAATCTGACTCCTGACCTGTGCGTCTGAGCCCCAGGTGTGGGGAGCGGGGGGCAGAAGGCTTATACCTACACTGTTATTACGTTAGGTTTTTTCAACATGGTAGCTCCTTCAGCTTGGCTCACACATTTTTTTTAAGATTTTTTTTTTTTTGAGAGAGAGAGAGGGAGGGAGAGAGAGAGGGAGAAAGAGAGAGCACAAGCAGAGGGATTGGCAGGCAGAGGCAGAGGGAGAAGCAGGTTCCCCACTGAGCAAGTAGCCAATGCGGAACTTGATCCCAGAACCCTGGGATCATGACCTGAGCTGAAGGCAGACACTCAGCCAACTGAGCCACCCAGGTGTCCCTCACACATTTTTTTTAACCTATCTCAATTAGCCCTGTTTCATTCCCCACAACTATGTCATAGCTGAAACCATTCTCTCTGTAGCTTACCTCCCACTTCAGAGAAAATACAGACCATCACATGTGATTTTTTTTACTTCTGTAAGGGCCAAGGGCAGTTCAACCCAAGATGGGCCACTTTGGTGTGAACATTAAGTTAAAAACAATCCAAACCCAGCAGATTCAGAAAAACCTCTTTACGTCTTCCTCAACTGCCTACTTTCCGAAGAAGAGAGCTAGTAACAAAGATTCCTCTTTACCTAAGAAACTTCTGTACATAAGAGGGCACCTGCGTTTTCCAAACACCCCTTTTCATCCTGCTAGTAGTCTTTCTCCACTCTTGGTATCCTCAGACCCTTACCCTCTCCTTAGCTCATATAAGTCTTATCGCCTGTTTTTGGAATTTCCATGTCTGTGTGGATTCTCCATACATACACTATTAGATTTGATTTTCTCCTGTTAATCTGTCTCATGTCAATTTGATTCTTAGTCCAGCTGGAAGGACCTCAAAAGTCAGAGAAAATCCTTCCTCCCCAACACTTCCTTCCCTTCTACCTCTAAATCTATACCCATTCTTTCTTCCCTGTTTCAGATGAGAATCTACCTTTTACCTTGACTAAGGTCCATGCTGTTTCTTTTTTTTAAAAAATCACATTTTTTTTCTGGCTTCACAAGTAATCATATCCATATTGGAAAATTTAGAAATATAAGAAAACACACAAGGGAGAAAATAAAGTCACATATAATTTGACAAGACTTTAAAAGATTTTTAAAGGATGATCATTGCTAACATTGTAAACTCTGTTTTTTCCATGCATGATTGTATGTGTCTTTACAGTAAATATTTTTTACACACTGGAAATTATTCCATACATACTATTTCATGCATCTCCTTTTCCTCTTACAATAGATGATGAATATTTTTTGCATGATGGCTACTCTGTTTTTTTTTAATTGAGAGAAAGCGAGAAAGGGGTGGGGAGGGGGAGAGGGAGAGAGAGAATCTTAAGCAGATTTCATGCCCAGTGCAGAGCCTGACATGGGGCTCAATCTCATGACCCTGAGATCATGACCTGAGCTGAAATCAAGAGTCAGATGCTTAACCAACTGAGCCACCCAGGCTCCCCATGGCAAATATTCTACAATGAGACTTTTAAAATAATTTTTGAAAGTTAAGAATCACTTTTGTAGGTTTTTTTTCTTATTTTAAAAGTAGTGTGTACTCATTGTAGAATAATCAGAAGATACAGTTAAAAGGAAGAAAAACCTAGATACCTATAATCCCACCTTTGAGGTATGACCAGCTAACATAATTTCATATAAACCTGTCTTATAAAAATAGGTTCATAACCAGCTGACATAATTTTATATAAAATCTATCTTATAAAAATAGGTTCAGCCAGGCATCATTATTTATTATTTTTGATATGTAAATGTTACCCCATTTAATCCTCATAACACCTTTATTTTTTTTTAAATTATTTTATGTTATGTTAGTCACCATACATTACATCATTAGTTTTTGATGCAGTGTTCCATGAGTCATTGTTTGCATATAACACCCAGTGCTCCATTCAATACGTGCCCTCCTTAATACCCATCAACAGGCTAACCCAATCCTCCTAACACCTTATGTGGTTGCTATTGTGATGATAATCTCCATTTCCTAGATGAGGAGACGGAGGCCCAGAGAAGCTAAGTAACCTGTCCAAAGTTACCTAACAGTTAGCGGCAGAATTGGGATATGGACCAAGGCAGTCTGCCTCCAGAGGCTGGATGTGAACAACTCAGCTATAGAGCTCTCAACTTATAGAGAACATCTTTCCATGTCGGTAAATATCACTCTCCTGTGTCATGCTTATAACGTTCTACCACACCTCAAATATTGTTTTGTTTTCTCATGGTTCTTTTAAGATTTTCTTTTCCAATTAATAGTTGCATAGGGAATTACTTTCCTGCTGTGAAGGGATTCTCATTTCAGTTTTTTCCAAATGGTTAACCAATGATCCAAGTTTTATTTATTGAATCACTTAGCCTTTCTCCACTAATTTAAACTGTTGCCTTTGTTTTGGCTTCTCTCTTCTCTTGCTTTCTTTGGAAACTTGTTTCATTTAGTATCCACTCTCTCCGCTGGGTCTTGAGAATATGAGCTAGCTTTGAATTACCTATACATTTGCTTGGTTAATTGATTGATGTAGTTGTCCACTTAACAAAATTTATAGCGGATTCAATAGTGAATAAGATTTTAAAAACTTTCCTGGGACTGACAGTCTATAGATGTATAAGACACTTTCACAAAACACTTAAATGTCATATTTACAATGTGCCAGTCCCTGTTTTTAGTGATTCACAGATACTATCTCTTTTAATCCTCGTAGCAAATCTATCAGGTAGGTGCTGTTTTTATCTCCATGTTTCATGGGAGAAAATGAAGCACGGAGAGGTTAAGTAACTTGCCCAAAGCCTCTTAGCACATAAGTGGGGAACTGAGGAGAGTAAGTAGCCAATTCCCAGTTAATGCAGTAAGTGTTACTTATCATGGGGGAAATACAGGATTCTGTGGCAGCTCTTAGCAAGGGCACTTGGAGCCATGACACTGAGGAAAGACTTTTGCAGGGAGTGCGTCCAAATGATTCCTGAAGAATGAGAAGTAGTAGGCTGGTGAAGGGGAACTGGGAGTGTGGGGGTAAGAACATTTAAGCTGGAGAAAGCAGTAGTACAAAGGCCTAGAGAACGGAGAAAGAGAGACTATCTCCTAGAAGGTGAAAGAAATGAAGTGTGGCTGGAACAGAAGGTGGGGTTGGGGGGGTGGGAGGTGAGAAGTCCTAGACTTGGAAGGGTCAGTAGGGAGCCATTGTCTTGTGAGTCACTTGAAGGGAATTTTAACTGCAGTCGAAATTAAGAGGAGACGCTGAGTGCTTTAAACAGGAGAGAGATTACTCTAGTTGCCACATGGGAGATGGGTATCAAGGGCACAAGGGTGTGGGCAGGGCAAAGGGTTGGAGGGGCTGTTCTAACAATCTTGGTGAGAAATGATGTTGCCTTCAGAGCAGTAGAAATTGGATGGAGAGAAACAAGTGGACTCAGGTGTTCCCTTGAAGGAGTTGGATTGGATGGGTAAAGAGGAGGGAAGTCAGTGATTATGACCTGGGTCTTGGCTTAACCAATAAATCTCCATAGTACCATCTTATGGCTGTGATGAAAATGTGGATAATAAATCAACTCGCCTTAATATGCAGAGAAGAAAAGATAACTTGCCTCTGGTCTAATCATTACACTCCTATGACTTCCCCCTTTAGCACTCACTAAACCCTCACTGAGGGAGGGCTGCAATGTTTATAAATACGGCAGATGTTAAGAATATTATCGCTGATGATGGGATTAGGCACAATTAAAACAAACATTTTTTTGCAGCTTTACTGAGATATATTTCATACACCATAATATTCACCCACTGAAAGTATTTACTTCAGTGGTTTGTAGTATTTTCAGAGTTGTATAGTCATTTACCACAATCTAATTTTAGAACATAGTCGATACCTCAAAAAGAAACTCTGTACTCATTAGTAGTCCCTCCCTGTTCCAGTTTCCCTACCTCACCCCCACCCCAGGCAACCATTAATCTGCTTTCTGTCTCTGGATATGTCTATTCTGGACATTTTGCACAAATGATGTCATAATATACAGTCTTTTGGGGCTTGCTTCTTTCACTGAGCATAATGTTTTCAAGGTCCCTCCTTGTTAAAGCATGCAACGGTACTTCATTTCTTTCAATGGGTGAATAACATTCCGTTGTATGGCTATACCATGTTTTGTTTATATATTCATCCGTTAATGGACATTTGGGTTTTTTCCACTTTTTGGCTAGTAAGCATGATGCTTCCATGAACACTCATGTACAGGTTTTTTGCATGGGCATGTGTTTGTCAGAGTCACCGGACCACTTTATATTCCGACCAGCAGCGTGTGAGCATGTTAATGTTTCCACCTTCTCTTCAACATTTGTTACTCTGTCTTTTTCACTTTAGCCGTTCTGGTGGGGGTGAAGTGGTATCTCATCACAGTCTTGGCTTGCATTTCTCTAATCACTAATGATGTTGAACAATTTTTCATGTGTTCATTAGCCATTTGTATATTTTTCTTTGGGTAAATGTGTCTACAAATTCTTTGTTCATTTTTAAATTGGATTATTTATCTTTGTAAGAGTTCTGTATATATTGTGGATACAAGCCCCTTGACAGGTATGTGATTTGCAAATATTTTCCCCCACTCTGTGGGTTGTGCTTTCTTAATGATGTCTTTTGATACACAAAATTTAAAATTGACAAACTTCAATTTATTTATTTATTTATTTATTTATTTATTTTTGTTACTTATGCTTCATGAGAAACCATCGCCTAACCTAAAGTTAGGATTTGCTCCTATGCTTTCTGCTAAAAATTTTATAGTTTGAGGTCTTACATTTAGGTTATGATCCATCTTGAGTTAATTTTTGCATATGGTGTTAAGAAAAGGCTCAAATTCATTCTTTTGATGTGGATATCCAGTTGTTCCAGAACCATCTGTTGAAAAATTTCCCCATTGAGTTATCTTGGCATGCATAAGTTAAAATTTGTTCTTTACACCTTCCTTTTTTCCCCAAAATTATCCCCCCAGAAGGGAAGAAAAAAAGAAAGAAAGAAAAAAGAAAACCAAATCCATAATCATCTTCTTCTTCTTCTTCTTTTTTAATGGAAGACACAGTAGGTTTTGCCTGAGTTAGATTTAGCTGGGTATCTTTTCTGACACCAGATCACACCATCCTTTTATCTTTTGCTCATTATTGAAACAGCCAGTCTCCTCTCAAGTCCTACTGTTTTAGAGTTCGTGACAGTAGAACTGTCTGGTGAATCTTAGCTACACAAGTAAAGTGGAAGTCCCATAAAAATAGCTAAGAATTTTCCCAAGGCCTTTATGTCTCAGATATATGGTAGAAGTTACTCTTGTGCTGGGGCAGGAAACAAATGTAGTTTAGCTGCCTAAGTTATTTGGTTATAATGCCAAGGTTGTTTTTTTTTTTTTTTATTTTAAGTAGTTTTAAGTAATGTCTATGCCCAACGTGGGGCTCAAACTCATGACCTTAAGATCAAGGGTCACATGCTCCACCAACGGAGCCAGCCAGGCGCCCCTATAATGCCAATTTTTAAAATGTTTTCTGTACCCCTGAAACTAATAATACATTATATGTTAACTAACTTGAATTTAAATAAAATCTAAAAAAATAAAATGTTTTCAAGGTTTATGAGGAAGGATATAATGTTTGGTATTATACATTTGCCAAATGAAACTTTAAAAATACTTAAATCCTTCTGATGACACTGTGGTATGGTCAACTGCATTAGTCTTTTTAAGCGAACCATGGTGATATGAAACATACTGAAAGTTCACCCGGTAATATCTTTTGGAAAATAGCCTAAGGAAATATTCTAAGAGAATTAAAAAACACAAAGATGTGTCATTTATAATGGGCAAAGACGGAAAAATATTTCAAGGCCCAAGAAGCAGAGGATGGGTAAACAACCTATATTTGACAGGAAAATGCTATAGAACCCTAACTACTAACGATGGTTATTACAGTGTGGTGCGGTAAAATGTACGAATGCATATACTAATGTGAATTGAGCCAAATGGAATGTGCATATATACCTGGACTGAAAATGGTCTAAGGATGGCTGGAGGCTGACAGATTTCAAAATTAATTTAGCACAATATTGATGTCTGGTAGATTTCTTTCCACAGCACACACACACAAATCTGCTCGCATGTAAAATGGAAGTGAAAACAAGCTTTCTGAGGGCCTCTGTATTTCTGCAACATATCTTTTTCTTAATTATTTCCTAATTCATTGAATTCTTATTTTAATATCTAGGGGGGGAAGAATAAGCACTTGGAAACAAGAAATTAAAGATTTCTCAGAATTCAGCTGTGAAAATTATTATTCCCGAGGAGGATGACCAATTGCTTAATGAAGCATTTTTCTTTGATGCTTGATGGGGCATGCCGAGAATGTGTCTGCCCATAATTTGGGCTGAGGAAGAGTCAACTGTTGATCTTGGGCATTGTGCGGTGTATTCATTTCCTGGGGCTGCCGTGAACAAAGTACCACAACCAGGGCGGTATTAAACAACAGAAACTTACTCTCTCATGCTGCTGGGGGTTAGAAGTTTAAAACTGAGACGTCAGCAGGGTTGGTTCCTTCCGAGGACTCTGAGGGAGAATCTGCTCGTGTCTTTCTCGCTTCTGGTGACAGTTGTCTTTGGTGTGCCTCGTCTTGACACATCACTCCAGTCTCCGCCTCTGTCTCCCCTACATTCTCCCTGTCTCTGTGTCTTCCTATAAGGACACCAGTCATATTGCATGACAGGCTCACCTTACTCCCCTATGGCCTCATTTTAAGTTAGCTAATCACGTTTATAATAATACGGTCACATTTCCAAATACGATCATAGTCGGAGATGCTGTGTGTTAGGACTTCAACAGATTTTTTTAAGGGGACAAAATTCAACCCATAGCAGGTGGCCTTGGGGTTAATTTAATTAATGTACTGTTCTGATTAATTCCAAAGCAAAACCTCAGCTTCCCATGACCGGCCTTAGGGGGATCCGCTCAGGAACAGTGCTTCATAGTGGGGGAATGGTCCCAGGAAAGTGGGACAGATTGCTCTAGTAGGCTGTTGCCCTTTCTCCCTGAGAAGGTGACCTCACTTCTGGTTGACCATGGCTGTGGTGGTTAAGCCCAGTGGGCGAAGACAGAGGCTGGCGTGTGGGGAATCTCTTGGTTTTATGTTTCCACGCATTGGAGAAATGCTCCTGTCGTCATTGCTCCTTCACTCGGACTCCTCAGTGGGTGAAGAGTGACTTAGCTGATTGGTGTATTTGAAAGATGGCTCCGAGCATGCTCCATGGAGCCCCTTTCCCTCCCCTTTGGAGCCAGCTGCCTGCATGTCCTGCATTTTTTTCACACATGAAATTGTGCTGGGGCAATGTGCTCTGGGGGAGGCCAGTGGTGGTCCAGCGCTGCTTTTGACCGGGTGGGTGAGTCTGCCTCGTGCTGGAGGGTCGGGATCAGCCCATCACTTGGTCCACAGACGTAAGGCACACTCTCCAACCTGGCCTTTTCCTATCCTGCAAGTCTGTCCGCATTTCCAGTACTTTAGGTGATGTTTTGGTTTTCTTCTGCCTGCCTCCTGTGTCTAAGTCTCAATCGGATCCAGGTTCAGGGAGAAGGAAGAGATGCCTGTCTAGGTTTCCTTGAACTTCCAGAAAAGGATGCAGTTCTGTCAGATATGCCCTCTGCCCTGGAAGAACCGGGTGCGGAACCCCCACACACAGGTACGGTAGGGCAGACGCAGGTTATGACCCTCCAGCTCCCAAGCTCTTCCTCTGCGCACAGTCCGGAGAGAGGGGCAGGGTGTGCTGCAGCCCAAAAAGGGGCAGTGGTGAGAATGAGGTTTATCAATGAGCAAACATTTAAGGAGAGTCTGGTCTGGGCAAGGCGCCATCCCAGTCCCTGCCAGGAACACAAAGAGCCAGAAGGCAAACACGGTCCATCCTCAATGGATTTACAGTCTTGTTGGAGCAAGAGGTGCATAAAAAAGACAAGTTACATTACAAGACAGGATGTGGTCAGTGCCGGTGAGTTTTAGGGGCCATTAAAGTGCCATAAAAATTCCGAAGAGGACGAGAACACTTTGGGACACAGCGCCGATAAGAAACGGGGGGCGGGGGGGAGATACTTGTTGGAGAGGCGAATTTTCCAGGCCAGGAGTACAGTGTGTGAAAAGGGCCTGAATGCAGAATGTTAATGATATTTTAGTAAACAATTTGAGCAACACTGAAGGAGTCCCTGTTGTGTCAAAAGCCAGGAGACGAGGCGGATACAGCGTAATGTGGTAGTCAGACGCGCAGGCTCAGCCCCGTAACCTGGGGGTTTTCCGCTCAGACTCTTATGACTGGCATGCTCCGGGGCAAGTCACGTCACCCCTGCATGCCTCAGTTTCCCCGTCTCTGTGCTGGGCGCTGTCATAGGCACCGAGGATACAGCAGTAAGGAAAGTCCCTGTTTATTCCATGCTTGCTGGAGGCATAGGTGGTGTTCTAAGCACTTCTTCTGTGCTAATTCATTTAATCCCCAGAGTGACCCAGTGAGGTGGGTACTTTTATTGGAAAGTGTGGTCCAGAGAGGCTGAGCCCTGTGGACTAGGTCTCACAACGAGCAAGAAGCAGAGGCAGAATGCACACTCCAGAGGTCTAGCACCAGAAGCCATGCTTTGAACCCCTGTGCTAAGTTGCTTTGAAGTGGAAGGTTCACTGAAGGTTGTGGCAGGGGGGATATGTGATTGCATAGCGTGGTGATGACCTTGAGCACTAGAGTAAGGAAAATCAGAACATCTCTCAAGTGGAGTTCTTTCCAGTTTACCGCTTTGCTGCTTGAACAAGTTGTTTGGATGTAAAATGATGGGTTCCATGTGGCCACTGAAGGCCTCGCAGGAGAGAGAAGTTAAAAAAAAAAAAAAAACTATTTTAAGATTTTTCTTGTTGTTCTCCTGTGATATAAATTGTGGTTTGCGGAGGAGATAGTTCAGAGGTAACGGCGGGACTCGTTAGAAGGGAATGATAAGCCTAGATCGAGGGCAGGTTTGAACAAAAAGGAAGCGGCAGAATTGAAAGACACTCCTAAAGGATGAATATTAGGTCCAGGAAAAATGTTTAACACACCAGTCTATTCCAGGATTAATGCCAGAGATACACAGTGCTGTGATTTTTAAAGGACTCTGCAATCACTACCTAATTAATCCATCCCACTGGGAGGCACACTTATCATTAAAAGGAGGCAGCTGATTTCAAAGCTTCATACCCTTCCTTCACAGTTCAGCTTTACATTTGGTTTCCAGAGTAATATGTGTTGCCTGGAGAGCTGGGGGAAAAAGGAACCTCATGTTCGTTTTCTGTAGTAGGTTTTGAGCTTGTAGCTGCTTATTCCTTAAGCATTAGAAAAGCAATACCTTACAGCTGAAACAGGAGATTGTAGACTGGAATGTATAAAAAGGTGATATAAATCTTCTGGCTTCTGTGAGCTCTATGAAGCTCTCTCAGTTTAAAGAATGATGTACATCTGCTCATCTTCAAGAGAGAGATCAGAATGTCAATAGCTGTATTTGCTTGAGGACGCAAGGGAGATTCAGTGATCTGGAAATGGAAGAGGGACTCAAAATATTTTTGTTCTGATTGAGGCCAGGTGGGAGAGAATTTGAGCTCCAAATCCCACTGGGGCAGGATTATCTAATCTTCTTGCCCTTAACCCCTTTGTTTGGTTGGTATGGAGACTTCAGCAGAGATCGCTTGGGTTCTTCACCCCACTTCCCAAACCTACCACACAGGGCAATAGTTAGCAAACCACATGAGGAAAAGACAATGCTTATTCTTTTCATAAAAACTTCAGCATAGTCTCAAATCTCCAGAGAATCCTAAGAACAAATGTAAAATTCGAATACTACGCAGCTGGGACTCCTGGGGGGCTCAGTCTGTTAAGTGTCTGCCTTCGGCTCAGGTCATGATCCTGGGATCCTGAGGTCGAGCCCCGTATCTGGCTCCCTGCTCGGCGGGGAGTCTGCTTCTCCCTCTGCCTGCCGCTCCCCCTGCTTGTGCTCCCTCTCTCTAACAAATAAAATATTTTTTAAAAAAGAATACTACACAGCTGTTTACGAAATGTGCTAATGTGTACATGCTACTGGGTAAGGCATTTCACTGAGAAGACAAGGATAAAAATGTCTCTGATGGAATTTGTATCGGAAAGAAAAGAGGCAAGCTGCGGAAGAGTTTTGTATGGCACGATCCTATTTTGTTTAAAAAAAGGTGTATGTATGTATGTGTGTTTGTGAATGCATGGGAACGTCTGTGTATTTATCTTCCTTGGGATTCATTTAGCTTCTTGGGTGAAATATCCATCTGTTGCGGAAAATTCTCATACCTTATGTTTTCTTCTTCTAAATTTTTATTTTGAACGATTAGAGATTCACAGGGAGTTGCAGGAAATAGCCCAAAGAGGTCCTGTGGACCCTTCTCCCAGTTTCCCCCAATGGTTACACTCTGCATTGACACCAGCACAGTAGCAACTCCAGGAAATCCGACGTTGGCGCAGGATGTGCATGGTCCTGCGTGGTTTCACTGATTCCTGCAACAACCACTGCACCGAAGCTGGAGCACTGGTTCAGTCCCCAGAAAGGTCCTCTGCTGCCGCCCCTTTCCAGTCACTCAGACCTCCCTCCCCCTCCAGTCACTATTCCTAATCCCTGGCCGCCACCAACCTGGCATCAAATGTTTGACAACAGTTGAGAATGTTACACGAATAGGCCCACGGTGCATGTCCTTTGGAGATTGGCTTTTTTCACTCAACACGTTGCCTTGAGATCCATTCAAGTCCTTGTGTGCATCACCGGTCCCTTCATTTTTGTTGCTGAATAGTCTCCCATGGTTGGCTGAACCACAGTTTAACCATTCACCTAGGACAGACGTCAGTAGGTTGTTTTCTAGTTCTTGGCTACGATGAATACAGCTGCTATGAACATTTGTGTCCAGGTGGTGTGTGGACGTAAATTTCAATTTCTGTGGAGTAAATGCTGAGGAGTGGGTCATGTGGCAAGTGTGTGTTTAGCTTTTTAAGGAAATGCCAAATTAATTTCTGGAGTGGCTGTACTGTTTTATAGCCCCCCGACCCCCAAGCAGTATGTGAAATACCCAGTTTCTCTACATCTCTGCCAACATTTGGCATTGTCAGTTTTCATTTCAGCTGTTCTAATACATGAGTAGTGAGAACTCATCTTAGTCTTGCATTTTTCCTAATGACAAGTGATGTTGAACACCTTTTTATGTGTTTATTTGCCATTTATAAATCTTTTGGGGGGAAGTAGCTGCTCAAACGTTTGCTAATTTTTAATAGGTTTTTACTTTCTTACTTTTAAGTTTTGAGAATTCTTTGCCCTATTGTTTGCTCTCTTGCTTGAACCACTGGTTTTTCTTGCGATTTCATTCATGGAAATTACTTGAGGCTCTGGACAAAGGTGGGTTTCCTTCAGAATATTGTTTCTGCCAGTTACCTGGAGTCACAATCAGCTTGGACTCTTCCAAATTAAAATCTTGGCTTGAAGAAT
The DNA here is from genome assembly GCF_037043125.1 of Eumetopias jubatus. Lineage (NCBI taxonomy): Eukaryota > Metazoa > Chordata > Mammalia > Carnivora > Otariidae > Eumetopias > Eumetopias jubatus. Next base: position 144,843,500 of record NW_028274812.1, read on the forward strand.
TTTGATACCTCCAGGTGTTATGAATTTTTCCTGCCAATCCTTATTAGGACCAGGTTCTGGTTCTAAATCCTCATTTTTTTCCCTTTCCTCTTGTAAGTTTGAAGGTTCGACATAATTCCTAGTCTTCCCAGAGCGGTGGGTGTGGAGATAGGGTTGGAGAGCTGGCTTGTTTCCATTTCACTCTTATATTGAGGGTGAATCCTTTGGGATCTCAGCTTTATATGTGGTAGAGTTGGTGGGGGGGGAGATCTATTAAATCTTGGGCAGGCCCTGGGTTTTGTTTGCTGTGTGAATATATTTCTTTCCTTAGATAATTTTTTCAGTCATGAAATTATGGGAAATTATATTCGACTTTCTTTTTGTATGTTTTCAATTTTTAAAATTAATCAAAAATATTAAAATGAAACAAATTTTCAAAATGTGAAAAAAACACGCCTGAAATGCTTTTTTTTCAAAGCTAATGTTAATGAAAGATAGTGACATATCCAATTGTATTTAAATTTCCTACTTAATAAACGGCTAACAGTAGGGCAGAATGGAACAGTTCTGGGGATCAGAAACCTTCTTTTGGTAAGTGTTTCTAATAAAGAGTAGAGGCGTGCCTGGCTGGCTCAGTCAGGAGAGCATGTGACTCTTGATCTTGGAGTTGTAAGTTTGAGTTGGGCATAGAATTACTTAGAAAATAAAATCTTAAAAAAAAAATAAAGAGTAGAGAAAACGTGAAGTCTGAAGCCTTTCTGGAGAAGGGAAGAAGGAGGCAATCTAATAGAAGAAGGAAGTGTTGCTCTTATACTGGGGAGCAGAGCTACCTATCCAGGAAAAGTGTGTATTCGTTTTCTATGGCTGCTGTAACAAGTGATCACAAACCTAGTGGCTTAAAACAACACAAATTTCTTACTTTACAGTTCTGGAGGTCCAAAGTCTGAGCTGGATCTCAGCGGGCTGAGAGCAAGCTTTCAGCAGAGCCACAGAAGGCTCCAGGGGACAGTCATTTCACTTACCTTTCTCAGCTTCTAGAGGCTGCTTATGTTCCTTGGCTTATGGGCTTCCCCTATCTTCCAAACCAGCAGTGGGTCTCATGGGGATATTCCCAGATAATCTCCCCATCTCGAGGTCAGCTGATTAACATCCTTCATTCTATCTGCAATTGTAATCCCCCCTTACCATGCAACAAAACATATTCACCGGTTCACCGGTCTTGTGGGTTAGGACATGAATATCTTTGGCGGGGTGCGGGGTGGGGGGAGGGTGGTGGCACTATTCTGCCTACCTTAGAGGGAAGAAGCTTTTAGGTCATTTGGTCTAATTAAGAGGCTGAATGCTTTTACAAATTACCTGTAGATCTGTGAAGCAAAACACACAAAGACAAATATACAGCTAATGAATTATTATAAGGCAGACACTACCCTAACTTCTTCCCTAGGTCTAGAAGCGAAACTTTGGCAGCCCCTGCAGAAGTACCTCCATGTACCCTGCCCCTATCCCGACCGGTACTTTCAAAATTACGTATCACGTGGTAGACACAACGTTCCATAAATTAATTCTCCTGTGTCTGGCAAGGGTTTCAAACCTTGGAAATTTGTAGGATCTTGGATTAGGACAGTGGAACGAACTGGGTACCTTGAAACTTGTGCAAAATTAACTGGCAGGAAACAGGTTGCCTCATTACAGAAAGAGTGGGATTGTGTGAAAAGCATCAACGGGAGTATACAATCTTTCTTTTCCCTTCCTTGGCTCTGGTTCAATTTCTTCTCTTTAGCTACAATTTCTTCTCAGAGAAGGAGCCAGGCTGTGAAACCATGCTTTTTCCTTTCAGTGTGATGCTCAAGATCTCAACCTGGCACCCAGAATCAGTCATAAAGTCATAAAGCCATTAAGCTCTCTGCAGGACCTGAGCTAATGCCTCCTGCAAAGCTCTTTATATAACAATATTATTAATAATATAATTAAGCTATACATGTAATTGAATGATTCTGGGAATAAAATAGTCAGTGAGGCAATTTCTGGGGGTCAATGAGAGTATGTTTCATATTTGAGCTACTGAAGTTAAGTCACCCCTGGGGAAACCACAAACCAGATTTGCATGGAGTTTTACTGAGTCTCATCATCCTTATTATTATGGTCTTAAGTTTGCAAAATTACCTAATCCTAGCCCCAAATGTTTTAATACTGTGTTTTTGATCCTTGTATCAGACAGCTGGGATGCCACGTGTTGGGGCCCTGCCGAGTTGGGAAATTATACATTTGATGATTATGAAATTGGTCTTGATTGATTTAATCACTGTAATCATTGGCATTGTGCAGATATGCAACCGGGAAGTTTTCATTCCAACAATTACACACGATGAAGTCAAGTTATGTGGGAAGCTCATCCCTGTGTTAATTTCTGTCTAAATGGGAAGAAGGATGAAGAGAGGGCAGGGTATGGCGCTGCTGGGTGAACCCACATGACGCAGCCAGGCAGTCCCTGTGCTGTACCTGGTTTTCTCCGGACTTGGACATGGCAAAGAAGTTGTATCTAATTGAAGAGATACTTACGTCATTATCCCTCAAGAGGATTAACACGCAGAATATCTGGCCTATGGTAGGAACTCCATAGATTTTAATTTCTGTCCCCATGACATCCTTTAAGGGGGTGCAGTGTGGTGTGGAGTGGTGGGCTTCTCTTCCTTTCTAACTACCCCTCACTCTAAATCCCCCGGTGGTGGGCTGGAGGAGAGCTGGAATGCCCTCCTCCCTCCTAGTTCTGTTGATTCAAGTTGCTGAACGAACAAAGGAGTGTCTCCCCATTGGGAACTAGGGGAGCTAGTCAGTCTTTGGGGAGGGCTTTGAATAGAGCCAGCAGAGCCTAAAACATTCTCCTCGTTATTGTATCTCAGAACTCCGGCTAGGGAAGGAGCATGCTGCAGCTTGGAAAATCTGCTCCTTTTCACAGATTCTGGATCATGAAGTGGAAGGAGGCGGTGTGTGGGAGGGTAGGAGTGACAGAGAAGAGAGAAGGATCTGGGGATCCTCGTTTGGTTTAAGCTGTCGTCCAAATGCAGAGTCGTGGACGAAGACACACTGCCCACTGCCACCATACACAGAACCACAGCGTGGTAGGAGGAAGGAGGACTCTGGAGACCATCAGCTCCAACCCCTTCATTCTGATGAGGAATGGGGACCCGGTGAGGATGACCAAGGTCACACGGCGGGTGAGAAGGCGAGCGGCCCCCGCACGTACTTCCCAGGTGACTCGCTGCACCTGCAAATCCATTTGTAACCTACACTTGGCCCCTCTTCTAATTGGCCGAAAGCTTCCATTAGGGCAGAAGTTACCGGATGAATAGAAAGAATATATTAGTTGTTTTCCTGTGAGATGATACAGAATCTGGTTTAATCCTCCAGATAGCCCTGTACGGTAGATAGGTTCGCTATTGTCTTTTATGGGTGAGGAGATCGAGGTTTCAGAGATGTTACGTGATTTAGGGATTAAGTGGGTGGGACTAGAATCCAGGTCCTTAGGTCCTAGACCCAGGGCCACACATCTCAGATGGAAGACCCCAATCCTGCCACATCCAGTGAACCTGCAGACATCACACCTGATCCCTCTACATCAAAGGCCAATTTCAGTTGCCTTGCGTGCATCTGACAAGGATTTTGAGGCCTCTTCTGCCTGGGGGAGCATCTTTGGGGTATTTTTGGCACCTGCTCCTGATGGTGTGGCTCCCTGATGAGGACAAGCACCATCTACACCAGCCTCCAGCTGGGAGTGGTTCTCAGCTAGGGCACTGGTGCTCCTGGGGACCTTTGGAAATGCCTGGAGACATTTTTCATGATCCACATGAATAACACCCAGTGTACTGAGATTGGAAGAGAGACTGGGGAGACGCTATGGGTGCCTATTGAAAGAAGTGTGGGGCAGGGAGAAGGGAGGAAATTTTGAAGCCCGGAAACATTGTACTGATTTTCAGTAAGGGCAAAAAAGTGTCCATTTTAATTGAGTCTATGGTGTTATCGTGCAATGGTGAGGGGCTCTCACTCTGCGCTCAGATGGCCTGGGTTGGAGTTCTGGCGTTACCATCAACTAACTCTGTGATCTTGGGCAAATTACTTGGCTTCTCAAAGCCTCAGTTGCCCCATCTGAAAATGTGGGCAATGATAGTGCTCACTTCACTGTGCTAGCATGACAAAGTTCCAGAGCAGTGCCTGGAGCATGGTCAGGGCGAACGACGACAGTCTTGTTGCTGTTGCCTTGGCAGTAATCGCTGAACAAAATACTAACATGGGCTATGAAAGGGAGGATCCCTTGAGGCTTAGAAGCAGCAGCAAATACCAGTAGGGAAGGTGGTGCTCACCATGGTTAATAATAGATTGAGTACAGACTCTTTCCATTTAGAGTGGACACTCGCCATAGTGAAGATGCGGGCTCACCGGCAATAAGCCAGCCTGACGTCACTGCTCTACTTGCCAGGGAGACTTGGATCGGGGAGCCCAGGGAGACATGTGGCATCTGGGCTCAGAAGTCACTTCAGGATATCCACATGCATGGGATGGAGACATATGCACTGATACAGGGATGATCGAGCTGGTTAGGACGAGCTGAATGCCCACCGGGAAGGAACTGGCAGCCCGCTGTGGCTCTTTCCTATTACTGGCCCTTTCAAAGTTTTAATCACTAGTTTAGAATGTATATTTTGCAAATTTATTTTTGGCAGCATTATTTTTCTCCCTACGCATCGTTAAGAGAAAGCCCAGGATACAAAAGACGAAAGAAGCGCTTCTCTGATTGAAGCATCGAGGGACACTGGAGAGGGTATGCTTCATTTCCCGAAGGAGCTGTGGAAGCTTGAGGACTCTGAGCTAGACGGAAGCCTGGAGCCCACTCTTGCCAGATTTGCTGATCGGAATGCATGAAGGCAGTGACCCTGCTGGGCTGGCTTGGAGCACGGGCTCCAAAGCTGTAGGAAGCGAACTTATGGCAAACTGCTTAAGAACTTGGCCTTTGAAGTCAGCAAACAAAGGTGTGCCTTGGAACAAGGTAATTAACTGCCAAGGCTCAGTTCTTCTATTCGAAAATGCGGATGGTAATTGTACCTACTTCATGGGGTGTCTGTGAGATTCAAAATGAAATAATAATGAACATAGAGCTTTTGACATATTATTATTAATATGACATGTTATCAGGGTAAAGAAAAAATTCTGTATTTGGATCCTACCAAGGTATGCAGAAACGCAGAGATGGAGTTCATTAGCAATTCATGTACAAAAGAAAAAGTAGGCATTTTAGCTGACGATGAAACTTGGTGTTAACAGTCAACTATACCATAGCCAGCCACAGAAAAGCATGAAAGCAATCTTAAACTGCATAGCTTCAAAAATTTCCATCTGACTTCCCAGTTAAGCCCTCCAATCCTGGGAGCTCCGCTCTGATAGGGAACGAAGGGAGCTGGGTCGCTCACAGAAGGTTGGTGAAGGCCCCATACAGACTCCACAGTGCTTGAGGAACTGCTGGAGGCATCATGATGTTTATACCCAAAAAGACAAATCTTAGAGACATAGGATAGGGGTTTTCAGATATGTGGGTGGGCCTCGGGGATTTTGTAGTAACTCAAAGAGTGGGACTTTAATGGAGTAGATGTAAGCTCTGCACAACAAAGAATTCTCCAGGAATACGTTCTTTGTCCAGCAGCACAACGAACTGCCTCGGGAGGTAATAAATTCCCTGTCATTGGAGGTGTGCATGATTTGACAGGGTATATGATAGAAGGAACGCCTGGGTGGAGGGGCTGGGTGATTCCTCAAAGCGCTTTCAACCTTGAAAATGCTATGTTTTCCTAATAAGTTATGAAATGCTGAGTAATGCCTTTATCTTACGGGTGGAGACAGGGATAAGATCTCTTTATAGAAAACATCTGTTAGTGTGAATCCTGGGCCAGCACCCAAGCTGGGTGCAGGCTTGTTCATCTGCTGAGGGACTCAGGTACGTCTCAGCTCTTCGTCTGTCTTAGGCAGAAACTGGTGAATAAGTCGTGGAAGGAGAGGAAGGAAGGGAAGGAGGCATCTGTCAAAATATAGTCATTTGATCTGCATAGATATTTCTTCAGATAAGAGATTTAAGTAGCCAATTAGTGCATGAAAAGATGCTCAACATCATTATTCATCAGGGAAATGGAAATCAAAACTACAAGACACCACCTCACACCCACCAGGATGGTCACATCATACAGACGGATAACAAGTGTTGAGTAGGCTGTGGAGAAATTGGAACCCCCATGGGTTGCTGGTGGGAATGTAAAATGCTGCAAGAGCTTTGGAAAACCACTTGGCAGCTCCTCAAAAGTTACCATATGACCCAGCAATTCCATTCCTAGGTATAGACTCAAGACAAATAAAAACATATGTGAGCACAGGGTGCTGGATGGAAGTGTTGAATCACTGTGTTTTACACCTGAAACCAATATAACACTGTATGGTAACTGGAATTAAAATAAAAACTTTAAAAAAAATGCCTATGTCCACATAAAAACTTGGCCAAGAATGTTCACAGCAGCATTATGTAAAGATTTTGGGGGGGGGGTGGTAAGTAGTCTCCACGCCCAGTAAGAAGCCCAACATGGGGCTTGAACTCAGGACCCTGAGATCAAGAGCTGAGCTGAGATCAAGAGTCGGACACTCAACCGACTGAGCCGCCCAGGCGCCCCCGCATTACGTATAAGAGCCAGAAAATGGAAACAACTCAAAGGCCTGTGGACTGTCGAATGCACAAGTAAATTGTGTCCTATTCACGCAACGCAAGCTCATTTGGCAAAGGGAATGAAATAATGACGTGCGCTACAGCATGACTTGGAGAAGGCACAGCATGCACAGTACTATGCCAAAACCTTCAAACCATGATGCAAAGTGAAGGAAGCCAATCACAAAAGACGACATATTACATGATTCTATTGATATGAAATGTCCTGAATAAGCCAATCTGTAGAGACATAAAGTAGGTAAGTGGTGGCCAGGGCCTGGAAAGAAGGGGAAGTAAGTGGTGAATAATAACGGGTATGAGGTTTTTTGAGGGGTGGAGGGTGGTGATGAAAATATTCTAAAATTGATTGTGCTATAGGTTGTACAACTCTGAATATACCAAAAGCCATCGAATTGTGTACTTTACATTGGTGAATTATAGCTCAATAAAGCTGTTGTATATTTTTCCCAAATAATATGTATGTATATATGTATAATGTGTATGTATATAGGTACCTATATATACATGTACACATTCATTTGGAAATGCTACCAAACTACTAACTTTTGACTGTGAGGGGGAGCAGATTATGCCCAAAAGACACCTCTTTGGGGTACTGCTTCTTTTGAAATAAAGTTACAGAAGAAATAGCGGGTCTAAGAAAGATACTCTGACCCCTCTCTGCCCTCCTGATAGCAGGAAATAAATCTCCCATGTGAAAGGTACCCTCCCTGCATCAGGAGGCAGAGAGAAGCCCTGTCACCAGAGACAGAGAATTCAGGGCCAAGAAGGCCGTATAAACAAATCTTGTCACTAATTTACTACCCCACACTCAGATTTGTCTTGTCAATTTTTTCACAAATGGATTGCTTTTTTTTTTTCTTATTTAAAAGGTATAAAAACTGCCTGCTTGGGTCACTTCTTTGAGTCTCATCTTTCTATGAGCTCCCGTACATAGGTATGAAATTTAATTTCTTCTTCTCCCACTAATGTGTTTTAAGTCAACTTAATTTTTAGGCCGGGCAAAGAACCTAAAAGAGAAGAAGGTGTCCTCCCCTACAACTGTGATAGTCCAACTACACATAAAGATTTTAGAACTATCTATGGCAAGTATAAAACAGAATGGGAAACATCCTTTAACAAAGAACTCTTCCAAATAAAATAAATAAATCAAAATTAAAAAGAAAAAGATGAAGAGCACAGTAAAAAAAAAAAGTTGGGTAAAGGATACAATGTGCAAAAGAAGTACAGATGAACAAGAACCTCAGAAAAGCATCAAACTCCTTAACAGTTTTTGAGGGCAAATCGGCAGTATGCTAAGAGTCTCATAAATACTCATTCCTGTTGGGAATATCACATCTAGAATATAATAAGGAACAAGGAATATATGCAAACATAGTTCTGTGACATTGTTTATGATGGCAAAAAATTGTTAACAATCCAATGTTTAACAATAAGGGTATGGTTGCATACATTATGATATATCCATACTTTGAATTATTGTGCAACCACTTAAATTATATTTGAAGAAGACCAAATTATGCTAGAAAATGCTTGCAATGTTAAGAAAAAATTTAAAAACCCCACTGCATATATAGTATGAAACCAATTTTGTGGGAAATAAACCATACATATGGAAAAAATACACCACAGCATGGTAGGATTACCAATGGTTTCTATTTTTTGCTTGAAACTTTTCCAAACATTCAAAAAGGTCTACAAGGAACATGGATTCCACTTTTTTGTATTTCTTTGTAATCATAATAAAGATAAATGTTAATTTAAACCAAGACATTTAGAACAGGAAGCAAACTACTAATTCTTGATTAACAGCAAGGTCTATCTAGAACATTAGGGAAAATTAAGACCAAATATTTATCTCCAAAAAAAAAAAAGGCAGGGTAGTTTCATATTATATTGTTCAAATATAAGAAAACTCAGGGAAATTATATTAATAAACACCCTCCGGTTTTGATAAGAACTTAGCGATGGGAGGTAGTAGTGAGGTCTAGCCACTAGCCCGTCAGCAGTGGGAGAGTAACTATTGTTCCTGTTCAAAGACTGCTCTAATGTTTCAGGGGATTCTAGAAACACCTTTGAAATCCTAATTATTCAGTATGTAACTATTTTGAGAGCTAAAGTCTCAGAAAAAAAGTTAGAAGTGTTTATCCAGGAGCAAGACGGCGGAGGAGCAGGAGACCTGGATTTCGTCTGGTCTCAGGAATTCAGCTGAATAGGGATCAAACCATTCTGAACACCTCCGAACTCAACAGGAGACCGAAGAGGAGAGTAGCAACAACTCTCTGAGCAGAGAAGCGACCACTTACTGGAAGGTAGGACGTGCGGAGAAGTGAATCCGAGGCGATATTCGGGAGGATAGACGGCGGGGGAGGGGCCTCCGGCGGCCGCTTCTGGCAAGTGCTAGAGCCGCGGAGCACAAAATCGGAACTTTCAGAAGTCGGCTCCGCGGAGGGACGTCGCTGCAGTGGCTAAGCGGGGGGTGGAACCCTCGCGGGACAGTGTGGTCTCAGGACCCTCGGGGTCACAGAAAGACCGGGGGTGCCTGAGTGCGGCAGAGCTCCCAGGGATCGGGGCGGGGAAGCCGGCTGCAGAGACGGAGCCGAGGCGCGGGCTCTCAGCTCGGGGTTGCCATAAACTGTGATCGGCGGCCCAGTCGGGCCACTGCTCCTCCAGCAGGGACCCAACAAGCGGCAGAGCCGGGGAGACTCCCCTTCCTCCCCCGGGAGGAGCGGCGCGGGAGCGCACCGCAGGGATCTGCTGGGTTTGGAGACTCCACACGGGGTCAGGTGCCAGAGATACAAACGCTCGGTCACAGGCCGGGTGAGCACGGAGTGCGGCCGGAGACTGGGGACAAGGGAGTGACTGCTTTTCTCTGGGGGCGCACTGAGGAGCGGGGCCCCGAGTTCTCAGCTCCTCAGGGTAGAGATTGGGAACCCGCCATTTTCGCCCTGGTCCCCCAAAGCTGTGCCGAGAGCTTGCAGGGAACACAGCTCCTGAGAGCAAACCGGAGCAGCTTGCTTGGCCCGGTCGACAAGGGCGGGGCAATTCCGCCTCCGGCAAAGACATTTGGGAACCACGGCAACGGGCCCCTGCCCCAGAAGATCAGCACGAGCAGCCAGCAAGCCAAGACCAAGTTTACCGATCAAGGAGAACGGGAGAACTCCAGCGCTAGGGGAATACTGCACATAGAATTCATGGCTTTTTTTTTTTTACCATGATTCATTAGTTTTTCAGAGTTAATTTTTTAACTGTTTTTTTTAATTTCTCTTTTTCCCTTTTTCAACCAACATCTTATCAATCCCTTTATTTTTTTTTTAAAGATTTTATTATTTATTTGACACAGAGAGAGATAGTGAGAGAGAGAGCACAAGCAGGGGGGAGCAGCAGGCAGAGGGAGAGGGAGAAGCAGGCTCCTGGCTGCGCAGAGAGCCCGATGCGGCGCTCGATGCCAGGACCCCGGGATCATGACCCGAGCCGAAGGCAGCCGCTTACCCGACTGAGCCACCCAGGCGCCCCTCAATCCCTTTTTTTAAAAAAACATTTTTTATTTTTCATTTTTAGAGTCATATTTTATCCCTTCATAGTAGTTACTCTTATTTTTGGCATATATATATAAGTTGTTCTCTCTTTAAAATTTTGAGATACACTTTCTTCTAACAGATCAAAATATACCCTAAATCACTAGTGTACGGATTTGTTCTAGTCTCCTGCCTGATCACATTCTCTCCCTTTTTTTTAAATCTTCTTCTTTCTTTTTTCAAACAACTTTTTATCGTATCAATTCCTTTTATAAAATCTTTTATAATTTTCATCATTAGAGGCATCTTCCATCCCTTCATTGTATCAACCCTTATTTTGTACATATATAAGTCTTTCTTCCTTTAAAATTTTAGGAGACACTTTTTTCTAACAGACCAAAATACGCCCAAAATCTAGTGTGTGGCACTGATCTATGCACTAGCCTGATCATATTTGATCATATTCGGGTTTTTTTGTATTGTTCTGTTTTTGTTTTTAATCTTTTTCTTTTTGGTTTTTTTCTTTCTTTCTTTCTTTTCTCTTTCTTTTTTCTTTCTTTCCCTTTCTTTTCCCCTGGTTTCAGGTCTTTTCTGATTTCTATAGAGTATATTTGCTGGGGACGTGGTTAACCTGTTAGCATTTTGTTCTCTCATTTATCTATTCTCCTCTGGACAAAATGACAAGACGAAAAAAATCACCTCAGCGAAAAGAACAAGAGGTAGTACCGTCTACCAGGGACCTACTCAATACGGACATTAGTACAATGTCGGACCGAGAGTTCAGAATCATGACTTTAAAGATACTAGCTGGGCTTGAAAAAAGTGTGGAAGTTATTAAAGAAACCCTTTCTGGAGAAATAAAAGAACCAAAATCTAACCAAGTCGAAATCAAAAAGGCTATTAATGAGGTGCAATCAAAAATGGGGGCACTAACTGCTAGGATGAATGAGGCAGAAGAGAGAATCAGCGATATAGAAGAACAAATGATGGAAAATAAAGAGGCTGAGAGAAAGAGAGAGAAACAACTACAGGATCACGAGGGCAGAATTCAAGAGATAAGCGATACGATAAGATGAAACAACATTAGAATAATTGGGATCCCAGAAGAAGAAGAAAGAGAGAGAAGGGCAGAAGGTATATTGGAGCAAATAATAGCAGAGAACTTCCCTAATGTGAGGAAGGAAACAGGCATCAAAATCCAGGAGGCACAGAGAACCCCTCTCAAAATCAATAAAAATAGGTCAACACCCCGACATCTAATAGTAAAACTTACGAGTCTCAGAGACAAAGAGAAAATCCTGAAAGGAGCTCGGAAGAAGAGATATGTAACCTACAATGGTAGAAATATTAGATTGGCAACAGACCTATCCACAGAGACCTGGCAGGCCAGAAAGAACTGGCATGATATCTTCAGAGCACTAAATGAGAAAAATGTGCAGCCAAGAATACTATATCCAGCAAGGCTGTCATTGAAAATAGAAGGAGAGGTAAAAAGCTTCCAGGACAAACAAAAACTAAAGGAATTTGCAAACACAAAACCAGCCCTACAAGAAATATTGAAAGGGGTCCTCTAAGCAAAGAGAGAGCCTAAAAGCAGCACAGATCAGAAAGGAACAGAGACAATATACAGTAACAGTCACCTTACAGGCAATACAATGGCACTAAGTTCATACCTTTCAATAGTTACCCTGAATGTAAATGGGCTAAATGCCCCAATCAAAAGACACAGGCTATCGGATTGGATTAAAAAACAAGACCCATCCATATGCTGTCTGCAAGAGACTCATTTTAGACCCAAAGACACCCCCAGATTGAAAGTGAGGGGGTGGAAAACCATTTACCATGCTAATGGACACCAAAAGAAAGCTGGGGTGGCAATCCTTATATCAGACAAACTAGATTTTAAAACAAAGACTGTAATAAGAGATGAGGAAGGACACTATATCCTACTTAAAGGGTCTATCCAACAAGAAGATCTAACAATTGTAAATATCTATGCCCCGAACATGGGAGTAGCCAATTATATAAGGCAATTAATAACAAAAGCGAAGAAACACATTGACAGCAATACAATAATAGTGGGGGACTTTAACACCCCCCTGACTGAAATGGACAGATCATCTAAGCAAAAGATCAACAAGGAAATAAAGACTTTAAATGACACACTGGACCAAATGGACTTCACAGACATATTCAGAACATTTCATCCCAAAGCAACGGAATACACATTCTTCTCTAGTGCCCATGGAACATTCTCCAGAATTGATCACATCCTAGGTCACAAATCAGGTCTCAACCGGTACCAAAAGATTGGGATTATTCCCTGCATATTTTCAGACCACAGTGCTTTGAAACTAGAACTCAATCACAAGAGGAAAGTCGGAAAGAACTCAAATACATGGAGGCTAAAGAGCAACCTACTAAAGAATGAATGGGTCAACCAAGAAATTAAAGAAGAATTTTAAAAATTCATGGAAACCAATGAAAATGAAACCACAAGTGTTCAAAATCTTTGGGATGCAGCAAAGGCAGTCCTGAGAGGAAAGTATATAGCAATACAAGCCTTTCTCAAGAAACAAGAAAGGTCTCAAATACACAACCTAAACCTACACCTAAAGGAGCTGGAGAAAGAACAGCAAATAAAGCCTAAACCCAGCAGGAGAAGAGAAATAAGAAAGATCAGAGCAGAAATCAATGAACTAGAAACCAAAAGAACAGTAGAACAGATCAACGAAACTAGGAGCTGGTTCTTTGAAAGAATTCACAAGATTGATAAACCCCTGGCCAGACTTATCCAAAAGAAAAGAGAAATGACCCAAATCCACAAAATCATGAATGAAAGAGGAGAGATCACAACCAACACCAAAGAAATACAAACAATTATAAGAACATATTATGAGCAACTCTATGCCAGCAAATTAGATAACCTGGAAGAAATGGGTGCATTTCTAGAGATGTATCAACTACCAAAACTGAACCAGGAAGAAATAGAAAACCTGAACAGACCTATAACCACTAAGGAAATTGAAGGAGTCATCAAAAATCTCCCAACAAACAAAAGCCCAGGGCCAGATGGCTTCCCAGGGGAATTCTATCAGATATTTCAAGAAGAATTAAGACCTATTCTCCTGAAACTGTTCCAAATAATAGAAATGGAAGGAAAACTTCCAAACTCATTTTATGAGGCCACCATTACCTTGATCCCAAAACCAGACAAAGACCCCATCAAAAAGGAGAACTAGAGACCAATATCCTTGATGAACACGGATGCAAAAATTCTCACCAAAACACTAGCCAATAGGGTCCAACAGTACATTAAAAGGATTATTCACCACGACCAAGTGGGATATATCCCTGGGCTGCAAGGCTAGTTCAACATCCGCAAATCAAACAACGTGCTACAATACATTAACAAAAGAAAGAAGAAGAATCATATGATCCTCTCAATAGATGCAGAAAAAGCATTTGACAAAGTACAGCATCCTTTCTTGATCAAAACTCTTCAGAGTATAGGGATAGAGGGTACATACCTCAATATCATAAAAGCCATCTCTGAAAAACCTACAGCCAATATCATTCTCAATGGGGAAAAGCTGAGCGCTTTCCCCCTAAGGTCAGGAACACGGCAGGGATGTCCACTCTCACCACTGCTATTCAACATAGTATTAGAAGTCCTAGCCACAGGAATCAGACAACAAAAAGAAATCAAAGGCATCCAAATCGGCAAAGAGGAAGTCAAACTCTCACTCTTTGCAGATGATATGATACTGTATGTGGAAAACCCAAAAGACTCCACCCCAAAACTGCTAGAACTCATACAGGCATTCAGTCAAGTAGCAGGCTATAAAATCAATGCACAGAAATCAGTGGCATTCCTATACACCAACAACAAGACAGAAGAGAGAGAAATCAAGGAGTCGATTCCATTTACAGTTGCACCCAAAACCATAAGATACCTAGGAATAAATTTAACCAAAGAGGCAAAGGATCTGTACTCAGAAAACTATAAAATACTCATGAAAGAAATTGAAGAAGACACAAAGAAATGGAAAAACGTTCCATGCTCATGGATTGGAAGAACCAACATTGTGAAGATGTCAATGCTACCTAGAGCAATCTACACATTCAATGCAATCCCCGTCAAAATACCATCCACTTTTTTCAAAGAAATGGAACAAATAATCCGAAAATTTGTATGGAACCAGAAGAGACCCCGAATAGCCAGAGGAATATTGAAAAAAGAAAAGCAAAGCTGGCGGCATCACAATTCCCGACTTCCAGCTCTATTACAAAGCTGTCATCATCAAGACAGTATGGTACTGGCACAAAAACAGACACATAGATCAGTGGAAGAGAATCGAGAACCCAGAAATCGACCCTCAACTCTATGGTCAACTCATCTTTGACAAAGCAGGAAAGAATGTCCAATGGCAAAAAGACAGTCTCTTCAACAAATGGTGTTGGGAAAATTGGACAGCCACATGCAGAAGAATGAAACTGGACCATTTCCTTACACCACACACAAAAATAGACTCCAAATGGTTGAAAGACCTAAACGTGAGACAGGAGTCCATCAAAATCCTAAAGGAGAACACAGGCAGCAACCTCTTCGACCTCAGCCTCAGCAACTTCCGAGAAACATCACCAAAAGCAAGGGAAGCAAGGGCAAAAATGAACTATTGGGATTTCATCAAGATAAAAAGCTTTTGCACAGCAAAAGAAACAGTCCACAAAACCAAAAGACAACCGACAGAATGGGAGAAAATATTTGCAAATGACATATCAGATAAAAGGCTAGTATCCAAAATCTATAAAGAACTTATCAAACTCAACACCCAAAGAACAAATAATCCAATCAAGAAATGGGCAGAAGACATGAACAGACATTTTTCCAAAGAAGACATCCAAATGGCCAACAGACACATGAAAAAGTGCTCAACATCGCTCGGCATCAGGGAAATCCAAATCAAAACCTCCATGAGATACCACCTCACACCCGTCAGAATGGCTAAAATTAACAAGTCAGGAAACAACAGATGCTGGCGGGGATGCGGAGAAAGGGGAACCCTCCTACACTGTTGGCGGGAATGCAAGCTGGTGCAGCCACTCTGTAAAACAGTATGGAGGTTCCTCAAACAGTTGAAAATAGAGCTACCATACGATCCAGCATTGCACTACTGGGTATTTACCCCAAAGATACAAATGTAGGGACCCGAAGGGGTACGTGCACCCCAATGTTTATAGCAGCAATGTCCACAATAGCCAAACTGTGGAAAGAGCCAAGATGTCCATCGACAGATGAATGGATAAAGAAGAGGCAGTATATATACACAATGGAATATTATGCAGCCGTCAAAAGGAATGAGATCTTGCCATTTGCAATGACGTGGACGGAACTGGAGGGTGTTATGCTGAGTGAAATAAGTCAATCAGAGAAAGACATGTATCATATGTCCTCACTGATATGAGGAATTCTTAATCTCAGGAGACAAACTGAGTGTTGCTGGAGTGGTGGGGGGTGGGAGAGATTGGGTGGCTGGGTGATAGACATTGGGGAGGGTATGTGCTATGGTGAGTGCTGTGAATTGTACAAGACTGTTGAATCACAGATCTGTACTTCTGAAACAAATAATGCAAGATATGTTAAGAAAAAAGTAAAAGAAGAAGATAGCAGGAGGGGAAGAATGAATGGGAGTAAGTCGGAGGGGGAGACGAACCATGAGAGACGATGGACTCTTAAAAACAAACTGAGGGTTCTAGAGGGGAGGGGGGTGGGGGGATGGGTTAGCCTGGTGATGGGTATTAAGGAGGGCACGTTCTGCGTGGATCACTGGGTGTTATGCACAAACAATGACTCATGGAACACTACATCAAGAACTAATGATGTAATGTATGGTGATTAACATAACAATAAAAAATAAATAAAAATCAGGTTGGACCAATATAAAAAAAAGAAAAAGAAGTGTTTATCCAACTGCATACAAAGCTTCCCTGCCCACCTCAATATATAGTCTAAAGCTGTTTAATCAGCAGTGGATTTTGGGATAGCCAGCTTAAGGTCAGTCAAAACTTGATAGATGTGTGGATAACCTAAGGTTGGTCAGCGCTCCCTGTTTATTCTGAAATGAACCTGGGAAGAAAAAGCAGTGTTCAGCTTGGTGAGCTTGAGTACTAGAGCTTCTCTGAAACTTCCAGAGTGAGGATTTGCTATCTCAGGATAAGTAAGAAATCCCTTTCAAGT
The DNA here is from genome assembly GCF_037043125.1 of Eumetopias jubatus. NCBI lineage: Eukaryota > Metazoa > Chordata > Mammalia > Carnivora > Otariidae > Eumetopias > Eumetopias jubatus. Next base: position 144,859,995 of record NW_028274812.1, read on the forward strand.
GAAAAATGCTTCAAAAACAACCATATTGTCCAAATATGAATCTAGTGTGAAAGGGTCTTTCCCCTTTCTATACATCTCTGTTTGCCAGGCCAGTATATTGCAATCTCAAACCTATTTTTGCTAAACTGAAGGTTACCACCTGGATGGTTTTAGGCTCATCCTGTAACTTCTCTGAGACTGAATTCCCTCATTTTCAATAGCAGAGTGCTTTCAAATTTTGAAAATTACATAATTCACTGAAACTGTCACTTTTATTCATGTACACATGCACATACCTCATAGAAATATATAAATATGTCACATTTTAAATGACTGGCTTGGAATCAGAGTCTCTTTTATACCAGAGATCTCTGAAGATGAAAGCCAATTGATATATGAAAAACCCACAGCTAACATCATACTTAATGGGGAAAAACTGAGAGCTTTCCCCCCAAGGTCAGGAACAAGACAAGGATGTCCACTCTCACCACTTTTATTCAACACAGTACTGGAAGTTCTACCCACAGCAATCAGACGTGAAAAAGAAATAAGAGGCATCTATATTGGTAAAGAAGAAGTTAAACTGTCACTATTTGCAAATGACATTATATTATACATAGAAAATCCTAAAGACTCCACCAAAATACTACTAGAAATAATAAATTCAGTGAAGTGGCAGGATACAAAATTAATACCCAGATATCAGTAGTATTTTTTTATACACTGATAATGAAGCAGCAGAAAGAGAAATTTAGAAAACACCATTTACAATTGCACCAAAGAGAATGAAATACCTAGGAATAAACTTATCCAGAGAGGTGAAAGACCTGTACTCTGAAAACTAGAAAATACTGATGAAAGAAATTCAAGATGACACAAATGGAAAGATATCCCATGCTCATGGATTGGAAGAACAAATATTGTTAAAATGTCTTTCTTACCCAAAGCAACTATAGACTCAATGCAATCCCTATCAAAATACTAACAGCATTTTTTACAAAACTAGAATAATACTAAAATTTTTGTGGAACCACAAAAGACCCTGAATAGCCAAAGCAATCTTGAGAAAGAAGAACAAAGCTGGAAGTACCACAATCTCAGATTTCAAGATACACAACAAAGGTGTAGCATTCAAAACAGTATTAGAATTGGCACAAAAATAGACACATAGATCAATGGGTCAGAAGAGAGACCGCAGAAATGAACCCATGATTATATGGTCAATTGATCTATGACAAAGAAGGCAAGAATATATAATAGAGAAAAGACAGCCTTTTAGTAAACGGTGCTGGAAAAACTGGACAGCTTCATGTAGAAGGATGAAACTGGACCACTTTCTTCTTTTTTTAAAAGATTTTATTTATTTATTTGGGAGAGAGAGGGAGAAAGCACAAGCAGGGGGAGGCGCAGGGGGAGAGGGAGACGCAGACTACCCGCTGGGCAGGGAGCTGGATGTGGGGCTGGATCCCAGGACCCTGGGGTCATCACCTGAGCAGACACTCAACCAACTGAGCCACCCAGGTGCCCCAAAACTGGACCACTTTCTAACACCACACACAAAAATAAACTTAAAATGGAGTCTTGACCTAAATGTGAGACCTGAAACCATAAAAATCCTAGAAGAGAACACAGGCAGTAATTTCTCTGACATTGGCCAAAGCATCATTTTTCTAGCTATGCCTCTTAAGGTAAGGGAACCAAAAGCAAAAGTAAACTATTGGCACTACACATCAACACAAAAAGCTTCTGCACAGCAAAGGAAACCATCAACAAAAGGACAACCTATTGAATGGGAGAAGATAGTTTTGAATGATGTATCCAATAAAGAGCTAATATCCAAATATAAAAAGAACTTATACAAACTCCACATAAAAAAAAAACAAAACCCAAATAATCCACTTAAGAAGTGGACACAGGACCTGAATAGACATTTTTCCAAAGAAGACAACCAGATGGCCAACAGACAAATGAAAAGATGCTCACTCAACATCACTCATCATAAGGGAAATGCAAATCAAAACCACAATGAGATATCACCTCACACCTATCAGAATGGCTAAAAAACACAAGAAACAACAAGTGTTGGTGAGAATGTGGAGAAAAAGGAAACCTCATGCACTGTTGGTGGGAATGTAAATTGGCGCAGCCACTGTGCAAAACAGTATGAAGTTTCCTCAAAAAATTAAAAATTGAAATACCATGTGATCCAATAATTCCACTACTGGGTAAAATTTACACAAAGAAAATGAAAACACTAATTTAAAAAGATATATGCATTCCCATGTTTATTGCAGCATTATTTATATGAGCCAAGATATGGAAGCAACCTATGTATCCATCAGTAGATGAATGGATAAGGAAAATGTGACACACACACACACACACACACACACACACACAAATATTATGCAGCCATAAAAATGGATAAGATCGGGGCACCTGGGTGGCTCAGTCGTTAGGTGTCTGCCTTCGGCTCAGGTCATGATCCCAGGGTGCTGGGATCGAGCCCCGCATCGGGCTCCCTGCTCCACGGGAAGCCTGCTTCTCCCTCTCCTGCTCCCCCTGCTTGTGTTCCCTCTCTCGCTATGTCTCTCCGTGTCAAATAAATAAAATCTTTAAAAAAAAAATGGATAAGATCGTGCCGTCTGAGACAACATGGATGGACCCAGAGGGTATTATGCTAAGTGAAATAAGTCAGACTGAGGAAAACAAATACCATATAATTCCACTCACAAATGGAATCTAAAAAAAAAAATGAATAAACAAAAAGCAGGATCAGAACTATAAATACAGAGAACAAACTGCTGGTTCCCAGAGGGAAGGGGCTGGGGGTTGGCAAAATGGGAGAAGGAGAGAGGGAGATACAGGCCTCCAGTTATGGAAGGAGTAAGTCCCGGGAATATGAAGCAGAGCATAAGGAATACAGTAAATGATATTGTCATCGTGTTGCATGGGGATAGATGGTGGCTACACTTGTGAACACAGCAAGTATAAACTTGTCAAATCACTAAGTTGTACACCCGAAACTAATGTAACATTGTGTGTCAGTTATACTAAAAAAAAAAAAAAAAAATCCAACTGGCTCAACCAAAATGCCATGGAAAAAATGTCCCCTCCCCTCCCCAGCCCCTGGTGTCTTCATATACCAGAAAGCAGTGTCTGAAATTTTGCAGCCGGAGATTTGTTCTATGTCACTTAATGCTCCTAGAAGCACACACTCTACGATCAAACTAACTGGGTTCGAATCCTAAACCCACCTAGCTCTAGGACCTGGGGCAGGCCATTTCAGTCACTCCATCCTTCAGTATTCTCATTCACAAAACGGTGCTAACATGTGGAACTTCCTCACAGGGTTGTCCTAAGAACTGAATAGGATAACACATGTCCTTCCCAATAAATGTTCATTATTATTTCTTTTGGTGGGAGATTTTCAGAGCAATGTGAGCATCTCAGGGCAGATGGGGAAAGGATGGGAAGGCTGATGGAATGCAGCTGACATAAGCCTCACCTTCTAGATGCATTCACTTAGGCCTGAGTGCACCCTACTGAGATTTATACATTTTTTGATAAAGTTTTAATCCAGTTTTCTGTACTTTGCAAACTAATTCTTCCCATCCCCAAATCCCTTCTATAATTAACCTTTCAACATTTTCTGTTGTTCCTTATGGAACAGTTAGAAACAATGGTCTTGGTTTTCCTCTTTCAGAGGGCATGTGTCTTGTTTAGAACAGAACCCCACTCTGCTCCACTCCCCATGGGTTTATATCTGGGTGACCCCGAAGCCATGCAAGGAACTTGCAATGATTGGCTAGTTATTTGCAAAGCTATAGATTTTACTTATTTATTTAGCTGGTTTCTTAGCTCTAACTTTTCCTTAAAAATATTTAAATTTATTTTAGAGAGAGAGGGAGAGAAAGTGCACATGCCCATGGGGGCAGGGTGGGGCAGAGGGAGAGATTCCCCGCTGAGCACAGAGCCCCATGTGGGGCTCGATCTTAAAACCCTGAGATCGTGACCTGAGCTGAGATCAAGAGTTGGACGCCTAACCAACTGCGCCACCCAGGCGCCCCTCTTTTTCCTGTTTTTTTAAAAGTCATACTCTGCATCTCCTGTCCTATGGGAGATAGGACCCCCCCCCCACCATCCAAGTCACATCACCTTGTGCATACCCAGGTGGAAATGTGTCTTCTGCAAAGTGGGCACAGGGAGCTTCCCCTTTTGAAAAGATCTTGATGAGATTAATGTAAATTGGATCTTCTTCTTTCTGTAACCAACTATCTGGCGTTTAAAAAAGAAAAAAAAAAAGACTTGTAGGTTGATGGCAAGCCTCCAGTTCTGCTTTGCTGGGGAAGGGAGAGACCAGTTCTCAAGAATTCCTTCACGCCACGTTGGGACCCAGAGTCAAAGAAACGGTCCGTGTGTCATCCATAGGACTAGTTTTAACTTGGACAACGACAAGTGTCATTGGAGTATGGGAAGCAAGTTGGCAGTATAGCATGGTATTAAAAGTACAGGTTTTAAAACTGGCAGATCTGGGTTCAAATGTCCACTTAGCCGCTCACAAGGGCCTTAACTATACTTTCCTCCATTCGCATGGTGGGACTAGAAAGACATCCCTCATAGAAATTAAATGAAGTTAGTAATCTGGCACATCATAAGAACTCAATAAATGGCGGTAAATATTAATATTGCTGCTGGTTGGCCACTGACCAGGTTTCTGACCACCAAATACCGGAGGTAGGAGCATAAGGTTGGAGAGGAACAGCCTATGAGAAACTGTTATCTCCAGGTAAAAATCCTGCTGGGATGCATCAAAGAATCCCATCCTAGATTGGCTCCTTGGCCTTGAATATTTAATGCAATCCAAAGCTCTTTTGCTTTTCCGCAGCGTCAGCATTGTTATTCCTAGAGCCATAGAAAAGCCGCTAAGAATCTCAATAGACGCCATGAATTACTTTGAATTACTCTCTCCTCAGCTTTGCCCAGATTCAGAAACGGACAAAGCAAGGAAAACCCTTCCTAGTTTACCTCCTGGAGCAATCCGAGTGGAGGCTGTTGTAGTGGGAGGCTGTTCACCAGTATCTCTTGGACATCTGTACACCTTTTACACGTCCCCAATAGTGAGCCAACTCGGGATGCCTGGTCCTCTTAGATGTGACCCAACGACATCATGCTTGACAAATAAATATACACATTTTTATACAAATGGATTTAAAGAAAGGGAATTGTGTACTTCCCCAGAGTGAACATAAGAGCATCTGCTAAGCTGTGGGTTTTGTTCTCTCCCTATCTTGGGATGGCCACAGGAGTGACTATAGCTGGAGACTTAGGGGAGCAGAAGCCCCCTCGCACCCGTAAGGTGACGGGAGCACAGAGCCCTCCGAGTGCCTGTCCGCTCACAGGTGCAGGCGGGCTACAGGCCAGGGTGCTGTGGACTCACGGAGGCTAGCCACGGCCTCTCGCTCCCTTCCTCCAGCCTGCCTCCCTGCCTCGTAGGCGTGCTGAAGCTGGCCTGGGCTGTGCTGAGGCTGAGGCTGGGCTGGGCAGGTGGTAAGTGGGGTTGGGCAGGATCCACCCAGAAGCACAGCGAAGCAGGATGGAACCAGGCGATTCTTTCTCTGTCACCCCGAATGAGCCCATTCATTCACTGTCCCCGGCTTCTATCTCAAATTCCTCTGCTTTGCCTCTCAGCGGGATAACTTTCTCCACCTCGGTATGACACACAAAAACAGGGGTGGGTCTCAAATAGTTGAAATTCTTTTCCGTTCACCACCGGCTCTGCTCTCCTCAAGTTTGAACAAAAGGACGTAGTAGAGTTTGGATGAAAACCAACAGGGTTAAAAAGAATTTTATCTTTGGATAAGGTTTTCAATGGCTGCCTTCTGTGTCCAGAGAGATCAGAGTTGCCTCATGAGTAAGTAGAAAGCGCTTATCAACCCAAACAAATATTTTCCCAGCTTTCCCTTCCCGGGGGGCCACACTGGAGGCTAAAATGCAAACGGTCACCGTCCATTCCTGCTGGCCCTCCACACTCTTCCTCGGCTGAAGCAGAAGGAATTCTGAATTTCACAAGGAAAGGGGAGGTTTATGAAACATAATGAAGGAAGGGCTTGCTTTCTCCACCACTAGGGGGCAGGTCCTTGCCTGTAGCCCTAGGCCAGCCAGCCGGGCCCTTCCAGAGCTTGCTCTGTCTGCAGATCTGGTTGTCTGGGTCTGTACTGAGGAGGCCCCAACCCCAGTGTAGTCTCATGTCACCTGCAACCCGGTATGCTTGGCCCAAGTGGGTTAATACCGTAGACTCTGCAGCCATATTGCCTGGAGTCTCACCTCTGCTTCCACCACTTGCTAATTGTGCAACCTTGGGTGAGTTACTTAACCTCTCTGTACCACAGCTTTGTCATCTATAGAACAGAGGTTATGGCAGCACCCACCTCCTAGGGTTGTTGAGAGGATTCAAGGAGGTGATACCTATAAAATGCTCAGAAGGCTTTCTGGCTCCTAGTAAATGCTCAATAAATGCTAATTACTGTTCTGGAAGCCCAAAGTAGCATAGAGAGGATGGGGCTTACCTTGTCCCTTGGCATTACTGAAACACGGAGTTTGCTCTAGACATGGCCCCTGGGCTGGACCTCCACTGTTTGACTTATGAGGAACGAACCTATAAGAAAACCCTAATCCAGAGTGTTTGCCTCAGTATCAACCTCTCAAAGACTAATCATGTCTTAGCGAAATCTTTGTCTTTTAAAAGATTTCTTTCTTTCTTTCATGCTTTCTTTCAGTAACAAAAGAAAAACATACTTGTGGTAAAAATTCATAGAATTCTAAAGTATAGAAAATGAAAACCAAAAGCATTTCTCCACAAAACCCACTTTCCAAAGACTGTGAGCAATTACTGCCTTTGTACAAAAATAAATAAATAGAAACGAAATGAAATGAAATGGGTAAAAATTTTGTTTGGTTGTTGCTACTCCAAGATCCAAACTCTTAGTTTCACTGCTTATTCATGCACAATGAATTATTCAGTAGTTACAGGACAAACATGGCCAATTCGAAAGATACTAATTTAGCAAAGTTTTCTGTTTTAGTTCTCAGTGACTCAACTTGTCTTGTTACTGTTGCCCTAGTCAGATTCATTCTCAACTAGTATTATACTTTGCTAATCACACATTTCTGAAGCCAACTGAGATTATCACTTATTCAGGCACTAAATATTTATTTTTATACTCACAAAAAAATCTCTTAGTGTCTAAATGTTTTTAGACATTAAAGAACATTTGATCTCAATGACTTGCTTACTGTGTGATTTCCCGAGAACCAGATAGAGTAGATGGCTGATATTCCTGTGTTTTCTCTACATATGAAATGGATGCAGTATATTAGTTTGTCAGATGGTTATAATAATGACTCAAGTGTGAAATACCTCTATTCAAAAGTAGTTAAGATATTACATTTCTGCCAATTGTTCAATTGGATTTCATCAAAATTAAAAACTTCTGCTCTTTGAGAGACTCTGTTAAGAGAAGGAAAAGGCAAGTCACAGAGTAAGACAAGTTCTTTGCAAAGCATGTATCTGTTAAAGGGCTTCTATCCAACAATAAGCTCTGAAATCTCAACAATAAGAAAAAAAAATGAAAATGGTCCAAAGATTTGAGCAGACACCTTACCAAAGAATGTATACAGCTATCAGAGACGCACATAAAATATACTCAATGTCATTAGCCATTAGGGAAAGACAGATTAAAGCCGCAGTGTCCTGTTACTGTGCATCGATTAGAGCGGCCAAAAGAAACAAACTGACCACAGCATGTGTTGGCAAGGATGCGAAGGAACTGGAACATGCTCATACACCATGCTGGTGCATATGTATACCAGTACAGCCTCTTTGCAAAACAGTCTGGTAGTTTCTTAAAAAGCTAAACATACCCACCATACAACCTAACCTTTCCAGGCATAGGTATTTATTCAAACCAAAGGACAATGTATGTCTATAGAAAGACCTGCTCACAAATGATCATAGTGACTTTATTGATAATAGCCAAAAACGGGAAATGACCCAAATATTCATCAACAAGTGAATGGAGAAACAAAGGGAATACCGCTCAGGGATTAAAAAGGAACGAACTATGGGTACACACAACAATGTGGATTAATCCCAAAATAATTATGTTGAGTGACTGAAGCCAGATCAAAAAAGAGTATTAAAAAGAGGTCAGATTATTCAGTAATGCTAAAATAAAGCAGTATGCAAATATGTATATAAACTTTGGAATCTGATTGACCGGAGTTCTAATTATGACAAAGACAGCTAGTTGTTTCCTAAGAGCCATTCTCTCCTTTTCCCTTAATATTAGAACCCCTGAGTCTTAGCTAAGCACACTGCTGTCTGGAATAAAGACATATTTTTTCTGACCCTCTTTGCAGGTAGGTGTGGCCATGATTAAGTTCTTGCCAATGGAATACAAGCAGAAACATTATGTGTGACTTTTGAGAAGTGTCTTTAAAGGGTGGGGCACACACTTCTTTGGCCTTCCTCCTTTCTGCTGACTGGAATGAGGATGTGAAGGCTGGAGCATGGGTGGCCCTCATGGGCCATGAGGAAGAAAACACATGGGAACAAAAAAGGGTGATAACATGGAAAGAGTCCCACATCTTGACATCTTGGAGCACCATATCAGCCCTGCATTATTTGCTTCTGGCCTATGAATACAGGACAGAGAAAAAGAAATAAACTTCTACATTTTGTTTAATCTCCCTGTTTCCTAGCATGCACACTTGGGCTTAATCCTATATATTGGGCAAATAACTTCCAATTTTCTAATGTATAAAATTTGAATAATTGTATAATCGTCTCCATTTTTAAGAGTTATTATGAGGACTCAGTGAGAGAATACATTTAAAACACTTGCCATTGTGTCTGGCCCCGTAGTAAATGCTCAACAAAACACAAGCTTCAGTTACTGTTACTCTTTACCTGAACACATCCGTGATTTAGGAAGTAAAATCTGCCCTAAGGTCTTAGCTCAGGGACTGTTGTAGTAGCCGGCGTCGTGGGCATCCCCACTGCCCTGGCACGTGGTGGGATCTGTGCTCACGCATCCCAGTGCTGCAGGAGAGACTGGCCCCGGGGCCCGGAGAGGCCTCTAGCCAATCTGCCACCTGATCCGATCAGTTGAATGAGCATGACTTGGAGTGGAATGAAAGCACTGGACTGGATGTGCCCCCTCAGAAAACGTCCCCGTGCATGGCATACATGACGACACCAATCCTCTCCACTGTGAACAATCCCATACTTGGAGGGATCTTCACTTTTTCCCGTCGAAAGTGGCACATCGACTGAAACCCATAAGAAACCACACTATTTGAATCATGATCATTCTCAGTATTTTCAGCAGGGGCATCCATCCTGTGGACATGTTAGTCTTCGAGTCAGTCAACTTGGATGCGCTGGTTTAAAAGGAAAGAAGACATCTGTGCTGGGAGAAAAGGGGTCAATGACTGCTCACAATTCATGAGCTTCTTCTCTCTGAACTTGGCCAGAAAGCAGGTAGCCTGGGATGTGAAAGGCAAGAACGGGGCCAGGAGTTCCATGGGCCAAGTGATAAAAAACAAAAAAATAAAAAATAAAAAAACACAACAACAACAAACCCCCAAACCTGACACCAACCAGGCAAAAACCCCACTAAAGTGAAAGAGAAGGATGTAAGTGAGCAAAATGCTTGACACTCCCAAGTTGCTGACTGACCCTGAATCTCTTGGCAAGAGCGCACTGTCCCAGGAAATCCAAACCCAGTGGATTATAAACCCAAGAACGAAGGTACCACTCAGGACGTCCAAGCCAGCTCAGACGCCTCCAGCCCCGACACTCCTTTGTCACGGGAAGTGACCCGATGACTCTGTACCCCTCCCACCCCCACCTCTGTCACACACACTTCCCATTACAGACAATTTAGGAGTGAGAAGTAGGAAATTCCGGGACCATTGGCCCCCCGCCGATTTAATGTAAATCCTATAACTGTCCACAGGTCCTGGTGTCTGGGCTGATGCAGGGGGTAATTGCAGATAACTGTCTGCAAACTAGTCTCACTGAGAGTGATAAGGCACTCTGGGAAACTGCTATGTTATTTTACATGATTTGGGACAGTAGTTGATAGAATCATTGACAGAGTCAACACTCAAGGGCTGTAGGGGTGCTGGAATAATGTAACCAAAATAGGTCAACCTACATTAGCTACAGATGATGAGGTCCTGCATTTAAGTTCCAGATATCAAGTGTGGACAGAGGCTGGAAAAAAAAAATCTGAATAATAGTTCAACGTGATAAAGATTACGGGAAGCACTGTCCAAACCCTCTTCCATAGAATTCTTTCAAGAGAGCCACAGTGTGTGTGTTATGTATTAATTCATGTTTTTCCAAGGAGTTATTAAATACTAGGCATTGTGGTAAGTCCTTCCTGCATATTTGCTCATTTAACCCACACAACAACCCTCTGTAGTAGGTACTATTATTATTGTCCCAGTCTGTCTATGGGGAAACTGATGCACGGAGTGGTTAAGGAACTTGCCCAAAGTCATGCAGCTGGAAGAACTCGTACTTGAACCTGTGCTCATGCTCTTAATCACTATGTCATAGCCCCTCCTGGCAGACTCATCAGTAAAGAAACAGGTTGAAGTTTGAATTAGAATTTCACAGACTTGTTTGAGCACTGAACACTTTTTTTTAAAGCACCCAAGTATATCCAGTAGACTAGAGTTTCTTGACGCAACAATTTGGGAACTAGTGCTAAGGTTAGTCGACCCAATGAAGACCAGCAAAATGGTACTGTTGCCAAAAAACTGGAATAATGCCGTGTGGCAACAGAAGTATTCTACTCAAGAGATGTGGTTGTTCGACTGTGTGCTCTGTGCTTGTGGGAGCATCATGCTTCATCATAAACCAAGGACAACTGAGAGTCTGAACATCACTGTCAGGTGAGGACCAGCTGACGTCACTGGGGAGGGAGAGTCTGGAGAGGAGAGGAGGTGGGGTTCATTTCTTTAGCTTCTGTGGATTCCCACACAGGACAGACGAGGGATCAACAGGTAAAAGTTATAAAGAATCAAACTTCTACTCAGAATACAGAGAATTTTCTAGACCATAACTGGCATTTTGTGACGTGTTGAATAGCTGACTCCCTGGGACAGCCGAGCAGGAGGCTGGCTGTGGGCAGAGCTGGGGTGGCAGCCAGGCACAGCGGGGACAGTGAGGTCGGGTCCCGGCCTGCCCCTCTGGCCTCAGTGCCCTCAGCAGGCAAATGGAGGTAGGATGCATACTTCACAGGGTTCTGTCCACCGAGGTGAGGGTCGAAAGAGGTTTAACGACGACAGGCCTAATGGGTGGTGTCGTGCGGGAAATTGTGACACAGAGGAAATCTCCAAGAATAGACCACCAGACACACCATCCCGGGGCTCATGGAGCAGAGAGGCTCACAGGCCAAACTGAAAAGCCCAAATCACGTATTTGATGAAATCATTTAAAGCACACAAAGAGGGGCGCCTGGGTGGCTCAGTCCGTTAAGTATCCAACTTGATCTCAGCTCGGGTCTTGATCTCATGGGTCGTGAGTTCAAGCCCCACATTGGGGGGTTGGAGAAAAAAGCATGCAAAGAGATGCAGAGGGAATAAGATGGAGTCCATTAAAATGCTTATAAAAGGATGGGATGCCTGGGTGGCTCAGTCAGTTAAGCGTCCGACCCTTGATTTCAGCTCAGGTCATGATCTCAGGGTCCTGGGATCGAGCCCCGCATGGGGCTCTGTGCTGAGCTCAGAGTCTGTTGGAGATTCTCTCTCTTCCTCTCCCTCTGCCCGCCCCCCGCATTTGCTCTTTCTCTCTCTAAAATAAACAAAATATTTTTAAAAAGTGCTTATAAAAGGGTTACAAGCATACTCTGTAAATCTTGACTGTGCAATGTTCACAACATAAAGACCAACAGCAAACTGACAACAGACTGGCTTTGTCCCCAGGTGCAAATGCCCTTGTCACTGGTGACAAACACAGCATCCACCTTACAAGGTGAATCAGAAGGCCCTGGAGGTTTGTCAATGTCCTCACTAGTCATAATCTCATACCTAACTGGAAGCATCGGTCCTTACCCACACTGACAATGTTGATTAATATAATAAACTAACCAGGCCTAAACTGTCTTGTCATCAACAGATGGCTCGTCTTGCTTCCTCCCATTTGTCTAAGACCCCTCGCTACAAACCACAGATCTGAAATGGACTGTTTTTGAAGAACCAGCAAAGAATCTCAGTAACAGATGGTACCTAACACCTGTCAGATTCTACCCAAGGACTGAATTGCGATTTTCAGGACTCTTTCAGTCCAGAGGCAGACTTCATGAAGTAGAGCTTAACCCGAGACCAACAAAACAAGAACTAATTAGCTGGGACCGAAAGAACAGATTTGACTGTGGTTAATGTTCCATTTTGAATTGCGTCTTAATCTCTCTGTTGAACATGGAACACGCTTTCAATTGGTATCTTGTTTCAAACTTTCCCTCAGATTTCAAAACATTATTCTATAAAAACTATTCTGATACATTTTCAAAAAAAACTCAAGGAATAATGATTCTGCAGAAAAGACGTCATCTATCAATTGATCTTAGAATCATAGTTAAATATTCTGTGAAGTGTGTTTACTAAGTTTCTTTTGTTGTGAGGTAGTTATTTGCATAGGTTCAATATTCAATATCTCATAATGTACCTGTGTAAATAAAACAGGCCAAGCACAGCAAAATATACTATATCAGAAATAAAGTGTTCAGTCCTGGTTTCTGGGCATTTTCTCACAAGGAGAGGGTTGGTTTATCCAAAACCTAATGATGTTTATGGTCATATTAGATCATGTGCTTTTAGACTATGTTTCAGTGTACTCAAGTGACAAAAGTCTTAGCTTCTGGACCTGTCAGAGAAGAAAACTAAATCAGCTTTAATAGACAGATATCTAAAAAAACAAAACAAAACAAAAAACATTGCAAACAATGCTTCTGATGAGGATGCACAACAGATGAGAAGTCAACACCAAAACAGGAACTTTGTCATTGCAAAGACAATAGGAGCAGATGGCAAAGATGTGCTACCTAGATGCAGTATGTCTTGCATCCTGTGGCTTCATGGTCTGGGGAAGGGCTTCTGAAAAGGCTGGGCTGATTGGGCTCACGTTGATATGAATGAGTTGTTTAAAAGATGCTGTTTTCCATATTGTTTACTGTGATAATGACGGTTTATAGTTTTAGCTTATCTGTATGATGTGTTGGAGGGAGAGAACTGATATTCTAGGGGTGACGGGTCATGTGTGTTTGTTGCATTATTGAGAACTTTGTTATTCTTCAGAAGGAAAAAAATCAGATGGGTTGGATGAAACTCATAAGATGTGCTAAGTCAAAATGAGCAGTTAGTAAGTAGAGCACGTGTATGTTACACGTAGAAAGAGAAGAATGGACATGCCATCCTAATATTCAAGAAATAATAAATATACATGAGACATTACGAAGCACTAATACAAGAAAACCTAAATACTCAGGATACAATATATGCATGAACATTCAATGTTCATGCCTTGATTTGGCCAACCATTGATACCAGCCATCACGGCCTATTGCATTTCCTCTCCAAGAAATATAAATAAAACCTATGGTTGGTCCATAGGTTAGCCACAGCTGTGGCCAAGCGTACCTGCCCCTGTCCCCGTGTCTCTCTGAAAAGTGTGCATTATTAGCTCTGGGAACCTTCCATCTGTGGACCGCCTTGTGCAAAGCTCAGTTGTGGTCTTTACAAATCATAGCATCAGTGGTGAAGGCTGATGTGGCAGAAAGAGAGAGAAAGAGAAGATAGGTGACTTTTGCACACCTTAGGATTCAGGTGCTAAGGCTCTTCAACTCCATCTGCTCCCTATTTTGTTACCTTACCAGATCACTTCCCACTTGCTTCTTGTTATGTATTTTTAATTGACCTAATAACCCATGAGATTTGAGCATCTTAATTTAATCTGTGAGCCTTTGTGTTGTGTGGCCTCTGGGATAGCTTGCCTGGTAGTGTACTAGGAGGTATGTCCTGCATCAAGGTAATTTTCCACCAGACAGATGGGATCCAGGATTCTGGAAACCTTGGCCAGCTAACTGTTAGGATCATGTTCCGCTGCTAGGCTCCCAAGGGAAATCTATAAACAGTGTCCGAGGGCCATCCGTGGAATCCACCTGTGAATTTATGCCCGTGGAATTCACAGTGAAGCCTTACTATTGGGTTCCCAGTGTGCTGGGCCATTTGGAGCCCTAAGTCCTGCTTAGGTTGGGTGTCCTTCCAAACTGACTTAAGTTTTCTCCTTATTCCCCAGGCCCATAGACAAACTTCAGTACAAAGGGTCAAGGAAAAAAAGAGCCTCCTGGAGACAGTGGGTAAGGGTGCGAGTGTAATCTGCTCGCTCCAGGCTGTCCCAGGGAAGCCGCAACCCCCTTCCTGTATCTGATTTCTGGGATAAGAGAGGATTGCATAGAGACAGTTCACCATATGGACTCAGAGTTCCAGTCCCTGCGGTGTCTACCTGGGGGGTAAGACAGGGAGTAGCACTCCACCTGGTGGTCAATGTTGTATTAACACGACAATAGGTTTCCACTAAGATTCTGGGTACTAAGCATTAGGAAAAAACTTGATAATTTTTCTGTTTTCTCAAGGATTCTGCAAGTGGTGACAAGACTGGATACTATACAAGGGGACCCTCCTTTGGAGGCCTTTTGGGCAGGGTAACTTTTAAAGTCCATTCAAAATATTAGGTCTTAAGAAACTTTCATAATTTGTCTTGTCACACAAAAGACATTATGGGCAGTCCTCACTTCGCATGGTTCCCATAGGCATTGACTTCAGTTTTCATGATTTAGTTAAGAAACACCAGTCCCTCAATTCCAGTTGCTGGGGCATATGAACTGTAAGTGACTTTGTAAAGTGCAAACTTCATTTGTATCTCCTCCCCCCATAAATCACTTACGACAATGACTGATGTGCATTTATGACCAGTTATGTCAGACAACTCATGCACAGACAGCAGAGTGCATGGCTTCATTGCCTCCTTGTCTCCTGGTGACAAACCAGGTGACGTTTCACAAAAATGGGTCCCTGGAAGAGAGAACTGGCCAGCAAAGATAAAGATGCAGCCAAAAAACAAAAACTAGTAACAGGAAAAGTGAAATTCAAACTGAGTGTCAGGGGGCATTACAGAAGTCATAACTGAGTGAGGAGCAGTGACTGCCCCATTGGAGGGACATGGCCAGAGGAGATTCTCAAAGGCGGACGTACTGACAGGAATGAGGGAAAGGGTGAGGTCACACCAGCCAAAACTTCCCATTCACAAAACTCTCAGGTATATTTCATGACATTGAACGCACAAAGCATAAAATTTTGGAAGTTGATCCACACTTAAGAGAGGAGTGTGACAATTTGCCAAGGCGTAGAAAAGATGCATGCTGCCTATTGTACATTATACAGAAGGTAAGCACAGTTTAAACTACGTCCCATAAGTTTTTACAAAGAAATAAAACACTTCCCTGATGTTTCTCATGTTTAAACTCCAGTTACTGAATAAACATTGGTTTTACATTTCCCACCACTCCCTTGTCTATTTATAAGTGGCACTGAAAGAGTTTTTAATGTTTTGACAAGCATTTTTAAAGTTTACGGGAACAATCATCATTTTCCTCTTGATTATTACGATCACTTGGCACAATTTCCACTTGCTGGATTGTTTTTAATGGTCCTGCACAACCATGCAACGTGAGAGCTGTCTGCAATCTTTCAAGCAGGGCTGCAAACTCAAATGCCTTCAAGAACCAGGAAAGAGAGGTCAATGGGAGAAGCAGGAAAATAAGAGGGGATATATGGCCGTGAAATCCTTGGCTTTCATGGACAATGGTAGAAACTGTGCCCTTCCTAGGAAGCTGTATCCTGGCTTAAGGGGGGCAGCCTCTTCCCAACCCTGTGAAGGCCACCTGGAGAAATACTGGCCAGGGTAGGCAGCTCTCCTAATTCTTCAGGAGACGCCTGAAATCTGGAATGATGGATGAACTGTCATAATTTTTAAACAATGACAGTTTGGAAGGGTGAGAAGTCAGATGATTAAGAAGCCATAATGCTTCTGCTCACTTTCTTGTGGAGTAAACCTGTTGTGTCTCTGGAAGGCAGTTCACTATTGGAATGCATATAGGGCACCCAAAACGGGGGATGCTTAAGCACAGGTTTGTTGTTATCACATTAGCTAGGTGTTGTGCAGAAGAAAGCAGGACTCTCTAGGGAAGGAAGTAGGGAAGTTTTGCGTTTTGCTGGGTGGGAATAGAAGGCACAGAAGATAAATGGCTGCCGTAGGGGTGAGGTGGGGGTTGAAGGGAGGGGGGCCCTTCAGGTGCCCATAGACTTGGCAAACTACTTCTCAACTTGTTTAACGAGACTAGAAGTTGGCAAATTGATTTTTATAACCATTCTTAGATATTGGAGGGACATTAACCATCTGGAATTCCTATTTAGACAAGTAACAGCAACTCTAGCTCATAGTAGACAAGTAACAGCAACTCTAGCTCATACAAATGTGGACTATGAGTTGGAAGAAATCTTAGAAGCCACTTAGCCAATAGCTCAACCAAAGCAAGAATTTCCCTTCAAGACCCTTGGCCGGAAACCAGCCGGCTTCTGCCTGAACCACTCTCAGGGACTTGCTTCGCCTTCTGCAAGTCCAGCTGGCACCCTCACTTACATGTTTCTGACATACAGGGACAAGAGGGTTGCTCAGCCAAGAGTATGACGGCCATCTTGCTCAGTGGGAACAGAACGTTTGCGAATGGAGAGTTTGACGCTGATATGGCACAGCGGCAATAAAGAGCATGGGGAGGGCAGATGTGATTAGCCATATAAATATACCACTATTTTCAGTTTGAAAAGAATAACCTCTGGATAAGGAATCATTTATGAGTTTGGAGAGCTGAACCCAAGTTTTGGTGAAGGTGGCCATGTATAAAGAAAGCCACTGCTCTTTTGGAGTAATTGATAATCTTTGACTCTACAAAACATTGCCTCCTTAGAAGTTATGTTAACAATGTTATAGAACATTTAGGAAAAACATGTATAACCCTATATAGGAACACTCTTTTTTTTTTTTGCATTTTTATTTTTTATTTTTTTTAATTTTTTTATTGTTATGTCAGTCACCATACATTACATCATTAGTTCTTGATGTAGTGTTCCATGAGTCATTGTTTGCATATAACACCCAGTGCTCCACGCAGAACGTGCCCTCTTTAATACCCATCACCAGGCTAGCGCATCCTTCCACCCCCCTCCCCTCTAGAACCCTCAGGTTGTTTTTCAGAGTCCATCATCTCTCATGGTTCATCTCCCCCTTCGATTTCCCCCCCTTCATTCTTCCCCTCCTGCTATCTTCATCTTTTTCTTTTTTCTTAACATATGTTGCATTATTTGTTTCAGAAGTACAGATCTGTGATTCAACAGTCTTGCACAATTCACAGCGCTCACCGTAGCACATACCCTCCCCAATGTCTATCACCCAGCCACCCCATCCCTCCCACCCCCCAGAACACTCTTTTTCTTTTGCATCTTTCTTTCTGACCAACTCTTGTTCAAAAGTACACATGGTTTTACACAGTTGTCACCAAAGGGTTATCATTTGATTTTGAGGAAGACTGTCACTTCTCCCCTAAATATCCATTTCCCCCTTCTTTCTTGTTAATGAAACCCTAGTCTTGCCTCCTATGTGGCAATGGGCTCAGGCCCAGACAGTGGTAAACCAGTTGTGGTCATTCTGTTCCCCATTTTACCTTACAACATCACAGAGGGGTGATGTGTCAACCAGTTTGGGCCAAAAAGACATAAGGAATGCTTCCTAGGGGTGCTTCTGGGAACATTCTCATTTTCATCATAAGAGTATTCTCTTACCCCTTCTTCCTGCATTGATCATAGACATGATCACTGGAGCTTTGGCAGCCATCTTGTGACCAAGGGGAAAGCTCTGGAGAATAACAGAGATGTTGACCTTGAACCAACAATAACACTGGATTTCTTGATTTCTGAGAAAAATAAATGCTATTTGAGCCACCGTGTTTAACTTGTCTGTTACTTGCAGCTGAATATAATCCAAGTTGATTATTTTGTTTCTACTTAATTTCTTATTCTCTATAATAGGTCATTGCATTTATAGGTCATATTTGATATATTATAATGTAAGCTATTTGAGAATTTAGGTTGTTTTTAGTCATTTGATGTTATAACCAATGCTTCAACCAGCATCTTTGTACATTTAGCTCTTGATTTTTGTCAACACTGTGTTAAAGGCTATGAATATCTTGATGGCTTTTAAATTGTCTTGCAAAATTACTTTTCAGAAGGATTATATAGGGACACCCGTGTGGCTCATCTGCTTTCTGCTCAGGCCATGATCCACTCAGCGGGGAGTCTGCTTGTCTCCCTCTCCCTCTGCCTTTCCCCCTGCTCCTGCTTGCTCTCACGCATGCACTGTCTCTTTCTCAAATAAATTAAATCTTAAAAAAAAGGATTATATAAATGTACCATGCCTCCGGGAATATATGAACAAATTCATTTCACCATAATTTTTATTATCAATGAGTACTGCCATTATTTTTTGGCTGACTCTGTAGGTATAAGATGCTACTTCAAGTTTGCTTTAATTCATGGTTCAGTTTTAATAGGAAGAAAATAGTGATTTGTGTGGTAGGACTGAGAATTAGGCCAAAGCTCTCTGTGAATATGTAGGCTCTTTGCTCCCTTCTGTGCATCATCTTCTTTTTCTTGCAAGGGTTTGTGCTGGAGAGCAGGACCCCAGCCTTAGCAGGCCTCCTGGCTTTGCTGTTTCTCTGCCCTCCAAAGGGGACCCTCTGTCTGGGAGTGCATAAAGGCCCTCCCTGGCACTGGTTGTGCCTGCTGAGGAGGCTGGAGACCCCAGTACCAGTCAGCTGAAGAGGCAATGAATTCTCCAAATGGGTCCATGAAGAAGGAAGAGAACAGTCCCCCAGAGAGAATCTATCCTGGGGTGGGCATGATAGGACAAGGAGCCTGTGGGTAGGTGGCCATGGGAGGAGGGCTCTTCATCAGCCAGGCCTGGTCCAGGAAACCTCCAATCCCTAAAACCCAATCCAGCCTGTTGTAGAGCTTGTCATCCACTAGACTCTGTGCCCAAGGAGGGGGAGCTAAGCAAGCTTGGGGATGAGAGTCACAGGACCTCAGGGTGGCCCAACCAGGGTCACATAGGGGACCCAAGGTGCCCCTGCTCAGTTTGGTCACAGCTCCCAGGTATGACGAGGTTGTACGTGATCACATGAGCTAACCTCCTCACATCACATCTCTGCTTCAGAACCATCCCTGACTCCCTCTTGTCTGTGTGGCCCAAACCCCCGAGTGCAAGGCCCTTCGGGACGTGCCTCACCAATTCCCCAGCTCAGGGCCAGCTTCCTCCCCTCCCCACCAGTGTTTCTGCTTCCTTTAATACCAGACAGTCCAACTGTGCTGACGTACTTGACTTTCCCAGACAACACTGTTCACTGTCAACGCCCAGCTCAGAGGTCACCTTCTCTGGGAACCCCTTCCCTGACTCCCTCGGTGTCCCAGGGAAGAGCAAGCCACTTCTTTCCTTGTGATACTTGTCCTGTGTGACCCTGAAACTTTGCCTGCATTCTGTCTCAGCCCTATCATACTGTGCACAGAGGCCGAGCCCTCCACCTTTTCCAACTTGGTATCCTTAGCCCATCGCCCAAGGCACAACTCACACATGCCACCTGGCAAATGCTATCTTTCGGGTCCAGCTTGTCCGGGGATAAAAGGTTTTCTTCGGTTGTCATCACATCCATGGTCAATAGGCTATGAATGTCCCTTCCCATTCTCACAGTTTCAATTGCTGGGTCACTAGCAAAGTTGGATTCCCGTGGTTCTTGACCCTGGCTACACACTGGATTAACTTTTGGAGCTTCCAAAACCTCTACAAAGCAGATCACAGCACAAAACAAGTAAATCAGAATCTCTGCTGGTGGGATGCAGGACTTTGTGCTTTAAAGACTCCCCAGGTGATTCTAATATACAGCTCTGAGCTGCGAACCTTTCCTTTAAACAACCTTGAGCAGTCGATTTTAAAAAGCTTCTCCTGTGTGCACACGATGTAGCAAGCACCATCTTGGACTTGGAGGTGTGGTGGGGTGGGGTAGGAGATACTGTTTGCTTCTGAGGGAGGAGGAGCCTCAGACTCTAGATTAGACATAGCACTTGCCCCGAAGAGACTGCAGTCCGTACATTTGCAAGAAGCAATAGCAAATGGTGTAAAATGGTATCTAAATTGCATGGTTTAGATCAAGGTTGCACAACAGTGGTGTTTTGGGTTAGATCATTCTTTGTTGTGCTGGGCATTGTAGGATGTTTAGAAGCATCTCTGAGCTATACCCACCAGATGTTAGTATCAGTCAATACCCCCGTCACCAGCATTTGTAACAACCAAAAGATGTCTCCAGATAGGATCCAATGTCCCCTGGGAGTACAATCATCCCTTGGTGGGTTTTGATGTAGGTGCTGCATTTTACTAAGGCATGTAGGTGAGCTGTATGCGCAGTAAAAGGTCTAGAGCAGTGGTTCTCAAAGTGAGCCCCCGGCTCCCTGGCATCACCTGGGAACTTGATGAGACTATGTATCCTGGGTCCCATCCAGACCTACTGAATCCCAAACTCGGGTTGAAGTCTGCCGGGTGGTTCTCATGGACATTTGGTTCTCCGGGCTAGTAAAAGGTCTGGAGAGTTAGGAAAGATTGGATGCTTTGGAGCAATTGGAAAAATTCTCCATAGAGCAGAAGTATTTCAGGTGAAGGAGGCCGCATTAGGGAAGGGTTTTCAGATGGAAATTACCCTTCCCTCCAGAGCCATGAGCTTGCCCCTCATACTATAGTCTGGCTGGGCTCTAGTCCATGCACCAGTGGAGGCTGATCAGGGAAGCTGGGGGAGGTGATGTGGGTGACGGGGACAGAGGGTCGGCCAGGTGACTCTGAACTAGCCAGCTCCCCTAAGGACACCTCACCCCACTCCTCGCCACCCCACCCCTCACCCTTCACCTCTCAACTCCAGCCATCCAGAGCCATGAGTGTGCCCCTAGGACTATGGTCTGGCTCCATTCCAGTCCAGGCACCGCCTTGGCTCCAGCCATCCAGAGCCATGAGCCTGTCCCTAGGACCATGGTCTGGCTGGCCTCCAGTCCATGCACTTCCTCGACTCCAGCCACCCAGAGCCATCAGTGTGTCCCTAGGACTAAGGTCCGTCTCCATTCCAGTCCACGCACTTCCTCGACTCCAACCATCCAGAGCCATCAGCATGCCCCTAGTACTATGGTCTGGCTCCGTTCCAGTGCATGCACCACTTGCTTCTCCTGCTGAGAGGTCCTTGCTGTGGTCTTAAAGCCTGGCTAACTTCTACTTTCACTTCACTCTTGATTAGCGGCTGCTTCCTGTAGAAACCCTTTCCTGGCTCCCAGGCTTCAGGATGAGGTCAGATGTCCTTCCTGTTTGCACCACAGCCCATGCTGCCCAGATGTGAATTGCTCACATCTCCTCAGATGGACGTGCCTGTTCATTAGTCTCTCCCACTCGCCCCTCTCCCCCGCCCCTCACTGGACTGTCTGTAAGGGAAGGGGCTGCATCCTGTGTGCTCATGTGCCCCCATTTTCTGTCTTTAGTAGTCATAGTAACGTTGGCAGGTACTTCCCATTGCTCTAGGAGACTGGGCGCTCCGTGGTCCTGCAGAGTTCCTCATGCATTCGGTGAGTTTTCAGAGAATGGATGCTTTGTGCTTTCCTGGACTTCTCCAGAGGAAACACAATCGCTATTTCGTATTTTCCCCTGACAAGCACTGAAACTCCTGGGGGCAACAGTGCTCTTTAAAGACGACCAAATCCTTCAGGAATGTGACATTTTACTCCTCTCTGGACCACATTCCATTTCTGCCATGCAGTCCCCTGATCAGAGAGAAGGTAGGGCACTTGGCTCTCCCCTGCACCAAACCCATCGGGCCCGGCATGTGCAGAAGGGACCCCAGCTGCGGGAAACCCGCCCGGCTGCCTGGGGCGAGCGAAGGTCACAGAGAGAAATGATAAAGCGTATCATCAGATCTGAGAAGGATTCATCCCGAATTAGTTCATTAATCTCATTCCTCCTGAAAGGAGACGTGTGGTTTATTGCGCTCACAGCCAGTACAAATTTCTACAGCTTAAAAAAGATTCAAGTACAAGGGCGGTTGAGACAAATTCGCATGGATTGTAGATGCTGCCCATTTTTCAGTGGTTCAGACCAAATGTTCAGACCTGTCTGCCATTTACTTTTATGTTACCAGGCAGATTGGATTGTTGAGGGGAAGGACTGGCAAGGTACTATTTGACCTTTTGCACAGCGTTGCGTCTGTAGAACATTCTAGTTTCTCCCAGAACATGTATGTCTGAAACACAACTCCAGTCATCCAACAATTGAAGAAAATCCAGGGAAGGTATTCTGACTTCCGAATTTAAGAGGATCTTTGGGTAAGAGGTGTCTCAAGATTTATTTTTATTTAACTCTTCCCTCCATGTTTGTCAATGAAAATCCCTGTCTTTCAGAATTAACGCACCCCCGTTACTACCATCCGCTTAATAGCGGATGTTACTTCTCATTCCAAGTCTGATTTTCTTTACCTTCAGATGAAAGTGTTCTTTCTCCAGGCTCAGGTGTTTCCAACAGGTAAGTGTAAACCACGGGTGCTTATTTGTTCAAATCCCATTTCTGAATTCACATGTTAAAATATTCTAATAAATCTGACCTCTGTGCAGTACAGCCACTGTTCTTTCCTCTGTGAGCTAGAAGCAGCTGCTGTATTTTATAAATGCTGAGTATAACACAGTGCCCTTCTCGGGACCGATGGCCAACCATTCCCCCTCAGGCTGGGCTTGTGTCTACACCCCCCTCCAGGTGTTCTCCTGCCCACGAGGGAGAGAAGGACCTGCACACAATGCTGCCTTGATGGCGGTCCCCCCAGGATGAGGGAAAGCACCTGGCCAGGCTCGGTGTCCCTGCGCAGCCTGCGATCTGAGATCCCACATGTGATGGGCCACCGAGGTGGGGGACGGAGGCAGAAAACCGAGGGATGCTGTTTTAGACTTTGCAGGGGTTGTTTTTGGAGAGAAGCCGTGCCAAGTGTGTGTGTGTGTGTGTGTGTGTGTGTGTGTGTGTGTGTGTGTGTAAATCTTCTATCTTCAAAAGGAAACAAAAACTTTTCCAGTTTTTTCCTTACATGCTTTAGAATTCTTACATTTTAATCCCCCCCACTTTGGATGGCATAACTGCCACTCAAATCTCTTATACTCCAAAAATAAGCTCATTCCCCAAATATATTCAAGCAGCCTACACACACACACACACACACACACACACACACACACACACACACGTATCACCCACTCCATTAAACCCAACATCATGGTATTCCTTAGTGAACTCTTCCACACATAAGCCATAGCTTACAGCTTTGCACCAAGAGAATTTCTCTGCTTTTGTCCCCACTCGGTAGAACCGATGGGACCTGGAGTGCCCACACCTGTAGTAGTTGTCACACTGGTCACCAGAGGTCACCTGGGATTCTCCTCTACGAAGGAGGAACCTGTCTGGGTTGTCCCTAGACTTGGGCCACACTCTACCTCCATCAAACCAGATGTAGCTCAAAGTGTCCCTGACCCAGATTACAAATCAACTTAGGAGACAAAACTCCCTTCCCCCTTCACCGTTAAAGTGTCACAGGGCCACCTACCTACATAGGCCTTCATAGAATTTATACAACTGTGATATTTTGTGATTTCATTTTCCTATCCGTACATTTGCAAAATATCCCCCAAATAAGCAGTGTTTCTAATTTTTCACTTAAAAGAACCATAAGAAATCTATACATCTCACCTTAATGAGTGAAAATAATTATTCTTAACCATGAACAGAGTCAGAAAACAGCCGCTCATAAGAGGGATTTAAAAAATAAAATCGCTATGGACACGTATTTTTACCAAATGAAAAATATGCCATAATTGAGCTTGTCCCCTGCTTCTCCTCTTTAATGTGATCTTTTCTTATGGTTCATGAACTCTGGGATCCCAGCCCCTATAAAATGCAGGTCTCCTATCCCGGCGACTCACTAACTTGGTACTACAGTCTAGATGTGTCTATCTAAATTCATATGTTGAAATCCTAACCCTCAATGTGATGGTATTTGAACGTAGGCCTTTGGGAGGTGCTTGGGAGATTAGTGCCCTTATAAAAGAGACCCCAGGAGGATCCCCCACCCCTTTTTCCATGTGAAGACACAGCAAGAAGAACCAGGAAGTGGGTCTTCACCAGACAACTGTGCCTTGATCTTGGACTTCCCAGCCTCTAAACTGTGAGAAATGAATGTTTGTTATTTATAAACCACCCAGTCTATGGTATTCTGTTATAACAATGTGAACAGACTAAGGTATTTATTGCTCATTAAAAAAAGTTTCCAGATGATAAAAGCAATAGAACATTTAGAAAATGAACAAAATGAAATTCTAGAATTCCATGCCCAACATAAAACTGCTGTAAGTTTTATATAGTTCCTTTCTTTTTTAAAAAAAGATTTTATTTATTTGATAGAGAGAGCACAGAGGGAGAGTGAGAGGGAGAAGCTGACTCCCCGCCAAGCAGGGAGCCCAATGCAGGACTCATTCTCAGGACCCAGGGATCATGACCTGAGCCAAAGGCAGATGCTTAACCAACTGAGCCACCCAGGCGCCCCTATATAGTTCCTTTCAGACTTTAAACTTTTTTTGTTTTTTAAGTAGGCTCCATACTCAATGTGGAGTCCAACACGGGGCTTGAACTCACGACCCTGAGATCAAGACCTGAGTTGAGATCAAGAGTCGAATGCTTAACTGAATGAGCCCCTCAGGTGCCCCTCCTTCCAGACTTTAAAATTTTGAATCTTTACTTGAGGATATTTCAATTAAACAGTGAGAATATCACAGAAAATCATGAAAGGAAAACGAGTGGAGTAATCTCTAATCTCTGCACCTGGAAATAAACACAGTGAACATACATAAATCCAGTTTTTATTTCCCCTGTCATATATCAATACATACTTTTAAATGGATTCTTTCTTGATGCTCTTAGGTCTCTTCTGCCTTCATTCATTCATTCAACAAACATTTATTGAGCACCTACTATGCACCAGCTAGCACTTCACTGGGGTTCAAACAATGTACATGTTCTCATGATGCTTGTAGCCTAAGGGAAAAAGATAGATCTTACACAAATAATTACTAATTCTTCTTTGAGGAATAAATTGTACTTGTCAATTGGCCTTAAAATTTCATCTCCTTTTCAAACCTCTCCCCCTGTCAGGCCCCCACACATTCTAATCTCTGTCTACTTTTTGTCCGTTCGTACCCAGTCATCGTAAGTCAGGTGACAGGTGCTCTGGGACTGTTCCTGCTTACACATCTCACCCCATGTCCTCCCCAGGCAGGTGAGTCCCTGAGCTCAGAGGCAGCTCTTTAGAGGACAGACCCTGAGTGGCCTTGCGGAAGCTGCTGATAACACTACCAGAACTTCCAGATTTCTGAGAATCGGAGTAACGAGAAGGGGAGGCTTGGGAGCCGGAAGTCAGCACAGCTAACTAAGGAGCAGGGCTGAAAAAGAGGAAGCATTCACTCTTGGTTTTTTGGCTGCTAGGCAGCATTTTGCTTTGGGGAAAACAAACAAACAAATTTTTCCCTGGCTTAAAGCCTGGAGGAACCGGACCTCAGACACTGCGGGGTGCGGCTGTGCCGTGCCCCGCGGCCCCTGGAACAGAAGCTGTGTGTGTCTCTGCAACAGGGGCTGAGCAGGCCCTCCTGTCATCCAGAGGCTGCTGAGGGTTGGCCAGAGCCAAGGGCCTAGGGCAATTATCTACTTCACTTCGCCCAAGCGTCTACTCTGTTTGGGCTACAGAGACATGGACCTTTTTTTTTTTTTTTTTTTTTAATATCTTCCTAACACTGCTAGGAAAATAGCCAATATCTTAAAATTTTCAAAAGACTATTAAATGCAAAGTGCCATGAACAGGGGATGCTCCGTGTTCGTGTGGAAAGCTGGACCTCGGGGTCTACCCGAGTTATGACCTGCACCGCAGAGGACATGTTTATTTAACAGCTCCTGTCCTTCCCTCGCGGTTGGAGGGCTGACTCGAAGGACCTGCCGACTCATTTTTGCGTCCTCAGTGCTGACACAGTGCCTGGTCCACTGTAGGCACTCAGTACTCTGACAAATCCTGGTGTGATAAACTGGGAATGGGCCATACTGAAAATGCTAGCATGGATGAAGTGAGTGGGTTTCCCTGGGACACACAAGAAACAAGATACGATCCAAAGAAGTTTCCCTCAATCTCCAAAGCAATTAGTTTTATAATTATTATTTCACTCCCTTTTTGCTTCCCTAAAAGCCCTCTGCTTTGTAAACTTAGGTCTCTCCCCCCCACCCCACTTCTATCCATTACCCCTTCCTCCCTGTCCACTCCCGTCTCCCTTCTTGGTGAGCTTGGTCTCCCATGGCTTCGGCTCCCACCTGTCTCTCCATGACTCCCAAAACTACATCTGTGCCTGAGCTTTTCTCCGGGGCCCCAGATCCGTTCCTTGGACTTTTCCACATGGATCTTTGGGAGGGGCCTCAGACTCCACCATATGAGCTCCTCATGCCCCCCGCCTGTCCCCACCCCCAATTTGCTAGGCCACCTGCTTCCTGTCATAAATATTTAGTGCCATCACTTCAGGGAAGCTCTGGAAGTTCCTCCTGTAGGAATGTCCCACTGGATGCTCCTGCCTCCTCTCTATCGAGCTGCCTCCTCTCTACCAAGACCAGAGTGGTAGGCTGCATCCTGGTACCCCCTGCCAAGATGGCTGTGTCCCAATTCCTAGACTCTTTGACAGTGTCAGCTTACCTGGGGTGGCAATCCTTATATCAGAGAAATTAGATTTTACAACAAAGACTGTAATAAGAGATGAAGAAGGACACTATATCCTACTTAAAGGGTATATCCAACAAGAAGATCTAACAATTGTAAATATCTATGCCCCTAACGTGGGAGCAGCCAATTATATAAGGCAATTAATAACAAAAGCAAAGAAACACATGGACAACAATACAATAATAGTGGGGGACTTTAACACCCCCCTGACTGAAATGGACAGATCATCTAAGCAAAAGATCAACAAGGAAATAAAGACTTTAAATGACACACTGGACCAAATGGACTTCACAGACATATTCAGAACATTTCATCCCAAAGCAACGGAATACACATTCTTCTCTAGTGCCCATGGAACATTCTCCAGAATTGATCACATCCTAGGTCACAAATAAGGTCTCAACCGGTACCAAAAGATTGGGATTATTCCCTGCATATTTTCAGACCACAGTGCTTTGAAACTAGAACTCAATCACAAGAGGAACGTCGGAAAGAACTCAAATACATGGAGGCTAAAGAGCATCCTACTAAAGAATGAATGGGTCAACCAGGAAATTAAAGAAGAATTAAAAAAATTCATGGAAACCAATGAAAATGAAAACACAACTGTTCAAAATCTTTGGGATGCAGCAAAGGCAGTCCTGAGAGGAAAGTATATAGCAATACAAGCCTTTCTCAAGAAACAAGAAAGGTCTCAAATACACAACCTAAACCTACACCTAAAGGAGCTGGAGAAAGAACAGCAAAGAAAGCCTAAACCCAGCAGGAGAAGAGAAATAAGAAAGATCAGAGCAGAAATCAATGAACTAGAAACCAAAAGAACAGTAGAACAGATCAACGAAACTAGGAGCTGGTTCTTTGAAAGAATTCACAAGATTGATAAACCCCTGGCCAGACTTATCCAAAAGAAAAGAGAAATGACCCAAATCAACAAAATCATGAATGAAAGAGGAGAGATCACAACCAACACCAAAGAAATACAAACAATTATAAGAACATATTATGAGCAACTCTATGCCAGCAAATTAGATAACCTGGAAGAAATGGGTGCATTTCTAGAGATGTATCAACTACCAAAACTGAACCAGGAAGAAATAGAAAACCTGAACAGACCTATAACCACTAAGGAAATTGAAGGAATCATCAAAAATCTCCCAACAAACAAAAGCCCAGGGCCAGATGGCTTCCCAGGGGAATTCTATCAGACATTTCAAGAAGAATTAAGACCTATTCTCCTGAAACTTTTCCAAAAAATGGAAATGAAAGGAAAACTTCCAAACTCATTTTATGAGGCCACCATTACCTTGATCCCAAAACCAGACAAAGACCCCATCAAAAAGGAGAACTAGAGACCAATATCCTTGATGAACACGGATGCAAAAATTCTCACCAAAATACTAGCCAATAGGGTCCAACAGTACATTAAAAGGATCATTCACCATGACCAAGTGGGTTTTATCCCTGGGCTGCAAGGCTGGTTCAACATGCGCAAATCAATCAACGTGATACAATACATTAACAAAAGAAAGAACAAGAATCATATGATCCTCTCAATAGATGCAGAAAAAGCATTTGACAAAGTACAGCATCCTTTCTTGACCAAAACTCTTCAGAGTATAGGGATAGAGGGTACATACCTCAATATCATAAAAGCCATCTCTGAAACACCTACAGCCAATATCATTCTCAATGGGGAAAAGCTGAGTGCTTTTCCCCTAAGGTCAGGAACGCGGCAGGGATGTCCACTCTCACCACTGCTATTCGACATAGTATTAGAAGTCCTAGCCACAGCAATCAGACAACAAAAAGAAATCAAAGGCATCCAAATCGGCAAAGAGGAAGTCAAACTCTCACTCTTTGCAGATGATATGATACTGCATGTGGAAAACCCAAAAGACTCCACCCCAAAACTGCTAGAACTCATACAGGCATTCAGTCAAGTAGCAGGCTATAAAATCAATGCACAGAAATCAGTGGCATTCCTATACACCAACAACAAGACAGAGGAGAGACAAATCAAGGAGTTGATCCCATTTACAGTTGCACCCAAAACCATAAGATACCTAGGAATAAATTTAACCAAAGAGGCAAAGGATCTGTACTCAGAAAACTATAAAATACTCATGAAAGAAATTGAAGAAGACACAAAGAAATGGAAAAACGTTCCATGCTCATGGATTGGAAGAACCAACATTGTGAAGATGTCAATGCTACCTAGAGCAATCTACACATTCAATGCAATCCCCATCAAAATACCATCCACCTTTTTCAAAGAAATGGAACAAATAATCCTAAAATTTGTATGGAACCAGAAGAGACCCCGAATAGCCAGAGGAATATTGAAAAAAGAAAAGCAAAGCTGGTGGCATCACAATTCCGGACTTCCAGCTCTATTACAAAGCTGTCATCATGAAGACAGTATAGTACTGGCACAAAAACAGACACATAGATCAATGGAAGAGAATCGAGAGCCCAGAAATGGACCCTCAACTCTATGGTCAACTCATCTTTGACAAAGCAGGAAAGAATGTCCAATGGAAAAAAGACAGTCTCTTCAACAAATGGTGTTGGGAAAATTGGACAGCTACATGCAGAAGAATGAAACTGGCCCATTTCCTTACACCGCACACAAAAATAGACTCCAAATGGTTGAAAGACCTAAACGTGAGACAGGAGTCCATCAAAATCCTAAAGGAGAACACAGGCAGCAACCTCTTCGACCTCAGCCACAGCAACTTCTTCCGAGAAACATCGCCAAAGGCAAGGGAAGCAAGGGCAAAAATGAACTATTGGGATTTCATCAAGATAAAAAGCTTTTGCACAGCAAAAGAAACAGTCCACAAACCCAAAAGACAACCGACAGAATGGGAGAAAATATTTGCAAATGACATATCAGATAAAAGGCTAGTATCCAAAATCTATAAAGAACTTATCAAACGCAACACCCCAAGAACAAATAATCCAATCAAGAAATGGGCAGAAGACATGAACAGACATTTTTCCAAAGAAGACATCCAAATGGCCAACAGGCACATGAAAAAGTGCTCATAATCGCTCGGCATCAGGGAAATCCAAATCAAAACCTCAGTGAGATATCACCTCACACCCGTCAGAATGGCTAAAATTAACAAGTCAGGAAACGACAGATGTTGGCGGGGATGTGGAGAAAGGGGAACCCTCCTACACTGTTGGTGGGAATGCAAGCTGGTGCAGCCACTCTGGAAAACAGTATGGAGGTTCCTCAAATAGTTGAAAATAGAGCTACCATACGATCCAGCAATTGCACTACTGGGTATTTACCCCAGAGATACAAATGTAGGGATCCGAAGGGGTACGTGCACCCCAATGTTTATAGCAGCAATGTCCACAATAGCCAAACTGTGGAAAGAGCCAAGATGTCCATCGACAGATGAATGGATAAAGAAGAGGTGGTATATATACACAATGGAATATTATGCAGCCATCCAAAGGAATGAGATCTTGCCATTTGCAATGACATGGATGGAACTGGAGGGTGTTATGCTGAGTGAAATAAGTCAATCGGAGGAAGACATGTATCATATGACCTCACTGATATGAGGAATTCTTAATCTCAGGAAACAAACTGAGGGTTGCTGGAGTGGTGGGGGGTGGGAGGGATGGGGTGGCTGGGTGATAGACATTGGGGAGGGTACGTGCTATGGTGAGCGCTGTGAATTGTACAAGACTGATGAATCACGGATCTGTACTTCTGAAACAAATAATGCAATATATGTTAAGAAAAAAGAAAAAGAAGATAGCAGGAGGGGAAGAA
Organism: Eumetopias jubatus; assembly: GCF_037043125.1. NCBI lineage: Eukaryota > Metazoa > Chordata > Mammalia > Carnivora > Otariidae > Eumetopias > Eumetopias jubatus. The sequence continues at coordinate 144,890,817 of NW_028274812.1, forward strand.
TGAAGGGGAGTAAGTCGGAGGGGGAGAAGAACCATTAGAGACGATGGACTCTGAAAAACAAACTGAGGGTTCTAGAGGGGAGAGGGTAGGGGGATGGGTTAGCCTGGTGATGGGTATTAAAGAGGGCATGTTCTGCATGGAGCACTGGGTGTTATGCACAAACAATGAATCATGGAACACTACATCAAAAACTAATGATGTAATGTATGGTGATTAACATAACAATAAAATTTAAAAAAAAAAAGGAAATGTCAGCTTACATGGCCAAGAGGACTTTGTGGCTGTGACTAAGGATTCTGAGACAGGAGATGACTCTGGATTCTCCTAGCGGGCCCAACGTCCTCACGAGGGCCTTTCTAAGAGAGGTCAGTCAGGGAAGGAAACGTCAGGGCAGAACAGGGGTTGGAATGAGGGAGCCGGGAGCCAGGAGGCTCCGCAAGCTGCAGAGGACAAGCATGCAGGCTCCCTGGGAGACCCCCACTACCCCCCAAAAAGGATGCAGCCTTTGAGTTTAGCCCCATAAGATCCATTTCAGACTTCGGACCGCCAAAGCTGCCAGATAATAAAATTAGGTCGTTCTCAGCCGCAGAGCTTGTGGTGATTGGTTACAACAGCCTTAGGAGACTAGCACAGAGATTTCAAAGAGCAGAGTGAGTGGGAGACAGGCTTCCAAAAAAGTGGCCTGTGCTATTTATTTCAAGGATCAAGGTGGTAGAAGTGGGTCCAGGAGCAGAGGGGGTTTGGTGAGGAGACAGACCTGCAAGGTGATGGCCCGGGGCGGCGGGGGGGGGGAGGCTATGGGCGTTTGAGGGTCCCCTCCCCATCGCCTCCCACCGAGCTGGCCAAGAGGCTTCAAGAGCGCTGCTGGGGAGCTTTGCGACGTGCTTCTCGCCGTGGGGACGCATGGGCGACTAGGGCTTCACCTGTTCCTGCGAAGGCTGAGGCTGACTGAGGACAGAGTCTGACGCCACTGGGAAAGCGGAGAGACCCCCAGGGTCGCCCAAATCCAGGGACAAGTGAAGACTCACAAGAAGGGACCTGGAGGCCAAGGCAGGAGGGCAGCTGTGGGACCTTCCCTCCCAGAGGTAGTGGGACAAGGGGTGCATTAGGGGCCCCCTTGGATCAGAGTGGGTCCCCCAGGAGAGGGAGAAGGGTTGGGGTCCTGTGTCCATAGGGGCTCCTGCAGGGCCAGGCAGAGCGGAAAAGTGGCTGGGGAAATGCTATAGAGCTGGGGGGGGGGGTAGAAGTGGGATCAGCTGGGGTGCAGAGGGAGGCCCCTGGGGGTTCCCCCGGAAGCCTCAGAGGGGGCTGGGTTCAGCGCTGTGTGAAGAGGGAACCGCCTGCCGCAGCCCCTCCCCTTCGCGTCTTGCCTATCCCACGAGCCCGGACGAAGTCCTGCACGGAGCCTATTTTGTAACTAAAAGCGATCAGAAGTTATGTCTGAGGGTGAGCGGAACAGTCTTGCATGGGCTTGGCCGCTCTTCACCAGCAGCAAAGAGCACCTCCCCGCACAGCCCACGGGGGCCAGGGGACAGCGGGAGAAGGTGGAGTTGCATCTTGAGACAAGCCCCGCCGCCTGCGAGCTGGCCAGACCTGCCCCAGCTGCCAATAATCTCCTGCACTCCTGGCCCAGGTCCCGCTCTGCCCACCCCCCCACCCCCCCCACCCCCCCGCCCAGCCTGCCGCCCTCTCCCCCAGGCCACCCGCGCTGCCCAGCTGCGGCTCAGCACTCAACAGCCCCATCACCCCTTGCTCCAAACATCCCTAAACATCCGGTACCTCCCCGCCCTCCGTCTAGAGAACAGAGTTCCTGCCACTTCGTGGGGCTTCCCGGGGCGTGCACAACCTCCATCACTCACCCCATGTCCCCTGTGCCCACATCTAGCACAGTGGCTGCTCTCTGAGCATGGCACGTGCCCCAGGACCTTTGTGCTTACTCTTCCCGAGTCATCGTCTCCCCTGTCCCATCACACTTCCTTCTCTGTGGACGTCCTGTGTCGTCCTTCGTAGCGGCATGTCACGGCTCATGAAGCCGTGGCCACCCTATCTGGGCACAGCTGCCCCTCCCTCCCGTCCTCCAGAGGGTCTCCGCTGCCCTTCATTCATGTCCAGCCAAGGGCACTGTGCTCCGACCTGGGATACCACAAGACGTGGCTTCGTCCTGAGAACCTTCAGGACACCCAGTCTACTAGATGCTGACAAGTGGAGAGGCATCATGACAGTGGCCGTGACCCGAGTGGGGGTCACCCCGATCTGCCCGGGACTGGAGTCATAATACACGATTTCAGGATGCGCCGCACACACATCCCCTCCACTCTGGAGCGAGCTGCTGGTCCGGGACATACCCAGGGCCAGGAACAGGATCAGGGTTTTATCCCCTCTGCCTCGTCCAGGAGCGCCTGACACACAGTAGACCCTCCATGAGGGTCAGTTTAATAGAAAAGAGAAAAATCCCACCTTCATTTGTGCAATGACTTATAGGCGTCCATGTACTTTTCACAGGCTCTTCTAAGGCCCTTCTCTAAGACAGTGGTTCTCAAGTTCAGCTCCTTCCCAAAACTACTGTTTCTGAGGTCCCACCCCCAGAGCCCCCGCTGTAATCACTCTGGTGGGGTTCAGGCATCTGTTTGCAAACCCCCGTCTTCTCGGGGATTCCACCACGCAGCTAGGATTGAGGAGTACCACTCTTGGCGCTGGGGCAGGTGTGACCCCCACTTGGTATGTGGAGGCTCTGAAGCAGGGAGAGAGGCTCAATGACCCACTAGAGCTCACGCGGCTTGTGCAGGGTGGACTTAGGACACAGACTCAGGAGAGCTCGGGTCCACCCCAACTGCTGCCTCACCTCAGGGAGGGCAGCAGAAGCAGGGAAGGGAGCGCGGATCACTGTGCAGGGTCCTGCTGGAGCGCCCTACTGCTCTGGGCTCAGCAGCAGGGAGGCTGGCCTCATGGGGGAAGGTGAACCATTGACGCCATCGGCACCATTAGCCGCAGGGAGCCCACGAGGGAAGCATAGCTTACTGGGACCTGTGTCAAAAACAAGACAGGACCTGCCTCCTTGTGACAGGTCAGACAAAATACAGCATTCTTCATGGCCTGCTTCTTTGCCTGACAACTTTTATTGTGATTAATGGATTAATTCCCTTGCCTTCTCCCAGTGACTCAGTCCTGGTTACTCCAGCCTCGGGGGCTAATTTGGTTGATTACACAAAAGGAATCTCTTAGAAGTTATCTTAAGACTCCGAAGGCCAAAATTTCCCAGAAACATTCACTTCTGCCAGATGCCAAGGCCCATGATATAGTTACTCAGTTTTAACTTTGATTGAACTTTGTTCAAAATTATGAAATTAAAAGAAGAGTAAGAACCCATAAAACTAGTTACCACCTAGACAGCTTCTAGGTTATAAAGAAGTTGAATTCCAAAGTTTGTAAATCAGTTGTTCAAAGTGCATAATAGACTCTCCCACAGAAACCATGTTTTAAAGGGTGGTCAAGTTCTCAAGCTCTCCCATAAAGTTTGTCTAACGTAGGAGATAACAAGGAATATTAAAAGAATGGAGAAATCCAGAAATTCTCCATGATTATTTTCTGGGAGAAAAGCAGAATAAGGAAAGAGCTATACTTCCAGTGGGGCAGGGGGAGGGGGAGGGAGAAGGGGTTGCCTCTCAGTTGTCTCCAAGCAACTGAGAAGCTGAAGGGACACAGCCTTTTGCCATCCAGAGCTGGATGGAAATGCCAGTGGAAATGGGGTCACACAATATTTTATGTTAGAAACTGAGTGCATGTATATATGCATACACATACATCCTCCCACACATATACAGGGATGGCCAAGACTCCACACGTCACTGCCATATGACTTTGGATCTTTGATCTGAACTCTTGAAGGTATCACATACTCATAGAGCCACATGTTAATCTGCTCTTCTGCAAAGTAAAAGCTTGTCGAGGAACTCTGTGTTACACTGCGGTGCATGAGGTAAGTTGCGTGGTTTGATTCTGTATCACACAGAGAATCCAAGCGAAGCTTTTTTCCTTAGTGTGGGATCCACTGCACATTACGTGTGCATATTTTGTGTCCTTTAATAAAGCACAAGCCAGAGCATAAGTCAAATGAAACAAGTTCTTAATTATTTGAACCAGATTGCATGACCCTACCTCATACCATATACAATAATCAACTCAAAATGGTCATAGACCTAAAGTTTAAAACAAAAACTATAAAACTCTCAGAAGAAAACATGGGGGTAATTCTTTGTGACCTGGGATTAGGTAATGGTTTCTTAGATACGACACTGAAAGTCACTAAGTGACAAGAGGAAAAGTAAATAAACTGAACTTCATCAAACTGAAAAACTTTTGTGCTTCAAAGGATGCTGTTAAGAAAAGCAGAAGATGACCCTACAGTGGAAGTGGAAATTTGCAAATTTGATAAAGATCTGTGTCCAGAATATAGAAAGAATGCTTCCAGCTTATAATAAAAAGATAAATAACCCAATTTTTAAAGAATGGGGTAAAAGTTTGAGTAGACATTTCTCCAAAGAACCTATACCGATGGCTAATAAAGACATGAAGAGATGCACAGAGTCAGGGAAATACAAATCAAAACCACAACGGGATGTTAGTTCACGCCCACTAGGCTAGCTAAAGTGAGAAGGACAGACAATATCCAGTGTAGGCGAGGATGTGGAGAGACTGGAACCCTCCAGTGTGGCGGCTGGGAATGTAAAATGGTGCATTCACTGGGGAACACGATTTCGCAGTTCCCCCAAAAGTTAAAGATAGAATTACCACATGATCCAGCAGTTCCGCCCCTAGGTACCAAAAGAAATGAACATGTATGCCTGCATAAAGACCTACACATGAATATTCATTAGCAGCAGCTTCCATGAAAAACAGGGAAACATAATGGGACACATCCATACAATGGACCGTGACTTGGCCATAACAACGAATACTGACACTTGCTACATGGCTGAACCTTGAAAACATCATGCTTAGTGAAAGTCAGACACAAAAGGTTATAGATCGTATGATTCTGTGTATATGAGCTGTTCGCTGTATGCCAATCTGCAGAGATGGAAAGCAGATGAGTGGTTGCCCGGAGCTAGGGAAGGAGGAGGGAGAAATGGGGAATGACTGCTAATGGAAAAAAGGTTTCTTTTGGGGGGTGACGAAAATATTCCACAATTGGGTAGTGGTGAGGGCTGCACAACTTTCTGAATATGCTCAAAATTATGGAACTGTCTGCTTTAAAGGGGCAGATTGGATGGGATGTGGATCATACCTCATACAACTTTAAAAAACAAAACAAAACCCGGAACCCACAAGATCCCTGTGTCCATGGAGGGGGTGGTCCCACATCACCGGTTACTGCCTTAACAGCAGAGGGTGAGCAGACTGAGTAGCACCCCATTGTGGATCACTGGAAACCTGAGACTTATCCCCCCTTTTTGTTTCAGCGGTAAGCATCTGCGGAATGCGCTCCAGCTCCAAGTGAGGTGTTCATTAGAACACACAAAAATAGCATCCCACCTACCGAATATCTGTCATCTCTGTTCAGATCAGTTTTTTCTCTCTCTCTCTCGTTTTAAAAAATCATCATATACATGCAGATCCCCAACAGGAAGCTCTTTTTTTTTTTTTTAATGTTATGTTATGTTGGAACATACTCAGGTCCTATTCTCAGAAAGCTCAGTGGTTTTTTTTTTTCCTGGAACAGTGGTACATCAGTGGTGGTCTGAAGACGGTGGGTGGTCCTGGACTAACCAGTAAATCAAGTGTCTATAGCTCCCTTGGGAGCAGGGCAGGAGGCAGTGGGGTGAGGACGGTGGGGAGCTGGGCAGGGAGAGTCTCTCTACTTGAACGGGGCAAACGCTTCCATAGCAGGGGGCTGTTCCAGGAGATAACATAAGCTAGAAATCTGGATTTTTTTAAAATGTAAAGTCTTTATTTTGCCAATGCATTTTTTAAACATAACATTTGTGGGCTGAGTTCCCAGCGGAGGCCACAAGTGTGTGACCTCGGCTCGAGGAGGCCTCTGCCTTGGTTCTTCCGTGCAATTAACATCAGAATTTCAAATCAGAGAGTGTTGACGTGGCCCCTGGAGTTCGTCCAGTTCAACCTCCCACTCCATAGTAAAATCCCTTCTACGACAGATGGCCACCCTGCATTTAAGTAAGTAAACAATTCAAGCCCGAAATGTGTAGTTTCTGTATTGGCTTATTAATTAAAAAAAACCTGTAGGGTATGGGTTAGGGAGGAAGGTGGTAAGAGAGCTGGGTTGAGAGCGGCAGGCCTGACATGGGGCCGCAAGGGGCTTCCATACTGGTTTGGGTTTTTTTGTTTTTTTGTTTTTTTGGAGGACTCTCTCTTGTGACCAACCCTAGTATTTTTTTTTTTTTTAACCCTAATTCATTAAAGTGTATCAGCATGTTTGGGGTTTAGTTCTTCTGGAATTCCCAGAGGAAGACAGAATCTTAGACCTGGAGTGGCCCTCAAAACTACGGGTGTCTGAATCCCTCATGTTACTAAGATCCATAAGGCTTAAGCTGTTTGCTCAAAGAATGTCAGACATTGGCAGCCAAATCCTACTGTAGTTAATGTTTCTTTCAATGGGTCAAGTTGTAACTCATAAATAGGATCCAAATGAAAGTATGATCACTTTGAAATTTCCTGTAGCCTTATGTAACAGATTCAGCACTCATGTTTTTTTTAGATATAGAAAGATTTACAAAAAACCAAAAAACAACAAAACCCCCAATTTTTTTGACTTTCTGAGCTACCTTCACGGCATCATGTGATAACTCACCAAGTTATCTATTCAGAGAGCCCACTGGAGATTACTTATCATTCTGAAGACAGTGTTGGCATAAACCCCAGAGGTCTCCACAACTCATTTCACTGGTTCCCATCTTCCCAATAAAACCCTTTTGCAAGCTGTTGCTAAGTGTTGGATTAACTTGTGTTTCTCTTCCTTTATTTGCCACTGAGGAGACTTGGCAGACAGTGGGAAGGACGAGGAGCAATGGAGGACTCAAAGAGCCCCTGAATTTAGTCAATCCATCCCTGCATAGTTGAAAATTGTGTGTCACTTGGCACAAACTGGTATGAGTGGAATTCTTCTGGTCACTAGGGACGGTGGGGAAACAGGGCCCAGCAAGTGGGTGGGTCAACAGCAAGGGTCCTGTGGGATCCTGCCCTTGGCTTGCATTGTTGGGTTTTTTCCCCCTTGGTACAGCACCTACATACAGATTGGACAAGCCAAAATAGGAATAAAAACACAGGCAGTACTAATGACCCCTTATTAAGTGTAGAGATAGTTATGAGTCACATTAAAAGTCAGCAAGACCTCAGTTCCGGTAATCATCAAGATTTTTTCCCCCTGCATTTATACTTGATCCTTCTCTTTAATTATATAGAGCTGCCCCCAAAGTATTGAAATGATAGACGGGAACACCATTACTGCAGCAGGGGACCGGAGCTTTTGAGTTTTATCATTCAAGTTAGCAAATGCTACATTTCAGCCTGTCTCTGCTCTCAGTGCAGCTAGGAACCTTTGAAACCTTTTGTGTGAATCCAGGAGGGAAAACAGTCTGGCAAATTCTGGCAAGCATCTCTTCAAGAGCACATTTGTACTCTGTTAAAAAGCCCAGGCCAACTGCTGCTGGTCGTCATGGGAACAGACATACACACCATTTACACATCAGCTTCTGAGATGAGCCCGAAGTCGCAAAACCTCTCTGACAGGAGGGGAGGTGAAGCCAAGAGCCGCATCGTTCACGCAGCCTAATGAACAGGTGTCTTCGGTCTTCTGAGGGGCTATGGTGGGCATGCTGCCCTCTCCATGTCCTATTTGTAACCGGCTGGAGAATTCACGGGCTCTCCTCCACTCTGTGTAAACTTCAGGACAATTCAGTCGGTCACATTTCCTTTCCAAAGCCTGTTTACTAATTGATGCCAAACACTATTATAGTCATTGGGGGAAAGAAGGAAGGGCCTCTCTTGCTTATTCCTCCTGGAAATCAATTTCCCTAGCTTTCTATGGAGGTTCTGTGGGGCACACTTTGGTATTGGGGTGGGGGAAGCTGGGGGAGGAGGAGGTCTTTCATGCGCCTGCAGAAAGAGAGGTTAATCATGAGACTTGAAAGCCTTCTCTTGAAAATGGAGTTCTAAAGATAATAAGTAGCTGTTCACTCAATACTTCCCGAGGCATTGGGCCTTGACAATGGAACGGAGCTGTAGGAAATAAACCCACAACAGTGGAAAATTTAGACTGAGGGGAAGCTCAATCCCTCCAGGTAAACCTCAGTGATTTCAAGTGGAAAAGAAGGATGGAACACATCCTCCCCCATTAGTCTTGAAGGGAAGCCACAGGAGCTCTATTCATGAGAAGTAAAATTAGCCGCGTGTTCGATTTGCATGACATTTGTTATTGCAATAAGCAGTGCACAGCATGACTTCATTGCACCCCCTGCAAACACCTAAGAGGAAAGAGAAAGAAGGAAAAGAAAGGGTTTCGTCCACTGAATGACAGATAGTCACGAATCCAGGAGCATTTAGCAACTGGTGATGGGAGTGAACATCACGAGCAACGCATGGCTAATAAAAGTTCCAGGCCTGATGGTGATAAACTTTCCTCCACCGTTCCATTACCTTTTTTCCTTCCTATAATTATGAACATTCATCACATAAGCTCTGACTTTAAAATGTCAAACTGTCTCCTTGTAATTTTGCTTTCTCACCTTGCAATTTAAAAAAATAATTTTACCGATTCCGACTTTTATTCCGGGTCGTCTTTCAAAAAACAATTCCAGAAAAAAAACTCAGGGGTAAGGATCCCTTCACTGTCTGGAGGTGTTCTAATACCCGCTAGGTATTGCCCTTAGACACGGTAGGTCAATAGGTTATAGCTTAAAGAAATGAGCTTGTTTCTCCCAGAGATTTCAGACTGGCATGCAGACAGGTGGCAGACATTTTGGGGGGGGGGGGTGGCAGGGCTAACACAGTGTTTGAAGAAATGACATAAATGCCTTTTAGGCTTTGGCTCTGCAGTTTGCCACAGTCCCCCCTCCCCACCCCGGTTCTCTAATGTCGCCACCTTGCCTGTCCACTTACGTAAGCAGCCTACTCTAAGGCTTGGAGTTCACATCTCGCATGTATTTGTCTGTGTTCTACTCTTCTTCCCTTTGGTGTGCATTCAGATTAAGTCTTTTCTTCAAGAATTAAGTCAGGAACTCCTCTTCCGGTCTGCTGGTCTCACGCGGCCCTGCCTACCTCCCCTCTCCGGCGCCCTTGGTTTTAGTTCTTACTTGTTTTCTAACTGGTCGTGACGCTGGATTGCCCAATTTTTTTTTTCTAATCAAGCTCCACACCCAAGGTAGGGCTTAAACTCACAACCCCAAGTTCAGGAGAGGCACACTAGGTTCCACCAACCAAGCCAGCCAGGGGCCCCAGTGTCCCTATTTTAAGGTAAGTTGATGAACCATATGAATTCCACCCGCAGCCTGCCTTCTCTTTTGCCATGGAACCCGACTTATTTACAGTCCCAGGGACCAGAGCAGACTTCTTTGGGGGGCATCATTCGGACTACCACAGTGACACTCATGTAATAACCAAACCACCAAGAGAAAGCTACCATATAATTCTGTTTTAAAACAGTTGTATTCCACTGGTATTCTAAAACTGCTGATAGAATGAAGGAGGCTTAACCAAGACGCTCTACGATGGTAGAGCAAAAACCGGTTTTGAACATGGGGATGGATTATTTTTCAAGAAAGGGGATGATTCAGTGATTTAGAAGTGTGTTGCCAGAAAAACCAAGTAGAAAGAAACTAAAACTTCAAAAGTCAAGGTACGCCTCCCACCCCCCCCCCCCACACGCACATTTAATTCTTGTGACTCCACAACTCCTGAACCATTTCTGTGGAAAACTTGGACCACTCCATCCCTCACTCCCAATCCTCCTGCTTAAGCTCCATGTCTTGTGATAATGCACATGAGACATGCGTGCTACTGTATTTGGATGGGCCAAACCCATTTGATCTCCAATCCAGGAGAGAGAGTCAGGGCAGAGAGGTGGCAGGTCTTTCCACATAGAAAGAGGGGATCACAGACCAAGGAAAGGAAGATGAAGGTATGTCATGCAGGAACTTTTCTGTGGTTGTAAGAAACGTATGTCGAAGTGGCCACGCAATTGTTCAATGAGAGGCAAATGAACATAAAACCATGTTTCTTAGAAACCAAAGCTTTGTGGGAAATCTTGGATTTATGGGGAGGGAGGGAGGGCTAGGAAAGCATGCCTGTTCATTCCCTGATCCTTTCCTCTCCCCCTCATTTCTGAACTTGGGGTTTGGAGACCCTATTACTGGACGATATTTACTTAATGGTTAATTGTGCTCGACTGGGCACTTCCTTTCCCTTTGTCATTTTGTAACACGTGCCAACTCTCTCCTCTCCCCCTCATTTTTTCCTCTGTAAAAAATGAAATGAATATATAAAGACTTACTAGTACTGAAAAAAGTCAAGGTACAGACAGAAATATGAGGTGGTGTTTACTTTTTGCTTTTTCTCTGTAGACTGCTATGTAGAAGACAATCATAACTGATTTATCCCAAAGAGCTATTGTATGGAGAAATGGAAAAGATGTCTCATTTTGGCAAGAAAGACAGTAACAGCAGGAGGAACTCAGATTTACAAAATCTAGAGTCAGGGATGCATTTCATACACTTCCTGGTTCTATGGTCTTTCTGTGTACATATGCTAAGCTCCTACCATGAACCAAATATTGCCAAGCATAAGGTTACAAAGAGAAATAAAATCATATTTGTCCCCAAGAAGCTCACAGTAGGGAAGAAAGAAAGGTAATTTCATTACTGTATAGTATGAAGTAAAATTCTCAAATATATCTAAATCCTGGGAAAATCCCAAAGGTGAGAAAAAACTAAATGTTCACCTTGAGAAAAAAAGTTTGGTCAAACAATCCTTGAAAACAGTTGTGTTTAGTGACAAGGGCCCATAACTGGGATTTAGGTTTGTCAATAAATGTTAAAAGTAGATAATTATACAAAATTACTTAATTAGGAGCTAAGGTTTTAGAAAAATTTATATGAGTGAATAATGTGTTATATTCTTGTTTCTGTTAAAGTCAAAAGAAATGTTTTATGTTGGGTTTAGAAAAAAAACTAGAAAGTGGCACCACCTGGTGGTTACTACCCAAAGTGTTGAATTGACCTTGCGATTTCAAATATGGGAAGTCATCTTGACTAACTCAGAAGTCTTATTAATGCTTTACATAATAGTTGCAAACTGATATATGTTCCCAGAAAATCAGAAACATAGAGAAAATATTTAAAATTCTGGCCAAAGCAAATCCAGTAATATCCAGAATGTGCCACCAAAAAAGAGAGTTTGTATATAATTTTCATTGAATAATATTGGCTTTCCATGATATAATAAACAAGAATTTAGCCTGGTGATGCGTATTAAGGAGAGCACATATTGAATGGAGCTCTGGGTGTTATACGCAAACAATGAATCATGGAACACTACATCAAAAACTAATGATGTACTGTATGGTGACTAACGTAACATAATAAGAAAAAAATTTAAAAAGTTTTTAAAGAATTTCTTATTCTGTTATTCTTTCTCCATTTTTAAAAGCAGGAATTCATCTACACAGAAGTTTTCAACATCAATTGTTTGATCACACTGCACTCCCCCAGTATTTCAGCCAACAAAGCCTATTTATTTGTCGAAAATTCGTCCTGTAGGGTTTTCCACATTCTGATTTGGGCTGGTTACTTCTTCATGGTGTTGCCTAGCTTATTTTTCTATTCCTTATACTTCCTATAAACTAGTAGTAAGATCTAGATTAGATAAGATCTTGATTAGATTCCAGTTCAATTTTTTTTGGTAAGACTACTCACGGGTGGTGTGGTATGCTTCTTACTCATCAAGTCCCGAGTCCAGTTGTCCTGTTTGTAGTGATGTTAAGACTGTTTGGTAGGTTCACGTGATGTCAGTTGGATCCCTTCATTATCAAGTTCCCCAATAACTTCTCATTGAGAGTTGGGACATCTATTAATGATCATTGTCTCTATCCATGGTCTCATGAGGATTGCAAAATGATGATTTTTATAAATTCTTTTATTCCTTCTACATTTACAGTGGGATTTCATCATCTTCTTAGTTTGTTTGAAATAGAATTTGTACAGGGAAGAAAGGACAAATGTGTGATTTACTTCTTTAAAGTGTATTTTGAGGATAAAAACTTAGTGTCCTAGCAAGCTCCAAAGGGGACAATGATATTTTATGTGTTTCATTATGAATGTGGACTGTTATATATTTGATGTATTTCAACCAATAGCAGGCATTATTCTTCTGATGCTCAGATTACCCCACCTTTGACCACTGAGTATATTTTTGACACAGATACTCTATTCATAATGTAGTATAATTGTTAAGGCACCCTCTTAACACTCTCAAGATAAATTTACCACTTTCAAGGAGGGAAACTGAGCAATATGCACCGGGAGACTTAAAAATATTTATACCCTTGTATCACAGAGGAATTTTTCTATGAAAATAATCAGATGTGAAAAAAATTGTACAAAGGTATTAAGTCTATGCAATTCTGAACAATTAGAAAGAGATGCCAGTAGGCTTTGATATATTTGTATGATGAAATATTATAGATACCATATTAAAAATCCAGCTTTTGAAAAATTTTCATTATCGGGGGCATTTTTAGAGATTATATCAATTGAAAGAAGATTACCAAAATCTTATATATAATATGATTCAGTTATTATGTATAAATATGTATATAAACAAAAGACTAGGGAGACATATTTCAAAATGTTAACAATAGTTATATCTAGAAGGTGAGATAATAGGATATTTTTATGTAGCATATTTCATTTTATAAATTATCTCCTCCAATATGTATCACATTAGATCCTATTACAAAGCAACTAGTATTGAAATTTGTTGTGAGTAAAATTGATTTGTTATTCTTTGAATAATAAACCGAAGTGAATATCTCCTTTTGTATTAGTGGAAATTGTGTGAGAAAGAAAACATTTTTTCCCTTAACCAAAAGATCATCGTGACTTAGTTAAAGAATGAAAACAGAACTGAGCTGTATTTAACATGAAACACGTAAGAGCCTTCCTGGGGTCTGCCCTGTTTTTCCCTCCTGGGATCTGCTCATTGCAATTAATGACACTTCTCCAAAAACAAATTTCCCCTGTGCCTTCCAATGAATCAATCTGGTATTTCAGCTTGATTCTTATGGGGAATGAGGAGCCCCACCACAGATTAAGATGGATGTGTCTACCATTTGTAATGGATACCACAGGGCATCTCCTCCCACCAGTTCCTTTTTTGATAGTGATAATTTCTAATTTTTGACATCCTAATGTCTAGTTGTCACTTTGAAAAGTCCGAAAACCCCTGGTTCAAACCACTTATTAAGGCCTTAATTTCTGCTTTCCCTTCTTATTACCAAAGTAATAAGTGTTCAATGCCAAAAAAAAAAAAAAATTAGATAACCCCGATGAGCCGAAAGAAAATAAAATTCACAAATAATTCTGTCAAAACACTTCTAACGTGTTGGCATCAATCCCATTTCCTGGATCTATATGACTAGCTTTGGGGACAAGATTCATATCTAGTTTATTATCTCCTTTGCACACAGGACACACACTTCCTGGGTGTTTATTGATGCTGGAAGTGAGCTGAAGTGGAAGAAGAAGAGAGGGAAAAGTAGAGCCCTTCTGGACAGGGTGACCCCCTGGAAAAGGCACAGATGGGAGATTGAGCTCTCAGTGTTTGAGGTGGGGAGACCGGTCCTGCCTAGCAAGAGGGGTCATGTGCGGCAATTATGGGAGGAAAATGGTGGCAAATGTGGCATGACTATGGCTAAGGACTTTGTTTGTAGTATGAGCTGGTAAGGGACCATACTAAAATCTATCCTATTATATGAAAGTCCTTAATTCCTTTGTTCTCCGAATCACATAATTGCTTTATAATGAAGGTTGGTGGCAAGGGGACCTATGTAGAAATAATCCCATAAATCTGATGAAATTAGATACATTTCTCTTCCTTCTTTTTTTGGTATAATTTACTTGGAGTACAATTACCCCTCACAGTATACCGTTTTTTGAGTTTTGGCAAATGTATACAATAGTGTAACCCCCATCACAATCAAGATATAGAAGAGTTCCAACAAACAAAAAAGATTCCCTTGCACCTCTTTGTAGCCAACCTCTCTAACCAACCCTTGGTGGCCAACGATTTGTTTTCTAACCTTACAGTTTTGTCTTTCCCATAATGCCATGTGAGTTGAATCATACAGTAGGTGGCCCTTTGAGTCTGGCTTCTTCCTCTTAGAATAATGCATCTGAGCATAATTCAAAGGTACGTATCAGTTCCATTTCTTTTTCTTGCCTCATGGTATTTCATTGTGTAGATATACCTCAGTTTGTTTAATCATCTACAGTTGAAGGGCAATATACTTCTTTTTAATATAACACATATAACTAATATTGTACTTTCAACTAGCCCAAACAAGAATTCTAAGTTTTAGAGATTTATTTACTAATTGTCAAAAATAGTTGGAGGCAGGAAAAAGAGAAAATCCAAGTAAAGCATAAATTAATTTTAGAAATATGGATGTCATTATCCAGTAGATTCATTTTCAGAGCAGTCAGAGAAAGAGAACGGCTGAAGGTCTCCAGGTCTGTGTCCCAGAGCAGCCTCACTGATGAGTGACCAGAGAGGAAGGAGGGCCTTTGCCTACACTTCCCCAGAAGATTCTCTAGAGCCACCTCCCCTGTTTGAGGACCCCACAGAGCCAAAGAGCCATTGGGCTGAGCAAAGGTTGATATTGTTTCTAGATCCTGCCAGTGTCTTGTCTTCAGTTCTTCTCCACGCTCATTGTAATCTGGTGATATCCTTCCTACCACAGTGTCCTTTGATGGCACACGAAGTGATTTTCTATGTTTCTAGGTCCTTATTTGAAAAGTGAAGTTCCTATTCTTTCTGCCTCACAACATTCTCAGGGGCCAAATTGGTGACTCTGGGTTAAATATCATTGTTAGGTTAGTAATTAGGATAAAATGGAGGGAAAAAAAGTCAGAGAAGATGGGGGGAGAGGGAAGACAGAGATGACAAGTCGAGGTGTCATTCTATTCATCTAACTCTAAGGGGAACCCCTCTCTGCCTCATGCCCACTCCCACCTACAGGTCCTGGTGTTCACGTGGGTGGTGGGAATTAGAAGAATCTGATCTAAGATATAGGCAAAGGTGTAAAAAGGTAATTTAAAAACATCTACTTTTTAGTTCTAGGGTGTTTCTAGACAAAGAAATTCAAGTAAGTGCCTGGTGGTTTTTAAATTTTCTGCTACTTAGAACTAATGCCTTGGATATATAGAGAAACTATCTACTGAGCAATCATGTTCTGGGAGGCCAGAGCTGGGGAAACATTGGGTATCATGACAATAAGACTTTTTAAGGGTTAGAAATGTAAAAGCAGCAAGGTGTTCAAAAAATGGCAGGAACAGACTTCCGGGAAAGATGGCTCAGGTGCATTATTCTAAGCTTACCTTGTCCCATAGTACAACTATATAATACCCACATCAGTGTAAATAATCCAAAATATGACCCAAAGACTGGCAGAACAGACTCTCCATAGCTAAATGCAGACAAGAGGCCACATTGAAGAAGGTAGGAAGGGTGGAGATCAGTTGGGAGCTAAACGTGCTGTTTGAGAGGGACGGAGGCCATGAGCATGGAGAGGGGAGAGAAACTAACCCTCACACCAGGCACTCCAGGCATAGGGAACCTGCACAGGGCAGAAATAACATTTGGCTGTGAAATCAGAGGGGCTTGGTTCTTACAATCAGCGGGGCTTAACACCTGGAACTTCAGAAATCAGCAGGCTGGGTTCCGGGAAAGCCAGGAGGGCAAGGTGAAACTGAGTCCCTGCCCTTAAGAGGACATCGCAACAAACAGACCCACTGAGATACAGCATAGAAGCAGCAGTTTGAAAAATGCCTGGGTTATACGGGGGGAGATCTGCTTACTGATCTCAGAGTGTGTGCTGGAGGAGCAGGAATATTTGGGAGTCCTCTCCAAAAACAAAAAAGCTGGTGAGTGTCAATCCCCACCCCAACCCCGCCTCCCAGCTTAGATGCATGGACACCTACAGGAACCAGCACAGCAGGAATATTCTCCACCTCTCTTTCAAATAGTGCACCCCTCTCCTTGCTCTGTGAATCCACCCACTCCAGCCCTGGGCATGAGTTTCTAAAGTGGCTCCAGGTCCCTTCACAGAGCAGACCTGTAAACCTCTGCTAACACCACATGCCCTGCCCCATATACCTGCACCCTCCAATATGTCCTTGGCTGGAGCCCATTTGAAGAGGTGCCACAAGCCTGGTAGTGTGCAAGTAGCCCCAGTAGGAGTCAGCACCACTCCCAAGTGACTCCTACCCCAAGGAGAGGGGAAGATAACCACATATACCAGTTTGTTGTGGCCCCAGTAGGGGGCTGGGGGTAGACATCTGTTCTGACTGCTGGCCCTGCCCAGCAGTGAAAGCTTCTCAGGAGAGAACAAAGCATCCTGCAGGTCAGTGGTACTGCATCTCTGCCAAACATCTGCTCTGATTTGACTCAAGGCCAAGGGAAACCCAGACTGGCCCACTAACAACACAGGGACCAAACCCTGCTCACAACTGGGCAAAGAGAGCCATTGCAGATGACCGGACTGAGGACAACTGTGGCTCAACCACAGCACTAGGGTGCACACAACACACACAGCAGACACTCCCAAAGTGCCAGGTTCTGGTGAACAGGGGACCTTGCACTCCAAGGCACTCCAGGTCCTCTTCTCCACAAGGCCACTACCTTTGAAAGCAGGAGATGTGGCTGATTTTCCTAACACATAGAAACAGACACAGAAAGCAGGTAAAAATGAGAAGACAGAGCAATATGTTCCATATATAAGAACAGGACAAAATCATAGCAAGAGAGCTAAATGACATGGAGAAATATGCCAAATAGAGAATTTAAAGTAGTAGTCATAAAGATACTCACTGAACTTGAGAAGAGTGGAGGAGCTCTGTGAGACCTTCCAAAAAAGAGATAGAAAACATGAAAAAGAACGAATCAGAGATGAAGAACTCAATAAGTGAAATTAGAAATACACTAGATGGAATAAATAGTAGACAAAGGGAGCAGAATGGATCCATGACCTGGAGGATGGAGTAATAGAAAGTTAGTCAAGCTGAATAGGAGAGAAAAAAATAAAAATGAAAAATAAATAAAAAATGAAAACAGACTCAGGGAACTCAGCAACACCATCAAACATAATAAATTTCACATCACAGGGATCCCAGAAGAAGAGAGAGAACAGGAAGCAGAAAATTCATTTGAAGAAATAATACCTGAAAACTTCCATAATCTGGGGAAGGAACCAGAAATATGGATCCAGGAGACACAGAGAGCCCCCAACAAAATCAACCCAAGGAGGTCCACACCAAGACACATAGTAATTAAAATGGTAAAAAGTAGTGATAAAGAGAATTTAAAAAGCAGCAAGAGAAAAGAAAATAGTGACATACAAGGGAAATCCCATAAGGCCATCAGCTGATTTTTCAGCGGAAACTTTGTAGGCCAGAAGGAGTAGCATGCTATAGTCAAATGCTGAAAGGAAAAATCTGCAGCCAAGCATACTCTATCCAGCAAGGCTCTCATTCAGAATAGAAGGAGAGCCAAAGAGTTTCCCAGACAAACAGAAGTTAAAGGAATTCATCACCACTAAGCCAGCCTGATAAGAAATGTTAAAGGGGACTCTTTGAGTGAAAAGGAAAGACCGTAGGCAGGAGTAAGAAAAGTAGGAAACACAAAAGCAGTAAAATTAAGTATATCTTTAAAAATCAGTGAAATAATTCACAAAATAAAAGGATGTAAAGTATGACACCATATCCCTAAAATGTGGGGGAGGGAGGAATAAAGAATGGGTTCAAACTTAAGTGACCATCAACTGAATACAGAAGGTGTTATATATAAACCTAATGGTAAACACAAATCAAAAACCAGTAATAGATATGCAAAAAATGAAGAGAAAGGGGAATCCAGGTATATCACTAAAGAAAGCCAGCACCCATAAGAGAAGAAAGTATGAGAAGAACTACAAAAACAACCATAAAACAAGTAACAAAATGGCAATAAGTACATACCTATCAATAATTACTTTGAATGTAAATGGACTAAATGCTCCAATCAAAAGACATAGGATGATGGAATGGATGAAAAAGCAGGACCCATCTGTATGCTGCCTACAAGAGACTCAATTCAGACCTAGAGAGACACCTGAAGATGGAAAGTGAGAGGATGGAGAAGCATTTCTCATGCATATGGAAGTGAAAAGAAAGCAGGGTAGCAATACTTCTACGGGACAAACTAGACTTTAAAACAAAGACTGTGACAGGAGACAAAGAAGGTCACTGCGTAATCCTAAAGGGAACAATCCAACAAGAAGATATAGCAATTGTAAATATTTATGCACCCAACATGGGAGCGCCCAAATACAGAAAGCAGCTAATAAGAAGCATAAAGGAAGTAATAAATAGTAATACAATAACAGTAGGGGACTTCAACACCCCACTTACATCAATGGATAGATCATCCAAACAGAAAATCAACAAGGAAACTGGAGCTCTGCATGACACATTGGACCAGACGGATCTAACAGATCCATTCAGAGCATTCCATCCTAAAACAGTGGAATACATATTCTTTTCAAGTGTATGTGGAACATTCTCCAGGACAGATCACATGTCAGGCCACAAGACAAAAAGATTTAAGTCATAATACCATGCACCCTTTCCAACCACAACGCTATGAAACTAGAAATCAACCACAAGAAAAAATCTGGAAAGACCACAAATACATGGAGGTTAAATAACATGCTACTAAACAATGAATGGGTCAATTAAGAAATCAAAGAGGAAATCAGAAAATACTTGGAGACAAATGAATATGAAAACACAACAGTCCAGAATCTTTGGGATGCAGCAAAACTGTTTTAAGAGGGAAGTTTTTAGCAATTCAGCCTTACCTCAGGAAGCAAGAAAAATCTCAATTAAGCAACCTAAACTTGCACCTAAAGGAGCTAGAAAAAGAACAAACAAAACCCCAAACCAGTAGAAAAAAGGAAATAACAAAGATTAGAGCAGAAATAAAAGATATAGAAAGTAAAAGAAAACAGTAGAACAATGAAACCAGGAGCTGGTTCTTTGAAAAGATCAACAAAATTGATAAGCCTCCAGCCAGACTCATCAAAATAAGAGAGAGGTGTCAAAATCAGAAATGCAAGAAACCGACACCACAGGGATTATAAGGGATTATAAGAGAATATTATGGAAAATTATATGCCAACAAATTGGACCACCTAAAAGAAAAGAATAAGTTCCTAGAAATATATAACTTCCCAAAACTGAATCAGGAAGAAATAGAAAATTTCAACAGATCAGTTACCAGCAATGAAACTGAGTAATCAAAAAACTCCCAACAAACAAAAGTCCAGGACCAGATAGCTTCACAGGTGAATTCCACCAAACATTTAAAGAAGAGTTGATACTCTTTTCACCCTATTTCAAAAAAATAGAAGTGGAAGGAGACTTCTAAATTCATTCCATGAGGTCAGAATTACCCCGATACCAAAACCAGAAAAAAGACACTACAAAAAAGAATTACAGGCCAATATCTCTGATGGACATAGATACAAAAATCTTCAACAAAATACTAGGAAACTGAGTCCAACAATGCATTAAAATAATCATTCACCACGATCAAATGAGATTTATTCCTGGGATGCAAGAGTGGTTCAACATTCACAAGTCAATGTAATTCATTGCATCAACAAGAGAAAGGATAAAAATCATATGATCATTTCAATAGATGTAGAAAAAGCATTTGACAAAGTACAACATCCATTCCTGATAAAAACCCTCAACAAAGTAGGTTTAAAGGGAAAACACCTCAACCTAATAAAGGCCATATGTGAAAAACCCACAGCCAGCATCATACTTAATGGTGAAAAACTGAGAGCCTTTCTTTCCCCTAGGGTCAGAAACAAGACAAGGATGTCCACTCTCACCACTTTCATTCAACGCAGTACTAGAAGTCCTCGCCCCAACTTTCAGACAAGAGAAAGGAATCCAAACTGGTAAGGAAGAAGGGAAGCTCTTGCTATTTGCAGTTGACATAATACTATATATTGAAAACCCTGAGGGCTCCACCAAGAAACTTCGTGAATGAAAGAAACTGAAAAGAAATTGCATGAGATTCAAAGTTATAGAGCTTGTTGGTTTCTCTGAGTCACACATGAGTCATTTTTGAAAGCACTGTGTTCAGAAAGACAGTTTTATAAATGAGAGCTATTTACAGGTAACACTAAAGGTGAAAAGTCACTCAATACTGCACAAGAGGCTGTGTGATTAGTCAGAGCTACTGTGTGCAGAAGAGGGGAACTGCTTCCCTTGGTTGTATTTGGCTGTTCCTGACGATTTTATTAGATATTTTTAATGGTGTGCATTTGGCCACAGGCATGGAGGAGAGCCGAGGTTCACTATGTGGGGGTCTCACTAATTCAGATTTATGATAATGCACCTTAAGTAGTCTAAAGAGTACCTTTGCTTCGCAGATGAAAAATGAAGGGCAAAAGAGCAGATGGAAG
This sequence comes from Eumetopias jubatus, assembly GCF_037043125.1. Lineage (NCBI taxonomy): Eukaryota > Metazoa > Chordata > Mammalia > Carnivora > Otariidae > Eumetopias > Eumetopias jubatus. Next base: position 144,911,560 of record NW_028274812.1, read on the forward strand.
AGATTCATCTCCTAAAGCACTCTGGAAGTTCAGGATGTAAATAGTGGGGACACTGACTGTAAGTCCTTGTTTCTCCTGAAAAATAAGGAGCCCTGAGAATTTCTACAAGTCAATATTTTGTATTCTATTTCCAGTTGCTGTGTGTTTTTATTTTCTCTTTCTGTACATTTTTAAAAGTGAAAAATAATTCATGTATACTCTGAAAGAAATTGGTTGTATGAATCTGGAGCGTTAACTCTCCTTGTGATTTCTTTGAATTTGTGACCATTCGTGGTGAATAATGGAGATCATAGCGGTCTTAAATGCAAGACCATGACCATTTTAAAGAGAGTAAATCGGGGGGAATCACGAGGTATAGCGCGGGAATTCCCCCTGAAAGGAAGCTGGCAGGAGAGCAGAGGCTGAAGACCAGGGGGATAGAACGCGCGTGTTCGCCAGTGGAGGCCAAGGGCAGGAAGACGCGGGTCCGTCTGTCTGTCCTGGCTCCTGAGCCCCCCTGCCATTCACTGGCTGCTGGGGTGTGGGTCTGCTGGCTGACATCCAGGGCCCCACAGTCCCGACACCGCAACGGCCGAAAGGAACCACTGGCAGGCACATGCCACTTTCTGGATTCCCCCAGGTTCCTAGAAGCAAGTGTTCCATTTTTCAAACAGTAAAACAAGAGTAAGCCCATTAAGAACTTCATGATAAATTCTGTATATTTTCATAATAAATTATACTTTTAAAATAACTAAAATTGTAAAGGTATGCTCTCGGGCACTATCCTAAATATTTTCCCACGCTCGGTCTCGCCCAGCGCTCCGGACTCTAGCCAGGGGTGGAGATTCCGCCCCGCCATCGGCGGATGAACCTGGAGGCGCTGAAGGATACAAGAGCGCAGGGCTCACTGGTGGCCGAGCCTGCTGCAGCTTGGGGAGGGCAGGAGCTCCGTGGTGACACACGCACCTCTCCCCAAGGTCAGAGAGGAAAGTGGAGAGCGTGACCTCCACGGGAGGGGCTGGTCTCCAGGTGCCAATCTAAGGGAAGGCGCATGGAGGAGGTCCCCAGTTTCGGGGTGACCACGTGCACACGATGACCTAGGAGCAGGTGGAGTTGGGGGGTCCTGGTGGGTATGGAGAGAGGCGTCTTCTGGGGAACCCAGCAGCAACCCTGAACTGCGCTTGGGAGTCTGTGCTGGGGAGGAAAGGGCCCCCGGGGTGGGGGGGGGGGCGTCACCACATCCTGCAGCGACTCAAGTGGAGTCGCTCTCGCTCCACCCTCTTCCGCCGTTCAGCTGAGCCTCTGCGCAGTTGTGGGGAAACAGGGTCAGAAGCCACCACCAGGATGGGAACCAGCCGAACAGGGAGGGAGAGGCGAGTCTTGCGGATCAAGGGATCACGAGCAGGGCTGGAACTCCGGAGGCCACAACCCTGCTCTCAGAGGGCAGGCTGAGCCTGCCTGAACTCCCGTAGTTCTGCCCGAGATGCAGGGGGCACCTGTCTGGCCCAAGCCGGTTGTTTGTTCCAGACGAGGCTCTGCTCTGAGCCCAAGCGGGTTGGGTGGCCAGTTTCTCAGTGGTCCTCACCACCCTTGTCTGGCATAGTAAAGAAATTGGGCACTTGGGGTAGATATTCCACAAAGATTTTAACACTTTGCTAGTGTTCTCCTTATGTGTATTTCTCAGCTTCCTGAACATTGAGCAAAGCTCCGGACACACGGCACCCAGTAGATACCACACACCCCCTTTACCAGGGCAGACATTGCCAGCCCTGGAGACCACCTTTGGGAGACCCCCAGAGCTGTCTGCATTTCAGTGGGACCCAAACTTTGAGATGTGGGGGCAGAGTGAGATGAATTTTCAAAATAGACTTCTCAGGGGGCTGGAAAAATGGCTAGATTGGGAGTCGGTTGATTTGAGCCGGAGTGCTGGCAAGTGAAAGTTTTAGCAGTAAAAACGAGCGGGGATTGTGAGGAAATGATTTTGAATCTGGGCTGTATTCTGTCACTTAGTAACTATGAGGCCCTTAGCAAGCCTTTCAATTTGTCTGAGCCTCCAAGTCCTCCCCTGCAAAACGGATTCAATGACCAACCTCGTGGGGTTGGATGGAGCATTCAGTGAAAGAATGACTCAGCACCTAGCATGGTGCCTGGTGGGAGTCCTGTCCCAGGGGAGACGGTAGGTACTCCCTGTTGCTCCTTTCTCTCGGAACCTTCGTTCCCACACAAGTGAAAGCGGATAATACAGATCTTTCTACCATACAGAGTAGCTATGCATTTCCAATGAGAGAATATAGGTGAAATCAGCTCGAGCCACAAAAGCGTAAGGTTGGAATCGTGTTTATCAAGTTGACACGCTGGGACCCGGCGTCTGGGCCACACCGGCGTCAGGAAGCGATGGGTTTGTTTGGGGAGTGGGTTTGGTTTGATGTGGGAAGAGGTAAGGCGAGGCCCTGAAAACAGGGTTGTATCTGGGACCGGAAAACACTGCGCCTGGGATGACCGGGGCAGCAGAGTGCTGGAAGGGGTACCCCTAACGTGTGATGCAAGGCGGGGTGCACAAGACACCGTGGCCAAGCTTCTGGCCTAGGCAAGAAAGGATGTTTGTGTATTGAACGCCACGATGGTAAGTGGTCCAACTGGCGCCTCGCAGATGATCAAAGACCTGGAAGCAAGTCCCATAGCCTTGGAGGGGCCGCTCGCCATACCCCACATCACAGATGACATAGAAATGGAGCTTGCATTGAGGGACGGTGAACAAAAGAATATGTCATCTCACCCTGAGGATTAGGTTTCTCAGTTTAAAACCCAAACAGCTTCATTTTAACTGTGAAGTTAAATTCAACTTCAACTTCATTTAACTTCTATTTGGAAGGAAATCAAGTTTTGTCCTTTGGGGGAATTCTAGCAATGTCTGGGCTACTCATTTAAAAGCTGGATTAAAAGCTGAAAGCTAATGTACATGATCTCCTTAAGAAATCAAGACATCCTTTCACTCTTTTCCTTCTGGCTGCAGGATGTTCTCGCTCTTGATGCAAAACACAACATTTTAATTTGAGTTAGGGAGAAAAAACGGAGAGAGAACGGGGCAGCCAGAAATCTCCTCAACTCCAGCAGGACTCCTGGGTCCTCCGAGACTGTATCTTAGCTTATGGGGGCCAGTACAGCTGTGTGCTGATTCTGGATCTCCCTCTGGTGAGAGCGATCCCCGTCTAGGATAGAGCTTCTACAACCACGTACAGGAGGCTGGACGACTGGTCTGACACATTCTGAACTGTAATCATTTTGCCCCGATTGAGCACCCTGAGTAGGTCTCACCGATACTTCCAGAGTATAGATGAGGCACAGGGGGACTCCAGAGAGATGCATTGTCCTTGATTTGCCTACAGCTTCCCCTGAGAGGGGAACAGATACATGAAGACCATGGAGACCTGGGGGGTTGTCCACTCTGCTGTCTACCCAGGATTCTTGACTAGAAATCTTATCACCTGCAAATAATCACACCTTATAAAGGTACAACCAGTAATGGGATACTATCTGTAATGAAGAACAAACATTCATGCCACAACATGGATGAACCTCAAATGTATTCAGCTGAGTGAGAGAAACCAGACTCAAAAGGATCCAGACTATAGGTGTCCATCTATAAGATATTCTGGAAAAGGCAAATCTAGAAGACAGAAAAGAGATCATTGGAGAGATCATTGGTTCACAAAGTCTGGGGAGAGGGCTGGATGGCAAATAGGGCAGGAGGGAATGTTTGGGGGGTGGAACGTCTAGACCTTGATCTTTGAGGTAGGTAGTTAGAAAGTATTCATCAGCCACAGATGTTTGTCAACATGATAGGACTGTGTGCCGTAAAGTACAAATACTCTTTATAAAAAGCACTCTCTGTAAATCATACCTCAATAAACTTGACTAAAAAAATTTTTTAAGAACAATTAACAAAGATTAAATGACAGATATGTTGAAGTGTTTAGAGCGAAGTGTCAAGCATTAAAAAATAAGATTTGCTGATGGTTCGATAGAGGAATGGAGGTACGGATAGAGAGGAGATAAAGCCAGTAGAGTAAAACATCAAGGATAGAATCTAGGTGGTAGGAGTGTAGATGTTCCCACTGTAATTCCTGCAACTTTTCTGCATGTGAAAATTGTTACTAATGAAATCTTGGAACACATTTAAAGAACAGAGCTCACACATTTCCTTTGTCATTGGCGCCATTTAGAGGGGTGCTTGCAAGCCCATGCAATTCCTCTCATGCCGTGTCCTCTGATGGGCTCAAAACAGCATCCTTTCTGTCCCTTTGAAGCCATCCAGATAGAACGAAAGCTTCCTCTTGGTCCAGAGGGGAAATCTCTTGAGGTTCTTTGCAGCCTCGTTTACATGTATTTGCTCTTTTCCCTTTAACCTAGTATTAGCAAACAAATTGTCTGTCACTGACTTGAAAATGGAAGGATTGGATTAATTTGGCTCTTTTGGTAGCAAATCCTCAGGGAACAAAACTTTGGGCGGCAGCATTCAGAGCCAGCAAATACCCTGGGCTCTGTTTTCTCCATCTTGCCTGGCTATTCTGTGTGCAGACTCTGGCTCTAGATGTCTCTCTCCATTCTGTGACGGGGACAAGTGCCAAGCCACCCATTCCCAAGCACGAGAACACCTCTGGTGCCTTGAAAACCAGGCACCAAGGGATCAGCCTGCAAGGGGATAGGGAATGTCTTGGTTCCAAGCTGGCATTCATTTTGGTGGGAGAGGGGGGCGGGGCGCAAAGATTCGCCCTTTGTAGGGGAATGGTTCCACCCTACATTACCACCATCTGGGGACTCAGAGGCCGCACCCCATGGGTGCAGAAGTCAGAGACTCCAGGCAAGGTGAATAATTAATCAGATGCTTCAGTCCTCACCCAGTACAACCCATTTTTACAATTATAATCTATATGTGTGTATATTTCAGTAAGTCAGATTAGGTATACTTAAACTGCCCAAACTCTGCAAGCCTGCATTTCCATTTAGCTGTATGGACCCAGTATAAAGATATTTATGGCTCTTGACTGACATAGGAAGGTATTCAAGTTATGTTGCTAAATGAAACAAGCAAGTTGCAGAGCAGATCCGACGAAAACGATACATTGAGTGATTTTAGTGAAAGAAATGTGAGCACTCAGCTGTAGGGTGGGAGGCTGGGGATCCTAGATGACTTCCCCTGTCTCATGTGTTTGTGTGTTGCCTTTATCCTTAGATCATGGAGACAGTGGCTTTGTATCAGATCAAAACAAAATGAACAGGTTTGTTTTTTAGTGTTCCTGCCCAAGCTCATGGTCTTCCCAGTCTTGACAGTGAAGTGCCACTGTGTGTGTGCATGTGTGGACACGCATGCATACACACACACACATTCATACGCAGTTCAACAATTTCTAGCCTTGCTATTTCGGAGGAAACTCTGGTGTGCACGTAGGGGGTTATATTTGGCAAACATATTTCGAGATGGTTTCCATTCCCTTAGGATCCTCCTTCCCCCACCCCCAACTTAATAGACTAGCTTAACACTATGGAGAAAGTGTGCTATTTTGCTAATTTTCTGCTTCTAACCAGAGACCAAGTTGTTATTCTAGTGATTAACTTTGGGGCTCTTTATATCCGTCTACAACCAACCAACCTGAGAATAAAAGGCTTCAGGATCCGTCACTAAGCCCTGAGTTCTCTAATCCCTCTGCTGTTTTCATTCCTTTTTATTTTTGTTCATTGTAGTTGTTCTGTGCTTCTTCTTCCTCTCCTTCCCTTTGCCCTCCACACCCTCTCTTTTGTCCATCCTTGGCTGGAAACAGCTAAAATATCGGTCCAGATCAATGGACATACAAAGAGAGCACTTTCTCAACCAACAGAACCCCCTTGAATTATTCACAGTGTCTCCCTTTCTCGGGTTTCCCATCCCTTTTTTTCTCCTCGATAGGAGCTGGAATGGGGCCCTGGGTAATGGCGCTCCTGGACTCAATCATGAAGGCAGCAAGAAGAAGGGTAAGTCTTCTAAAGAAGCAATTGTTCTTCTGGATCATGAGGAAACAGGGAATGCCACGTGTGAAGGTATATAAATAATCCTTACATCAGTATGAATGCTGGGGCCTCTAAACAAAATACAGCCGAATTCTCCCTAATTGGCAGAACTGTGGGGGTAAACAGACGTGGGGAGAAGCTCACACCCGGTAAGGGGTGGGGGCTGCCCTCTGTCTGAGCAGAGGATGTTAATGGACAATTTTAGCAGGTGGATAAACTGGAGCCCAGGAGAATATGTAACTTGGGGATAACAGGGAGTGTCCTAAAAGGCTTCCTTCTTCATTTTTTTATGCTCGGGGTGACCTCCTCATTGACATCCTTCCGAATTTTTAAGCTCATGGCTTTAAAGGAGCCAGAAGCCACGAGAGGAATTCTGCCCCCCACCCTGGGGAGGGGGTAGGGTGACGGAGCTGAGAAGGCCAGCCTGGAGCAGCCGCTGTGCCCCAGGGAGTGGACATCCGCGAGCAATGCTGATGGAGCCAGAACGACAGCTGGAGACTGGCGGCGGCACACCCTCTGCTCCAGTCTGGGCCGTCTGGGCGTCAGGGCGCTGGAAGGCTGTATCCGCAGCCCCACGGCTTGCCCCAGCCCATGCAAGGATCCCGGGGCGAGGAGCCCCGGGGAGAGTCGGAGAGGGCTCCAGTCGACAGCCCATCGGGGGAGCCTTGCCAGGTAAGAGGAAAGCGGGAGCAGCAAGCAATAGGAAGCGGGCGGCCCTGTGAGCTGATGCTGGTGCTCGGGTGCAGGGCCAACTGCACAGCAGTGGCCCCATGGACCGAGGCGCCCTGCACTCTCCCCCTTCCATGGGCCTCTCTGGCTCCCTGGGACCCGCCCAGCATCAGCTCTTGGCTTCAGCTGCTTCTGGAGACCACCAGTAGTGTAGAAGAGACCACAAGAACTTTCTAGAAGCAGAGCACCCCGTGGGGTCAGGAAGGACTGCTGGCTTCGTCTGTCCTTGTGCAGGACGGTCAGTGGAGGACTGGCGTGGACAACCACGGCCCGGGGACAGGTCTGCAGAGCTCCGCCTGCCGCCTGCAGGCCCTGCTCCGCCTTGCCGTGGTTAAGGATCCCCCACACGGAGCCAGGGGAACGGTGGGGGCAGCCGAACGAGACAGCCAAGTCCCAGTGTCCCTGGGAAGGAAGTCACCAGTATCTGAGATGGCAGCATTCCCTAAGCTTAGCTGTGTAGTGGCTCGGTCACTGTGGTCTTTTCAGGGACACACAGAACTCGATTCCATTCCGTTCCCTGGGGCCCACAGAGGATGTTGTCCTGCGGCCTTGTCCATCGAAGCTCCACCCAGACACAGAGCGAAACCCTTCAAAGAGGGCAAACCAGCAAGTCCCACTCAGACTAAGTTGTCTGGATGGATCTACTTGTACTGAAAATGGCGGCCTGGGGACCACTCTTGGCAAACACACCATGTTTTCCAGAAGAAAGTTGTTGTTGCACCCCCGGGGCTAGAGTGGTCTTCCCTGGCTTGGCTGGCCCCTCCGGCCTGGGGTGGTGCCCTCGGCCAGACATGGGGTTGGGTGAGGTCGAGGCTGAGGAAAAGGGGCTCCCTTCTCCAGCACGGCCTTTCCCCCAGCCCAAAGGCATGGTGGGGGCACTGGTGACCCGCCTGTACTGTCCCACGTGTCACCATCACCACCATTTCAGTTCTCTCAGATGTCAACAGCCATCATGCCAGGCACTATGCAAGGAGCTGACACAATTAGGTCTTAATCCCCTAGTAGCACCACGAGGCTGGAACCCTTATGATAGCCCTTTTATGGTGAAGGAAGTGGACATCCAGGGAGGTCGAGTGACTTGCCCACAGACCCGTAGCTAAGAGGTTGTAAGAAGTCCAATCTCCCAGTTATCAAAGTGGATACACTTGCCAGGCTTCCTTTCCCTAATGTCTCCTAATGTCGGCAGAGTAAAGGAAGGAAAGGTTCGAAGCAGCTCCCTCTCACCGCCCGGACACTGCTGTCGCATTCAGAGAGTCCAAGTGCCCCCTGCGCTATTACTCATACCCCTCTTTACCTGGGGGTGTCAGGTAAGCAGCCGGATAGGGTTTCCAGGGCATGGGATGAGCCCCTCCTCAGTCTGCCCCCATCACGTGTTTGGGTCTTTCTCTGGTGGCCCCTTTAAAAATGCAAACATCCCTGAGAAGGGTAACACATTCTAGCTCTCATCCCTTGGTTCCATTATGTTCCATCCCGCACTACTGTGGATTCTAAATAACATCAATATCTCATTACAGACACCCAGAGTGAAAAGAAAAGGAAAGGGGCACTAAGGGAAAATGGACTTTGGGAGTGTTGCTTTTAACAGGGATATAATTTTGATTGAACTTAAACCTTTCCGGAGTACGCTAGGTGCCAGGCATCTTGCTGAGAGTTAGAGGCATACAGAACACGCTCAGAATTGGTTTCTACTTGAGGAGATTGGAATATGGACTGTGTGTTGAATAATATTAGAGGAGCATTGATTTTATTAGGCAGTTATATAGAAAAAGGACCTTACTTTTTAGAGATGCTCTTACTAAAATATTTAGAGTAGAGATGTCATAATGTCTGCAATTTATTTTAAAATACTTTGGCAGGAAGAAGATGAAACGAATATGGCAAAATGTTAGCAGCTGTTAAATTTAGGTGATAGGTATATGGGATTCATTGTGCTATTTTCTCTACTTTTCTGTATGTTTGAAAATTTTCATAATAAAAAGTAAAAAAGATTTCCAGCAGCTCAAAATCCAGGTTCTATTGCAAGGATGACAGGTTTTGTGATAAGCAGAATCCAAAGATGGCCCCTTGATTCTTGACCCTGGTATATATATGTTCATGTAATTCCCTTATCTAGAGTTTGGGAAAGATTTGTGGATATGATGAGATTTTACTTCCATGATTAGGCTATGTCATATGGGCAAAGATTAAGGATTTTGCAGATGTAATTAAGATCCCTGATCAGGGGCGCCTGGGTGGCTCAGTCGTTAAGCGCCTGCCATCAGCTCAGGTCATGATCCCAGGGTCCTGGGATCGAGCCCTGCATCGGGCTCCCTGCTCAGCGGGAAGCCTGCTTCTCCCTCTCCCACTCCCCCTGCTTGTGTTCCCTCTCTCGTTATGTCTCTGTCAAATAAATCAATAAAATCTAAAAAAAAAAAAAAAAATCCCTGATCAGTTGATTTTGAACGAATCAAAAGATTATCCTGGCTGGGCCTGGCCTAATCAGGAGAGCTCTTTAAAGGAGAGATTACAGGCAGCACCAGATACTCTCCGGGTTGGCCTTGAGAAAGCAGAACTGCCATGTTGTAGAGAGGGCCATTCGACAGGGAACAGCAGGGAGCCTTCAGTTGCTGAGGGCCTCGGTCCTACAACCACAAGGAACTAAATTCTGCCAACAACCCTTGAGTTTGGAGGGAGACCGTGAGCCCCAGAGGAGATGGTGGTTCTGGGTGACGCGTTGACCGCAGCATTGGCAGACCCCTCACTAATTCATGCCCAGTTTCCTGACCAATGGAAACTGCAAGGTAATAAATGCGTGTTGTTTTAAGACGATAAACTTGTGGTAATTTGTTACAAAGCAATGGAATACAAATGCAGGTTTTGGCTGTTGAGGCAAATCTAATTGATTAGAAATAGCAGAGCTGGCTCAGAAAGGATTCCAAGCCTGGGAGAGCGCAGTTGAGCTGTGGTTATTGGCAATGCCTGCCCGGGCACGGAAGTGGTGGCACGTCGCCCTTTTATTGCCATTCACCAGTCCCTTTGTGGTTTAGGGAGAAAAGGGTTATTAACTTATTTTTCTCAATGACAGAAAAACCCCAAGGGTTATTCTTGGGTCTCTGAGTCAGAGGGGACGCTGACCTGTGAGAAAAGCCTCAGAGAAAGGGGATGGAAAAAGTTATCAAAGACAGAGCTTAGCAATTGCAGAACAATGCCGAGGGCTAGCCTGGTGTTTGCAGTGAGACACTTCTCCATCGTTCTTTCTCTTCAGTGTCTTCACTCTGTTTCCCTTTCTATGGCCTCTAATTCCATGGCCTCTAATTCAAATATGCACAGGTGTTCCATGAGTTGGAAAAAATCAACCCAAAACAAAGTCACTTGATCCCCTGCTATTTCTGACTCATGCTGCCTTGAACCCGGCAGGGCTCTTGACCAGCCTGGAGGAGAGTCAGAATCCCCTCCTTCCTCAGATGCTTATGCCAATGAGGTCGGGACCGGCCTGCTTCATGTCAAACTTGGAGGAAGCACTTATTAACACATCACTCTTTCATAGTAAAACCGTGCAGGAACCTTCCCCCGAGGCCCAGACGTTAGTCTCATCACTCAAGTAAAATCGCGATAACGAAACCGGTCTTTGCCCCAAATTCTTGTTTGTGGAGGGTTGGCCACCTCACTGTGAGACAGCACAGACCAATCCATCCTTTCTCAGTGACAAGTCCCATGGCAGAGGTGTTGTCCGAAACCCGTGGGACCACAGCCCTTTCCCCAGGGAGGCAGACACTGAAATCTGAACTCAAGTAGGCTCAGGTGAAAGAAGCAGATGACTAAGAAGGTTAAGGCTCTCTGAAAATTGCTCACAGCTCTTTAATTGTATTAAAGATTTTGCTGGGCGCAGCTGCTCGTCTGTGGGGTGCCATTTGAAACCCAACCAGCCCAGCGTGGCCCCCGAAGCTAGTAGACCACCACTGTGTTATTTATGTTCCTAAACCACTCATTCCTCTTAATCTGTCTGCATCAGGGGCTTCTAACATGTAAATCTCGTCAACATATAACTAGACTTAAATAACGCCCCGTGATGGGCCTCGAATGAGAGCAACACCTGGCCCTGAAACCAGGGCTCCGTGGCCCACAGTAGTCCCATCCTGCATCCAAGCGTCCTATCGGCTATTTAGCATTTAAAGAGTTCACAGCCAGGGTTTAGACTTGAGAGCTCTGAGAAATTAGCATGTTTTTGCTTTTCTGGAAAATTCAGGAAACCTGGCAACTTAGACCTCCATCCCTCATGAAAGCAATCTGATAACATTGAACAGTGGGTGCCTTTCTGCGGGAGGACATGTGCTCCCCCCTTTCAGCACAGTCCCCACTGCTCCCTGTTGCCTCCTCAGGCTGAGGCCACATGTCAGTTGTAGTTTGTCATCATGGCTTCAGTGTTGCTTTTCTGAGGACAAAGAAGAAAGGGAGCCGTTCTTACTGCTGTGAAAACCGCCCTGTGGTTCTCAAACTAGCCTGGCTGTGTGTGTGAATTTGCTGACATCTGACGTAAATTACCCTTTCCGGCAACAGACACACGCCAATGTTACTTATTGGTGGGTAATGGTCTGGGCATACATTTGGAATGCTTTTTCCTTCTCAAATTACTTCAACACCGAAATCTCCCTTTTGGTTAGCGTTCCTGTCAACTCAAGGGGAATCAGCGTGAGTCTGATCATTTAAGAAACAGATGACTGGTCCTTTAAAGGAAATGTGACTCCCTCGCGTTTGACCCACTCTAACTATATGGTTGTTCCATTCAGACGCGGCATGTTCTCCCCCCCACCACCAATAAACGAAAGTTCCAGTTCCCACAACGCCTTGACTGGTATAAATATCTGAATTTTCCATCTAGATGCAGAAAGAAAGAGGTCCTCTCGCTGCTTGAAACAAAGTGTATTTCGTTACCCCTAATTAGGATCGAGCTGCAGGAAGCAAACGGGAAGAGAAGAGGAAAACGAAGGCCTTCAGGAGAGGGTGCCCAGGACAACGGAGAAGGGGGCAGGTAGGAGCGTGTGGGGAGGGTGGAGAGAAGGCAGGCCAGCAGCGAGGAGGGGCGCAGGCCACACCCTTGGGACACTCACGGTTGAGCTGCCGCCTCCGGATCCGGTCCCTCCATGGCCTGTTTCTGATCCAGTGCAATCGAGAAGGTAGCACCATGGTCCCAAGGTGAGCCTTCTAAAACCTTCTCATGGCGGGGAGCGAAAGGGCGTGGGCGCACAGCGATACGGAAGACAAGGCCAAGTGCACAAAAATTAAAAAAAAAAAAAAAAAACACCCTCTTCTCTTTTTTTGTGTCTGAGGCTTCCGCTGACTTCTTTAATCTTATAACTTGCTTTTCCTTTCCTTCCCTGAACTCCCCACTGGCCTGAAGGCGCTGTGGCGCGGGACTGTGGGGCCCAGCCTCTCCCGGCCTCCTGTACCATGTTTTATGCATGAAGATGGTGAGGCCGTAATTGATTCGAGCGGAGCTCCTATGTCGGCCCCGCGTCCGAGGAGCTGGGCGCTGGCGGGGGGAGGGCAGGGGGCCGTGTCTGCGGGAAGAATGGCCTGAAATGGGAATCCCTCTCGGCAGGCAGGATTGAAGATCAGAGCTTGGCTGCCAGGAACGCGGAGCAGGACGGCTGGAGCCCGAATCAGGGCAACGGCCCTCACCTCTTAGGGCACATGATTTCTTTACTGCTGGGTCCCTCGCACCTGGCACAGGGCGGGCGAACAATACATATTTGTTGAATAAATGAATGGTTCAGTGATAACCAACCAAAGGACTTTTTGGTGCCCGCGTGAGTCCTTTCCGCCAGTGAACCTGCTTGGCTCACGGTCCTCAGATAGGCTTGCTTGAATCTTCTGGCCCATGTCCCTCACCATGCTTTTCTCTCCATCAGGGACCATACTCCCTCCTCGCCCACCCACTCGTGCTTGGAAATCTCATTTTCCTGTGAGGCATTCCTGGAGCCACAGGGATGGGGTCAGCCCCGTGCACCTGCACCCCTCAGGCTGCTCTGGCCCACAGCCAGATGGTCCTTGTTTGTTCGTTGGTTTGCTTCACTGTGTGTCCGAATGGCGAGGACGCTTCTTGGTGGCAGGTGCTGTGTCGTCCTCTTCCCGAGCTGCCTCGGACTTTGGTTCACTGGGAAACTGGTGACATCAAGGAGCGGCTGGGGCCTTCTGCCTCCCCAGTCTCCACCAGTGCCCCCCCAGACCACCCTGAATAAATATACAGTCTAACTCAATACACTGCATGTCCTCCACGCAGGACCCCAGCTCCTGAAGCCGCCTTCTGCAGACATTGCTGAGCTGCGCCTGTGCGGGGGAAGCGCTCTGGATTGTTCTGCCCTGTGCAATGTCTGCTTGCTCCAGACAGCCAACAGCTATTGATTGAAGCCTTAGGGACAGTCTTGCCATGAGGTCCCAACTGGAGAAAAGTGACTCTCCAGTTCCCAAATGTAACCCAAGAGAATCCAGCAGCTGGCTGAAGGCAGAAACCACCCTGTCATGTCTCTTCTGTGTGTCTCTCACGGCCACAGCAGGGGGAGGGGGACGGGGAGCTGCTGAGACGTGGGAGTTGGGAGGGACATCCCTGTGCCTTGCTGGCTTCGGCTCAGAAGGGAAAGAACCTACAGACCTCCCAGGGTTGGTGCGATGAGATGAGGTAAAGTTAAGACTAGGGGTTGGCAGGGCGCGGGATAGTTCCCCAGGAGCTCACTAGTAAACCAGGGGATAAAGTCATTTCCGAAATACCTGGGTGCAAACTCTTGGTAGCCCGCTGACTCACCTCCTGCCTTTGACATCACTGGACCTCAGTATCTTCATCTGTTCGATGGGGCTAAGAACGGCAGCCGCTGCCTTAGGGTTCGGCTCATGTCACGAGTGGATACGCGCCACGGGCTAAGAATTGTGTTCAGCATAAAGAAATCGCTCCTTGTTGTTGGCTAGCAACGCAATTTCATCCAAGTTGGCAAACTCCCTGGGCCTTTGGTTCTTTATCTGCAAAACGAGGGGGCCTGGGGTACCTTTATCAAGAATCCTGAGTATTCGTTTCCTAGTGCTGCCGTAGAACAAATTACCACCAATTTCGTGGTATAAAGCAACACATACGTCTTACCTTACAGTTGGGGAGGCCGGTCTCACCAGGCTGACAGACACCAGGGTGTCCGCAGGGCCCCAGGGGAGGCCCTGTTCCTCGCCTTTGCCAGCTTCTAGGTGCCTTCTGCAGACAGTGCTGAGCTGCGCCTGGGCGGGGAAGCACGCTTGAATCTATTTCCAGGTGATCTTGGTTAGCCTGAGGGACCACCACCCCGTGGGAGGGGACAGTTTACACCAAATACAGTGACTCAGCAACTGACCCTCAATTGGGGTCACCTGGGGCTTAGTGGGGGCGAGACAATGACCACCGGACCCTGATGTGCCTGCCCCTGAAGCTTCGTTTTCTGAAGCAGGGGGAGGGGAGAGACCGAGACCAGGACGAAATCTATGTAAGGCAGCTACTGAGAAGGTTGTAGGGGCTGTTGCAAGTGGACACAGGCCCCTGGAATGACGCCGGCCGTAGAAGAAAACCTCCTATCTGATGAGGGCCTAGGAATGGATGTTCTCACAGTCTTGTCTGCACCTGACCCCCACAACCGTTCCTGGCAACGCATTTCTGCTCTACGTGGCGCTTACCATAAATCAGATCGGGGGGCCGCCAACGAGACACGTGAGTGAAGAGGAAGCTCAGAGAGGATGCTCGCTTCGGCCACCTTGGTTCGCCATGGACTCTTCAAAGTCTGTGCCTGCAAAGAACTTGAGCCTATAGTATGTGATACAAAATTAAGCATTTTTTTCTTCTTTTTCTTTTGCCATCAGTATCAGACCTTCTTTCCTCCTCATTAAGCCGCACATTTCCTCAAGCCTCTGCAGCATGAGTCACTGCTTTTCTGATGCACATAATTCACAACAGCAGCTGAGGGAGAAGAGCAGGTCAGAGGGGGGTGGAAAAGTACAGTTAAGTCTGAAATGAAAGGCAGTTGAAAAGTTTGCATTTCCTCTTCTCTAGTTCATTTCAATGCAGATCAGCCGTTTGCTCATTATAATCACGGAGAGACTGGGTTTGGGGGCAGGGGGGCCGAAGCAAAGAGCAGAGGACTCGCCGCCATGCTTTCTCGTGCTTTCGGGTCACACTGGCCGCACTCTGGACCCATAGCTCCCACCATATGGTTCTCTCTTCTGACTCCTCGAGCCTCACCTTTTCCTCCATCAAGCACATATTCATGCATGCCTGGAATAAATGGTCTGTGGAGTGTTCTCCTCCCCGGGAACATTTTCATTTGTGCTAAGTGTCAAATAACAATTTTGACTCTTCTCTGGGCCCGCGTTGCTATGAAATTTTCATAAGCTGCAGAATTTCATGGCAAACACAGATTCTGCTAGGAGCAATGTGTTTAAAAGAACATGGGGAGGGGGGAAGCATAATTATGAGATCCTTTCTTCATTTTTTCCTTCAACTCATTTTCAATAAATGGAAACTCGATGTCACGTTCAGGAGAAAGCAGGCCAGCATGTTTATTTCTACTTGAAAACTGTCCTGGGGAGAAACAGACCTTTAAGGACTCAGTGGAGGATGGAAACCGCTGAGACAAGGCACATCATGCTGCTTTGAAAGCAAACCACTACGGGAAAACTTGGTATTATTTTTGAGTAAAAGCTCATCAAACACCAGGAGGAAAGAATAGCACAGCACTTAATTGGTTTGTCTCCTGCCACAGATGCACATGCAGGACATAGGGCTCAGCTTGTGCTCTGGAAACTGGAAAGGGAATAGGAACCAGGTCCTCGCGATGGCTCTCGGGCTGGCTATCTACCCACACCCATGGAGTGCTTACCAAGAATTAGGCTTTGTGTTGCATGCTTTAAGGAGATACATGCTTTTATTTCATTTCCCCCATGTTCTTATTAATAAGTAATGAGAGCAATCGCGTTTTACAGAGAAGAAAGTGAAGCCCAAGAGTGGTTGCTCTAGATAGTAATTATTGAATACGTGCTTTGCATTTATTAATTCATATCACTGTCATGATGATCATGAGCCCATTTTGCAGATGGGAAAACCGAGGCACAGAGAAGTTCAGTGATTTGCCACGATCACACGCCTAGCAAGGGGCTGAATGGGATATGAATTCAGATAACCTGGCTCTGTGTTTAACCACAGCCTATATTAACTCTTCAGGTCAAGTAATTAAAAAGCACTGCCATGTAACCGCACACCGAACGCCATGTACTCAGTGCTTCTGAAGTTTGGTGCGACCAGTGCATTTTTGAAATGCACACCATGTAGCCTTGGCAAAGAGAATTATGGAGTAATAAAGAAATGGACCATTTGGCAACTATTAGAGACCTTTCTTAGACATCATGTCCAAAAGTCTCATTTTAGAAAAGATGAAACCAAGGCTCAGAGAAGTCGCGACATGTAGAAGTTTGCACGGCAGGATTAGATGGATGGATCCGGGCCACGCCTTCATCCAGCCCAACCCTGAACCTCAACACTGTGTTTTTCCCACTGCTGCTGAGATGTGATTTCACAGGTGCTTTGAGGCTCAGAACATTGTTGGAGGATGGTGTCTGTGGAGCGGAGACAGAATTGTGAGTTGGCCTCTGAGGAGAGAAGCACGAGGCTAAAGAGAGGCCAGTGCCTGATTTTCCGTGCGCTCTTCTCGCCCCTCACAGCCCGTCACTGCCCTGTCTCCCTCCCCGCTTCGTCCCTGGCACCAGCTCCTCCATAGCCCTTCCTGGCTCGGTGAGGAGCCCCACCTCCCGTCCAGTTGCTGCAGCCAGCGAGGTGGGCCCTCCTCCTTGCTCTCTGCTCCTCCTGCCCCACGTTCAGGGGTTCTACTCCCGGTCACCTCTCCGATCTGCTCCCTAGCCAGCCCCACAGTCCCTGTCCTGGCCCAAGCCACCATCACCTGTCACCCGAACCACCTGACGACCTCCTCCTTGGGGTCTTCGTGTCCCATTTTGGCCGCCTGCTCCAATCCACTTGCTGGTCATAACCGGAGCCATCATTTGAAAATCCAGGAATGACCACATACTGCCACAACTGAAAGCCCTTGGGGAGGGTGGGGGACCCTTGGGACAAAATCCAGATTCCTTAACCTCGTGAGCTGTTTCCATGAGAGCGGAGAGGAGGAGACAGGTGATGAAGACATTCATCTCCTAGGGATAAAATCCAGATTCCTTAACCTCGTGAACTAGCTGTTTCCATGAGAGTGGAGAGGAGGAGACAGGTGATGAAGACATTCATCTCCTAGGGATAAAATCCAGATTCCTTAACCTCGTGAACTAGCTGTTTCCATGAGAGTGGAGAGGAGGAGACAGGTGATGAAGACATTCATCTCCTAGGGATAAAATCCAGATTCCTTAACCTCGTGAGCTAACTGTTTCCATGAGAGCGGAGAGGAGGAGACAGGTGATGAAGACATTCATCTCCTAGGCGAGACACCAGGAGTCCAGCCGGAAGGACTCATCGTCCCGGGCACAAGACAGGGAATTGCCCGTGCATGGAGTCGGAGCTTCAGGAGGCGGGGTCCAGGATGGCACCCAGGGAAACAGATACAGGAATCACTCAGCTGCGAGCCCGTTGAGTAGCTGACCCCAATCTGTCCCCCAAGCCCTTTAAATTGACCATCCTTGCCAGGCCTCACTGAAGAAGAGTCTTATTTTCTTCTGTAATTAAGGACCCAGATATTTTAAGTTTCACAGTAACTGATTATGCAAAGAGTGACAGGCATCCACGGCCTCTCTGTGGGGACTAGAGCAAGGTCGCTGTCTCAGCTACTTCAGCAGCCGGACGGAGATGGAAGAAAAGTATCCGGGCAGGGTCTGTGTCACCTTTGGGGTCGCTTCCTCTGGGGATCCTCAAGATGGAGACAAGTATTCCCTTATTACAGTGGGTCACGGAACTTCCAAGTCTTCTTGGATCTCGATGTTAGGGGTCTGGACCCTTCTCAGCCTTGTCAGAAGAGAAGGGATAAACAACGCCGTGATCTGAAGATGGCTTCTCTCCTTCTCCCCCGAAGTAAAGTGAGAATCAGAACTTCCCAGAACTCCAGAGCTGGAGAGACCTAGAGGTCGCTGCCCCACCCTTCACTTCACGGAAGGCAAAGCAGAGATGCAAAGGACAGAAAAGTCTCGTCAATGCCACAAAACCAGTTCGTTCCTGAGGCAATCCCAATACCCCATTGTTCTGGCGCATAGTTCAGGGCTCTCTCCACATGCACAAGCCATTACAAATCAGTCTTCCCACATATGAAATGCACGCATTTCTCAGCAATGTTTGGAACATTCTATTTCATGTGCGAGCAAACACCGTAACAAGGACTGTATTTTAAAATGGTGCCATGAAATCAGAGTCTCAAAACTTTCGCACAGCTTGACCCCAGAGGGATATTTATAGGATGGGGGTCACGTATATTTATATGTATTTTTGGGACGGGGAGGGAAGAGACGGAAGGGAGATAAGGAAAACAACAGGGAGGGGTGGTTTCTCCTTGATGTCTCTGCCAAGGGTCCTGGACTCACAAGCATCTGTCCCACCTGCTTGAAGGAGCTCGTCCAAGTAGCCCAGAGGTGTCTTCTTCCCTAGGTTAATCCAATTCAGATTTTTGTAATGTTGTAGGCACTGGGCATATAAAGATGAATAAAACATGGATTTGCCCTGGAGAGCTTAAAATCCTGTGGGGAGTGCAGACAGATTCACAAACAACTATATGGCCCGATCCAATGGGGTCGGTGTTAGAGGAGGCCCACTGAGTCCTTTGGGAGCCCAGAGGATGACGACATGATTCTAACAGGAAGGGGAAAGCCAAGGCAGGTCTGGGAAGGCGGTGGAATCTGAGCTATGCCTTGAAAGACTGGAGGAGATCAAGAAGGGGAGAGGAATGAGGAGAAAGGCCTGGCAGACCAAAGACTCGCGTGCGTCCGCACTGTGGGAGGACATGACAGGCAGCAAAAGAAGGCGGGAAGGTCCCGGGCAGGGAGTGCAGCCTGGAGGGTAGGGCTGTGGGGAGGCTCCACAGTGGGGGTGGGACAGACCCTTCTAGTCCCAGAAAAAGGGGACTTGTTCCGCATCCACGGGCCTGCCCCACCCCTGCGGTCTTTTGCCTCCTCCTCAGAGGTCTCTCGCTTCCTCCCCTCACCACAGTAGGCTCGACAACAGACATCCGAGATGCTCCGTGACAACACAGGGTGTGGCCACGCGAGGAGGCCAAAGGACGGTGGTATCTCGAGAGACCAGAAGCTGCCCCTGGGCATCTTGGAGAGGGCGGGCACAGCCTTAATGGAGTCGTCTTGTCCCAGGGTGGGGTGTTTTAAGGTCCAGAGCCTAACTGAGAAGCAAGGCACCCAGGGAAGACCCGTCTGTAGGAATTACCTCACACTAAGCAAAACCTCAGCAGAAAAACAGAAATCAGAAAGGAAATCCATTAATGTACAGAGAGGAAAAGAAACTGACAAAATGAAACCTTTGGGTTAACTAGTCAAGATATTTAAAAGTGAAACTTTTAAAACATAAAAAACATAAGCATTGTGCATAGCACATGGCAGACATTGTGCCAAGTGATCCGGGGGCATTTTCTCCTGCATACCTGGAAAGCTTAATTATCATCAGAAATTTGCTGGGTGAGAGTAAAATCTGAGCCAATGAGTTAGTTGGTTGATGTCAATGGTTAGTGTCATGGAGTTAGGATAACCCGTTCCTCCTGGTTTGCCAGATGTGAGCACTGCCAGGCTCATGTCCTGGGAACCCCCTGGTCCTGGGTACACTGGAGTGGCTGATTGCTCAGAGTCTCTCTCTCTCTCTCTGTTTTAGGGTTTACTTGTGGGAAGAACTGGACAGCTGTCTCATCAGGCCCCTTCTCTCCCGGACAGCTTCGGGTGAACACGGCCCAATTCCAATTTCCCTATCTTACAGTTCTTTCTTACGATCCTGCACTTTCTTCCTACATCTGATGACGTAGGTTCATCTTGAGATCATTCCCTCTCCCAGCGCGCCTTCCTACTCTGCGGGGGTGGCCAGTGCCAGCATTCTGCAGACTCACCTGCCCCCCGGAGTTCCCTGTGTGACTCGCATCTGTCAAGCAGGACCCCCGATGTGAGTCTGGGAGAAGCGAGTGGGAAAAGCAACTCGACGGCCTCATGTCAGAGAGTGGACTGTGTGGCAAGCATAGTTGATGGTATTCAACCCAGGCCAGGGGGGGCAGGGCAGCTGGTCGACTCAGAAGCTTCCTGATCATGGTGGAGGCTTGGTGCTTCTGGTCGCTGCCCAGCTCCCTTAGCTGGCCTGTTCTTCTGAGTTCAGACAGTGCACCTTGAGTCCTCCCGATGATGTTATGCGCTGTCAGCTACCACTCCCAACACTCTTTTTGCATAAATTAGCCAGAGGATCCTGCAATTTGCAATCCCAAACCCGCAGACTGGTAGAGGGTAATTAGGATGGCTGGATGCCATCACCCACAGCTTAATAGTAGCATTCTGGAATGCTTGCATTGGAAGGAAATCGGAGGCCGTATCCAGGCTCTGGGAGAACACCCACTCTACGGCCTGGGGCTCTCTGTTATGGCACCAGAGAGAGGAACTGCAGTTGGGCCAGACTCCCACCATCTGTGCTTGAGACAAGGGACAGAACCATGTCTTTCCTCTTTTGTTTTACAATCATACCATCCTGTGTATGGTATCTTCTGCTAAGGCGTGGACTTTGTCGGTGTAACTCTGGAAATCAGAGATGTGAGACCTATTTCTTTACACCAAATCTGTAAAAATAGAAGCTATGATTCTCTTTGATGTCAAGGGTTGAATAAATCGTTGGTGTAACTTTTTGAAGAATGTAAATGCTCTGTTGAAAATTTCTTGCTCAGCAAAGATAAGGAGATTCAGAATATTTACATTCCAGTATACATTGTCACTATATATGTCCCTATGTGTTACAGTGTGTATTACATGTAAGAGTATTATAAACAAAGTGGCTACAGAGAAGGAATGAAGATCTTTAAATCTGTATAGATTCTATTTCTTACAATCCTAAATTCCCATTATTAGTCAGTAGTTTAAAATAAAATTCGGTTTAGTCCTCTATAAAGTTTGTAATATGTGCTTGCAATAGGAAATGATAGGAAATGATATTTGTTACACTGGCTGTAGACTATGACTATTACAGGAAACAGAATATTCTTCCTTAAACTATAAACGAAGTTATCAGCCTTGTGCTATTTTTTCTCCCACTGTGTACGTTGCTTGGGTTCCTGTTGGACACAGAGCACCTCGGCTGGCTCTTCTCACAGCTGGAGAAAGAAAATAAGGCCACTCTGCCCGAATCCACAGCACAAAGCATAATTTCTTTGACAATTCCTAGAGTGTGGGGTTCCTCACTGTCTCTCCCTTGTCCCACCTCTACCCGAAAGGGCTCATCCCCTGGGGGATTTTCTCTCCTAGGGGCACGTTTACTTTCAAACTCAGAGGATGCAAAGATGAGGCCCCCTAGCTGCTAAGGTGGCATCTCCTGGCCATTGCCTGTTTCAATACCTGTCGACGCAAAATGAACCAACCTTTTCAAAGAGAAAGGAAGAGAGTTTTATCCTAGCCCAAG
This sequence comes from Eumetopias jubatus, assembly GCF_037043125.1. Taxonomy (NCBI): domain Eukaryota; kingdom Metazoa; phylum Chordata; class Mammalia; order Carnivora; family Otariidae; genus Eumetopias; species Eumetopias jubatus. The sequence continues at coordinate 144,932,927 of NW_028274812.1, forward strand.
TTAGGACAGCTGCCCGGGATACACAATCTTCACAAAGAAGAGAGTGCTCTGGGGAAGGAACATTTGGTCTGGGGTTATATATGGTTTGTTGTTGGTTTTTTTTTTTTTTTTTTACATGAAGAGTTACAAATCATCAGGATGAAAGACATTCCAGAAAGTTACAGACTTTATCTTATGTTTTTAGTATGTTCAAGTCTCTATGACTTTAATCTTATGGGAACCAGGGATGTTTGTTTTTCTTATCTTTGTGTTTGGAAGGGTCCTTTTTGGTTATTTCTTTATTTTTTTTTAACGAAGCAGATGTACAAGTAGGCTTGGGGCAGAAACAGAGACCACGCTCTGAGGTTTTGCTCAGTCATTCTGACCTCGGTAAACGTTAGAGTGGAGCTTCCCCTGGATCCCAGCAGCAGGGCCCACAAACATGAAAAGTTGAACGTTTCCTTTAGTACACCCAAGAGTTGGGGGTACCTGGGTGACTCAGTCAGCTGAGTGTCTGACTCTTGATTTCAGCTCAGGTCATGATCTCAGGGTCGAGGGATGGAGCCCCACATTGGGCTCTATGCTCAGCATGGGGTCTGCCTGAGATTCTCTCTCCCATGCCCTCTGCCCCTCCCCCCTTCGTGCTCTCTCTCTCTATATATAGATAGATAGGTAGATATAAACAGATATTATTAAGTATATAATATATCCAAATATAGATACAAATAAATAATAAATCTTTATTACACCCAAGAGTCCAACCTGGGTGAACTGCCTACATACCCAATCTGAGGCATAAGGACAGGAAAGGGAACTTCTGGAGCTGGAAAGAGCCCAAAACAAACTTCAGTTTTTTTCTCACTTCATCAAGAGCAGGTGTCCTCCCTAAGAGTCTTTTCCTTGTAAGCAATAGCAATCCGCCATAAACATAACCTGGGTGTTGTTTCTTTGAAGCAAGCGGAAGGTGGTTATTGTAAGATGTTAGGACAGACGTTTCCAGCAGGTGTGTGAGGCAGAGGACTGCCACCGGGAACCCGGGCAGCAATGGATCCGCCTCCACCTGGCCTTCACTTGCCACAGAGTCTAACCTGGGCTCCTGGGTGCTCAGCTGCCTTCCTGGCCTGATGGGCAGCACGTGGCTCTGGAGTTAAACCAGAGGACTAAATCCTGACTGCACCTCTTCAAACTACGTGACCTTTACTCAAGCCACTTGAGACATGAGTGTCCTTGACCTTGGATGAGAACAGCTATGTTCCTACCCCACAAGGTTGTGTTGAGGATCAGATGAGCTCATCCATGTGAAAACATGCCTGGTGCAGAGCCAGCCCTTAATATGTGTTAGCTATTAATCTGGTTATATGCTCTTCTTTCTCCCTGTGGATTGGTTTTTCTCTGCTTCACTGGGCCTACGTCCAAGCTTGGCCACCCCACAATGGCGACCCCACTTCTAAGTCCACCACCACGCCAATGCAGGCTAACAGCCAGACTGAACATGATTCTCTCAGTCTCCAAACCAAAATCTCAGCAGAAAGAATCTTCTTGACTCGGTTGTGGTCACGGAGGCAAGTGAAGTCCGCTATGAAAGGTTGAGCTGTGTGCATGTGGGAGAGTGGGTGGCGGGTGGGGAGTGGAGAGGATGGTGGTCGCTCTCAAAGAAAGAAAGGGTATCTTCACGGCTCATCAATCTTCCCCAGAAGGGGGGGCCCAGCAACCCTACGTTTTGTGGTGTTTTGTGATAAGTCTTTATTGAGCACTGTTGGTGCCCATCCCAGATACCAAGTGTCCTTTTACCGTATCTGCGTGTGACTTGCCCCTTCAACCCATGCTTTGTGCTTTGGCTCCTCACTGCCCTGGATCTATGGAGTCATTCTGCTCACAAGTGCAGAGAGCCAGAGGGCCTGGAAGTCTTTGTCTTCCCTTCCTCCAGGGCCATCCACAACCACGGACTGCCAGCCGCCTGTGAGGGGGTCTGAGAGCCCAGCATCCTTGCCCCACGTGGGGACACACTCTGAGGCGTCACTTACCCCACAGCGATGCCCTGGGGGCTCAGGCGGAGGCTGGGGGTTTGCCTGAGGTGGCACTTTGCTTGGGTTCTTCCCCTTCTCTGGCCTCCCCCTCCTCACTGGCTTCCCCTTGGAAGAATTTCCTTAATAAATGACTTACACATGAATCCTGCTCTCAGGATCTGTTTCTGGAGCTCCATTTAACAATCCCACAGATCAAAAAACTGAGTCTGAACTCATTTGTGAGCCACTGATGAATGTAATTGATGTCCATGCGAAAAGAATTCTTTCACTGCTCGGAGATTTGATTTTGTTTCTCAGCCTTGCTTTCTTCACTGGGTCCCACCCACCCAGAGGGGCTTGCAGAGGAGCCCAACCTCTCTGCCTTCAGAAAGCTATCTTCTTTCAAAGAAAACAAGGAGGACAGCCACTCTTATTAAAAAAGAAAGAAAGAAAGGAAAAGAAAGAAAATAGAAAAGAAAGAAAAGAAGGTTGGCCTGGCATGTGACCTGTTCTTTATTCCCCTCCCCTCCTACCAGCTGGGAGAGCAGTTTTAACTTTCAGAAAAACAGACTCTTCCTGCCAAGTCCGGCCACCTGTCTGAATGCTGAACATGGGAACACCAAGAAGTGGAGGGAGGACAAGAGAGGACACTCGTAGGCCAAGCTGCCACCTCAGCTGGTCCTCACAGAGCACTACTCCTGACTGGTGCTATGGGGGTTGCGCTGCTGATGACAAGGACAAGCCATCCGGGCGGCTTTCCATGAGGAATGTACTCGCAGGGAGGGATCCTACACAGGGCTGGCCATTACCTCAGGCCTCGACAGCCAAGGAGCTCTCTGTTGGGCTGACAGAGCACTCCTTTGAGCTGGGCCAGTCTCCATGCCAGGCAGACAGGACAGATACTGGTAGGGGCGGAACCTGAGTGTCCCTAGTGTCTAACCCCACTTCAGAATATTCTGGCCGCCTCGGTTTGACACCAATGACTGAAATCCCACCACACCGATTCATTTCTTTGGGCTGAAGACATGTCTATTGTTAAAATGTAAGCCTTTCAAGAGCGAGAACACAGTTCCCTGTGACATTAACCAGGACTTTCTGGGTTTGCAAGTAATGGAAACCTAATTCAAAATGGCGTGAACATACAAGAGGACTTAATTGGCTCAGTAATGGGGGTGGATGTGCTCCAAGCACAGCTAGATTGGATGCCAGAACAATGTCATCCCAAATCTATCTTCTTCCCTTCGCCAGCTTTGCTATTTCTCTGTGCTTGCTCCATTCTTAGGTGGCAAAGACACTCCCTACTGCCCTAGTAACCGGGGAGGAAGGAGCACCTCTTGCCCCATCAGCCCAGCAAAAAATCTCACGCCTGCTTCTCATTGGCTTAAGTCAAATCATGTGGTTTCCATGAACCAATCATTGTGGCTCTGACTGATGAGGTCTCAGTCATGTACCAGTCGCTGGAGTGGAGAAGAGGAGTCAGCTCTGCCCAAAGAGTGGGAGGGAGTAGTTCAGCAGAGACAACGCCAAGCACTCTTACCAAGAGAGGAGAGAATGGGTAATAGGAAGACAAAACCAGCACCTGTCCACCATACTTATGCTCGATTTTCATACCTCCACAATCATGCCGAGCAAAGAGCAGTGCCCTGAAAGATGAGGCATTGCAGAGATCGCAAAGACAAGTCCAGAGCAAGGGGTACCATATTGGAAAACCAGGTTGGGGTGGGGGACACTGCATGAGGGCACCTTGAGTTGCTAGGGGGCAACCCAGATACACATAGTATCTTCTTAGAAGCTGAGAAAATGTCAAGGCCTTGGGAAAAGCAGCACTTGAATTCCACATAGCTTGACAGGTTTGGGCAGGGGGCTGGTACAACAGCTCATGATTCATATTACTAGGCTGCCCCTGCCTTGTAAGCTTAGCCTTCAGCCTTGTTTAACAGGAATGAAATACTCTATGAAGATCTTCCATATCATAATCCCAGGATCCTTCACCATGCTTCATGTGGGGTATTGGTGCCCAGCAGAGATAACTGTGATAAAACCAGGAAGGGCATCCTGTCTTATTAGCTGCACCAGCCATCACCTCTTTTTGACTAACAGGACTCACAGACAGCTAACAGTTACTAAGCACCATATTATAACACCCTCATGAGGTCTAGCCTCGCAGTACCCTCTGCACATGAGGAAGTAGGTCTTATAGAAAGGTGAAGTGATTTGCCGGCCAGCAAATGGTGGACCCAGGATGGAGACACCACTTAACTTCCTTAAACCCCAGGCCACCACCAAGAATTTGAAAGCGGAGGTAGCTGGGGAAGTATGGAGGGATGAAATTTAAAGTAATCAGCAGGAAGGGGTAGGGAAAAAGTCTGGGTGGAGAGGACATGGCTGCTGACAGTCTGAACAGAGGCAAGGTGCCAAAAGATTATGAAAACATGCTGCCCTTTATTTGCCGAAGATGACACCACTGTGAGTAGGATGACCACATAACTGATTGTCTAAACCAACACCGTTGAGAAGGAGAGGACACTGTTAATAATTAGGCTAGGAAGACTGTAACAAATCCAGACCAGCGTGGGCAAACGAGGACTCGGGGTCCCTCTAACCGGAGTTAGGCTATCTTTCGATAGTGGTGATGGTCACGCGTGGATTCATCCATGACCCCTCAGCCCCTCCACCCAGCATCCTTGTGTGGGCTGCAAGATGGCTTGGGAGGGATGTACCAACTGGCCTTGATCTTTGAGGCCCTGGGCTCTCACCAGTTGAGTTCACCTCTACACGCCATAGAGGCAGGGGACAAAAGACAGCATGCAAATAATTAATTAACTTATTTAATTAAACCAATGATTAAGCAAGGCAGTGTGGTAGAGTGGTTAAAGGATTTCCCTTTGAGGTTTGGGCTTGGATCTCACTTTGTGAACTTGGGCAAGTAAGTGTCTTTGGGGCTCAGATTCCTGATCTGTAAAATGGGAATGAGGGTACAGAATGCCTGAGCTTTTACTTCGTCTTGGGCACTGGGCTAAGCCCTTTATGTAGGTACTTAATCCCAGCATCATTACAACCTTATGAGGCAGGTACCAATATTATCCCCATTTTGCAGACTGGGGCAATGAAGCCCAGTGCACTTAAGTAACTTACCCCAGGTTGTACAACTAATAAATACCTGTCTTTTTTCCCCCAAAGATTTTATTTATTTATTTGAGAGAGAGAGCATGAGCAGAGGTAGGGGAGGGGCAGAGGGAGAGGGAGAAGCAGACTCCCCCCACTGAGCAGGGAGCCTAACTCGGGGCTCCATCCCAGGACCCTGGGGTCATGACCTGAGCTGAAACCAAGAGTCGGCTGCTCAGCCAACTGAGCCACCCAGGTGCCCCTAATAAATACCTGTCTTATGGGGGGTTGGTTTCAGTGACTAAATGAGACAACACTTACTAAAACCTGAGCATATTCACTGAAAGCCAACACAAGCCATGGATAAACTGTTAGTCTTCAATGATGATAATTTAGGATTCAGTATTATTGTTATCTTATATTTGTCATCTTACTAAGATGGGTCATATTTCTAACTCACCATATGGCAGCAAGATCCTCTGAATAATAACCTTTAATACTCCTTAAGACCCGAAGAGGACAGCATTGTTGACATGACCCATCTGAGAACCTCAAGAATCTGAAACATCCACGCAGTTCTTGCGGCAGCTGGGAAAGGGAAATATCTACAGGTATCCTTAAAACCAGACAATTATAAGAAAAAAAAATCCTCTGTGGGGAGAAGGCAGATGTGGAGAGAGAGAGAGAGATAATCATCTGCCCCAATTCCTCACAAAAGTAGGCTTGTGTGCTGGAAACACATTCTCAGGGCCCCAGAGTACATGCCTGCCATCAATCCTTGCAAAGGTCCTAGGGCCCCCATTAGATCACTTGAAAGCACCTCCCTCGACCCCTGCGTGGCACTGAGGCAGGGGTCGCAGGGAAAGAGAAGCCCTGAGCCACTGAGAGACGCCGCAGGCCTCCAGTCCGTCTACCAGCTAAGCCGCACCTGACGGGTTAGGACCAGGGCTGCCTATGCAAGAAGAGTCAAGTTCCAATTTCTGGGTCCAAACAGATGGTGTGACCTTGAGCAAGTCAGTAACCTAGCTTTTGGGGCCTTGTTTTCCTCGTTGGTAAAGGAGGAATAGGAAAACGTTCCTTGTATCTCCAACGAAGTCAACGTATGTTGTATGCTTAACGGAGTGCCTGACCCTTAGCAGAGTTTCACAAATGTTAACTGTTGTTACTAGTAAGCATTATCTGAAAACGCCACTGTATGAGGCAGTAGGACCATAGGGATATGCAGTCCCTGACCTCCAGAGCCTACAGACACAAAGAAGAGACAGACTAAGTGCCATAAAATGATGGGCCCTCCGGCAGGTACTCAACTGTATGGGAAGATAGGGTGGGGCAGTGAGAGGGCACACGGGTGCGGACGGGCACAGGCTGCAGGTGCCCAGGGGGTAAGAGTTGAGGATGGTTGGGGTCTGCACTGGCGCGAGGAAAGCAAAAGCTCAGTGGAAGCTAGGAGGGGCTGGAGGGAGGAGTGCTGAGGAGACAGAAACACGTGGCACTCAGGAAGGAGACAGGAAGAGGGTAGCCGCTGCTCAGCACACCTGCCCTATCTCCGCTGGGATCCAGAAGCTCGTCTCGGGGCTGGGCAGATGCCCCTAAAGGAGTCATCTCTTCCGCCACCACCCACGGCTTCACAAATCACAAGCTGAGAGAAACCAGCGTGGGAGTCAAGCACGGCTGAATCCACACTCTGGAACAAGAGCTGGGTGCAGGTTTCTCCGCAGTGACTTTGAGCATTACATATAATTTCTGATATGGATTACTCCTTCACTTCCAATATCAACTGATAGAGACCTTTGGCGGAGTGTGGGGACAAGAATGAGCTCTGTTCTGCTGTGGGCTTCTGTGGGTCTCTGGCTATGCCGTCCCTAACTCCTCTGTGCCCAAAGTTACTTTGCCGGGGGCTGAGTTTGGATAAACGCTAGAACTACCCGATTGCTCCTCAAAGAACAGTCTTCCTCGTGGTACAGCACTGTAAGTTCAGAGTGTTCCACAATTATATGCCAGAGGAGTTCTTGCTTTCTCTAATGAGCTTTGCAAACTGTCAGCCTAAAATGAAGTTTGATCCTGGGAAGGATTTCTTCATTTGTCCAGTTTTGCAGCACCGCTCATTCTCCTTAATCTTTCAGTTGTCTCTTCTGCCCTGAGTCACTGATGGGAGATGAGGATGAATTTTGGCATTTTCTTCTCTTGATGGGAAGAGTCAATTCCCAATGGGCTTAAGTTCCAAATGGATCTCTCTGAGGGCAGGAACACAATGGTCATATTACTTGGGTGATGTTATTGAAGAATAACCTATCTGGCTTCATCAATACTTGGTAAAAAGTATACGGTGATGACATGATGACAGTAATCATGATTATCAGTCATGTGCCATTTTCAGAATTCACTGCCAGTTCCATAGACCTGCACCTGAGCAGCTGGTGGGGTCAGGTGGCTGGGACTCATGGCCACAGTAGTCAGAAATGCTCTCTCTGGTCGCCGTGTCCCAAAGTTCTGGTTGAACTGTGTCCTTAATGTCTGTCCACCCAGAGGGCAATAGAACGTTTGTTCCTGGCCTGTGAGGCCACTGATACTTCAATTTTTTTCCAGAGAAATATTGGCCTGAGGCCCCCAGAAACATTCGTTTCATGGCCTAATAAGAATTTGCCTGACCTATTTTGTGGAGGCAAATTCACCCTGGTCCTACGGTTGTTTCATGCAAAAGGGAGAAATGAAAGTTTTTACTGCTGACGTGGTCCCATTTGCTTGAGTCAATTATGGCCACTGAAATGATCAGCCCTGATTAAATGTTGTTTTAATGGAAACAAAGTCTTCACAGGTCCAGATTGGGTAGATCTGTGCCTCAAGAAGGAAAAAACTCCCGGGGACGGGTTAGCCTGGTGATGGGTATTAAAGAGGGCACATTCTGCATGGAGCTGGGTGTTACGCACAAACAATGCATCATGGAACACTACATCAAAAACTAGTGATGTAATATATGGTGATTAACATAACAATAAAAAATTTTTAAAAAAGAAGGAAAAAGCTCCCTTCTTCATTCTTTTAGCTGGGTTATTGGGTGGGGCCACCACTGAGGATCAGACTACTATTAACACATGGGAATAACGCCTTCAATCGTGTGATATGTGCGGTTACACCGAGCAACACATCTTGGTTTTTCACGTGAACAGGAGAGTAAGGCTACCAACTTCTCATCCTCCCATAGACGGAGGCTGAGGAGAAACCTAAACATCTAATCCTTACAAGGTGATATTTCAGAGTTAAGGGAGCCTGGGTTCTGTGTGCTGAAGGGAGGATTCGTTAAGAGGGAAATGCCCCAGACAGGTAGCTCTTTCTCAGTCCACGTTGGCTCAAAAATGCACAGTATGCAAAGGACGGTAGGACGGGGGGCCAGGTGAGGATATCCAAGACAAGAGGTGACACTGTTCGGACCAGTACAGCGAAGTTTGAACTCCACTACTTGGCAAGTTGGGAAAACCTTCCTTCTTAAAATTTGAGACGACTTTCTCTGAAAATAAACATTTGTTCCTAGACCTGCTTTCCCTTACCTGCACACTTACCTGGAGGAGGATTTGTCTCTGAGTGCACACGCCTGCCCTGATAGTGGGAGACCTCCAAGCCAAAGCCAGCAGCACCCCCCCCCCACCTCCGTCAGCCAGGAGGCCGTAGGTCTTGGTGCGGTGAAGGCCAGGGCTGATAGCGCCCCTGAGGCATTATTTGAGTAAATATTCCAGGCTGGAGGAAATGCACTGCCTGGGTACAGGCAGGGTCCTGGACTCAGTTTCTATGGGTGGAAAGGGGTCCCCTAAATGGTGGGTGAAGGATGCCTGCGTGAGATAGGAAAGAGCGTTTTTTTAATTTTTATTTTTCTCCCACTGAAAAATTTTTCAATTTTTCTTCTTGATTCGAAAGCAGGGAAAACTGCATGCACCTCACGAGGCTGTCTTGTAAAGGATTTAGGAACCCCCAGAGCTCAGGAAGGGGGTCCACGGGGAGCAGGTGCCGGGCTGTGATGTGGTCCTCTTCTGCCACCTATCGACAGCATCGCTCACTGCGGGTTCCAGACGCACCTACAATGCTTGCTCTGGGGACCACAGAGGGATGGGCACCAACTCTGGAAAAGTAAAACTATTCAAGGCACGTTTACTGCATTCAAATTAAAAGAGGTTTATTGAGTCTGCAGAGGAAAATACATGTTCTGACATCGAGGTTAAAATCGCTGATTTTCAGCTGCTAAAATAAATATATAAGCATAACGGGAGGCAGAGTTGTCTTCTTTCTTACATTAGGTTAATACATAGAGGTACTGCATATTTCTAAGGTTTTTGTTGTTGCTGTTGTTTAGAAAATATGATCACCCTAAAGGTACTGAAGGAATTTTTAGAAGAGAAACAGTATATGACTAATTTGCATGCAAGAGAGTGACACGTCTACAGAATTAACATTACAGATCCGTGGGAGTCCCCATATGCAAATAGAGCATGGGAAACTGTCCATATGTTATAGGGGCTTGTACTTTCACTGAAAGATTGAGAAGATGCTATCCAACACACAATGCTTCGTACCCTTGCATTCAACAACAATCCAACTTCAAGAATTCCATCCCAAGGAAAGAATTCAAAACCATGAGAAAAGTAATGGGAATGATATTCTTCATAAGATCAGTAAATGTTCAACAATAGAAGGGTTAAAGTTATGGTTTATTCAGAATATGGAATATTAGGCATGAGAATTATTTTAACATGTAGCAATATGAGAAATGCATATCCACGAAGATATAAACTAGTAGAGAAAAATAGGAATATTGAATAAAACTGGAAAAGAATATTAAAAATATTAAAGCTGAGTTAGAGTCTGTTATGTTATGCATATCAATATTTCTGTTTTCCTAATTACATAACATACAGAAATGCATTCTTGTTGTAACACATTTAAGTTATATAGAAGTATATGAAGAAGTGGAGAACCCCATAATTTGTCTGCTCCTAGCTTGTCTGCTCCCAATTAACAGATAATGTAAGCTCTCCAGATCTTCTTCCTTAGAGTTACACACACACACACACACACACACACACACACACACACACACACACACACACACACACACTATGTGTAGTTTTATTTTAACATAAAAGTGGTAACACTGTATTTCTTGCAACTCGATTCTCCTAAAAATATGCATTACAGGTCCTTCTGGATCAATATAGATCTACCTCATTTTTTTAAACCACCATTTAATTCTACTCATATATTTAACTATTTCACAACTGATAGATATTCGTCTCTTCTAGTTCTTAAAATGATAATAATTCTGCAAATGATCCCTTGTATATTTATCTTAGTACACCCTATTAATGAATTTAAGCTTCTTTTCATTTTTGTATTTCCTTAGAGAATTTCCTACTCATATCTTATGCAAATTTTTATTTGTTTATATTTTTATTTTTGATTTGTTTGGGGCCCTCAATGAAGTTTTTAGATTTGAGATTTCACTGGATTTAGAGATTGGTACAACATAGAATGTTTTTGTCCGGAACATAATTTTTTATTTTATTTAAATTCAATTAATTAACATAGTGTATTACTGGTTTCAGAGGTAGAGGTGATTCTTCAGTTGCATATAACACCCAGTGGTTCATTATATCACGTGCCCTCCTTAATGCCCATCACCCAGTTACCCCATCTCCCACCCACCTCCCCTCCAGCAACCTTCAGTTTGTTTCCTATAGTTAAGATTCTCTTATGGTTTGTCTTCCTCTCTGAGTTCGTCTTATTTTATTTTTCCCTCCCTTCCCTATGATCCTCTGTTTTGTTTCTTAAGTTCCACCTATGAGTGAAATCATATAATTGTCTTTCTCTGATTGACTTACTTCGCTTAGCATAATACCCTCTAGTTTCATCCACATCGTTGCAAATGGTAAGATTTCATTTTTTGGATGTCTGATTTACATTCCATTGTATATATACACCACATCTTCTTTATCAATTCATCTGTCAATGGGTATCTGGGCTCTTTTCATAGTTTGGCTATTGTGGACATTGCTGCTATAAACATTGGGGTGCAGGTGCCCCTTTGGATCACTACATTTGTATCTGTTGGGGTAAATACCCAGTAGTGCAATTGCTGGGTCATAGGGTAGCTCTATTTTTAACTTTTTGAGGAACCTCCATACTGTTTTCCAGAGTGGCTGCACCAGCTTGCATTCCCACTAACAGTGCACGAGGGTTCCCCTTTCTCCACATTCTTGCCAACATCTGTCATTTCTTGAAAGGTTAATTTTAGCCACAGAACATGTTTTCCCATTTATCCTAGTCTTCCTTTATATTCCTTGGTAAAATGTTATTGTTTTTCTTTATTTAAATCTTGTTCACTTCTTGTTATATACTACATAAAGGAAGACATTTTTCAATGGTTATTTACATAACTAAAATAATTTTAATGGAAACAATTACTAGCTCCAGCTGAAAACACAGTTTTTTAAAACTATAATGATCTGTCAAGTAATAACTCAAAAAAGTGTAATTATTAGGCTACTCATTTCCTTGTATACAAGGAAAATCAATAGATTGATTTCATGTCCTCTAACAAACCAAAAACACGATTTAGACACAAAAAATGAAACATAAACAGAGAGGAAAAACCAGAGCTCAGGAATAGTAGGTCCTGTTTTCCTTTCGTTGGGTAAGCTGCTCACCAGCTGGCAGTTGCAAAGCGGCCAGGTGGGGTACCCAGCCGTGGGCAGCTGGGTCATCAAAGAAAATAATTTCAGTTACTTCATGATCCTCCCAAACTCCTTGAGCATTTGAACTGTGAAGTCTTCCCATCAGGACATCTCTACAGTGTCTCCCTGTGCCCTCTCTCTGCACCCCACCTCCATTAGGCCAGGCCTTGCCATTTCCCTCCTTAGAATCTTTCCAACCCCCAAAAGATGTGAATAAAGTTGGCTAATAATAATGTTTCTGGTATAATTTTTTTCAAAAACAAGCTGGAGCATGATAAACTGATCTTATGGTTCTGAAGAGAAGATGTACAAGAATGGCCTTGATAATTCGGAGGAAAGAGAGCAATAAAAGAGAATTCATCCCACCTGCTTTTAAAACACGCTACAAAACTAAAATAAGGTGAATAGCAAGACATTGGCGCAGAAACAGGGAAGTCAATCAAATGGACGGAATAAGTTTGCCCTTTCTCACCATGCCCTTGACAAGTCCTACTTGGCCAGTTTCTGCACCAGGATGACGTGATGCACCATGGGGCTGCAGATGAGCTGCCCCGCACTGAAAACAAGTTTTCTAAAACTCTCGTTTTTTCCTTGAGCACTCAAAGTAAAGCACTCATTTAGAAGCTATTTCTTAATTTCAAAAACAGCAATTTTACAATTATCTTGTTGATTTTTATCTTAATTGTGCTGTGGTCTGAGAACACACTATATATGATTTAAATCTTTGAAATTTGCAGAGACTTGCTTTATAGCTTAGGGTATCATCATTTTGTGTAGAAGACCTGTGTATCCTTGAAAAGAATGGGTATTGTGTTGGTGTTGGGGGCAATCTTCTCTATATGTTTAGTAGGTCTTTTTATTTAATTGTATTGTTCAACTCTTCCATACATGTGTGTCTGATTGGGTTATCATTTACTGAGAGAGGTGTTTGCAGACATCTCACTATGATTTCAATTTGTTTCTTTGTTTAGTTATGTCATTCTTTGCTTTATATGTTTTGAGGCTATGCTATTATTATATACATCTAAATTTAGGTTTTTATCTCTTCCTGGTTAATTAAAACTTTTATCATTATAGAGACTTAGAGAGAGGCCATAGAAATGTAGAGAGAGGCCACAGTGAAAAAGGTAGGAAGGGTAGAGACTTGATCAGGAGCCAAACTGACCCTGAGTATCTGACCGTGGGAGGGAGGGATGGTGTAGGCACAGAGAGGGGAGAGGAGCAGACCACACATGCCAGGCACCCAAAGCACAGGAGACCTGCACTAGGAAGACAAATCCCCATAACATTTGGCTTTGAAAACCAGAGGGGCTTAACTCTGTGAGTTATTACAATCAGTGGGGCTTAATACCTGGAACTTTAAAAATCAGTGGGCTTGCGTGGGTGGCCCAGTCAATTAAGCATCTGACTCTTGGTTTCGGCTCAGGTTGTGATCTCAGGGTCATGAGATCGAGCCCTGTGTCTAGCTCCACACTCAGCACGGAGTCTGCTTGAGCTTCTCTCTCCCTTTCCCTCTGCCCCTCCCACTAGTGTGCTCTCTCTCTCTAAAATAAATAATCTTTTTAAAAAATTAAAAAAAATAAAAAGCAGTAGGCTTGGCTCTGGGAGAGCCAGAGGGGGATAGAAAACTTTGTGCCTACTCTTAAAGAGATAGCACAACAGAGCCCCATGAAAATATAGCAAAGAAGCAGCAGTTTGAAAAATGCCTGGGGTATATGGGAGGAAGATTTGTTTACTAATTTCAGAGTCGGTGCTAGAAGGCTGTGGATTGTTGGGAGATACTTCCAAGAATAAAAGAGCTGGCAGGTGCCATTTCCCTCCCCTGACCCACAGCCTACATACACAGACACCTGTGGGAACAAATACAGTGTGAACACCCTCCACCCAGCTCCCGGCCCCCAGTCTTCTGCAGTCACACCCCATCCATCCCGGCCTCAGCAGTTTTCCCATTAGCTGCAAATCCCTTCCCACAGCAGACTGGCACAGGCCTTGATGACACTGCACCCCTGGCGCCGAGTTATCCTGTGGACATGCCCTCAGCAAGAGTCCATCCAAAGCAAAGCCACAAGCTGGCAGTGTGCAAGCACCCCTGATAGGAGGCACAGAGTGCCCCCAACAAAATCAACCCAAGGAGGTCCACACCAAGACACATAGTAATTAAAATGGCAAGAAGTAGTGATAAAGAGAGAATCTAAAAAGCAGCAAGAGAAAAGAAAATAGTTACATACAAGGGAAATCCCATAAGGCCATCAGCTGATTTTTCAGCAGAAACTTTGTAGGCCAGAGGGTGTGGTATGATACATTCAAATGCTGAAAGGAAAATGTGCAGCCAACGACACTCTATCCAGCAAGGTTCTCATTCAAAATAGAAGGAGAGGGCGCCTGGGTGGCTCAGATGGTTAAGCGTCTGCCTTCGGCTCAGGTCATGATCCCAGGGTCCTGGGATCGGGTCCCGCGTCAGGCTCCCTGCTCCTCGGGAGCCTGCTTCTCCCTCTGTCTCTCTCTCTCTCTCTCTCTCTGTCTCTCATGAATAAATAAATAAAATCTTTAAAAAAAAATAAAAATAAAAATAAAAAATAAAAAAAATAAAAAAACAAAATAGAAGGAGAGCTAAAGAGTTTCCCAGACACACAGAAGTTAAAGGAATTCATCACCACTAAGCCAGCCTTACAAGAAATGTTAAAGGGGACTCTTTGAGTGGAAAGGAAAGACCATAAGCAGGAGTAAGAAAAGTAGGAAACACAAAAGCAGTAAAATTAAGTATATCTTTAAAAGTCAGTGAAATAATTCACGAAGTAAAAGGATGTAGAGTATGACACCTTATAGCAAAAATGTGGAGAGGAAAGGAGTGAAAATTTAGTGCTTTTAGAATGGGTTCAAACTTAAGCGACCATCAACTTAATACAGATTGCTATACACAGAAGGTGTTATATATAAACCTAATGGTAACCACAAATCAAAAACCAGTAATAGATATGCAAAAAATAAAAGGCAATCCAAGTATATCACTAAAGAAAGCCAGTACCCATGAGTGAAGAAAGTAAGAGAAGAACTACAAAAACAACCACAAAACAAGTAACAAAATGGCAATAAGTACATACTTACCACCAATTACTTTGAATGTAAATGGACTAAATGCTCCAATCAAAAGACATAGGATGATGGAATGGATGAAAAAGCAAGACCCATCTGTATGCTGCCTGCAAGAGACTCATTTTAGACCCAAAGACACCCCCAGATTGAAAGTGAGGGGGTGGAAAACCATTTACCTTGCTAACGGACACCAAAAGAAAGCTGGGGTGGCAATCCTTATATCAGACAAATTAGATTTTAAAACAAAGACTGTAAAAAGAGATGAAGAAGGACACTATATCCTACTTAAAGGGTCTATCCAAAAAGAAGATCTAACAATTGTAAATATCTATGCCCCTAACATGGGAGCAGCCAATTATATAAGGCAATTAATAACAAAAGCAAAGAAACACATTGACAACAATACAATAATAGTGGGGAACTTTAACACCCCCCTGACTGAAATGGACAGATCATCTAAGCAAAAGATCAACAAGGAAATAAAGATTTTAAATGACACACTGGACCAAATGGACTTCACAGACATATTCAGAACATTCCATCCCAAAGCAACGGAATACACATTCTTCTCTAGTGCCCATGGAACATTCTCCAGAATTGATCACATCCTAGGTCACAAATAAGGTCTCAACCGGTACCAAAAGATTGGGATTATTCCCTGCATATTTTCAGACCACAGTGCTTTGAAACTAGAACTCAATCACAAGAGGAAAGTCGGAAAGAACTCAAATACATGGAGGCTAAAGAGCATCCTACTAAAGAATGAATGGGTCAACCAGGAAATTAAAGAAGAATTTTAAAAATTCATGGAAACCAATGAAAATGAAAACACAACTGTTCAAAATCTTTGGGATACAGCAAAGGCAGTCCTCAGAGGAAAGTATATAGCAATACAAGCCTTTCTCAAGAAACAAGAAAGGTCTCAAATACACAACCTAAACCTACACCTAAAGGAGCTGGAGAAAGAACAGCAAATAAAGCCTAAACCCAGCAGGAGAAGAGAAATAAGAAAGATCAGAGCAGAAATCAATGAACTAGAAACCAAAAGAACAGTAGAACAGATCAACGAAACTAGGAGCTGGTTCTTTGAAAGAATTAACAAGATTGACAAACCCCTGGCCAGACTTATCAAAAAGAAAAGAGAAATGACCCAAATCCACAAAATCATGAATGAAAGAGGAGAGATCCCAACCAACACCAAAGAAATATAAACAATTATAAGAGCATATTATGAGCAACTCTATGCCAGCAAATTAGATAACCTGGAAGAAATGGGTACATTCCTAGAGATGTATCAACTACCAAAATTGAACCAGGAAGAAATAGAAAACCTGAACAGACCTATAACCACTAAGGAAATTGAAGCAGTCATCAAAAATCTCCCAACAAACAAAAGCCCAGGGCCAGATGGCTTCCCAGGGGAATTCTATCAGACATTTCAAGAAGAATTAAGACCTATTCTCCCGAAACTTTTCCAAAAAATGGAAACGGAAGGAAAACTTCCAAACTCATTTTATGAGGCTACCATTACCTTGATCCCAAAACCAGACAAAGACCCCATCAGAAAGGAGAATTACAGACCAATATCCTTGATGAACATGTATGCAAAAATTCTCACCAAAATACTAGCCAACAGCATCCAACAGTACATTAAAAGGATTATTCACCATGACCAAGTGGAATTTATCCCTGGGCTGTAAGGTTGGTTCAACATCCGCAAATCAAACAACGTGATACAATACATTAACAAAAGAAGGAACAGGAATCATATGATCCTCTCAATAGATGCAGAAAAAGCATTTGACAAAGTACAGCATCCTTTCTTGATCAAAACTCTTCAGAGTATAGGGATAGAGGGTACATACCTCAATATCATAAAAGCCATCTATGAAAAACCTACAGCGAATATCATTCTCAATGGGGAAAAGCTGAGCACTTTGCCCCTAAGGTCAGGAACGCGGCAGGGATGTCCACTCTCACCACTGCTATTCGACATAGTATTAGAAGTCCTAGCCACAGCAATCAGACAACAAAAAGAAATCAAAGGCATCCGAATCGGCAAAGAGGAAGTCAAACTCTCACTCTTTGCAGATGATATGATACTGCATGTGGAAAACCCAAAAGACTCCACCCCAAAACTGCTAGAACTCATACAGGAATTCAGTCAAGTAGCAGGCTATAAAATCAATGCACAGAAATCAGTGGCATTCCTATACACCAACAACAAGACAGAAGAGAGACAAATCAAGGAGTCGATCCCATTTACAACTGCACCCAAAACCATAAGATACCTAGGAATAAATTTAACCAAAGAGGCAAAGGATCTGTACTCAGAAAACTATAAAATACTCATGAAAGAAATTGAAGAAGACACAAAGAAATGGAAAAACGTTCCATGCTCGTGGATTGGAAGAACCAACATTGTGAAGATGTCAATGCTACCTAGAGCAATCTACACATTCAATGCAATCCCCATCAAAATACCATCCACCTTTTTCAAAGAAATGGAACAAATAATCCTAAAATTTGTATGGAACCAGAAGAGACCCCGAATAGCCAGAGGAATATTGAAAAAAGAAAAGCAAAGCTGGTGGCATCACAATTCCGGACTTCCAGCTCTATTACAAAGCTGTCATCATCAAGACAGTATGGTACTGGCACAAAAACAGACACATAGATCAATGGAAGAGAATCAGGAGCCCAGAAATGGACCCTCAACTCTATGGTCAACTCATCTTCGACAAAGCAGGAAAGAATGTCCAATGGAAAAAAGACAGTCTCTTCAACAAATGGTGTTGGGAAAATTGGACAGCTACATGCAGAAGAATGAAACTGGACCATTTCCTTACACCACACACAAAAATAGACTCCAAATGGTTGAAAGACCTAAACGTGAGACAGGAGTCCATCAAAATCCTAAAGGAGAACATAGGTAGCAACCTCTTCGACCTCAGCCACAGCAACTTCTTCCGAGAAACATCGCCAAAGGCAAGGGAAGCAAGGGCAAAAATGAACTATTGGGATTTCATCAAGATAAAAAGCTTTTGCACAGCAAAAGAAACAGTCCACAAACCCAAAAGACAACCGACAGAATGGGAGAAAATATTTGCAAATGACATATCAGATAAAGGGCTAGTAGCCAAAATCTATAAAGAACTTATCGAACTCAACACCCAAAGAACAAATAATCCAATCAAGAAATGGGCAGAAGACATGAACAGACATTTTTCCAAAGAAGACATCCAAATGGCCAACAGACACATGAAAAAGTGCTCAACATCGCTCGGCATCAGGGAAATCCAAATCAAAACCTCCATGAGATACCACCTCACACCCGTCAGAATGGCTAAAATTAACAAGTCAGGAAATGACAGATGTTGGTGGGGATGCGGAGAAAGGGGAACCCTCCTACACTGTTGGTGGGAAAGCAAGTTGGTGCAACCACTCTGGAAAACAGTATGGAGGTTCCTCAAACAGTTGAAAATAGAGCTACCATATGATCCCGCAACTGCACTACTGGGTATTTACCACAAAGATACAAATATAGGGATCCGAAGGGGTTCATGCACCCCAATGTTTATAGCAGCAACGTCTACAGTAGCCAAACTATGGAAAGAGCTAAGATGTTCATCAACAGATGAATGGATAAAGAAGAGGTGGTATATATACACAATGGAATATTATGCAGCCATCAAAAGGAATGAGATCTTGCCATTTGCAACGACGTGGATGGAACTGGAGGGTGTTATGCTGAGTGAAATAAGTCAATCAGAGAAAGACATGTGTCATATGACCTCACTGATATCAGGAATTCTTAATCTCGGAAACAAACTGAGGGTTGCTGGAGTGGTGGGGGATGGGAGGGATGGGGTGGCTGGGTGATAGACATTGGGGAGGGGATGTGCTATGGTGAGTGCTGTGAATTGGGCAAGACTGTTGAATCACAGATCTGTACTTCTGAAACAAATAATGCAACATATGTTAAGAAAAAAGAAAAAGAAGAAGATAGCATGAGGGGAAGAATGAAAGGGAGTAAGTTGGAGGGGGAGACGAACCATGAGAGACGATGGACTCTGAAAAACAAACTGAGGGTTCTAGAGGGGAGGGGGCTGGGGGGATGGGTTAGCCTGGTGATGGGTATTAAAGAGGGCACGTTCTGCGTGGAGCACTGGGTGTTATGCATAAACAATGAATCATGGAACACTGCATCAAAAACTAATGATGTAATGTATGGTGATTAACATAACAATAAAAAATTAAAAAAAAACTACACAGTCAGTAGCAGAAACAGATAAATTAGTTGCCTGTCTTCACCACTGAAACAATGTTTTCACATGTTCAGAAGAGAATTTCCCAATTTTTTCAAGGTATGGATTTTTATTATTGATTTTTCTATCGATTTTAAAAGACTTTTGTCTATAAAACTTACTTTATTACTAGTTAGTATTCATATTTTTTATCAATCAAAGAACTTTCCATTTGTTAGAATTTATAAGCATGTAATGACTAATTTTGTCCCTGAATCAGTATCATTTCAGTCTCAGTGAAATTTTAGCATTGAGGGAAGCTTCTGCAGCCTTGTTTTGACAAATGTATGACTTCAACAAAGCTTTCTGAAAAACTGAAAACAGCTCATGAGCCCTCTTACCTGATTCTGTGAGTGCACCCTATTTGCGGAATCAATCTATTAAGGAACAAAATGTCTATTAGTACATTCTCCTTTTCCAATTCTATTTTAAGTTTTCCTCCTTCCTGTTTCCTTCTTATGGTCATTCATTTACCTATTTCTCTTCTTTCTTCTCTTTCTCGAACCCAACTTTGCTCCCCCACCCCTTTCTGGTTTCCTCGTTGTCCCCTAGAGAACTGTGTCTCCTCTTATCCTATTTCTTCAATGCTTGGATTCAATCTCCTTCCATTATGCCTTGTTTCCCATAGACGATCTGTTCCTGCATGGCCATCGGTTCTTTTTCAGAGAATTGGGTATGGAATAAGTAAAACATAAATTATCTGGCTATGTAGTGACCCACAAACATAAGATACGTGAACATCTCACAAGTGCAACATGTAATTATCCATTCTTGATGTCAATAAGGCGTAAGTCTCTTTGGTATAAGCTTCCTGTGTTCAAGATGTAGCATCAGTAAATTCTTGAATTTTCTATGTTTGTTTAGCATCTCTGTGAACTAAAGATAACTAAGTAGAAATCTCACTTTAATACTTTCATTTTTTATTGCATTGGGACAAATTTTTAAAAGATTTATTTATTTTAGAGAAAGCATGTGTACAAGTGGGGGGAGGGGCAGAAGGCGAGGGAGAGAGACTCTTTCTCAGGCTCCACACTGAGCACAGAGCCCCATATGGGGCTCAATCTCACAATCCTGAGATCATGGCCTGAGCTGAAATCAACAGTCAGACGCTCAACCTACTGAGCCACCCAGGCGCCCCTGGGACAAATTTTTAATCTTATTCTTCAGCTGGAGTTACATAGCCTTTGAGGCTTCGAGGTCAGCAGGAAACTGAAACTGGAATGTGAGCTGGACTATGACTCGTCTCCCAACTTTTGCCGGATTCGCCAAGTGACACTGTAGGTCACAGGACGCTCCTGTTGATTTCATCAGGTGGAGAGGGTCCGTGTTTATTACTCACTTACCATGTGCTACTCACTCTTTGAGAAGTGCCTGACACGTGACCCAGCCCTGTGAGGCAGGTGTCATTATTAGATCCACTTTACAGATGAAAACCGGACACACAGGAGGCTCACTAATTTGCCCACGGTCACACGGTAGATGACAGAGCCAAGATTTTAACTGGAGAAGTCAGATTCCAAGTCTGAGGTGCTGACCACCGTACTTTATTGCTTCCCCGACACAACAACTGCAAAATGCACACGCTGACCTCCTGACGTACCCTCATCTCCGCTCCAGTTCATCCACCCACTTACACAGAGGCACCTTGGACCATCTCGGGACTGCTCCAGCTCCAAGACCTTGACCTCTGTGCTTTCTCCATCCTTCCGTGCTTCCTGGCTTTCCTAACCAGTGAACACGCTCGGCATCTGCACTGCGCCCCCCTGACTCTACTCTCCCCGTGCTGCTCCTGCCTCTTCTCTGCCTCCCTCGTTCCTCTGTCACCCTGGGAGGACTTGCCAAGGCTCTCATCCACCTTGCATTTTTCTTCCTTTCGACTTCCCCCACTCTTGCTGTCTGGAATATTCTTTCTACCACTCCGCCCCTCCATTTCTGCTTTACGAAGAACTTTACCCAAACTCTGAGCCACTCTCTGAACACCACCTCCCCTCCCCACCCAAAGACTACCTTTTCCAGAATGCTCTTCCTGGTCATTTCAAAAGGTCAGATATAATCTCTCTCTCCTCAGTGTTTGTAACACAAATATAGTCTACCTGATAATCCAGTTATATGTGAATTCCCTTAGCATCCCCTCTAGCTTATACCGTAATTTAGAAGATCTAGCCCAATGCCTTGTGCTAGACTGGAGAACAGAACAAAGAACTGGAGTATAGAACAAAGAACTTCACAACTGAAAAAAATGTTCTACTTTGATCCTTAATTTTACTGCTAAGGACACTGATGCCCAGTTTAAGGGGCAAGTCATACTGACAGTGGGAGACAGAAATTCACAGTTCCTTCCTTCCTTATTGCCTACCATGAATAAAATCGCGTGTGCTCTGGGCTCTGTGCTAAGCCACAGGCAAGAGTATTTACTTTTAAGAAATTCAGAGTCTACTGACCAGAAAAGAAAACAGATTATTATGACACCATGTGATGGGATAGCTGTCTGTGGAATAAATAAACACATGAGTCAAAGAATACACTATCTTTGTAGTAATATTACGTGATCTTTCTAACAGTAAGTGTGAGGAAACATAACTTTTAATTCATTTAGTAAAATTACATCCCAAGTGGTAGGAAGAAATGTCAATCTAATTTGAGCCAGACAGGCTGATCTCCATCAGCCTGAAAAAAAAAAAAAAGAGAGAGAATCTATTGCAAATGGAGAGGTGAGGTTTTCCATCATACTCTGTCTCTAGTTTTGCTCCCTTTGGTTCTTGTTGCTGCTTTGCATGTGTTCAGGATTTAGCTCTGAACACTCACTACCTGGGATAATTTCTGTCATGTTTATTAACTGGCTGTGTGTTCACCTCAAGCAGACTGAAGATTCTATGGACTTGGACTGGATCACCCACTATTCATTTTATTTACTTATTTTTAAACTTGAATGTTCTTCTTGGAATGTTAGCTCTTCTCACTCCCCCGAAAGTCAGGTTTTCTAGCAGGTATGGTGCCTACTTAATTTAGATGCCAGAAAGAGTGTGATGAGGTTTACGACAAGGGTGTCTCCCAGACCTCCAGGATGCCTTACCTGGGAAGCTCAGGTCTGCTCTACCCACAGTGCATCAGGAAGGACCTCCAGTTGGGTGGTGCTAAAGGTAGTTTTATTTGAAAATGGTTCCAAAACCTGTAAAAGAGATAAAGCAGAGAAATATGTTTTGGAAACTTCCATGACCATTGTTTCGCCGGGATCTGTTCGGTACCTGGTACTCAGCCCGCCCTAAAAGATGGCGCTTCCATACTGTTTCAGCTCTTTGTGTAGACTAGCATTTTCAGTGTGTTGAATGCAGTCCCTTCCAACGGGACAACTGTGCCTTATTTTTATTCTACCATGACGGGCCTTGCTTTAAGGAATTCTCCTATGTGAAAATAGAGATTTATATTCTGTACACAAAAGCATTCCACCCTGGTACCAGTAAGGGTACAGGTGAATGAGCCCTCTCCTATGTGTACCTGGGGAGGACACTGGCTTGCTGGAACAACCAGGCAGAGCACACCGGATGCCGCCACTCCAGCCCTCGGAACGCGTCCTGAGGAAATCACTATGAGAGTGTGCAAGACGCACCTACATGTTCATTTGCCGAATCACTGTTTCAAATAGTGAAAAGTTAGAAATGGCTTATAGGTAGATCACAGATGGTTCAGTAAACAGGCAGGTACAAAAGTCTGTATGATATGATTCTATTTTTACACAAAGTGCATGTGGACGTGCTTGCAAACGAAAAGGAAAGATTAACCAGACATCAAGATCTAAACGGCTCTCTTGGGGTGGTGGGTTTATTTGTGGTTTTAACTCTTTTCTTGGAATTTTTTTTTAATTTAACTTTCAAAAAAATTTTTTAAATGCCTTTTCTCAAATTTTCTATAGTAGAGATATATTATTTTTATAACCAGAAAAATAGTAAATAAACTCATAAATCCCATTTGAAAAGAGACAAAGATAAACTAGGCTGTGACTGTTTCCCAAGATTCCTTAGGGGATACTCTTACATTTATGACCTGCATCATCAAAACAATAGAACAAAACAGTCTTTAGCGTCAATATTCTAGAAGCTTCCAAGAGGAAACTATTTTCTTAGGAAAAATAACCTCTCAAGTATCCACAAAACCTGCTTCCTTCCTTTTTTTTTTTTTTTTAGAAGAAGTCAGGTATATGTTCTGTTGAAAATGAACAAAAGCTAGAATGCTTTACAACCATTACAAAGTTTGAGGTTTGAGGTGCCTGACTGGCTCAGCGGATGGAGCCTGTGACTCTTGATCTTGCAGTCATGAGTTCAAACCCCACGTTGGGTATAGAGATTACTTAAATATAAAACCTTAAAAAAAATTTTCTAAGGCTAATCTATGTGTCTCAACACAAGGGATACCAAAGATACACTGATGAGTAAAAAAAATATAAGTTACAGAGCATATGTACTAGGAGAACATTAAAACAGCAATAACAAACTTTTCCCTCCAACTATATGGGACATTTTATTGAGAACAACTCTATTTAGATGAATGTTGATACACTCAGTAACTGGCCGGGGACACTATCCACTGAGCTTATCAAGAGTTATTAAGAGTTTGCCCTGGAGAGTGGGTGGAGGAAAGGCAGGAAACAGGGTTTTGTGGGAAGGGTGGGGCAGATTATTTACTTTTTATTTTACAGGCTTCAACATTCTTTACATTTTCTAAATGTAAGTTTTTTGAAAACATTCAAAAGGAAATAAGTAGAAGAAAAAAGGAAGGAAGGAAGGAAGGAAGGGAGGGAGGGAGGGAGGGAGGGAGGAAGGGAGGAAGGGAGGGAGGAAGGAAGGAAGGAAGGAAGGAAGGAAGGAAGGAAGGAAGGAAGGAAGGAAGGAAGGAAGGAAGGAAGGAAATTTTAAGACATGCCTGTGTTTGCAAGCCAAGGCAGAGCCAGATGGTAGGTTCTGCTTATTTACAATTAAATTCCTGCATTTTTCAGAGGGTCAGTAGTAAAGATAAGAAATGATTCTCCCTCCTGGTGATTCTTTTGCAAATATAAAAATGGCAAATTGGCCTTTCTGACATTTCAGCTCAAATGTTCCAGATATAATCTTAAAGATGTACACAGTTTTGTAAGGAGACACTTATATGGTTTTGAACTGGAGGCAGGAAGAAACTCAGTGGGTCATTCCACTTAACCAACCAGTCCACCAAATTCACAAGGGACTGGGCACAGGCTAAAATGTGACATAGGAAAGCACTGTCTTCAATGACCATGTCCTTGTCACATAAACACCACCCCTCATTCTCATCTTGCCAAATACACACCTTCCCTCTAATAATGTCCCTTCATCTCCTATACCAAAAACTACTTGCAGAAGGGACTGAAACACATTTGTATGAATGTATAAATGATGACTCTTTAAAATATTACTTTCCTAAGATTTGCTTTTCACAGGTTAACAAAGGAATGAAGCTCTAATGGTGGAATCTCACATATCCATCAGAATTTGGGGGGCATAGTCAGGCCCTGACTCTGCTTATAAATGCCCATGACCTCCTCTGCAGTGGCCTCGCATGTAGCAGGCATTTTCAGACTTACAGATGATGGTCTATGTCAGGATCCTGCTGCAGCCAGGTTTGGAATCCTATATACAAGTCATCCCAGCGAAGACCATTCTTCACCATATGTCTGATGACGTCAACCCGGCTCCAGATCTGAAACAGATACGGGACAGCTAGCAGAGGTGACCCAGCCAGCACAGAGTATCGACCCCTCATGTCCCTGGGAGAAGCAGCTGCCTGTGATGGCAGGGGCTTGGACAGTCCTGGAGAAAAGTCAAATGGAGTAGATGTCACAGGCTCAGGGAGGGAAGGGACCATGAGGGCTTCAGAAACCCAGGGAAGGAGAACAGGAACGGGCTCAGGAGCAGGGGAGCAGGTATAGCGACTGAGAGCACAGAGTGCCATCGCTGGGTTCAAATCCAGCCTCTGGCTGGGGGAAATTGGCAACCATTCTGCACCCTGGTTTTCTTACCTATAACATGAAGATAATGGAACCTTCCTCAGAGGCTGTCATGTGGATTAACAGAGTCAAGACTTACAAGGAGGCCTGGCACACAGTAAGCTCTCTGTGAATGTGTGCACTGCAGGGTTACTCTGTAGGCGAAGCGTTTATTCTCCTTCCAGAACATTCAGTGGCAAAGCAAAGACTGCAAGTTTACAGCGATCTGTGTGTTTCAGGCCTGCCACGGAGCAGGGGTCCCTTAATTAGGTGGCCAAGCCCTTACCTTTCAAGAATCCCCACTCCTGACACAGAAGCTTTTGAACAGTCAAAGGAGCACAGGATTAGAAGACGAGTGGAGTTGGTTTCGAGTGTTAGCCTTGCGCTTACCAATCAGGCGACCTTCACCTTGCTAAGCCTCTCTTACTGGGCTGTTGTGATACAAAAACGGTATCTCTTATAAAAAGGAGCTTGGGGCAGCATGCAGGGGCAGGACGCTAAGATCAGACGTGGCTTTGACATTTCATTAGTACCTGTGTTCAAGTTTCCCAGGAGCTTTTCCAGGGTCAGGCATCAGCTTTCTTCCCCCCAAAAATAGCACACGAGTGCCAGCCGAGGCCAACTGTCATAAATGGCAGGCTCTTCAGTGACACAGAAGGATTCGAAGATGTGCACCTTGGATTTACTTCTCTGCCTGCACCGTCCCTGTAACACTATATGCATTGTGCTCTGAAACACAGCTCAGAGACCCTGTTCTTTTACCAGCAGATTTAGAAACTTGACGGCACAGTTTGGTCAGGAGGCGGCTGCCTCTCATAAGATGTGGGATCCAGGTCTAGTTCCTCACAGTGGAGGGGAGATGGCCTTTCTGACCTTCCGTTCCGGAGGATGGGAGTCTCCCCCAACAGGAGACTGGGGGACAGGACCGAGAAATATTTAGGGTAGAAAATGGGAAGGTCTAGATAACTGATTAGCTCTGGGGGTGAGGGGACGGGAAGGCTGGAGGGTTACTCCCGTGTCTAGTATGGCTCCTGGTCAGGGGACAACATTGCCAAGAATCCAGAAAAGGAGAAAGAGCAGTTCTAGAGAAGGAAAAAGATATGTTGAATTTCAAACAGGTTGAAAAGGAGGTACCAAGGACTTGGGAATCTGGGTGATGATATATCTAGCGGGCCGTGGACGGTAAAGAATCGCAACCATGACCATGTTGTCGGGCGGGACGTGCGGGTTTCGGAGTCATTAGCAGATTAGTGGCTCCAGCAGACAAGGTCACCCAGGAAGAGACTCGAGAGGAAGAGTGAGTTGAACAGAGAGCCCTAGAGGGACACAAGCTTTTAGTGATGCCTGGAGAAAGAGAGACCCCAAAATAATGCAGAAGGATAGTCAGGAAGTGAAAAAAAACAAGGGGCAGTGTCATAGCAATGGAGAAAGGACTCCAGGTCGAAAGAATGGACGGGGGGCTCAGTCGGTTAGGCATCCAGCTCTGGATCTTGGCTCAGGTCAGGATCTCAGGATTGTGGGATCGAGCCCTGTGTCGGGCCCTGTGCTCAGCACAGAGCCTGCTTGAGAACTCTCTCCCTCTCCCCTTGTCCATCTCCCCACCCCGCACCACATTCTTTCTCTCTCTCTCCCAAATAAATAAGTAAATCTTAAAAAAAAAAAAAAAAAAGATGGACAGATCACATGCATAAATGTGTCTTCTGCGTACTTCCAGGCCCAACCAAAATGTTCACAGGTATAAGCTGCCAGAGACCAGGAAGCAAAGCGAGTCATTGACAAGCAGGAGATTTCAGCTAACTTGAGTCTGGAAAGCAGGCTGAGGAGTGGCAACCAAAGACAGAGTCACAGGATCCCGGAGCGTGAGAGGAGGGGTGTCCGGACGTGCAGGGAGTAGAGGTGGGTTCCCAAGGATGACTGTGAGGACACACAGCACAACGTACATCAAACAGCTGACCCCTTCCTATGCCTGTGCTCTGCTCTCACCAAGGACCTTCAGATAGTTCTCTGAGCAAATGGAATCGATTTCGGGGGGAGAACGAGGGCAAGTGGGATCTGTGTGGTGTCTCGAAGCAAGGAGGGCCGTACCTCGGTACCTGGGAGACCCCCAGCCTCACAGCCAGCTCCTCACTTCCATACCTCAAACTGGTGACCTCCTGACCGAAGACAGCCGAACCTTGTTTCACAGTCCCTTTTTAAAAACTGAATTAGCTTTCTGCTAAGTTGTCAAGCTGCGTATTTCATGTAAAGATCCAGACTTCCAAGTTCTCTGGAAAATTCAGACCAGCTGGAGCTCCTCAGGGGCGGCCCCCTGCCAACCCAGCACGTCCTTTCCACATCCACACCCAGGTCTCCTGAGTACAGGACCTGCCTTGGGTCAGCTGTGAGCGCTGAAGCAGGTAGTCCCTGCCTCTAAGGAGAGCCTGCTGGGTGACAAGTGCAGTACATATACTGAGAGCCCTAAGTCAAGGACCTAGACCAAGTCCTAAGCTTGAAAAGTCTTTTTATTGGTAAATAGAGATGAATCCCTTACTTCTTGAAAGTCGCTTACAAATGAAGAAAGATCAGCCTGCAGTAAGCAACATTGCATATGAGAAGCCAAAGGAGCAATGCCTTCGGGTGTCCAGGGGGAGTGACTTGCCCACCAGCATCCTGTGCTCAGCTAACCTGTCCTGCAGCAGGAGGCAGAAAAGTATTTAAAGCTTAGCTCCCATGCACCCTTTCTTTGGCAGTTACAAGCAGAGAGTCCAAAGCCAAGGCGGCTTAGACCTGGCTGGGGTCTGGAAGCAGATAAGGGTGGTGCAGGGTGACAGATCTGCAGCAGACCTCAAGGAGCCCATCCAGACTGGAGCAGGAGGAGGAGGTCGACTACCGGAGCCATGCATCTAGGAGAGAGGGAGAGTTGGTGAAACGGAAAATATACTTACGAGTTTGAAAAACTCATGGTTAAGAAAAGGTAACATGAGAGGGCTCCGGGTTGCAAGCAGAAGAGCTCTTCCAAGGACAGGCATAAGCAAACTTCAGACAAGAAATCTCACTAAAATCCTGACATATAGGGGTGCCCTGGTGGCTCAGTCAGTTAAGTGTCTGCCTTCAGCTCAGGTCATGATCCCAGGGTCCTGGGATCGAACCCCACATCGGGCTCCCTGCTCAGCAGGGAGTCTGCTTGTCCCTCTCCTGTTCCCCCTGCTTGTGCTCTCGTGCACGCTCTCACTTTCTCTCAAATAAATAAAATCTTAAAAATAAAAAATCCTGACAGATAAAAGCACCAAAAGCCACATTACACAGGGCCAAGTATGCAGCAGGCGTGATGATTCAGCCCACAGTACATTTAAGTCTGCAACAGAGCTGCTGTTTGCATCACCCAACAGATGCATTGTGAAAAGCTGTGAAAAGGTGACTTTCAGTTAAATATTTTACATGAACCTGTGAATCAAAAATGTCCAAAGATGAATCTCCTTTAAGGCTAACAGATACCTTAATGTATAGACTTGGTGAATTCAGATTTGAGAAGCAACACAGTGGCTAATACGTAGACTCTGGAGCTAGACCCCTGAGGTCAGTCCTCCGCACCATCGCTTTTGAGCTGGACAGCCTCAGGCAAGCTCCTGGACATCATGGCGATGTCCTCATCCACAGGTGGGTACTATAGTGATATCTCGTCCATAAGGTTGTTGTCGAATAAATGACTTATAATTTTATAAAGTGCTTCGAGCTATGTAAGCGTTTGTTAAATAAAGCAATATATTTAATAGATCCATCTTGCTTAAAATGGGTGCTTTGCATAGGGTTTTCCTATATGTGAAAACCCAGTTTTTTAAAACCCAGAAAGCAGGCAGTAGGTTATTGGTTTTCTGAAGTTTTGGCCTAGGATTCTCTTCAATGGCAAGTACTTTGCTAAATACCAAAATACAAGTCAAATGATTAAAATGTAGCTTAAAAACGTATCTGATCTAGGGGCGCCTGGGTGGCTCAGTTGTTAAGCATCTGCCTTCGGCTCAGGTCGTGATCCCGGGGTCCTGGGATCAAGCCCCGCATTGGGCTCCCTGCTCAGCAGGAAGCCTGCTTTTCCTTCTCCCACTTCCCCTGCTTGTCGTTCTTGCTCTCGCTATCTTTCTCTCTATCAAAGAAATAAAATCTTAAAAAAAAAAAAGAAATGAAGAATGCCTTTGATGAGCTCATTAGTAGCCTGGACATGGCTAAGGAAAGAATTTCTGAGCTTGACACTATGACAAAAAAAACTTCCAAAACTGAAAAGCAAAGAAAAAAGACTGGAAAAGAAATGGAATGGAATGTCCAAGACCTGTGGGAGAACTACAAAAGGTATAAATAACATACATATAATCAGAATACTAGGAAGAGAATAAAGGGAGAAAGGAACGGAAAAAAAATATTTGAAATAAAAATGACTGAGAATTTCTCCCAAATTAATGTCAGACATCAAACCATAGGTCCAGGAAGTTCACAGAACACCAAACAGGATAAATGCAAAATAAAATAAAATAAAATAAAATACATAAATAAATTTACACCTAGGCATATCATATTCAAACTGCAGAATATCAACAATAAAGAAAAAATCTTGAAAGAAGGAGGAAAAAAATCTTACCTATAGAGGAGCTAAGATAAAAATTACACACTAATTCTTGGAAACTGTGCTAACAAGAAAAGAGTGGAGTGAAACGTTTAAAGTGTTGAAAGAAAAAGGCCCACCAATCTAATATTCTGTATCCTGCAAAATTATCCTTCAAAAGTAAAGGAGAAATAAAGACTTTCTTAGACAAACAAAAACTGGAGGAATGTGTCACCAGTAGACCCACCCTACAAGAAAAGTAAAAAGAAGTTCTTCGCAGAAAAGGAAATGGTATAGGTTAGAAACTTAGATCTATATAAAGAAAGAAGGAGCATTAAAGAAGGAATAAGTCAAAGTCAAATTTTTTTCTTAGTTGATATAACAGATAACAGTTGGTTTAAAATAATAATAGCAAAAATGTATCCAACTATTTTAGCTTATATGTAATTGAAATTAATGACAATTATACAAGGGAAGGGAGGAAATTATTATAAGGTATCTGTACTACTTGTGAAGTGTTATCATGTTATTTGAAAGTGGACTTGGACTAGCTATAAACCTATATTGCATACTGTAGGGAAACCATTAAAAAAGTTTTTAAAAATACTATTATTGACATGCTAAGAAAGGAGAGAAAATGGAATCATATAGAATACTCAATTAAAAACACAAAGGCAAAAAAAAGAAGAGTGGAAGAAAAAAATAGAAACAAATAACAAGAGCAATGAATAGAAAAGAGGAACAAATATGGTAGTTATAAATCCAACTATAATACTTTAAGCATCAAAGCTCTAAATATACCAATTAAAAGACAGACTGTCAGACTAGATAAAAAAGCAAGATCTAGCTATAGGCTGTCTGTAAGAAACCAGCTTTTTTTTAATTTGAGTATAGTTGACACACAATGTTACATTAGTTTCAAGTTTTCTCTTCAAGTTTTTATGGAACATTCACTAATACAGACCACATTTGGAGCCATAAAACAGACCTTAATAAATTTAAAGGAATAGAAATCATACAATTTATTCTCTAAGAGCACAAAAGAATTAAACCAGAAGTCAATAACAAAAAAATTGCTGGAAAATCCCCAAATGCTTAATGATTAAACAACACAACTCAAAATAAAACATGTGTCAAAGAAGAAATCTCAAAAAAAAATTTCTCATATTTTAAACTAAATGAAAATTTGAGTTATCAAAATTTGTGAAATGCAGTGAAAGCAGTGTTTATGGGGAAATTTATGGTGTTGAATGCATATATTAGAAAAGAAATATCTAAAATTAATAATATAAGCTTCTACCTCAGGAAACTAGAAAAAGCAGAGCAAATTAAATCCAAAGTAAGCAAAAAGAAATAATAAAAATTAGAGCAGAAATCAATGAAATTGTAAAAAGAGAATCTTTAAAGAAAATGAACAAAACTAAAAGCTGGTTCTTTGAATGGATCACTTAAATTGTTAAGTTTCTAGACAGGTCAACTAAGAAAAGAGAGAAAACACAAATTACTTATATCAGAAATGGCAAAGGGGACAACACTACAGATCCCATGAACATTAAAAGAAGAAGAAAGGAATACTATGAATAATTCTATGCTCACAAATTTGATAAGCTAGATGAAACAGACCAATTCCTTGAAAAAAACCTGCCAAAACACACACAAGAAGAAACAGACAATCTGAATAGGTCGATGTCTACTAAATAGATTGAATCAGTAACAAATAACATTCCAAAACAAAAAAACATCAGGCTCAGATGAGTTGACTGGTGAAATCCACCAAACATTTAAGGAAAAAATTATACCAATTCTCTACAATTTCACTCAGAATATAGAGGCAGAGGGTATACTTCCTAATTCATTCTATGAGCCCATCATTACACTAATATCAAAACCAGACAAAGATGTTCCAAGAAAACTATAGACCAATATCTCCCATGAACATAGATGCAAATATCCTTAGGAAAATAATAGCAAATCGAATTCAACATTATGTAAGAAGAATGATACACCACAAATAGGTAGGATTTATTCCAGGTAATGAAACACTGGTTCAACATTAAAAAATCAATTAATGTAATCCATCAAGTCAACCACCTAAAGAAGAAAAATCACATGATCATATAATAGATACAGAAAAAGCATTTGGGGAACATGGGTGGCTCAGTCAGTTAAGCATCCAACTCTTGGTTTCAGCTCAGGTCATGATCTCAGTGTCATAGGATCAAGCCCCACACTGGGCTCCACACTCAGTGCAGAATCTCCTGGAGATATTCTCTCTCCCTCTCCCTTGCCCACTCCCCCCCTCAACTTGTACTCACCCTCTCTTTCTAAATAAATAAATTCTTAAAAAAAAATAAAAAAGAAAAAGCATTTGACAAAATCTAATGCCCATGCATGATAAAAACACCATAAACTAGGAATTGAGGGGGAACGTCCTCAACTTGATAAACAACATCTTCAAAAAACCAAAAGCTAATATCAAACTTAATGGTGAGAAACTAGAAGCTTTCCTGCTAATATCAGGAACAAAGAAAAATGTTCCCTCTCACTACTTCTTTTCAACATTGTGCTAGGACTCAACATTGTGCTGGAAGTCCTAGCTAAGACATTAAGACAAGAAAAAGAAATAAACATATATAGATTGAGAAAGGAGAAATAAAACCATCTTTGTTTGCAGATGACATGATCGTCTATGGAAAAAACCTGAGAATCAACAACAACAAAAATCTTGGAACTAACAAGCAATTATAGCAAGGTTACAGGATCCAGGGTTAATATACAAAAGTCAATCACTTCCCTATATATCAACAATAAACAAGGAGAGTTTGAGATAAAAAACACAATACTATTTACATTAACAGCTAAAAAGATGAAATACTCAGGTGTAAATCTAACAAAATATATATCAGATCTACATAATGGTGAAAAAAAATCAAAGAACTAAATAAATGAAAGATTCCATGTTCACGGATGGGAAGACAACATTGTCAGGATGTCAATTCTTCCCAACTTGATCCATAGAATCAACACAATTTCAGTCAGAATCCTAGCATGTTATTTTGTGGATACCAACTGATATGAAGAGGCAAAAGACCCAGAATAACCAATACAATAGTGAAGGAGAACGAAGTCAGAAGATTGAAACTACCAGACTTCAGCACTTACTATAAAGCTACAAAAATCTACAAATCAAGACCGAGTTGCAAAAGAATACACAAATAGGTCAATGGAACAGAGTAGAGAGCCCCAAAATAGACCTACACAAATACAGTCCACTGATCTTTCACAAAGGAGCAAAGATAGTCTTCTCAACAAATGGTGTTGGAACAACTGGACATTCACATCCAAAAGA
Source organism: Eumetopias jubatus (assembly GCF_037043125.1). NCBI lineage: Eukaryota > Metazoa > Chordata > Mammalia > Carnivora > Otariidae > Eumetopias > Eumetopias jubatus. The sequence goes on from NW_028274812.1 coordinate 144,966,050, forward strand.
ATAAACCTAGACCATACTCTTCTTACAAAAATCCATTCAAAATGGCTCAGATACCTAAATGCAAAACGCAAAACTATAAAACTCCTAGAAGATTACATAGAAAATCTAGATGACCTTGGGTCATGACTTTTTAGATACAGCATGTAAGACTTCATCCATGAAAGAATTATTGATAAGCTGGGTGCCATTAAAAGCAAAAACTTCTGTTCTATGAAAGACAGTGTCAAGAGAATGAGAACACAAGCCATAGATGGGGAGAAAATATTTGCAAAAAAAAAAATAAATAAACAAAGAACTCTTAAAACTTAACAATAAGAAAACATAGAATCCCATCAAAAAATGGGCCAAAGATCTGAAGAGACATCTCACAAAAAACATACTGGTGGCAAATAATCATATGAAAAGCCACTCAACATCAAATGTCATTAGGGAATTGCAAATTAAAATAACAACTGGATACCATTACACACCTATTAGAACAGCCCAAATCCAGAACACTGAAAGTATCAAATGCTGGTGAGGATATGGAGCAACAGGAACATCCATTTATTTCTGGTGGGAATGCAAAATGGTAGCCACTTTGGAAGATAATTTGGTGGTTTCTTATAAAACTAAATACTCAGGGTGCCTGGGTGGCTCATCTGGTTAAGTGTCATACTCTTAGTTTCAGCTCAGGTCATGATCTCAGTCAGGGTTGTGAGATTGAGCTCCACATCGGGCTTCGAGCTCAGCATGGAGTCTGCTTGAGATTCTCTCTCTCCGTCTTCCTCTGCTCCCCCCCCTTGCTCATTCTCACACACACTCTCTCTAAAATAAATAAATAAATAAATAAATAAATAAATAAATAAATAAATAAATAAATAAATAAAATTAAAAAGAAAAAAACTAAACATACTCTTACTATACAATCCAGCAATCATACTCCTTGGTATTTACCCAAATGAGTTGAAAACTATGTCCACACAAAATCCTGCACATGGATGTTTACAAAAGCTTTATTCATAACTGTCCAAATCTGGAAGCAACCAAGATGTGCTTCAGTAGGTGATTGGACAAATAAACTGTGGTCCATCCAGACAATGGAATAATACTTAGTGCTAAAAATAAATGTGCTATCAAGCCACAGAAAAACATAGGGAAAACTTAAATGCATATTACTAAATGAAAGAAGACTAAATGAAATGCCTATATACAGTATAATTCCAACTATACGACATTCTAGAAAAAGGCAAAACCTAAAGAGACAGTGGTTCCCAGGGTTTAGGGGTGAGGGACAAATGAATAGGCAGAACACAGAAGTGAATGAAACTATTCTGTATGATATAATGGTAGACACATATCGTTATATATTTAACCAAACCCGTAGAATTTATACAAATTGACACACCACCACCAAAAACGAACACTAATGTAAACTACAGATTTGGGGTGATGATGATGTGCCAATATAGGTTCATCAACTGTAATAAATGTACCACTCTGATGTGGTACATTCACAATGGGGGAGGCTCTGTATATATGGGGCAACAATATATATGGAAACTGTGTACTTTCTGCACAACTTTGCCAAGAACCTAAAACTTCTCTAAAATATAAAGTCTATGTAAAAAAAAAAAGAAAGAAAAAAAGAAATGAGCTATCAATCCATAAAAAGACATGGCTGAACCTTAAATGCATATTACTAAGTGAATAATCCAGTCTGATTAGGCTACATACTATGTGATTCTATTTACATGGCATTCTGGAAAAGGCAAAACTACAGAGACAGTAAAAAGATCAATGATTACCAGGGGCTCAGGGAGTGGGGTGAGGGTCAAACAGATAAAGCACAGGAGAATTTTAGGGTGGGTGAAACTGTAACAGTGGGAATGACATACACATTTGTGAAAAGCCACACAACTTTATAGAACAGGGTGAGCCTCAATGTAGGCAAATTTTTAAAAAATCATTTAGAAGGTGGAGGGATCCTAAGAAAGAATGTATATACTCAGCCTGACTCAAGGAGGGGGGCACACAAATTCTTACCCCTTAAATGTGTGTGATTTTCTGTCAAAGAACACCTTTGGGAAGGAGAGAGAAAGAGAAAACAACTTTACAGTGGAGAAATGTGACAAACACTACCTCATTCAGGTGCTCAAGGTCAATATCAACAGTGATAAATTATGTTACTATGTGACCTTGATGTGATATAACGAAATGGCACTTTACCTCTGTGATTCCTCCCCAAAACCCATAACCTTAGTCTAATCTTGAGAAAAACATCAATTTCCAATAAAGAGATGCCCTACAATATATTTGATCAGTATTCCTTGAAATTATCAAGATCATCAAAAACAAGGAAAGCCTGAGAAACTGTCCCAGCTAAGAGGTGCCCAAGAAGACATGATGATTAAATGTAATGTGGTATCTTAGATGTGATCCTGGGACAGAAAAAGGCCTTAGGTAAAACTAAGAAGATGTGAATAAACTAGTTAAGAATAATGTGTCAACACTAGTTCATTAATTGTAACAAACATGTCATGCTAGTGCAAATGCTAGTAGAAGAAACTGGGTGTGGTATATGTGAAAACTATTTACTAGCCTCTCAATTTTTCTGTAAATATAAAACTTTTCCAAACAAAGAAGTTTACTTAAAAAGTAAATGCTGGGGCGCCTGGGTGGCTCAGATGGTTAAGCGTCTGCCTTCCGCTCAGGTCATGATCCCAGGGTCCTGGGATCGAGCCCCACATCGGGCTCCTGGCTCAGCAAGCAGCCTGTTTCTCCCTCTCCCTCTGCCTCTCTCCCTGCTCATGCTTTCTCTTCTCTCTCTCTGTATCTCTGTGTCTCAAATGAATAAATAAAATCCTTAAAAAATTTTAAAAAAAGTAAATGTTATCTTGCTTCAAAATTTGTAATAGTTATTTTATTTAATAAAACCAAAACCCATAAAATTTAATGTTTTAAAATATGGCCTGATAAATGAGGCAAAGAATAGAGTACATTCAAAATAAAAGAGTGACCTAGAAGAAACCATAGGCAGTAATCTCATTGATATTGGCCTTAGCAACATTTTTCTAGATATGTCTCCTCAGGCGAGAGAAACAAAAGCAAAAATAAGCATCGGGACTACACCAAAATAAGCTTTTGCACAGCAAAGGAAACTATCGACAAAATGAAAAGGCAACCTACGGAATAGGGGAAGATATTTGTAAATGATAAATCCCATAAGGGGTTAGTGTCCAAAGTATGTAAAGAACTTACACAACTCAACATCCAAAGAAACCCCAGTCTAATTTGAAAACGGGCAGAGAACCTGAATAGACATTTTTTCCAAAGAAGATGTACAGATGGCTAACAGACACATGAAAAGACACGCAACATCACACACATCATCAGGGAAATGCAAATCAAAACCACAGTGAGCTACCCCCTTACACCTGTCAGAATGGTTAAGATCAAAAAGACAAGAAATAACAGTGTTGGGGAGGATGTAGACAAACAAGGAACCCTCGTGCACTGCTGGTGGGAATGTAAATTGGTGCAGCCCCTGTGGAGAACAGTAAATTAAAAATAGCAATACCATACAATCCAGGAATTCCACTAATGGGTATTTACCCAAAGAAATGAAAGCACTACTTTTCAAGACATAGGCACCCCTATGTTTATTGCAGCATTATTTACAATAGCCAAGATATGGAAGCAACCAAAGTGTTCACTGATGGATGAATGGATAAAGAAGAGGTGATGTGTACACACACACACACATATAACAGTGGAATGTTACTTAGCCATAAAAAAGAGTACGATCTTGCCATTTGTGACAACATGGTGGACCTAGAGGGAATTATGCTAAGTAAAATAAGTCAAAGAAAGACAAATACCATATGATTTCACTTGGAATCTAAAACACGGAACAAAACAAAAGCAAAAACAGACCCATAAATACAGAGAACAAACTGATGGTTGCCAGAAGAAAGAGGCTGGGAAGGCAATGGGCGAAATGGATAAGAGGGAAGGGGGGGGTACAGGTTTCTGGGTTTGGAATGAATAAGTCACAGAAATAAACGGTACAGCATCGGGAATACAGGCAATGGGGTATTGTAATAGTGCTAGATGGTGACAGCCAGGGGCTACACTCACGGTGAGCACAGCATAAAGTACAGAGATGCTGAGTCACTACGCTATATGCCTGAAAGCAATGCTAACATTGTGTGTCAACTATGCTTCAATTCAGACAATTTTTTAACGGATAATCCTCCTCCGTTGGCTTATTGGGAGGATTAAATGGAATAGCAGAAAAGCACTCAGTGCTGCATGATGCCACTTATCTGCAGCACCAAGAGCAGTCAAATTCAAAGAAGACAGAAAGAGGAAATGGTGGCTGCCGGGGCTGGAGGGAGAGAGAATGGGGAGTTACTGATTAGTGGTATAGTTTCAGTTTTGCAGGATGAAGAGTTTTGGAGATGGATGGTAGTGATGGGTGCACAACTTGGGAATGTAATTAATGCCACTGAACTGAAAGCTTAAAAATAGTTCAGATGGCATATTTCATGTTATACATATTTCACCACAGGTGTTAAAAGAAGCACTTAGAGCCTTGCCAGGCAACTTTTGTTCATCTGAGAAAAAAAAAGTAGAAGAGTGAGCTACTTACAGGAATTACAGGAAAACAGAAACAAGATATACAAAGACAGTCAGGGAGGAGGGGGGAAGAAGGTGGAAACTGTGAGGGAGAATTCTGAGATGAATGTTGTGAGGAAGTAAACTGCGCTCTCTGGTCACAAGGAGCCATACTCTTCTCCCTTCCGGGTTTTAAAGCCTGATGCTTTGAGAACAGAACAAAATATTCATTTAATCACCTAAACATATAAAACGTATTGTTATTATTATGGCAATTGTATAAGACATTTTCTGTCTTCAAAGTGTTGTGTTGAATAATAACAGATTGTCAAGAGTTGACAGTTTTTGCAAAAAATGGCAGTTTCAGTTTCAGTTTAATCTATTATACAGAGCCAGTGTTCCTATTCTTAACATCTTATAAACAAACAAAAAATGAGCTCCTTCATTTGTCTATTAGGGCACACGCTACATTCACACAGAACCTTATGGTTTTCCAAGTCTTATTTAATCAGAATCTCACCAAACATCAACATAAACCCATGAGGAAACTATCTTTACAAAAATAAATGGCCTTTTTACAAGAAAGTAAAGATAAAATAATAAATGACAATAACAGACAAAACAGTAATTAACATCAAAGATTTGAACCACACAATTAACAAGCTGCACCATATATGTATAACCATATGTATAAAACCATCTGCCCAACAACCACAGAATGCACGTTCTTTTCAAGAGCATACAAAACCTTTACAAAATTTGACTATGTATACTGAGCCATAAGGTAAATCTTATCAAGTTTCAAAGTACTGAAATCATGAACATGTTATCTGACACCAATGCAATTAAGTCAGAAATAAAAAAAATGTATACAATCTATATACTTGGGTCAAAAATAAATCATAAGGGAAACTAAGTAATATTTCACATTGAATATTATGAGAACTAAGATATCAAAATGTGTAGTATGAAGGTAAGCAGTGCTTAGAGAGAAATATTTAGACTTAGATATGAATATTTCAAAAAGGCTAAAAATAATAAGTTTAGCATCAAACTCAAGAACACTGAAGAATAATAAAATAATTCAAAGAAAGTAGAAAGAATATAAGAACAGATATTAATAAAATAGAAACTCTACATATATTATATAGGATCAACAAACACAAAGGTATTTCTTTGATAAGACTAATAACGCTGAAAAATTTCTAATGTAATTGTTAAGTAAACTAGGAGCAAAAATACGAATGCCAAAATTAGGAATGAAAAGAAAATTACAGATTCTACAGACCATTAAAAATATAATAAGTAGACAATATTAACTATTTCAATATTTGAAAATTCAGATGAAATGGATAAATTCCTAGGAAAATATAATACACCAAATGAATTTAAGAAGAAATAGCAAACCTGAATATCCACCGCTAAAGATCATGATCGGTGGTCTAAATTTTTCCCACAAAAAAAACTCCAAGCCCAGTGGCTTCACACAAGTTCTACTAAACTCAATGTAGAAATCATTTCAAACTTAGAAAAATTTTCAGATAATTGAAGTGGCATAAACAATTCCCCCAACTCATTGTATAAGGCTCTTTTAATCTTTTTTTTAAGGTAATCTCTACACCCAACATGGGGCTCAAACAAGATCAAAAGTTGCATGTTCTTTCGACTGAGCCAACCAGGTGCCCCAAGGCTACCTTAATCTTTGGGACAGTATGAGAAAAATCATTTAGAGGCCAATTTTACTCATAAACATGGATGCAAAAATTCTAATAAAAATATTCATAAACCCAGACCAGCAATATATGAAAAAGATAAAACATCATAACCAACTAGGCTTTATTCCAGAAATTTGAGGTTAATTTAACATTAAAAAAATTAAGAGAACTCTCCACAAAAACAGATTCAATGAGGAAAATCATATAATCATCTCAATAGACACATTTAAGAAAATTACATCCATTCATGACAAAAACTCATAGCAAAATAGGAAAATTTCTTATTGAGAAAGAACATGTAAACCAAACCAACCAAACCAAACCAAGTCTTACAGCAAATATCCATAATGGTAAAACACTGAACACTTTCCTTTGATCCTGGAAATAAAATATGGATGCCTCCAATTACCACTTTTATTCAATGTTGTACTGGAAGACCGACCCAGGACATTAAGGCAAGAAAAAGAAATTTTAAAATATAAGAGTTGTAAAAAAAAGAGGCAATTTAGAGGGAGACTGAAATCTTCTTTTTAAAAGATATTTTGAGCTTCTAGAATGACTGCAGCCTGGAAATTTCAATTTGCTCAGTAACAAATTTGAGTTCTTTGAAGCCAGAAAACCTTTTCAAAAGCAATTATGAGAGCATGGTGGGTGAGACTTCCGGAAGCACAAACATGCAGACAGCTGAGGTGAATTTCAGTTGTCTTCAGATACCAGCCAACCTTTACCCACACAGCTCCACCCCTTAGAGCCCAGCAAGTGGAGGTTGAGTTTAGATAAACTTCTAATTCCCTGCCAGCACCAGAGTTGTGGCTGGATGTGTGTGGGGGGGTGGCCGGGTGTGGGGACTGGGCGGGGGGTGTATGGGTGTGTGTGGGGTGGCTGGGTGTGGGAGTGCGTGTGGGGATGTGTGTGCCCAGGCACATGAATGGGGTGAGAGAGGAGAAAGCATCAAGGAGGAATTAATAAACCCCTTAACTTTGTGTACGCTCCTAAAAGTGAGTCAGCTTGTTACATACACATACACACACTGGTGTTTTTTTTTTTTAATGCAATAAGAATAACTGCTTTATTAGAGAAGAAAGGGTATCTGTAGACTATTTTCCACTGGGGTGTAGAGTTTCGTTCCGGCCCCAGCTCATGCCTGATTCCTACACTCTTCTGACTGTGCTTCTGTCTTCCCAGTCCCTGGAGCCCAGAACAGTGTCAGCTCAGGCAGATCCAAACCCAGATCTCCTGGCAAGTCTGGGATCCTCTTCTTGGTTTATTTCCCCCTATTTGACAAACTCCCTGTCCCTTGGCTGGTCACTATTCCAGCTCTTGCAAGCAGCTCTTCTGTGGTTCTTTAAACAACAACCATACAAATACAATAAGCCATAAAGGACTATCAGAGAGTTGGTCAGCCCATCAGTTTTTTAAAAACTCACCTCCAGTCCTTCCTCCACTGAAATCACTCCATTTCTTTTTTTTTTTTTTAAGATTTTATTTATTTATTTGAGAGAGAGGGGGAGAGAGAAAGAGAGTGTGCACAATGAGGGGGGCAGAGGGAGAGGAAGAAGCAGGCTCCCCACCGAGCAGGGAGCCTGACTTGGGGCTCAATCCCAGGACCCTGATCATGACCTGAGCTGAAAGCAGACACGTAACCGACTGAGCCACCCAGGCGCCCCACTCACTCCATTTATAACTGATTTTTCTTTCTCCTGAATTCCTGGAGAATTCTGCACCAAACAAATGGCACTTGAAGAAAAAGGGGTAATACTAAATTCTCTAAATATGTTGTTTATGTTCATCATGTCTCTTTGTAAGACTGTAGCTTCTGGAGCACAGAGAATGTGACTTAGGACCTGTATCAACCAGGATGTTTACAATGGCATGAAGGGAACAACTCAATAGCAAATCATCAGTCAAAGAGCAAGGTAGTTTTAACCTGTTCTAGTTGGAGAAATGTCTGTTAATAGGATAAAGGAAGAAAGGATTTCTGCATGAGGCAATTCTTCTAGGTAATACCTGCCCTGAAAGTGTTCTCCTTCGCAAATCGAGAGAGTCTCAAATTCTTCCTTCCCTAGCCCTACAACATATCATATAGTATTTTTTAAACTGAAGTACAACATACAGTAAGGCGTACACTAATCTTTCTAACTTTGTACACAGAGCTGCGCTCAGGTAACCGCCTCCACACTGAGGTACAGGGCATCGGGGGTCCCCCAAGCAGCTCCTCCCCGGCCAATCCCCACACAAGTAGCAGCCACTCTTCTGACCTCTGTCACTACAGGGTAGTTATGCACACCCTTGAATGTTATATAAATGGAATCGTACAGCCATATATCCGGCCTCTCTTTCCTATCTGCCGTTATGACTATGGGATTTATCCACAGGATTATACACAGCAGTGGTGGGTTCCTTTTGACTGCTGCACACTCTTCCATTGTGTAAATATGCTACGTTTTCTTTATCCAATATCATTAGATATTTGCACTGTTCCTTGTTTTTGCCTGTTATGATTAAATATGCTAATGAAAATTCTGATGCATAACTTTTGGTGGACATAAGCCCTCATTTCTGTGAGGAATATACCCAGGAATGGCATTTCTGGGTCAAATGGTATATAAACATTAAACTTTGGTAGGGACTGTCAACCAGTTTTCCAGAGACGTTCCTGTTGCAGTATCACAGCTTTTCGCACCGGACATGCTTGCGGTGTTTGTCAGTGTGCAAGAAGCCAATGGGACACATCGCCAATTGCACACTGAGCAGCTGTGAACTCTGGTGACTGGCTTACCAGCCCTAATGCGAGCATAGGGACAGCTCCAGTGAACGGGCACCCGAAGGTATGGCGTGAGGACCAGATGCATCACAAAAATGGCTCTAAATCGGGTAGACAAAGGAGAACAGAATGAACAGTGGAGTCTGTTATTCATTCCTGGCTAATGGTGATTCGAGCATCTGAGAGAGGAGCAACAGTGGGTGCCTACCAGAGGCACCCTCTCTAGGGTATGGGCTTTACTGCTGGAGACCGTACATTTATTACGTGTTTCATAAATTTTATGTAAGCCTCACTTAGCGAAAGGAGGCAGGAAACTGCCAGGAGAAACGCACAATTGCCAAGGGGCCCGCATCACCTGCCAACACTGAGGAACCCAGACCTCTGTTGAGAAATAGGAGAAATCAAAGGGGGTACAAGAATCACTACACATGTAAGGGAAATTGGGTATCAGAAATAATAGCAAGTTGAGCGATCAGAGCCAGGATGTCTCTCCCCAAGATGGACTTAGTACAACAGACAGAGAACTTTAATCTTTTTCATTAGTGCATTGATGTATAAACATCATCATTTTAATGGGAGGACCCTGAATTCTCTTAAAGAGAAAACAGATCTGGTGATAGCTTTTCTACTTGTTTAAATATTGACAGAGAAAGAAACCAGGACTCTGGGGAAGGAAGTTCTGGAAGGAAGGGAGGTTGGAGGAGAGACAAAGCATCAGGGCAGGATGGGCCCTGCTGAGGAAGGGGGTGTGTGAGAGCTCCTGAGATGGGGCGGCTGCAGGACTTTCAAGGACAGCGTGTACTGTCCGGCAGGCTGTGGTATCGCCCCTGCTTACACCTCCTGCAAAGAGAGCCGGCAGGCTGTGGTACCGCCCCCTGCTTACACCTCCTGCAAAGAGAGCCCCACACCAGGTGAATGGCGCTTGGGAAACACAGGGAAAGACGTGTTGTCTGTCTGGGCCAGGATGGGCTATAAGGAACAGCGAGGTCAGGGGATCATTGGCCAAAGAAAATCGGACCCTCTAAGGGACCATATGTACAAAACCCATTGGAATTAAAAAGAAAAAAAAAACCAACAACCTAGGGGAGGCATTAAATTTCCCATCAGGTATGGGATTGGGAGTTAGACATTTTATTTAAGTCTCAAAGTTCAAAGTGACCCATTACAGAGATGGAACAGGGAGTACTCTGTGAACTAAAAAATTAATTTACTGAATCTCCCCCCCCAAAAAAAAACAAAGGGAGAGAGAGAAATTTTGAAACTCAAAATAAACAGGAATAACACATGAGAATAAATAGGAATTTATCTTTGGAAGGAGAAAAGAGAATGAATCGAGAAGGAATGATCAAGGAAATAATAAGAGAACTTTTTTTTCAGCTGAAGAAAAACTTGATTTCATACTGGAAGGATCTAATGGTTGTTGGGCAGGAATACTGAAAAAAGACATACCACAGATAATCTGATGACTTTTACAAGGGACAAAAAAATCCAACAAGAAATCCTACAAGCTTCCCAACCACTCTTCTACCCACCCTAGTCCCTCCACCAAAAGCCTTCCCCTAAAGCAGCTTCTGCCCTGGGAAAAGACACCTACTGTGGTATGTCAGCCCCCTCATTTGCAAATGAAATACTTGGGGGTGACAAGGGAATGAGGGGGCATTGTACAGCCTGATGATGACTCCAGCACGGCCATAAAAGGAACACCCCTTCAGACCTGCAGGGACTGGGAATACACACATTTCAACTGCGCCCCCTGAAAGTCCCTCATTCCCTCAGTCTCAAACTCTGGTGAAAACCCCCTGTAACAGAACGCTCCTCCCATGGGAGACCTGTCTTCTGCCCACTCTTGCCCACACCGTACCCCTATTCTCTAGACCTCTAAACACTGTCCCATTAAAAACCTCCCCGAGATGATAGTCTCTTCTGGCAACTATCCTGTTTCTTTTCCACTGGCCAAGTTTTTTGTTACTCTTATTGCTCCTCTCCACGTCCTAACTTTCGCTCCCCGGTGGCCATCTGGCTTCTCCCGCCAATGCCCGGAACGAAGGCCATCCAGAGGTGGGCGATAAGCATCTACCAATCTTCACCTTACTGGACTCACCGTTACACTCAGTACTGCGGCCCATCTTCTCCTGGAAACTCCCCACTCTCTAGAAATCACAGAAGGAAATACATTTGCTCCTGGGTCTGCAGAGCTGTTGGTTCCGTTTGCTGGGTTTGGTTCAGTTTTCTCCTTTTCTGCCTGACCTTAGATGCTCCTGTCCCCCGGGCTTCCTTCCCACATTGCTCTTTTCAGAGACTGTGTCTGTCTCACTCTTTTGTTTCCAGAAATCAGACCATCCTCAAGTAAAAAGCGAGATCTGCAAGAAGGATCCAGGGATATCTCAAAGAATCCAAGGTCCCATGCATGCCTAGAACCTCTTACTTTTTGTCATTACAGGGAAAACCCTCATCCCCCCCCCTTGTGTTTCCATTGCATGTGGCAACAGAAACAATGACTAATCTGAATGGCCAGACACACGTTCACAGGGTCAAGTGCATCTGTGGGTAGGGCCACAGGAGTGGAGGCAGTGAAGGGGGCAGGCCTGGGTTCTTTTTTAGGCTACTGGCTGGACTCAGAATTTCCCCAGCAAGCCTAGTCATATCTCTGTAGGCACAACAGAACATGCAAATCCTCTAACACAAATCCACGACAGGAGATTGGAGGCCTCATGTAAGCCTCCGTCTTCAGTCATGTTCCAAACATGGATAAAAACATGGCTTTTATCAAAGAAGTCTGCACTGGGACTTCTAGGTCACTGCACTGATGGATAAAATCATGATTTCCATGCATCTGCAAGTGGGTCTTTGTGTGTATGCCCAATGTACCAGAACCTAGAGGACTCTTTCCCTAAGCAGCATTAGTAGAAGCTGAACTCATTCTAGGACCGTGCTCAATTATAAGCTCCGAAAGACAAGCACTCTACTGTCTTTTCTTTTCCTTGCCTCTATCTGGCAAAGAGCCTGGACCAGAGGCACACAGTAGGTGGTTAATAAATATTGGCTCAACGAGCAGATCTGCAGCATGTTCCTTTCTTGGCAGCATTAACTAGTCTGCTTCTGTAACCAGCACACAGCCTTCTAACCCTGCTTCCATCTTCCCTTCCCACCAACCCCAAAGGCCATTTCTGTCTCATTCCCTCATTCCTGGAAGAATCTCACAGGTAAGTGTCAGTGTTTTGAGTCTTTTGAAATTTCAGGGAAACAAATATGGAATAACGCTTGCTGACCAAGATGGACAGTGTCCTTTGCCAGTACAGAAAAAAAAAAAAACAACAATGTAATTGTTTCACTGAGTCAGTTTAGTTTTTATATTTATATGAGATTTATATCCTGTGGGCAGCTGCCTCCCATCTGACAGGAAGTGGGCCCCACAGGAGCGAACACTGTTCCTCTTCCTTTCTGTACCGAGAGGAAAGCCAAGAGGGCAAGAGGGAGGGAGATACTTCTTTATTTGCCCTCGACTTGCATACCATGGGTTGCTCTCCATCTCCACTGTGACTAATTTCAGCCGGTACCTTCCCATCAAATATAAATGACCAAAGGTCCTAGCCTAACCACTGGCCAGCAACTCTGCCACGCACAGCTCTCGTTTTTAAAATCTATGCCAGAAGCCCACCGTGTGTCAAGGCATTTGGTCTGCATGCTCAGGGGGGGACTTCCGCTGTGTCTTCCCTGCACGAAGGACACAGCCATTCAGCTGAACGCTCACAGGGCACCTTTCGGTGTTAGGTCTTAGACTAAGTGCTGGGGATATCAAATCCAATAGGATACAGGAGCTTACAGTCCAGTGAGAAAGACAGACATCTAGTTGGAAAATGTCAGTGAAATGTGACAGGTGACCAATTCCCCCACCTTGGTTCTAGACTTCCTCTTTTGGCCCATTGTCTCAGGAGCCTCAGGCTATTGTCCCTTTCTCTCCTAATTCTTCAATCTCTCTTCTCTACCTGGCTCCTTCCCTTTGGCATTTAAACATGTGCAAGCCTCTCCAGTTGTTGTTGTTGTTATTGTTTTAAGATTTTATTATTTATTTATTTTAGAGAGAGCTAGTAGGGAGGGGGGCAGAGAGGCAGAAGAGAGGGGCAGAGATCTCCAGCAGAACCCACGCTGAGTGCAGAGCCTGATGTGGGGCTCGATCTCAGGACCCTGAGATCATGACATGAGCCAAAACCGAGTCAGACGTTTAACCAAATGAGCCACCCAGGCGCCCCAAGCCTCTCCAGTTTTTAAAACTAATTCTTTCCTAATTCACCATTGCCCCCCAGCAATGGTCCTTTCTCCTTACTTCCGAGAGAGTAGTGTCCACTCACTGTTTGTCTCTCTCTCTTTCTCCTCTCTTCTTACTTTCCATTGACCCCTCAAACCACTCAATATAAGTTTTACCCTCATCATTCCAGCGGAAGTGTTCTTTCTAAGTCAGTGAGATCCAAATGATGCCCCTCAGTCGTCCACTTACTGGACATCTCTGCTCTCCCAGCACCCTGGACGATGGTCCCCCTTCTGAAACTCTTTCCCTGTGGACTCCGTGGAAGCCTTCTTGAGTCTCTGTCCACCTGCATCCCCCAGCCCCTACCAAACAGCAAGGCTGGCCCTCCAGGGGAACACAGGGCCTCAGCCATATCCACAGCATTCTCACCTGGACTTCAGGAGGAACCGCCTAACAGAGCCTCCTGCTCTCCTCCTGCCAACCCACCTCCAACCTCCTTAGCGCGTTACAGCTAAATGAGCTTTAAAAATGCCAGATGTAATCAGGTGTCTTCCCTGCTTACCGCTCCCGGTGATTCCCCACTTCCTTGAGGATAACGTCCAAAATCCTTAGCATGGCTTATAATGCACATCCCGGTCAGATGTGCGCCTCCGTCTCTAGTCTTATCTCCAACTGCTCTCCCCAGCCCTCCGCCCACTCTGGCCAGTGGGACGTTCTTAGAGTTTTCCTGATGTTTCGTGGACTTTCTCACTTCAGCTGTTCCCCCTGCTGGAACAGTCCCCCTTCCCATCTTTGCCTGGCTAACTCCTCCTCACTACTCAAATTTTACCTTAAATGCCACTTCACCTAGAAATCTGATACCCAAAGGTTTGGTTAAATCCCAATATAAGCCTCTATAGCATGTAGGGGTCTTCTTAATATCCTGCACACCTGTTATTACTTATTCAATGTCTGTCTTCAGCCCTAAACATTAAGCTAAGTGAGAGCAGAGGGCTGCCTGTCTTGTTCATTGCTGTATCTCCAACCCCTAGCTTAGTGCGTCTTTCTGAATGAATGAATGAATGAACAATAAATGCACTAAATGCTATAAAAATAACTAAGACGGACACCTAAGCAGTCATCACAGGAAAATGAGGGTCAGGTCTTTTCCAAATCTATACTACTACAATTTCTATGGGAAATTTAGTGGAAACCTGAGGACAAGTGTATAGAAAGAGACAGATGTTTGTAAAGGGTGGGTATATTTACAGAAAACGGTTGAGAACCTAACTGGCTTTTAAGAGAACCACTGTTATTCTAAAGTTTTATAACAAAAAATACAAGATCGAAGGCGTGACACTGTCCAATAACTCTGGCCAGCAATACATTTCACACTCCGAGGAAATATTTGTTATATTAAATTCATGTTGCACATTTTCAGCTGAGTAAAGGCGTGGCAGAAGAGGTACAAACAATAGCTTCTGTGATGAGGCATTTGAAATGAGCTCACCTCACAAATCGACATTGCCGAGACCTAGGAGTCAAGGCTTTCTACAAATGAAAATTTGACCTAGATAAGAAAACAATGCAACTTTTTAAAGTCATAGATATTTAGGGTGGAGACAGACATGAAATTATCCAGCCCATCCCTACCCCCACCCCCCGCCCCTCCAAACCCTTCCTCCACCGGTGGTGCGTAACACAGGAAGTGGCGGCCTGTAGCAGGTTAAGTCACTTCCCTAAGGCTACATGTCTGGTTAGTGGCAAACTGGTTAATAGAAACCAGATTTCTATGCCAGTGGAACTTAATTCTTTCTGATTCTTGATTCTGTAAACTCCAGTTTTATGGAATTTATAAGCCTTCTCCAAACCATGGCCTGAAAAATGGTTGTCTGGAAACTCATACCTTCCTCCAGTCTCTAATCTTGATTCACCAAATAGCACACCCCGAATAAAACAAAGCCTTTAGGTGCCGCTAACCCCAACTACACCTTCCCCTTACCACTCACACTGTTGAATGCATTAGGAGGCACTAAGAGTAGTGGCTGGAGAACTTTGAGTAACACCCTGACGTAATATTCTGTTCTGTGGCTTTATGCAACATCGTCCCCTTCTGTCCGTTCTGAGTCCTGGGGAAATCAGTCTCCCTGCTGTCATGGAATATTTGGGAAACTTTTGTTTTAAAACATTACTCAAGATGATCCAACAATTCCACTCCTAAATTCTAAAAGAATTTAAAGCAGGGAGGGATTCAAACAGATACTTGTCTATCAATGTCCAGAGCAGCATTATTCACAACAGCCAAAAGGGGGAAATGGCCCAGGTGTCCATCAAGACATGAGCTGATAACAAAATGTGGTGTGTATATACATACCGTGGAATATTATTTGGCCATAAAAAGTGAATGAAATTCTGATAGGTGCCACAACATGAATACAAGTGGGAAATAGTCTGCTAAGTGCAATCGCTCTGACTCAAAAGGACACACATTATTCCTTTCCGCACAGGGGAGATACTTAGAATAGGCAAATTGAGACAGAAGGTAAATTGGTTCCCAGCGCTGGAGGGAGGAAGGGGGTCCCCGCTTAATGGGTACAGTTTCCATTTGGGATGATGAAAAAGTTCTAGAAGCAGAGAGTGGTGGTGGTTACATAACTTTGTAAATATACTTAATGCCACTGATTGCACGCTTAAAAATGATGAAGATGCTGAATTTTATGTTATACATGTTTGGCCACAATTAGAAAAAGTATTCAACAGCTTCCAGTTCCAGCCACAATGGGATCCTAACACATGTCCAAGTAAACCCACAAGAAGGGGCAAAAAAGAGAAACAAACAAGAAACGGGAAACAAAAGAGAAAACCAAAACAGTCGCTATAAGCTCTAGCATATTGTTAACGATCTTAAATGTAAGTAGTCTTAGTGCACCAATTAAATGACAGAAATGGGCAGCAAGAATAAAAAAAAGCATGATCCAATAATATGCTTACTATAAAAATTCATTTCAGATGTGACACGGGTTGGTTGAAGATTAAAAAAACAGAAAAAGATATCCCATGCACACATTAAGCAGAAACAGGATTTGACTATATTAATATCCATTTAATCAGTCATCATTAAATAAATAAAATATTTACAAAATAAAAAAGGACACCTGGTGGCTCAGTCAGTTAAGTGTCTACCTTCGGCTCAGGTCATGATCTCAGGGTCCTGGGATCGAGCCCCGCGTCTGGCTCCCTGCTCAATGGGGAGTCTGCTTCTCCCTCTCCCACTCCCCCTGTTTGTGCTCTCCCTCTCTCCCCCTCTGACAAATAAATAAAATCTTAAAAAATATATCAGTCATCATTAAATTTTAGGCATACTTTAAAAATTTAACCCATGGAATAAAAAAGCCAATATTTAAAGCTAACTGGATTCACATTACAATTTTCCAAACAAGCCAACATCAATAAAGCATATTACCTTACTCGGTTTCCCTCTTACCAAAACACCAGTGTCATCCTCCTGTGAGAGATAAAGCCTGAAATACTCTTGGGTAAGAACAGACACACACTCTCTTCCTCTGTTGTGGCGCTTGGCCACGTGATGTCGAATGCCCTGCGCACCTCTGCTCGTCAAGGACAGCCTGTATTGGTAGCTGCGGTCAATCTAGGATGGAGTCCGTTCTCCTGTGCACTGGGGAATGGAGCCAGGCCGGGACTTCAGTCACAGTACAGACCTGACCTGCTTTGTATGGACTAAAGGAAGTGGGGGTGGCGGGAGGAGAGGAATTTTAATTAATATGTATAACTGCAGCCCCAAGAAGCAGCATTAAAAGCCAGTTCTCCGGGGGTGCCTGGGGGGCTCAGTCGGTTAAGTGGCAGACTTTTGATTTCGGCTCAGGTCATGATCTCAGGGTCCTGGAATCAAGCCCCGTGTTGGGCTCCCCACTTAGTGGGGAGTCCACTTCAGGATACTCTCTCTCCCTCTGCCCCTCCCCCCGCTCTCTCTGAAATAAGTAAATAAATCTTAAAAAAAAAAAAAAGCTTGTTCTTTTGGTTCCTCTTCTCCATCTGTTCGAATTCAAGAACAGATTTTCTTGAACTGACTCCCTGATCTGATGCATAAAACACGGAACCATCCAGCATTTGAATGAGAGAAGTGTTTCTCAGGTCTGAGAACTTTTTCATCCCCTCCTCATTCATGCTTTAAAGACTGTGGCACTGGCCAGTATCTTCTTTCCTTATGAGGACTGTTCCATTCCTAGTTCCCAAACTACCAAGAACCTAATTATTAGAACTTAATTACGTGAACATAGAGAGGCAGGATTTTTTTTTCATTTCCACGGGGTAAATATGGTCAGTGTAAGAGTGAATATAATTTCCAGGATCGGAAACTAAATGTAAAATTATGAGAAAAAAAGTAAGCCCAATGCAATGTATCCTTCCAGAGCTAAACTCAATAAAGAATAGATGGTACTGACTAATACTTAACGAGTACCACCTATAAGGAATGTAGATCTCCTGTTGAGATGGGCAGGTTTTGCGTCCAGGTTATACATCCAGGGGTTAGAACCTATGGTGCACTAAAGGCATCTCTAGCCACTCATCTTCTTGGTGATCTTGCTAAGTGATGAGAAAACATTAAGAAGAATATAATAACTGTGTGTGGGGTTGATCAAGGATCAGCAATTTTGAAGGTCAATAATAAATATAAAGAAAATGATTGTTCTTAGGATATTTATTTCGGGGAAGCTACAATAAACAAACAATATATAATCAAGGAGTTGCTAGAATTAGACTCGTTTGCAGAGATAAATATGTTATCCCCTATCATTCCAGCAATTTCAATCTTACATTTGTCTGGTGGGAAATATCTGACCCAATGTCTTCCAGTCTGGAAATTAAGAGAATGCTTTCATAGGAATGAGGGGGAGGTGGCAGATTTTATTTTCCAGAGATGACCACAACTTCCCACAGGCTATTCTTATAGTGTGCCTGATTTCCTCCCACTGGGCTGTGTGGTATCTGCGTTCCCCCCTCCCATCCGGGTGGGATCCTGTGACTGCCCCACGCAACAGACTGTGAGGAAAGTGACACTGCATGGCTTCTGAAGCTCGGTGTCAAATACCGCAGCTTCTACCTGGCCTTCTCTTGTGGGCCTACCCTTGGAAGCCAGTCCCCCCATTATGAGGGACCTGGGCCACACGAAGGAACCACACGGAGGTGTGTGGCAATCCAGCTAAGGGCTAAGCCTCCATCGCTCCCAGACATGTGAAGGAGCAAGCTTTGCAATACTTCCATCCCCAGCTGCACCCGTCTTCCAGCTGAGGCTCCAACAGCACATGGCAGAAGCAAGCTGTCCCCGGTGTGCCCTGTCTGAGAATGCCTGACCCACAGACTCTGTGAGCATAACAAATGATTGCTTTCATTACTGAAAAAAAAAATTGCTCAAGTGACACTTAAATTAAGTTTCCCATTAGTATAAAATGAGAGCATTACAAATATTGTCATGCTTGGGGAGTCACAGACACACAGCCCTAATACCAACAGTACTTACACAGCGTGACATGGGGTCTATTAGAGGAAAGTAATGGAGCACATGGAATCCCCCAAACTCATTTCCCCACAGCATGAGCCACGCATAGATGGTCTACATACACCAAGGCCAAAGTCCAGCAGAGGATGGCCAGCCTCGTACAGTAATCTGGATACACAAGAGAAAGGATGTGACCTCACACCACATTACACATCGAGGCTGTTAAAAACTTATGTTGGCCTATGGAATACTTTGGTTCTCTGCGTCATGAGAAATGAAAGATGGGATCTCTAGGCCCAGAGAGGAGAGTAGGGAAAATGCACAGGGAGGGCCCACGTCTACAGTGAAGGTCAAAGTCTGCATACAGAGGGCCCTGGAACAATCTAGGAGAGCCTCTGCATACCCGGAATGCTAACATGAGCCAGAAGCCTTACTGCTCCTCTGCAGACTAGCTCAGGCCACCTCAGCCTGGCAGAAGGGCAGAGGTGCCTACCCCATCCAGATTTGCCTCCCAACAGATACAAAGAGAAGAAAATGAAAATCTTCCTTAACGTTCTCTTCTGCCCTCCTCCCATCGAAACAAATTGTCATTTTCACCCTTCAGATTGGCAGAATTTTAGATGAGTATTATGCAGTGTTGGTGAGCACACTGGGAAAGGTGTATGCTCATAATAATCACAGGAGTATAAACTGGTAGCTTGGCTACCAGGAAATTTGACAGTATCTATTAAATCAAAGTATAAGTATCCTCTGACTTAGCAACTCTACTTCTATATATGCTTTTTAAAGACATACTTTAGCACTGGTACAAAAAGATGTCTATTGCAACAAAATACCAACAGAGGAATAAGCAATTTTATGGCACATTCTTCCATGAAATACTACATAGCAGTTATGAATAAAGTAGATTTATAGGGGGGCGCCTGGGTGGCTCAGTTGGTTAAGCGACTGCTTTCGGCTCAGGTCATGATCCTGGAGTCCCGGGGTTGAATCCCGCATCAGGCTCCCTGCTCAGTGAGGAGCCTGCTTCTCCCTCTGACCCTCCTCCCTCTCATGTACTCTCTCTCTCTCTCTCATTCTCGCTCTCTCAAATAAATAAATATTTGTAAAAAATAGATTTATAGGTACCAACAGAAATAGGACTCTACAACACACTTTTGTCCATTTACATTTTTTTGGAATGTGTAAAAAATGCCTACTTAAAATTACCTTGGTTTAAAATTAACATCACATTTCTTAATGCTACAAAATTACTACACTATTGCTAATAGCAATAGATAGTTAGTTGCTCACCAGCAGGTAAAGCCTGGAATAGACCGATTACATCTGAATCCCCTGAGCATCTTAGAATCTAGTACATCACAGTCACTCATAACTGTTTAACAAATTAATAAAACAGGCCAGCAGCTCCGAGTCTCCTTCTGGTTCTTCTTTGATTCTAACTGGGGAAAAACAGAAAAACTGTCTTTTTTGAAAATGGTCCCGACGATACCTACCTCAGAGAGCTGCCGTGGTAAATGAAGCTATACAAAATCTAGCAACTTTTTTTTTTTTTTTTGGTCTTCACTGGATAAAAATGACTTTTCTGCCAAGTTCAGAGTCACTGGGGACGTTTCAAAGAGGTTTTTTTCAATGACTATGGAGGGAGAGGGGAGAGGCGTGAAGGAGGGGGCAGGAGGAAGGGACAAACATTAAAAATACTATTATAGACGAGGAAGGAGAGGGAGCTGACGTCAAGGGCCAAACCTGAATGCGATGCATGTTAAAGCAATGTCGAAACTTAGGAAAAGCTTTCTACTTGCTGAAAGCTCTAGGCATTTAATTTCACTACCAGGAAACTCTTGAAGCTGGCAGTGGCCCCCACAGAAGTCCCCTTCCAGTTCTCTCAGCTCATTGTCATTTCTTGATGGTAACTGATGGGAAACTAGACTGCAGGCTTTTAAAACTTCTTGGAGCAGAGAGAGGGTATAAAGCTAGTTATTAGTTTCCTAGGGCTGCAGAGACAAGTTCTCACAAACCAGGTGGCTTAAAATCACAGAAATGATGTACCCCCTCACAATTCTAGAAGCCAGTTGGGGAGTCTAACAAGACATCTCCCCCCGCAAAAGCAATCCCAGTGGGTAAAACCACCAATTTAAGAATGAATGCAGACATAAACTGGTTTTGCTCCTCAATCCCCCACTTCTCCCATCTCAACCCCAGCTCCAGAAGATAGGCAAGAAAATTACTAGCTTAAATTTTAGTGCTAATGAGTAGGAGAAAGAAAAAAATAGAAGCTAGCCTTCATGAGTGTTTTCAGCCTGAATTCACACCAGCTGGGGGAACTGGGCAAACCTCTTGGGGAACATTTAGTTGAGAGCAACCCTAGACTAGTAGCTCCCATAAACCTGGAAGAAGCAAATGCTGATCCCGTCTGGAGGGTTCCACCTCTAACTCAGCTAGTGATAATTTCTGCAGGCAACGTTCCAAAGCATCAAGCAATTGATAGTGCTCAATTATTAAAGCCCCATAAGAAAGGACCAGCAAAACAAAACAAAACAAAACAAAAACAACAGACTGCATGACAAGGTCCACAGTGTTACAGTTAAACCAATTCTATGTGCCTGAGGCCCGAAATACGTGTTTACATTACTTATATATACACAATGTATGTATAAAGGAGTTATCAAATAAATTCTAAGCAGAGAACTCTGATAGAGCCATATTAACAATATAGAAAGCATATTTTAAGCAATACACATTGCCAGAGAGGCATTTCATAAAGATAAAAGGATCAATTCATCAGAGACCATCACAATTTTATTTTTTTAAAAGATTTTATTTATTTGAGAGAGCGCCAGCAAACAAGCCGGAGACAGACCATGAGCTGGGGTGGGGACAGAGCGAGAAATAGGAGAGGACTCTCCGTTGAGCAGGGAGCCCTACCGGGGGCTCAATCCCAGGACCCTGGGATCACGACCTGAGCCCTGAGCTGAACACAGACGCTTAACCGACTGAGCCACCGAGGCGCCCCAGAAACTATCATAATTTTAAATTTACATACACTAATAACAGCCTCAAGACATACTATACAAAACTATGAGGAGTCACAGGTGAATTCAAAATCACAGATTTTTAAACACTCCTCTCAGTAACCGATAGAAGCATCGGATAAAAATGTGTTTTAATTCGTCTCCGGAGGGCGCAGGCGCAGCAGGTACGCCACCAAGGGAGGCCCTCTCCTCTGTGGGCACCACGGGAGGCCTTCTGGAGGCGAGGGGCACCCAAACTCCTCCCGGAGGAGCAGGCGCCGCAGGAGGGAGGCTGCAGACCCAGAGGCGCGAGGGAAAGGCACCAAAGTCAAGGAGACAGAAAACAGCATCCACCAGAGGAGACAGGCGGGGAACCGCGTGGGGAAAGGAGTCACCGGCCCGCGCAGCTCGGGCGTGAGGATGGAGACTCGGGAAGGCGCCTCCCTGTCCCATTACCTCGGAAAGGCTCCTCCCCGCCGCGTCACACACCGCAGCCGACTTGGAGATATCTGTGACCTCGCCTGCCACCCCCTCGCCAGGGCCGGCCATCCCTGGCTGGGCTCTAGCGCCGCGCGCGGAGGAGGGCGCGCTACTCTGTGGGTCCCCCGCCGCCCCGCGCGCAGGCGCTGTGCTCGCCCCCCCGCGCGCCCTCGACCCCCACGCGCGCTCGACCCCCGCACCCTCACCGCCCCTCCCCCGCGCGCGCGCGCTCTCCGCGCGCCCTCGCCCCCGCGCGCTCGCTCCCCGCGCGCCTTCGCCCCCGCGCGCCCTCGTCCCCCGCGCCGTCGCCCCCGTCCCCCGTCCTCGGCCCTAACTCGGCCCCACTCGGCCCCCGAGAGAGGGCAGTACCTTCCCCGGAGCCGTAAGTGGCCTTAGAGAGAATGTTGTATTGAGTTGTGTCCCGCTTCCAGAATGAGCCATTGTCAGAGAATTAATAGCCCCCAAAGGTACGAATAAATGTTGGAACGTGTCAAGAGAAAAAAAATGAGTAATGATGAAGACGGTTTGAATTTCACAACTACCACACCTGACCTAATGAAGATTCTACACGGGCGCGCACACACAGGCACACAAATGGGCAATGGGTGCATGAAAAAGTGCCCAACATTATCATTAGGCATCAAAGAAATGTAAATTAAAACCAAAAATGAATAGGAAACAAAAGCATTAAGAATGACTTCATGTGTTTCTACTTCTGGTCAAGGTGGAGTAAACAGGGACCAAAGTTACCCTCCTGTTTGAAATAACAACAACAACAAAAGGGCATCGAGAGATAGATAAAGGTATGTACAACACACCACTCAACAACTGCAGAATGATCCTCCTGCACACATGTAAGAGTTATAATAACTGATCATACACAGGCTTCATCTCCACAAATTTCCAAGGAATAATATCATATAGAGATACAAGATTGCATATATCATAATGCAACTAAGCTCAGAATCAAAAACAAAATAACTAGTAAAATTCATGGTTGGAAAGTAAGAGACATTTTAATGTAATATATTGGTCAAAAATAAATCATAATAGATCAGAAATTATTTAGAACTAAATACTAATAAAAACATACATATCAAACTTGAGGGATTCATCTGAAGCAGGATGTAGAGGGAAACACTGACATTAGAAAAAAGAAAGTCTGAAATTTAATGAGCTAAATATTGAGTCAAAGTACTTAGAAAAAGAACTGCAAAATAAAGAAAAAGGAAATAATAAAGAGTGGAATTTTATAAGCTAGAAAATATACAACAGAGATCTATTCAAAATAATCTACTTAAAAGTTCTTTGAAAAGATCAAAACAAAATCAAAAAGTCTCTAGTAGTTTCACTGGTCAAGGACAAAATAGGGAAAAGACACAAGTCACCATTATCAGGGAGAAGAGATTATACTATAGGTGTTGCAGACATTAAAAAGATAAAATAATAGTATAAAAATCTTTGTGCCAATAAACATAAATATGTAGATGAAAGGGATAAAAGCCTAGAAGAGTATCAAACCCAGGATATTCCATCAAAATTCCATTATATATCAATTAAAACCCTAAAAAAATAGCAACCCTAAAGTATCAAGGATCAGAAGACTCTGTTGTTAAGATGTCAATTCTCCCCAAATTGATCTCTTGATTCAATAGATTCAGTGCATTTCCAATCATAATCTCACTAAGATTTTTTTTGTAGAAATTGACAAGTTTACTCTAAGACTCACAGAAATACAAAGGACCTAAATAGCCAAAGCAATCTTGAAAAAGAATAAAGTTGGAAGACTTATACTACCTGACTTCAAAACTTATTATAAAACTAGAGAGTGAAGACAGTGTGATACTAGCAAAGGATTGAAAAATTAGATTGGGATAGAATAGAACCCATTTGAAATCATAAACCACAACAAGATATCACCTCACACCCGTCAGCAATGGCTAAAATCAAGAACTCAAGAAACAACAAGTGTTGGAGAGGATGTGGAGAAAAAGGAACCCTCGTGCAGTTGGTGGGAATGCAAACTGTATGGAGGTTCCTCACAAAGTTAAAAACAGAACTACCCTATGATCCAGTAATCGCACTACTGGGTATTTACCCAAAGAACACAAAAACACTAATCCAAAGGCATACATGCACCCAAATGTTTATAGCAGCATATTTACGATAGCCAAATTATGGAAGCGCCTATTGACTGATGAATGGATAAAGAAGATGTGGTATATACCTACACAATGCAATATTATTCAGCCATAGAAAAGAATGAAATCTTGCCATTTTCAATGACGTGGATGGAGCTAGAGGGTATTACACCAAGCAAAATAAATCAGGCAAAGAAAGACAAATACCGTATGATTTCACTCATATGTGGAATTTAAGAAACAAAACAAACAAAGGAAAAAAAAAAAAAAAAGACAAACCAAAAAACAGACTCCTAACTCTAGAGAACAAACTGATGGTCACCAGAGGGGTGGTGGGTGGGGGATGGGGGTCACAGGGGAAGGGGATTAAGAGCACACTTATCATGGAGAGCACTGAGTAGTGTATAGAATTGCTGAATCACCACATTGTACTTCTGAAACTAAGGTATGCTACCTATGCTAGAATTATTAAAAAATTAATAATAAAAAATTAAAATATTTCAAAAGTGGAATAATAAAAACAAAACAAAGACTAGGAGTCCTTTGTTGTTTTTCAGCAAATGGTGCTAGAATAGCTGGATGTTCATATGGGGAAAAAAATTAATCTTTATCCCTAGCTCACACCATATACAAAAATTAATCTGAGATAAACATGCAACTATAAAGTTTTTGGAAGAAGTAATAAAGAATAACTTCATGATTTGGAGGTACACAAAGATTTCTTAAAAATGACACAGAAAGCATTACCATAAAAGAGACACTAATAAATTAGGCTTCACCAAAAACTTTTTAAACTTCTGCTTAACAAAAGATGTTAAGAAAAATGAATAGGTAAGCTATAGACAGGAAGAAAATATGTGCAAAACACACATCTGATGAAAAACTCATGCTCACGATATACAACACAAGAATTCCTACAACTCAAGAACAAAAAAATAAGCAACCCAATTAAAAAAAAAGGCACAAGTTTTAAACAGACATTTCATCAAAAAAGATGAACTACTGACCAATGAGCACATGAAAAAGTGCCCCACATCAGCATTAGATGAGAGAAATGTAAATTAAAACCAAAAATAAGTAGGAAACAAAAGCATCGAAAATGACCCATGTGTTTCCACGGCTGGCTAAGATGCAGGAGAGGAGGGACCAGATTTACCCTCCTGTTTGAAACAACCAAATATAAAAGGGTGCAGGGGGGACCAAATAGCTGAAAGAACGGTGCTCAGAACAAACCAGACAATAAAAAACAGTGATCTCTAAGAGACAAGTGAACCAGTGAGGTGAGCAGAATGATTGCCCCAGCTGACTGTTTGGAGAGTTTCCAGGGCGCAGAATGGGGAAGAGACACCTTTCCAGAAGTCCCCCTGATTTGCGGAAACTGCTGAGGGGCTGGAGAGTTGGAGGCTGTCAGAGTTTGTCCACTGAGAAAAGGAGGCAAAACTGAAAAGGAACAAGGGTCTTGACTCGGGGTCTCAGAATTGCAATTCGGGGGAGCACAGAGTCCAGAATAACCAGAAAAGTGTCCCACTCGCGCAGGGAAAGCAAGGGCTTTTATGAGAAGGAAGGAAGGGGGAATTACAGGATTACATAAAAGAGAGAGGGGGAAAAACCCTCCCCCATTGGGGCTGATCAGTTGAACTGCTCGTGATGACCATCTTAGTGATTTGAGGTCCCATCAAACGGAACTGCCCCTGCTATGTATTCATTAACTTTACTGTCGTTCTCTGACCCGAATGCCCGCAACTCAACCTTTTGTCATCAGTGGCTGCTGAACTCCAGTTTAGGAGTTCGTTAGTTGGAATGAAAAATGGAGTCCCTCATGTCCACAGGTTTCAGGCAATCCCATAATTCCCCCTTCCGATCATGATTTTTGTTCTTAGAAACACATCCCAGATCAGCATTGTTCCCTCATGGCTGGAGTTGAAACACTATGTTCTGGACCTCAGATAGAAACTCCACTCCATACTTTATGAACCAGCCCGAGTTTTGTTCAGTTAAACGGTTGCCTCTTTTCCAGGGGTGCTCCTAAAGGTGGGCTCCCAAAGTCAGGCCTGGACTGTGTTAGCAACCAGCTACTTAATAAGAGGCATTTCTATGGCAACAAAAGAAAAACACAGGTTAATGGTTGGAGCAAATGATCAGCCCCATGCTGCCACCGAGGTTTCTGGAAGCCAGGCCCAAGGCACCTCGATGCGGTGGGGGCAGGCAGGGGCCGTCCCACGGGTGTTCCTGCTCTGCCCTTTGAGTATCTCCTGATCTTCTCTCAACATGGGCTGTTGCGGTAATTTCTCTGAAGTTTACCTCAAGTTGTCTAGCTTCAGTCTGTAGGCCTTCAGGGGGAAAGGGCAGCTTCAGTTCCCAAAGACTGCCAAGTGAGAAAAAAATGGGACAAAACGGAAAACCTTTGTTTGGAGAGTCACGGTCAGATACTCAAGGAAACCAGAAGAACTCAGGATCCAGCCCAGTTTCATCAGAAAACAGCACACACTCAAAGACCATCAGAACAAGAAGCTAACAAAAATGTGTTAGTGAAACAATGTTTTTCTCTAAAATCCCCCTAATTTCCATCAAGGATAGCTAAATTAAGATAAATTTGTTTGTAAAATAAGTCCAGTTTTCACAAAATTTGCTCTAATTATTTACATAAGTGCGGCAAGAATAGGGGTTGACCATGTCGACTCTTTAAAACCTGCTTCGCTGGAACTTTTCATAAGGAAGTTCCTGACTGAACTTTTAATAGCCTATCGAGGCCAGAAGCCAAGCCAAATCCTTGCCATCAGACTTGACCTACAATACCCGTAGATTTGGGTGAATTCCTCCTCTCTTCTCAAGGTCCCCAAAATATCCTGAGGTTCCTGAGCCTGCCAGGAAGTGACCTTCCTTGCTCACCTGGTAAGGTTGCTGGGAACCCTGTAAGTAAGGTACCAGGCTGATTTTTTCCAAGGGCCTTTATTGGCTCCAACCTCAGTTCCTTAAAGCTGCCTGTTCATATCTGAGTCTTTACCTCTCAAAGATGACATTTCAGTCAAAGCCTTGGTAATATAACCATTGTTTCCAATTGTGTCCTGTTCCAAGCAGAAGAGATTTTTATTGAACTTATGGAAATGACTATAATTGCCGTGAAAATAAAAACACTCACTGAGAGTTTCCAAATTCTGGAGGGATCGGGTAGGGAGAAAAAGACAAATGCTTCATATTTGTTTATAAAGAAATATTTTACCAAATTTCTGTAAGCTGTAGATACCTTAAAAGAAAACATTTTCCTAAATCTGGGAGAACAAACATTAGGGAATGGAATGTTTCAAACAAGAGTCATAACAACTACTATCATCTTCCTCGATCCATTCGGTCCTGCGTTAATTAATTCTTGTTCTGTTGGAATCCAGACTTCCCACCCGTTCTGGGAGTTCTTACTAGTACTGGGAGTTTAGTTTTATAATATTAAGGGAATCAGAAACCCGTATTTGTCAAAAGTTCTTTCCATGAATCTCCTTGAAGAAGAAAGACATTTGCAAGGGCGTCAGAGTAAAATAACAACCCTAAATGACAAAGACTCAAAAATAGCCAATGCTTAAAGATCTGATGAGAGTTCATTAAAATGCAATTCACAAGGAAATTGGGTTATTTCTGTGACTCACAACAAAGAGTTCCATACTAGAAATACAAGCGATAACATTATGCCAGGACATACCAAAACTTGAGGAACTTCATACAATTTCTGGAATAGTTGTATTAACAGCATTCCCTCATACACTATAACCTAAGAAGGCTTATTATCACTTACCTGACAATGCTTCTCTTGTAACTGAACATACCAAATAAATGAGTCTAATTAGTCAAAAAGACTTCATATAGAATTTGAATTTGGGGAAGTCTGTCAAAAATATCAGAAGGTTTTAAAAGCACATGCCTGAAGAGGATCACAGATCATTATAAAACTGAATAATGATCTACTGAACTGAAGTGACAATATAAGATTCTAAAGGCAAATACAGACATTGTTGTTAGCAAAATTTGCTCTTATAAGAACATTCCATTTTCTTAAGTAATCAAAGACCTGATAAAGACAAAACAGAGACTGTTTTTCTATGCAGACTACATTAAAGATAAAGAAAAACTTTGCTTACAATTTCTTACTAAGAACACACCAATAATGTTAAGAAAACTTGATCACTTTAACAGAGAGAAAAACCAAATTCCATCTTGCACCAGTGTACTGTGGTATTAACACTCATGCATTCCACTCTTAGCCCTGACCACACAAAATTCCTTCCCTAAGATTCCTTTTTCACAGACTTTCTACAGCTTTCTTCTTTTACATTCGGATTTTGTCTATATTTTTCCTCCTTAAACAACCAACCTCACTTTAGGAAAAACTAGTTTCTTTTCCCTCAACAAAAAAATGCATCTCCATTCCTCATCCCTTTTCTCACCAAAAACACACATCTCATTCTCTCTGCATACAGACACGGTTCCCTTATTATTTCTAGTCGTTTCATCATATTTATTAGAATTCTTAACCCTTAGAAGCCTTAATTTCTAGTGAAAACTAAGAAGTAAACAACTATAAATTGTTACACCAGCATTCTTTATGTAAAATTTATGAATACATTTAATAATTTTTAGAAACATATGCCTCTGCATAGCAAATTTCTCAGCATGGCACAAAACATGTTTACTAACATACCCAAAATCTTTAGTCTCTCTCTAAGAGAAAGTCAAAAGTAGATACACCTATGGTTAATCATTAATGTTTCCGTACTTTATCATACTTGGAAATGATCTAGATATTTAATGCTCTCCATCATGTAATTTAACTTAGCAAAACTAAGGTTCTAAGTTACCCCCCCAAAAGTTGGGGGAAACTATTAAGTAGACATAAATATTATTGAAAAGTTCATTTATAAACTTTTATCTTACATTTAATCAATTCACTTGCTCTTAATAATTATGTTTAGATCAGTCATGAAAATTCCATGAGACATCAGACAGAGACATGAAAATTTCATGAGACATTAACCATCATCTCTGAGTTCTCTTTCTTGCTGACAAATTCTAGAACAGGGATAATATGAGTTTATTTGACTTTTAGTAAACCTGAGTAGAATATAAGTATTATATTTAATGCTGACCACTTTAAAGACATACCAGTTTTAATTAAACCATCTTCAATTTGTTTTGGGTTTTTCTTTCCCTTTTGGCTTTTTTTTTTTTTTTTTTTTTTTGAGGGTCCGCCCTGCTGCGGAAGACCTCTCCCTGCCTGGGAGGTCAGCACTTCCTGCTGGAGAAGCACCGTCACTAGATCCCCGCACTCTGTCCCCTGGGTTCTGAGCTTGGCTGCCGGCCAGAGCCTGCTCCTGGCCTTTCCCACCTGCCCGATGGAGCCAGGGAGACCCAGGCTTCTGCTACCCCCCAGCCCCCTGCAGCAGCTGACCTTGCTCTGGGGAGAGCCCATGCTGGTGCTCTTCCACACTCACAGCCGGATGTCCTGAAAACCAGGCCAGACCCGGCCAGGGAATGACTGCCAACCACAGCTGCCCTTGGACACCCTTTCTTGATACATACACACGTTAATCTCACATGGGACCATCTCATCTCCACCGGAGAGGGCAGACACCCTGTCAGCCCTCTTTCTACCCTCCCCTACCCCAGCCCACGCTTCCATCCACATGTAACCCATTTGAACAAACCATTGTACCACTTCTGTCTTTCCTCCATGCTCACCCAACCATCACAACCAGTGTCAACTCAATCGCATATATATATTCATGCGGTGGGGTTTTTAGTCAATTTCACAGGGTCTTGTTTAAACCTTTCCTTACGTTGCTCTGCTCAGTCGACCCCTCATGAAAGCTAACTTGGATTGCACTAATGCATCTTTTTACCAGCTGCCTAATATTCACTGCTATGAAAATTCCATAATTTATTCACCCATCTTGTTAATCAGTATTGTTTTTTTACAACTATGAACCATACTTGCAATAAACATCACTAAAGATATACTTTTATGTACTATGTTTTCATTTCTTGAAGACTGAGTCTAAGATGAGGGGTTGATTGGCTGAAGGGTACAGGCATTTAACAGTGACCAGACCGTTTTCTAAAAAAGCTGTAACCATTCACATTCCCACCAGCAATACCCACATTCTGCTTGCTCATCAGCAGTAGATATTTTCACTCTTTCCAGTCTGAAAAGAATAAAGAGATACCTAATTGTATGTCACTTTAATTTGTATTTCTCTATTATTGAGTTTCCAAATCTTTTCCTGTGGGTGCTGAACACATGGATCTGCTCTTCTACAAACTGCCTTTCTGCATCTTTCACTCATTTTTTTTTTCTTCTGGGCTCTTCTTTCTTCTCATCAAGTTGGAAGAGCCATTGTATATGATATACATAGGCTCTCTCTTTCCTGTACTGTAAACAGTATTTTCCAGTTCTGTTCTTTGCTGACTGACTCCGCTTACTAGATCTTTGCGTACAAAGGTTCCCTAGTCAAACACAGTCAGACAGGTCTCTCACTTAGAGCTTCGGAGTTTCCAGCTTCCCGTTGCTAGGATGTCCTACATTTTCTTGCAAGAGTTTTACATCTGTACCTTTATATTAAATATTGAATTCCCCTAGAATTTATTTATATGCGTAAGTTAAGGGTCCAATATCTTTTTCTTCCAGACAGTTGGACATTCCAGCACCATTGACTCAATAATTCATTCTTCCCATTGAAATCCTGCCCAGGTCAGCTATTAAATTCCCTTTTATCTCAGAATCTATTTGTCTTCTGGTCCACTAATCTGTTTATTCCTGCACTAATACCCTATTGATTTGATAATGGTAGCGCCAGAGTATCTGCTGATATTTTGTCAGAAAAATGTGTGCTCAAGTATTACTCTTATTCTTCACCCTTTTTTTAAAAAATATTTTATTTATTTATTTGAGAGAGAGAGAGAGAGAGAGCACACGTAGGGGGAGGAGCAGAGGGAGAGGGAGAAGGAGACTCCCCGCTGAGCAGGGAGCCCTACCCGGGGCTTGATCCCAGAACCCTGAGATCATGATCTGAGCCAAAGGCAGACACTTAACCAGCTAAGCCACCCAGGCATCCCTGTTTTTCATATTTAAAACTATTCTTCAGCATTTATTCTCCTAACAAAGCTGAGATGTCATCCAATTAAAAAAAAAAAAAACCTAAAGGATCCTAAGTGCAAATTCATTCATATTTTCATTTTCAGAGCAGGAGATCTCTATTAGTTCAGAACTTGCTTTACAGTCTTCAATAAGACCTTCTAGTCTTCACAAAGGCTTTGTGCCTTTATTAAATTTTTTCCCATGGTTTGTGGGTTTTGCGTTATCATGAATGGAAAATTTTCCTTTTTATATCACTAAGTACTTATTCCACTATAGAAGATTTTTCTGCATTTCACAATATCCAGCCACCTGATCAAATTTTTTTATTCCATTTTTAAATCTCTTGGATTTTCTAGAAACATAATCCCATTGCAAAGTTTTCTCTCTTCTTTTCCAATCTCTGTAATTCCATTTCCTCGTTTTCCTGCACGTATTAACACCACAAAGAATAATGATGGTGATAGCAGACACCCATCTGGTACCTGATTTTAACTGGCAATATTTTTAGAGCTGCTATTTAGCAAAGCTTTGTCACTGAGTTTAGTAAATAAGTTTTAATATACTTAGCAACCACTTATTCTTGGTTCTGAGACCCCCACTCCCCAACCAAGTCAATGTCATTCCCACATGTTCCCCAATGTCCTTAAAGCACAGCCCACGATGCTTTGAAGCATAGCCCATATGCATCATACATACGCGTGTACAACTCACCGTCTCGGGCCTCCTCTGCCCAGCCTGGAGGTTGCAGTGCCTGAGCAAGCTGGGGATCGCTCTTTTAATCAGAATTCATTGAGCTGAAAAGCAGCATCACAAAATCAGGAGCTGCCATGATGCCCTGAAATCAGAAGCTTGTTAATCCCACCTGGCGTGAGGAGCAAAGATCCATCAGGAGTGAAACAAGTCTAGGGATGAACGACTTCATGCTGTCATCATGAAACATCTGGTAACTTCTTCCCTCTCCTTCAGCCCCTCTTCCAGAGAGCATTTTCAAGGCATTAGAAGTCACACGTCTTCTGGATGCTGTATGCCCTCAGGTTCCTGTCCCAGCTCAGAGCAGCAACATGCTGACCCAAGGGTCTCACATTATTCCTTTTATTTATATTCCTATCCCTGGACATACCTTTTATGTTCACTAAAAATGGAGATCTTTTGGCCTTTACTGACATCCCATGGGATGGTTCTCCACAGAGGCAGAGGCATTAAATTCCCATCGGTAGCCCAGCAAATATCATACACATCTTCTAAGTATTCCCCCAGGATTTATAACAGTCCAATTCTCTTCATTCAGCTGAGCCTCCTCCTCGTCCTGAAAAGCAATCTATTTTGGCACCTTGTTATCATTTACTGTCCACAACAGACTGACAGCACCATCTCCTCCTGATGCTAAAATTTCCCCATTTGGAGAAAAATGCATGATCCTGACAGCTTTGGTATGATGAGCAAGAGTGGACAAAATTTAACAATTCCATTGGGTCCTTTTTCCGCCTTCCAGATCCTAACAGCGATGTTTGCACCTGCAGACGCCAGTCTGTGGATCCTCCCGGCTGTGCCGTGCTGGATGTCCAGGCTGGACACGAGCTCCTTCTTACACCAGGCTATTTCACAAATAATGACTTTCATCCTCCGGAGTCTTGGAGCAAAAAAAAAAAAAATCCCTCGGGCATCGTTCTTTTCCCTAAGACAGGAAAGCTGCAGGGATGCACCTGAGTTTTTATTTATTGAAGATTAATCCTAGCTTATGTAAACTTGAGACTTATTTGGGTTCATTTCTATTATATTTTTGCAAATTTAATTTATATAAGCACCTTATTTTCTTGACGCCAATTCAATGGAGCTCTTTTAGAAATTAATTTTACCAATACCATCGGGAGGTAGAAAAAAACACTCTCTTCAACAAATGGTGTTGGGAAAACTGGACAGAAGCATGCAAAAGAATGAAACTGAACCACTTTCTTACAGCATACACAAAAATAAACTCAAAATGGATTAAGGATCTAAATGTAAGACCTGAAATCATAAAAATCCTAGAAGAGAACACAGGCAGTAATTTCTCTGACATCAGCTTTAGCAACATTTTTCTAGAGATGTCTCCTGAGGCAAGAGAAATAAAAACAAAAACAAACTATTAGGACCATAACAAAACAAAAATCTTCTGCACAGCCAAGTAAACAATCAACAAGACTAAAAGACAACCGACAGAACGGGAGGAGACATTTGCAAATGACATATCTGATAAAGGGACAGTGTCCAAAATATATAAAGAACTTATACAAACCAACACCCAAAAAACAATCTGATTAAAATAGGCAGAAGAAATAACCAGACATTTCTCCAAAGGAGACATAACAAATGGCCAACAGACACATGAAAAGATGTTCAACATCATTCATCATCAGGGAAATGCAAATCAAAACCACAATGAGCTATCACTTCACACCTCTGAGAATGGCTAAAATCAAAAACACAAGAAACAAGTGTTGGTGAGAATGTGGAGAAAAAAGAACCCTCGTGCACTGTTGGTGGGAATGCAAACTGGTACAGTCGCTCTGGAAAACAGTATGGAGGTTCTTCAGAAAATTAAAAATAGAGCTACCCTACAATCCAGCAACTGCACTACTGGGTAGAGAATACAAAAAGAATACAAAAATGGTAATAAAGAGATATAGGTGCATCCCTATGTTTACTGCAGCATTATCTACAAGAGCCAAATTATGGAAGCAGTCCAAGTGTCCATCGACTGATCATTGAATAAAGAAGAGGTGGTGTACAGTCATTTAAAGAAGAGTTAATACATATTCTTCTCAAACTGTTTCAAAAAATAGAAATGGAAGCAAAACTTCCAAACTCATTCTACAAGGCCAGCATTACCTTGATTCTAAAACCAAAGACCCCACTAAAAAGGAGAATTACAGGCCAATATCCCTGATGAACATGGATGTGAAAATTCTCAACAAGATACCAGCAAATTGAATTCAGCAATACATTAAAAGAATTATTCACCACAATCAAGTGGGATTTATTCCTGGGCTGCAGGGCTGGTTCAATATCACAAATCCACCAATGTGATATATACCATGTTAATAAAAGAAAGGGTAAGAACCCATGATCCTCTCAAACAAGAAAAACAAGCATGTGACAAATACAGCACCCATTCTTGATAAAGAGCCTCAACAAACTAGGGATAGAGGGAACATAGCTCAACATCATAAAGGCCATATACAAAAGACTCAGAGCTAATATCCTCAATTGGGAAAAACTGAGAGCTTTTCCCCTAAGGTCAGGAGCACAACAGGGATGTCCACTCTCACTATGACTATTTAACATAGTACTGGAAGTCTTAGCCTCAGCAACCAGACAACAAAAAGAAATAAAAGGCATCCAAATCAGCAAGGAAGAAGTCAAACTTTCACTCTTTGCAGATGACATGATACTCTATGTAGAAAACCCAAAAAACTCCACCAAAAAATTGCTAGAACTGGTACAGGAATTCAGCAAAGTTGCAGGATATAAAATCAATGCACAGAAGTCTGTTGCACTTCTATACACAAACAATGAAGGAGCATAAAGAAAAATTCAAGTAATTGATCCTATTTACAATTGCAGCAAAAATAATAAGATACCTAGGAATAAATCTAAACAAAGAGGTAAAAGATCTGTACTCTGAAAACTATAGAACACTTATGAAAGAAATTGAAGAGGACACAAAGAAATGGGAAGAAATTCCAAGCTCATGGATTGGAAAAACAAACATTGTTAAAATGTCTACACTACCCAAAGCAATC
Organism: Eumetopias jubatus; assembly: GCF_037043125.1. Taxonomy (NCBI): domain Eukaryota; kingdom Metazoa; phylum Chordata; class Mammalia; order Carnivora; family Otariidae; genus Eumetopias; species Eumetopias jubatus. Next base: position 145,001,405 of record NW_028274812.1, read on the forward strand.
TACACATTTAATGTAATCCCTACCAAAATACCCCCAGCATTTTTCACAGAGCTAGAATAAATGGATCCTGAAATTTGTATAGAACCACTAAAGACCCCAAATAGTTAAAGGACTGTTGAAAAAGAAAAGCAAAGCGAGAGGCATCGTGATTCCGGACTTCAAGCTCTATTACAAAGATGTAACCATCAAGACAGTATGGTACTGGCACAAAAACAGACACGCAGATCAATGGATCAGAATAAAGAACCCAGAAACGGACTCTCAACTCTATGGTCAACTAATCTTCGACAAGGCAGGAAAGAATATCCAATGGAAAAAAGACAGTCTCTTCAATAAATGGTGTTGAGAAAACTGGACAGCCACATGCAGAAGAATGAAGCTGAACCACTTGTTACACCACACACAAAAATAAATTCAAAATGGATGAAAGACCTAAATGTGAAACAGGAAACCATCAAAATCCTAGAGGAGAACACAGGCAGCAACCTCTTTGACCTCAACCATAGCAACTTCCTACTAGACACATCTCCAGAGGCAAGGGGAACAAAAGCAAAAATGAACTATTGGGACCTCATCAAGATAAAAAGCTTCTGCACAGCAAAGGAAACAATCAACAAAACTAAAAAGCAGCTTACAGAATGGGGGAAAATATTTGCAAATGCCATATCTGATAAAGGGATAGTATCTAAAATCTATAAAAAACTTATCAAACTCAACACCCAAAAAATAAATAATCCAGTTTAGAAAGACATGAATAGACATTTTTCCAAAGACATCCAGATGGCCAACAGACACATGAAAAGATGCTTAACATCACTCATCATCAGGGAAACACAAATCAAAACCACAATGAGAGACCACTTCATACCTGTCAGAATGGCTAAAATTAACAACACAAGAAACAACAGGTGTTGGAGAGCATGCGAAGAAAGGGAAACACTCTCGCACTGTTGGTGGGAACGTAAACTATATGGAGAACAGTATGAAGCTTCCTCTAAAAGTTAAAAAATTTTTTTAAAGTTCTAAAAATAGAACTGCCCTATGATCCAGCAATAGCACTACAAGGTATTTACTCAAAGGATATAAAAATACAGATTCAGGGGCGCCTGGGTGGCTCAGTCAGTTCAGCAACTGCCTTCGGATCAGGTCATGATCTCAGGGTCCTGGGATGGAGTCCTGCATCAGGCTCCCTGCTCTGCAGGGAGTCTGCTTCTCCCTCTTTCTCTGCCATTCTCCCTACTTGTGCACTCACTTTCTTTCTCTCTCTCTCTTTCAGTGTCAAATAAATAAATAAAATCTTTAAAAAAAATACAGATTCAAAGGGGTACATGCACCCCATTGTTTATAGCAGCAATGTCCACAAAAGCCAAAATATGGAAAGAACCCAGATGTCCATCAACAGATGAATGGATAAAGATGTGGTATATATGTACAATGGAATACTATTCAGCCATCAAAACATGAAATCTTGCCATTTGCAGCAACATGGATGGAGCAAACCTGTATTATGCTAAGCAAAATAAATCAGTCAGAGAAAGACAAATACCATATGATTTCAGTCACATGTGGAATTTAGGAAACAAAACAGAAGAACATATAGGAAGGGGAGGGAAGAAGAGAGAGGGAAGCAAACTGTAAGAGACTCTTCACTATAGAGAACAAACAGGGTTGATGGAGGGAGGTGGGTGGGGGATGGGCTAGATGGGTGATGGGTATTAAGGAGGGCACTTGTTATGATGAGCACTAAGTGATGAATCACCAAATTCTACTGAAACCAATACTGCATTATAAGTGAACTAGCTAGAATTTAAAGAAAAAATTGAGAAAAAAAATTAAAAATTAAAAAATAAAGAAGAGGTGGTGTGTAAGCACACACACACGTGTGCGCGCACACACACACACAATGGAATGTTATTCAGCCACAAAAAAAAGAATGAAATCTTGCCATTTGCAATGACATGGATGGAGCTAGAGAGTATAAGGCTAAGCAAAATAAGTCAGTCAGAGAAAGACAAATGCCAGATGATCTCACTCATCTGTGGAATTTAAGAAACAAAATAAATGAGCAAAGGGGGTAAAGAAGAGAGAGACAAACCAAGAAACAGACTCTTAACTACAGAGAACAAACTGATGGTTATCAGAAGGGAGGCAGGTGGGAGGGATGGGGAAACAGGTGATGGGGATGAAGGGGTGCACTTGTAATGAGCACCGGGTCATGTATGAAGTGTTGAATCGCTATATTGTACACCTGAAACTGATACTACACTGTAATGTTAACTACACCAGAATAAAATTAAATTAAATTAAAATTAAATAAATAAATAAAATAAAAAATAAAATAAATGAAATGAAATGAAATGAAATGAAATGAAATGAAATGAAATGAAGCCTGGGTGGCTGGAGGCTCTAGAGGAACCTCCAGGTTGTCTAATTATTACAGAATGAAGTGCAGCCAAACCAGGATACCTAGGTAGAGGGCAGGAGAGAGAGACAGAGGAGGAGGAGCTGTAGTGGTTTCTCAGTGAACTTTTTAGATAGTCTCTGAGAGAGGTCAGACTCAGCTCTAGAAGGTTTAGGGTTATTCTCTTATAAGGAAGCAAGCTGAGAATCATTTCATTTCTTGGAGACTTCCAAACACCAATTGAAATATGCTTCCTATTCAAATTGCTTGGTTTCCTTTTCTTTTTCCAATTGTGCATGCAAATAAACTAATTTGGGGATCTCAAAAGATGGCTAGAGTGACCACTCCAACAACAGCTCAGCTGGGTCCAGTAAGACTAAAACCGACATAAAATGGATTCACAACATATAACCCAGCTGGGGCTCCAGGCAAGGGCTCTCTCCAGCAGCGATTTTCCAAAACAAAGACCCTGTTGAGTATTCACCAGACAGAAGAACATAGCTCTGTAGTTCAGGCAGACAGACAGACAGAAGCTGTCCCCAGAAAGATACCCGAATAAAATTAAGCTGAATCTCAACCAAAAAGAGGAAGGTCCAGAACTGAGAGGACTCACCACTGGAACTCAGAGCCATTGGGGGGGTACTATCAGAGCACAATGGCTCAAATCTATGCAGGCTCCCCGCTGAGCAGGGAGCCCGATGTGGGGCTCCATCCCAGGACCCCGGGAACATGACCTGAGCCAAAGGCAGGTGCCTCACCGACTGAGCCACCCAGGCATCCCTGGATCTCACTTCTGACACTATTTAGGAAGCAAAACTGGAAAGGAACAAAGGTCTCATTTGGGGTCTCAGAATTGCAATTTGGGGGAACACAGATTCTGGAGTAACCAGAAAAGTGTGCCGCTCATGCAGGGAAAGTGAGGGGTTTTTATGAGAAAGGAGGAAGAGGGAATTATAGGATTTAGATGACGAAGAGAAGAAAAACCCCTGCGGTATTGGTGCTGACCAGCTGCACCGCTTCTGATGACCACCTTCAGGATCAGCAGCCCCATCAAATGGAACCGCCCCTGCTACGTATTAACTAACTTTACTGTCCTCTGACCCACATGCGTGTGGCTCTGTTGAAATGTTAGGAGCAACCATTTGTCATCAGTTGCTGCTTCTGGCCAGTTCAGGAGCTCGTTAGTTGGAAAGGAAAACGCAGTCCCTCGCGTCCAGAGGTTTTATACACTCCCACCCCGGTTTGGGGGGCACGGAAGACAAGAGCGACGCACCGGGAAGAAACTGGAGATCTGCACGGAGGCCCCCCTCGGGCGCGTTCAGCTGAACATTCATGGTGTGTGGGGCCTTGTGCAAGGAGAATGCCTAAGGCCAGGGGAAGAACCCCCTGAAAAGACTGGGGGCAACAGTCACCGGCCACTCCCGTAGCCCTGGGGAATAGTGTGACTCTCTGCATCTGACTCCTCGGAATGTCCTGCATCGTGAGGGCAGCATGTACCCCAAACCTCAGCCCTTAGAGAGCACTCCGAAAATGTCTCAGATTCCACTGCTAACTCTTAGCCATGCAGTCAATTGTGTGCCAGGCACTTGGAGCCCTTGCTGACCCTGACCAGCCTAAGACAAAGCCCGATTTAGGAGAAGTCTCTTTTAAGTGTGGACACCTCTCTGTACGCTTCCAACACTCACCACCATGACCACCACTGCCCCCCACCACATACACAACCTCGCCCCATCCCACCCACACTGGCGTCCGGGGTGCTCCTCCTGGCCCGCCATCCCCAAGCTCTGGGACTTTTCCCTCCCTGCTCCTTCCTGTCAATCCTGCCTTGCATCCCATTCCTTCGGCCTCGGGCTCTCTGCTTCTCAAAATGGCCTCCAGCCTTCTCGCACCCCAATCTGTGCCCATGTGTGATACACTACAAAGAAAGAGTTTTTACCCCCTGCTGTTCCCCATTTTCCCTCTCCGAAACCCATCCTCCCCCCATGCACTAGGTCATAGGAATTGGAGTTTCCTGGGATCGGGATTTGTCCACACAGGAGAGGCTACGGTGGTAGCAATGGCAAGGACTCTGGCAGACGAGGAGGGGAAGAGAGAGCGAGCAGGCCTGACGCTGCCACCTTAAATCCCATCAAGGACCTCATCTTGCTGTTCCCTGCTCTAGACTTCAAATCAGCTATTTCTCCTAAAAAAAGCTCTGGTTCCTTTTGTTGGAAATAGTGTCTGGAAATAATAGTCGAGGAGCTACAGATATGGCCACTCTTACAAGACATCGATGTGCTCACAGTTTAGGGATAGTTTGTAAAGAAGTTTTTGCAAATCATATACAATCCTAAAAGACTTGATTATTTAAGAATGGATTATCTGGATCTCTTCCTCTTAATTGCTTACATATCTGTGTCCTTTCTGAGGCCAGGAGTTTGAGAACTGTCACCTCTTCTTCACTGATACCTGGTCCAAAGCTTGCAGCATGCTAGATACTCAGAACAAATTCACCAAATGAGAAAAATCAGGCTTTAGATGCTTAAAAGAAACTACCAAAAATGAGTTTCAGAAATATGAGGAGAAATGACAGCATAATTAGAATAACTCAATGATTTGAATTAGGCCCAACATTTGCTCGGATGGTTAAGTCCACATATATTTGTATTAAAAAGTACGGACTGTTTTAAAAAGAGCACTTCCATGAAAAGATACAAGTCTTAATTTCCTACTTCAGGTCATCCTGACTTGAGCTGTTCAACCTAAGACAATTATGTAATAGAGACGATCATGGGAAGGCAGGTCTGAGCTCACAGCTGGTGTGTCCAGTAGGGCTGAGAGTAACGGACACCCCCCCCACCCCATTGTGGAAAGGTGTTGGCAGTGCAGGGTCGGGTGGAGGTGGCAGGCTGGTTGAGAGCTAGGACTTCTTAGTGGATGGGGAAGCACATGGAAGGACCACGCCTGTGGTCCATGCTGCAGATCGGCCTTGGACAGTTTAGAGCCTTTCAAAGGGGAGGGTAGGACCTGAAGCATAGGCCCTATTAGGAAGCTGGATAAGGTGATAGAGGTGGATCTGCTGGTTGTGGGGGGCAGGGAATGGATGGGTGTAAAAATAGACCTCTCTTCCTCCGTCTCCCCCTGACGTCTGCATCTAAGTTTCCGCCGACCGTGGCTGATGCAAGCCCATCCTGCTCTTGGAGCATCTGCTGGCTTATACTCCCTTGTGTTCGTCTTTCTCGCCAGCAGCCTCTCTCCAGGAGCCTTAACTGGCCATAATGTGGAAAAGACAATGAGGATTTTTGCTTGCTAATGGGGAAAACCCAACTCTGGTTGCCCCCAGCACAATGAGTTGTGAGGAAACCGACAGCTCTGAAAACCAGTAGGCATGTTTCAAGAACCAGCCGTGGAAATTGGCAGGGACCCAGGGTAGCTTTAGGGTGAGATCAGCAGGAGTGAAAGAACCCATTCCTGGCAGGAACGGTCTTGTCCAGGGTGTTGCCATTGGGATCAGCCAGCCATTTGTCAGAATCTCCAAAGAGAGCTTGCTCCGCCAAGGTCCTAAGGAAGGGGCTTCTGGAATGGAAGGCAGCCCACTGGATTTCCACTCCCACCAAGACTACATGTGACAGGGAGAAGTGTTTGAAATTGGCAGTGCTGTCACAAAGAGGGAATGAATGCTAGTCAGCCAAGAAAGGGGTTGGGTTTTTGGTTGGTTTTTTGTTTTTTTTTTTTGGTTTTTGGGGTTTTTTTTACTCAAAGACATTACTTCTTAATAGTATTTCTCTGAGAAATGAATACATGAACATGAATACACAGTGCTAATAAATATCATAACCACACTATGTATTGCTTTAGTCATATGTCAAGAGGTATGTTATTCATAGTGTTTCCAGTTCGTACAGCAAAGCTGTAAGTTTGACATGATGTTTTATCTGTAACTGATGCTCAGGGTGGTCAAAGTGCAAGGTCATAGCTACTTATGGCAGAGGCGGGATCTGAATCCAGGACAAGTGACTTCAAACAGACCATCGTCCCATGCTGCCTCTCATCCCCCCAATTAGATTAATTTCTCTCTCCTTCAACTTCTAACATCACTTTTGACACCACTTTATTTATCATATTTTGCAATATTGATCTGGGCATGTTTCTTTCTCACTCATTACGATCATCACAGTTACTTAGTGATCCAAATTTCATGATCATTCTTGAATTTTTAAAGTCAACATTTTGTTTTATTAAAAAAAAAAACTTTTAAATTAAAAGCTTATGTCTTGGTTTGGTTTCTTTTCCTCCCATGAGTTAGCAACTTTAACAACAAAAAGCTCCTCACCCCTGGACTAAGGCCAGGAGGAAAAATTCCTTTATTAAAATCAGCCAACCCTGTTTAGGGTCCCTCTTCCTACCCCCAGGTTCTTTCACAACTTCCCTCAACCCCCTCAGAAATAACCAGTCATCAAAGCCTAGGTGTTTTTCCAACTTATTACCATAATATACACAATATGCAAAATACAAAATTGTATATACCCTGGGCAATGCTAGAAAGAACGATATAGTCAACTTCCATGACCCAAACTCAACAACTCATCTCTACCTCCACTCATATCTTCACACACCTTCACATACTCTCATACACACTCTTTCACACACTCACACCATCCCCTCACGCCCTCATACCCCTTCACACACCCTCATACACTCTTTCACACATACCCACACACAGCTACACACCCTCACACACACCTTTACAGTTACATACATTCACATCCCTCACACACTCACACCTACCCTGATGCCCACACACTCTCATACTCCCTCACCCACACACTCATGCACTCTCACACTCATACAAACTCTTGCACACACACACACCAGCTCACACCCACACGCACACGCCACATGAACACCTACACTCACACACACCCTCCTCACACACCTACACACTCAAACTCACACATACTGTCCTTCCCAGTGGGATGATTCTAAAGCCAACCCCAGACATCATGATTTCATCTTCTCATATTTCAGTATGTATCTCTAAAATATAAGGATTCTAATAAATGTAACTACAACCCCATCACCAAATCTAATACATTTATTAAAAATTCCTTCATATTATCAAATATCCAGTCAGAAGTCAAATTGCCCTAGTCATCTTATGTATATTCTGGAACAAATCAGGATCCAAACCTGGTTCATACATTTCAGCCAAATTTTTAAGGAGATACCTATAAATGCCCAAAATAATGAGATTGCTCTATGTGTAATGACATGGAAATACCAAGTGCCAAGATACATTGGTGAATGAACATAACTATATGCATAATATGATCCATTTTTGCCTAAAAATTATTCATTTCTATATACATATAAAGAAATCTGAAAGAATAAGCCATTTGGCACATACCCAAATTTTAGACTCCCGGAAGACAATCAGGTGTTCAGCATAAAACATACTGTTTGCACGGGGCGCCTGGGTGGCTCAGTTGGTCAAGCGACTGCCTTCGGCTCAGGTCATGATCCTGGAGTCCCGGGAGCAAATCCTGCATCGGGCCTCCCTGCTCAGCGGGGAGTCTGCTTCTCCCTCTGACCCTCCCCCCTCTCATATACTCTCTCTCTCTCTCTCTCATTCTCATTCTCTCAAATAAATAAATAAAATTTTCAAAAAAAGTACACTGTTTGCACAAATGGTTTCAGCACAGTGAGCCCCTCTTACCAGTTAATCAAGGGCACCCTCCCAAAATCTAGGTTCTCAGTTCCTAGTCCAGGGACAACCTCATAAGCAGGCCTGTCAGAGGATACCATTCCTTCCCACCAAGTTAAATCTTTTCAACACAGCCAGCAAACAATTAGAAGGAGTCAAGTGTACAATAAAAATAAAAATTACATCAGCAGCCTCCAGTTTGTTTTCATGGTGAAAATGGTGAAGCCAGTCAACCGTATCTCTTTTCAGGAAATCACATCTTCCCTCCAGAGACCTGGGGATATAGTGCGGAGCCCTAGTGTCACACTTCTGGCAAGACGGCCCCCTTCTGTGGACAAAGGCACTGCATTTCTTGTCCCTTTCTTCACTTTTCACAGCATCTTCCAAGAGAATTTAGGGCCAACCCAAAACAATCCATAGAAAGAGTTTTCCCGGTCACTACAGCAGTTCTCATTCAACTGCTGTCTTTAAGGAAGGGTTTGGATGCCCTGGTCTAAGGTCTTTAAAATGGAGATTTGATTTTGAGCTTCTTGGTCACTCCCACAGTCTTTGATAGTCCTTTCCAAATCACAGGACTTGGACAAATAAAGAACCTAGCCAAGTACCTGATCCCTCAGCAGGTTCTGCCCAGCCCAGCCCAGGTGGCCATACTTGGGTGACTCTACCCTTACTTTCGGGGTGATAACTTTTGCCCTTTCTTTCTATGTAAAATATCATAATTTATATGTCCAAGCATCTACACTCAAGATATCTTGGACAGTGTTGATTTAGGACATGTTATCTGATGTATGTCATAATATGTTTAGATTCAGAGTTCAGCAATTTGAGGATTGTCCAAAGCACTAGACCATCTTGTCTTGTCTGGTCCGCACGGAGTTCTTTCACTGTTTGCAATTCAATCTCTACTGAAAAATGATAGAAGTGGAGAGCTTGGAGGTCACTTGCTGCACTTACAAAATCTGAACACTCAGCTCAGTTCTGGGATTATTTATATGTTTTACTTATAGAGCGGAAGGCTTGTATTTCCTTCCCCACAGCCACACCAACTTGTTATAGCCATGAGTCAGATAGCTGCCACTTTGGGTTTGGAAGTCACTGAAGTTACACATCTGTAAGCATATCCCTATGGAGTGATAGAACTCTCAACAACATATAAAATCTGCATACAAATAAATGATATGTTTGGGGGCTTTTGTGCTTTTATGATTTCCCCTGAGAGGAAATTTTAGCGAATATGTTGGGCAGTGTTCTTTTTCTCTGTTTTAAAATTTGTTTCAAATTTCGGTGCTTGGATCAAATAATCCACAGTCAAAGACATTTGATTACCTTAAATGGGTATGTGATTTCTACCTATGAGTCACTGTGGATTGGCATATCAAAAAATCTTCCATTAAAACTTAGAGGATTTGGGGGCACCTTGAGTGGCTCAGTCAGTTAAGCATCAGCCTTCAGCTCAGGTCATGATCCCAGGGTCCTGGGATCGAGCCCTGTGTTGGGCTCCCTGCTCAGCGGGGAGCCTGCTTCTCCCTCTCCTTCTGCTGCTCCCCCTGCTGGTGCTCTCTTGCTTATTCTCTCCTTCTCTCTCTCAAATAAATAAATAAAATCTTAAAAAAAAATAAGAGGATTTTGTCTACTGTTTTCTTGACTCATTTTGTGATCAATTGCCTACTGCCTTATGATATCTCTTTATTGTTTATTTATTTTTTTAAAAGATTTTATTTATTTATTTGAGAGAGAGAATGAGACAGAGAGAGAGCATGAGAGGGGAGAGGGTCAGAGGGAGAAGCAGACTCCCTGCCGAGCAGGGAGCCCAATGCGGGACTCGATCCCGGGACTCCAGGATCATGACCTGAGCCGAAGGCAGTCGCTTAACCAACTGAGCCACCCAGGCGCCCTCTCTTTATTGTTTATTGACTAATAGTTCACATGTGCTTTGTTATTTAACACTTCAGGCCTTTGTCTGGTCTCTCAAAGCTCCATAAAAGCAATGACTATATTTTTGTTCACCTTTGCATCAAGCCAAGTGTGGGAAAAGTCACTGGTACCTACTAATCTTTCGCTGAATGGATGAACAGATGAGTGAATGAATAGGTTGTCAGCTCCTGAAGAATGTAAGCTTTCTCTTCCAAGATCTTTACTAGATAAATATTTGTTTTCCCGAAGGACAATCTGAGTACTCATGCAAACACCGGAAAGGTGGCTACGCTATGTTGCTTCTCCATAATCAAAACTTCACAAGCCATTCATCTCTTAAAGATACATGCCAAGATATGAATGAAAAGATTTCATGTCTGGGATTTGCTTCAAAATAATGAGCGGGGAGGGGGAGATGGAGAAACAAGGACAAGCACAGCTAAAACAGGGTGAACCGTGAAGCGGATCAAGTTGAAGCTTACTGTATGTGTGAAAGTTTTCAGAGTGCATTTCACAAGAGATAGAGTGTCTAGCTGAGCACGGATGTTTGTTTACACGCCTCTTCCAGTACGTTGTTTTCTCTGCGGAAAAGAGGCACTACGGATTGATTACCTACCATAGCCAACGTCTCTGGCAACCTTTTAATACCATTTATATCTGGGGAATTCCCCACTGAGTCCCTGCCTTCCCAACACAGAAGCCAGAAAGTCACCCTCCAACCTCCTTTGTGTGGCTGGGGTACAGATACGGGACCTGGAGCCTGTCCACCGGAGGTACTCAGGTCCATCATCAGTTGAGAGGAGTCCCAAGGATAGGAGGCACCAGGGAGCACTGTTTCCGGAGAGAGCGGCGGTGAGGCTTCAGCCTGTAGCTGCAGCTCCGGCCAGCCTGGCAGCTCCGTCCCCGCTCCAGGCCTCTGTCCAGGCACTGGGGCGTTCAGTATTGTACTTTGGCACTGGTCCTGGATCCTTACCCTCTCCTATTTTTAACCTTCAATGTCCGTTAACAAATTTCTTTACCGCTTGTGCGAACTAAAGGAGGTTTGCCTTTTTTGTTTTTGTAACTAAATTCCTTCACTGATACATCTACCTCCCACTAGGTATTCGATATGTAGTATCTCACTGAATCTGGAAACAATAACCCACTGAAGTTTGAAGAGGGCAGGAACGATATTATGAAAAACCCAGTTGTTTGGAAGTTACTTTGTATGCAAAGGGGAGCCGTTATATAGTATATTTGAAAAGGAACTGAGGGGGCTGCAGAGACAGTGGGAGGAAAGCCTGAATCATCTCAGGACTTTCTCCACCAACACAGAGGCAACAAAAAGGAACAGCTCTGTGCCCAACACAATTACTCCACAATGCCTCTACAAAGCAAAGACTTCCTTGCTTCAGCCAGCAGGGGTGCACCCAGCTCTGGTTCCTGCTCCTCTCGCTAAGGAACAGTTTGTGTGTGAGCATGCCCCTGCCCACTTAACTAAGGGGGGGTGGGGAGATGGGGTAACTGGGTGATGGGCATTAAGAAGACACTTGAAGTGATGAGCACTGGGTGTTACATGCAACTGATGAATCACTGAATTCTACCTCTGAAACAATAATACGGTATATGTTAATTAAGTTGAATTTAAATTAAAAAAATTTTTAAACCTGTAAAAAAAAAAAAGAAGAAGTCAACAGCCAACACTCCCCTTTTCCATTATGGAACTAGATCTGCAGACCACTGAGGAAGGTCACTCCAACTGCCAATGCTAATACCAGGCAAAGCAGTCCGATGGGAAAAATCTTTCAAAAAATGGTACTCGATCAACAGAACATCCATATGGGAAAAAAAGAAATATCGATCTTTACCTCATATCTGCACAAAAGTTAGTATGAACTAGACCATAAGTCTAAGCATAGAGGATAAAACTCTAAAGCTTATGAAATAAAACGGAACAATACCTTTGTTGGCTTGGGAACAGGCCAAGTTTCTTAGAAATGACAAAGAAAGCCTTAACTATAAAGGAAAAATTGATAAATTACACTTTACCAAAATTTAAAACTGTGTTCATCAAAATAAAGTATTAAAAAAATGAATAGACAGCCACAAACCAAGCTAATATTTTACATAAGACTGATAATTAGAATAGATAAGGAATTCCTACAACTCAATAAAAAAAAGGTCAAACAATCCAAATAATTAACAGGCAAAATATCTGAACACATGTTTTACAAAGGAAGTTTTATCAATGGCAAATACACAAAAAGATGTTCAACATCATTAATCATCAAGGATTAATGATCACAGTCGCAGGAAAAAAACACAAATGAAAATCACAGTAAGATACCACTACCACCCATCAGAATGGTTAAATTTAAAGACTATAACACCAAATGCTGGCAAGGATGTGGTTCAGCCACAATTCCCGTACATTACTGGGGGGAGCACAATTTAATGCCACTTTCTAAAAGGTGTGGCAGTTTCTTATAAACAAACCTAAACAGATGTTCTGCTCCTAGATATTTATCCGAGGGAAATGAAAGCATATATCCACAGAAAAGAACATACCAAACTGCTCCATTAATATCTCTATTCATGATAGCCTCAAAGAGCAAATAGCTCAGGGGGCCATCCATAAGAGAAGAGTTAAACAGTCCTTGCTCACACAATAGAATACCACTCAGCAACGAGGAAGGAAACGCCAATGCTTGTAACAATGTGGACGAGTCCCAAGATTCCACTTGTTAAGTGAAAGAAACCTTCCACTGAAGACTACATACCATCACTGATCATTAGGGAAATGCAAATCAAAACCACAGGGAGATAGATACCACTTCACATTGGTACGGAACCTGGACTGCATCACCCACGGAAGAACAAGCAGCACCCAGAGATCTTGGAGGACAGGAGGTTTATTTAACCCCTGCGGGGGCTCAGAGGAGCGTGATCTCCAAAGGTCTGAGCCCCGAGCACAAACAAAGGGGGCAATTTATACACTTCTCCCTCAGCATACGTGGCCCTTTTGGCGCATGCACAGGGCCGGGAGAGGACCCGGGACTGGGGCGGGCGGGCGGGAAGCAGCGCAGGAGAAGAACCCGGAAGAGCCGCGAGGCAAGGACTGGGGCTCTCCTGCTGGCTCCCTGGGCCATCTTAGGACACAGATTCTCCTTATCAACCATTAGGATGGCTATTGCAATCCCCCCCACCCCCCAAAAATCCCAGAAAATAACAAGTGTTGGGAAGATGTGGAGAAATTTCAACCATTGTGTATTGCTGTTGGAAATATAAAATGGTTGGTTCGACCAAGTGTGGAAAATAGCATGGGTGGTTCCTCCAAAACATGGAATTACCTTATGACCCAGCAATTCTGCTCCTAGGTATAGACCCAAAAGAACTGAAAGCAGAGACCCAAACAGCTATATATACGCCAAGGTCCACAGCAGCATTATTCACAATAGCCAAAAGGTAGAAACAACCCAAATGTCCATCAAGGAATCAATGGATAAACAAAATGGGGTACACCCATATAATGGAATATGACAACACAGCCTTTAAAAAGATTTGGAATTCTGATACATGCTGAACCCGTGAATTCTGATCATGGATGAACCTTGAACTCGTTATGCAAAGTGAAATAGGCCTGACACGAGAAGACAAACACTGTAGGGCTCCACTTATAAGGGGTTTCTAGAAGAGGCAAGTTCAACAGCGATTAGCAGGGGCTGAAAGGAGGGGAGAATGTGGAGTTAGTGTTTAGTGGGTACAGGGCTTCAGTTTGAGATGACGAAAAAGTTCTGTCGATTCGTGGTGACGGTGACACAACAGTGTGAATGTATTTTATGCCACTGAATTGTACGCTCAAAAAAGGTTAACGTGATGAACCCTGTCTTATGTATATTTTACCACAATTTTTTAAAAACAGGAATGGGACCTTGAACACTACCGAGTTAACTCCCTCCCCGGATCATTGGCAGGTGACTTTTCCACTTTTATTTCACCCCATTGAGGCTACTTCCCAGTACAGTGTGTGGCTTCTAGTGTATTCTAATGCTCTTGTGGAGGAAAAATAATATGACTAAGAGGACAAATAAAACACGACTTACCAGGAATACAAGAAAGCCCAAAACACGACTTACCAGGAATACAAGAAAGCCCTTCGCTCGCACATTCATCGTGTTGAAAAGTGAAGGGGAATAATGAAGTTGTTGTTAGACCTGACTGACCGTCCAGTAAGCGGTGCTGAATGTTGTTTCGGAGAATACCTTTCCTCGCCCAAGGTCCACATCCTCTTCGTCAGGAAGACATAACCAGAGATGGCTTTGAATTAGAAAACAACACCATATAAACATGACTTCTTACCGCTGGTTTCACGCCCAGTCATTTCCAAGTTTTGGGAAAGTTAAGGCTACCATTCATCCCCAAATGGGTATCCCATTTCGTTGTTCCCTTTTGCTGAGTATTTGGCTTGTGTCACGTATTTTTATTAATATAAATAATGCTACTCTAAACAACGACAACAAAATAAATAAACAACAACAACAAAATTGCTAACCATAGTTTAGCTGTACAGTGTGGTCTCGAATGCATATATAAAAAACAATCCATGCCTATGTGCGTAATCACTGGCTCCGGATATTCATTCCACCTCTTGCCATGGGTAACAGCTGTGGGGTTTCCTGAGACTGACAACCCGCTCAGCCAATCAGGATAATCCCATTCCCCTGCCGTCTTGATTGGTTCAGATGGTCCAGACTCAAGCAAATCAGTGCAGGAGATGCCCCCGCCACGGGGACTGATCTTCAGCAGCAACCCATCAGGGTATTCAAACTCCGCATGGGCACCGTGTCCCAAAAGAGTTGATGGGGCTGATGGCCTCCTAACTGCCAAAATCTGCCCTAACCCACACCACCTTCCCCTAGAGATTCTTCTTGTACGGAGATGTGGTTCATCCGCCAATGAAGAAATCTCCCGGATTATTCTTCCGGATTCCCGGCACTGATTTCCAAGGGGGGGGGGGGGGGTTAAAGTATCTTGAGCAGAACAAGAAAGGGAAAGCTGAATCTTTACTCCCACCTCCATTTCATAGTTGAAATCTCAACAACAAAAAAAAATGTATCTTTAGAACGAACCACAAACTAGACTTAACACCTACTGTATGGGGTGTCAAAGGAAAACATGTTCTAGAACATATCAAAGCAGAATTGTGCGTGGCAGGATCAGGCTGCTAAGATGCTTCGTTGGGCCAAGAACCATGTTCAGACGATTAAACCTGAAGACAAGGGCAGGATGGTGTACAGACTTCTCACCAAAGAAAGGCAGTGGACCTGGGCTTGATCGAGGGCACTCTTCGTTTTTAAAAACGGCAGCTAGGTTATTACCACTGGAAACTCAAGAACTCTCCCAAACGAAGAGGGAACAGAGCACTTGCAAGAACAAAATGGAAGCTCCCTTTAATGCTGACCACTGGTGCAGCTGTGTTGGATGACCTATGTTCTTCCCCAGCCATAAAGAATCCTTTACTAATGAGGACTAAAGGTAGCACAATGGAAAACACCTGCTGCCAAATTAACTTTAAATAAGGATCCCTCAATCTTAGTTCCCCTCTCGATGCCATGATGCAACAGAACGAGTTTGGGTTTCTCTACCTTGTTTCAAAGACTGCAGCCTTTGAAAGAAGCTTTTTAAATAAATCTAGGCATGAAGGCAGTAACTGACAAGATAATATTGTGCCAAATAGGAAATGACAGTGACCTAAACCATGAGCCAATTTGTTCATCTCAGGAAATAAACCTGATGCTTTCTGGATATCCTGTAAGGTTCTTTCCATATGACATTCATAGTGACTTATATAGGACTAGGAAAAACTTAGACACTAATTTTGGAAATACTCGACAAATGCAGCAGAGTGAGAAATTTTCAGATCTAACCTTCGATGAGGATTTTCTCTGTTGGCATATCAGATGAAATCCTGACTTATGTCCAAGATTCTCTCTCTGAGTGCACCTTCATGATTTCAGATCAGCAGCAGCAACAATCTCGGGCTCCCCACGCAAGCTGCAGGGTCGGTGTCCTAACCACAGCAGCAGCTGCGGTGCCAACAGAGGCACGGGGTGGGTCAGCCGCAGCAGAATCAGCGTCGGAGGAGGAGGCTAGTGCAGGCTCCCCGCACGCTTGCTCATCGCAGTTGCGACCCAGTTGTGCCTCTCCGTCGTCTGCAGCGAGACCTACCAGTGTGAGCTCTTCTCAGAATTTCCCTGCACGTCAGGATTCTGCCCTCCGCCGCAGCATTGAGTTTATTCAGCTGGACTTGGCTCTAGGAAGTTTGGAGACATCACCACACCTGATTTATAACTTCCAAGATGTGGTCGGCTGTCTCTGGAAGTTTCTGAAAACCAACAACATGAGGAAATGCACAGCCTATTGTACATTCTCAGGCATGTCACGCCGGGGATGTGTCTTTACATCGGTGTCAGCCAGAAACTCCACTCCAGGCTCACAGACATTTTAAAACAAGTTTCAGAACGGAGGAGTTTTCAACGAAACCTATTCAGCTGAATTAAATGGCATAAATAACGCTCAGACTATCACAGCCTTGGGCCTCTTCCTTACCCGACAGAAACCAGACCTTTTGCAGAATGACATTGGGAAGCCCCTGGCCGGCTCAGTCGGCAAAGCGTGTGATTCTTGATCTTGGGGGATGTGAGTTCTCAGCCCCATGTTGGGTATAGAGATTACTTAAAAATGGAATCTTAAAAAAAAAAGACATCCAGTGAATGCCTCTAATTCCATACCCAATTTTCACCTTGGTTTTGGATTTTGCTTAAGGTAAGATTACAGAAGGGTAAAGCTGGGAATGTCCAGTGCCAGCAAGTTCAAGTGGAGGTCTGAAGACACATTGCACTGTCATTCCACTCCAAGTTGATCTTAGAAGACAACTTAAAAAATAAAATTGAAATACGCATTCGTCAGTATGAAAATAGAAACTGTGCCACAACAAATAGTAATATGCTGCTCTTCACTTTATTCTGAGCACCGTTTTATATGAAATACTTATTTGAGAGCAGAAATGAGCATTTCAGATGCTTTTGAATTAGAATATTCTTGGTTTAAATTTGTTGTTTTGGAATAAAAATGAAACACAGGATTTGCATTTCTGGACTGTCACTAGTAAATCAAACACAAAATTTAAAAAACTAAAGCTATTGCCCTGTGTTCTTTTAGCTGTTTTTATGTCAGATGTTAAAATAGTGTTTTTATAAAATGAAAATCTCAGTGCTTTTCTCCTTCACAATTTTTTTTAGCCTATAACAGCACAGGATTTATAGTTTTTATGAAGTATGCCATTTTCCTCATTAAATTAATAAGCTCTTTTCTGCACACAAATATGTTACTTCATAAATCCAGTCATTTTGATCAGTTCTGATGTGTTATAACCATACTACTCACCTGCTTTATTCAGGTAATACAACGTGAAAGGTAAGTAATTATTGAAAAGAGAAGTATTACTTAGCCTAACGTCTTCTAGATTTTAATATTATATGCCTTAGAATGAAAAACATTTTTGGAAGGACAAAGATCATCTTTCCTGATTATTTCTTAATATTTACATAAATATGGAGACCATAGCACTTAACCTTCAGAAGTGTCTTCAGGAGAACCTTTTCCTTTAGGAAGACCTCTGTACAGATAATTGGACATAGTTTAAAATGTTTGCAATGTGTGAAAACTCTGCTGCTAAACGCAATCATTACTCAGCTGCAATCAGGAGACAAAAAGGTTGATAGAAAAACTGCATTAAACAAGAAAAAGCCAGATTGCTGAGGCTGCGACCCTTCAGAAATAAAGGTTTGAGTCACCCTGGTGGGTGGAGAATTCTGGCGAGCTGAGGTCACGGCTGAAAGTCAAAGAAAACACGAACACTTTGCAGAAGAAGGAAGTTCTGAATATCAACTGTGGTTCTTTTTAGGTTGTCTAATTCTTCTCGATTCGGTTTAATATTAATTAATATTAGTTAAACTAATTAATATGAACTGGTTTTATATTTTTTTCTAAAAAATACTGCCTTTTGTGCAAGTGTTCAAATTTATTGACAAAATTATGGATAGTAGTCTCCTGCTTTTAAAAGTCTCTCCTGTCTCTGTAGTTATACCCATTTTTCATTCCTAATATTGTTTATTTAGGCCTCTATCCTTTATCCACCTCCTTAGAAGATGGCTTGTTTTAGCATTTCCTTCTTACAAAGAAGATTTTCGTTTTTTGATTGTCTTTATTGTTTGGTTTGCTTTCTAATAATTTTTTGCTTTTTTTTACCTCCCTTTTTTTCATTGTATCTTTTTATGACCTCCTTCTACTTTTTTCTTTTGTAAAGATTTTATTTTTAAGTAATCTCTACACCCAACATAGGGCTCGAACTCACAACCCCGAGATCAAGAGTCGCAGGCACCGCCGACTGAGCCAGCCAGGTGCCCACCTTCTTTCTACATTCTTTACCCTTTCGTGCTTCAATAGCTTCAGGAGTAAAGAGCTTCATTTCTTTATTTCCAGATTTTAAGTTTTTTTTTAATAAATGAATATAAGGTTATAAATGTTCCTTTGACTTAATCTCACAAGTTCAGATCTGTAGAACCTTCTCAGCCCTTCGGGGACATACTCTGTCACTTCTGCTGTGGTTACTCTTTAACCCACAACTATTGGGAAATGTCTTTGTAAGTTTCCAAACATTTAGATTCTTTTCTGTCCTTTTATCATTTCTTTCTGATGTGATTATTACAATATGGTCAGATAATATGGTTTATGTAACTTCGATTCTTAAAAATGATGACTTCTTTGTTATAACATAAATAAGCCCCGAGGATATAATGTATGGCATGGTGACTATGGTTGATAATACTGTGTTGTAAATTTGAAAGTTAAGAGAGTAAATCCTGAAAGTTACCATCCCAAGGGGAAAAAAAGGCGTAACTGTGTGGTGATGGGTGTTAACTAAACTTTTGTGATAATCATCTTGCAATATATACTCTAGGAGCTGAGGGCAGGCTGCCCCAAGATGGCCCTCTTCGGCATGAAGATTATTTTGAGCTGAAGCCAATTGAGACCCTGCAGGATCAAGAGAAACTTTTGTTCCTCCCTTAGCTACATAGAAGAATCTAAATTGGGAGTCTTTCCCAGAATAAGGGTTATTACTAGAGATAAATGTTACCTGAGTGACCCATCTGTATGGCAGGGCAAACGTCTGATTACCAAACATCTGCCCTTCCTCCTGTTCCTCTGTCAATTGCACTCCTTCCTTCCAAATCCCAGACACTTAGCCCCTTCTCTTTAGTTCAGGATGACATATATGCCTCGTTTGCCTTTGGATTTGTACATATATGGATTCCCCATAGGTATGTGATTAAATTTGATTTTCTCTGCTTAATTTGTTTCATGTCAATTTGATTCTTAGTCCAGCTAGAAGGACCTTGAAGGGGACAGGAAAGTCTTGCTCCACAAGAATGCATATATCAAATGATTATATTCTACACCTAAAACTAACACACTGTGTGTCAATTATATCCCAGTTTTAAAAATTATGACTTCTTGAGGCACCTGGGTGGCTCAGATGGTTAAGCGTCTGCCTTTGGCTCAGGTCATGATCTCCAGGTCGTGGGATCGAGCCCCATGTCTGGCTCCCTGCTCAGCGGGGAGTCTGCTTCTCCCTCTGCCTCTGCCTCTGCCTCTCCCCATTGCTCCTGCTCCTCTCTCTTTCTCTCTCTGTATCTCTGTGTCTCAAGTGAATAAATAAATTCTGTAAAAAAATAAATAAAAATTATGACTTCTTTAAAGTGAAGACTTTCTTTATGACCTAGTGCCTAGAGTGGGAGAGGGTATGGTAATATTTGAGATTTGAATTGGGTATTATTGACGTTTTAAACACAATGGACTTTTAGTAACCAAAAGTTACTAAATCTGGCCAAGATTTCATCAAGGATTGGGAAAGGGATATTTCACAGAGCATGACTGAAAGCAATGATGGGGAAAAAAATAAAATTTCTTCACACTTAATTCCCCACTGAAGGAAGACTACTTAATAAACCAGCAATAGTAGGTCCTCAATACATATTTGCCGGAAAAAAAAAAAAAAAAAGATTTACCCAAGAGCCCACATCTTCCCAAAAAGCCTTTACATTCGGATTCTCTTTTGCCTAATTCTCCCTAATCTAGAGGGCTTTTCTTTGTTTTTCTTTTTCTTCAAAATCCTGATCAGCTTTCATTCCCAGTTTAGTTGCTGGCTAAATTCACTTAGCTCTCAAAGAAGCATGTCTATTTCTGAGGTCAAAGGCTTTCTTATTTTTCCGAGGGTCCCCTAAGCTCCTAAGAGGATGTATTCCTGGCTTGACTGCTTAGGAGCCTGAGTCTCTGCTTTTCTTTTCCCCACCAAGCCCATGCCCCCCTGCGGTCTGTCCCGGGCTGAGCTGGAGAAAACACAGCGGGTCTGCGGCTTTATACTAACAGGCCACCAGGTGTCAGTGCTGAGCCATAGGAAAGGAGCAAACTGGCGGGTGAGGACAAAATGTTGAAGGAGGTAATACAAAGTCATCAAAGATCACCCATTTTCAACCAAAGCAGGTGAAAGAAGCCATGGCAAGAGTCTGAAGAAACGGCGGGATCATCACAAGTTTGAAAAAATTGCCCAAAGTGCTTAAATAAAATTGGTACAATTATTATTAACACCAAAGTAACAGGGTGCTCTGGGGAGCTGAATGTCTGCGGCCCACAAAGAGAATACTGAGTCCATGAACCACCCTGCCGCCCCTGTCTCATCTTCCTTCTCATCCATTCTTATCTCCTGCCCACCAGTTGGAAGAACTAAGGCAGCCGTGTAAACCCCTCGCCAGGAACACCTCCAGACGTCCTGACAGTTTCTTCTGACATTTTTGATGCTTGGCTTACTGTTCCCACGAGTACGTGCATTTGTGTAGAAACCAGTGAAGAGGCTGAGATTCGCACTAAGCTGACATGAGCTGGGCCTGAGACACAGGTGTGGATGTGACAGTGGACAGAAGCATGAGTGAGCAAGCTCTCAGGAGTCACTGAAGTCAGCTCCGGGAGCGCTGGCCGTGGCTTTGGACCAAGTCTACCCAGGTGTCTCAGAGGCAGGGAGGTCCCAGCTGACATTAACTTGCTCAAGTTCCTCTCATCCTAAACAAAAGCCTCGTCAGCCCTTGGACGCTCCTTTTCATGGTCTCCTTGAAAGTATGGTCTGCATTTTTGGTGGCAGCTCCAGCACCTGCCATCTGGTGATTACTCTCACCAAGGTCATAGGTAATGACCTCATGAGGAGCATCCTCAGGCCTTAGTGTACAGGACGTCTCTTCCACATGAGGCACCATGGATAATTTTCCTGGTATCTCTCCTGGAGTTTTAGCATTTCAGGTCTTACATTCAAGTCTGTAACCCATTTTGAGTTTATTTGTGTGTGTGGTGTAAGAACGTGGTCCAGCCTCATTCCCCGGCATGGAGCTGTCCAGTAGCCCCAACCCCACCTCCTGAAAAGGTTGTCTTTACCCTGTTGTATATTCTTGCCTCCTGTGTGGTAAATTAATTGACCACGTAAGTGAGCGTTTATTCCTGGGTTCTCTATTCTATTCCATTACTCTGGCTTTCTTGTGGAGTTTGAAATCAGGGAGTATGATACCTCCAGCTTTGTTCTTCTTTCTCAAGATTGCTTCGGCTATTCAGGGTCTTTTGTGGTTCCATACAAATTTTAGGATTCTTTGCTCTAGTTCCGTGAAAATGCCATTGCTATTTTGATGAGGCTTACATTGAATCTGTAGATTGCTTTGGGTGGTTGGACATTTTAACGATATTAATTCTTCCATGTGATTTATTTAGCATGATAGCCTCCCTCTAGGTTCATACAGGTTGTCACAAATGTCAACATTTCATTCTTTTTATGGCCGAGTGTATATATATACATATATATGGTGTACATATCTCTCACATACGTGTATATGTATATGTGGGGGTGTGGGGGTGTGTGTGTGTATATGGTGTACACACCACATCTTCTTTATCCACTCATCTATCAGTGGGCACTTAGGTTGCTTCCATATCTTGGCTATTGTAAATAATGCTGCAGTAAACACGGGGTGTTTAAACACTTTAAATTAGTGTTCTTATTTTCTTTGGATAAATACCCAGAAGTGAAATTGCTGGATTACATGAAATTTCTTATTCTTGTTAAAAAAAGAAATGTGATTCATTTTCTTGAATAGATTCCAAAATGAAACTTTGTTACCCTAAATTCTGAATCAGGACAGGTAGGATTACAGTGAAACTCTAGCATAGTCATGTGAATGAAATCTGAATAAGGACAAACCTTTCCAAAGAAGGGTCATATGTCTACAAGGGAGGAAAATCTGGTCCAACCAACCAGGTAAATAGTACACTGGAAGGCTTTATTGTGTTCTACTGCTAATGTCCATCTAGTGCTGATTGATTTTCCTATTAGAAGGTAATGCAGATATAATCTGAGAGGTTTTTGACAATGAAGACCACCACAGCTAATAAAAAGAACACCATTTATATTTCACTGATCCAGATGGGTTATGATAAACGGCTGCATAACATATTTCAAGTAGAAGTTATGTAGACAGTGTTTCCCATTATTTTTTCATGTTAAGGGACTATTAGAATAGAAGGTATTCTATTAAACTGCACAAATATAAAATGTATATAACTGGACCACTTTCTTACACCATACACAAAAATAAACTCAAAGTGTATTAAAGACCTAAATCTAAGACCTGAAAGCATAAAACTCCTAGAAGAAAGCATCGGCAGTAAACTTTTGGGCACCAGTCTTAGTGATATTTTTGGGGGCCAGTCTCCTTAGGCAAGGGCAACAAAAGCTGAGATAAACCAATGGATGACATCAAACTAAAAAGCCTTTGCACAGCAAAGGAAACCATCAAAAAACAAAAAGGCAACTTACTGAATGAGAAGCTATTTGCAAATCATACATCCAATAAGGGTTATGTCCAAAGTATCTAAAGAACATACACAATTTAATATAAAAAACAAATAATTTGATTAAAAATGGGCAGAAGCCTTGAAAAGACATTTTTTCCCAAACAAGACATGCAGATGTCCAACAGGCACATGAAAAATGCTCAACCTCACTCATCATCAGGGAAACGCAAATCAAAACCACAAGGAGATATCACTTTACACCGGTCAGATGGGCAATTATCAAAAAGACAAAAAATAATTAAACATTGTTGAGGAGGTAGAGAAAAGGGAGTTCCACTGCTGGTGGGAATGTGAATTGTTGCAGCCACCATGAGAAACATTACGGAGGGTCTTCAAAAACTTAAAAAAAATGGAACTCCCATGCAGTCCAGCAATTCCACTCCTGGGTGCTTAATCTCAAGAAAACGAAAACACTAATTCAAAGAAATATATGTCCAGCCCACGTTCACTGCAGCATTATTTACAAAAGCCAAGGTATGGAAGCATCCTAAGTACCCAACCGTAGTTGAATGGATATACAAGATGTGGTATACACACACACACACACACACACACACACACACACACTGGAATATTACTCAGCCATAACCAAGAATGAAATCTTGCCGTTTGTGACAACATAGATGGACGTAGAAGGTATTATGCTAAGTGAAATAAGACAAAGGAAGAAAAATACCATATGACTTCAATTGTATTTGAATCTTAAAAGACTGACTCAATCGTAAAAACGAAACAAACAAAACAAAACAGAAACAGACTCATAGAAAGAGCAAACTGTTGTCTACCGGAGGGAGAGGATGAAGGAGTGGGAGGGAGAGGTAAGGAGGAATAAGACGTACAAGCTTCGGATCTTAAAATAAATAAGTCATGGAGACGTACAGTGTACCATGTAGGAAATACAGTCAATAATATTGTAATAACTTTGTGTGGTAACTAGATAAGTCTACTGAATCACACATGATACACGTCTGAAACTAAGAAGGATAGTGTATGTCCATTGTACTTCAATAAAAAAAATAATACAAACTTAAAAATAAAGCAGTGCTGGAAGGGGAAAGAAGGAAAATGAATCAGAGGAACTGTCAGACGGCCTGAATTACAGCACTGACACACCTGTTCCATAGCCGCATCCTGTCCAATATAGTGGCCATCGCCACCTGTGGCTGTTTAAATGTAAATTCATTAAGTTAAATAAAATTAAAAATTCAATTTCCCAGTCGCACCAGCCACTCTTCAAGTGTTCAGTTGTTACACGTCTACTTCACTGGAGATTACAGATATAGAGCATTTCCATCACTGCATAAAATTCTACTGGGCAGCATTGCCTTAGACACACACACACACACACACACACACACACACACACACACACACACCCCACAGTCATCAGTCAAGGACCATGGTAATAGAATTAAAGTTTCTATGCTACACACTAAACTTTGGTCTCTGTTCCCCTTGTTTTAATTAATTTCATTATCAGGTTTTCTTATTAAATTAATATACGCCATTAAGATTTTCCCCCCTCACCTGTCAATCCCTGATTCAGTTACCAAAAGACGTTATAACATATCTTTAAGTAAAAAATAATTTGGATACTGCCCCTCCTGGAAGGACGGACATACTACGAATTCGGGCATGTATTTGGTTCAGATGAAAAGACTGATACATTTAACAAAACTTACAATCTATAAACCCAGTGCTAGCGTATCTGCACTGACCAGATCCTTATATGTCGGGTCCCAACTGTGCTGGGAGTACTTAAGTAATTTAACTGCTCTGAGGCTCAGTTTCTGAAGCTGTACAAAGAGAATTATAAGAGATTTTTGGTAAAGATGAAATGAGATAGTGCATGGAGATGCACAGACTTCACAGACATGAGCAAGGAATGGTCAACAGTAACCATCTACGATGGCAAGTCAGTGGGCGTTAAAGATTTTAACGACTTCTGTACCTCAATCTAGGAATTGCTTTTCCCACCAAAGAACCAGAGGCCTGCAGAAAATCCCACCTCTTCCTGCCAAAAGGGCAGAGCAGAGAACCGATTCACAAAAATAATCGTTAGTGCAGTGCAGTTTGTGAGAATACGATTTTGTGATTTTATAAAGCAGCCGCCTGTGATTTATACTTATTACTCTAGAGTGGCCGACTTCACCTCAGGAGGCAGCTGCTCTTTTCTTTTCAGGAGGAGGGGGCATTTCAAAGGCTGTAATTAGGCACGTCAGGGCCCCAGTCCTGCTCTGGGGATGACACAGAGGCCCCCTTTCACTGCGGATGGACACTGCTGAGCCGCGCGCAGTGGGAGCCTGAGCCAAAGGAAACACGCGCGCCCCGGCACACACGGTGCACCTCCTGAATCGGGAACCACTGGAAAGAGTTCATAAAAGCATCACAGTCTTCAAAGATGACTATGCACGAGCCTGCACTAACCCATCTGTCCACACGCGTGGCCACCCCTCAAGAACCCACCCCGCCCGCCGGGCCAGGACCCACCGGCTGATTGGCACCTGCCGTTCCTGTGGCACAAGAACGCAGCGTCGTCAAACAAACAGCCTGTCTTTATTGGGACTTTCGGGTTTTGTTCATCATGGATTTTTGCATCACTTTTGATTCTTTGAACGTTGCATTAAAATAGTATGCATCCTGATCGCTGAGGTTTCCGACGCTCCTAGACAAGGTCCGCCTCAGCGCGCACTTCGCCGCCTCTCCCTTACGCCCGCCCTGCGGCTGGAAGATGGTCTCGCGAGGGTTAGGCCGCTTCTCGCGCGGCGGGAGCGGCGGGCCGTAGGACCCAGGGGAGAGCAGAGGGGACTCGGGTCGGGGCCGCGGGAGAGCGGAGCCGGGAGCTGGGGGACCCGCGAGGGAGCGGGGGGGGGGGGGGGGGGAGGCGGGGGGGGGGATGACGGAGATATAGCTCTGATGAGGCGGCGTGCGCGAGAGCCAGCCCAGCGCGCGGGTTTTCCTTTCTGCAGTGCAGTGCGGTAGCCGTACTCCCAAGTCTTCAGTACAGTATGTTAAATCCTACAGTGACTCTTTGGGGTGAAGAGAGGAGCTAGTGACCGAAAGAGGGACACACTGGCCTGGGGAAAGCTGCAGTAGTCAGGGAAGATGTGAACGGAAAGGAAGCAAAATACCTGGGTGCTACCTGTCGCAGGCCTGAGCTCCCTGCTCCGGTGCCTTTGATGCGCATTTCAAGTCCGCCGGCCCCCGAGCTCATGCAGAGACCAGGAGCCAGATCTGAAGGCAGAACCGCACAGCCGTGGTCTTAGACAAGCGGCTCAGCCAAGCTCTGGAGTGAAGGAAGAGGAGGGCCAAAGAGACAGAAGAAGAAATAAATGGCTGGGATTTGCCACACTGAATCGGATCAAATAGCTGGTATCTAAAATCATATTCTAAATGCCCAAGCGCACGGCCTCAGAAACATCAGATGTCAGAATGATGGCGATGGGAGCATATTTACAGTTCCTCAGCTTCCACAGGCCAGCATGTTAAGAGTGACTGAAAGACTGGATGACATTCTTCCAGTTGAGCCTTTATATTAAAGAGGAAACACAAGAAAAGTCAGTCAAATAATGAGACGGTTATTTAGGACATTTAAATTGTATTTCTGAACTTAAGTGAATCAATGTCAGAGGAAACAATGACCTATGTTAGATAAAATGCAGCTGGATAAAGGTGATTACAGGAAGACTTGATAAGATAGGACACACATGGCATGATCTAGAATTCACTTATGGAGGGGCGCCTGGCCGGCTCCTTCAGTAGAGCATGCGACTCTTGATCTTGGGGTTGTGAATTCAAGCCCCATGTTGGGTGTAGAGATTACTTAAAAATAAAAAATCTTAAAAAAAAAAAAGTTCACTTATGGAAATTTTCCTAAGTTCAAAGATACTTGTTAAGCGGAAGTTAAAGATTGCTCTAAGTATTGCTAAGGCCCCTTAGAATAGAGTCCATCCTTTCTGTATATCCAGAAGGAGAGCGAAGGAGAAGCCGGGTGCAGGCATGTGAAGTGAGAATGAACGTACATTCCTGGAGAATTTGTACAACTACTTGTCACTCAGAATGGGCACCTGGATCCTGGCTTCCTGAGAGTGGTTTGAAACCATAGGGACTTAGATGACACGTACAATTTATTATTAGAAATCCCAAAGACAGAGTAAGAATCATTCTAGGACAGACATATCCGCAGCATGTGAGAGGATAAATCGCCAACACAGATCCTGGACGATCAACAGAAAGCCAGGAGCCAGGACCCAGAGCAGAACAATTCCCTTGGCCACATCTAGTGAATGGGTATTTATCACTGGAACAATGGTGCATATAACTTGTGATATATGCATTCACGCTTGAGTCGAGCGTTTAGCAAACAGAACCTAGTTGTATGTCGATGAATGACAGTAAAATAAAATTTATAAAGTCTTGAATTAAGGAATCCCTCTGGGGAATGCTAAAAATGATACCTTCAGCTATCAGCAATCCAAACTGTTGTACTTAGAATGGGCAGGCTAGTTAAACGGTGTAGCCTGACTTAAGTACCAGCTATTGAATCAGAATCATCTTGGAGTGCTTGCTAGAAACACAAATCTTTAGCACCCATCCCAGATCCACTGAATCGGGGCTTAAGGATCTGCCTGTCAGCCACTTATTACCTAGGCAGTTGTGAGACCGTCAAACAAACCATGAGCAGAGCTTATATTTCAAAACGAGTAAATGAGGACTTCCCCACTAAGAAGATCTGAGACTTCTGACCTTTCTAAAAGGCGTGGGGCAGGAGCCTCTGTCCTGGATCCTGCCCCCGGGACATCCAAGAGCCCCAGAACTGGCCTTTGAGGACCAGATGATGCCTATGCTCTTGAGCCAGACCCGGGATTTTCTCAAGTAGGTAGAAGAAAGGGCTTCCACCAGTACCTGTGGGATGACCAGATGGAGGCCCCAGGAGCTCCATTCTTGAGATTTTTAACCCCATCCCCCCAAGGAACCCCATGGGCAGAGTGCAGGGGAAATTGCCCTGACTGCCCACCATCGTGCAGGATGAGAACTCCCTCTGGGACCCCAAACACCCCTACAGGTGTATAACTGACAATGTCTGGGTAGGGAAGGAATGCTTCAAATGCTGGAGAATAAGGCTTGTTCTGGGGTTTGTTCTTTCTTTCTTAAAGATTTTATTTATTTCTTTGACAGAGAGAGAGCGAGTATAAGCAGGGGGAGGGGCAAGCAGAGGGACAGGGAGAAGCAGACTCCCCGCTGAGCAGGGAGCCAGATGCGGGGCTCGATCCCAGGACCCTGGGATCATGACCTGAGCCGAAGGCAGAAGCCTAACGACAGAGCCCCCCAGGGGTCCCTGGGGTCTGTTCTTTAGCATGGATATAACAGGAGCATCTAATTATTACATGGAAATGAGGGTTGGCCTTTCCCGTGCCCTCAAGGGAACCACGAGCCTGCACCCCTAACAGCTGAGCCCTCAAGCAAATGTGTGTGAATGTTTTTATGTTAAAGGAAATAAACCTTTTAGTTAAAAATAAATAATATATTGATGTCAGTTTCTTAGTTTTGACAAATCCTCCCTGTAATGTAAGATGTTAACAATGAGGGGAAACGGGTGGGAGGTTATATGCAAACTGTCCTCTTCTTGCAATTTTAAGCCTGACATTATTTTAAAACAAAGCTTATTAAAAGTAAATAAACACAAGAACGCCACCTGCTGGAACCTGGGGGTGGGGTGGGGGTGGGGCTGGGGGAGCACAGGTGGGTAGATCTCAGACCCTACCTTCCTCCAGGCTCTGGCCTTTCTGGCAGAATTTTGGCTCCCATGACTCAGAGATTTTCTCCTTCCAACATCCCTGAGGATGGTGTCTTAGCCCTGGTTTTCCCTTCCTGGTGGGGTGAAACTTTTTTTTATCTGTAACCTCTACTTAATCCTTTGCGCCAACCCATCTGAGCTACAGCCCACCGCTGCTTCTTCCAGCCCCTGCCCACCCCAGCCCCGTCGCTATTGCCATCTTGTTAAGGCCGTATGATCGAAAGGGTGGGAATGAATTTGCCTACCTCTAAGATCTGGCTTGAAATGTATTTCCTCACTATTTATATTCTTTGCATATGTAGCTACTCTGAGAATCACGCAAGGCACAGCGGTGGGAGTGAGAAAGAGTAAAAAATGGGGGCTTATCAGCTCTACGTGGAATCCTTCATGAGGGTACAGTTTATTTTAGAGTATTAAAGTTGTGTCCCACCACGCTTATTTTAAGAGGTAACTATTAAGAGGGACAATTTAAAAAAAATTTTTATAGGGAGTGTTGGGCCCTTTCCAAACTCCCAGTTAAAAGAATATGAAGGAAGTAGGGGGACATGTTCTCTTTGTGCAGAACTCTGAGTAGAGTGCATTGTGTGAGGCCAAAGGAAAACCTCATTTGGGTAAGATTCTAATTGTATTCTTCCTTATCATGCTGGAGAAGCTGACAACCTATATTTTACCGCTCAAAAAATAATAACAAAAGGCTTAACTTGTTCCTAGTGCAGAACTCAGGAGTGCCTGAGAGAACAAGTGGAATGAAATGTTCCCTTTTGATTTTCTTCTCTTTCAAAAACCCGTTGTTGACTCGGAATCACTGGATGTGGCATGCGGATTCCAGGAACGCAAAAACTGACCTTTCATTGAGCTGATACACTCAGTGCACAGAGCTTGCCTCGCGCTGTTCAAGGCGTAGCCCCCGCCTAAGCAACCTTCAATGTAGAATTGTGACAGATGTTAGAATGCCTTTGTTATGAGGCAGTGTTTCTCAACAGGGGCGATTTTGCAGTGTCTGGCAGCAATTTTGGTTGTCACAACGGCGGGTGGGGGCGGGGGCAGGGATGGGGATGACAGCACAGGTGTCTAGTGGGTAGAGGCCAGGGACGCTGCTAATCATCCTACAATGCACCGGATAGCCCAACAACAAGGAAAATCCAACAAGAGGCATCCAACCTGAAATGTCAATAATCCCAAGGATTCAAGAGCAACTCTCTGAAGTTCATTCAGGGTTGAGAAAACAGTATAATGTAAATTATAGGGTAATTGGTATAGTGCTCAATGTGTGATATGTCAGGTGCATCAGAAGAGCAAAGGAGTGATCACACCCACTTGGGATAATTGGAGATTTCAACGACCTTTCAAGCGGGCTTTTCTGTGGTCCACGGTTCCTCATTTTTTTCCTGAGTCTTACAGATCATCTAGAGTCCCTAAGTACCGTATTGCTATATTTCAGTCAATAAGTAGCTGGTGAAAATCCTTGCTTGGCCACATTAACTCAGCATCTCTGTGTCTCTCTTGTCTTTGCTGGAAAGGGACAGGTAGAATGCAGAAGCCCTAAATTTCCTCCTGGATTTGAATAAGTGACAGTTCTCGCTCTAAATGTCTGTCTGGTGACCTGTGCCCACCAAAACACGCTTCTCAGCCTTCTGGGGTGAATGCGCTCCCGTGAATATCTGTCTCCCCCAACATGCGTGTAAATGCAACGATTTGCTTATAATCTCAGGGGCTCCCCGAAGCCCTTCTCTGGACCCCTCTAAGGGCACATGGATCCCAGATTGGAAATTTCTGCCCCAGATTTTCCTAAGCAACAAAATCTTTTGCTGGATCTACCTGATCCCCGTGAACCTGACCCGGCTGTGTTTTCAAAGCTAACAAGTTCTTTCTCTCTTGTGCGACGCCCTCATCTGTCTCTCGTTTTTTTTCTGTTATGGAATTATGTTTTATTTTTCTACTGCGGCTTCGCCCAAATTATTTTAGTTAATCTCATGGTCTTGCCAAAATCCACCTGTCAGAGCAGTTACTCTGACCTGCCAGGATGGGCTATCACCACTTTCTCTCAATATTAGAGTGTTTCTGGTGGGTTCCCTTCAGCTAAGGGAACAGCCAGTGAAATGTGTCCCTGAGGTCCTTAGGGAGAAGATCCTGATTGGAAGGAGCTTAGGAAAGACCACTAGGGAAGTCTGCTATAAGCCAGCAGGGTGCACGAGAAATGGTCTGACTCTCCCCAGAAGAGAGGTGCCAAGGACTGCTTTGCCGCTGCGAATACGGCCGGAAGACCCTAGGTCTACGCAGCTCAATAAGGTAGCTGCATGTGCTATTGAGCGCTTGAAATGTGGCCAGTCCAAACTGAGACGTGCCACCAGTGGAAAATACCACCAGATTCTGAATACTTGACATAAATAAGGAATATGAATATTTCATTAATGATTTTTATATTGATTACATGTGGCAACGATGATTTTCGGGATATATTAGGGTAAATAAAATATACTATTGATGTTAATTTCACCTATTTCTTTTTACTTTTTCCATGTGGCTACTGAGAAGATTCATATTACACACATTCCTCCGATTTGGGCCTGCAGTGTATTTCTATCAGACTGTGTTGCTTTAGAATCTCATGGAGTATCCCCTTAACCCCTGTGGAGATTCCTTTTCTATCAAATGTATGTGACCTGCTGAAGGGCTGGTACCTCCTACTGAAGAACCAGCCCAGATAGCTGGAACTTTCTTAGATTAGGCAAAGGCTCTGAGATCTGGAATATACTTTTAATTTTTAATTTTTTTATTCTTAAAGATTTTATTTGTACATTTGAGAAAGAGAGAGCACAAGCAGGGAGAGGGGCAGAAGAAGAAGAAGCAGACTCCCCGCTGAGTGGGGAGCTCAACACGGGGCTCCAT
Source organism: Eumetopias jubatus (assembly GCF_037043125.1). Classification (NCBI taxonomy): domain Eukaryota; kingdom Metazoa; phylum Chordata; class Mammalia; order Carnivora; family Otariidae; genus Eumetopias; species Eumetopias jubatus. The sequence continues at coordinate 145,033,079 of NW_028274812.1, forward strand.
CCCAGGACCCTGAGATCATGACCTGAGTGGAAGTCAGATGCTTAACCAACTGAGCCACCCAGGCACTATGGAATATACTTTTAATTGGCTAGTACATGGTCTTGTAATGAGTACTATAGACGGAATATTTGTGTCCCACCAAAATTCATATGTTGAAACCTAATGCCCAGTGTGATGGTATTAGGAGGTTAGGCCTTTGAGAGGTGCTTAGGTCATGAGGGTAGAGCCCTCACCAAAGGGATTCATACTCTTGTAAAGCAGAACCCACAGAACTCCCTAGCCTCTTCCACCATGTGAAGAGACAGTAAAAAGACAGTTGTCTGTAAGGAAGTAGGCTCTCACCCGACACCCAATCTGCCAGTGCCTTGATCCTGCACTTCCCAGCCTCTAGAACTATGAGAAATAAATTTCTGTTTTCTATAAGCCACTCAGATTATAGCATTTTTGTTATGGCGACCCAAATAGACTAAAACAATGAGAATTACTAGTGCTCTTGCTATGACCATAAACCCCGTGATGTTGGTGAGTAGCAATCACTGGTGACATTCAATAGACTCTTATTGTTAGCCAAGTTGGGCCCCAGCAATTCCCTCTCAGTGGCGGAATATATAGATCGAGACTAGAATCTTCAGCCAAGGATGCAACTCGTCTCCTTGGTGGTGCCTGACTCTTCCCTACTGACTTGCATACAAGGAATACCCTGACACATAATGGGCAGAAGCCCAAATATTTTATAGGGAAATACCTTGAGGCTATGTAAATATAAAATTTTTTACCTACCAGTTTTAGCATTCATTGATGTTTCTTGGCTCAATTCATTATTTCTTCCACGGTTGCCAAATAGTGCTTTTCAAACTTCAACATTCCTTCTATTTATTATTTGGAATTTTGCTGTAAGAAAAACCTTTTATTCTTATTTATTTATTTATAGCAGTGTGGACTCATGGACTGCTAGTTTATTCAATGGGTTACAATTCGTTACTTATCATTTATTTCGAAGATCAAATTATCCCAGATTTCACCAGTAAAAGTCCCACTTAAACTAACTCTGGTGTCTTTTTTGATATGTCCCCATCATTCTTTGAGAATTTCCTTACTTCCTGGCAAAAGATGTCCCAGGATCATCTTGTACTTTTCCTGCCCTAGCCATGGATGCAGCCATATCTGTATAAAGCCCCGGTTCATCTTGGTGAAGAGTGGTATTTAACTACCAAGATGTGGGCACTGGGTGTGCCCAGGGCTGTTGGGGTGTTGCTGCTGCCCTTGGCCCTCTCAGTAGACAAAGCTAAGGAATATATAATACATGAATGCATATCTTTATTTCTATATCTAGATGCTAGATATCTTTTGAAAACCTTATATTCACACTACAATTCCAATCCCATAGCACGGATTGGTTCTAGTTTTTTTCCTTTTTCATATTGGTAACTCCATTCTCCCACAGTGAGAAACTTGTTTCCCATTATCCTCAAAATAGTCACTCCCTGGCTCATCACCACCACCGACCCAATACACTACCAATCTCCCATTGCTGCTACCACTGCAATCCCCCAGTCTCATGTGAGCAACCTCCTAAACCCACCTGGGTTCCAAAACCCTATTTCAGGCCATTGCCACAGCCCCCCATGTGGGTGTTCTCCTTATTCTTCACTCGCTCTGATATCCCACGCTGAGTTGCTGCTGACACCACTACCCAGACAGGGAGGTTTTCCTCACTCCGCCCCTGCACAAAGGCCCACCTTATGCTGCACTTTGTAATGGCTTTGGACTGCATTCAGGAAGTCAGGCAAGCAGGCAGGCATGAATCAATTAAAATGTCTTTGAGACAATTTGGAGCACAAGCAAACATGTTTTATACTTTCTAGGACAACCTAAATGGTTCTTCACCGTCTCATCCTGTCTACCTATAGTAGAGTCAGGTGAGTATCTTAGGTAAGTAGCTTAGTAAGAGGGTGCTTGCTCTTGGTGTACAAGGATATACTTCTAATTTACAAGAGGAGGCCTTCATTGAGAGTGTCACTATGAAGCAGCATATTTATTTTCAATGATATACGGTCTTGTAAAAAGAGATCTTCTCTGTTTATTGAAGTCAACAGGATATTTAGTACCTAAGGTAGTTGTTTATTCAATGACATATCCTAAAATGACCTATGAGTTAAAATCAAAGTCAGAATGGATGAATCTATATGCCTATAACATTGTGAAGGAGCATTTGGGTAGTAAGTATCCTTTCTCCAGAATGAATTGCAAGGTGAAGGAACACTATCTCTAATAGAAAAACACTGTAGAGCCACCAGACAGTCAAGCATCTTACTTCAGCTCAGGTCATGATCTCAGGGTCCTGGGATCGAGTCTCTCATTGGGGTCCCTGCTCAGTGGGGAGTCTGCTTCTCCCTCTCCTTCTGCTACTCCCCCTGCTCGTGCTTTCTCTCTCTCTCTCAAATAACTAAATAAAATCTTTTTTAAAAATAAAATTAAAATTAAAAAATGGGATCTTGAGCTTTTCTCAATGATACATGTCACAAATATTTGCCCATGATATTAGATACTCTATGACCTCATAATTTTAGTGGCTAGGTAATATTTTGTTGTAGAGATGCATCATAATTTAATTAATCATTTTTCTGGTTTTGGGTATTTTCACGGTTTCATACCTGGGCTGTTAGAAATGGTGTTGTAATCAACGTTTGTAAATAAGTATTTGCTCATATCTATGATTATTTCTTCAGCATAAACTTTTACAAGTGGAATTTGAGTCTCTGGAGCAAATAGTGTTGTAAAAAATTGTGTTACTATCATGATTTTAATTATATGTAAGTCAATAGGATATGCAAAAAGGAGTAATATACTTTCCTGAAGTATGTGACAGTTGTTTATAAATATAATTGATATACGATTTAGCATTTTGGTTGGACTCCGTGCTTAATAATCCCTAGAAAAATCAAAGAACAAACTCTCTCCCAATAGTCTCAAAAAAGTAGGATTTCTAGTTTGATCCTAGTTCCAAGGACTTCCCTTGGCTTTTGTGGTAATAAAGAAATTATTGCCTCATCTCACACTGGCAGAGCAAACAGTGAAATATTTACTTTGGAATATGTGCTTTCTATCTGGAGAGGATTTGGAATTTTAAAATCTTTTAAAAAACATTTCAGAACCACACAATACAATAAGCTTCGAATTAAGTATTAATTGAACTTTTCTCTTCCCTACTGTTTGATCAATTTTTTAAGAGAAAAAAAAAAGTGCTACACAGAGAACAATTAAATCTTAAGTCTTGAATAATTTTTTGTGTGCTGTTGCCTGGATCCAGCAGACTGGATCAGATGACCTCCTGAACTTGTTTCAGCTGAGCAATTCCAACTTTTATATTCAATGAGCTTTAACTTGGAGAACTTTATCACCCACTGCTCCACTAAGCCCTTTCTTCTTTACCACACATTTTCTTTGTGCTTTAATTTTCCTTTTATAGTCACAGAGGGTGTCTGCCAACCTTCCATTGTTGTAATTATGGCAGTGTTTTTACATGAACGTTACTTTAGCAATGAAGGAGACAAAGGAGTACAATGCCAAGTTCAGTAATGCTTAGGCAGTCATTGGCATAGCACATTCTTAGAGTATTAACAAAAACTTTAAAGTCTTGGTTTAAAATCTGATGTAATATGATTATACTTGAGAGTAGAAGAAAATTCTCAAATACATAAGCCTTAAAGCGCAAAGGAAATACAGTGCTCTTTTTTTTTTTTTTGCACAAAACCTTCTACAGAAAGATGGGGGAAAAAAACCGTCACAATGTTATATATTATTTACTCTCTCTAATTCACTGAACTATAGTTTTATAATTTAACGAAATTCTTGTTGTCTATATGAGTCTATCGCTCTAACATACTGTGTAAATGATTTCTGTTCACTGGCCTGGTTCAGCTTTTGTTGCCACTGGTTGGTGTGTGTGTGTGTGTGTGTGTGTGTGTGTGTGTGTGTGTGAGAATCTATGTTGAGCAGTATAATGGTCACCCATTGGTTGATCCTCAATATCTATGCCCGACTTAACCTTTTCTAGTAGTCCCCATTTCCACTTGGAGATCCACAGCTACCCTATCTCCAACTATCCCACTTCAGGAATGGAACAAATGGCACATATTAAGGCAGAGAAGACATTCTATTGCACTACCACAGTGCTTAGGTCAGAGCTGAGCCTGTGGTCCAAGCCAACAATGAATTTCAGGACTTTTGCTGGCACTTCTGGAACACTTTTCTTTTTTTCCATGTGGTATGGAATGTAAAGTTAGAACTATTATTGTTACTTTGCCACCATGTAGGATGCTAACCTCAGAATGAATCCAATGCACAAAGAAGGAAACACAGAAAATTAAAGAGAAATTTAACCTTGATTGATCCACACCTGGAAAAATAAGTTCCCTTTGTTGTTTGTAATGTGGTTTGATTTAAACTTTCTGTTACTTGCAATTGAAAGTATCATAACTGATGCAGAATCTCAGAAGTGGTTACGGTCCTGGGAAGCATGGAGGAAGCCACATGGTTCTGGCCTTCCTCAGTTCTTCTCTAGAATGTTCTTCTCTAGATCAGTGCCCATTAGTTAAAGGAGAGATGAATGGGAGGCATGAGAGAGAAGAAGTCAACCCCACTGTCATGGTTAATTTCATGTGACAACTTAATTGGGCTAAGGAATACCCAGGTGGATGGTAAAACATTATTTCCAGATGTGTCTGTGCATGTGTTTCTGGAAAAGATTATATAGATGATGATGTTATTCTATACACCTAAAGCAGTTTCTGGCTGCTTTTCCACTATGTTCTCTATGTCTCCTCCAGGCATGCATAATATAGATGGTAAACCCATCCAATGAGTTCTTAATTTTATATATTATATTCTTTTCTTCTAGAATTTCTCTTTGATTCTTTTACTATCAATTCCAGTTCTAACAGTCTTCATCTTTTTATTCTTTTTATCCATTTTCATCCATTTTTAAACATTAATTATGGTTGTTCAAAAAGATCAATGTCTGCTAACTCCAACATGAGACTTACATATGGGTCTACTTCTATTGTTTATTTTTCTCTTGATTTTTAAGTCACATTCTCCTGCCTTTTCACATATCCAGTAATATTTGTTGTATTCTGGATGATGTGTATAAAAGAATCATAGAGGCTCCAGATAACATCATCCTCCAGGGAGTTTCCCTTTTCTTCGGTAGATTGGGCGAGAGATTGATTATCTCAATCCAACCAGGGACTGAGCTGGGCTAGACCTCATTGTAAGTTCACTAAACTAGATCTGCTCTGGTTCATCCTTATCTCTTGGACATAGTCCTCCAAGGCTTTTAATTGAGAACCCGGCAGTCTTCGTCTCCTTAGCCCAAGAGGATGCATTTTACTCTGTTCTTTGAAGATTCTGAGCTGTTAGCCTCCCTCTATTTAGCCTCCCACTCTGTACACTCAAATATGGCAGATGCCTTGAGGGAAGACCAACTACATATTTGAGACAGACTCCCTCCTTCTAGCAGGAACTTTCCCCCCTCAGCATTGCAGAATGCAACCTCTCAGCTGCTTTTACATAACCAGAACTCACCAAATGTCTCATGGTAAAACCAGCCACATTTGTAGTTCCTCAAATTTTCAATCTGTCACGCCAGCCATGCACAAAATTTTACTTGTTTCTCTTTCCTCCAGCAGCGTCCCACTGTATAGGCTAAGCCTGATCCTCCCTCTGTGCCTAGATTCAGCAAACACCTTCAGGAAGAAAACAGCAAGTGATTATCAGTGGACTCCAGAAGGGCTCCTCCTTTTCTGGAATTCCGGGCACCTGGTCTGCACTGCTCTCACAGCTCTCTGATGTCTTAAAAATGTGCTGCTGTAATTTCTCCAATTTTTCTGATTGCTGCACAGGAACACTGTGTGGCTGTGATCTATTTTATTCTACTCAAAAGTGGAATGCCACTTGTGGGTAACCTCTTAATTAAACTAGCATTTAGTGTGGTGGCTCAAGAAGTAGTCTCAAAATTCTACCTTACTAGCTATTTGACCATGGAAAATTCACTTAACATCTCTTGGGAGAATAATGGCTACTTCCTTGAGTTCTTATATGGAGAACTTTCAAGGTATAAAGTGTTTTAAATAAAAGGCAGTCTCTTTTTTATTCATTTATTTATTCATTCAAAGACATTAGTTGAATACTTAATATATTCCAGACACTTTGCTAGAAGCTGGGTGGGAAAAAATGAATGAATGAGGCTTGGAGGCATGATCTCACAAGGAGCTCACAATTCTAGTGGGGAAGAAGAATAAATAAGAGAAATATACTATACAATTATGATATAAGTATAAGATAAAATGGCATAGAGAAAGGAATAAGTAATTCCTTTGATAGGGTAGGTAAGTTATGGAAGATTTCTCTGACAAAGTGAGTGACTTACAAGTGAAAGAGACTGCCAGCTGTCCACCTAAATCCATTCTCCATCTGTTCCACAGAAAAGAGTCATCATTGGACAAATAGCTACACACCTGGAGAACACAATCTCAGCCTCCTTTGCACCTAGGTATGATATGACTGTGTTGAAGTTCTCACTGAGATGAAAATAAGTAACAATTTTCATGTGTGCCTCTTAGCCTTAAAATCTTGCATATAATATGCCCCATGCTTCTTCCCTCTCTCTGAGAGCCAGGGCATAGGCATTCTACACCCAACTTAGCCACACAGACAAGGACAGCAACCTAGGAGAAGGCCGAGCAACAGGATATAAGGAGTCCAGGTCCTTGAATGATCATGGGCAACCTACCCATCCCACTAACTTGGAGTGCTCACCTCAAAACTCACGTGAGGGAAAAAGGAGCTGTTTTCTTTAAGCCCTTTTATTTTAGAACCTTTTTGTTATTCTATCTAAGCTGCACCATACCCAACTGCCATGAACAAATACTTCTAAAAACCAATAAGAAAATGATAAGCCAAATAGAAAATGGGCAAAAGTCATGAAGAGGCAATTTATGAAGGAAGAAATGTAGATGGCCAATAAACATATGGAAAGAAAAATCCAAACTTACTAGCAATTAAGAAACTACAGATAGAGGCGCCTGGGTGGCTCAGTTGGTTAAGCAGCTGCCTTCGGCTCAGGTCATGATCCTGGGGTCCTGGGATCGAGCCCCACGTCCGGCTCCCTGCTCTGCGGAGAGCCTGCTTCTCCCTCTGCCTGCCACTCTGCCTACCTGTGCTCTCTCTCTATCTGTCAAATAAATAAATGAAATCTTTTTAAAAAAAACTACAGATAAAAATAAGATGCCTGCTTGCTTATCAACTGATTTCATTATATATAATGTATATGATTATATATGTAATATATTTATCTCTTAGCAATTCACTTCTAGGCATTCATTTTAATGAATTATTTTTCAGAATATGGGAATGCATTTAGAGTTGTTAGGTTATAATTTATATATTTCAGAATTGAAAGTAATTTATATCCTTAATATTAGGTTATTGGGTTAAATAAATATGGGTATAAATAATATTCCATCATTTAAAATGATTAGTGGAGGGGCGCCTGGGTGGCTCAGTCAGTTAGGTGGCTGCCTTCAGCTCAGGTCATGATCTCAGAGTCCTGGGACTGAGCCCTGCATCGGACTCCCTGCTCAGCGGGGAGCCTGCTTCTCCCTCTCCCTCTGCTGCTCCCCCTGGCTTCTGCTCTGTCGCTTGCATGTGCTCTCTCTCTCTCCCAAATAAATAAATAAAATCTTTGAAAAAATAAAATAAAATGATTAGTAGAGGCCCAAGAGGTGCCACTTGAAGTGAGAGTTACCTGTCTGACTAAGTAGTCATGAGTGAATAACAGGATTGTGGACCCAGGTCCTGGGAGCAGTAGATTTTAAGTGACCAAGCTTAGCACAGGAATCACAGAAAGTTTCTCATCCTTTTCCAAATCTTTATTAGAGGGGAAAAAAGCCTCTAGAAATTGTGGCTATGCCCTGGCAAATAAAGAAAATTACATGATTTAAAATTATGCCCTTGGCTGGGAAATTATCCAATGGTAGTTGAACATATTTGCTTAAGTCCAGTGGTTCTGGTTAAAGCAGATAAATGCCCATAATAAAAATACAGTGCATATTTTTCTCAAGTTTCTTGGAACCATGAAACAACACAAGTTCTGTTCAACAGGAATTTGCCTTTAAATGTGGCTTTCACTTCTGAGGAAGAAAAGTGTCTTTGCACATCTAATCTTCTTGGAGTAGTGTTGGGTTGTCTGCTGCTGCTCACCAATAGTTTATAGAAAGAAAAAGAATACATCTGACTTGGGTTCTGTACTAATTGTTCCTCTTATAAAGTCATTCCTCAAAATTCACTTTGAAGAATAGGCAATAATTGATTTCAACTGACTTCAAACAATTGTTCAAAAAAGGTCAAACCTATCAGAATACAGAAACTGAATGTGATGGGAATGTTAAGATTTCAAAACAATTGAAAGGACTGTGGGAATGGGAAAAGGTCACCTTACTTTCATTCCAGAACATACTGGTAATATGGCTAAGCATGTAGATGCATATGTATTGCAGTTGCATTGAGAGGCTGTGCCTATTAAGGAATGCTTGATTATCCAAAATATCTTGAAATACATGGTTTTCAGAAAGACATGTATTCTGAGAACTATGGATCGTGGAGGGAATCAAAACCTTTTTTTTAAGCCATATAATTGAAACCGCCAATGAAAGGTAAAGCAAAGTTGAAAAATATGTGAAAGAAACATTTTCAAGAAGTCGATGGAGCATGCAACTCTTGATCTTGCGTAGTGAGCTTGAGCCCCACACTGGGTGTAGAGATTACTTAAAAAAAAAATGAAACTTTATGGGGCACCTGGGTGACTCAGTCGTTAAGCATCTGCTTTCAGCTCGGGTCATGATCCCAGGGTCCTGGGACGGAGCGCCACATCGGGCTCCCTGCTTGGCGGGAAGCCTGCTTCTCCCTCCCCCACTCCCTCTGCTTGTGTTCCCTCTCTCGTTGTGTCTCTCTCTGTCAAATAAATAAATAAAATCTTTAAAAAAAAATGAAGCTTAAAAAAAATAAATAAATAAGTAAATAAAGCAAATCTTCATATGGCACAAGAATATAATTGATACTTGTATGAAGAAAAATGAACGACATTTATTACCAGAAATGACAAAAAGCAAGCACCATTAATTTGTGGTTGTATTTTACAAGAAAACATTTAAGTATATATAGCTATTTTCTTACACTTACAAGTGTTTAAAATGTTTTTAATAAAAAATCAATATTAATATTTTGTTCACACTGAGGCACTAGGTAAGGAAAATATCATAATTATTAATATGTTATGATACCAATAACCATGAAAAAATAAAAACCATCATGCTTTTGACATGATGAAATATATCTATGAAATCAAGATTTTATATTCAGAGAGAATGTTGTTGTCGAAACTAGTTTCACACAGTTTATAAAGCTCATTGTTGGTATTTCTGATATTTGCTGGAATCAGCATGTCATGAATGTGTGTATCTACATGAAAAAAAAGAGATGGGTATTACTTTGCAGGTGCCTAACTTGATATGTTTATGGAATTAGCTAATTTATACTCACTTTTTTATTGTGGGCAGATTTCTAATATCTTTAGTTCTGTGCAATTTAAATTTCTTTTATTTGAATAAATTCACTATTTCTAACTTCTGCTTTTTTAAAAAAATAACTGTGGAAGTACATTTATCTACTCGCAGGAAGATCTTCATGAGCTTATTTTTTGTGAAATATAGTATGTAAGCCAGAAAAGGAGTCTGGAACAGATACTAGTTGCACAGTAGGGGAGGAGATTTTAAAAATCCAATGACCAGACGCGACCTCGGTTCCACTAAATCAGAATCTCTGCTTTGGGATCCCAGGCATTTACTTCAAAAGCCCCCCAGTCAGTTAAGCACCCCACTGTGATCTCAGCTCAGGTCTTGATCTTGGGTTTGTAACTTTGGGCCCTGCACTGGGCTCCATGCTGGGCATGGAGCTACTTAAAAAAAAAAAAAAAAAAAAAAAGAGCTCCTCAGGTGATTCCAATGTACAGTCAAGATTGAGAACTACTGGTTTAAAAATACACACACACACAGCTGTGCTCTCTCGCTCATTCTCTCACGGGCATGCACACACACTCACACCTACAGTAGGTCTATGTGTAGATCCACCTGTGACATGGATTATGGGAAATTTTTATATTCTTCTTTCTGCTTATCTGTGTTGTCTGCAATAAACATGTATATTTTATACAATCAACATGTAAGCGAATGTATGTAACTTTTGAAAGGCAATAAAAATCGGAAGGAAAGAAGGGAGGAGGGAGGGAGGGATGGGCGAGGAAAAAACAAAGAGGAAAGAAGGAAATAGAGGTTTTCAGTGAAACCTGACCTTGCATCAGTTCAGCAAGGACTGGAGGTAACTAACATACATGGGGACAGGGATGGGAAACATATGTGGTGTCGTTCTGATGGCTGAGGAGCATGAGTGAGCTGGAGAAAGAGCTAACAGTCTGAGTCTCCACCATATATTTGTGCTTTATTTTTTTTATCCCATTCAATCCCATGACCTACCCTGCAGGGTTGATAGGTCATCTTTCTTTTACAGATGGGCAGACGGAGGCCCAGAGAGGTGAGGTGACTTGCTGATAATACTGTATGAGCCAAAGCCACTACCTCACTCCTAAGCTCACCTTCTGTGGTGAGGAAAAGAAGGTCGTTGGGCACAGGGTAATTTTCTTTTGTGTGTCTAGCAGCTCTTAATCTTTCTTGTTTCTCTTTTTTACTCTTGTGAAGAACTGATAACTTTTCCAAGCTTTTTTTAATATATTTTTTTCTAAGTAGGCTCCACGCCCAACATGGGGCTTGAACCCACAACCCTGAGATTTAGAGTTGCATGTTCTACTCAAAGCTTTTCAGATGCCACTTCTGCCCAAGACCCACCTCCTGTTGCTTGTCCTTGGATGACCATAGGTTCTTCACTATGCAAAGCTACCCAAATAGCTTCATTAGAGGAATTGTCTAGACTTTCTACTGAAGAATGCTCGCTGCCACTCCCTAATAAAGACCCAACGAGACATTAGAAACCCACCCAGACTCCTTTGCAAATGTGGCTGGGCCAGAGTATTGTCACTGTGTGCTAAAAACACAGTAAGGTTCCTGTTGGCTCCCGTGAGTTGACAGCTGCAGCAGTAGATGGCCAACAACAAAAAGAAAAGGGTTATCTAAGTGGCAAACCTTACAGGAGCCAGAGAGAGTCAGGCAAGAGAGAGATATCATTTAGATATGTCAGCTCTAATAAGTAAATTCATCATTTTTTGGAAAGGTTTTTTGTATTTATTTGAGAGAGAGAGAGAGAGAGAGAGCATGAGTGTGCAGGGGGAGGGGCAGAGGGAGAGGGAGAGAGGGTCTCAAGCAGACTCCCCACTGAGTGCGGAGCCTGACGCTGGGCTTGATCTCATGAACCATGAGATCACGACCTGAGCCAAAATCAAGAGTTGGATGCTTAACCAACTGCGCCACCCAGACGCCCCTGTAGATTTCATCATTTAAAAATAGTATATCAATCAAGTTTTTAAAAAATAAGTGAGCCCTTGGAACCCCACCCTCTTTTCCTGTATATTTTAGGCCAGTGTTATACATCTACATTTCAGTAATATGTATCTTGGATTAAAGGAAAAATTTTCAGTTTAAAATAAGACCATTCTAATCTCTTCTGGACTTTGTTCTTTATCACCTCCCTCAAGTTCCCCTTAGACAAAACCAAATACAATTACAATTTACCATACTTGCTGGTTTGCTTTATTTAATGGTTAGTAACCACAAAAAACTTAAGAAAAGCATATAGGAAGCCCAAATCACCTCCAAGACAGGGCTGGTTTACTTGCTCAAAAGTCCCAAATGCTCAAGCCAGCTCCCTCCATCAGTTGGCCTTCCCTCTGACCCCATTTGACACACTGTCTTCCTGGCATCTTTCCTTCAACAGGATGGTATGAAAGAGAGAACATCAGCTCTGGAGTCAGGCTGTTCTGGGTTCGAATGCTGATGCTACTGTTTCTTGGTCATGTGAGCTTGATGCTGTTGTTTAGTTATTCTGGGCCTTAGTTTCTATATTTTCAAAGTTGGGAAAGAACTCTTCCCATGTGCTTCTCAGGAAAACTTCCAGCGTGAATATGTATCAAGTGACTGACCCAGTGCTTAATACAGGGAAGGCACTTAACTAATGTTAGTTAGTTCACACCCATATCTGGTTACCATTCCCATTACCCCCAACACACTCCTGCCTGCCACCTAGTAGTATCATGATGGTGGTTCACTCTAGATAGTACACTGTCCTCCAGGAGACTCCATGCTCACTGGAGGTGAAGACGATGCCCAATCTTTGATAAAGAGCATGTAAGCCTGAGCATCAGCGACGGGCAATAACCAATGTCCTTGGCTAGCCAACCTTTCAACCAGGAGTAATTGAGGTATATGGCTAGGCCAGTGCTTATCACTATCAATCAGTGATTGAAACACTCTGGTCAGAAAACGTGGTGGTGGCTATTACACTTCTTAGCTCTAGCAAAGTGTTTTCCAATATCCCATAAAAACAGAGCTTTAAACCGTTCAAATCAATACACGCCGTGCAACATCATTAGAAAGTATCCACTCTAAGGCAAAGGGTCATTTAAGAAAGGCTATTGATTTTTGATTTGTAAACACAGGAGGCCCAGGCTCCCCTACAGGACCAGGCTGCGGGGCCCATTCCTAGATGAGGCTACACCAGAGAAAAATGTCTGATGCTCTCTTGGAACAGATCCAAGACAAATATGCCTTAGAGCAAACAGCCCCCTGAGTCTCGTTGTCTTCCAGATGCAACATGTTATTTTGCTGTCTTGGAGGCAATTTCTGAAATATCTGTCAAGTGAAAAATGTTCACTGATCTATAATATAAAGCTCTGTGTGACTTGCGGGAAAGATCATACTTCATTCAGCTCAGCAGCCTTTGTAGATCAGAGGATACACTGTGAATTCAGTAAGCGCTGAGTAACTGTGAGTTGCATTGAACTGATCAGTGCTGGTCTGTTGGAGGGCAGAAAAAAGAAATACCTCAGTGTTCATATTTTGACTTAAAAAGTCATTCTCATGGTCTTCTTACAGCTGAGAGCCACTCCCCAGCATAAGCTGATTTCTTTCAAGGCTGGGATGATTTCCACCAGTTATAAAAGCATGGTAATTACGTGTGGAGGTTTGGATATAGTTGTGCCTATTTAAAATCAAATTCCTCCAAAACATTCTCCCCTCTGAATATTTCTCACCCAAATTCGGTCTTCTTCGGTTTCAAGCGTTTAAAATATAAACAGGGTTTAAACCAAGCTGCAAAATGTAAACTATATACTGGCATTTGGAAAAGACAGCCTTCTCCATTTATGCACCAAAATAATGGGATGATTGAATAACATTCCAAAGGGGACACATCACCTGTTGTAAAGATCGCTTTAAGTACTTAGCCAAACGTCCCATTCCGTAAACCAGTTGAGTGGCAAATTAGACACAATGCTAAATTGCTGTGTTGTACTGTGGCTGAAAACAAAAGCCAAGAGTAAGGGACCTGTCACTGCCTATTGACTTGGCAAAACTGTAAAAAGCTATATTTGATGCCAATGGGCTTCAATGAATCTGGTGCTCTCAGGCACTGCTGACAGCTGCAAGAATGATACCTTTCTGGAAAGCAGTTTGGGAAACCACAAAAAGTTCCTAGGCTCTGATCCAACTTCTGGGATTTTATCCTGAGAGACTTGTGCAAATATGAACAAAAGCTATACGCACGAAAACATGTCAATGGCAGGATGGTCCATCCTGGTGGAAGAGAGAAGCATCTACACTGCAATGCTTACAGAAGTACAGTGTCCCTGCTCTAGGGACTGTTCATGTCAAGAATGACTATAAAATCCTAGCATATGGAAAAATGCGTGAAGAGTGTAGACCTAAGAAACAAAAATTGTAAAATATAAAGTTGCTATTGTGTTACAGCAACAGTTATGTAATTAATGCATGTAATTCAAAAAGAGTAACTAGAGTAACTAAAGGCGGCTGGGTGGCTCGGTCGTTAAGCGTCCGCCTTCAGCTCAGGTCATGATCCCTGGGTCCCGGGATCGAGTCCCGCATCGGGCTCCTTGTTCAGCAGGGAGCCTGCTTCTCCCTCTCTCCCCTGCCCCTGCTTGTGCTCTCTCTCTCTGTCAAATAAGTAAGTAAAATCTTATTTAGAAAAAAAAAAAGGGGTAACCAAAGAGACACCCGCAATGATGACAGCACCTTTGTTAGAAATAGAGCACAGTAGAGGATAGGTAGTTTAAAAACATTTTGTTTCCCAAATATTCTATATTGTGGTCATATTTAATAAGTAAAAAATGGGAAATAAGACCTTCAGAGAAAGAAAGCAAGAATCTTTTCCTATTTCTTCCTCCAGTGAGTCATAAACTTAACGGTGAGTAAAGTCTTCCTTAAATCCAACCTGCATTTCTTATGCTATGGCTTAAGTATAATTTCTCTTGCTCTCCTGTAAAAATTATCATTTCCATTCTCTGGATCTGTTCTTTCGGCCAAGGGTCCTATAACTCCGTATTAGAGTTTTTCAGTCCTTTTTCCCCCTGGGGTTGCATGCATGTATTTAACATGCATTTAAACTCTAAATACGATGCACTTAACCCAGTAAGGCTTGTTTGACCGTCGGCTGTTACGTGGCCATCTGATGGAGGTGTACTTTAATTCTACAATTCTATGCTTGTTAGCTAGCCTCCTTCTGGGGCTTATCATTTTAAAAATGAAAGCACAAAAACATTCCCATGCAGGATTAAACCAGGGCCATCGCCTTTCTTGTCTTCCAGGGCCCTTCTCTGTTCCAAGCTGAGTAAACTGGTGTTACTCAGCTTGCCTCATGTGATTGAAAGAAACTCAAACCTTTTTCTTTTAAATAACTTAAGTATTTATTTGTTAGAGAGAGAGAGAGAGAGAGAGAGAGAGAGCACAAGCAGGGGGAGGGGCAGGCAGAGGGAGAAGCAGGCTCCCCACTGAGCAAGTAGCCGATGTGGGACTTGATCCCAGGACCCTGGGATCATGACCTGAGCCGAAGGCAGACACTTAACCATCTGAGCCACCCAGGTGCCCCGAAAGAAACTCAAATCTTTATGGTTGCCCACGGGAACTGCACCAAATTCCGGCTTTCCTTTTGAGTTGTGAAAATTTGAGCTGTGTTTGAGCAAAAATAAAATATCCAAGGTCTGATTCTTTGGGGACCCATTCTGATGGTGGTGGGTTGTTGTGCTGCATGAGGATGTCTCTTTAGCTCAAAACACTTACCTACTAAGAGGGTTAAAGATGTATGCCCCAAGCATAATATGTGGCACTAATATTGTGTAGTTAAGAAGCTGGGTCCAAGTACTTGCTCTTTCACTTACTAGATGTGTACCCGTCACAAAATAAAACAAGAAACCCTCATTTCTTTGTACGTATGAGTAAAAGTGGATAAGAATCCTAATGAGGATGCATTTTTTAAAATGTAATCATGGGTTGTGGTGTTTCTCCCCCCAAAGTGCTCCCTGATGTAAATTCTGAAGGGCTCTAATGGTGTAAAATGTACATGTGATTGTATGTATATATTAGCGTGTGTGGATCCAAGACATTAATAATGAAATGATGGTTATACAAATTGCTTGTCAAAGAAATCCGCTTGTTCAGCCTCACTGTGAGCCAGCACCCCCGCCCCCCATCATAAACATCTCAGCAACTGCTGACTTTGAGTCCATGGGGTCAGATAAATTGTAGATTCTTTATCGCATTCCTTTCTTGAATAGCATTTATGCAGGAATCCTTAGCCTAGAGCATCTCAACTACCACACAGTGAATAAATACCAGGTGTGTTGACATTGTGATTCCTCTCCGCCCTTAGGGAAGCCCAGGAGGGCCTGCGATGTACTGGAGTCCCTAGAAAGACCCAGTCCAGTTGAGAGCTGCCTTATCTGTTTACGCCAGTGGGCTGAACAAGTAGAATCCTCTTCTACCTGTGCATGCCAGGAAAGGGGTTGGAAAGCCTCGTGATAGACACTGCTGTCATTGTGGATCACTTGTACATTTAAGTTACATACTTCTTAGACTTGTCTTGGCTTTTCATTGGCTTTCTTTCTAGCTGTTTGTCTTTTATTGCTTTAAATTATTTATGCTTTTTCCACAGACACCGGGATAAATGTGGGACGTCCAGGGACTAGAGCATCTGTTAACGAGCAGCGAGGTTCCTGGCAATGTCTCTATCTGCTCAGAGGTGTCATTAAATAACCTTACCACTGTGCTAGAGCTAGACCAGACAGGGGGGAAAAATGGAACCCACCCAGATCTCATTTAGGGAATGTGGAAAATTTTCAGAACAAAATGAAACCTTAAATAGATTATTTTAATCTAACCAAAAAACTTAAAAATCTAGAAGAAATTGCCAAACTATACCAGCCTTAACAGCTATGGAGTAGGTCCCTTGGTCTTGGGGGACTTGGGCTGGGAGTGGACCCCTTGTGGAGGGAATGGGCTTGAGGTCTGCCACCTGCCCTATGTGCTTGAGCTCTCTACCAAAATCTCCAGTGTGATATCGAGAAGACTTAGAATTAAGTAGGGAAGTTTTTTGGTTTTTTTTTAAGGCATAAAACCAGTGCTAATATTTTACGTTTATATTTGGGAATAAACTGTGACTAATGTGGTTCCTGAGGCAATGTAATGTTTAACAAATTTTGAATATATCATTTAGAGTATTTAATAGACTTTCACAGTGCTTCCAAATTTAAAATGTGAAATGTCATCATTAATTTAGACTTATTTTAGGCTTCAACAAGATGGGGAAATTGAGACTCAAAGAGGTTAATACACTTATCCATAGCTGGGATCAGAAAAAAATCCACATCCAACAGACCAGATTTTAAGTACTGCCTTTACCATTTTTTGCCCCGTGACCTTGGGGAAGTTTTCTGAACTTTCTGTAAAATTCTGCCAAGGGAAGCTCAGCAGGGTTTTTGAGGAGCAAATGAGGACAAGTATAGGAAGGCCTTATCTAAAAGTAACATTACTAATTATCAACAGGGTGAGGCCTAGAACCTACTTACTGACTCTCAATTCAATAGTACCTTCCTGACTAGTTCCCAATCAAGTTTTCTCTGCTTTCAAATGATTTCCTTTTCTTTTTAAAATCTTCACCCATTTTTGTCTACAATGACCAGCATTTATTGAGTATGCATCTTGTTCTTGGCACTATGTAAATATCATACAGAGCAAGGTATGTGAAAAGTTGGCTCGCGCTACCCAGAGCCTGCATACTATAATGACAGATGCAGAAGCGGACCGAAATCCTGACCTTGAATAATTTCCTTTACTTCTTTGCACTTTAGTTTGTCCTTCTACACAATGAGTGATAATATTATTGTCTCAAGAAGAATTATGTGGGGGCGCCTGGGTGGCTCAGTCTGTTAAGCGGCTGCCTTTGGCTCAGGTCATGATCCCAGGGTTCTGGGATGGAGCCCCGCATCGGGCTCCCTGCTCAGCGGGGAGCCTGCTTCTCCCTCTCCCCCTGCTGCTCCCCTTGCTTGTGCTCTCTCGCTAGTGTTCTCTCTCTCAAATAAATAAATAAAATCTTAAAAAAAAAAGAAAAATCATGTGAAGGACATAGCACAGTGAATTAATACAAACTATCTGTAATAACATGAAGGAATCCTAGTAAGAATAATTACCTGGAACCTGAAGCTGGGTAACCCCCAGAGTACTGAGTGATGTTCATTTTCTGACCAAGCAGAATCGAAGGATCTTGCTGAACATGCCAGGTATTCACTAGAGAATCCCAAAGAACCACAGGTTAGGTAAGGCTAAAGCAGCCTAAAGTGAAGATTATTCCAGGCCGGGCGCCTGGGTGGCTCAGTTGGTTAAGCGACTGCCTTTGGCTCAGGTCATGATCTTGGAGTCCTGGGATCGAGTCCCGCATTGGGCTCCTGGCTCGGCAGGAGGCCTGCTTCTCCCTCTGACCCTCTCCCCTCTCCTGATGTTTTTTCTCACTCTCTCTCTCAAATAAATAAATAAAATCTTAAAAAAAAAGAAAAGAAGTATTCCAGGCCAACCCTGAAGAAGACAAAAAGTATTGAAAGTTGATCAATAAGCCTGCTGGAACAAAACTCAAATACTGTTATCTTTAAAAGAAAACACAAAATCCAGACACTAAATAATATAGCTTTCACAATGTCAGGTATCTAATCAAAGATTCTGAGGCAAAGAAGCCAGAAAATGTAACCCCAAAACAAAACCAGAAAAACAAGCAATCAAAAGAAACGTGTGTGTAGGTGTTTAGGCAAACAAAAAACAAAACAAAAATAGCAAGCAAAAGATGAATCTAATATTTAGAATCAAGATATCCTCTGAGGGAGATGCAGCAGGATGGGATGAGGAAGGAACATGTAGGTAAATATAAGTTACTTGTATTCTGGCCCTTGGGTTGGATGATGTTCGTTGTATGATTAAAATAAGTAAAGGACGCCGTGAATGGACCAATGATGATGACTGTCACCAACCAAAGGTTATCATTAACCTAATTCTCTGCATTTGAACTCAGGGCAAAGGGAGTAAAATGGGAGGAGTAAAAAAGAACACAACACATATGGAGAGTGTAGGACAGGAAATAGCATAACTTTCTAGAAAATGAAAAAAGACCAATGTGGCGGACACCTGGAAAATCAGCCAGATGTGCCTCTCGGGACAGACTCTCACCTGCCAATCCAGCAGAGGCGGTTGTTCAAGCAAGAGTGTTCGTTTATTCAATCGTGGTGTGAAATACGACAGTCATATGCTTGGCAAAGGGGGCCCGGTTAATGGTGGAAACGGTCAGAAACAGTTAATCAGCGCCTCGTGTGGAGGTAGCCCCCGCGTTATTTCTGGATCTGATTCTTTGTGGACTTAAAGAACTACTTGCGGACTTTCACCGAGAAACGTTCTCCTGGGAGCTCCCATTCGTTCGTGTCACAAATTCTGAGCGCCCACTACGTGTCAGGCTCTGTTCTAGACACTAGCAAGGCACGTGGTCCCCCAATGAGTCCCACTCTTGGTGCCTCCTGACTCTGCTAGCCACCAGCAGGTGGCAGTAGTAACCATTTCTTAAGCAACACAATAGCTTTAGGAATAAATCCGAGGGCAGCTCTTTAACTCAACCTGCAATCAGAAATAGTCTGGCGCTGATGTGCGACCTTGGGACAGGCATTCCACCCCTCTGGAGAGCCCGAATAAGGGAGATAATGAAAGCACCTAGTTCATAAGTTGTCTTGAGGATTAAATGAGAAAAGGCATTTAAAGAGCTAAATATGAAGGAAGGTCTGGTGAACGTTGGCATGCGGTATGGTTGATACTGTTCTCGTGCCTTTTGACACAACACGTCACCTTGCCAAAGTAGGAGTAAAATCAGATGGCTAAAGGTAGTATTTCTTGTAGAGCAACAATGATATTAACAGAGAAGGAGGGGGTGTACATAACTGAAAGTGTAACAAAGGATTGAATACAACCTTAGGTGATCATCTGAAAGAAAGCAGGAAATTGGGCAGAGTTTTAAATTACTGTTTTTTCTCATGTTTAGAATATCTTGGCTGCCTGATGGCTACCTAGTTGTACTAACTCAAAGTCAGTGTGAATTACTGGTCAATTTCCTGTCTATCAGAAGTTCAGTTGGCTGGCTAATGGAGTTCCTCGCTATATAGCCAAGGGAAGCAGAGGGCTAGAAGAAAGTGAACAGTTTCTAATAAGCTTATTGTTTCTTGGAGAAAGGAGATGGTTGTTCCAAGACCTCCAGACTGCCTCTGTTCAAGTGAGCCAGATTTCAGGTTCAAAAGCCTCAGTGTCAGCTTACCTCGCTTCTAGAAAAGATACGGCAGAGCAAAACCGGGGAACAGAGTTGGGGGCTGAGGGGTGAGTAGGAGGACTAGGGTTCTCTCATAGGGCTTCGAGAATGGGCTCAAACAGATTCCCAGAAACAGACAGCTATTTCTCGAGATAATCTGGATATGGAAATATAGGTATTTACTGAATAAATTCATCCATATGGGAATGATTAAGATGCTTTGGGGCATAGATGATTCCAGTACAATCTCAAGAGTTCAGGTAAAGAGGCCAACTGTGTTTCCATTTGCAGTCCAAAACATCCACACTTTTCTCTAGTAACAAATAGTGATGTCTCACAAGAAATCTTATCCTTTGGGGAGAGCCCCACAGCCTGAACTGACAAGCAACTGAGCAACACTATGCTCATTTTTATGAAACCATGTGATGAGATTGAACAAAGGAGCAAGAACCTACTAGATGAGCCTCACTGCTGATAAGACGTCAAGGGCTCAGCATCTGTAAATGGTAGCTATTACTGTTGTTGTGACTTCTCATCTAACTAGATGTTTTTGAAGCAGACTTGATTTTTCAGAGTAGTTTTTGGTTCGCTGCAAAATCAAGTGGAAGGTCCAGAGATTTCCTGTACCCTTCCTGCCCCACATCAGCAGAGCCTCTCCTGTTACCAATATCTGTCACCAGAGGGGTACCTCTGTTACAACGGATGGACCTACCTGGACACATCATTGTCACCCAACGTCCGCAGTTTGCCGCAGAGTTCACCCTTGGCATTTTACATTCCGAAGGTTTGCATGAACAGCCACTAGGAGCTGAGGATGGCGCCTGGCTGGCAGCTATTTTTCCAGAAACAGAGACCTTGGTCCTATAATGTATCTGCCATTATAATATCCCACAGAGTAGTCTGACTGGCCTAAAAATCCTCTGTGCCCCCCCCCTCCCCTCGGTCCGTGAAACCACCGATCCTTTTACTGTCTGCATAGTTTTACTTTTCCAGAATGTCATACAGTTGGAATCATACAGCAGGGAGCCTTTTCAGATTGGCTTCTCTCACTTTGTAATATGCATTTGAGGTTTCTTCCATGTCTTTTCATGGTTTGATAGCTCATTTCTTTTTAGCACTGAATAATATTCCATTGACTGGATGGACCACAGTTTATTTCTCCAATCATGTCTGAAGAACATCTTGGTTGGTAGATTTTTTATTTAGAGAGTTTGAAAAAATAACAAGAACTGCTACCTTCTCTTTTATCTTGGCTTATTCCTTACTCCCACGTCAAAGCCACCTTCTAGAAACTGTTTCTGATATCAGGTTCCAGAAGTGATAAGCAAAATAAAGGTTAATTTTGTGTACATAGATATTAGTCAAGAAGAAAAAGAGTGTGAAAAATACTTACATTCACTAATAAAGTATTTGCTATCCTTACTTGGTTTTGTGATGTATCAATATGTTAAAAATACACACACACACAACATGCACACACACACACACACACACACACACACACACACACACCCTAAAGTTCAAGGGAGCAAAGCAAAACAAAACAAAACAAAAACAAGTATAGCCCCATCAGTCAGCAACCATGACACAATAATTTGCTGAAATTTCCTCTTAATTGTTTTTTTCTAAGTTTTATGCCAACTTTATTATGGTAGCAGAATTCTAAAATCAGCCCCCATAACCCCTGCCTTGACTACTCCCTCCTGTAGTACGTGGAAGGACCTGTGAATCAGATGGGACATCACTACCATGATCAGATTATGTTATGTAGCATAGTTAACTTTAAGAAAGGGACCCCTATATTGGGTGGGCCTGACCTAATTGGGGGAACCCTTACAGGCAAAGGAGACTTGAAACACAAGAGGGATTTGATGGAAGAGAGGCTTTTGCTGGCACTGAAATGGAGAAGGGCCATGTGCCAAGGAATGAGAACAGCCACTAGAAGCTGAGGATGGGGCCTGGCTGACAGCTATTTTTCCAGAAACAGAGACCTTAGTCCTATAAGGAACTAAATTCTGTCAGCATCCTCAGTGCTTGGAAGCAGATTCTTCCCAAGAACCTCCAGAAATGAAAATTCCTGGTAATATATTTTAAAATTCTGGTAACTCTTTCGTCTTCTTTGATTTCTAAAATAGAATCCCCAGGGATTCTTTAGTTTTCGTGGATGCTATGATTTTTTAAAATCTGTCTCATGATGTAATTGTAGATTTTTTTCATCAATCTTATTGTGGCATAACCTACGGACAATAAACCATATGCATCCATTTCAGGCGCACAGTTCAGTGAAGTTTGACGAGTGTGTGCACTCTGTTCCTCCAGCCATAGCCAAGATATCAAACATTTCCATCACTCCAAATTGTTCCATGTGCCTCTTCCCAAACACCTCCCAGCTCCAGTTCCCAGGTAACAGCTGATCTGCTTTTTGTCACTATGGATCAGGTTTGTCTTTCCTAGAGTTTTAGGCAAATGGTATCAGTCAGTATATAGTCCTGTGTTAATTCTGCTGCTCAACAGGTTTCTGAGATTCATCCGTATTGTTGCATGTACCATTATTTCATTGCTTTGTGCTGCTGAGTACTATTCCACAGTATGAACATGCTACATTTGTTTTTTCTTCTATTGTATACATTTTGTTTTATTTCAGTTTTGGGATGTTATGAATAAAGACACTATAGACATTCTTGTGTAAATCTTTGTGGGGACATATATTTTTATTTCCCTTAGGTAAACATATAGGAGTGAGTTGCAAGGTTGTATTCCCAGCATATGGTTAGCTTTGTAAGGAACTGCCAAAGTATTTTCCAAAGTAATTGTATAATTTTCCATTCCTACTAACAATGTATGAGCATTTAAGTTACTTTGTCTTCACCAACACTTAGTATTTTCAACGTTTTTTATTGAAATTAGTGGATGTGAAGGTTCTCAATATGGTTTTAATTACCATTTCTATGATGGTCAGGTTTTATTGACTTTTAAAAATTATTTGTCCGGGGTGCCTGGATGGTGCAGTGGGTCGGGCGTCTGACTCTTGGTTTCGGCTCAGGCCTTGATAACATCATGAGCTTGAGCCTCGCATCAGGCTCTGCACTCAGCACAGAGTCTGCTTGAGACTCTCCCTCTCCCCACTCCCGCTCTCTCTCTCTCAAGTAAGTAAATAAATCTTTGAAAAATTATTTGTCCATTTTCAATTTCATTGATTTCTGCTCTGATCTGTATTATTTTCTACTTACTTTGGACTTCATTTTCTCTCTCTCTTTTTTTCTTTTCTACAGCTGCTGCTGCTGCTGCTTCTTCTTCTTCTTCTTCTTCTTCTTCTTCTTCTTCTTCTTCTTCTTCTTCTTCTTCTTCTTCTTTTTCTTCTTCTTTTTAAGTAGGCTCTAAGCCCAATGTGGGGCTCAAACTCAAGACCCAAAATCAAGACTTGCGTGCTCTGCTGATGAGCTAGCCAGGCACCACTTTCTTTTATAGCTTCTTAAAGTCTTCACTAA
This sequence comes from Eumetopias jubatus, assembly GCF_037043125.1. NCBI lineage: Eukaryota > Metazoa > Chordata > Mammalia > Carnivora > Otariidae > Eumetopias > Eumetopias jubatus. The sequence continues at coordinate 145,056,469 of NW_028274812.1, forward strand.
ATGCCCAGGATGAGAACACTCAAATCCCTGCTTGAACTGGTCTGGAAGCTCAATATCTCTTTGCCCTTCATGAGTTCTAGGAATAGCTAGCTGGGTTTACAATACCCCAGTTGTCTGTTGCCTGCCCTTGAAGAGTTTCACCCTATTTGTGTCTGACCTAGTACTCAGCCAAGACTTGAGGGATTTCCTCTGCTGATATCTGGAGCCTTCTTCAGCCCAGCTTCCCTCTCCTTCGAATTCTACCTTGCAACACCCAGCTGTCTCTGCCTCTCTAAACTTTACCCTGGCTGGACTTCATGCAGGACCCCCTCTTTGCACCCATGATCCAGCTCTTCCCAGGCAGAAAATGGGCCATCATAGCGGCCTCTTTCCTTGTTTCCTTTCTCTCCAGGATCCCACTCCTGTCCTAGCTCATGTCCAATATCCGAAAAATAGTAGTTTCTTGTATTTTGTACAATTTTCTACTTTTTGATGGGAAAGAATGTCTAATTCTTCTTCCGTCCCGACCAGAAGCAGAACTGTCCTCACTACAGAGTCTTCCGAGCTCTCCTGCGTTCCTTGTTAGGGTCTCTCGCTTTTACGGTAGAGGCTTTCCTCAAATATCAGGGTTCCTTAGGTGCCCACATTTAACAAGGAGGCATAACAAAGCTGATCTGAAGCTCTATGTGAATGGGCAGGGCTGATCTACTGACGGGGCTCAATTTAGGGTGATAGATGGGGATCTGACTTTTTCAGTGCCAAAGCCCCATGTATCAGTAATCCAGGTTTTCTTTCTTTTTTAAAACATTTATTTATTTATTTTAGAGAGAGAGAAAGAGCAGAAGGGCCAGAGGGAGAGGGAGTATCTCAAGCTGACTTAGTGCTGAGCATGGAGCCCAACGTGGGGCTCGATCTCACGACCCTGAGCTCATGAGCTGAGCCGAAGCCAAGAGTCTGATGCGTAACTGACTGCGCCACCCAGGCGCCCCCACAGGGTTTTCTTTTAAAGTTACTCGATAACCTGGGAGACAGATTCTCTAGTCCTCTATCTGAAATTATAAGCCTTGCTGTTAGACTTTCGAGAAGCAAGCCGAGAAAGAAGTTGTGGGGTGGGGGGTTACACTTAGGAGGCAGATTGTCTCTAAATGTCCCTCTTCTCAGTGTGGTATGACTTCTGGCTTTTACCCTCTGCTGTTCCAAGACTCAGTCCTTTTGATTCAATCTCTCCAAAGAGTAAACCTCCGGTCTTGGGCAGCTGTGGGTGGGTGGGGGGAGTGGCTTTTGGGGGTGGCTTTTGGGGGTGGTAGGTGATCAGCTGTGTAAGGTGGAGGTGGGAATCTGAGCGTCAAACGCTTCCTTTTTAAAGTGTTTATCACCCCTCCTGGGTTTTCTTGCTCTCTCATTCTGCACTTCTGCATTCAGAGATAATTTGTCTCTGGTTCCTGAGATTTTTCCTGGGTTCTGCTATAGAAATTAGCTTACTTTTTATTTGCTTTCTCTCTGCTGGTTTAGAATTTGTCTTTCTTTGATCTGTTAAGTCAGTTACCATTCCTCCACCGGCTTCTCCAGTTTCCAAAATGTTGACTTTTCTTACTTGCTACCACCTCCTATTTTTTGGCCCTTGTGGTTTTATGCATTTTGATGTAAATTTGTAGACTATTTTTAAGAGCAGTTTCAGATTTACAGCAAAAGGGAGCAGAAAGTACAGAGTTTCCATATACCCCCTGCAAAGGAGAAAAATGGCTTTCCTCCTTTTTATTAAGGATTTATTTATTTAGGGGCGCCTGGGTGGCTCTGTCGGTTAAGTGTCTGCCTTCAGCTCAGGTCACGATCCCCAGATCTTGGGTTCGAGCCCCGAGTCAGATTCCCTGCTCAGCAGGGAGTCTGCTTCTCCTTCTTTCTCTGCCCCTCCCCCCACTTGTGCACACACACACACACACACACACACACACTCTCTCTCTATACATTTCTTTGAGAGAGAGAGAGCGAGCATGAGTGGGAGGGGCAGAGGGAGAGGAGAGAGAATCTCAAGCAGACTCAGGGCTGAGGGTGGAGCCTCACATGGGGCTCGATCTCATGACCCTGAGATCAGGACCTGAGCTGAAACCATGAGTCATACTCTTAAGCTTAACCGATTGCACCACCCAGGCACCCCGTTCCTCTTTCTGTATGGGAAAAACCCAGTTCTTCTCTCCTGCGTCTTTCTTTCCTGTGTTTCTTTTTTATTTTTACAGAGAACATTTCACTTCTGACATTTCCGGTCACTGAATGTATGGAAGTTTTTCCCCACAACGAGCAATTCTCTGTGACATCGGCTGGGTGTCCCACAGGGTAGTTTCATTCTGACCTATCTACCTGGAGATAGTTTGGATATGCCACAGGTTAAGGGCTCAGTCCCATTGGACTGTTCCCATCCCACTTAAGAAGCCAATCACTAGGAAGTCTCTAGGTCACCCACAACTTCTGTCCGATTTGGCTACAAATCAGAGGTTCCCATGATCCCCTTCTCAGGTTCCATTAATTTGCTGGAGCATCTCACAGAACTCTCCCAGAAACACATTAACTAGTTTATTAAAGGATGTGATAAAGGGCACAGAGGAACATCCAGGTGAAGAGATACATGGGGTGAAGACTGCGAGGCTCCTAAGAGCAGGAGCTTCTGTCCTTATGTGGTTGGGTTGGGTCACTCTCCTGGTGTGGATGTGTTCACCAATGTGGAAGCTTTCTAAACTCCATACTATGGGGATTTTATGGCAGCTTCCTCACGTAGGCACGATCAATTATTAACTCCATTTCCAGTCCCTCTTCCCTTTCTGGAGGATGGGGGTGGGGCTGAAAATTCCAAGCTTCTAAGCATGGTGGGTCTTTAGGTGACCAGCCCCACGCAGGAGCCACCAGGAACCCGCCCAGAGTCGCCTCATTAGAACAAAAGATGCTCCTAGTGCTGTTAACACTTAGGAATTTGTAAGGGTTTTAGGAGCTCCATGTGAGGGACAGGGTCAAAGACTAAGTATTAGAACAATAGATGCTCCCGGTGTTATCACTTAGGAAATTACAAGGGTTTTAGGAGTTCTGTGCCAAGAGCTGGGGCCAGAGACCAATGTACATATTTTCTATTATCTCACCCCCCCTCAGCCTCCACCCACCATAATTTCCCTTCTTGTTAACATCTCACATGAGTTTGGTACATTTGTTACAATTGATGAGACAATATTGATACAATACGATTAATTGAAGTCCATAGTTTACATTAGGGACTCCATGGCTTTTTTCCTCTCTCTCTCTCTTCCACTCTATTGGGAAGAACAGCATTATATAAATGTAAATATTAAATCCGTTGTGTTCAACAGAAAGTCCGCTGGATAGCCTTTTGGCTACTCCCATTCTGGAGTTATCTGCATTCCGCTTACCCCCTTTTTCCAATTCCTATTCACTCTTCAGCCCACTGCAATTCATCTTATTCCCTCATCAGTCTACTGAAATTGATCTCTCCAAAGAAAACAATTCTTTCCTTACTGCTCACTTCAGGCAATACCCATTATTCCTCATCACATTTGACTTTTCAGCAGCACAGGACACTGGGAACACCTTCCCCTTTCTTGAAGTATTATTTTGTCATGTCTTCCCAACTTGACGTCCTCTTTCTCTGGTTTCTGGCTGTTTCTCTGTGCTGGTTGGTACTTCACTGGTTCTGTAGTAGGACCTTTTCTAAGATGTTCCCACTGATCCCTGCCCTTGATATTCACATTGTGCAGTCACCTCCCTCACCGACCTGGGTTGATCCACTGATCCCTGTGACCAGCAGAATACAGCAGGAGTGAGGCATGCCATTCCGAGAATAAGTTATCAAAGGCACTGCATTTTCTGTCTCAGCTTGTCTTCCCACCCCCGGGCCCCCCACCCCCGATCACTCACGCTGGAGAAAGCCAGGTGCTCCTCCTGAGGATGCCTAAGCAGCCCTGAGTGTCCTAAGGAACTAAGGCTTCAGCCAAAAACCAGTGAGGATCCGAGATCTGCCAACACTCTGTGAAGCCCAATGAAGGCTTCAGTGGACCTTCAGCTACACCTGGCCGCGGACCTCAAGCGCATGAGAGACTCTGAGCCAGAACCACCCAGCTAAGCTGCTCCCAAATTCCTGACACACAGAATCTTCGATGTAAATGTCTGAGCCTCCAGGTCTTGGGGTGGTTTGTTACACAGCAATAGATAACTTATACAGTCTCCCTTGCAGCTCTACTTTTTCTGGTGGCCTATAATTCTTCAGAGTTCAAGTTCTTTCCTCCTCACAGTCCAACTTGTTAGATCTCACTCACTTCCTGAGATGAATTTGCTCTATGATAACCACAGTCATCTAATCAGATAAGTTAGATTTTCATACAAAATTCTATGACTTCAGATACCATATGTTGATGAATCTTGAATCTACATGTCAGACCTTCTCCTGAACTTCAGACTTCCCTATCCAGCCACGTAATGACCATCTTGCCTTGGCGGCTCTGTGGGCACCTCATGCTCTTCAGATCAAACCTAAACCCCTCATCTTGATTCACCACATATGCCCTCCTCAGTGCTTGCTTTTCCAGTCAGTGACAGCCCGCTCCTCCCCACTCACCAACCTAGAACCCAGGGCCTCACCTCCTCTCCCTTCCTCCCTCCATCCACTGTCCTCCGATCTGACCAGCCCTTTGCATTTACCTTGGCTCAGGCTACTATTGTTTTTGTTGGTTTTTCCCCCTCTCGTTTATTGCAACAGCTTCCTAATTTCTCTTTCTGCTTTTAGCAGTCTTGCCTACCTTCCCGTCTTTTCTGTTATTCCAAGCAGGTAATCCTTCTAAATAAGAAAATCGGATTGTGGTGCTACCTTACTTAAAATCTCTCAAAAACTTCCCCTTTGCTCTTTGCACAAATCCAAATTCATTTGGTAGTTCCTAAGGTCTTGCAGGACCTTCTAGTCCCCCTCCATCTCCACTGATTAAAACTCAATTTATTTCAATTTCTCCATGTTTTATCTTGTTTTCTGGCCTGTACACATTTTCACTCCCACCTCCCCATCCTCCATTCCGCACCTCGGCATTGGGAGCAATTGCCTGCTTCTCTCTCTCTCTCCCCCCCTCCCTCGACTGCTTCATCAGGGTTCCATGAAAAATCCGCATAATTCACCCTTTATATCCTCTGGCAAATAGTAAGTGCTCAACTCACATTTGTTGAGTAAGTTTGTAAAGGCATCTCTCCGCGTAGCGCTTTCTTCCCCTTCACTTCTATGAAGTTCTATGGCACTTACCGAACTCATTATTTGGCCCCTAACGAAACGTTTTGCATTTACTTTTATGATTTTCTAAAAATGTTCAATTTGGTTAGATTTAATGAATTCACACCTGCCACGGGGCTGACACTGGACTGACTTAATTGCAGGGCAATCGAAGATCACCTTAATCTTCCTCCTAGAGAGGGAGCATCTTGTGGGCGGGTGGGGGCCAAGCCCTGGCCATCTGCAAACTTCCCACAGAACATAGCCCAAGAGCCTGGAAAAGGGGCGTAGTAAAATGCTTGGCCTGCAAATCTCAAATTCTGGGTTCAACCATTGACTCTTACAAGCTCTGTGACTTTGAGTAAGTCACTCCTCAAATCTGAACTTATTTCCTCATTGTGATATAAAGACAGAGGAATTACGGTTTCTAACCTGTCAGAGGCTATCAGTTGTCAGATGCACCATTGATTCCAGAACAGATATTGTACTTGTGTTGGGTGTGGGGTGTGAGAAGCATGATGTTAATTGCCTACGCCAATTATAAAATGTGTTCTGATTTCATTAACATGAAAATGAGCAAAAGTGCCTCTTTGAATCAAGGCAATATGATGTCTTTGGAAGTGTTCAGGTGTTCTGAATATGGAAAACCACCGGGTAACTGTGATTTCCGATGATGGCACGCTCAAATAGAGTTTCTGAGTTAATAGCTGAGTTGACTTTTTCCTTCTTGCTCAGTCTCATCTGTGAAGGATTTGCTCTATTATTGACAATTTCAAACATACATAAAAGTGAGAGCAATGAGCTCTCATGTACCCATTATCCAGATGCAACAAAAATCAATACAAGAGCTCTTGTTTCATCGTTATTCCTATGCAGTTCCCCATATAATAGCATTTGTGAATACTTTAAAGGAATATTATCTAATGGTCATTTACCTTGCACTGTCTTCTAATCAGAGATACAATATTTTTTTCCTGGAGGTGTTTGCAAGCTTAGTGTGCATTGTATATTTTTCCAGAAAGGTTTATATTAACTCAGTTGAGAAACAGACATCTCCTTAAGAAGGCCTCTAGCCAATGATAGTTGCTAAGGGTGGGAAATGGAAATTTTTTTGTTCCTATATATCTGAATATCTGCCAGTTTTATTTTATTTATTTTTTAAAAAATATCTTATTTATTTATTTGAGAAAGAAAGCGTGAGAGAGAGCATAACCAGGGGAAGGGGCAGAGGGAGAGGAAGAAGCAGACTCCTCACTGAGTGGGGTTTTTAAATTCAGAGTGTACTTTCTCTCCAGAATGCACTACAAAATCTACTATATGGATATGAATGTGTGCCTATGAACCAAAGATAAAAGTCTATGCATAATTTTCTAAAATAATTTTGTTACTCCATATATATTACATTTTGCAACTGTGTTCAGGTGCAATAGGGATGCTCTGAAAAACCAGTTTTCTCTTTCTTTCTAATACATTTCAGTCTATCAGTGCTAGTGGTAATGCCCAAACATGGCTATATATATAAATATTTACTTAGACAGGGGCACCTGGGTGGCTCAGATGGTTAAGCGTCTGCCTTCTGCTCAGGTCATGATCCCAGGGTCCTGGGATCGAGTCCCGCATCGGGCTCCCTGCTTGGCGGGGAGCCTGCTTCTCCCCCTCCCTCTGCTTCTCCCCCTGCTCACGTTCTCTCTCTCTCTCTCTGTGTCTCGAATGGATAAATAAAAAAATCTTTATAAAAAATATTTACTTAGATAAAGCCATAGTTCATCTCATTTATAGTGACAATCAGTTTCATGTGGTGGTTTAACATGAATTAAGACAGTATAGGCAGGGATGACTTTACAATTCTGGAAGTTAAAGGGCAGTTTCACTGAGGAAAAGTTTGTGGCATTGGAGCGGTGGGTAGATTTCAGTGAATAAGCACTCGTTTCAGAATTCGAAATGCATTCTCTAAGCTGGCATCACTGATTCTGTTGTGCAGGTGGACGTTTACCACGGGCTGGGTTAGGCAGCATTATGAACAGTGCTCCTTGCTGTTCTGAAACATATTTGAGTTTTGCACCCAAAATCAGCCAGTCCTTTTTCGGCATCGAGATAGGAGGTTTATTTGAATCCGTGCCTTCAGAGATGCTGGAACCAATCGAGACCCTTCTTGCAGTGGAAAAAAAATGGAATTTTATTGAAATCCCAGCTTTCTCTACAAGATGCCAAGGAGCACTGAATTACAGGACTGCCATACAGCCTTTCCTTTATTCTTTCCATCACCCAGGGCCACAGGAAAAAAAAAATCTTTTGTCCTTATTTTCACAAGTTACCACATGGTTTGGAACCTTCAGGGCTACTTCTGAAACTCCATTGGTGTGTGCCAGAAAAATCCTCTTTAACACACACAGTTGAATGGAAGATAGTTTTGAGATGTTAATTTCCATTTATTGCACAAAAAAGATATTTAATGCACAAAAGAAACGTCTAACTTAAAGCAACTTCCAATTTTTGAGAAAAACATCAGGGAGCCTGAGGCCACAAGCTTTAAAACCAATCAGTTAACAAATGTTAATTGAACACCTATTTTGCACAAGCCTGTTGAGGAGGTTTATAAGTCTGAGATAAAGTCCTGCCCTCAAATTGCCCAGAGCCTAGGTAGTTGGGCAGACAAATCCAAACCCAGGGAACAAAGCAAGTTAAGCAGTAAAACCAGATAAATATATAAGCAGTGTAAGAAGGCACTGTATGGTTTGGGCTTACAAATGTTTCAGGCAATATACTCTGCTGATTTTGAATACAGCGAGCACAGTACCCTGAAAACCCCTGAAAATCTTCACAGAGAAGGTACACATTGGGCTGGATTGAAAACACAGGTAAGAACCAAATAGTCTTAATGGGTTGGGAAAAGCAAATAGTCTTGGAAAGAGTCAGGCTGTCAGAGGGGGGAGTGGGAGAGGTTAGAAATGTAGCAAGGACCACATCGAGACATGCCTTAATGGTAACACCAGGCAGAGAGGCTGAAGATTACTTTTGCCCATCCAAGGTCAACAGCAATGTTTAGAACTAGGGGATTCCCTTCCTTTTCCTCCCTCCCCTCTTTCTGTCCTTTAAAAACAGAACCTGATTCGACAGAGCCCTTCCCAGCCGCCAGGAAAGAAAGCAGCAAGTGAGGCGCTCACAAGTATTCCCGGCCCCGAAATTGTCTCTCTGGGGGTGGGGTCTGGGGAAGTCGAGGGAGTGGGGCCAGGTAGCACCAGACCTATCAGCAGCCCTGATCCGGGTTCTGTGAACACTGCTCAGCTAGCTCTCTAAGTCCTGGGGTTAAAGGAGATGCCGCCGCGAGTGAAAGCCTTTTTCCAAAGCGCTCTCTCAATTCCAAGGTCTTGCGATTGTGGCTGGGCACATAAAAAAGTGTCTTCTCCCCATATGGTTAGTGTTTCCAGGTTTCGTCTAGCTCCTGCTCACCAGGAATAGAAAATTAATCACGCTGATGAAAAGACAGCATGTCACAGGGAGGGCTGTTAAAGGAAAGTGCAGGAACAGGGTCGCAGACAGAACGGGCTTCCGTGCAGACGGGTCTGCGGAATCGGCGTGCCTCCGCAGTCTCCCATCCTCGCGCTCCCTCGGCCGCCGGGAGGTGGGGACAGGGAACCGGGAAGCCCGGGAACACCCGGCTCGCCCCGCTCGCAGCCAGCAGATGGCTCCCGGGCTCGCGCTCCCTCGCTCCCTCGCCGCATCTCCAGACGCAGGGCCCGGGTGGTTTAGGAGCGAGCTGCAAGCAAGGGCGCCCGCCTGCCCGCCGCCGCCGCCGCCGCCGCAGCCCCGCGCAGCGGCCCTCCCCGCGGTGCGCCCCGCGCGAGGGAGCGAGCGCCGGGCGCGGGGCGCCGGCCTGGGACCCGTGCGGAGGCCGGCTCTCGCGAGGTGAGGAGGAGCCGCCGGAGGAGGAGGGGGAGGAGACGCAGGAGGAGAAGGCGGGGGAGGAGGGACGGGAGGAGGGGGAGGGGAGGGGAGGAGGGGAGAGGGAGGGGGAGGAGAAGGAGGGCCGGAGCTGCCCCCGCCCAACCCCAGCCCGGCAGGAGCGCGAGGAAACCTTAGCCCCGCCGCGCCGCGCCGCTCTCCCCGCCCTCTCCGCGCGCCTTCCGCCTTCACCTAGGGCCGTAGGTGCGGCGCGGGGCTGGGCGCTAGCTGGCCGCGGCTGGAGCAGCGCTGCCGGGAGCCGGGAGCCGGGAGCCGGGAGCCGGGAGCCGGGAGCCGGGAGCCGGGAGCCGGGAGCCGCGAGCCGGGAGCCGGGAGCCGGGAGCCGGGAGCCGGGAGCCGCGAGCCGGGAGCCGGGAGCCGCCGCCGCGCGCGCCCGCGCGGGATCCCCGGGTCTCCGTTCCGCCGCCGGGAACTGCGGGGAGGCGACATGTAGCAGCGGCTGCAGCAGAACCACTTCGTATTTGCAACTCTTTTTTTTTTTTTTTTGAGGGGCGGGGGGCGCGGCAAAATTGTATCTCCGCCCTCGCTTTCTTGCCTACTCCCGTGCGCAAGCTGCATCTGCCTCTAAAAATTGAGGGGCTTGGGGGAGGGCGGGGGGCCGTAAATCAGAGTTGGACCGGCACTGCCCCCGCGCCTGGAGGGCCACCATGACCGAGGAGAGCTCCGAGGTTCCCAGGGAGCTGACAGGTAAGAGTGGCGCCGCCGCGGGCTTCCCTCCTCGCCTTCCCCCTGCCCTCCTCCGCCTCCCCGCAGGTCCCGCGAAGTCGCGGCGCCCCTCAGGTCGCCGCCGTGCTGGGCGGGGCGCCGGGAACTTTGCTCGCGTCTCGCCGCCTGGAAAGCCCAGTTCGGGGAGGGCGGCCGTGGGGGGCAGCGGGGGGCCCCGGAGTCCGGGGCGCCTCCCCAGCGGGGACCCGGGGTGGGGGGGAAGGTCGCCGTGGGCGGAAGAGAGGGGAGGGCTGCCTCGGGCTTGGGAGTTCTGGAAGCGAGGAGCACCCTGTACAGCGACCAGCCCACCGCCCCAAACTCGGGGAAGTCCGGGAAAGGCCAGCGCGGGGCCAGGGGGCGAGCGCCCAGTGGGTCGTCTCCGGCACCTGCCCGGCCGCAACCCTCCCCCTCCCCCTCCCCCCTCGCCGGGCGAGGTGCTCCTCCCCGCCCCCCGGCGAGGTGCTCCTCCCACACGCGGCCTCGGGGGAGGGGGCGCTAGTCTGGAGTGCCGACTGAGCGGAGCGGGGCTTGGCTTCGCCCAGCCCGCGGGGAGCGAAACGGTTACTGGAGTGACGCATGCTCGGGCCGGGAAACTGAGGGTTAATGGTACAAGCTTATTTTAATAATAATTAACCTACCGATTCTCCCCATCCCGCATCTCAGGGAACCAGTGTGCAAGGTGACCAGTTGTTTGAGTCCCTTGAGGTTTTTTTTATGTTTTTTTTTTTTTTTTGGTGTGTGTGTTGGGGGGGTAGTTGGGCTGGATTTTATGTCTTGGGGTTTAACTTAATTATGTGGAGGGTTAAAATGGCAGAGTTAAAATGAGGTGGGGATGAGTGTTTGAAAACCCAGCGTTTAAGCGTGTGTGTATGTAGAACACGTTGTATTTTAACAAGGTGTGTGTGTCTCTGCGCGCGTGTTTTGAGCCCTAGGGACCTGTATTCCTTACTGTACCATCCTTGGCACACTACGCAGAAAGATGCTGTGTAATCGGGGCTGACAGCCGGGGGGAGTTCTGCCTGCCCATTCATCTGCACTTGAGAAATTTGCCCCTTGGTCTCTCCTCTTAGCCATAATACTTTGGAAGAGTTGTGTGCCCTCTTCCATTAGTACCTAACTCAGCAGGTGACACTTGATGTGAAGAAGGTGTTGCTAGGTTTGTATGAAAGCTTCAGCTTTTGTTAAATTAAAAAAACCCCAAAAAACCCTTACTTTTCACCCAAATTTAGGATATGAAGTTACCGCCCCCTTCCCCCACTCTGGCTTCTTCTCTCTCCCCAACCCTGTGGAGTCGGCTCCTGAGATAAAGCATCAGCTGCCTTTGCTGGAGTGAGTGGCCCATCCGGTTCTGGGAGGCTGAGGTCTTCCCAGCACCCTACCCGGAAGAGGAAAGAATGCCCAGAGTCTGTGCAGATGCCTCCCAAGGTCCTGCGAAAGTTTGGGGGAGGGCTGGCCAAAGAGGGGGGCAGATTTTTAAGTTAGTTGACCTTGAGCCCGGTAATGAAAAGTTAGGTAGTTATCAGACTCAAGAGAGAGGGGAGGGATGGAAATAAGATACCTGGTTTATGTGAATGGTTCTCAAAATAAGTCCTTTGGTATGTTTGAAAAAGTCGAGTTAATCCTTATCTAGACATGGAATTTGTGTGTTTATTGAGTCTTGCCCAGCTCACATATCCTTCAACCAAGTGACACATGCTTTTGTGACATGCCCAGTACGATTTTTCTGGGCCTTTAAATGGCCTAATTAGCCTGGGACAGGGGACATTCCTGCACCTGCTTTTCTCTAATTACAAGTGCTCACAGAGTTACACTCAGATCAATTCAAAATGGCAACCATGTGAAAACCTCAGTGTATTCCCTTAAGCTAATCCCCGAAGACAGAAAAAAATGCGGTGCGTATCTCTCTGATAATGAAAGAAATACAGGTTTTTATGAAAAATTTTAAGTGCTAAGAAGAATGAGAAGACTATCTGTCCAACCGTATTACCTCTCTGAGTTAGCTACTTTTAACCTTTTGGTGTAAAACTTTCCAGTCCTGTTCCACGTGTGTATGTTCTTACTGTTTTTTTCCAAAAATTTATTTATTCTAGAGAGAAAGCACGAGGGGGAGAGGGAGAGAAAATCCCAGGCATACTCCACATCCAGTGCGGAGCCTGACACGGGGCTGATCCCGCCACCCGAGATCTTGACCCCACCTGAGCCAAAACCCAGAGTGGGGGGGTTCAGCCGACTGCACCATCCAGGCGCCCCTCTTAAGTCTGTTTCTGATGTTCCTTTCCCACATGCCTTTTTAAGGGGGGGGAGGAGTAGCCTTTATCTGTTTCGAGCTCTGATAAGATAGGAGCTGCGTAGAGAACTCCCAGCACAGTGAGGTCCCCCACTTGTCCCCTTTCTTCCCCAAGCGTCCCACCTGGTTGCTGGTCCCCCCACGAGCTGCACTTTCTCTTGTTTCCATTCTCTTCTCCATGTGGGCGACGCTCTTCCGTCTCCTTCACTCTTACCTAACAGCAGCTCTCAACTTTTGTGGTGGGTTTCCAATAAGTATATTTGATTACCGCTTCGTAAACATATTTATTTACTTAACTACATATATACTTCATTTATAATTTAAAACATAAACTGGAGTACATGGCAAATAGAAGTAAAAATTCCATTTTCTTCCTCCACCTCAGTGGATTATATAGTACACTGTACTTTGGACTCGTGGCCTATGTCCTGCTCCTTTAAGGTTCTGCTCAGGGGTCCCTTCCTCCCTGAAACTTTCGGGAATCTCCTTGTCCATGATCTCTTGGTAGTGAGTGTGGATTTGCCTAGAGCCATTTATCTGTGCTCTCTAGGTCGTAAGCACCTATGAAAGGCAGAGGCTGTCTGAGTCCCAGCACCTAGTCGAACCCTTGGCATACAGGAGCTCCTCCTGTGTCCATGTATTTGTTGAATATATGAATGAGCCAAGATGATTACAATATAGAATACAGAGCTTCGGAAGTAAAGAGGAGGTTGCCATATATAGATACTTATTTAAAGATTTTATTTATTCGTTTGACAGCAAGAGTGGGAGAGAGCACAAGCAGGGGGAGCGGCAGGCAGAGGGAGAAGGAGAGGCAGGCTCCCCGCTGAGCAGGGAGTGAGCCCGACGTGGGGCTCCATCCCAAGACCTTGGGATCATGACCTGAGCCGGAGGCAGATGCTTAACCAACTGAGCCGCCCAGGCACCTGAGGTTGCTATATTTGGAAGTAGAACGTAACCAGGAGGAGACGAGGGAAAGGGCATCCCAGGAAAGAGAATAGTACGTACAGAATCCTGGGGGTGTACAGGATGGAGATGGTGGGGATGATTGGATTGTTAAGTGTGTGTGTTGAGAAGTTAAACTGAAAAAACTGTGGAAGACCTTGAGTGGCCTGCTAGAGGGTTGAGGTTTATCCAAAAATGAAGCAACTCATAGAGCAAGAGCGATGTGATCAGACCTGTGATTTTTTGGAGGGTCCCTTTGGTAAGGGAGGGACAGAGAGCTGGTAAGTGGGACATCATGGACTTGTCTTGGGGAGAGATTCTGAGCCCTTGAATGCGGGGGTCGGGAGCTGTTTAGGAGGTAGTTCTAGGAGAGTGGGTGACTGGCTTCCTATCTGATAGGAAACAAAATTTCTAGCTTCGTTAGTGGCCAGAGGAGTGGGGAGGAGAAGGAGTTTGATTTAGGGCCTGTTCCATTTGGAGCACCGCCCGGAGTCGTTCCTGCCACCATCCAGATTTTGAAGTCTCCCCGTCTCTCTTGATTCCTCCTTTCTTGTTGTCTTTGACCAGTCTTTGGGGGTGTCGTGCTGTGATGTCTTCGGAAGGACAGATGGCCAGGATCACCCTTCCCTGGCCAAATTGTCCAGTCTGGCTCTGGTTCTTTGCCATATTTCCCAACTGTGATGTCAGGCACTCCTAGAAAATGGTAATATTTCTCTGCCACTGTGATGAACACAGAGGCTGCTAGGGGCCAGAGGCCAAGGGAGTTTTTGAATTCCTATTGTGCTTACGGTCTGCATGCAACACAGGCCTCCATGAACCTTCCTGATTGTTGCTCATGGTTTTTCTTGTGTGTGCATCCACTTGCCCAGCGAGATGATATTGTGCCTTGTATGAACTGGTATTAGGTCACATGCTTTTATATTTGCCTCCGCATCTGATCACACAGTACAACGCACATAGTAGGTGATCATAAACTATGGGGTGACTGATAGCTATCAGGCTTGTTAAAACAAACTAAAAAAAAAAAAACGACAAACCACAATAATAAAAACAACCAAAAATACTCCTTCAAATGTTCTCCCCTCTCCAGTGTTTTTTTCTTATTAATAAAAGAATATAATGAAACTCTTTACTTCTTTCAGAAAGCATAAAGGATGTTATTGGCAGAAAGATAAAAATTGCAGTGAAGAAGAAAGTAAAGTTGGAAGTTAAGGGAGACAAAGTTGAAAACAAAGTGCTGGTAAGTATTTTCGTTTCTTATAATGTTTGGAAGTGAAAGTGTTTTTCCTCTCCATTGTTTTGATTGCTTAATTTCCTTGAAACTCAAGTGCTGTGTTTCATATTTTGCTGGAAAGTTCTCAGGGCCATTTTGTCCTGGATTAATTGGAATATCTGCCCGTTGAAAGGTAACAGTAGGATATTTACATTTTTGAGATGGAAGTTATTTCTTAAAATTGTCCCAGTCACCCACACTGAGGTCATCTCCTACAGCCTGTTTTCAAATTATTCGATTTGATGTGAAATGGAGCTTATTTATAGTTATCTTTGTTGTGGCTGGTTGTATGATTTCATTTGTGAGGACTCAGGGAGGAGTTTAAAAAATTCATCTCATGTTGGTTTAAGTAGGTAAATGTTCTCAGATGTTATATTGGAGTCCATCTCAAGGCGAAGAAGACGCCTGTTATTTCATGGGACATTTGGTGTTTTGAAGGGAAATGGCTGGTGCAGGCATTTTATCTGCTGAGATTGGATTTGGGGTCCCCCAGCGTGTGGGGGAGCTGTTAGGGGCCCAGGGGTTGGACCATGTTGGGCACAGAGTGGGGGAGGGCATCGTCAGTTATTGGACTGTACCTTTAGAGAGGTGAGGAGCCTTGTGGTATTATCGTGGCTCTTAGGTTGAGATTGTGGCAAACCTAGATTTAGCCTTAGGGGAGTACACCTTGTTTGTGTTTTTGTTGGAGAGAATATTCTATTTATCTTTTTATCATTGGCAATTTTCAAACATATGCAAAAGTAGAGATTAGCATATTGAACCCCGTGTGTGTTCATCCAGCTTAAACAGGTTTTCGTGTTTTACCAATATTGTTGATCTCCCCACTGTTTTTTTTCCCCCTCTTGGAGTTTTTTAAAACAAATCCCAAGCACCTGTCATTGAAAGAGAATATTTTTAATATTCTGTTTCTTCAGTTGAATTTGCCACAGAATCGCAAGTGTCTTTCTGATAACATCTGTCTTGAGAATCTTTTAGAATATCTGAGTGCCTTCCCCTGTAGATGGAAGGATTATGTTGTTGGTGGACGACTTCTCTTTCTCTGTGGTCCTTGTGTACAAGTCAGGATGGCAGAGAAATCGAAGTGGAAAACTTGACGGAGGGGCTTTGGCCCTGTGACAAAGCGTGTTCATGTAGCCTGCATTATTAGGGTTACCAAGAGCAGAATCAATGGGTGCCATCATTCTGATTTATTTTGCTTTAATAAAGAGTAAATTCCCTTAGAGTATATGTTACTCAGTGTTACAGGTTAGTGGTATTTTGGGGAGGTGGTAGAGGAGAGAGAAGACATTTTGTTTCCGCTGTTTGTTGTTTTATACATTTAAAGTAAATCTTTACATGGATGGATCCACCTTTATCTAAGTAAGTTGTCATTGTCAAGTAGTGTTTGCTACAACCGTCTGACCTGGTGTGTGGTATTATTTGGTATGGATACTGTTCATCATACTAGGAAGGAGCCCATGCCATGAGTAAAATCTACAAAGTGAAAATTACAAAGACAAACTTAAGTGTCCAATATAACAAAGTTAGCATCATTTACAAATGGTTATGATTAGTACTTAATGTTAAGGACCCTCCCCCATACACCCCAACCCCCCCAGCTCCCCACTCATCTCAAATAAGCTGGAGTTAAGGTTGTAACCAAATTTTACACGTCTTTGTATGTAAGCACTTATTTTCCCAAATCTGGAACCTAAGTACTTTCTGATAATTTGGCATAAACTTGTTTTGACTTTTCCTTACATGTATGGACAGGAATTATTAATTGAAATACTCGGAGTCGGACAATCTTAATAGAAATATTCAGGTCGGGGCCAAATGGTTAGTGACACACTGACCTTCACGTTGTTGATTTTGGAGTTTCTGGATTGAGAGAAGTTCAGTTACTTAAATGAAGACACTGGGGGGATCTCTTGATAATGTTCATTTCTGGCTTTCTTTGGCTGTCAGTCCACTAATACCGGGAGTAAGTGAGTTGGTTCCATACTTCAATGTGGCTTGTTTCAGTTTCCTTCTCTCACAGCGCCGTTATATGTCACTTAGTCCCCTCTCTTTACAGCGGAGACTTTATATGATCTGTAGCTTATCTTCAGTAGAGGGTTTATCTTCATCTTCCTTCTTCTCATGGTCATAGTAGCTAATATTTATTGAACATTGACCAAGTGCTAGGCTCTTTGCCCAACACTTACTTATGCATTACCTGATTCAGTCTCGCAGCAACTCCGTGAGGTGAGGTAGGCACTATTTACATCTTCATTCAGATCTGGAGAGGCTAAATAAATTGCTTCAGCTCATTTAGCTAGTTAATGACAGCTGGGATTTGAACCCACATCTGCCTCACTCAGAGCCTGTTTCACCATTATTTTTTTAAAGATTTTATTCACTTATTAGAGAGAGAGAGAGAGCATGAGTGGGGGAAGGGGCCGAGGGAGAGGGAGAAGCAGACTCCCTGCTGATCAGGGAGCCCAACAAGGATCCCAGGACCCTTAGATCATGACCTGAGCCGAAGGCAGACGCTTAACTGACTGAGCCACCCAGGCGTCCCCTGCTTCACCATTATTCTCCAAAAAAAAAAAAGAAAATATCTTTTGGCTTGTTGTTCGCTCTGTCACCAAATGATCAGGAAGATTTGGACCTTAGAAGGATCAGGAATCCTTGTGTTTATTTGGTTTATTGATTGATGTATACGTAACTTCCAGACTGATTGAGCACGTGCTGTGTGCCATGCCTAGTGCGTGCACAAGACTTCATGTATCCAGAGCCCACAGTCTCGCTGGGGAGGTAAACATGTCAGGGGGCCGTGCTTTGAGCTGTGCTATGAGCAGAATGACTGGAGGGCGGTCATCACAGCACATCAGAGGGACCCTAGACTCAGGCTGGT
This sequence comes from Eumetopias jubatus, assembly GCF_037043125.1. NCBI lineage: Eukaryota > Metazoa > Chordata > Mammalia > Carnivora > Otariidae > Eumetopias > Eumetopias jubatus. The sequence continues at coordinate 145,073,747 of NW_028274812.1, forward strand.
GCATCAGGGAAGAGTTCTTGAAGGAAGGCAACCCTAAGCTGACAATGAGTAGGAGTAGGAGTTGCCAAGGGGAGAGAGTAGAGACGTGTTGTGGACAAAGGGAACAGAACAAACCTGGAAGCCAGAAGGGGTTTACATGTTAGAGAAACCTCCGCAGAAGTAGGGGCTGGAGCAGGTGCGAAGTGGAGAGTGGCCAGGCATGGAGGGGATGCCTGTCCTTGCTATCAGGTGAAACCGGGACCGGTTAAAGAGGTCTCTTCCCACCACCTGTTTCTAATAACCTTTCCGTGCACTTTATCCTCTGGTGTCCAGGGAGGCAGTAGGGTTCAGTGGTTAAGGACTTGGGCCCTGGAGTCACACCTGAGTCACACTGCAGCCCAGCCGCTTTATAACATTGTGAAGCCTCCTTCCTTTCGCTAATGAAACAGGTGTGCAACAGTATCTGTTTGTTCCTGGCTGCTTTGAAGCCAGGGATATGTTTTAATATGGCTTGGTGCAATGCCCAGCACATGATAAACAGCCACCGAATGATAAAGCAAGAGGAACCGAGAGATCCTACCTTGTTTTCCAAGTGGCACTGAAAATGCCACTCCAGATACCCGAGCATCTTTTGCCCTTATTTATTTATTTTTAAAAGATTTTATGTATTTATTCATGAGAGACAGAGAGAGAGAGAGAGAGAGAGAGAGAGAGAGAGAGAGAGAAGCAGAGGGAGAAGCAGGCTCCCCGCTGAGCAGGGAGCCAGATGCGGGACTCGATCCCAGGACCCTGGGATCATGGCCTGAGCCGAAGGCAGACGCTTTAACCATCTGAGCCACCCAGGCGCCCATCTCTTGCCTTTATTGAGGGGTTGAGTTCAGTTCACCATAAGGCCAAGAAGAATATTTAGAGCTATGTCTCCTTTTCAGCAGGATGGAGTGCAACTGACCAGATCTGAAATTCTGCAGGTAGGGCTCTGGTCAGATGGAATCAGAAATGCTAGGATGTGCAGGGGGCAGGGAGATCTGTGGTCACATTCATTTGGCAATCAGGGTGTTAAAGATAAACCAATGTCTTTACTATATGGCTTTTCAGAACCATTAATACATCGATGCGCATGGTTGATTCCTAAGAATGAGTTGGAGTGTGCTTTCTCAATCTTACTTGGCCAGAGACCCTAATGACTATAGGTTAGGAAACCAGGGTGGAGCAGACCTGAGCTGGGGCCTCTGGGGACAGTTAAAGGGAAGATAGAAGAGGCTGGAACAGGCTGTCCATCCTTAGGACTGCTCTCCGGGGGTACGGTCCCTGGGCCCAGTACTTTTTATCTAAGTGGCGGGCGGGTCCGCTGAAGGCCACACACTGGTACATGTCATCTGTTGCTATAATACCTTCTCTCTTGTCCGTAGGGCATGTCGCCAGGAAGTGATTTTGTCTGTCTTAGACTCTTACTCCATTTTCTCATTTGCTAGTTGAATCGTTATCCAATTTTTGTGGTACCTGGACTTTTATTTATTTATTTATTTATATTTATTTGTTTATTTAAAGATTTTTATTTATTTGAGAGAGTGAGCGAAGGGGTACAAGCAGGGGGAGTGGCAGGGGAAGGGAGAAGCAGACTTCCCGCTGAGCAGGGAGCCTGACCTGGGGCTCGCACCCAGGACCCCCGGGATCATGACCTGAGCTGAGGGCAGATGCTTAACCCACTGAGCCACCCGGGCGCCCTGGTACCTGGACTTTTAAAACTGTTTGAATTTATGCATTTTTTTTTTTAAGTTAAACTTTTCAGTTTTGGATCATTGTAGATTTACATGCAGTTGTGAGAAGTCATACAGAGAGATCCTTGGTGCCCTTTACCCAGTTTCTCCCGTATTGCAAAATCACATTCAGGATATTGCTGTGCAATGCAGAACATTTCCACCACCACAAGGACTCCTCCTCCTGCGTCTCTGGGCCACACTCACGTACCCACTTCTCTGACCCCTGGGAGCTGCTAATGTGGTCTTCATTTTTAAAATTTTGTTACTTCAAAAATGTTATGTAAGTGTAATCACAAAGAATATATATGCCTTTGGGGGATTTTTTTCTTTTTTTTCACCTGAGACATTCCCCCGGGGTGTTGCGCGTAGCCTTTATGTCCCCCGATCCCCGCTGGGCACTGTTCCATGGTCTGGATGTCCACTCGCCTGTTGATGGACCTGTGGGTGGTTTTCTGTTTTGGGGTTATCTGGGGGTTATTAGGAATAAAACTGAGATAGACACAGAGTTACAGGCTTGTGTGTGAACACGCATCTTCATTTCTCCCTGATGAATGCCGAGGAGTGCAATTTCAGGTTTGAATTGGAATTGCCTGTTTAGTTTTAGAAGAAGCTCTCAGCTGGTTTCCAGAGTGGCTGTATCCCTGGGTAGTCCTACCAGCAACGTGTGAGTAGTCCAGTCTCTCCAAGTCTTTGACAGCATTTGGTATTGCCTGGACGTTTTCTTTTTTCTTTTCTTTTTCTTTTTTTTTTTTGAGGATAATGGTTGAAAGAAAAATATTGTCAGGAGGAAGCAGGGTCCCTGGTGACCTGCTCCCACCCACGCTTCTGGTGTTGCAGGCCTCTGGGAAAGGAATGTGGTTTCCTCTCGCCCGGGTGGTGGCTCTGAAGCATGTGGAAGGTTCATCCCTGGTCTCAGCTTCGTTTCTTTTCTGTTCCATTTTGGAATTCGGGTTATATCATCTTTGCCAACCCCTTGTTCTTCCACACCCTTCATCAAATGGGCCAGCAGCAGGAAAACAGGACTGCCCTTCTTCCTAGACTGAGGAGGCGGGAGACATGGTATCACCTGTTCGCTTGGAAACAATTCATCCATTATTCATTTATTTCCTTTTGCAAAGTTACCCCAGAATCTCTTTAATGTATTTTTTAAAAATTTGACTGTGGGTTTATAACTTTTAAGCATCTTCATTAGGTTTGGTTGGAATAACTATCAGTTAATACGAAAAATGTTAAAAGGTGTAAGGATGTTATTTCGGGGGACATGTATCCCTAAAATATGTTGGTGGCGGTGCTGTCTTCCATTAACTCAAAACATGAAGTCTGTGACCACCTGTTTATTTAAAAAATACATTCAAAGGGGGACTATCTCTCACCTAAAAGTTTTGCAGGTATCTGGCCCACTTTGTTGTGAATGATTTTAAATCTCAGATATGCTCGGATTTGGAAAGCATTGTGCTTTGGGATGAGGCCACGTTCATTTCATGTGGCCAGTTGTTTAACACTTGCCTGATTTCCCGGTCCTTCATGCCTAACACTTTCCTGATTTCCCGGTCCTTCATGCCTAACCAGCGGTATGGCCCGTGGCATGGTCATTTCTCAGACAAATAATCCGCTCTGGAATGGGTGTTTTGCGGCTACTTTCAGGCGACATCTGCCTTGGCCAGTGGTGTCCAGACTTTTTTTTAAAACCAATATTACCTTTTTAAAACACATTAATTTTCCAGGGAGCCCGTAAAGTAGAGCTATTTTAGGAGTCTGTTTTGCACATTTAGAGTTGAATCCAAAAGAGTATAAAGTCAACCAGTGATCTCAGCGAGGCTGTTTTGATGAACATAAATTAGAAATAGGAGGAGGAGATCGGATTTTGTTTTGGCTGCACAGTATAGAGACTCCTTATTCACCAGTTAAGTGGTACAAATATCACAGCTTTTAAAATAGCTGGTCCTGCCGTCTCAGGATGCTTTCCAAGTCAGGATGGCAGGAGCAGCTTTATTCTGAATTCTGTATGCATGTGGTTTATGCGGACAGCACAGCTTACCTCTAATATGTCAAACTTGTGGGCAACACATCTGATCACGCGTGTGTGTTTTCTTCCCGTGGTTATGGTAGATGGAGAGCTGAAGTTCACATCAGATGTCTGGAGACTGTGGTGGCCTCTGCAATACACTGTTGGAAGATCATTGTCCCAGGTCTTCGGGCTCACTTGCCTTTGTGGGAGGCTCTTGTGTGCCAGTTGTTGGGTAATTCGAACAGTTCCCTTTGTGGTACCATTAGGAGTTTCAACTTTTAAGGATCACTTACAATTCAGTGCTTAGGTAATTTTAAGAGCACCTGGGTGAAGTTACCCGACTCGAGAAAATTGAGCTTTAGAAAACAGCAACAACATTGACACGATCTTCAGGAGGGGGGGTATCAGAGAGCACACGTTGTTGCCAAGGGGCCTGGCAAAAGTCCTGGGAAATTCAAAATAAATCCGTATTGAAGTGCTTCAGACTTTACCCCGACTCAAGGCTGGAGCTGGCTCCCACTGATTTTTGGGTAGGGTGCTGGAGGCAGGCTCTGGCTCTGGGCGTCTCTTTCCGGAAGGTAGGTCTGGCCAACATGCACCTGTTACCCGAGCTGCATTGACCTTCTACTCTGTCATCTGCAACTGCCCCTGTTTCTGCTGTAGTTAGGAGAGGAGAGTCTGATGACCTTGGACTCCAACATACATCAGGCTTGGTGTAACTTTTCATTGTTCTTAAAAAGATACGCTTTTCCAGCCTCTGGGATGTTCTTAAAAAGATACTCTTTTCCAGCCTCTGGGATTTAGCCCCCCAGGGAGCAGGGCATTTAGGTCCACCGTGGGAAGGCAGGGGAAGCAGGGGTGTGTGTGAGCGATGTGAAAGGGGTATGGTGGAAATGCACGAGCCAGGAGATCTACAGAAAATATGCAATGAATAGGGAGAACTCTTTTTTTTTCCCAGAGTTTCTGAGAAACAAAGACTTTAGCGAAGGGTTGCTGTAACACTTTCATTTCATTGGAAACGCTGTTAATATCTATTGTTAAAGTAGATTGAAAAATGCAACTTTATAAAATCTGATGAAGGGTGGAAGATTTGGTCTCCCCACCTCCATCACCCTCCCCTTTCTAAAATGCTTGTTCTCTTTTAATAGAGTATAGGAATTTGGTTTGGTGTATATAGAGTGTATTGTCTAAATCTTTGTTACTGTGCCCTATTTTTCTTTCTAAGTAGATCACTTCCCCCAACTCTTTGAGAAAAGAGAGGTAAAGGGGGGAAAGGATGCATAGGGTAGGGTGTGTGTGCGCGCGTGTGTGTATGTGTATAAAACAGTCTGTTCACCTTCACCTACTGGGTCCTTTTTCTTATTTTTGTGTTTTGAGAGAGAGTTTTTCTGTTTTGAAGACATTGTGCCTTGGTGAACCCTGGCCTGCAGGTGTCTTGGTCTCTTTAGCTCTTGGTAGGCGCACAGTGTGTCCTCTTAGAGGTGGAAGCAGGGGCACACACGTCCTCAACTGTGCTTAGAGCTTTTCCAGTCTGTGGCAGAAGTGGAGATGAGCATGCTTAGTCCCTACTAAGGAGGCAAATATATCTGTTTCTGCTGACTCCTGGGCCTGGGGGTCTCAGGAGACATGTATGGGTGTCAGCCGGGGTTAGTGCCCGTGTCCTCTGCGTGCCCTCTGGTGTGGAGGGGCTGACTTCAGCTGACCCCAGGGAAGTGTGCTCAGATCTTGCTGCCCTCCACGGTTGCCCAGACGGTCTTGGGACTGGAGGACTCTTAGTGGCCATCTAACCATGTACCCTAGCCTACAAGAAGTTTCTTTAGTGACATCCCTGGGTGTCCACTTTTTGCTTAACTATTTGCAGAGATGAGAAAAACAAGAGTCTCAGAAAGCCCTTTGTTAGTTTGGGCTGGAACCTGCTTCTCAGTGACTTGTCCGCATTCATTCTAGCTTAGTCTTCTGGAACATCACAGAACTCGCACCTTCCCATCAGTGCAGGTTCAGGCCTTTGAAGATGGTTGTCCTGTTTTCCCTTGTTCTCTCGGTCCTCAGGCTGAATACGCTCACTTCCCGCAGTCTTACTGGAGGACGATGTTGCTTTCAGAGTTTTCACTGCTCTGATCAGCTCGCTTCCGAATCATCCTACTTTGTCAGTGAGCCTTTTAAAATTGTGGGTGTTTTGGGATCGCAAGTATTTGGTAAACCCTGTGAAAATGAATTAAACAGAATTTCTCGGAGCCTTCAGTGGGCTCCTGTGGATTGCGTCTCTTGACGGGGGATGTAATATGTGTCATCACAGAATTGTCCCTCGAGACCCTGTAGGAAACATCAGTGTATTGCGGTCTGCCAAGTGAAGAGTATCAGCTACACATTGCTTGGGCGCTGAAAACATTTTCTTTTTGTTGTTTTTTTTTTAAAAATTTTGGAAGTATCTGGGCTATTCGCATTACTCAAAAGTTATATAGGAAAGCAAAACTGAAATATCACCTAGGCGATCAATTCAGAAGTTACAATTGGAAAAAATATCAGTAAGTATTTTTATATTTTTCTACACATATGTACATATAAATGTATGACATTTTAAAAATGGAATTATGAATACTATTTGGTACTCTACTTTAGAACTTTAGTGTTTTAGGTCAAAGTTTTCCATGACAATAATGTGTTTATATTGTATATATATTAATATTGTATATGTGTAATGTCTACATTAAATAATATGTATCTGTGTTTTGGATTCCTGCATGGCACTTCATTAATCGCTATAATTTAACACTTATTATGAGATACTTAGTTTGCTTCCAGAATTTTGCCCTATAAATGAGTACATCCTCCCATTTATTTCTCTTGGATGAATTCCTGGAAGTGGAATTGCCGCCTGACAGGCTTTCTAAGGGATACGTTTTTCACCTGATTGTTATTCAGGAAGTCTCAATGGAGAGTAATTCCCCTAACCACATCCATTTTATTGTCTTAAAAAAAGACTGGCTCGTTCTCTTTGTCCAAGTGCTTGTATTTCTTAGGCCGGCACTCCTCGGACCCTCACTCCCGAGGCAGACTTTTTTTTTTTTTTTTTTGGCACTCTAAGGCGCTTTCCCGTGTGCCTGTGGGATGTGTGGTCTTTACTCCTGTGGCCTGTTTGCAGGCTTAGAGTCCTTTGGTTCTTGTGTCTTCTGGTGACTGCAAATGGGCTTCCAGAATCAGAGCCTTTTTTTTTTTTTTTTTTTTAGCTTTTTAAAAAATTCTTAGTGCAGTGTAGATGACATACACGTAGCGTGATGCGACAGTTCTGCGTGCTGTGCTCTGCTTGCTATGCTCAGTTTGCTTGTCAAGAAGAGTCACGGCTCCGGACTGTCACTGTCCCGGAATCAGCATCTTCTTTCCCTGAGCCGCGCCCTAACCGGTGTGGGACTGGGTTGTAGGATTTCGATCTCTGATCTTTGCCCCTGTCCTGGGACTTTCTTCCCTTGGGTCCTTGACTGCTCTTTATAAACGGTCATCGAGCAGATTTGCGAGTGATAAGGCCCACCACGCCACCCTCAGAAGCATCGTGGCGGAGACTCCTGAGTTCATGAGCATGGACAGCTAGCCCTGCCTCCCAGAGGAGAGCTTCGTATCATCACGAAAGGAGACACTACTTTTCTTCCAGACAGTTGTGAAGGCAATTTACTTCTCCTGCGTGTCGCTAACACTCAGTCTCTTCCGTCGTGTGGCCCTTCCCTGGTCTTCTGTTCCCACGTACCGCCCGTCCCTCTTCGCCCTCTCCCTACCCTCGCACCCCGGGTGGGGGCACGTCCGGGCGAGGACCTGGGAGTGCTCCCCCGTGAGCAGCTTCTCGGAGAGCCCCTTCTTCCTCATGGAGCCCCCCACGGTTCAGCCTGCATCTCTCTCCTTCCAGAGCCGTCGCTGGGGCCCACTCTGCCTGTGGTTCGGCGAGGTTCCTCAGGGACCCCCTTACTACTCCTCAGAGAGCAAGCCCACGAGACTCCTTCCTTCCTCAGGGCCGCGTTCTTCGTCCCTTTGTGGAGGCGGCCGGGGAAGACGAGCCCGGGGTGGGGGGCCGCTGTGGTCTCCCGACCCCATCCGTCCCACGGTGGTTGTCACTAGCAACCCAAGAAAGATGTCCTCTTCCCTCATGGGAAGAGAAAGGGACCCCGACCTGGGGAGAGCCCCCCGCCGGTGCTGGCTTGCCTGCTCGATCCGGGACGCTTCCGTTGGGCCCCTGCGGCTGCCCGCCACTTTTCCTGCAAACCCCGGGGCGGGGGGCGCCGTTGCCGTTCCTCGCCCGCGTCCTCGGGGTAGCGGAAGGCTTGCAGTTTGGGGAGACTTTCGGTGCAGCTCTGCTCACCACCTCCCCGGCTGGGGACCATCGAAACTCGCCTGCACGGAAGGACTGCCAGGCGTTGCTGCTGCTGTGGACTTGTCCACTTGGGTCTCTTGGGCGCCCTGCTCCTTCTCAGGACTTCTGTGCCCTCAGAACTCACCGTCGGAATGAACTGTGCGCTTCCGAGAGCCGCTTCCTTGTCCGCACTTGGCCGCTCTGGAGGAAACTTCCCGAGTCTCCGTAGCGCCCGGCCCTCTCCTGGGACGCCCCCCTGACGGGCGGTCTTCAGGCCCCCTCGTTTTTCCGACAGGGCCTGGGTGCGAGAGGCTGGGCCAGGCTTTCCTGTCCGGCCTGGCTTGTTCTCGAAGCACCCGGAGCAGAGGACAGGCCGTTAGCACCTCGTCAAGTAGAGTTTGTCAAGCATGGTTCTCGCTGTCGAGGTTTAATGAAAGTGACGTCTGTCTTCATCCCCGACGTCTGTGGGTTGTCCGCAGCGCTGAGCCAGTGTGTGATGTCCCCGGCGCTGTGCGCGCCCGAAGCCTTCGCGCCCGGTTCCTCCCTGTCTGCCTCCGCGTTGCCCGCGAAGAGCCAGTTCCTCCGTCCGTCAGAGCAGGGCTCTACTTTCCGTGTGCTGGAGAGGGGCGCCTGTGTGGCTCGCCTGTTAGAGCGTCTGCCTTCAGCTCAGGTCGTGGTCCCGGAGTTCGGCTCCCCCTCCTCCGCTCCCCCTGCTGGTGTTCTCTCTCTCTGTCAGATAAATAAAATCTTTCAAAAAATTAAAATCATGTTCCGGAGAGCGTCGCCTGTGGTGTAGTTAGCCTTAAATCCAGGGATGGCTTTCTTTTTTTTTTTTTAAATGTCATCATGGACTTTTTTATGCTTTCCATTCTTGTAGCAGCTTTGTGTGTGTTACTGGATTAGTCTGCCTGGATTTGAATTCTGAAATGGCTTTGTGTTAGGCTCTAACCTTAGGCCAATGATTTACTTCTCCTTGCATCACTTTGCTCATCTACAAAATGGGTGTAATGATAGAATTTCATGGATTTGACTTGAAGATTAAATGAGAGATAACATATAAAATATTTTAAACAGTGTCTGGCCTGTAGGAAGTCATCAGTGAATCTTGGGGCTCATGGCTTTTGGGAGGGGTGGTACAGTGATGATGTATAATGCTCTGATTGCAAGAATCTGATTGTATTTCCATAGTCAGAGATGGCTTTGGTGTATTTCATGTAAATATTCTAAAAGGTATGTCTCCTTTGCATCTTCTCCTGGTCCTGGGCAAGATACTTGTGTGGACATTTTCTCTGCTCAGAGCTTTTTAAGCTGGTATCGGTTTTTTGATAGAAAGGGTTTTAGGGGGCACCTGGGTGGCTCAGTCAGTTGAGCGTCTGCCTTCGGCTCAGGTCATGATCTCAGAGTCCTGGGATTGGGCCCCGCGTCAGGCTCCCTGCTCAGTGGGGAGTCTGCTTCTCCTCCCTCTGCCCCTCCCCACCGCTTATGTGTTCTCTCTCTGTACTCTCTCTCAAATAAATAAAATCTTAAAAAAAACAGGTTTAGGATTTTTTCACTCTGCTGCTCTTGAGGAAGGTGCATTGTTTTTGAGAAACCTTTCTTTAGGAAAGGTTTTCGTAAGTACGTTGTTGAGGACTATGTCTCTGAAGGCAGTATTGTGCATTTTCGGTGGGCATCTTTTCTCACCTCCTTTTTACTGCCAATTCAGGTGTGTTCAGAAATACACTCAAGCCCCTCTTTCACTTCCAAGTTAGTCAGATTTCAAAAAAAAACTCCAAAACTCCACGAAAATCAGTAGTTGGCTCTTGTTCATCCCCACAGGGCTTTGTTGGCCCCTTTGGGTCCCTGCTGTCTGTTCTTGGGGCCTAACTCCAGTTGCTATTTCCTGCATGTCAGTCATGATTGCTCTTTGTTCTGGGGCGTCACTTGGGTTCACTGGCTTATGTAGCTCTGCTTTTCCACATTAGAGCATCCCTGGGCATGCGGGATTCCTACCTTCTCAACACGTTTAGGTCAGGGTTGATCAGCCTTAGCGCTATTGACATTTTAGCCCAAACAGTTCTTTGCTGTAGGGGCTGCCTGTGCATCATAGGACATTCAGGAACCCTTACCTCCACCCACTAGATGCTAGCAGCGTTACCTTCCTTCCGGTTATGACGATTAGAAGTGTCTTCAGACATCCTTAGATGTTCTCTGGGTGACAGAATTGCCCCTGATTTGAGAACCACTGGTTTACATCAGTGGGTCCCAAAATGTCCGAGAGCAGTACCTCGTTATATTTGTTGATAGAGTTCTATCTAAGTCTGGAAATGTACTGTTCTGTAATACAATTATGGTTAATTGACCTAAAAACCCATATGCATTTTAAAATACTTATTTTTGAAGTATTTAGGTAGTTAAATCTATATAAAACAAATTGTACCAAATGGAAGTTTGTCTTAAGACACCTAATAGGTTCCCCTCGTGGTTTTCAACGTGTGGTTTTGAGACCTGCACATTAGCATCACCTGGAAACTTCTTAGAAATGCAGACTCCTTTGGGTCCCATTCGGCTGAACCGCAGGCTCTGGGAGTGGGGCTCAGCTGTCTGTTTTCACAAGCCCTTCAGATGGTGGTGATCCACACGAAACTCGAGAAACTCGGGATTAGATTCTGAAGCCCCCATTAGAGACCTGTGGAGTAAGTCTTACCGAGAAATCATCGTAACCTGTCATCTGCGGGACTTGAGAATCTGCTTAGGAAAATGACGTTTCCTCGGCAGGTCGTGCTGGGTGTCTGTTCCTTCTGAGCCTGCCCGGTCTGCAGCTTGCTTTTGGGGTTCTCCTTCCCTCAGCATCCCTGTGCCGGGTACAGGAAAGCCCATCCCCTGACTGAACGAGGGGTGGTCGTGCCTGACCCCCAAGGCAGTAAGTCATCCAGCAGTCCCACAGGGCTGATCTGTGTTGGACAGAGGTTCTTCTTCAGGGAGAGAGGAGTGGTGGGAGGGGGAAAGGCAGATAGATGGACAGACAGACAAAGAGAAGGAAGAAGAAAGCTGAAGGCACAGGCAGTAAGAGGCCCTGTGGAGGCAGAAGCCGCGGGGCGTGAAGAGGCTGTTAATGAGCCTGTTGCCGGCGGCAGGAAGAGCAGAGCAGGATGGGGGTGGCTGGAGTGACCGAGCTCTGCCTGGATGGCTGCTTGGGAAAGACGGCCTGAAGTTGAGTGAATGCTTGAAGCGAACATGCCCAGGAACAGTGGTTTTTAGTTTTCTACGAGGCCCAGGGATTCCTGTCTTGCTTCTCCAAAGAGCCTCATCTGAGCCCATAATGACCCGAGACATCCTCCCTCCATATCTTTTCTTCGTGGCCTGTAAGAACCCGACGAATAGATAACACGTGTTAGGAGACCAGGTGGGCTCTGCAGGCAGGTTCACGGCCGGCTGCTTCCCCAGAGCAGAGATTCTCCGCCCGGCTGTTCTTCAGAGGCACCTGGGTAGTCCCCTGCCTCGTCGGCACGAGATCTTCGGAAAGAGTTCAAGTCGACACTGCAGGAAAGAATACCGCATGTGTCATGTCGACTTCCCCAGGGCGTGTTTCAGAAAACCTTAGACCCTGCTTCACTTCCTTAAATCCGACCAAAGAGGACAACTCATTGTTAATTTGTTCCGGGGATCGATTGCTTTGACTTGAGTAACATTTTCTCTCAACATTTTCTGATGAGGACTCGCAGGCCTATCTCTTTTAAGGGAGAGTCAGAGCCTTTAAAAAAAAAAAAAGGCACTAGAAGTAGAAGCAAGCGAGTGTTGAAATCAGCCTTGTGAATCATTTTCTAACAATTCAGTGGACCTAAAGAAATTTCTTTTTAGTTTGAATTAGTGGCACAGGCCCTTGCTCAGCCCCTCCCTTATTCTTCTTGTCATCTCTCCCTCCCTCCTTTTCCCGGTAAAACCTGGAACAGAATACAAGTACCTTCATGCAGCATATCCACCGGATTCTTTCACACAAGTCACTCCCGGGGAGGAACGTGTGGAGATGCAGAATATTTTACCGGTTGCTCAGATGGTGTGCTGACCCCACTGGGGCAATGGATTATGGGAATGTAGGCCAGTGGCTTTTTTTCAAGCCCAAATTAAAAGCTTTGGGGCCTGGGGCGCCTGGGTGGCTTAGTCGGTGAAGCGTCTGCCTTTGTCTCAGGTCATGGTCTCAGGGTCCTGGGATCGAGCCCCGCGTCGGGCTCTTTGCTCGGCGGGAAGCCTGCTTCTCCCTCTGCTGCTGCTCCCCCTGCTTGTGTTCCCTCTCTGACAAATAAATAAAATAAAAGATCTGGGGCCCACCTAGGGCATAATCAGGATTCTCTTATCCAACTCATATCCTTGAGGAGGCTGTACACCGAGAGCCCAGGACTCTTTCCTTATTGTATCTTTGTGTCAAGCACTCCTACCCCTTCGTGATCTTTTCGTGGTATACAGGCGTATTTGCCCAATAAACGAGCCAGGCCTGGAGTACAAATCTCAGGCCCAAGCTGGTTTTCCCAGAGTGCCTCTGCTCAGCAGCCTTATCTGGCGTCACCCATCTTTAATTCAGCGTCCTGCAGGATGTGGGGATCCGTCACAGTGGCGCGGCAAGGCAGGGGACCAGGCGGCTGCAAACACTTGAACGGGCTCTGTGCTTCGGTCCGTGATGAGAGCAGTGGAGAAAGCCAGCGGGTGTTCCCCGACGGGCGGGTTTGAGCGCAGCTGCCCGTCGCACTGGCTGGTGACCCAGGGGCTCATGAGATGCTTTCAGGAGCAAAGCTGCGGCCGCATCCCACCACGTGCCCCTGGACGCTGTGGGTGCCGCTGCCTCAGGAATCTGAGTCCTGGTGCACATGGTGGGCTTTTCTTCTTTCCCCTTCTACACATCATTTCCGAGACGCTGACTTATTTCCTGTTTGTGAAGGCGGGGTTTCATCGTTTACACGGGAGGGAAACAGCACGTCCTTTCAACTTTCAGCTGGCTGCTGGATCTTCCCTTCCCTGGGAAGATCATCTCTCTTCCCATCGTGAGAGCCATTCCTGCCGGCTCAATGAGAAGATTTCTGAGGCTTTCAGAGATGACACTTCGTTTCTTTTGTGTGATAAAATTATAATGTGTGATTTTATTTTCTTATTTTTTTCCTAAGATTTTATTTATTTAAGAGTGAGAGTGAGAGAGCATGAGTGGGGGGGAGGGGCAGAGGGAGAAGCAGGCTCCCCGCTGAGCAGAGAGCCTAGGACCTTGGGATCATGACCTGAGCTGAAGGCACACACTTAACCCACTGAGCCACCCAGGCGTCCCTATTTTCTTATTTTTAAACAAATAAAGCTGTCACCTAAAATTTCACCTACAGTTAATGGAAATACCAAGAAAGCATCTCCTATCCCATGGGTTCTACCAGCGACCCCTTTCCGCGCATACACCGGAAGAAACCCTGTGTAGCTCTATGCCTCCGTTCCCAAACTGGGGACCAGATCCTGCTCCTGAGATAGGAATAGATGTGCTGGGAGCAAAGTGGCCCATGCCTGAGAACTTGGACTCCGCATTTCCCAAACTTGAACAAGTTTCGCCACTTCTCTGTTCTTGGACCCTTTAGCATTCTGACTTAATATACATTGCACATTTCATAAAGCACCAAGTCCCATCTCCTAGGACACCAGTGTTCTGAGGAACTCAGAGAAAAGCTGCCAACTCATTTCAGTTTTGTTTTCTTTGACACAAGGAACTGTACATTAGAATTTACCATCCCTTTGAACTGTTGTCATATCTGCTTCTGACACCTTGCAGATTTGCCAATTGGAAAAAAAAATCAGTCAAGAAGAGGCACATACTTCTAGGGAGATGATTGAATTTTTTTTTTTTTTTTTTCCTTTTGCCAGATAGTTATTGTGCACCGTCCGTGTTTTGGGGGAAGAAGGTGGTTACCTGGGAACTGACTGGGGGTGAAGTCAAGGAAGAAGCCCTTTTTCCAGGGACCTCCTCCATTGGCTTTGGTTTGAGAAGACATTGGGTCTGCTTCTTAGAAATGTTCAGTGTAATTTCAGAACACTTTGCTTTAAGAAGAGTATTGAGAAATGGGGCAAGGGAAGATTTCTTAAATACCTGAGTCTCCCTGATTGTGTGCACTTTCTGTTATGAGACTGCCCCCGCCCCCCAGTACTGAGCAGCCCTCATGGGTGGGGGGGGCTGCCACAGAGGAGAGGATGTAGATTTAGTATTTGTGGTCCTGAATTGGGGGGCAGTGGATAAAAACTACCAGGGATTGAGGATGGTCTCAGAAAAATCTCCCCAATGGCCAGAGCTGTCCAGTAATAAAATGTGCTCGTCTGTGTACGGGGTAGGGGAGGGGTTCGAGCTCATCAGAGCTGGACAAGTTCAGGTATAGATTGCTCAACCTCTTGATTGGGATGCCCTAGAGGACATCCGAGTATGAAAACGCCCCCCTTTGATCTAAGATCCCAGGATTCAGAGTTTTCACTGCTAATATGTCAAAGAATGTATGGTAGAGCATATTAAATATCACAGTTCTCCTGTTATAAACTTAGGCCAGGCCAAAGCGGTTGCTGAGAACCATTGAGTCTCCACTGTGTGGATTGGTTCTGTGTCTTTGCACTGAAGGTACTTTATCACTTTGGTGAGGTTGAAAGCAAATTGGGAAGTCTGGCCCTTTGGCTTCTGATGGATTTGCTGCTTTGAGTTCCAGTAGAGATGTGAGAAGCTTTTTGAAGCCTGTTTCGCAGGGTTTGATTTTGACATGTTTTGACACTTGTGGATCTTACCCTGAGCAGAATTCTCTGCCTGCTGTGCCAGTGGCAGAAAAACAATGGGCATCGTCTGTCCACCTAGATGGGGAAAGACGCTGGGGTCCTCAAAGAGCCATTTTTGTTTTGGAAGATTGGGCATCGGGAGACCCGAGGGTTAGTGCTCACGGCCCAGTTGGCCCAGCTCTGCTGTTTTTTTTAGCTGATGGTGTGGGGATGGCCGAGGGTCCTTCCAGGGGTGCATGAGAGCCCGCGGGAAGCAGGGCTGTTGGTGTTTTAGAAGCAAAGGGCCCAGCTAGTTCAGTTAGTAGTACAGGAAGAGTTTCCTCCTTGCAAGACCCTCATTTCTTCGCATTTCCAAAGGTAAGATGGTGCCCTAGGTCCTCCCGCCCAGCCTGAGGTGAAGTATTCTCACTTGTCTTAACTGACTTTAACTTTGTTGAGTAGGTAAAACAAGTGACAAGTTGGTGAGCCAGGGACTCTTGCTTCTCAGACGGGGCTGCCCCTGGAAGAACTGTATTGCTCTTATGCTCAACTTTGGACTTCTAAATTTTATGGAGTGAGTTGCATCCAGTGGAGCCCGTGGATAATTTTTTACTTCAAAGTTGTTTTTGGTAGGGGGTCCCTGTTGCTCAGCTGGTAGTGCAGAATAACGCAATACAGTGTTGCTCTCATGGGAACATGGAGGTCATTGTCATCCTTTGTGAATGCGTAGCCATTGTGTAGGTTACCGTCCCAGGACTGTCTGTTGCAAGACCGTCAGGAGAGTGGGGCCCGTGCCTGTCTCTGTCCCTGATACCATCATGTTCATTGAGCTGCTCTTTGCCCTGGACATTGAGTCTTGTTTTTTTGTTTTTTTGTTTTTAACTTAAAAAAAAATTATGCTCAAATACACATAACCTAAACTTACCATTTTAATCATTTTAAGCGTACCCTTCAGTGTGAAGTATATTCACAGTACCACCAACACCACTGTCCATTTCTGGAACTTTCTCATCACCCCAAAAAGAAATTCTGTACACATTAAGCAGTAACTCCCTATTCCTCTCTTCCCTCTGCTCCTGGAAACCACCTTTCTGCTTTCTGTGTCCATAAACTTGTCTATTGGCGGTACCTCCTAGAAGTAGAACCATACAGTACTTTTCCTTCAGTGCCTGGCTTCGTAGTAGTGTTTTCGAGGTTCATCCACACTGTATATTGGACTTTATTCCTTCTTTTGGCTGAATAACGTTCCATTGCATGGATGGACCACATCTTGCAAATCTGTTCATCTGTCAACAGACACTTGGGTTGTTTCCATGTTTCGGCTGTTGTGCTGTGAACGTCGACGTACTGATCTCTGTTTTCATTTCTTTGGGGGTGTGTACCAGACAGTGAAATTGCTGGTAATTCTGTGTTTAACTTCTCGAGGAGCCACCAGCCTATCTTCTGTAGCGCCCTGGGCATTAATGCCTGTGCTTGTAAGAAGTGTGCTCACATATTTATCAACCATTTGGAGCTTCAAATTAGAGAAGTGATCAGAGTGTATTTGTCAGCACTCCCATTACGCACTTCTATTCTTTCATGAAACTTATTATTTGTCTTCCTTGCCTGTCACTTGTTTGGGTCCCTGTGTTCCTCAGTTAGTTAGACCATTCCCTGACCTGATCTGCATTTCTCCACCTGTGGCCACCTTTTTGGTACTTTTTACAGCAATGGTTGTTTGCTGGTACATTGGTTAGCTGTGCAACATATTCTCTAAAACGTCACTTAAAAAAGGAGCTCAGTTTACGAGAAACACACTGGAATGATTTCCAGGTCCTGTTGTGCCAGAGTTTAAGATCTGGTATGTTTTGTTAATTTTGCTTGGTGGCAGAATGGGAAGTATTCCTGCTGTAAAAAATACATGGTTGTTTGTTTGTTTGTTTGTTTTTTTGAGATTTTATTTATTTGAGAGAATGAGAGAGAGCACATGAGAGGGGGGAGGGTTAGAGGGAGAAGCAGACCCCCGGCTGAGCAGGGAGCCCGATGCGGGACTCGATCCCGGGACTCCGGGATCATGACCTGAGCCCAAGGCAGTCGCTTAACAAACTGAGCCACCCAGGCGCCCTAAAAAATACATGTTAAAGGGGCACCTGGGTGGCTCAGTCATTAAGTGTCTGCCTTGGGCTCAGGTCATGATCCCAGGGTCCTGGGATCGAGCCCCACATTGGGCTCCCTGCTTGGGGTGGCGGGGGGAGCCTGCTTCTCCCTCTCCCACTGCCCCTGCTTGTGTTCCCTCCCTCGCTGTGTCTCTCTCTGTCGAATAAATAAATAAAATCTTTAAAAAGAATACATGTTAAAGAAGAAGGTGGTGAAATAGGAAAGTATTTAGATACTGGGGAACTACTTCCACTGGGAGCCAGAAGAGTGTGGGAAGAAAATACCGTTGGGGTGGTCTCCCTATCATGCCCTTATTTTGTTTAGACACAGCTTTTCCTTTGGCCACTCTATAGGCATCTAAATCTGAAGTTTAAAGCCTTTTTTTGAGTGATGGACGTGGGTGAAAGACAGGTTTTTGTGATTGTTGGTTTTATTTTTAGTAAACAACCAGAATTTTCACCTCTTGGGTCAGACTGTTGTTAACCACTTACCTATAGCAAGCTGGTGGTGGTCTGACAGGTGTGGCTGTGGATGTTGGCATTTAAACAGGCACTGCTAAGACCTGAAACGAGGTAGCCATCCAGTGACGCTCAGGCTGATAAAAATGGCTGTGTGTGGATTAAAGCTACATATTTTACACTCATGCAAAAATTTGACTTTTATTACTGGAAGTTCAGTGCACTGCTGTTGTGGTTTTAATTTCCCTGAGCCTTTATTCTGATTTCTTTTGGCGGCTCACTGTTGTCCGTAGCGGACCTGAAACTGCCCTTGCAGGAACTAAGCTTAAAGTTGGCAGTTTGAGGTTGCAGCTCCCTCCCCCTGAGCAGTGTGGTTTCCCACATACCCCCTCCTCCCTGCCCCCCCCCCGCATGCTTTTATGAGCGGGATTTCATGTGAGCTTCTATGCGACAGACTCTTGTACACCTTTTTCTTTTTGAGACATTGCAACAGGAAAAAATGTTTTTCTTGCTCTTAAAACACCCCTTTAGTTTATCATAAAGGATTTGGACTTTGGACTTTGGATTGTCTTGTAAGTGAAGGTGGAAGGTCAGTTAATAAAAATGAAGCCCATTTCCTTCTTTGAGCGGCTGACCTCAGGCTGCCCTGAGGTGGGAGCGTCTACCTGACTGGGAAGGCCCATCCGGTCATCTTCGTGGAGTCAGTTATTCGGCAAATACCCCTGGAGCCTCTGCTACACACCTGGCCTTGTGCTGGAAGCCGGGGGCAAAGGGAAATTGAGGCAGATTCTGCTGCTACCATTTGCAACTTGGGCCAATTCCCAGGTCTGCCTCTAGGTTCCTCCTTTTTGTTATTTATTTATTTATTTCAGATTCTATTTTTAAGTCATCTCTATACCCAACGTGGGGCTCGAACTCACAACCCTGAGATCCAGAGTCTCATGCTCCGACTGAGCCGGCCAGGCGCCCCTAGATTCCACCTTTTTTCTTTTTTAAAGATTTTATTTATTGGACACAGAGAGACCGTGAGAGCAGGAACCACAAGCAGGGGGAGTGGGAGAGTTTGAGAAGCAGGCTCCCCGCTGAGCAGGGAGCCCGATGCGGGCTTGATCCCAGGACCTTGGGACCGGGACCTGAGCGGAAGGCAGGTGTCTAACTGACTGAGCTTAACGACCGAGTCCCCCAGGCGTTCCTAGATTCCGCCTTTTTAAATCACTTCATTAAAGATATAATTCAGGGATGCCTGGGGGGCTCAGTCGGTGAAGCGTCTGCCTTCAGCTCAGGTCATGATCCCAGGGTCCTGGGATCGAGCCCCGCATCGGGCTCTTTGCTCGGCGGGAAGCCTGCTTCTCCCTCTGCCTGCCGTTCACTCTCTCTCTCTGACAAATAAATGAGATCTTTATAAGAAATAAAGATAGAATTCTTATCCCATGCAGTGTCCTTGTTTGAAGTGTACAACTCAGTGGTTATTAGCGGAGCTGTGCATCCATCACCACAGTCAACTTTTTATTTTTTGTTCTCTCCCCCCGCCACCAAAGAAACTCCCAATCCTCCCGTCGTCCTCAGCTCTTGGCACCCGGCGGGCGATCTACTTTTTGTCTCTGGATTGATCTATTCTGGATATTTCACATAAAGGAAATGCTGCGGAACCTCTTGCGTCTGGAGTATTTGATTTCACATGTTTTGAGAGTTTGTCCATGTGCTCCCTGCATCAGCACGCCGTTCCTCTTCATGGCTGAGTAGTGTTCCATCGTACGGATCCAGCACAGTGTGTTTATCCTTTCATCCATATCTATCGGTGGACATTGGGCTGCTTTTTGCTTTTGGCTGTTGTGAGTCATGGCACTGTGAACATGTATGTACATACGTGTTCAACCCTCTTGGATCTCCTGCCCGTCCCACAGACCCAGGCCGTCGTCCCACCGGCTGATGGGGAGAGCCTGGAGAGTGTGGGAGCCTAGAGGAGGAACATGCAGCCCTAATTTAAGGAGGCGGGGAGCCTTCCCCTGAGGACATGGTGTCTGAGCCTAGACTTGAAAGGATGAATAAAAACATCTTCGGACTGGAGGCCGTGACCCACGAGTTGGCTGTGAAATCAAGCCTCGTGCATTGTGGCTGGATTTTTAAGACCTGACCTAAAATAGTGTAATAGGTCCTGGGAAAACTTCTACACATTATGTGTTGTGTGAAATTTTTGTTCGCTCCATGTGAACATGGAAGGACTTTGGTGTAAAATGTATCCTGTACTCTAGGTTGTAGTCCGAACACTGTGAAAGCCTGCTCTGGGGAGTTTTGAAATGGGCACGAGATTAGTAATCTGGCAGTTTAAATACGGGATCAGTAGAATGTGGAGGGACACAGAGCTAGAAAAGATGGTAACCCAGAAGTGTGAAGGTTCTTTAAAAGCTTAAACTTCTGTGATCTTTATGTTTTTAACATTATCCATGGATTCAGCAGATATTAATACAGCTGTCATGTGCCTGGACCATGCTAGGTTTTGTGGGGACACAAGATTTGAATGAGCCCCATCCTTCTGGACTTTAGAATCTGGCGGGGGGTGGGGGGACATACAAGTAGAGAGGCAATCAGGATGGCTGCTGGTAAAATCCAGTGCAAATCCTAGGCCTCCCAAAACACCTGACAAATGAGAAAACAAGGGAATACAAGATATAGGAGAGTAGGGGGGGGACCCCAGCAGAGAAGAGCATCCCCCAGGTTTTTGGAAGGAGGGGTCGCTGGCTTGGCAGAGCAGAGGCAGGGACTCCAGGGCCTTCAAGAGCAATACTGGGGAGAAGTGAGCCCCAGAAAGGCGCAAGACCTACAGCCAGGGCTGTGGCGACGGACCTGAGAAAGAAGAAGGGCATTCTGCGGAAGTGGTTAGACCCCAGCCGCACCCCCACCTGGCAGATCCAAGTGATGACCCCTCCTCCCCTCCCCCAGCGTTCTCTAGTGAAGCTGTAAATCATTAGCCACCAAACCCCACAAACGCACACACTGGATGTAAGACTCACAGCCAGCAGACACAATGGCACACTCAGGCAGGGGTTCTCAGCTGGGGTGGGGGAGGGAAGGGAAATCGGCCAGACCCCTGTGGGATCATCTTTGCCCCATGCTGTCCACACCTCCTCCCACCCCCTTTCATTTTGGGTGTGCCCAAATCCATTTTAAAGCACCAAAGATTTATAGCGCCCCTTTGAGCAGCCTCACCAAAGGCCCGGCTCCCTGTTTGCAATAAACTTAATGAAATGTTGTTGGACTGCTTTAGTGTGAGGATATGTATCCCCCAAGACAAGAGACCTGAGAGCTAGCTTTTCAGTGGTTAAGATACCAAGGATGACTTCCAGATTTTAGGCATCCTTCTGCTTATTCTGTCAATTTTTTTTTCCCTCCTGGGAAAATAGCCAAGATGATTGCAAAACAGGCTTTTAAAAAGACAAAACTTCATGAATGTAAGAATGTAAATTGAGGGCCACTCCCATAATAAATCTGGAATTTAAATTTTAATTCCTAACACATGTGTTTTTTTTCCCTCAAATGTGTGATAAGCCTCTTTAAGTGAAGATGCTTTCTTGCTTGGGAGGTTAATATTCTGATATGGAAACTTTCTGTTTGAGTTTATTATATCTTTTTTTGGGGGGAGACACTCTTACTATTGGGGTTTCTTTTGGAATTCCCGCTCCTCCTCTTTCAAATTACTTTGGTCTTCTCTAAGAAATGACTGAGGACATTTGCTGGAAACGTTGCCAGGTTGTAAGGAGATTTGCATTATTTGAGGAAATGGCTGTCACATCTCCAGTGTCCCACCTCTGAGATTTCCCTTGGATGACTCAGTACGAAAAGTCCAGGGGAGGGGAGTGAGTAGAGAGGAGAAGAAACCCTTGTTTCCTTTTCTGAGTCGCCAAGGACTTTTATGAAGGTTTTCGTTTAACTGCGCCTGTTTCCTTCGCTGGACCGCAGCCTGTGATGAACACAATTAAACCCTCCTCCCAGAGCAGCCTGTGGGAACTCCATGTGAGCCGGCCTGGCCTCCCACAATTTGGAGGAAACATTTTTTTTTTTTCCATTTTACTTAGCGATCCTCGTTCTCTTGCTCGGCACGGGGATGGATGATTAATTTCGGAGAAAAACAAACTGTTACTCAGATTGGCAAAATGAGTGACCCGAAGCTTTGCCCAGAGGGAGAAAAGAGCCCTTTCCTCCCCCACCCTTCCTGCGCCAGCATGTCTCCCTCGGGGCCAGGAATGGCTGCCTCTGGCCTGCCTCCCCTGCCTGGTGTCTTTGCCTGGTCAAGTGGCTTCTCTGGTCATTTTTATTTTTAGTGCCAGGGTGCAGTGGGGTCCGCAGGCTGCAGGTGCAGTGGTCAGAGCCATGTGGGGGTGAGGGCACTTGGCCTGAGGCCCTCCCCCCGCCCCACTGGATGGAAGAGGCTGGTAGGGCGGGTGGCCAACCTGCCAAGGACGAGGGGCAGGCTCTTTGCCCGGGGTCCCACCACCGGCTCCTCAGCAGTCCCATGAAGGCTTGAGGACAAAGACCTGCTTGTATGCATCAGTAGTGCGGGCGTTTCTCAGATCTTCAGATCCTCTCCCAGGAAAAGCAGTTTTGTCTTTTAAAGGTTATTTGGGAGAAACCAGAGGGGTGGGGGGGAGAGAGAGAAAGAGAGAGAGAGAGAGTGTGCACGTGTGTTGCACACATGCGTGGATAGTGTGTATATATACATTTTTTTTTACATAAATCCATATTTTTTAAATAGAGGCTTTGAACTTTGAAATAAATGTGTTTTGGGGCTCCCTTATTTGGACATTGGCCAGTCCCTTCTCTCACTTCTTGCCTTTCAACGATTCCGTCCACCCCTCAGAGTGGGCGTGAGGAGCCGAAGGATGTAAAAACATGGAATGAATTTTGCTAAAATAAGCCCCAGGGTAAGTTGGAGGGGGAGAGATACTGAAGACTGCAGAGTCCAGTGAGATTAAAAAATTATGTGTTCCATTAGGCTGTGTTTTCTTTCCACCCAATCTTTTTCTGATTACAGTGGTTCGGACATTTGAATGGAGAGAAGAGACTGTTCCAGGTAAAAGGACATAAAGGATCTTAGAGGAAGGCTGAACTGTGAGGTCTTTTTCGGCCTGATTTTAAAGCGAGCTTTTATATATATGTGTGTGTATATGTGTGTATTTTAATGTGTGTATATGTGTATTCAATTCACTATGATAGTTAACCTAATTTTTGCTTCCCCTCTCTGTCAGTATCTCTGATATTCCGTGCTGTTTCCTGGCATATCCAACCTCTTCTTTAATGGAAGCTGCTCCATCCTTCTTCGAGATATTTACCAACAGTCAAGCATGTACTTGGCTTTCTTGCAGGGCCCGCCTATGATACAGACGGAGGTACTATATATAAATATCCCAGAATAGCTTTTATTTTTATGATGGTTAGCTTTTTGCCTACATATTTAAAGTTTTGCTATACGAACTGGTTTGCTCTAGAGTCCGAAAAATAGCAGAGGCTTGGAGGGCACTGCAAAGTATCACTGAATCGTAGTGTCAGGGAGGGAAGGGTGCCTCACAGGTAATGTGCACCACTGCTGTGTGGAACGTAGAAGAAAGAAAACCGATCATCAGCTCCCATTTACTAAAGGCTCCCTATATGCCCGTGCTCTGTGCACCAACTATTTTAGTCCTCTTGGGAACTGAGGTGGGTCCATTTTACAGACGGAGAAACCAAGGCCAGAGACCTTAGATGGCCTCCCAGGTTCACAGCAGAGGCAGGATATGGACTGGGCCAAGTGTTGCAGACTCTTGGGACAGTGCTAGCTTTCTTTGCGTGGAGAGTTTCCTAGTCCGCTCTGTCTAACCCTGGGGACCCTGTGATGTCGTGAGGTTTTCTCCTGCACACCAGTTCCAGCCTCAGCCTTGATCCTTTGTTCTGGGAGGTAGAACCTCCCTCTTGTCATTCATTGCTCACTGAGGAAGATTGGCATTCTTGAGTTCTGCACCTCCCCCTTGCAGACACAGCAGTTTGCACACTTTGCCCACCCTAAGGGCTCCCCCAGTACCCACCCTGTGGTGGCCAAAGCCTGAGCAGGGCCTAGCTCGGCACAGGTCCCTCCAGACCACCTGCTCCCTTTCTCCTCTCCCTCTCCCTCCCCTTTATGTTTCCCTTAAGCAGATTATTTAATTCCATCTCAGGTAATCACTTCTTCTGTGGCCAAATGTGTTCTTAATGTTCCACACCTTTGACATATGAAGGAAGGTACCCCTTCCCCTCACTGGGGTTTTTGCTAGGACTTGAATCAATATTCTGAGTTTTATTATTATTTATTGTTATAACATTCTAGTTTTCCTTTCACTGTGCTCACTCACGATTAGATGCAACAGAATTAAAAGGAACAGACCCCGTGTGGCCCCTTGCTGCTCAAATTGTGGTCCATGGACCAGCGTCATTGGAATCAGCTGGGAGCTCCTTAGAACGGTCAATTCAGCCGCTCTCTGACTTGCAGAACCAGAGCCCATGTGCTTCACAAGATGCCCAGGTGATTTGCATGCAAGCAACACTGAGGAAACACTGAGAATCTCCTGTTTTCTTCCCCCCCCCCCCTTTTTTTAAGGCTATATGTTAAGTCTTGGTCCCAGCTGAAAGCCTCCAGTGCCGTTGTTAGTGATGACGCCGGTACCAATGAGGTTTGTGGGTGACATCAAGTGGACACAGGTTTCTTGACATAAGCAGGGAGCTGCTTCTAAAACCAGGAGGATAGGATTGAAAGTAGCCTTAATTAACTAGTGAGTGATTACTCTAAAACAGGTTGAAAGTCCGCAGGGAGCACGGGCTGCCCAGCAGAGTGTTGGGCGGCGTGCGGTGTGTCCAGACTGTGCCGGTCAGGGAGCGCTGCCCTCGGGGTCCTCCGGCCTGGCGCACACCTCTCCCCCACGGACCCACAGGGACTCCGTTCTGAATTGTCTTAGTTGTCTTAACCCTTGAACCGTGGTAGGTTACGCAAAGGCCCGGATGCGTGTCCCCCCTGCCCCACCATGGTTTCCCTAGAGGTCAGATTTATCCGGAGGCCCTTAGTTTGTAATCAGAAAGTTGAGTGGAGGAGAAACGCTTCAGGACTGTTTCTACAATTTAAAAATGGAAAACGGCGTCCAAGAATTTGCCGTCCCGTCCAGTTCTCGTGCTGCACTTGATAGTAAAACTCCAGGTTCACATGGTAAAAAAATGGGTTTTGTTTTCGTTAAAAAAAATAAATAAGTACAAACTAAAGCCTGTCACTGAGGACACTGATCATCTTTCTTCTCTAAGGCATATGGCCTTGGGACAGGTGCCTCTCGGAGTTTATTAGGAACTTTCTGTCCCTATGCTTCTTTTTATTAGTAATGAAAGCTGTAACTCAGCGTTCTTTTCTTCCAGGAAGCCCCGAGTTTGCCGACTCTACTGGAAGCCCTCCTGTGCTTATTACGGCTCCGGATTCTCTTCCCACCTTTCCTTCTTGTTTTAATTCTTGTCTTAATAATTAAGTTTTAGAATGTGCACTTTATCTTAAGTGTTTTAGAATGTGCGCTTTATCTTAAGTCATGTAGAATTCCTTCTGGGACGAGTGAGGGCATAAACAATTACTGAGTAGCCGCACACACAAACGGGAACCCGGAGCATATTGGTTTTGTTTGACTGTCTTCCGAATGCAGGACCCTGGGCCCGGTATGCGTCCGACCCAGTCGCTGATTTTGTTCTGTGTGAACGGAGGCGCTGTGGGGCTTTGGGCAGGGAAGGGGGGCCCTGCGTGGGGTGGGGAGGTGCTCCGGCAGGCAGCCGGGTTGGCAGGGGTGTGGGGTGGGGGGCTGTCAGTTGGGTGGCTGCGTGGGTGGTCTGAGGCTAGAGCCTCTGTAGTCAAATTGGGAAGGGGGGGATTGTGCGAGACCTTCTGGGACAAAGGCTGATCTGGGCCACTCGTTAGGTGCAGAGAGTAAGGAAGAGGAAGGAGTTCGTGTGACTGGCTGTCAGGCTTTGACTTTGCCTTGAGAAGGTCCTCTTCAGATTTTGGTGTTCTTAGGGCAACCTGATAAACTAAGCCTTGGGCCAGCTAGGGGTGTTTTTTTGTTTTTAATTCTTCCTGAGCAGTTTGTCCAAATGCTACTGTGGACCTGAAAAGCAGCCTCAGAGGGCACCTAGCCTTATCTGTTCCCTTGTGTCTGCCCCAGACCGCAGGTCGTCCACCGCAGGGGGTGGCGTGGGTGGGCCCGTCTCATGCTTTGGGAGCCCCCTTTTCTAATAGAGCTAATCTGACCCACAGGAAGTTGCACGGGAAGTGTGAGGCAATGTTTCTGAGACAGCCCCCTGGGGTGTGCTGTGTGGGGGCAGCGTCCCGCGCTGTGGAGAAGCTCCTGGGAGCTCAGTTAGGTGGGGAGGTAATAGCAGATGGCCGACCTGGAGTGCCCGGATGCCCAGAAAACCGTCCTGGGTCCCAGAGGCTGTTGTTTACCTGGGTTAGTAAGGTGCCCCACGGGGCCATCAGGGAAGGTTGACCTGAAGGGGGATCTGGACACACCCCATACTTGGTAAAGCCTTCCTCAGTGAAGACCAGAATTTGAACATTGTGTTCACCTGAGGTCAGACTCCGGGACTCCCATGAGCTCTGTATTCATGAGTTAACGGTGCGTAATGCTGACATAGGAAGGTAATTCAAACGGGAAGGAGTTGCTGAGTTTGAAGGAGCTAAGACCGCAGACTCCTTTTAAAGCATCCTGCTCTGGCCCTAAGAAGCCTTAGCTTACATGGTGAGTGAACTAACTAGATTAATTGTGCATCACTCTGATTTATTCATCAGACGTATCCTCAGCTTTGCAGCCTATCCTGGGCTTCACGAGGCTGGCGTCTTGTGACTCCTGTGAATGTTTGTGAGCCATAAAATAACTTTTTATAATTTTGATTAAAAAAAAACGAGTGTAATAATTTAGGTAAGGTTTTGTCGTGTGTGGTAGCACGCATACCTCTTTTTTTTAAAGGTTTTTTTTTCTTTTTTTTTGGTAAGATTTTATTTCTTTCTTTATTTGACAGAGAGAGACACAGCGAGAGAGGGAACATAGCAGGGGGAGAGGGAGAGGGAGAAGAGACTTCCCGCTGGGCAGGGAGCCCGACATGGGGCTCTATCCCGGGACTCTGGGATCATGACCCTAGCCGAAGGCAGACGCTTAATAACTGAGCCACCTAGGCGCGGCAGCATGCATACTTCTAATCTGGGCCTTTGACACTAAAAGTTATACTGATTTCTTTTTTCTTTTTCTTTTTTTAAAAGATTTTCTTATTTATTTGACAGAGCATGAGCAGAGAGGAGGAGCAAGGGGAGAGGGAGAAGCAGACCCCCTGCTGGGTAGGGAGCCTGATGCGGGATGTGGGATGCGGGAGGCGGGGCTCCAGCCCAGGACCCTGGGATCACGAGCTGAGCCAAAGGCAGATTAACCGACTGAGCCACACAGGCGCCCTAAAAGTTATTCTACTTTCAAAGAGCTAGGTTTCTTTAAAATGAAGGGAGTCTGTAATGTGAGAGCTGATTTAAGGGAGGACGGTGGTCCTTTGCGGGGGGGCGGGTGCAGAGACTTTAGCTTGTGTTTGCTGCTAACTTTCATACTCTAGAGCCCATGAATCTCCTGGAAAGTCCATGCAAACCTCGTCTATTCATTTTTCTGTGGCCCATACCTTTTATTAGATTTTCAAAGGAGGAGATAACCCCCTAAGAGCTGGGAATCTCTGCAGAGTGTTTTTTTGACTGGGATAACAGGGTTGCAGATTTGAGAAATACTGAATCTCTACAGTTAAGGCTCTCCCGAGAGCGGGTCAGTTGATTCCTGTTTACTTGTCTAGTAGGGAACCCACCCACATCTGTTCAGACACTAGCCTAAGAAGATTAATCAATGAGGCTTAGTCAATGAGCAAGGGCAGTCCTTCTTCAAAGACCCCAAATGTACCCGGGATATGGCGTTTTTCTGCTATGCGTATAGCATCGTTTCTAAAAGAGAAAAAGCCCTTGGATTAGGTTAAATGCGAACTTATGTTCTTCTTCCTCCTCTCCCTCCTGCCCACCCCGCTCCGTGGTTACAGGTAGATTTTGGAGGCGGGGTGAGCACCACTAGGTGATTTCTAGCATCATCATTTTGCTGCATCAATGTGAGCAAAGGCATTGCCCTAAACTTACAGAGGGGGGTGTTCTCTATTTTAGGGCTCTGGTTTCTCAGATCCATTTGTTTGCCTGTGTTGCTGAAGAATGACACAGTGGACACTTCACAGGACAAGGAGAATCACTGTCACTAAAATGTCACAGTTTACCTTTGGTCCGACTACATAGAAAACACGTACCGTTAGTAGCTAGCAGATAATGAGTGCTTGCCATTTGTCAGGAACCGTTTCTGAGGTTTTTATATATAATAACAAATTTTATCCTCCCAAGAAATGGCTTGGTTTGAATAGGTCTTGTTCAGAAATGAAAAGGAAACAAAGCCCCGTAGTCAGCAATCTCTTCCTGCAGGCTGGTCGGATGTTTGAGATAACATTCTTACCCATGACGTTGCATTCTTGGGTGAAGTGGTGGAGATTGAGCTGAGGGCTGCCTCCCAGCCTCTCTGGAGTCTGGCTCTGCCTTGTCCCAGACTCTCAGGAACGGGAGCCTGAAACACCACGTGGTGTGCTTTCAGCACCCTCTGCGTGCTCTTCACACCCCGGCGCACGCCTCCCCCATTCTTCACGTTCTGGTGGCCTGGCCGTGCTTGCCATTCCTGCGGATGTCTACAATTGAGACTTTTTGGGACGCCTGGGTGGCTCAGTTGGTTGAGTGTCTGCCTTCGGCTCAGGTCATGGGTCCTGGGGTCGAGTCGCTTCTCCCTCTGCTTGTGCTCTCTCTCTCTCTCTGGCAAATAAATAAATAAATAAAATCTTTAAAAAAATAGAATTGAAACTTCTATTTTTTAAAGATTTTATTTATTTGTTTGCCAGAGAGAGACATAGCGAGAGAGAGAGTGAGCGAGCACAAGCAGGGGGAGTGGGAGAGGGAGAAGCAGACTCCCCGCTGAGCAGGGAGCCTGATGCGGGGCTCGATCCCAGGACCCTGGGATCATGGCCTGAGCCCAAGGCAGATGCTTAACGAACCCCTGGGCCACCCAGGCGCCCTGAACCTTTTTTTTTTTTTTTAAAGATTTTGTTTATTTTAGAGAGAGAATGTGCGAGTGCACATAAATAGGGGGAGAGTGGAGGGGAAGGGAGAGAATCTCAAGCGGACTCTGTGCTGAGCTTGGAGCCCAACAGCAGGGCTCGAACCCATGACCCTGAGATTGTGCCCTGGGCCAAAACCGAGAGTAGGATGCTTAACCAACGGAGCCACCAAAGCACCCCTGGATTGGAACTCTTTTTTTTTTAAGATTTTATTTATTTATTTGACAGAGATCTCAGGGCTCATGACCCTGAGATCTTGACCTGAGCTGAAACAGAGTCAGATGCTTAACTGGCTGAGCCACCCAGGTGCCCCGATAGTGATTGTTAAAGTCCTCTGGACTAAAGACACGTGGTTGCGTGCACGCGTGTGCGCGCACACACACGGTTCAGGCAGCATAAATGTGTGTGCATGTCAGTGAATGCTACATGTAACTTGTCATCATTCTCTTCCTCTGTGGGGGGGAGTTGTATGTATAGATCATGAGTTGAAGTGCTTACCATCGGTAGGTGATTTTTGTAAATGGCAGGATGTCTTCCAGAGCGGCTAGACACCTATGAGGAAAAAGCATGAAGTAGATGGAAAATATTTTTCAGGTTTGGCCGGTGAGGTTGTTCAAATAAAACAGATGCTAAATGTGTCTGGTGGCTTCCAAAGGCACGGAGAAGCTGCTGGTTTGCTCGGGCTGTTGTTTTACTTGTAATGCCAGTTTCAGATCCATGCTGTACGGATGAGTATTTCTTCTCTGGGAAAATAACTGGGTCAACGAAAGGTGTTGGTGCTGGTGAGTGGGACTCTGCCGCCTAATCTCACAGGGCAAGGGAGTTCCCAGGTGAGCTGACCTGAGCCCCCGGACTGCGGACACCCCAAAGGTGGGAGCTCATGTGGCCCCAGGACTTGGCGCACTTTGGTGAACATTTGGGGACCGAGCTCCCCTATGCTTCTCCTGGCAGTGGGCACTTCCTTTTAAGCTGTCAGCAGTGGGAAGAGAAAATGGTCTTATTCTCCCTACAAGTGATGCAGAAGAATGGCAGAAGTACGATGAAACTGCATTCAGTCTCCTTTAACTTCCCTCAGCCCAGCTGGGTGCTCCCTCCTTTGGTGTGCTCGGCAGGCAGGAGCTTCGATTTTCCGTGATCTTATAACCTCTCTCTTGCTAACACAGTCTCCGCATTATAGCCACTTGGAAAGACACCACCTACACGCTGTAGGGCACGTGCTTTGGTCCAGCTACCTTTGGAAAGGAGTTACCTGGTTCAAAGGCCTTGGCTGAAGGTTTCTAAAGAGCAGAGTGGCTGTTCAGCTTGGATTACTTGTTGGTATCGCGTAGGCCCCATCTTTACGTCTCTTTCCTCCTCATCCACGTGGAGACGGTTCTCAAGGTCTGTCTGCTGAGTGTAAAGCCAGGATCTCCTCTTTCGACAGGTCAGCATTCCACACCTTCCAAGGCTAGTCTCTCCGGCTGGGCCCCTCCGTTCAGTTTCGAAGACGAGATGAGGATTGATGGTCCATATGTACCCAGGGAGGAGACGCCAGGGAGGGCTGAAATTGGGGTAGTTGGTTTAATCCCCCTGGAGCACCCTTTTTCCCTCTCCCTCTGGCGATTTGCAAACATCCCAGCTAATTCCAGCTTCACCTGGAAGGCCTCTCTCCCTGCTGGCCAGGTAGCTCTTGAATTCCAACAGAGGGGAGCAGAGGCAGAGACATCTGCTGGGTGGATGGGATGACAATGGCTGCCACCTTGGGCATCTGACCTGGATTGACATTTGGAAAAGCATTGGTAGGAAAAAAGTGTTCTCCGTGCAAAGGGGAAGGAATGGCTAGAGAAACGTGGACTGAAATCGTTCCGTTGTCTTCGTCAAGGCTGTCCTTAGTTATGGAATTTGTCAGTGGTTGCAAAGATTTTTTTGAGAATCGCCGAAGTAGTTCCTGGCTCCTTTTTCTGGTTTTTGTGACAGCTCATTTTACGGACCGTCACTGGATGAGACCTTGGGGATTGGGCCTGTTGCGTGAATCTTAACATTCCCTGCTATGCAGAGCATGCTTTCTTCCTTTGCTTCATTTCTTTTTCCCTCTCGGCCGTCGTTGTCACATGTCAGTGGTCAGATTCCAAGAGGTTGGAGGATGGTTCCGCGTTTAAGGCCGCTTTGGTTTTCTAGGTCAGAATAGAAAGATGGAGGAGCAGAGACCAGGTGTCGTAGCTCTTTTGGCAGACAGAAAAGAGAACAGGACACAAAAGACAAGCCTATCCAGTGGCACTGTTAAGTCTTCAGGTGAGCAGGATAGGCGCGGGATGGGCGCCCGTGGCTCAGGTGATGCTCCAGGGAGTCGTGAGTCCGGGAAGGTAACCCCTTCTAAAGCCCGACATAGGAGCGGGCTGTAGGGTTGCTTTCTCAGGTCTGTAGCTGCCACAGAGGGAAGCCAGCTCCATGCTGGGCAACGTGCAGGGGAATTTGGTCACCAGGGAGGGGGACTGTGCCATTGTCACTTCCAGAGCAGGGGACACCCTGACCAAGGTCCTCGCGTTCCCAGCACAAGGTACTGATTATGTTGAAGAACCGAACACCTCAAGATTCAAAACATTTTTTTTTGGCTCGAACACGTATGTCCATCGACAGAGGGACCATTGGAACAGAGTTCTCTCAGACTGTAACCACCCTGGTCAGAAGACAGTAAATTCCTTGTGTCAGGAAGGGGGAGGACCATTTCTGCAGGATGGTTAAGTATGGCACAGAGATCCTGAGCATTACGTGTCCTGGCTTCTCATGGTGTCTGTGATGTAGGCCTGAGTATTAACTTGCTCCTCATTTACTTGACAGGTTATTTTAGTGCAAGGACATTCTGGGTATTGGGAATGCAGCAGCAAGCAAGACGGGTCCCTAAACCCCGGACTCCTGGACTCCCGTGGGGCGGTGGACAGTGACCGACCGCTGACACACATGCTGAAGTGTCCAGTGGTCGTGTGAGCTAGGAGGACACGGAGACAGTGGGGTGATGGGTGACGGGTGCCGGGACCCATGCGTGGTCAGGGGGGTTAAGGATGCCCCGGAGGCAACTCTAAAGTGAGGGTGAAGTAGTCCCTGAAGTGGACGTGTGCTTGGCCTCGTCAAGGAGGCTCACAGGAACCCCAAGAAGGCCGCAGGGGGAGAGAAAAAGGGGGAACCAGCGGCCAGGCCACACAGGGCCCCGTGGGCCCCCAGCTTGCCCAGTGGTCTCCTGCGTTTGTGTTGGAGCCTTAAGCCTTTTGTGGCAACATGACTTCTAGTTGATAAATACAAGTGGGAAGATAGAAATTTCTGTATGGGATTTACTTTTCTGGAGACTCGAGGATTCTTGCTTAGACCTCAGTTGTCGAGAGGATGGGCGGATACAAGTCTCTCTCCTCAGTTACAGCTATTCTTGCTCTTTTTTTTTTAATTGTTAAAAAAAAACCCACATCACATGAAGTTTACCATCTTTACCATCTGTAAGTGTATAGAACAGAATTGTCAGCCACATGCGTGGTTCTGTGCAGCCATCTCTGGAACTTTGTCCTCCTGGAGAGCTGAAACTCTGTCCCTGCGCCCCACCCCGGAGTCCCTGGAAGTGGCCGTTCTGCGTTCTAAGAGTCTGACTGTTCTGGGTACCACTTTAGTTGATGTTAGTGGAATCATTAGGTATCTGTCTTTTGGGGACTGGCTTCCTTCATTTAGCATAATAAGGTTTGCTCATGCTGTAGCCTGTGCCGGATTTCCTTTTTAAAGCCGAATTACATCCCCCTGCACGTGTAGACCACATGCACTCAGGCATCGCGGACACTGCGGTGGCTGCCACGTCCAGCCACTGTCACTCTCTGGTGAAGCTGCTTGTGTCAGGCCCCATGTGGGGCACGGGGGCAGGACATGCACACGGCCCAGACCCTCCCAGTGGCCTCGTGCAGTCAAGGAGGATCCGTTTCTCCATAGAGTCCGAGAAGAGCTCCCAGGGCGGGACGGTCCGGACAGTGTCCACGTGCCTTACAGCAAATGAGGTTTTGAGGAAGATCTGAAACGAGTTAGTTTAGGATGAGGTGGTTGGTGCAGGGTTTGCTGGGGAAGGAGGCTTCATCGGAGGGTGCACGGATCTGGTTACAGAGTCTCGGGAGGTGAGAACGTTACGAGTGGTGAGAACGGGAGCCGGGAGCTGGAGCAGCAACCAGGAAAAGCAGATAATAGGGTCCCCGGTGCCAGGCCAAAGAACACGGAGTCTTTCTGGAAGGTCTCTGGGAGCTCTTGGGGAGTTTTCAGCAGGAAAAATGATAACAGACGTTCTTTTTAGGAGGAATATACTTGCAGCAGTGTGATTATAGAATATTGCTGGAAACACCCACCATGCACTATTTTACTTCTTGCTCAGTAAACATTTGCTTCAAGAGCAAGCACGGAGTAGGGATCAGAGGAGAGCAGACACTGTTTTGGAGGTTGGAGGTACAGGTTCCTTTGAGTGTCATGTTAATTTGCTTGATTTCTTGCTGAGTCTCTATGGAGACCAATCCCCTGAGCTGTGCCCCGGGATGAGGCTTCCAGCATCTTGTGCGGTGGAGAATTCATTGAAACTTGAATATTTGCCATCCTGGAGGCGGGAATATATGTTCTGTGAGAGGGTGTTGACATACTGTCATATACCATGAGCTGTTTAATCTGGAAGTATTTGTGGAAGTGTCATCTGGTGTGAAGGATGATATTTAATTATCTTGGAAACAAAAAAAGGACTGGAAAAGACAACCTGCTTCCAGATTTTAGGGTTCTGCTGTGGGTTTGTTTTTGTGCACATGATTTGTGTTCAGTGGAATTCCACCCCCCCCCCCCCCCCCGCTCTCATATGGTATTGTTTTGACTTGTTTGGAAGATAATTTACTTATCTTCAAGAGACCGACTCAACTAATCTGGGAAGTTTGATTATGTGCGGTAGAAATTTGAAGTTCTTGCATTCTCCTGGTGCAAATTTCGTGTTTATTCATTGGTTTGTCCGTCCATTCACATGATAGAAATTTATTCAGTGTGTGCTGTGTCACAGACACCATGCTGGGATGTGGCAAATACGTCCAACTGAGCTCATCTAGGCAGTGAGGGAGACAGAGCAAATGTATACCTACACACACACTAATTGTGGCAAACCTAGAAATTATCGCAAAGGGTATAATGGTAGGGAATTTGGAGTGGGGTGGTGGGGGGGTCAATGTAGGATCGTCAGATGAGACACTTTTGTGATGGGGACATTTAAGATGAGGCCTGAAGGAAAAGTGAGCACAGTCGTGTGAAGAGTGAGGGGAAGGGGTTTCTAAGCAGCTTCAACAGAATGTGCAAAGGCCCTGAGGAAGCACATGGTTTTGGTGGGACTAAGGATGGTGAGGCCAGAGCTTGGTGGGTCGAAGATGTCATGCCAAACCACATACACTGCGGTAACTAAGGAGTTTGGGTTTCATTTTTTAAATAGAGAAATAACATAGTCTGTGATATGTTTAAAATGATTGCTGGGGCTTCTTTGGCAGAGAATAAGTTAGAGGGCGCTGAGGCCTTGGGGAAACCAGTAGTTAGGTGTTGCTGTGCAGTGGATGTGAGCGAGAATGGCTTGGTGGAGGGCGGGGGTTCTCAGAGTGACGGCTCAGGGTCAGCGGCGCCAGGCCAGCAACGCAGATGCTGAGCCTTGTCAGAGACCTGCTGTTCCAGCAACTCCAGGGCTGGAGTCAGCCTCCCGCCCGGGGCGACCTGATGCCCAGGAAAACTTGATGGCGTGCGGACTGCAGGGGAGATGGCGGGCCTGGGGTTCCGGGACGTGTCTCAATTAGAGAAGCGACGGAGCATACGTGTGCAGTTGAGGAACAAGGAGGAATCGGGTGGGCTCCGGGAAGTGGGTGAGTGGAGAGTGGGCAGGGGGCAAGGTCATAATTTACAGATGCACTGAGTTGGGGATGCTTTCAGAACATCCAGTGAAGATGCTGCGCTGTTGACGGCGGTGTGAGTGCACGGCCGGAGGAAAGGTGTGCCCCAGAGTGCAGGACTGTGTAAAGCTGCTGGAACAGGAGACAGGATCCCACCCGGGGGGAGAGAGAGCGAGAGAAGCAGCAAATGCCCCCGCGGGAGGGACTGGACGTTCGGAGGGGCATGAGCCAACAAAGGAGCCGGAAGAGCCGCCAGTGGGCAAAGAGGAGGATCAGGACGCTTTCGAGGGTAGAGTGGCCAGCTGTGCTCACGGCTCCTGGGCTCAGTAGATGAAGCCAGCGTCTGGGGCACAGAAAGCCCTAACGAGCATCCGATGTGGGTCTTCAGCGAAATTGAAGTAAAAGTTCCAGCGTGAACTTGATTTGTATCAGGGATCTCAGA
Source organism: Eumetopias jubatus (assembly GCF_037043125.1). Classification (NCBI taxonomy): domain Eukaryota; kingdom Metazoa; phylum Chordata; class Mammalia; order Carnivora; family Otariidae; genus Eumetopias; species Eumetopias jubatus. The sequence goes on from NW_028274812.1 coordinate 145,108,691, forward strand.
TGAGAAGAAACTGGGGAAACAGCCCCAGCATTCTACGCCCTAGCTTCCCCGGGGGGGTTTTCCCTGGCTTCTCCGGCTCCCCTCCGGCTGCTACTTGGTGTGCACACGCAAACTCTGAGTGAGCATTTTGTAGTCCCGAAAAAGAGTAGCATATGGGCCTTCACAGCTGGTCATATTTTCTTTTATTGCTATATTTAAAACAACATCCAAGATTAGGAAAAGAATCTCCTGGCGACTAGCGTAACAGGCTGCAGTAAAAATCATTCCTGGCTGTTGATATGGGCTCTTGGGTACCTCATGTTGGGGTTTCGAGTCCAACCTCTTGTGATCTGTCACTCGGCAAATTCACTTCGATGAGGAAGAAGAAGAAAAAGAGATTTATAGCTTGCGTATCTCTTGAAGCTTCTGTTTGGTATGGTCAGGATTCCAGAACTTTCTGCTTTTGACATTTGGGGTCACAGGCTGTGATATGTTGGGGCTTGTGTGGGAGGCCATGGGCTCGGGGAGAGAGTGACCGTTGGAGCACCATGTATGTCTGAAGCATAGAGCTTGGGTCTTGATGTTTATTATTTCATCTTGTCCCCACTGGGAGGGAGGTGGTATTTCCCTATTTGTAGGTGAGGAAATGAGCCAACAAAGAAAACTCCCATTTAAACCCAAGTCTAAAGTGAGACTTCCTTGTGTGCCACGCTCATGGGGCAGAGTTGTGTGGGGCTGGACTGGTGGGAACGGGGCTCACAGAATGGTGTGTGGCCAGAGAAGCCAGAGATACCTGCAGGGGTCAGAGGGCTCACGGGAGACTTTGAAGGGGACCGAGCCACCGCAGGGCGCCTACATTTAGTTCTCCTGACAAGTACTGGCCACAACAGAAAGGGCTCTTCAGATGCCCCACATGGGGTGGGCTCCTTCAGGACTGACCTGCGAGTTTTCGGGATGGCCCTGTGCGTCTCACGGTAAAGCGGCTGCAAACTAGGAGTGCCTTGGGGCAGCTCATGAAAAGCGTCCTTTCTACTCTGATGTCATTTCTCTCCCTCTCGTGTGAGTGTTTAATTTATTTACCTTTCTTCCCTGCAGACCTGTGGGCCTTGCTTCTTTTCTGGAGAAGTTCCGTGTGTCTGAGTCACATGCCGCAGCCTCTTGCCCACTTTTCTCTCACGCTGCACTGTCCCTTCCTCCCTCGCTCGGTCTAGGTGTGTAGGCCTTTGGAGCCCTTCCTCAGAGATCCGTTTGCCTTCACCTCTCCCCTGGGTCCTTGTGGAGACCGGTTGAGGTGAAGTGGCATGGGGGAGTGATGGGCCAGGCAAAACTCCTGTCAGCGAGCAGGCACAAGTTTCACCAGCTGTTGGTGAGCTCGGGCCTCGAGGCTTGGGCTCCACAATTGGTCCCAGTCTTAGAGGAGGGTCATATGTACCTCCAGTCACAAAAGATCTTTCAGTCATGTGGAAGAAGACAAAAGCTCATGAAAACCATTGAGCTGTTTAAGATGACAATGGGCAATTTGGACCTAAAGCAGATGTCACAAGCTAGTGGCTTGCAGTCTGTTCTGACGCGCTTTCTGTAAACAGTGTTTAAAAAATCAGAGTTGGTTACCAATATTTCCACATTCGGAGACTTCAGTCCTAAATCTCGATTCCAGCCACTCTTGGAAACAGAGACATTGGGACGCTAGGGCTGCATTTGTACCTCACAGGAGCTAGTGACGGCTTTCCAGCTGAGGCGTGCTCGCTCCAGTGTCCCGCGATCCCCAGGGCGTCCCTGCCCCTGGGGCCCAGTGTTGGCTGCCATTTACTGGTCGCCGCCAGGCTGTCGGTCTTCCGTCCAGCTTGCTTTGGTCTTTTACATCGCTGTGGCCTCTGTACACGCGTGAGCTCGCCGGCCCTCATCCTAAATGGCCAAGACGGGATATGTTTAGAAGTTTGTCTTTTCTTTGCAAAAGCAGAGATGAGAAAAGTCTTCTTCCCTACCCAGAGGCATTGCTGGAGTTCAGGTCAAGGTAGGAGGAAGCGGAAGGATATACTGAAATAGAGCACATAGGGATCTTTTGCAGAAGTTGAATGAGAGATCGGATTACCTCTTCAGTCCTCCCTACAGTGCAGATGCCTTCTTGTTTCAGACAGGATTTTTCAAAGATACTGAAAGTATCTCGGCTGTTGAAGGTGTGTGTGTGTTGGAAGATGGGGTTGAGGAAAAAACAGTGAGATGAGAAATAGGGATGTCTACCCCAAAGAAGAGTTGCTCGGGCTGTTCAGTGTAGATATTTGGATAATATTTAGTTAATAGAGATATTTGGGAAGTTTCCAACTCCAGTCCGGCGTTCATTCGTGCATCGTTCGTGGAAGCAGACATTCTGTGGTGGGAGTTGTTAATGACCAACTTGCGGAGAGTGTGGGATCCTATTCAGCTTGGAGATGATGGTTAGAATGACCCATTTGTGCACATCGAGGTGTACTGTGGTTGGTCAGGAGTACAGGGCAAGTAGAGGGTTTTCATTCTGCAGTTAGTTCGGAGTCACTGATGGAGTTCCTGAGATGTGTCTGACTGGTGCTGCTGCCGGGGGCGGGAAGATTCGGAAGGAAGAACGTGCAGACGCTAATAGATCATTTCAGTGTCTTGTGATGAGAGGTGTGCCCCCAGAGCTCTGGGTCACGGCCTGGCCCTTGGGCCTCGTCCTGGGTTGCAGGGATGCTCCCCCAGGAAGGTGAAACCCCATCGAGCCTGGCAGGTGGCCAGGCGAGGGCAAGTGGGGAAGAATTTGACGTGTGAAGTGCAGTTGGGGGAACGGAGAGGCTGTATCAGGGCGGGCCGTGCTGAGGCTTCCAGGAGCCTGGGGAAGAAGGGGAGACGTGGTGAGATTGACGTTTGCCTGCAGTGTGGCCACTGGGTCACAGCATGGCGGGACTGCCTGCTGGGACACCAGGGAAGCTGTAACCAGTTCAAAAAGGCCTTTTTGATTTTGGAAGGCAGGGGAGGCTGGGACCTGGGGTGGCCTAGGCCTTGATTGAGGATGGTTGGTCAGTTTTATCATTTTGCTAAGCTCTTAGATTATATTTTATAAGTTTCTTTCTTTCTTTCTTTCTTTTTTTTGAGGGGAGGGAACTTGTAATTTTGCGAAGTTTTGCAGAAGTGAATCGTGTTTATTAAGATAAATTGCACGAGAAGTTTGCTTGATTATAACTTCGTTTCTATGGGAAATCACTCCCCGAGAAGAAGGAAACCTCCATGGAGGGGAGGATGCGTGCAGCCGTAGCTTCGCCTGTGAGGACCCTAAGGGAAGGAGCGTGGCTGCCACTCATACTCAGGGACAGGGACCGGATGGGGACAGGTTAACTGGGCCCCGCCCCCCTCCTGCTGTCAAAACTCTTTTCTCTTGCTTTTCGTATAGGAGCTGCGGGAGTCAAATGTTCTGTGCTGTATGCAGGGGCCTCACCAGCAGGTGGGGGGGCTAGCCCTCCGCAGAATATTCCGGGTGAGGGTTACCTGCTGCTGGGGTGCCCCTGCTGCAACAGAGGCATCGCCCATGTGGCCTCCCTGGGAGGCTAGGGGGACTTTGTGGGTGCAGGTGAGGCTGTGCTCAGGGGTCTCCAGGAGAATTCGAGTAGCCTCTTCCCCAGCCCCACGGCCTGTGGCCTCGCTCTGATCCCTTGTCTGCACGGCTGCTGGAGCGGTTCTTCCAACTGCACACCCGAGCCCATCGTCCCTTGCTCAGGGTCCCTCAGCAGGTCCCCAGAGCTCATCGGGGGGAGGCCTGGCGCCCCTGCAACTGTGCTCTTTCCGCCACCATCTCACTCACGACCTGCAGGCCCGGCCCCCCGTGCCCCTGCTCCGCTGCTTGCCCTTAGACCCCTACACAGCCGACCTGGCTGGGCCCGCCCTGAAGAAGCGCCTTCACCACTTTAATTTTTCACGTGGATGCGAGAAGCCGAGTGCGAAGGACGTGTCTGGGGTTTCTGTTAAAGGAATCATCGGTTCATTTTCTTCTTGCGTTCCACTTAAGGGCCGCTGAATATTTGTTGAATGAATAGCTCATATGCTAGATTGCTTTGAGCATTTAGTGCCAGGAAAAATGAACTTTTCTCATTTAAAAAACTGACTTCTTTCCTTTTAAAAAAAAAAATCAATTAAAATCAGACTGTGTTTTTTTTGTTTTTTGTTTTTTGTTTTTTTCCTTTGTTGCCAGGAGCCCCAGAACTAGAATTTTCGGGCCTCATCGTTGCAGAATTCTAGGTTGCGGTTGCTCTGGTGGTCAGCTGGTTGGGTCTGCCCAGCACAGCTGCCCTCTCCTGATTTATCTGTTTGCAAATATTTACTTGGTGGTTGTCATGTGTGGGGCTGAGGCCACCGTGCTGGGCAGGACGGGCAGGCGAGGCTGGAAGTGGGGGGACCGAGCTTGTCCTGCTGCCAGGCAGGGAAGTGGCAGAAGAGTGGGGGGGAGTCAAGGATGACCCCCCCCCCAGGTTCTGATGCGGGCGGGGTGCTACACAGTGGCCAGTGTCGGGGAGGCTGAGGGAGGAGCAGGTCGGGGAAGGGGCTGGTGAACGGAAACCCTGTTGGACTTGTTCGTGGACGTGCCTGGCGCACATGCGGCCGGGGTGTCCTTTAGGTGGCCTGGCACTCAGGGAGAGATTCTGCTTCTCCGCTCGCTCCGTCCCCTGCACACGCGTGCGCACACACAAGGACTCGCATTCAGGGGCTCTCTCTTGCCCACTACAGCCTTGTGATTCTCATGGGGCTTCGGCCTCCCTGGCCACAGTAGAAGGCCTGATGCCTCTGTGTCTGCTGGGCCTTGCGTTCCAGTCGCTTGCCCACAGGGATTCGTCCTGGGGAGGGGCGTGGACATACGACCCGAGCAGGAGTCCTTCACTGGGCCTTTGGAGATACTGCCTTGCAGGGAAAGGCCGTCTTTTTCAGCAGGAGCCTGGATGATGGCCCCAAGCCGTCTGTGCCACCACGCCTGTTACACAGAGGAAGCCCCTCTGAACAGCAGAGAACGAGGCCCTCACCCTCGAGATTCGAGAAGTGGGGACAGATCCCTTCCCTGCTCTTTGCCGTGCTGTACCCCTTGGAATGCCGAGGTTCTGAGGTGTTAAATGATAAAGCTTTGGTCAAACACCTCTAAAGAAAGAGGACATGATCTCAACAGCACAACTTGTCAGAACCTTTAAGAGTGAAATGTGCTTTGTGCCTCTTCAAGAGGGGGATCAGCATCCAGGATTTCCCAAATTGCTTGGTGTGTGGATTTACAAAATGAAATGGAGCACCTGCCAGTATCCCACCTTTGCAAATGAGGAGACCAAGTTCCACATAGGTGAGGCTACTTCCTGAAGTCTCACGTAGAAGAGCTGGTCTGGAAGATAAACTCAGACGCCTGCCTTTTCCATTCATTTCACTGTCCTGTGTGGTTGATGCTTCTGTCTGTCTGTGAAGTGTGGGAGGCTCGTCCCTCTCTAATCACCTGCGTTGGGGTGTGTGTGTGTGTGTGCGCGCTAAACTGCACTTGAAGTTCTGGTTCCTGTATTACTCAGGCATTCGCTACAGGTGGGCAGTTAACCCGTGAAAATACTGGAAAATATGCCATTCTGTTGATGTGATTTCCTTATAAGGTAAGAAATATGTAATAACTCAGGGCTTGGGGCTTTAAATTAGAAAGGTGTGTTAAAGTATGAAAATGATAGGAGTTCTGTGGAAATTTCATGTTCTGGAAAGTGTCCTTAAGAATTTCCATGTTGGGGGCGCCTGGATGGCTCAGTCGTTAAGCATCTGCCTTTGGCTCAGGTCAGGATCCCAGGGTCCTGGGATCGAGCCCCGCATCGGGCTCCCTGCTCGGCGGGAAGCCTGCTTCTCCCTCTCTCGCTCCCTCTGCTTGCATTCCCTCTCTCGCTGTCTCTCTCTGTGTCAAATAAATAAATAAAATCTTAAAAAAAAAAAAGAATTTCCATGTTGATGCAGTGGCTATTAAAAAAGATGTCTTTTCTAAGGGTTTGGTTGTGCTGTTATTTGTGGTCTTTGTCATTTTTTTCCGAAGTTGTGCTTGATTGCGAACAGTTATTTAAAATAAACTAAGAGGGGCGCCTGGGTGGCTCAGTTGGTTAAGCGACTGCCTTCGGCTCAGGTCATGATCCTGGAGTCCCAGGATCGAGCCCCACATCGGGCTCCCTGCTCACCAGGGAGTCTGCTTCTCCCTCTGACCCTCCCCCTTCTCGTGTTCTCTCTCTCATTCTCTCTCTCTCTCTCTCTCAAATAAATAAATAAAATCTTTAAAAAAAAATAAAATAAACTAAGAGAGGAAAGCAGCAGGACGAGCATCTTACTGCTTCTGACGTGTCCTCACTGAGAGACGGTGTTCAGACGGTAGCTGACAAGGGGACCTGGAATTCGTTTGTAGCCTGATGAAGAACTGAGCCTGTGCGTGACCACGTGGGCTGTCCCAGGTCGGCCGCTGCGGAGCCATGCTCCGTGGGCTCCTGCTCGGTGCTCTCTCCCTCACCTGTGCTGGCATCTGGATTTTACTGTATCCTCCCTGGGTTTCCACATCACCTGCAGGCAGTTGAAGTCCTTTTCTGTGGAAAATGCATCTCTTTTGTATGAAGGGTGTGTGTGTCTCAGAGTTTGTTACTGGCGGACCCTCGTTCGGCTGTCGCCATAATTGTTGGTCGTGGGACCGGTCCACCCCCTTAGTTTAGATGCTCATCGCTTCTCTCCTGAATTGTAATAATCACTTCCGAACTTGCCTCCTCGCTGCCTGGTTTACCCCTCTGCTGTTCTTTACCTTCCCGGAGGAAAAAACCCTTTGTGCAACTTCCGGAACCTCTGCTGCTTCCCGCCAGCTTTCAGGATTGTTTTCTGGCCCCTGCCTCTCTTTACAGCCGTGTTTCCTGCTCCTTGCTCCACCATTCCAGGCTCTAGCCTTAGAAACTGCTTGCTTCGTGGATGATGAGGTTTCAAGCCTCCACATTCCCAGATTGTGCCCCCTTATAACTGAATAGCTCCCCAGTTCATCCAGGACTCAACTCCCGTGTGTTTCTTTAGGAAGCCCTTCCAGACACAGCCTCTCCTTACCGCCCTCCCACCAGCCAGTGAGCAGCTTAACACAACGTGATGGTGAAGAGTGTGGACAGTGGTTCAAACCCCTGCTGTACCAGCTCGGTGCTGTGTGACGTTGGGAAAGTCATTTAACCCCTCTGTGCTTCAGCTCTGTAAAATGGAGTTAATAATAGTATTTATCGTCTAGGATTGTTGTTAGGATTAAATGAGTTAACACATGAAAATCAGTCGTGAAAGTGCCAGTTTGTAAGTCCTATTACTATTTATGTTTTAAATCTTATTATTAGTTTTTATTAAGGGTAAAAAAAAACTAGTCTTACTGCATTTTTATACTCTTCACACTCCTTTCAAAGTGCATGGTACATCGTAGACACTCAATAAATACTGCTTATATGGAGTGAATTGAAAGGATCAGTAAACACAGAGCACTTATTTAGTGTTTGTCGAGTGATGCCCTGCTGTGGTTACAGAAAACAATTTACTTCATCACCATCACCACAATAGATGTGCCCTTTTAGGAACAATGTATAGACATCAACTAATACTTACCTCCTATTTCAGACTCAGGAGCCATTTAGAATTTCATTTGAAAATTCTGCTCTTTCACTAACAGTTGTAGAGTTGGGCATAGTTGGCCTTTAAAAGCGTGTAGACTGGATGTAAAAATCCTGTGTTCAAATAAATGATATGTCTGTTCTAATACATGAAGTGCCTCTCCGTGAAAGCGGTCATTATGTTGGGTTATATCAGCCTCAAGGAGTCAAATGCTTAGCATCTATTTGTGCTTTCCAAAAATGGATCGAGATAATCCAGATACATTTCTCGACTTCCTCGTTCTACATCACTGCTTCTGAGTTAATAAATGTCTCGGTGCAGTTTTGTGTCTGCACAAAATTCACATGTTGGTGGTTCAGTTTCCAATGTTTGCACTCGGTATCATTTTTCCAGAACTATTTACAGCCCAAGGAACACTGACAAACGAAGAGACTTAATTTCTTTACTTGTACATTTCTGTTTCTTTATTTGAGTAATAGTATTTGGGCACATTTCTTCTACCTTGATGATCTCACCTCTATTAGAAGGAGGTTGGAAGAAACTGAGATCCAGACCAGCTCTGAAAAACGGAATGTCAAGTGAATTGTCTTGTCATACAATGGTATATGCAGCCAGCATCCTCTGAAGCGCCCGTGTCCACAATGACATCATTGACATCTGAACTGTGTGGACTTGTTCTCGGAGAGGTGCCCTGGAGAAGGCCCAGTGTGAGGGGTGGTGGTGGTGGCTCCGAGGCCCTCCGACTGACCTGAATGAGGCCAGCCGGGAATGAGGACAAGGCCGTGAATGATCCTTTTGTTCCATGGTGGAATGAACTGCTAGAAAATGTTCTTGTCACAAAGACTGTTGTTTGGTCAGAGTGGGCATGATGGAGTCAAGAGTTTTTGAAAACTTTCATTTAGTGACTAATATTTTGACTCAGTGACGATATTAAAAAGACACTTCTGTACTCAAAAGGCCATAGAATGTGAAGGATACCGTAGCAATTCTCAGTAGTGTTAACATGGAGAGAGAGCATGACTGTTGGCTGTGACTGTGGGTGGCAAAGTTCTGTCCCCAGAATTTTGTCCCACGGTAGGATCTACTTTGCATGCTTACCTGTCCCATTACACTGTCATTTTCCATGCGTACGATGGAAATAGCACGTAGATGGATTCCACTGATTTTCCTAGTAGGTCTGTCTTTATATATTAATTTACTGAAAAAAAGGTGGTCCTTCTCTATTTCTTGTCTGGTTTTCTTAGGAGAGTCTATACTTTTGGCAATGGTTCTGCCATGATGTCATTGCCTGTGAGCAAATATAAATTGCTTATTTTATCAGGCTGGTTCAGAGAATTTCATTCGAATGAAATCTTTGTATTTAGCACTTTCTCCCATAAGTGGGCCATTGACTGGGTTTTAACAACTATTTTGATGAATGAGTTGTTCTGTTATAAAAGGATTTCGCACTTAAAGTTTGCTTCTTGGGTTGTGCTATTTTTGTCTTCTGAAAGTTATTTAAAATGAAAAGAATCAGCACCTAAGTCTTATAGGCTGAACATTCAGGAGTGATCCCATAATTTCAGAACTGGAGTCTCCACCAGCATCAGTTCTTCCATGGAGAACCCCTAAAGAGTGTATTAGTTTTGATGGAATTTGTATAGTCCATGAATGCAAAAAAAAAAAAAAAAAAGTAAAATAAACTAAAACTACCACAACAAACTGATGGAGGTAAAAAATCAAGAAGTTGCTACTTGGGGTCTAGGAGGGGTGTCCTGCTGCCGCCCCCACCATCCCTAAGCCCAGCCTGGGAGGGGAAACCTCACCTGTTTGAACCCTCTTGGGAAGGCTTTTGAGCCTGTGGGTTCTGGCCATTTTAGAGGACTACTGGCTTCTAGCTCACATCCGAAGCTGGGGTTAGGTTTTCCCCACCCCTTCCTCCCTCTCTTTCCCTTCAGTGGAATTTATGGAGTGGCTAGTGAGAGTCTTCCCTGCCATGAGGTGCTTCTCTTAATGCAGCCTAGGGGAGGGAAACCCTTTTCCTTTTCTGAATCCTGCCTGATCCTTTTCTGGGCGTAGTTTGATTTGTGTCATGGAATCTGTCCAGCTGTGTGGTGAGTGTCCAGGAGGGGATATTTCAGATGTTCTTCCTGGAGTAGAACAGCAACTCCTAGCAGCGTCTTTGTGGTCTTTTGGACTGTGGTGTCCAGTGCTGGTAAAACCACCAGATGGAGGTTTTTTGTTGTCACCAGAGTCAGGTCTGTGTTGGGCTGGGAAGGCAGGGGCCAGGTGCAGGGTGCTGGCCCAGGCAGAGGGTGGGGATTGAGGGCACGGAGTGGCTTCGGATCCTGTGCATGTTACGTACTCTTGTTAGACCTTGATAACTTATGCCATAGGGGTTCTCGTAAAGGCTAACGAGGTAGGGTGGAAGGCCCTCCTAGCATAGTCATTTACTGGCATACAGTCAGTATGGTGGTGATTTGATTAAGAAAGAATGGACCAAGGACACCCCCTTCCTGCCCCTGTTGTTATGCAACTTAATGGGAACTGTCAACTTTGTTTTCTGCTTGGCTCATTATGACTCTCCCCTCCTTAAAATTCATTACTTGTATTATTTTTATGATGTTTTCTTCAGCCTTATCATAGTCACAGACCAAGTTCTAGGTAGAACTAAAATGGAAATTTGATGGAACGTCTGAATCTGATGCCCCCTAATTAACCCAGGTGGGCCAACCTTCCTTAGGAGTGTCATTTATTTTTCGAGCTGCACAGTAAAGAAGCCAAGTTTCTCTTGACTTTCAAAGTCAGTCGCCTTTAAAATCTTCAGTGTTTAGTGTGTGGCTTAATGTTTTTTTGAAACAATTGCTATTTTTGAACTGGTGTGTATGTCACAACATTTTGAGTATAGAAAAGTCATTATCTGACAAATCCTCCACTTGTAGGATTTTGCCAATAACTAAGAACAATCCATTAAAATGTATTGCTTTTGGCTGGAGGCCAAGAATATTGGCTCATTCCTTTAAGGGTGTGATATTTAAAGAGGCCAAAGACCAGAGGTTTAATTCCCAGATGGGCCAATTAGTGTAGCTTTGTTCCACAACATAAGGTTGAACTTCAAACCCCAGCCATCTGTCTTTGAAAATACATGCTGTTGGCCACAAGGGGCATGGATCACAATGGTCAAAGTCTGGATGGATCAGCAGAAGACCGTGGGCCACTTGCTATGAGGAGAGATCCAGATGCCTCCTGTGTGCAGGATGGTGGGTCATTAGAATCAGGTTACAGTGCTGGAGAAGGGAATCCAGGAAGCTGTGAAAAGGCTGAATAAGAATTGTTAAGGGATAGATCAGAATCCGGAAATTCTGGGAAATTCTCAGATGTTTTAGTTCTGACCCTCTGTTTGTGAATGATTCCACTGTGCAAGATAGGGGGAAGGTACCGAGAGGAAGGAGTATGGCCATTTTCTAATGAACATAGGTCTTAAAAGGAAGTGTACCAAAGACAGAGGGCGGACGGTCAAGGGACCGGGCAGTAAGCGTACCTCTCCCATTTACAGGCTCTGTCCTAAGCACTCTTGTTTGACCTCACTCTGACTTTATGAGGCAAGTGCTTTTTACCATTTCACAGATGAGCAAATTGAGGCATGAACTTTGAGGTATTGCTTTGAGTCACGTAGCTAGCTCAGGGATGTGGAGAGAGGCAGTCTGATTCTGGAGCGATCTGAGACTTGCAGAGGATGCTGTGCACAATAAAAAGGTTGTTAATGGGCGTTCAGAGCCAGAAGAGAGGAACATGGCTACCTCTGAATGGCCCCAATGGAGGACTGTGATAGAGCATAAACTTTCCACTCCTATAGTCTGTCTTTTACATACATATTAAGGAACTCAGGGTATTCAGAAAGAGCTAGTTTTTCTAAATGAATTTCAGCCTCCCAGCCTAACAGAATTCCTTCCCAGGGCCCTGAGGACACTTTGGATAGAGGTGGTTCCACCATCTTCATGATCTTGGAGGAAGCACTGAGAAGAGAAAGGGTGCGGGAAGGTGGGGGAGGGCAGACGTGTGGCTTGGTGTGGAGAAGCGGGGACGCTCTGCTTAGGAGGAGCTGATATCTGAATAGACCTTTAAATAGATCTCATTCCACACTTGTTCCAAGTGAGCCTGTAGGACAAGAGCCAGAGTCCGAGAAAGGATGTTAAATGGGGGCAAAGTGTAATTGTCTGATGTTAAGAGTACGTTTTTTCACTGGTTACTGAGTAACCCACATTTGGAAGGGTTCAGGTGTAGGACGGGTGGGACTTGGGTGTGGGGACGCCTCAGCTGGGGGATGGGGCACCCTTGAGATTTCCTCCCACCTGTTCCTGAGAACACGACCTGGTGTGTGTGAACCTAGGCCAGAGGCTTCTTTGGCTCTTTGGTTTTTCCCTCTTTGAGGAGGCCATTTACTCTCACTCCCGGAAGAGGAAACTTGAGGGAGGATGAGAGAGTGGGTTTCCCAAGGCCCGTCGGCGGTGTGGGGGCCAGAGGCAGGCCGGTGCGTGCGCCTGTGCCCTCATCTGACCACAGCCCCCGTGTGCCCTGGGCCACGGAGAGAGAGTGTCCAGGAGACAGTGCGGGCCGTGCAGGGGTGAGGCTCTGCCTCGTCCGCTGTGACCTTTGATGACTGGATTGCTTGCTCCCCTGGAGAAACGTGGTGTTGTGAGGACCACCGCTGGGCCCATCGGAAGGGCTGGGGGTGTGTCCTCTCTGCCGCATAGGCAGGTCTGACACCTTCCTCCGTGTTACTGGTCGTTACCGGTAAGTTGCCCAGCATCTCTCGACTCAACACCAAGAAGTGACCTCCTTGCCTCACTTTCCTCTGTGGACCATGTGGAATTTTGCCAGGGTATTTGTTATGGTTTCTGTCTGTGTGAGACCTTTGCACCTTCTTGGGCACGTGGGGAAGGATCCTACCACAGGGCCCCTCGCACCCCTTTCCAGCTCCGAAATCGAGCGATTTGCTCTTTTTGAGAACGATGCCTTCTAACTCTCCTCTTCCAGCCCTGTCAGCGGGTCCCTGGTTACTGTGGTAACCATCCTCTAATAACCCTGTCAGGAAATATGATGTAACTGTGTGTCTAATCTTATTTTCCAGACGTAAAACAAGCACCCAGCTTCCTTCGGAGGCTTCTTCCCGAGCGGTCAGGGGCTGGGTGCTGCTTCTCGTTCTGATGTTTTCTGAGATTGTACTTGCGGAGGGATGCCCTTCACCGGCTGTTCCCAGAACTTACAGGGTTGCAGCCTCCACTGGCCAGTGTGTCCCTGTGAGGGCTGTCGTGCTTTCATGCTCATGCTCCCGCGGTTGGGGAAATTCGGGGTATTTTGAATTGTAATTTTAAAAAAATGCAGCACTGTGGTTTTGAGAGGATTTACATTTATTTTGGACATAAAGCATCTGTGCCGGGTAATTGAGAGGATAGATCAAGTCAGTATTTTATGCATTTTGCTTGTTTGTTTGTTTGTTTTGAAGAGGCTACTTTTACAGAACCTCTCTTGCTGGCCCAGGAGTGGGGGGAGTTGGCCCCTGCTTTCAGGAGTCACTTGGGACAGCCCCGCACTGTCAGTCTCTCCATCACTCTCTGCCTGCCCGTGAGGACCCATGCCACCACACCTCTTTCCCTTGCCTGTGCCAGTCGCCACAGGCAGCCTGGACTCCCAGGGCATCCGTCAAGCCCACGTCTCAGGCCTCAGGGACCCCTTTCCAGTGCCGCCCCTGCCTCTGGAACTCACGGAGCCCACACAGTCACCAGGAAAGCCCCTGCTTCCCGACCTGCTCTGTGAACGTCCCCTGCCCCTTCTTGCATTTTTGGAAACCCCGCCTCCCCTGAACATACTGCTCCTCCTGCAGCCCGGCCGGCGGCTGTGCTGTTCGCTCCTGACCCTCGCACCGCGGCGGGGGGCGGGGCAGTGCCCTCCGCGCGGTGTCTGTCCCAGTCCCCCTCCTCCCGAGAGCCCGTGCTCTGAATCCGGGGTCCCTCCTGGCCCCTCCACCCCCCGTTGCCCTCCTCTGCCCCTGGCTCGTTGAAGACTCCTGTTTCTGGTTCGCTGTCCCTGTCTGAGCACCACCCCCTGCCAGGTCTCTGGACGCCACTGTTCGTGCGGAGCATGCTCCCCACATCTTCCCAGCCTCCCCGCCCGAGAACTCGTCTCCCGCCGTCAGCCTGCGCGTCCCTGGTCAGGTGTCTGATGCAGCGACCAGCAGGGACCTCCGTGCCTCCACGGCTCACGGCTCAGACCACCTCCTCCCGACTCCGCGGTCCCTGCAGCCTGCACAGCGCTCGCACCGTCGGGATCTTCGGTTCTTCATAGTCCCGCCCTCACCCCCTCTGCTGACTCCCATCCTTTCCCAGCTTGACTTCCAGGCTCAGCCTCCAGAGTCGCTACAGAGGTGTGTGTCGTCGTCACCCTTGTCCCTCTCATCGTACTTGGTCGCTCTCCCCCGACTAGCGCGCAGTTCTGGAGAAGGCCGTGTCTCTCCATCACTCTGCACAAAGCACACCCCCATGTCCCTTGTCTCCCTAAGTTCATGATCATGAATCCCGGTGGGCCCTGGATGCTGCCCGGGGGTCACACTCTTTCTGCCGGCCACTCGATCCCCCACTCTCTTCCACGACTGCGGCACACTTTGTCCTTGCTCTTCAGACACCCACGGCCTCCTTACTTTCAGCCACTCCCTTTTTCACTAACAAAACAGAAATAATCAGAGGAGAACTCCCACAGGCTCTGGCCAGCACACCTGCCACCTGCCCGTACCTGTGCCCACACTCCCGGCTCCTCATGCGTGACATCCTACCTCTGTCTCAAGGACCTTGTTCCACAGCATCCCCCTCTCTTCCTTTACTGAATTCCCACTGGCATGCAAGTTATTATTTTTCCCATTAAATAAGAACATCCTCTCTCAGGTCTGATTTCCCCTCCAGCCACTAGCCAATTCCTTTTCTTCTGCACACAGCAGAAGGGTTTGAGTGAGTCTTCTGTATTGGTTGTGTCTGAGATCTCCCCGCCCGGTCTGTGCTGGACCCGTTACAGTGGGGCGTCTGCCCCTCGCTCAGCCTCCGCCAGCTCTGCCCTCGGCAGCTCCGCGGTGACATTTCCCTGCCGCCGCCCACGGTCAGGCCCTTGTCTTCTCTCAGCCTCACCTTGCGGCCACATTTAACAGGTCTATTACTCTCCTCCTCGAAATACAGTCTTCACTTCACTGCCTGGGGCCCCCCTCCGGGTTTTCCTTTTCCCTCTCGAGCTGGTCTCTCTCAGTCCCCTTTGGTGGTACCTCACCTCCCCTTACTCTCGTGGAGCACTCTTCCCTATGTACGCCCACACTTTAACTGTCCTCTATGTGAAGATGTCTGCGTTGACATCTGTCGCCTAGATCTCTCCCGCAAACTCCAGACTCCTGCGTCTGACTGCTTGCTAGACATTTCTATTTGCATGTGTCTAATAGGCATTTCAAACATCACTGTCTGTGGGACCCCTCGAGGCTGCTGACGTGTCTGTTTCCCCAGGCACTCGTTTCTAGGGGACTCCTCCTGGGAGACTGCTTCTGGGGGGTTGCACAAGGAAGTGTAGGTGTAAAGAAGCCTCTAGAGGGAGAGGGAAGGGAAAGAAGGTAGTCTGGGGCCAAAATTGCCCAGATAATTGCTTTATCTTAATACTTAAAATGGCTGAGAGGTGCTCAAGGTTGTGTGGGGAGGGGCAGCGAGGTGTGTAGGGTGTGGGGGTGGGACAGACTTTGGAAAAGGCAGATCATGGCAAAACCAAGAGCCGATGATGCCTTTTCTGAATGGATTGTGAGACTATCCTGTCAGTGCTTTGATTATAAATTCAGGAATGCTGGAATAAGAATCAACTGCTTGAATTTAAAACAACAATAACAAAACCAACCACGCAGCCAAAAAAAAAAACACCCCGTAACATGTCCAAAAGGGAGATCGTTACTGTCCCCTTATCTCCAACCTGCTCGTTCCCACAGTCTTGCCATCTTGTTGAACAGCATTCCCTTCTTCCATGTACTTAGGACAAAATATCTGGAGTCATTCTTAAATTATCTTTCTGTCACACGCATTAGCAAATCCTATAGGCACTACTTCCCTGCTGTGTTCAGAATCCACTTCTTATCACCTGTCCTGCCCTGGTCCAAGCTGCCATAATTTTTTTCACCTGGAATTGATGGCGTGTCCTTTTACGTGGCCTCTCTGTGTCCAGCCTCGTCCCCCCGAGGTGCTCAGATCATGTGGCTTCCCTTCCCATCTCAAACTGCAAGTGAAGTCATCCCTCTGCTGACCTATATAAGGGGTTATTTCCATAGCCCTCCACTACCTTCTGATTGCATCCCCTCCTTCCTTCTTTGCTTGCTCCACACTCGTCCTTGCTCTTTCTCGAAACAGTCTCGGTGGCTTCCATTGCAGATTGCATTTGCTGTCCCCTCAGCCTGGAACTCCCTTTCATCTCCAGCCATAAATCCGTGTGGCTAGCTCCCTCGCTTCCTTTGGGTCTTTCCTCAAATGTCGCCTTTTCAGAGGGACTTCGCTGACCCCCCCCCCCTCGGGTTCACTTTGAACACCTTTGACACATTCTGCTCCTCTTTCGACTTTGATTATTCCTTAGCGTTTAGCGTCATCTAACGGAGTGTCTGTTTTGCTTATCTTATTTCTTGTCCCTTCTCTGTCGGGCTAGAGGGTAAGTTCCAAGAGGCCAGAGGTCTTTGTGCTGCTCACTGCTTATTCCCAGACCCTGAACATAGGTTGCTTCATGCATAAATATTTGTTGAACAGAAGAATGACTCTTTCTTTCTTTCTTTTTTTTTTTAAGATATTATTTATTTATTTGAGAGGGAGCACAGACAGGGGGAGCTGCAGAGGGAGAGGGATAAACAAACTCCCCGCTGAGCAGGGAGCCCAATGCGGGGCTCGATCCCAGGATCCTGAGATCATGACCTGAGCTGAAGGCAGACGCTTAACCCAAGTGCCCAAGAATGCCTATTCTTGCAGCATTTTTTTTAAAGATTTTATTTATTTATTTATTTATTTATTTATTTATTTATTTATTTATTTAAGAGCGGGGGCCAAGCATGGGGGGAGGAGCAGAGGGAGAAGGAGACAAGCTGACTCTGAGCTGAACATGGATCCCAACACGGGGCTCAGTCTCAGGACCCTGAGATCATGACCTGAGCCCAAACCAAGAGTTGGACACATAACCGACTGAGCCACCCAGGTGCCCCTCTTGCTGTATTCTTTTAGCTTGAAGTTATTGTAAATTTGTTTGCCACAAAGCTCTAATAAAGACAATTATTTTATTTCACGTTTCCTCTGAAGTATATTTACTATAAATGTCAAGTTGATTTAAGACCATAATAATAGGAAAGGTAGACAATACAAAGAGAAGAGAGCTCCTCCAGGTTCTCATGCTGCCTCTACATACGTTTGGAAATGTGTCAGTTTATGTTTCCCGCCTCATTACAAAAACAAAACAAAAAAGATTTAAAGGGACTGATTGGAAATGTGATTATGTAAGGATGTTGCAGTCTAAGGTGCTGTTTCAAATGCTGGGTGATTTGAATAGAATGTACATTATTTATGTGAATCTTCTCCTTTCTAAGAAGTACTGTATAGATTGTGTTATTCCACACCAAAGCTGTTGTATTTATTACTTCAGTTCTGTCTCTCTTGTTTGGGTAATGAGGTCTCTAGTCCTCCAGTTGTGAGCTAATTTATATATTTTTTTTTTAAAGATTTATTTATTTGAGAGAGCGAGAATGAGAGAGCGAGAATGAGAGAGAGAGTACATGAGAGGGGAGAGGGTCAGAGGGAGAAGCAGGCTCCTCGCCGAGCAGGGAGCCCAATGCGGGACTCGATCCCGGGACTCCAGGATCATGACCTGAGCCGAAGGCAGTTGCTTAGCCAACTGAGCCACCCAGGCGCCCGCTAATTTATATTCTAAGGCCAGAAAGCTATTGAGTGTTTGGCAACTTTCTCAATTCAAGTCAAATTAATCATTCTTACTTAAATTCAGCCATTTGGTATTTTACTAAAAGTCCTCTGATTCTGTGCCCTATTGCTTATTGCACATAAGCTATAAAGCAAAGGCCAGAACCTGTTCTGGTCCATTCTGGTTTCTCTTAGTCACTCAGTCCACCAGCGTGAAGATTCAGGGCAAGTTTTAAAAAACATTTCGTGGGGCACCTGGCTGGCTCAGTTGGTGGGGTGTGCAACTCTTGATCTTGGGGTTGTGAGTTGGGTGTTGATGACTCAAAAATAAAATCTTAAAACAGTTTCATTTTAGAAATGAACATACTATAAAATTAACATTTTCTGGGGGGTACAGTTCAATTTTTTTTAAAAAACATTTTATTTGGCAATTATTTTGGGTTTGTGGAAGCTGAGAGCATTCCCATGGTCCCTTTCTCTGGCTTTCCCTAATGTCAGCAGCTTACTTAACTGGGGTAAATTTACCAAAACCAAGAAATTAGCATTAGTGCAATAATGTTAATGAGACCAGACTTTATTTGGATTTTTACTTGTTTTTCCACAACTGTCCTTTTTTGAATTCCAGGATCCAGTCCGGGATACCATGTTTCATTTGGTCGTTTGTCTTCTAGTCTCCTGCAACCAACAGCACCTCTTTCATGGATGGAGAAGGGGGGTTAAGTTGATGCTGTCGTGACTTTGTGACAATGTACAGGTTTAAAGCCCCTGGAATGTTGGTGTGGTGGGTCTTTGGAGATGTTCTGACCTGGGGGCTACAGTGGGGTGGTCCTATAGGCTGAGTTTGGCTTACACGGTGTTGGAAATAGGATTTGAATTAGCTGTTAAAAAGTAACAATTAGATTTTCCAGAAAAAAAAAAATCTATATTTTTGGCTTCTTTTTAAGAAATCGGTAGGTCCTGCTGCCCCAGGTCTGTTCACTGACTGGGACGATCACATGTCTCAGGAGGTGCTGTTCCTTGTCTTTGGGCAAGTGTATTCTGGTTCACATCAGATCATGCCCCTCACCTTCTAGATGCAGGTGCTCCGGGGTGGGGGCAGGCGCGGACTGCAGCAAGCAGATGATGGCAGACAGAGGGTGCAGGAGAATCCCCTTCAACTCCGCCCGCCCTCCTTGTCTTCGTGTATCTTTGCTGTGTCCCACAAACACGAGTCTGCAGCACAATTCCCCTAAATGGTGTCTGGTTTGCATTTACTTCCTGTTCAGCCGCAGATGCTTATCTAAAATAGCACATGAGTTGCTAACACTTAAAGTCAGGTGATTAACCTGGAAATCCAGATTTATGACTTCTCTTGGGAAATCAGATCATCTGGCAACACTGGGTCTGCATTCCCACCTGGCATGCTGTCCTGGGCTGGGGCAAGGCCGTCCCCTTGGATGGGCTCTGGCCTCTCTGGCTCCTTAAGCCCAGTCGTGGGGCCGGTCCCTGAGGGCGTTTGAGTTTGCTGCCTTAGGTTCTTAGGTTGGAAATCAGAGGAGCCCTGGTGTTTCCTTCTTGTGTTTCTTGATGATAGTTCTTGACAAGAGTTACTGAAATAACTCCTCCAAGTTACTGAGGAAACGGGACTTTGGGACGGGCTTGTGACAGAATCAGAGAGGGTAGGGGGTACTGAAAGGCCGCCATCTCGTCCTCTCCTCTGCAACCCCACCCCCATCTCCTGGACGTGCTGTCCGTTCCCGTCTGCGTAACCTCGGGTTTCAGGACAGATGTAGCCGAGTGTGTTCCTCCACAGCTCAAAGCACTGTGTTTAAAGAATTACCTGGAAGCTGCAGGGGTGAATTTCAGGCAGTCCCTGATTGGTATCCCTGTGATCTCATCCCAGGAAGAGTGTAAGTATAGGGAGGAGAGGAGGGCACTCCCTTTTTGGATCATTATAGGAACAGGGGACAGATTATTAAAGGGGTGTTGTACGTGCGTGGGACTCCTAGGTGTGTGTGGCCAGCGTGGTAGCTGCTGGTCATTCACAGCTGCTCAGCCCTTGAAATGTGCTGGTCTGAACTGAGATGTGCTGTAAATGTAAAATACACACTGGATTTCAGGGGCTTAAGACGCAAGAAAGAGTGTAAAATGTCTCTAATAATTTTCATGTTGGAGGCACCTGGGTGGCTCAGTCGGTTTGGCATCTGCCTTCGGCTCAGGTCATGATCCCAGCTCGATCCTGGGATTGAGCCCCACGTTGGGGGGGTGTCCCCCCTGCTCAGCGGGGAGCCTGCTTCTCCCTCTGCCTCTCCCCCCAACGCCCCCACCGCTCATATTCGTGCACACGTGCTCGCTCGCTCGCTCTCTCTCCCCCCCTCCCTCCCTCTCCCTCCCTCCCTCCCTCCCTCCCTCCCTTCCCCTCAAATAAATAGAATTTTCTTGTTGGTTACATGCTTAATTGATAATGTTTTGGATATATTTGGTTAAGTAAAATAACTTATTAAAGTTGCTTCCATCTTTCTTTTTTTAACCCTTTAAAAATGTGGCCACAAGAAAATTCAGACTGACACAGTTCATATGTTTCCATTGGACAGAGCGGCTGTAGACTCTGCTGGATTTGATGGTAAGAAAGGGCGTGCAGCCTGTTTTCCAGGGTTCGATAAAGTAAAGTACAGAGAACAAATGTGGACAGATTATAAATGGTGAATTGTTTTTACAGCCCTTGGCTTTAATCAAGTTTATGCGTTGTTAATGTGTAATATTTTTCCATTAGTGGTGTGGCACTGTAATCCAAGCTCCTCTCCTTGACTTTGGGGTTACTTAATTTTCCTCCCGAGCCTCAAATCCCTGCCCTGTGAAATAAGGACAGTGGTGATCCACAGGATTGAGTGAAGACTGGGGAAAGAAACATGTAAAATGTCCAGTGTTGTGTTGGCAACACACTATCAGTACGGTAAATTATGTTTCCTTTTAATTATCATTCCTGGTAGTAGGAAAAATACCTCATGTATTGCTTCTGTGTGTTAGGAGTAAGGCTGCCCAAAGATATCAGAAAAAGGCACCTCTTTGCTTTGTGACATGATGTTTCTTCTACTAGAAAATATGTATAGATGGATTTTTTTTCTATTTGCTACTTGTGAATATATTACATAGATTGTTATTCCCGGCACATCAGTCTTTTCTGTTGTTGGGGCTCAATAATTATTGAAACCCAGTAGTGGATTAAAGGGCAGATATGCTGTTTTGGAAAATATTGGACCCCTTGACTGTTTACAGACACTGGAAACGTGTCAGGGGACAGTATGATGTAGTCTGTGTGTTACTGCCAAGATGATCCCAGGGTACAGGAGCTGGTGGGGTGAGGATGAACATAGGACCCAGAACCATGCCATGGGAAGGTCTGACCTGCTCTTCATCTTGCCCTTCCCTTTGTGGTTTTCAGGCACACACGGCATACTTTGTGTTTTTTTTTTTTTTTTTTTTTTTTTAAGGTCAGGCTAAGTATTCCATGTCTTCAAACCATGACATGTGCCTTAGGAAACTTACTCAACTGAGTAGGTAGTGAGTGTGTATAATCCTAGGGAGCACCTGTACAGAGTTAGCTGCTGGAGAAACCTTGAGTGAAGACAGCGAACCAGAAAAATTGGTAGTTTAGTGGGTTTTTATTCCTTTTCCTTTGGTCATAAAGGAATCACAACCCAGAAGCTAGGAGTTTGAGACTCGCAAGACCCACAGGTAAGGATGCATAGATTGGGAATGTGTTTTGTTTTTTCCTTAGAGCTTATCTATTTTCCCTTAAATCTACTAAAGGTACTACATTCATTGTTCTCTGGCTGCCATCCATGTTCCCTGTGCTACAACTAGAAGGCAAGTTTTGTATCTCCCACTTTACACAGTTCGACTTTGCTTGGCAGTGACTTTACAAATGATTACTAGAACTCCTTGTTGCTCGAGTAGTTCTCTAGCAGCTACGGACAGGCTTGTGACGTGCAAATTACTCAGATTGTAAGTACACGTCGAAATGCTTTGCAAGCTGAAACTCCTTTGTAACATGGAAAGTTTTATTACTAACCTGGCCATGGCCACTGGCCGTGAAGTTCACTTGAAGTCGCCCACAGATCCCAGCCAACCCTCCTGCCATCCCATCTTGGTGGGTGTGGGTGTGGGTGGTGCTTTTGTGGGGGCTCTCATGCTGCCCCACTTGGATCTCAGCCAACATCTCGTGGCCATCAGGAGCCTGACTCTGCCCCCCAACCACACAGTCTGGTTGTTCTGCTGAGGATACCACAACCACTGTTAGAGAAACCCTCTGATTTCTGATAGGTGGCCTCTCTTCCTGAGTTCTTCTTATGTTAAGTAATGTATCACATTGTGACTATGTAATAATAACAATAATAATAGCAACTAATAATTGATTGCTTAATATGTGCTAGGTACTTCTGTAGTTAATTTGCTCTCTTTGATCCTCTCAACCCTAGAAGATGGATGTTGGTATTGTCCTCATTA
This sequence comes from Eumetopias jubatus, assembly GCF_037043125.1. Lineage (NCBI taxonomy): Eukaryota > Metazoa > Chordata > Mammalia > Carnivora > Otariidae > Eumetopias > Eumetopias jubatus. Next base: position 145,130,710 of record NW_028274812.1, read on the forward strand.
CACAGATGATACAGCTGAGGTGGAGAAGCTAAATGACTTGCCTGTTCTCAGGCATGACTCTGTAAGAACCTAGCTCAAAGAGTAGCTCCTGAGCTTTTGACCTGCTCACTTGGTGAGCTCTGCTTCTGTTGTTTTCCTTCTCACCTGCCACTTGTCAGAGTATTTCTAGTCTTCAAGTGCAGACTCTACCTCTGAAGTGACATTTTCATTAAGGACTGCAGGCTACTCTCTTGTGTGCTTTTCTCTCTCCTGATCTGAGCCGACTGAAAGATGTCTTGCCTGTCTCTCCGGTTTAGCCCTTTGCAGTGTATTTTTTCCTGATTGTTCCTTGTGCATCGATCTTGATGTTTCAGACTTTGTCAGTACTTCTAATGTGGGGGCATTTTGTGTGCTTCTCTAGAATTTTCCAAAATGCTTGGTAGAGTAGCAGGGGAGCTCGTTAGAAAATATGGAAGAAATAGGGATATGAGCATTCGGGGCAGAAACACTTGGTTGGCTGACTAGCTCCTTCACTACCCTCTTTGCCTTATCCTATGGAGTGGTGTAGTCTAAGAGTGGTTCTTAACCACGGGTGATTCTGTTCGCAAGGGTACATTTGGAATGTCTAGAGACATTTCCGATTGTCACTGCTAGGGGTAGGGTGGGTTGCTGCTGGTGTCTGGGTAGAGGCCAGGGGCTGCTGGTAAACATCTGTAATGCACAGGACAGTTCTCCCAACAAAGAATTATTGAGCCGCACTGTCATTAGGGCTGAGACTGAGACACCCTGGCCTAGACATACCCATATGGTACATTTGGTCAAATAAATAAAAGTGAAAAGTACACTGAGGCTTTCTGTGAACATTCTGTCTTTCTGACTCAGGAGCTGTCCCTTCCTGTTTTCAGGTTTTTTGCCTTCAACATGGGCTTGAACCTGGAGGTAGGGCATCGTCCTGTGACCAGAGGTTAACAAAGGTGAAGATTAAAGTCAACACACTAAGGATGGTGGAATGAAAAGACAAAAAGTGATTGGGTTTTCTCTTATTTGTAGCCAAATGCATTCCTGACTAACGTACCACAGAAACTTGGTTGAGGAAAGACCTAAACCCAGTGTCTCAGCTCATCAAGAACCTCTACTCCACATTTCCTCTACATTTCCAGTGACATAATTCACTGCACAGGGAGGAGATTCTACTATTGTTGCAGACTTTTAGTCATTTTAAAGTTCTCCCTTACTTTGAAATCTGACCCCTGAAGTTTCTACTCATGGACCTAGTTTAGGCTTGCCTGGAATTTACTTCAGCAGACTCTCCCGCGTTTTCATAGATGTCCGTGGGAAGCCATCTTGATCAAGTTGGCAAGACAGCCGACAGACAACCTCTTACAAATATTATGGAGGGGTGTAGATCTAGAACATAATACCCTCTTCTTGGACCAGTCTTCAGAGCCAGAGTTCCATTGGCAAAGCTGTTCGTAAGAGGATGTCACCTCTAGGGCACTGAGCCCTTTGGGTTCTTACATAGAATTCAGAATCAGTGCAGATATCCTAGATGCTTCTCATGTTATGGATGGACTACATAGATGAGCCAAGGAAGGAGCTTTCAATGGCTCGAGTGCCCCATTCTGTTGTCCATGTTATGGACGAGACGCCAGGGATACTGCCTTCCTCTTCATTACCTTTGTTTTCTGTCCAATCAGCAAATAAGTAAGTGCCTCAAAACCTTTCCGAGTAAACACCCGCTACCATCTTGTCTTTTCCTCCTTGGCTTTCTGTGCAATGTGGGATGCTGCTTCGGCTGAATATCTTTTTTTTTCTTTTAATTTTTAAAAAAATTATGGTAAAAACATACATAATTTGTCATACTAACCACTTTTAAGTACACAGTTCAGTGGTAAATATATTCACATTTTTGTGCAACAGGGCTCTAGAGTTTTTTCTAGAAGTTTCTAGAACTTTTTTGGTTTGCTCTCTTCCTTGGTGGTGTAGGGTGGGATGTATCTTTATTGTTTACCTGTTCATTTACTGTTTGCCCTGCTGCTTGTTCCGTCCTACAAAACACTTCTCCTGAGGCTTCTAGTACAGGGAAGGGGCTCTTCTGGTCAGACCTTCCCCCTGTAACACTGCTGGGCCAGCCGCTCTGTGAGTACACTCAAGTTGTCCTCGTCTTGAGAAGCTCACTGGCTGGGGGTCTGAGTAGACGTGAGGTTTGAAAAACCAGAGATTTGGTTTAACGAGAGGGGGTGTCAGGGGCCAGCAAGTCTTCTCCGCTGATAGGATATAACCCTCACCAAATAACTCTGCTGAAGAGATTCTCCATTTAGTACCAGGTCCTACACGGAAAGATACACAAGGTGGTTTTTCCTGGCACTTCTCCTTCCCAAAGATCCCATATGGTGGCTCCCTTAGTTCTCAGCACCTCCTGGCAGCCCCTTCCTTGTCTTGCTGAATCACAGGTGTTGGGTGCTGTTTAATTTTGAGTTAATTGGGCTTTCTGCTACTAGACTCTTGCGGTTTCTTGAATTCATGAATTAGTCATTAAGTTGTGTTTACCAGGCAGGCACCCTGGCAGTCTGTGGTCTGTCCAGCTGACCTTTCTTTAGAAGGATGCTCTTCGTGCATCGTGCAGGCTCTTGGAAATGGTGGTGGGAAAGGCTGAATTCTCTTCAGGGACCCTTTGCAGTCTTTTCTTTCCCTCCAACTCCTACCTGTGCTGGTGGGTTCATGCCTTACTGTAGAATGTGCGTTTCTAGTGGGATTTTCTACTGGGCTGGGGTGGAAGCTGTCTTTTGAGACAGCAAATGCTGTAGCAGCCTGTAAGAGTTGAGGATAGTCAATTATTGGATGACTTTTCCCCAGGAGGGCTAACCTCTAGAATAAAGGAAATTAAATTGGATAATGGAATTTCCTGGTTGAGGTGATATTGTCAGGTTCTGTTTCTTTTTTACAGTTGAGAAAGCACTTTTGAAATTTCAGGTTCACAAATACGTAGCACAAAACTCAAAATAGTCTAAAAGCACATGGATATTCATGGTGTTATTATTGTTTAATTCATAACGCCCGTAGAAGCTTTTGCTTATTGTCCGTCCTCAGCAGGGGTGAGTTCCCCAGTTCAAGGTAAACAACATGTAATTACGTGGTTAACAAAGTAAGAAGCTCCAACTGCTTCCTTAAGTTTGAATTGCTTTTCTAACAAGCAGGTGGCAAATGAAGTGAAGTCACAAATATTTCAACTTTCCTTACTAAATATGGGCTAACGTAGTATAATGGGCATGTTGTTTTTGGTGGGAGGTTATGAATGCTTCAGATTTCTAGATGTGATCATCTCAAGAGTTTGAAATTGTACCCTTTATGACCTACACCAAAGAAGGATGAATTTTTTCAGTTAAACTGAATTTGATTGTAAGCTTTTCAGCCCCCAAACTTGGACTAACTTGTCCTATTCCCTGATTTTGTCCGTATCAGGAATATCAGAGATGTGTCTTTTATGCATTAAAAAAATTTTTTTGATAATAAAAATTAATATCAATTAAAAAAAAGCTTAGCTAATCCAATAGGTGAATTAACTATTTCTGAACTAAATGGTGAACACAGCTTAGATTGTGTTTTGCCTGTTGCCTTAGAAAACATCAGCAGGCAGTATCATATCAGCTGTAATATTTCTTCTGTGGAATAAAAGGTGGATGTCATTTTTGGGTGAAGCATAGCAACTGTCTTATACTTTTATTTCTGGTCATATTTGATAGAAACAAAGGGAGAACATGAAGGTAGGAGATGTGTGACTTTTTTGTGAATGTGTAAAAAATACATAGGGTTTTCTTTTTGCTAGGGGTTGAAGCACATGCTATAGATCAATAAGAGTAAAAATTAGAAAATTAATGAGTCAGGGGCGCCTGGGTGGCTCAGTCGTTAAGCATCTGCCTTCGGCTCAGGTCATGATCCCAGGGTCCTGGGATCGAGCCCCGCATCGGGCTCCCTGCTCAGTGGGGAGCCTGCTTCTCCCTCTCCCACTCCCCCTGCTTGTGCTCTTTCTCTCACTGTGTGTCTCTCTCTCCCTCAAATAAATGAATAAGATCTTAAAAAAAAATTAATCAAATAACCTCCTACCTATGATATTGAAACATTAAAATATTTATGAAGCATGCCATAGACGACACAAGAGCCATCTTACTGTTATAAGGATGTGCTGTATTTCTGAAGTAAGTATAGGCAGTCGCGGGCTGCTTCTATGGGAATCCATAGCTTGTTCAAAGCTGGTCCCCTAGCACACAGTGGCCGTGTGTACCATGCATTTCTGAGAAATAATGCCAGGAAATGCATTGTAAAACAAAGGAACATAGTATATAAGCAGTGTAAGAAATACAATGACCCAAGGAGGGGCCCAAGATGGAAATAGCAGTCATGGGTTAGTCACATGCATTTCATATAGACACGTGCCATGCTTGTGGCAATCTCTTAAGGTGGCAGTTTTATTATATGACTGTCGCCAAGAATACCGATGGTTTCACCCAGTTTGGAAACTAAATGGGAATGTATAATCATGCTACATATGATTAGTTCTGTGCTGTGTGTGCATTTATTGGGCTCACGGTTTGTCCTTTGCTGCCAGGACGAGCTTTGGGCACCTTGATCGGGACTTACGGGGTGTAGTAGGGAGAAGGCTCCCTCTTGGCTTGTCCCTGCTGGGCAGAATCTCTGAGTGCCGCCGTGGCTGGGACCCCCCATGCTGGCCAGCAAGGGAAGCCGGAAGGCCGTGGGCTCCATGATTGGTGTCGACACCATTCTGGGCTGGGGCTCTGCTGTCGGGGAGCTGGGGTTTCAGAAGAAGGGTGGGCTGCTTTCCATACACACACCTCTCTGCTTGCTGGCTTCCCCTTGCTCACTGAGGCTCTTCTGCGGGTGGCTTGGGCCTCCTGGCTGATGCGCCCCTGGACCGGGGCAGGCAGAAGCATCAGTCGGGGAGCTGGCCCAGTGCCTAGAGATAAACACGGTGATACTCAGCAGAGCGAGACTCAGAGGCAGGCACTCGGCCTCTTGGCTCAGCCTCGTACTTCAGGCGTGTGGGTCTGTGTTTGGAATTGGAGAGGAGGCACTCTGATGATCCAGCAGGCTTTGAGTTCCAGTGGCATACTAATTTTTCTTCCCCACTCTGATCCTCGGATTGCCTTCCCTTGACCGCTGCACTGGAGAAACAGATGGGGCTAATTTCCTGTGTGCGCTCTCATGGGCACAGTGGGGGGACCAGGAAGCCAACCCGGAGGCTTTTCCCCCCCCCCCCTCATTTCTGGAGCCATGAGTCTGGCTTTCCCCTTAGGGGAAATACCCCTTAGGGGAATTTGAGCCAATTGCTGCAATGTTTCCCACTGTGTAAATTAAAGGTTTGGCCAAGCCTGGCCCAAGAGTTGACTTTTTTACAAAAACAAAAACACTTTTTTTTTTTTTTAAAGTGAAAAAGTTTAACTTGTTTTTGAGTATGGCATTATTGACCTGAATGAATTCAGGCATGTGAAAGTAGTAAAAGCGAGAACTTTTCCCTGCACTTCGGGAGGGTCTGTCACTTGGCAGGTGCATCAGTGTCCAAATGGGGGCCTCCAGATAAGACGACATGCAGCCTCGCTGAGGGCTGGGGCAGGGCAGTGGGATTTGGAGGGCTGCAATGTGGTCAGTGTTCACTGTCTTCCCACCTCAGTTATTTTAAAGGTGGCAGAGCATTTAAAATTCTATTCATAGAACATTGGATTAGGAATAAGAGTTCCTAGGCTTTCCCTCCTTCCATCCACATTAAGAGGAATTTGGGAAAGTCCCTGTTTCCTGTGTGCAGGAGCCAGGGAGGGAGAGAAGGAAGGAACGAGACAGCCTGGCTTTCTCCCTTTGAAATAAGGAACCAAACATCTGGCAGCAAGCAGTGAGAATATAAAAGATACTGAGTTTCTTGTAAGAAAACTTTCATAGACCATGAGGGGCTTTCAATTCTTTAGCTCACACTTAGAATTTTTCTCTTGACTTTCTTTTCTCCAACGTGTTTAGTCTGTGGGGGCCCCGAGTTCTGGAAACTCGCTGGGATCTCTGCAAAACCATAGCACTTTTTTTTTGTTATGTCGAATTCAGCTCAGCTGCCAGAAAATATTTTTTTTTCCAAAATACTTATTTTTTCCCCTCCGTGCTATTTTCTGGGCCAGCGAGAGCAGGTGGGGACAGCCAAGGCGAAAGGTGCTCCAGTTACTGTGGCCATGAGGAGAGACTTGGTCCTGTGACACTGAGGGGGGTCACTGGGGAGGGGGCCACTGAGAGAGCAGAGTGTAGGGACGGACTGACGTCTGTTCATTTGAAGCGTTGTGATTAGACCCAGTCTTACTGAGGAAGGGATTGGCCTGCCAGCCATATTCCTGTGATGTTAGGATGATCGACTGTGATGGAATATCCAAACCATGGCTTTGTTTTATATCGTAACCTTGAAAGGCTGGAGTGCTTGGGTTACATTGAGGTTTTATCTGAAACTCTTACGTTTTCAGACAGGTTGGAAATGTTCCCAAAATGCATGATTGCGCCTTTGGAGCAGAATACTCAGTGAGTTTGTTTTATTATCTTTTAGGGATTGAGACTTTATTTATTTCTTTATTTTAGATTTTGATGGAGATATTTTTGTCAGTATGTTGGGGGGTTCGTGATAAACTCTTCTTTTCTAAATCTTTACATAGAAGACGGATGTAATTGAGCTCATTTGAAGTGTATATTCTTCAAATACTTTGTGTGTTATAAAAAAAAAATCCCTTATTTTCCCCCCTCATTGATTATTCTGATTCATTTCATTCTTTTAAAATTGTTCTGATTTCTTTCTTTTAATTTTCGAGTTAGTTCGTGGTTCCTCAAGTTGAGAGTATGGGTTATTCCTATAAACAGAAATATGTAATTGTAAAGCAGTGTCTTTGGCTTTGATGGACCCGTGGATTAAGTTAAGCTTGCTTTTGAGAACTTCTGCCTCCCCTTGCTTTTCTTTCTTCTTCTTCTCCTTCTTAGGAGGCTGGGTCTTCATCTTTCTCCCCTCTCTCCATCCATGCCTGAGCTCAGGAAATCTGACATTTGAAATTATTTTTATATAACTTTAAGCTTAAGTCATCTTCATGATACGACATTTAACTCATTACCTTTCCCAGGAAAAATTGTAGTTAGGCCTTTTTCCTTATGTTTAGTCCGAAACACTCTATCCTGCTAAAGGACTTTCAAGGCCTTTAGTTTGGAGTAGGGAAAAGGTCACGAGCTTCTTCCTCATGATCGTATCACGGTGGAAACTGCTGTTTTAGTTGTGAGTGGCTGCCACTTAGGAGGAGACACGGGCGTAATGGAAAACTTTTGCCTCTGAAAGTTGGAGAAACTTTCAGACACTTCTAGAAAAGGAGCACCTTCGTTTTCGCAAGTAAGTGGATTGCTTCAAAGAAACCAGGAAGAGCCGTTTCTCCTGTGCCTGAACTTGTCATCTTGGAATTGTACTTGCATTGACTCGAATTCTGCATTTACTGAAGGCCATGCAGTTAAGGCCACTGTCCTAGCTGGAGAAAAGCCATCTATTTCTCTTCTAAAGTGCATAATGGGTGGAGAAATTGAGTTGTGAGTAGCTGACCTATCATATAGAATGACTTCTAAAATTCTAGACCTTGGGAGTTATTTCTCAGGATGCCAGTAGGTATAATAAAAATGATTTTGTGAACAAGTAAATTTGGGGAAAGACAGAGTAAATGAAGTTAGATAGGGATTTTCTTTTTAACTGGAGCTCCCAGAGGGAGACAGTGTAGCAGCATTTCTCAAATTTATTTGACCATGGATGATTGATTGATTGATTGATTTTTATTTTTATTTTGTGGAGCATCTCAGGGAACTAGTGTTTCTTGGACAGCACTTGGGAAAATGCTTGAGGCCACACAAGTATTTTTTTTCCTCTCTCTTTCCATAGGACTCTCCATATATAGTGTATATATGTTTATTATTCAGAAACAGAATAAATAGTCCTTGCATATTGTGGTAAATGGATTCCTGTAAGTTTCTCCATTGGTTACATAAAGAGCGTGTGTATTTCACTTGGATATTGGTGAGGTTTTAAGGAGCTGGGGTCCAAAGATGATGGCGGTGACGACTAGCATCGCAACAAACCCTCACGTAGTGTGCTCACCCGAGCACAGTGCTTAGCATTTCCTCTCTGATCGAAAGTGAGAGGTAGGGATTTAGTTCTGGTTGATAGGTGAGGGGATAACTTGCCCAGTAGGCCACTTATGGAGTGTTCATAACATGCCAGGCATTTTCTTGAAAAAGTGATGAGCTTTTAAAAAACACTTATTTGAGATAATTGTAGACCCCTTGACCCTGTTTCCTCCAATGATAGGCAGCATTGCATAACAGTATTACACCATCACAATCAAGAAATTAACATCGATACAATCAACAACCTTAAATTTCATAGGTTTTACATGTGCGTGCTTGCACGCACGCGCGCGTGTGTGTGTGTTCTATGCAGTTTTATCACATGTGAAGATTCATGTGACTGCCAGCGAAGTCAAGGCTCAGAACGGTCCCACAACGAGGATCCTCACGGTACCCTTTCATAATCACAGCCAGCGCTTTCCCCAGCCTCTGTCCCCAGCTCCTGACAAACACTAGTCTGTTCTCCATCTCTCTAATTTTGTCATTTCAAGCGTGTTCTATAAATGGAGTCACACTGGAGTAACCTTTTGAGATTGATCTTTTTACATGCTGGCCACTTTGAATCCACTGTTTCCAGTCTTTGCAACAATCTTACACTGTAGGGATTATGACCTCTCTTTTGTAGATGAGGGAACAAAGTTTCTGAAAGCAGAAGTCCCCCCCCCCCGCCAGGCTGCAGGGAGAGTAGACTGGGGGTGGGGTGGGGGGAGGGCGGGTGCACCTCCCTCTCAGCCTTGGTGCCCTTTACTCTGGCCTTGACCTTCCTCTGGGTTCTCGGGATTCACATTCTGTTCTTTAACATACACAGTTTTTTTTCTCTTCCCATGTATTCCAAATAAGGATTTTAATGCTTTATTTCTCCTTTTTTTGAGAAGAAAATTGTTAAGTTTGAAGAGAGAAGGTTGGATCCCATTATTATTTTAGAAGTGCAGAGATTGGGTATTTTGTCCTTCCAGCTCTGATTTGAGCTCATTACCATTTTCGCAGTTTTCGAGCTGACCTGAGCATGGATGATGATGATGGTTATGGCATAGGGGATCAAGGTGGAGCTTCTTGCACACCATTTCTCGAATCCATATATAGGCATCTGTGACTTGCAGCCTATATATAAGTGCTGTACTCGGTTGTTGTGATGCTAAACATACTCCCAGAGCCCTTGAGACTTAACTCACTGCAAACAGGAAGCTGTCAGTGCAAGTAGGGATGGTGGGAAAGCAAAACCCATGGGTGTCTCTGAACCACAGTAGTGTCAGATGATACATAGGTAAGAGAAAGCTCGAATACCGGAAACAATGAAGTCTTTTGATATCTCTCTGTGGGATATAGTTTTTAAAAGTTTATGAAACAATTAACCAAATGTAGATTTCTGTTGATCACTGACACCCCTCCCCCCCAGGCCTCTCATTCAGGATCTTCAAGCTAGCTGTTCCCCTTTGCCAAGATTTCCACCTGGTATGGCTCACTCTCTCACCTTCTTCAGGTGTCTGCACCATGTTCCCTTCTCCCTGTAGTCTCCTCTGATACTTAAAATTGTAGCCCCTACCCCATTCTCTTTACTTGCTTTAGTTTTTCTCCATCATACTTTGATCAGCGTCTACCAAGCCCCATGTTTTATATATGTGACCATATATATGTGACCTTGGTAGAATGTAAGCCTCCTGAGAGCAAGGATTTTTGCCTGTGTAGTTAATTGCTGTATCCTCAGCATCTTAGAATAGGGCCTGGCACATATTAGATAACAGATTTTACTCAAATAGGTAAGTGTTTTCATGAGTAGATTCATTTGAATTAAGTTGTTGGACACAATAGAATAATCATGTCTAGACAGGTCAGCTCCTGACTTAAAAATGTCGAGGCAGTGGAGTACAAAAGTACTTTATTCTTGGCTGTGGAGACCATGTTTCTAGAAGTGACTTTTTCCGTTGGACAGTGATTGACTTTGGGGGAGTTCTTTCAGATGTAAAGGAAATTAACCAGCAGATCTAGGTAATTGAACCTGCATACTATCCTAGAAATGTTTATCCTTCTGCCAAATTGAAGCATGAGTTCAGTGTTTGCATAACCACCTGTGTAATTACTCACATTAGCATTCCAACGTGTGTGTGCTGAGCTACACTCTTCAATTTTGCAATAAAAGTATTTTCACATGTTGGCTGCTACTGTGAAAATTGGTTTTCTTCATATATTCAGGAAGCTTGTGCCACTGTTTTGATTTGGGAGGCGTGGTGTAGTGCTGCCTACCATTGGTTTTCTTGATGGAAGAGAATTTGTGACGGACGTAAATTTTTGGTTTCAGTTTTTCTTTTTTGAGCTCTTTTTGTGAGGGCTGGGAATGGAAAAAAAAAAAGAAATATTGCCCTAAGGATACTTAGGTAATATATACTCTGGTTGCAGAAATGTCATGTTGCCTGTACACGTTACAGGGTTGGGGCTGGGAGTTGCCAAGCCAGGTGAAGGTCTGGTCTCCTTGGTACTGGTGGTTTGGGAGTGGTGTGCAGGGTGGTTGCAGCTGAGAGGCGGGAAAGGGGATGCTGTGTTTGGAGAAGGCCTCCCAGGGCAGGGCCAACACCCGTTCTTCCCCCAGTGCCCGAGGACTCCCCGCTATTGGTAAGGTGGCTTTGTGGGTGCCTCCTGTTCCTTGGTCCTAGATGAATTAAGAAAGCCAGGAGGATAAAGCATGGAAAGGAAAGAGTTAAGGGGGGACTTTCATGCACCAAGAAAGGAATGCATATTTTGAGACAGGCCCCCACTTGTAAACACTTGGCTTCCAGAGATCTCACACTTTCCTTCATTGTCCACAGACACCCCTAAAACCCCTCTCTCTGCTGGATTCAGACTTTTCTGTGTCCACTGAATGGGAAAGAGAATTCTGAGCACAAGTATGAGGGCAGCTGAGACCCAGTCGGGTCGTTTGGTCCGCGGCAAGCAGAGAGTCCCGATACTCACCGGAGCTGACTGGAACACCTCCTTTCTGTTTATAGAGATAGTGCTAAATTTGAATAACTGATAGAGGTCACACAGCACTTCTTTATTTTCTGAGGATAGTCAACTGGCTGTCCTTGTCCCGAGGGAAACAAGCTCAGCAGAGTTACTGATTTCACACTTTTTCCATTTCTTGAAATAATTTCCATTACCCTGCCCTAGAAAAAGTAGGCGGCTGCAGAGAGAAGGTTGAGACAGAATTATAAAGCCATTTGGGTTAAATTAGCTCAGTACATCACTCTTAGAACTCATTGAGCAGACAGCTAACACCTCCTAATAAGCACCAGCTGCATACAGATCAATGTTTTCAAATGAAACCCAAGGTGGGTCGTCAGTTTAGGGAGACAAGACAGACAGGACTTGCAAAATGATATGGCATAACCAATGACACCATGGCTATGTGCTTGGTAGTTCTGTGGGTTTGCCTAGTAGAGTGTTTAAACTGTGCTCTGTACTCCCAAGTCTTCTGCCTACCGTTCAGAAGTGGTGGAAGTGTCCAGATGTGGAATTGGTAAGATTTTTGTATGTCTGCAACCTTGCTTATGTATATCATTGTCCCTTGTCCCAAAACACTCATGTTTTTTGAATTGGTTAAAATAACGTCATATTGACCGATACGTTCTGTGGAATGATGCAATTATTGGTTTACAGTAAGGAATTATAATGAAGCAATTCCAGCAGGAGGGTTTCCTTTTTGTCCTTCTAGCAAGGAAAATTTCCTGTGGTCCCATTTGCGAGTTATTTTGGCTGAATTAGAAAACATGGATGTGATTAGGTTGTGCGTTCCTTCTATTTTTGCTCTCATGGAGGAGTTCAAGTAAACAAGTTTACCTGAATTTTTGGGAGTCTCTTCTTAGACCTAAATTATTAAGTCTGATGTCTATCCAGGTCTTCGTTAAAGGCTGGATTTAACTATTGGGTGGATCTGTCTTGGACCCTGTTGTAGGGAATGTTTCTTGGAAGTTCCAGATAGGGACTCATTATAATCCGGTTCTACCTCTAACACAGCCCTAGGCATGGGGACACCAGGAGAACACGGCTGAGTGTTACTGGTGTTATTCCCAGCCCATGATTGTTCTTGCAGCCTACCTCACAGTTGCATATAAAGCTGTATTTTGATTTTTATTTTTTCCCCAAGTTATTTCAGAAATTAGCACAGCTGCTTCTTGGTTAATCAGATGCTTGAAACCCCTGTGCCCACTCTGTTGGCCGCTACGTTTTTCTAGCACCACAGCTGTCTGGGAGTAGCTTCTGCCTCCACCCTCGCCCCTTTCCATCTGCCACCTCTCACTACCTCCTTACTGCTGTGCTTGGAGGTGGCAGATTCCCAGAAAAGCTGCTGACTTACTGCCCTCATGGGGGCTGGGCCTTCGATTCATAGGAGCTGCTTTTACCCGGAGAATTTTTCTTGCTGGGGACTCTGAAGGGCTTGCTTTATTTCCTAGGTGTGGATTCTCCCCCTTGTCTGGGAATCTTTTGCAAGGACATGGAAAGGTGCTTTCAGATGAAACCGCTATGGTTCTCCCTCCCACTCACCTTGTTTTCAAAGCTCAGAATCTTACCTGAAGGTAGGAAGTTGCAGTCAAGTGTTCCCGTGTATGAACAGTGCTTACCTTGGATAACCCTTTGTCCTAATGGCGTTTCTTTCTGGTTCTGGCCATTTTCCACGTGGGTGATATCCGCAGGGAGCGGTTTTTCCTTGCCACCTCTTGTAAAGCCCATCCGACTCTCTCTGCAGTGCTCCAGCTGTTACAGTCAGCATAAAAACAAGCATGTTAAACTAAGAATAAAATGCCAAGTTTCTATCCCATTGCCAACCCCATTAGGAAACAGTGATAAAGTATGTATGCATATAGTTACATTACACGTGTATTTAAACATTTGAAACCAGTGGGATAGGGGACCTTCTTAATGCTTTTCTCCGGGTGGAATTTCCATCTCCAAATGGGAATCTGGGTGCTTCTGGTTTACCTAATCCTTCGTGTCTTTGGGGGTAGGAGGGAAAAGGGAAAGGAGAGAGGTGTGTGTGCTTTGACCAGAGCTGCGAGGTTCTTTCTCACATATGTTACAGTGGAACTGCCCCCACTTTTCCGTAGCTGTATTTACAGCTGAGGATGTGCAGCCTGAAGAGTTTAGTTGTCTGGCCTGGCTGTAAAAAAGAAGCCCGGGAAATAGTTGTAAACTTTATGATACGCTTGCTCATAGCGGTTTTTGCACCATCCTGATGGGAGTTCTCCAGCCGCTGTGTTCGTGGGGGGGCGATGGAACAACAGATTTGTCGGCCCCCTTGGCCCTTCCACCCCGCGCCCGCGGGCCGTTCTAAGGGAGGAAGTGGAAAGATGGAAGGGCCTGCTCAGAGTGCAACCAGAGTTTGGGTCTGTTTTCATTCACTAAAGAAGTTTTGTAGAGTACCTTCTGGGTGAGAGTTAGGATATAATTTAAGGACACACTGCAGTTGGAATCCCGGCTCAGCCACTTTCTAGCTGTATAACCTCCAGCAGATTGGGTGTTTTTGTCTCGGCTTCCTCATCTTTAGCACTGGAAAGTGGTGATAATGCCCCCCCAGAGGATTGTTTTGAGAATTAAATAAGATAATGCATACAAAGCATTGAGGACAGGGCCTGACTCGCTAAATGCTGTTTGTTGTTAGTGTCATTGTTGACTCAGGTATTGGGAAAATGTATAGTGCATGTTCTCCCTTGTAGAAGCTTACAGTCCCGTGGGGGCTGTGGGACACATGCATAGGTTTAGAAAGGAGAGAGGGGTATTACCCTGCTGTGATGTGGGTGGAAGACACTTTATGGAAAAGTCATGCAACATGGTGGCCCCAAAGTGATGGTCTTTGTGAATGGCTCCCTCCCAGGTGCAGTCTGGTTGAGATTTTGAATGGGACTTTGAAGGACAGGTGGAATTTGGGCAGATGGAAGAGGGATGAGGGTGGACCTGGTAGGAATAAACCTTCTTTCAGAGGAAGGGCAGACCTCCCAGGTGGTAGGAGAGATGTTGGCACTGAGGATGAGGCAAGGCTGGAAGGCTTGCGGTGGCTCCCAGGCTTGGCTTCTTCCCAATCACTCTAAGCTGGGTGGAGTGAACCTTCTGGTATGATGGGTGCAGGTCTGGGTGAACTGCCTCTGTTCCCTCCGTATTGTCTTCATTGAGTCTCCTTTGTGGAGGGCTGGGATTGCCATATTTCCAAAAGGGCACTTCTCTCTCATAGCCTTCTAGTCTGGATAAGTGAACCAAAAGGTTATTTGTTCTCTCTGCCAATTTTTTCCCCTTTTTCATTAATACTGTACAGACCCCATTTCTTTAAATCACATGTACTCGATATGTGGAGAGATTGAGATTTTGTGTGGCCTTATACCCAGGTTCAATCTGTATAGCCTTAATTTCTTTTAAATTATGCAATCTTTTTTCTTAACTCTGTGGAATTTATTCTGCTCTTTAAGGGCTCTAAATGCTTTAAGTATATCATGGCATACACCAGGTGGCAAGAAACAGTTTTCCTTACAATCTGATTTTTCTTAGTTTTTGAGGCATGTCTTTGGTAGATTTCGGTTTTGAGGGTGTAAATAAAGCCATAGTGACCGAAAGTAAAACGTGTATTCAGTAGCTTGTAAATAACTTTAGGTCAGTAAATCATCTGAGTTATTTTATAAAACACATTTTATTTGGCTATTCAGTATTCCATGATGCTCTAAAACAGAGATCAGCAAACTTTTTTTGTAAAAGGGCCAGATAGCAAATACTCAACTCTGCCTTTGTGGTATGAAAACAGCCATAGACAATAGATGGATGTGGCTGTTTTGCAACAAAACTTTATTTACGAGAACAGATAGTGGGCCAGATTTGGCTCTCTGAAGTAGTCTGCTAACTCCTACCCTAAAGAAAGAGATTGTTAGATTGGGAAGGTAAGTAGGAAATTAAAACGAGATAAATTATGACATTTCCAGATAATGAGCTCCACCAAAAGCTTAGAAAAAATTTTGTTTCTATTGTTTGAATTAAATTTCCGGCTTAATAAGGAGTTTTGTCAGTAAGCCCTAAGTACCGTTAAAGGATTTGTTTTTTAAATCTAGGATCTAAGGTTCAAAACAAGCCTCTCTTTATTAGGCAACCATTTATCCAGTGTTTTCTTTGTGCCAGGCACTGTGCGAGTCTTTGGAAATTCACAAATAATTTAGGCATGCACCTTTTCCTTTTGGGAGCCACAGTCCAGACTGTACATTCATTGTTGCCAAATGTGGCTGGTGTCTTGGACCACAGCAAAAATATGGCACAAGGTACCAAGGAACCTGCATTCCCAAAGGGACTTTTTTGGGGGGTACACTTCTCTTTCCTCTCTACTTCATATGCATTTGGGACTTGGGTATTTTTGTTTCTCTTTAGTTGTATATTGTTGGAGAAAGCTAGCTTGAGGAATTTACAAGTGGTGAAAATATTTTGGTAACTTAGTTGCCAAAATCCTCAGTCTTGATGATTCAAAAAGTTATGTGTTATCCTGTACTTTGTGGTGTTTACTTAGTCACCCTAATTCACTTTTTGTTTTGTAAGTTCTCCGTACCAAATTCTGGACCAGCTCCGCCAGACTGCAGAGGATGCTTTTCTAGTAGGGTTGGAATGCACAGGTATAAAAGATTGTCCTGTGTCTACAGCGCTTCCAGAGTATTCTCTGGACCAGAGCCATTCTAGCCCTTTCACATTGGGTGGAGATGTTGGGTAGCCAGGGGGAGGCCATTCGTGGAGAAGGAAGCTCTCAAGTCTGAATGGGTGTGGAATGGGAGCTCTGGGAGCCCAAGGTGGGGGGGCCTGTTTGGCCCTGAGCGTTGACTCTGACAGAGGAGGGCCGTGGTAGCCAGGCAGACACTTAAGTGTGATGGGATATAGCAGACAGAAGATTGCTCCCTCCGTAGAAGAATGCCGGGAGAAAGCAGGGCTCTGGAGGGATTGAGCCTTTGATCAACAGAATGCAAGTGAGTGGGGACAGAGAGGGAGGGAGAGAAACATTTGGGCTCAGGTGATGTGGAAAAGCCTTTGGAAGAAGAGGGGCTTTCACCTTTTTCTCCACATAATTATAAAAAGTATGCCAAAGAACTGCTTTCGTGGAGTTTATTGAGGTGAGAGGAAGTACTTTGGGTTGAGATGAGGGAAGACAATTAAAAAGGAGAAGTAAAAAGGTACATTTTTACAAATACAGTCGGCAGTGATGACAGTGCGAGGGAATGAGTATAAAGATATATAAGTGGCAGCCATTTATATATTTATATATTCCTCTGTAAAAAATATAGAGGAAAGGCCTTCTCCCCCACCCCCTTGTTTCTTCTGAAGTAGCAGCTTGTTTTGAAAGTGAGGGCAATTCTGGTTTGTCCCTTTGGGGTCTTGAAGGGTCAGCGGGTGGTATGAAGATGGGCTTGAATTATGGTATTTGAGAGTACAAAGAAATGTCTGCATTTCTGTTTATACCTGTATGGGTGTACAAGAGAAGCATCCAGTCTAGAGAGCATCATGCCTATCTAAAGTATTTTGGAAATGAAAAGCAGAAATAATAAATTCCAAAGGTGCAAGTAATTTCCACAAACACGTAGCGATTCATGGAGAGGAGTGTATTCGGCGTCTGGAGACACTGACTGAGTGCCTCTGTGGCAGGTGGGATGGAATCCGTGTTCAAATCCGTTCTGTTGTTAGTATCGTGCTGTTTTCCCTTCAACAAGATAATCTGGATAACCTTGCTTTCTTAACTTTTTTGATTACCTTAGAATGAAAGTCCTAAAGTAGAAAACTAGGGCTTAGGTTTTTTTTTTTTTATTTATTCTGGAAAATTCTTGAGAACAAATTATGGGATATTTGCAGTATCAGCAAGAATAGGATAGCATAATGAACCGCCCATCTACATTTTGTGTTTAAAATAGAGAACTGGAGACTGTTTTTAAGAAGTTGAAGGCCAGTCGTCCCACTACACAGTCTGGGGGCAAAGCTTGAAGGGCAGGAGCGAGGCCCAGGCCCAGCTCACCTGCAGCAGGAAGACTCCTTTTGCATTTGTCTGTTTTTGCCGGGGTTGATGCTGGGACTCCCTGTGGCCGGTAACACCCAGCACTGGTGTCCGAGGTGATGCCTCAGTTGAGACAGAAACCAGACACTTGTGGGTGGCGTTCTGATTCTAGCCGAAGCTCGGATACCTGAATTCTGCCATCCCAGGGCACACCGGATCCCGAGGCTTCCCACAGCTCTCCCTCCGGCAGGAAGGTGGGCTTGTGTTAGTGTGTCCATCGGGGGGGTGGTCGAGGCTGCTCCGAGCCAGCCCCAGGCCCCTCTGCGCTGAGTGGAAGGAAGCTATGTGTCTGTGTGCATGCATGGGCATCTGGTTGCTTTTCCTTGCGCTGGCTGAAGATCCTCTCTGTCTTTGGATCTGCTTTGGGAATGTTCCCTCTGGAGCAGAGAATCCAAGAATGCATAGCTACCATGTCATCTGTCCCAGTTCTTTGGGTTATCCATACCTCATTGCCCTGAGACATACAGTGACCGTCCAAGCAGGGACTGCCTTACGTGAGGAGTCTGTCATCATGCCTAACAATGGCGAGTGCTTTGTTACACAGTCCATTTCTATTATCTTTCCCACTTGGCAGGCCTGATATTGTCATCCTCCAAAAGCATGGTGACTTTGGTGGATAGATGTAATGCTGTGACTTTGGTGGATAGATGTAATGCTAATTCGTTTTGTCCATCCAAGATCCAGGAAACATTTATCGATGCCTACCGTGGGTTGAGTACTTTGTTAGGGGCTGGGGATACAGTGATTACCAGGGTGGTTCACAGTGGGTGGGGGCAGGTGGACACCAAATAGTCTATAACAGTAGCTCAGTGCAGTCATAAAGATATGTGGGACCTGTCAGGTGAACACAGCCATCTGGGGCATCTGGTGGGCGGAGGAGAGGGGAGGGCTCCACTCAGGTATGGCGGACTTCACTGTTTCTACCAGAGTCAAGGCTGAGGGTGGTGAGAGAGCGGGCTGGAGAAGCAGCATGGTCGGTCTGTGACAGGCTTGCTCCTCAGCTTGCTGACAGGTGTGAAGGAGTCTGCGAAGGGGATGCAGCTGAGCAGCTTAGGTGTATTCATGCTCTAGAAGAATCCCTCTGGAGGCTGTGTGCCATGTGGTTTCCAGGGGCAAGGACCGGACACTGAGAGTAACAGGGTGAGAACGCTGAGGTACCACAAGTATTCCCTCCTGCGCTACCTTGAGTAAGCGTTTATTGAGCACCTGCTGTGTGCCCTGGCCCCGTTAGACACTTGGAATATGTGTTCAGCAGGAGAACAAAAGAGAGAAATAGTAATGAGATTTTTTGGGGGGGAATTATTAATACCAGATAAATTGCAGAGTTTGCTGGTTAGAATCAGGACACACTTTTGAAGACATGCTTGCCTATAGAGGGATACGTTGATTTGGGATATTTGATCTTGGATTTTGGATCAGCACTAACAGAATTGGTCTCTTCAGTGGTGCAGATTAGTAAAGCCCTTGAGGTGTCAAAGATTGATGATTCCACTCTGTAGATTATTCTGGGCCTGAGACCCTCATGTTTCTGCACACGAGCACTTCTCCCAGAGAGAGGGGAGTGAAACATCAGTCTGACTTGCTGCTTGTTAGCAGGTGTGGTAAAAAAAGGTGATGAAATTAACACTTCATCTTTGAAATTGGGTTGCACATTGTCCGTGGGCTTGTTCTAGTCTATAGTTCTTACTTTCTCCCAAGTGTGGGTGACTCAGGGTCTGGATGCATCTGGTAGGCGACATTAACCTTGGAAACCTAGTGTAGGCTAATAGCCCAGTAATGAACAACATGCATAGTGAGTTTACCAATTACAGTAATTATTTGCAGTATCAAAGAAGTTGCTGTGGTCTGAAATAAAGACGTAGAACTTATTTTGTTATTTATTTGATACTTATTTTTACTTGATCTTCGTTGATATAGTTTAAGAGTGGGAACCTTAAAATCATAATGAAAACTCCCCGGGGCACTGGAGAGGTATTAAGTACCCACCTCATAGGGTTATTGTGAGAATCTTATGACTTAATAAAAGCAAAGCGTAGAGTCACTGCATAGATTAAATGTTATATAAATACTTCCCATTATTAGTGATCTAATTTTGAAAACGAATTGGAATTTGCATGGAACTAACAACAGGTGAGAATCATGATAATACTAGATAATGCAATATTTGGATAATGCAAGACAATAAAACATAGATGATACCATGTTATAGCACCTTTGACTTCACTAGCAACACAGTCAATGGGCAGACTAGTAATTTTTAAATGCATAGATTCTAAGAAAGGTAAGTGTTGATAGTTGTAGCCTCAAGTTTGAAAAATACTTATGAACTCGGGACTAGGCAAATATAATATTTGGGCTGTGACATTTTCCCCTCAGTCCCCAGTAATCATTGTGAAGAGCATGTGCAGAGACATAAAAGTCTGTGACTAAGGGGATAGCTCAGTCTGTTGAGCACTGTGCTCACCATCCCTGTTTCGAGAGGCATGAAACATTAATGTAAATTGTTCTGGATTTTCTGAGAGGTCTAAACTTCCTTAAATAGGGGATATATCAACTCTCAAATAGCAATATATATTCTGCAGTTCTGTAGGTTTTCAAGCCATGATTTTTATAACTACTTTTGGATTTGAAAATGCAGAATTTAGAATTCCTACTTGGGGACATTCTGTTCAATTCAGCGAGCCATTCATGAGATGGAATCGACGAAGATCCCGAGCCCCCTGTGGGTGAGGGATAGAAGCCTGTTTCTTGGCTGCCATGCCTTCTCATCAAAACAAGACAGCTCTACATGTGGATGGTGATGACTTTATAATTACAATGAAAATATTTTCAGTCCAAGAATGAGGCCTGGGGGGGCAAGCAGTCAACATATGCATTGAATGAAATGGACACTAATCACCGGATGTGGCTGTGGACCGCCTCTCCTGGTGGCTAATCACTTCCTTGCCTCTGGCTATGAGTTGGCACGTGGTCTCTCGTGTTGGATATCTTTTGGAAGAACCAGAAGGGAACAACAGAGCTATGAGTGAAGCAGTTCATAAGGAAAAAAAGGAGAAAGGACGTTGAGCGGATAGGCGAGTGGGAACACGTCTCCGGTGCATGTCCCTAAGGTAGGGACAACCAGCCAGAGGGGAATTCGGCTCCTGCTGTGTATTGCGGGGCGTTGGCTCCTTCCACTGCCGGTGAAACCCACAGGCCGCGATGGCAAATGATAGTCAAGCATTTCCAGTGCCCGGAACTGTGCCCTGCACTGTGCCTCTGCCCGCCCCCTCCCCACCCCCCCCCCCCCCCCACCGCCGAGACCTTCCCTACTGAAAAGGCAATGGTTTAAATTCATTTGGAGCCTCCTATGGACTCCATGTTTGTGTCTTCCCCGATTCCCATGTTGAAGCCCTAATCCCACTGCGGTGTTATCGGGAGGTGGGGCCTTGGGGACCGGCATCAGGTAATGAGGGTGGGGCCCTCGTGATGGAATCAGTGCCCTAATCTGCCTGGGAGGAGACCAGAGAGCGAGCTTGCAGTCTTTGCTGTGAGAGAAAGAGCAAGAAGGCATCTGTCCGCAAGCCAGGAGGAAGGCCCTTAGGAGGAACGGAATCGGCTGGCACTTGATCTTGGATGTCCAGCCTCTGGAACTCTGAGAAATAAACATTTGTTGTGTAAGCCACCCAGTCTGTGGTATTGTCAGTGCAGCCCGAGCTCAGATACGATCTGTAGGCCGACTTTAAAAGAATCTGCCCTGCAGTCGTCCCTTAAACATTTAAAAGTATGGCACTGTCCATGTTTTTCGAAATGTCAGATCATCTTTAAGTCTTGAAAAAGTGTTAGCGGCTGAAGATTGAAGTCAGCCGGAAAGGACTTGATCGCTTTTCTTTGAAGTCTAGAACGGAGTCATTGCTGAAGTTGAATATCCGTGTGTTTTATTCCAGACGCTTTGAAACATGAATAATGGTGTTGGGAATACTTGAGTCAGCATGTGAAGAGAAAAAGGCAGTGCATTCAGTGTCTGCCCAGTGATCAGAGCCAATTAAGCAGGGGGAAAGCAAGCAAACGCTGGTGTGGGCAGGAGCGGTAAAGCTTTCGTCTGCCCTGTTCTCAGGATGCAGGACTCAGGATAATTACAAAAGGTATGCAGTATCAGCAGAATGCAGCTTAGGAATTAAGAATCAGCAAGCAGACCTCGGAGTTGTCTGCCCAGGAAAATTTGCTCTCTGAGACTAGCCGGTGGTGTTGCCCTGTGTGCTAAGAAGCTTTCCATGTCGTGGTTAAGCAGATAGCTGGCTTCTGAGATTTTTCTGGTGGCCGTTGCCTAGTTAAAAAAAAAAAAAAAAGTCTTAAAATATTGCAGAAGTGCAGGACTGCAAAAATAATAATTTCCTAGCTCTACTGTGAACTTTTCCCTAAACTGGTTGTTAGGATTAGGCTCGCTTTTGCTCTTTTGAGGTCTTCTTCTCCGGCGCTGTAACTCATGACGCTACCAATGTATGTTAGGAGATCTGTCTCCAAGGCAATCTCTGGACTCTGCCTGTTATAAACATTGTCTGGCAATTTTTTTTAAAAGATTTTATTTATTTATTTGACAGAGAGAGACACAGTGAGAGAGGGAACACAAGCAGGGGAAGTGGGAGAGGGAGAAGCAGGCTTCCCATGGAGCAGGGAGCCTGATGTGGGGCTCGATCCCAGGACTCTGGGATCATGACCTGAGCTGAAGGCAGATGCTTAACGACTGAGCCAGCGAGGTGTCCCTGTCTGGCAATTTTTTAAAAGGGAATTTTCCCGGACTCTTTACATTTATTAAAGAAGCAACCTAGACTGCTCTTTCAAAAGTCACATTTCCTGGTTTTCACTGTGTGTTTTCAAACTTGTGAAAGAGATTTTGGAGTTGGTTGTGTAACTGGATTTGAAGTAAATACATAAATACATAAAATACATAAATCTGATAGTATACTTCGTAAGAGATATTTTAAGTCATTTAGGGGTAGCTGTTTGTACTCGGCAGGGAACGTTGGATTTCAGTAATGTTCACGAACTATTCACTAGTATCCACTAATAATTCACTCATGTCTTCATATTAGGGTTAGGTGGCTGGTGGTATTTCCCATAGGGCACTGTCCTTCACAGGTCATCTTCCCAGAGGACTTTGATAGTTCCCCTGCTGTACTTGGATGAGGAGCCCAGCTCTGGACATTAAAGGACAAAGGGCCACCACGCTGTCCATTCCAGCAGGTCAGAGTGATGGTGCACTGAAGAGGCAGAAGCTGGGAGCCCAGAGGGCCTTCCCTTTTTGGGCCTTGGATTCCATCCCTCTTCCTTCTCACACAGCTGTCCATGTGCTCTTGAGGTCTTCCACAGGCTGATGGGTTGAAATTGGTCTGGAATTTGATGGTTCCACAGACTTTCCAGGAATCATTAGAGCTTTACTATTTAATACTATAGCCACTAGCCACATGTGTGGTTGTTTAAATTCAATAAATTAATTATGATGAGATATAATTAAACATTATGTTTAACTTAAAAATTCCTCTGGTGCACTCACCACATTGCAAAGGCCCAAGAAGGCCCATGTGGCTCGCGGCTACCGTATTGAATAACACTGCATGTGCTTTTGCACACTGGCCTCTATAGAGAGGCAGTGGTGTGCCCCAGACCACACAGCTGGGCAGTGCAAAATCAGGTGGTTGGACTTGCTTCCCAATTGTTTTTGCCTGTACCATGCAGTCCTTCAATTTTGGGCATCACAGCTTGAACTAAAACGTTTGTCCCTGGAGTATCCACATCATTCTTCCAAAGTTTCTGGGAGAGACTCAATAATTAGAGTTAGAAATTCTTTCTTACTACATAATTTTGGTTTTACAAATATTTGTGATTCGTCTTTGGCAGTTTTGTGTGAATGTGTGAGACATGTGAGACATGTGTGCCATGTGTCGGGAACCCCAGTGTATATGATGCCCGTCACAGAGGTGTATATAGGGATCTGGAATCACATGGGAGAGGAGTTGGTTGTTACTTTTGAAGTTATCTTAGTTCAGTTCTGCACACATGTGTGCAGTATCTTGATGAGGCTGTTGATTTTGAGAGAGCTTCTCCGTAAATGAGTTTCACTTCTTCCCACAGCTTCTCATGCATCTGGGGTTTTCTTCATATCAAGCGAAAATGTTCTTTCCTTTAATGTCTACACATTGGTCCTTGTTTGCTCACAGAAAAGGTTTGCTCCCTCTGCCATGTGCAGCCCTGTTAATATTTGAAGACTTCTCCTGTCAGTCTGTCTTCTCTCTTGTGTGGTCAGTAGACCTGGTTCCTTCAGCTGTTCCCTATGGCACATGATTTGCAAACCTCTCACCACTCTGTTTGCTTCTGCTGGACCGACCCCAGGGCACGGCTCAGAACTGTGTTTGGAGTTCTACTGTTCATCTGAATGGAGGTCCTGAATAGATACATTTGGAAAATCTCAAGTCTTTCTTGAGGGAAAAAAAATGTCTACTCTCATCCACATGTAGGAAATATATTAACTTTGTTTCTTTGGTAAGAAGTAATACAGTTGTCTGTAATAAATATGTGTTACTTTTATAATAAAAATATTGTACAATTTTCATAAAAATAAAGCTCTTTACAATCACTGTATTGGGTAGAATTTGGATGTCATGAGTGGAACAAAAAACCATGTTCCCAGTCTCCCACCCACCCTTCCTTCCTTCCTTCCTACCATCCATCCATCCATCCATCCATTCAACCAACTACCAATCTTTGTGTGCTTGCTGTGGCAGGAACTGGGCTCTGGGGACACAGTGAGGAACAACAGAGTGATTTTTTCCATGAAGACAGGTACTAAACAAATGGTAGAGTCATTCCTGCAGTGGGAAAGATGTAGTAGAACCGTGTTTAATTCTCCTTGATGATGCTTGTCAACCGTAGGATCCTCAGCAGGGTTTTGAGTCTGTTCTTGTCTGAAATGGGGGTGCTCTTTGGAGTAGCTTTCTGATGGGATAGTTGTAAGACTTCAAACGTTTGAGCACAAAGGTGAGATTTCTGTAAAGGTCATGCTAATGTTGTGCATTGTCATTATAGATGAGTAACATTTGGGGGGAAGTAAGAGTTGACCAAGCTACCATGCTAATGTCCCTTTCTTTTTCACATATTTCTTCCCCCTGTGCATTTCTTTCACTGTCTTATTATGAATTTTTTCAAACGTACAGAAAAGTTAAAGGAACATTACAGTGAGCACCCATATACCACCTCCTGGTTTCTGTCATGTGCATTGTACTGGGTCAGGCACTTGTCCATCCTTCTGCCATCATCCAGTGTTATTGAACTTGTATTCACAGAGAAAGACGCATAATGGTTATGGTGATGAGACACCATTCTGCACACAGTGCTACTCTACTAACTTATTGAATGTTCGTGACAATGCTAAGAGATTAATCTTCATTTTATGGAAGAGGAAACTGAGGCCTACAGGTGGAATGTTTGCTTAGTATCACACAGCTGGTGAGGGGTAGAGTCAGAGAGCCGGTAATCCCTCGGATTAGGCCAGGTTTTTACATGTTTTTAAACTGTAGAACTAATAGAAAAGAGAATCGAGGTAACCTCTGGATTTGGTTTAAGCTGCTGCTTTGTGGTAGGCCCTGTGCCAAGACCTGGGCTTACCCAGGTCTCCTTGGAAGGATTGATGTTGTAATATAAACAGCTTCACTGGAATAGTTAGAAGCGAAGGGTTTTAGTGAAGAAAAGTTATATTACTTATCTAATTTTACTTCAAAGTCTTTGCACAAAAGTAGTTGCTTCTTTGGGGTGTTTGTGACAAGATAAGTGATTCCAGCAAATGAAGACACTACCTATAGGGAAGTGTCTTACTGTTTGCAGATTTATTTCCTTTTGCCTTAGCAGAGGAAAGTAGTTTGGGAGAAAGGTATCAAGGATAGTTCACGTTAGCCATAAAATATATTCTGACTAATGGTAGTTCTTAGACGATTTATGGCAAAGTGTGTCTAATTACATTTCCCAAGACATCATTTTTTTAAAAGATTTTATTTATTATTTGAGAGAGCACGAGAGAGCACAAGCAGTGGGGAGGGGCAGAGGGAGAGGGAGCTGGGAGCCCGGTGTGGGACTCAATCCCAGGACCCTGGGATCATGACCCGAGCGGAAAGCAGACGCTTAACTGACTGAGCCACCCAGGCGCCCCAAAGCATCTAATCGTTAAAAAAAAAAAATACATTGTTCCTTCAGTATTTTTTCCTTTTTACCTTTTTCAACATTTTTGTCTAAATTAACTGGCACATCACAAAAAGTGCAAATGAAAACTCAACAAGGGGCCATGAGCTCAGCCAGGAGGCTCACATCAGTGGGAATGTGTGGACACGTTTTTGTATATTGCTGCCCCCAAGTCCCTTGCCTTAAGAATATGCATTGTTGGGCAGGGTGGGGTGGGGAACTCATCAGGGAGGGTACCCAGGAGGCGGACGGGGGGCTGCCATGACACCATTAGTCAATAGGTTGAATGTCAGTAAAAAAAATGTTTATACATCAAGAACAAAGGCATCCTCGGTGATATATGTTTAGCGCCACTGAAAATTTAGAAACTTCTCACTCCAAGCTCATTGACTTATTTGAGCAGGGAAAGGCTTTTTAAATAATAATTTAAAAAAAGAATCCAAGTTACAATAAACTGTTTTCACTTGTGGTCATTCCTTGATCAATATCTCTGTGAAGAAGATTGTTAAGAATGCCTCTTCTAGTAGAAAATGAGATAATGTGAGGGAGTTTGCAGTTTTGTTTTCCGGGTTTTCCTATTTGTCCTGTTAAAGAACTTGAAAAATACAGCATTTAAAAAAATGCCTTTTTATTTATACATAGATCATTTATTTTGAGAACCTTTTTAATGGTCATTCATATATTGTTGTGTTTACTTTGGGAATCCGTGATCTGCCAGATCATTGCAAGTCACCCTTATCAGCATTACTCCGAAGTTGCTGTTCTGGATGATAGTTCTGTATAGAGGAGGGAGGAAACAAGAAAATGACATTTGTGGTCCCGTTGGGGTAAGGCACATGCAAGTGGAGAGAGCGTTTCCAGCTGGGCGATGAAGCCTGTTGCTCATTGCTTTTGTGTGTTGACTTGGTTCCCTGGATGGCTGCCCTAACCGTGGGTGGGGATCCTCGTGACTCCCACATGCCACAGATTCGAGATATTCCGTGCCCTACCCTCCTCCCGGAGTTTTTCCTGTGCTGTGGCGATTTCTTGACTGAGGGTAACACTAAAGCTTCTCTGTTTGGAGATTCAGCCCCTTCAGTGTGTGCAGATGCCGTGTGTTGAGGCTGAGCAGATTGATGTTGACAGCACTGCCTGAAGCACTTGCCCCATTTCTTTCCAGGAAAAATGAAAATCTTTCTGCTTTTTTTCCCCACACTCTCTATTTTATAAAAGCCACTTTTTATAAAAGCTACTTAATAGTAGTAGGATTAGAACAGTGTTTTCAGAAGTCCTCACTTGGTCACAGAATTATGGAACTGAAAGGAAGAGATCTGGGATGACCTGTCATATGTCCTTGCTTTCTAAAGCACCGAGGGCAAAACCATCCCTGGAAAATAAGGAAATATTTTGATCTCTAGGTTTTCACTAATTCATAGTAACTCAGTCAGTTTTTTGTTTCCACAGCAAGTTAAAGGAACTTTTTTTTTTTTTTTAAGATTTTATTTATTTATTTGAGAGAGAGAATGAGAGACAGAGAGCATGAGAGGGAGGAGGGTCAGAGGGAGAAGCAGACTCCCTGCCGAGCAGGGAGCCCGATGTGGGACTCGATCCCAGGACTCCAGGATCATGACCTGAGCCGAAGGCAGTCGCTTAACCAACTGAGCCACCCAGGCGCCCTAAAGGAACTTATTCTTAAACCTGAAAGCAGAGCCCGATAGAGCCATGGGGTCCTTTAAAAGTGGTCTTGTTCAGAGGGCGCCTGGGTGGCTCAGTCGGCAAAGCATCTGCCTTTGGCTCAGGTCATGATCCTGGGGTCGTGGGATCGAGCCCCGCATTGGGCTCCCGCTCAGCGGGGAGCCTGCTTCTCCCTCTCCCTCTGCCTGCCACTCCCCCAGCTTGTTCTCTCTCTCTCTCTCTCTCTCTCTCTCTCTGTCAAATAAATAAAATCTTAAAAAAAAAAAAAAAAAGAAGTCTTGTTCATGCTCTGCAGAGAGGAGGAAATAAGCCCAGAGAGGCTAAGTGGTTTGCCCAGCATTGAACAGCCAGCCAATGGCAGAGCTGAACTTGGGACTCACACCTTCTAACTACCAGCCTGGTGTTTGCTCCACCCAAGTCTTGTCCCTAGCGGTTAAGTTGTCATGTAGATGACCAGCTGCTGAGAGTGGGTCACCGAGGGGGCCATCCTTCAGCCAACACTTTGGAGAAGGTGTACACCAGGATAAGGGTGATGAAGACACGGTCCTGCCCTTGAAGAGCCAGCAGTCCAGGAAAGGGTTTGCAGGCGTGTGGTACAGTTTTTAAAGTTCCTTCTAGCTCTGTGATTCTAGCTGCTTTAAAAAAATTTTTGATTTTCACATCCCCACAAAAGCAAGTGCCTTGTGGTTAAACCATCACGAGAGGTGAAGTTGTGTGCGGTGTCTAAAAGGGGAAGGCAGGCAGGGTGGCCGATCGTCACCCAGGTCTCTTATCAAGAGGGCGTCAGCGAGCAGGGGGTCAGAATAGGAATCTGGATGGTTTGGGCAAATGGCAGCACGTAGAGCTTGGGAGATCAGCAGTCAAGAGGAAGGGGGGACATTCTGAGCTGGGGGCGGGGGCAGATGAGGAGTTTAGAGGCGGAGGGTAAGTGATGAAAGGTGCTTCTGTCTCTGCCACCCGAAGACGGGGGTTTTCACGGGCACGTTTGCCACTGGCTGTCAGAGAAGCACCGGCCCTCACAGGGCCCCGTGTGTGCGGACTTTGGCAGGCTGTGCTTTTCGGTCAAGCGCACAGCATGGCGGGATTATCCTGTCAGCTCAGGGAGGTGCTGCGTGTCTGGGTGGAGCCTGGCTCCCTGTCGGGGTCTCCTCTAGTACTTTTCTTCCCTGCACATTACTTCTTTTCCACCAAGAGCATCCTTAGCTCGCAGCTCACTCAGCCGAGGTTTTCCTGGAGGATCCATGGGACCCGAAATCTTCAGTTTAGGCCCTAAAATTGGGCAGATGCATGGACTTTAAACACATACACAGATTTGAGATGAATTCAGCTGTATTTCCTTTTTTCCAAATAGCTGTGTGTGTGGCTGCTCTCATTTAGTGGAAATGTGGATGATTTGAGAGTATTGGGGGGGGGGGTAAAAGAATATATTATTTTCCAAGCAGTCAGAAAAGAGGGCACGTCTTCAAATATTGGATTCCTACAAAAGGGGAATCGCTGGAGGAAGAACTATTTTCAAATTAATGAAGAAAACAGTTATGACATTTTTCTAACATGGATAGGAGTCTGTGCCTCCGGTGGGGAGACCCAGTGATACTCATGATCAGGACCTCCTCCTCCAAGAGCTCTCAACTGGGGATAATTCACTCGTTTGTGCTTAGAATTCCCTTGCTTCTCTGAGGACCCAGTGGCAGAGGGACATCTTTACTCACAAGTAGTGAAATCGGCTCGTATGTTAAAGTAATCTCTCTCCTTCCCGCAAGGTAGGGAAGTGTCCGTAGGGTCCTTAATTTGAATCAATCCTTTTCTTAATGTGAAGTGCTTTGGATGATAGGCCGGTGCATCTTCTAATTACTGACTAGCCTGTTACTTAGTGGAAAGAGGCTTGTTTTCGGAAGCTCGATGTCAGCGAGGCCCATTTATGTGATAATCACAAGCAGAGGACACAGGCTTGCTGTATTCTGGGGTCCAGAGGGAAGATTTACATCAGGCCGTTGGCCCCGAGCCGCCAGGCGCTGCGCTAAGTGAGGTGTGACGTGGACAAGCCCTTGGAGGCGCAGAGACATTATTGCCCGACATGAGAGGGCTTTGAGGGTGAGTAAGGTAAAGGGTGGTGGGAGCCCCACAACTTGCTGTGGGGTGGTGGCGAGAAGCAGCGAGAGGCTCACCTTGTTGGGTGCTTGTAGGGGACGTGGGTCTAGCAGCTCACGGACATGGGTCCGGATTCTGACTCCTAGCTGCGTCGTTGGGGCAAGTGGGGTTGAACCTCTCTGAGTCTTGGTTTCCTCATCTATACCCTGAGGCTTAGGGTACATTCCTCACCCCATTAAGTGCAGTAAGGTGACTTCACAAATGTCTCTGTGCCTTCCTTCCCCCCTCGCAGACAGCCCCTCAGAGCAGCGGTGTGAACCAGAGTGTTGACGGAAGGCGTCCCTTTTGCTGTTTCTCTGAGCAGTCCAGAACGTGAGGCCTGCGCCTGTGGCATGAGAAGACCCGGGGCCCCCGGCTAAGTGAGCATTTGTTCCAAGCACGTCTGCTCACGCAGGCTTCCGACTCCCCAGCTTGGGGTTCTGCTAGAACGTGGCTGTCGGTCTGCCCTTGCGCTAGACAAGACCCTCCCTCAACAGCCACAGGCCCTGGGACCAGGGAGGCCGGTAGGAAACCCGAAAGGCCTTCTGGGGCGATGGGTGTGTGTTGATGGGGCGTGAGTCAGGTTTCTGGAAATCACTGTAAGTTGGCAAATTTTGTAATCGTGTCAGAGCTACCAAAAACAGAGATCGAACTGGCCCTTGAACATTCAGGAACTCTAACACGCTGGCTTCTAATGAGTTTAGAAAATGAACACTCTGTTGACTTACTAAATTTGAAAATAACGTTAATGAATGTGAAGGGATTGTTTGGATGGGGCCTGTTCTGCGTACGTCCTTTGTGCAATCATTAGAGAACTCGAAAACCAAATTAGGTCCGGAGGACGTTTATTTTCTGCTTTCCCTGTTGATTTATTGGTAGGTCAAGGGAGTTAGAAATTTATTTAGTTCTGCCTCTCAGAGAGCCACTATGACTGTTTGAACTATGACTATTATTGTTCTAGTCATCGGCCGGCTAATGTGTGTTGAATTGTTGTTGGCTAGGCTCTCTGCCGAGAAGCTTTCACACACATCCCCTCATTTCATCTCAACATGCATGAGAAGTCGATACTGCTCTGTGTCCATTCGCAGCTGAGGATGGGAGGCTTGGGGGAACTCAATAACTTGCCCAAGACACAGCTAGTACTTGGAGCTGGTGCAGGCGTGCCCGTGTTGAGAAGCACCGCACCATTGGCCTGCGATAATATCTGCAAGCTTCTTCGGGCATGCAGAATTCACGGGGTCTGTCCCTGCGGTTTCCACTGCTCTTCTTATGCTCTCTTCCCGTCTGTCTTTACCTTAAAATCTCCATGCAGATCCTGCAAATTTAGCACAGTCTGTAATGAACCCACCTAACCTTTTCAGCGAAAGGAGAGAAAGCCTGAAAAGGTGAAGTCCACCCGAGTCCCTGGCTCCCCCTCCCCCCCACCAGCCCGTGCTCAGTGCTTTAGGTTCTCGGTGTTAGACCAACACGCATCTTCCTGGATGCTTTCCCTTTCTGCTTGTCTTTGGAAGAATTAGAATCTGTTTTCCTGCCGGGAAGGTTTCTCAGGAAATCAAAAAGACATTTTGAGTAGAATGATGGAGTTTTGGCTAATCCCCCTTTATTCTGAAATGCTTTGCCCCGATTATGTCCCGGCCCCTGGCTGTGCTTAATGATATTGGCGAAAAAAAATTTTTTTTTCCAGGATTAAGACTAGGAATTTTTGCATTCTATCTTGTAAGTCCTTCCAAAACTTACAATTTGGGGATTTTGAAAAACACCACTCAGGAAGGAAATGTGTTTTTCTCTAGCAGTGGCTATCGAAATGACAAGCCAAGCGATTCACAGCTGGTGGCCTTCTTGGGGCAGGTGACCTATCGTAGAGCAGGATGGCCTTTGTCTACCTGAGGATGTGGAACCCCATCTTCACTGTCATTAGGCAGCATGGAAAAAGGCCCTGCCTCTAGATGGCATATTGAGTTAGCACTCAGGCGGGGGAATGTTTGAATGCCTCTGCTCACTAAGAGGGGGACAACAGTTAAGACTTGCCCAGACTGTATTTTAAAAGACCAGGCTAACTGCGCCATCCTGAAGAAGCCCTTCTAAGTTTCCAAGAAGCAAGATTTATGAAACAATTCTAATTTTATACATTTCCCAAATAGTGAATAGTACTCTTCGTCCCAAACATATTTGGTATATTTATGCTTATTTCACAGGAACTAACACATACTCAAACAATTTTAAATAATTTTAGTGGTTTATATTTGTTTTATCTTTGCTTTTATGTTGTGTCTCAGCTGTGATTTAATAACGTTCAGGGATGCATTCACCAATTTTAATATCCTTCCAATGGGGGAGATTATACTATATTAAATTATATATATAATTTGTAAATATGATTGTGTTACATATGTTATTATGTAATATGTCATATGATATGGAGTATTTCATATACACACACACATGCACATACATAAAATTGATAATCCTCTAATCCTGTAGTTTCTAGAAACACACTGTAGTTAAAAGGTAAGGAGACACAACATCATACCTCAGTTGTAGGTAACATAGGAACTCAGGCTTGCTGGCTTGGAAAATGAATACAGTTGTGTTCTTTTGCAAATATCACAGAGTTCCTGGGACTTCGTTTCCTTATCCTCAAAATGAAGGAATCTCACCGACAACTTCAAATGTCAGCTCTACACTGATTGAACTGCCCTATTAATCTCTCGGGCCATGCAATTTGGTGATATAACTGGGGTTAGCTTGAGTGTTTCAAAAGCAAGATTAATGAAAGCTCATTCTCCAGCTCTTGGGTGAGGAGATTAGTCAAGAATGTTGCCTGGTCATCTGAGTCTGGTTTGCTGGTGAGTGAGGGAGCCCTGTTACCTCACCAAATCCAGCCCTGGGCGAACTGCTCTTCACCGTCCGGTGGTGTGGGGCCAGCCTCCTGCCAGACCTCAGGGGCATTGCTGGGGCCTGGGGAAGGTCTGAGACGCGGGGCCCGAAGGACCGGCCCTGCCACCAACTCTGCATCCAGATGGCATTTTTGAGACCCAGCCCTGCCAGCTCACTGGGATTTGGGAACTAAATATTTGCGTGTAATTATTATTTTTAAATTTTCAACAGATTTCCCTCTTTATGTCTTCCTAATTCCTGCTCCTCTTTCCTACCAACCTGTAGATTTACACTGTAAAATTTAGGACTGCCATTAATCTTTCTGTGCCTTGATTTCCTCAGCTGAAAGATGGTGATGCTCGTACCAGCCTTTTCAATCAGGGTGACCTGGGGGGTTAAAATGAGATAGCCAGTACCGGAAAGTGCTTCAAACTTAGAGCAGGAGGTAGTGCAGTTATAATAAGAGTGTCTTGTCTGTCTTTATTCTTCTGTGACATTTATTTTATTTTATTTTCTTAAAATTTTTTATTGTTATGTTAATCACCATACATTATATCATTAGTTCTTGATGTAGTGTTCCATGATTCATTCTTTGTGCATAACACCCAGTGCTCCACGCAGAATGTGCCTTCTTTAATACCCATCACCAGGATAACCCATCCCCCCACCCCCCTCCCCTCTAGAACCCTCAGTTTTGTTTTTCAGAGTCCATCGTCTCTCACGGTTCGTCTCCCCCTCCGACTTACTCCCCTTCATTCTTCCCCTCTTGCTATCTTCTTCTTTTTCTTTTTTCTTAACATATGTTGCATTATTTGTTTCAGAAGTACAGATCTGTGATTCAACAGTCTTGCCCAATTCACAGCGCTCACCATAGCACATACCCTGCCCGATGTCTATCACCCAGCCACCCCATCCCTCCCACCCCCCACCACTCCAGCAACCCTCGGTTTGTTTCCAGAGATTAAGAATTCCTCCTATCAGTGAGGTCATATGATACATGTCTTTCTCTGATTGGCTTATTTCACTCAGCATAACACCCTCCAGTTCCATCCACGTCGTTGGCAAATGGCAAAGATCTCATTCCTTTTGACGGCTGCATAATATTCCACTGTGTATAGATACCACCTCTTCTTTATCCATTCATCTGTTGATGGACATCTTGGCTCTTTCCACAGTTTGGCTATTGTGGACATTGCTGCTATAAACATTGGGGTGCACATACCCCTTCGGATCCCTACATTTGTATCTTTGTGGTAAATACCCAGTAGTGCAATTGCTGGATCCTATGGTAGCTCTATTTTCAACTGTTTGAGGAACCTCCATACTGTTTTTCAGAGCGGCTGCACCAGCTTGCATTCCCACCAACAGCGTAGGAGGGTTCCCCTTTCTCCGCATCCCCGCCAACATCTGTCGTTTCCTGACTTGTTAATTCTAGCCATTCTGACTGGTGTGAGGTGGTATCTCAGTGAGGTTTTGATTTGGATTTCCCTGATGCCGAGCAATGTTGAGGACTTTTTCATGTGTCTGTTGGCCATTTGGATGTCTTCTTTGGAAAAATGTCTGTTCATGTCTTCTGCCCATTTCTTGTTTGGATTATTTGTTCTTTGGGTGTTGAGTTTGATAAGTTCTTTATAGATTTCAGCTACTAGCCCTTTATCTGATATGTCATTTGCAAATATTTTCTCCCATTCTGTCGGTTGTCTTTTGGGTTTGTGGACTGTTTCTTTTGCTGTGCAAAAGCTTTTTATCTTGATGAAATCCCAATAGTTCCTTTTTGCCCTGGCTTCCCTTGCCTTTGGCGATGTTTCTAGGAAGAAGGTGCTGCGGCTGAGGTCGAAGAGGTTGCTGCCTGTGTTCTCCTTTAGGATTTTGATGGCCTCCTGTCTCACGTTTAGGTCTTTGAAACATTTGGAGTCTATTTTTGTGTGTGGTGTAAGGAAATGGTCCAGTGTCATTCTTCTGCATGTGGCTGTCCAATTTTCCCAACACCATTTGTTGAAGAGACTGTCTTTTTTCCATTGGACATTCTTTCCTGCTTTGTCGAAGATTAGTTGACCATAGAGTTGAGGGTCCATTTCTGGGCTCTCGATTCTGTTCCATTGATCTATGTGTCTGTTTTTGTGCCAGTACCATACTGTCTTGATGATGACAGCTTTGTAATAGAGCTGGAGGTCCGGAATTGTGATGCCGCCAGCTTTGCTTTTCTTTTTCAACATTCCTCTGGCTATTTGGGGTCTCTTCTGGTTCCATACAAATTTTAGGATTATTTGTTCCATTTCTTTGAAAAAAAGTGGATGGTATTTTGATGGGGATTGCATTGAATGTGTAGATTGTTCTAGGTACCATTGACATCTTCACAGTGTTGGTTCTTCCAATCCACGAGCATGGAACGTTTTTCCATTTCTTTGTGTCTTCTTCAGTTTCTTTCATGAGTATTTTATAGTTTTCTGAGTACAGATCCTTTGCCTCTTTGGTTAGATTTATTCCTAGGTATCTAATGGTTTTGGGTGCAATTGTAAATGGGATCGACTCCTTGATTTGTCTCTCTTCTGTCTTGTGGTTGGTGTATAGGAATGCCACTGATTTCTGTGCATTGATTTTATATCCTTCTACTTTCCTGAATTCCTGTATGAGTTCTAGCAGTTTTGGGGTGGAGTCTTTTGGGTTTTCCACATACAGTATCGTATCATATCATCAGCAAAGAGTGAGAGTTTGACTTCCTCTTTGCCGATTTGGATGCCTTTGATTTCTTTTTGTTGTCTGATTGCTGTGGCTAGGACTTCTAATACTATGTTGAATAGCAGTGGTGATAGTGGACATCCCTCGCTGCGTTCCTGACCTTAGGGGAAAAGCTCTCAGGTTTTCCCCATTGAGAATGATATTCACTGTAGGTTTTTCATAGATGGCTTTTATGATATTGAGGTATGTACCCTCTATCCCTATACTCTGAAGAGTTTTGATCAAGAAAGGATGCTGTACTTTGTCAAATGCTTTTTCTGCATCTATGGAGAGGATCTTATGATTCTTTTTCATTCTTTTGTTAATGTATTGTATCACGTTGTTTGATTTGCGGATGTTGAACCAGCCTTGCAGCCCAGGGATAAATCCCACTTGGTCGTGGCGAATAATCCTTTTAATGTACTGTTGGATCCTATTAGCTAGTACTTTGGTGAGAATTTTTGCATCCATGTTCATCAAAGATATTGGTCTGTAATTCTCCTTTTTGATGGGGTCTTTGTCTGGTTTTGGGATCAAGGTAATGGTGGCCTCATAAAATGAGTGTGGAAGTTTTCCTTCCATTTCTATTGTTTGGAACAGTTTCAGGAGAATAGGTCTTAATTCTTCTTTAAATGTCTGATAGAATTCCCCTGGGAAGCCATCTGGCCCTGGGCTTTTGTTTCTTGGGAGATTTTTGATGACAGCTTCAATTTCCTTAGTGGTTATAGGTCTGTTCAGGTTTTCTATTTCTTCCTGGTTCAATTTTGGTAGTTGATACATCTCTAGGAATGCACCCATTTCGTCCAGGTTATCTAATTTGCTGGCATAGAGTTGCTCATAATATGTTCTTATAATTGTTTGTATTTCTTTGGTGTTGGTTGTGATCTCTCCTCTTTCATTCATGATTTTGTTGATTTGGGCCATTTCTCTTTTCTTTTTGGTAAGTCTGGCCAGGGGTTTATCCATCTTGTTAATTCTTTCAAAGAACCAGCTCCTAGTTTCGTTCATCTGTTCTACTGTTCTTTGGTTTCTAGTTCATTGATTTCTGCTCTGATCTTTATTATTTCTCTTCTCCTGCTGGGTTTAGGCTTTATTTGCTGTTCTTTCTCCAGCTCCTTTAGGGGTAGGGTTAGGTTGTGTATTTGAGACCTTTCTTGTTTCTTGAGAAAGGCTTGTATTGCTATATACTTTCCTCTCAGGACTGCCTTTGCTGTATCCCAAAGATTTTGAACAGTTGTGTTTTCATTTTCATTGGTTTCCATGAATTTTTTTAATTCTTCTTTAATTTCCTGGTTGACCCATTCATTCTTTAGTAGGATGCTCTTTAGCCTCCATGTATTTGAGTTCTTTCCGACTTTCCTCCTGAGATTGAGTTCTAGTTTCAAAGCATTGTGGTCTGAAAATATGCAGGGAATGATCCCAATCTTTTGGTACCGGTTGAGACCTGATTTGTGACCTAGGATGTGATCCATTCTGGGGAATGTTCCATGGGCACTAGAGAAGAATGTGTATTCCATTGCTTTGGGATGGAATGTTCTGAATATGTCTGTGAAGTCCATTTGGTCCAGTGTGTCATTTAAAGTCTTTATTTCCTTGTTGATCTTTTGCTTAGATGATGTGTCCATTTCAGTCAGGGGGGTGTTAAAGTCCCCCACTGTTATTGTATTGCTGTCCATGTGTTTCTTTGCTTTTCTTATTAATTGCCTTATATAATTGGCTGCTCCCATGTTCGGGGCATAGATATTTACAATTGTTAGATCTTCTTGTTGGATAGACCCTTTAAGTAGGATATAGTGTCCTTCCTCATCTCTTATTACAGTCTTTGTTTTAAAATCTAATTTGTCTGATATAAGGATTGCCACCCCAGCTTTCTTTTGGTGTCCATTAGCATGGTAAATGGTTTTCCACCCCCTCACTTTTAATCTGGGGGTGTCTTTGGGTCTAAAATGAGTCTCTTGCAGACAGGATATTGATGGGTCTTGTTTTTTAGTCCAATCTGATAGCCTGTGTCTTTTGATGGGGCATTTAACCCATTTACATTCAGGGTAACTATTGAAAGGTATGAATTTAGTGCCATTGTATTGCCTGTAAGGTGACTGTTACTGTGTGTTGTCTGTGTTCATTTCTGATCTATGCTGCTTTTAGGCTCTCTCTTTGCTTAGAGGACCCCTTTCAATATTTCTTGGAGGGCTGGTTTCGTGTTTGCAAATTCCTTTAGTTTTTGTTTGTCCTGGAAGCTTTTTATCTCTCCTTCAATTTTCAATGACAGCCTAGCTGGATATAGTATTCTTGGCTGCCTATTTTTCTCGTTTAGTGCTCTGAAGATCTCATGCCAGTCCTTTCTGGCCTGCCAGCTCTCTGTGGATAGGTCTGTTCCCAATCTAATGTTTCTACCATTATAGGTTACATATCTCTTCTCCTGAGCTGCTTTCAGGATTTTCTCTTTGTCTCTGAGACGTGTAAATTTTACTATTAGATGTCGGGGTGTTGACCTATTTTTATTGATTTTGAGAGGGGTTCTCTGTGCCTCCTGGATTTTGATGCCTGTTTCCTTCCCCACATTAGGGAAGTTCTCTGCTATTATTTGCTCCAATATACCTTCTGCCCCTCTCTCTCTTTCTTCTTCTTCTGGGATCCCAATTATTCTAATGTTGTTTCGTCTTATCGTATCGCTTTTCTCTCGAATTCTGCCCTTGTGGTCCTGTAGTTGTTTATCTCTCCCTTTCTCAGCCTCTTTATTTTCCATCATTTGGTCTTCTATATCGCAGATTCTCTCTTCTGCCTCATTTATCTTAGCAGTTAGTGCCCCCATTTTTGATTGCACCTCATTAATAGCCTTTTTGATTTTGACTTGGTTAGATTTTAGTTCTTTTATTTCTCCAGAAAGGGTTTCTCTAATAACTTCCACGCTTTTTTCAAGCCCATCTAGTATCTTTAAAGTCATGATTCTGAACTCTAGGTCCGACATCGTACTAATGTCCGTATTGAGTAGGTCCCTGGCTGACGGTACTACCTCTTGTTCTTTTTGCTGAGGTGATTTTTTTCGTCTTGTCATTTTGTCCAGAGGAGAATAGATGAATGAGAGAACAAAATGCTCACAGGTTAACAATGTCCCCAGCAAATATACTCTATACAAATCAGAAAAGACCTGAAACCAGGGGAGAAGAAAGG
This sequence comes from Eumetopias jubatus, assembly GCF_037043125.1. NCBI lineage: Eukaryota > Metazoa > Chordata > Mammalia > Carnivora > Otariidae > Eumetopias > Eumetopias jubatus. Next base: position 145,168,685 of record NW_028274812.1, read on the forward strand.
GAAAGAAAGAAAAAAGAAAGAGAAAAGAAAGAAAAGGAAAAAAAAAGAAAAAGAAAAAGATAAATACAAAAACAGAACAATACGAAAAAAACCAATTATGATCAAATATGATCAGGCTAGTGCATAGATCAGTGCCACACACTAGATTTTGGGTGTATTTTGGTCTGTTAGAAAAAAGTGCCTCCTAAAATTTTAAAGGAAGAAAGACTTATATATGTACAACATAAGGGTTGATACAATGAAGGGATGGAAGATGACTGTAAAGATGAAAATTATAAAAGATTTTATAAAAGGAATTGATAGGATTAGAAGTTTGAAAAAAGGTTTACAAAAAAAAGAAAATAAAAAAAAGGGAGAGAATGTGATCAGGCAGGAGACTAGAACAAAGCCATATACTAGTGATTTAGGGTATATTTTGATCTGTTAGAAGAAACTGTATCTCAAAATTTTAAAGCGAGAACAACTTATATATATATATATACATATGCCAAAAATAAGGGTAACTACTATGAAGGAATAAAATAGGACTCTAAAAATGAAAAATAAAAAATGTTTTTTTAAAAAGGGATTGATAAGATGTTGGTTGAAAAAGGGAAAAAGAAAAATAAAAAAAAACAGTTAAAAAAATTAACTTTGATGAAATAATGAATCATGGTAAAAAAAAAAAGCCATGAATCTATGTGCAGTATTCCCCTAGCGCTGGAGTTCTCCCGTTCTCCTTGATCGGTAAACTTGGTCTTGGCTTGCTGGCTGTTCGGGCTGATCTTCTGGGGGAGGGGCCTGTTGCCGTGGTTCCCAAATGTCTTTGCCGGAGGCGGAATTGCCCCGCCCTTGTCGGTCTGGGCCAAGCAAGCTGCTCGGGTTTGCTCTCAGGAGCTTTTGTTCCCTGCAAGCTCTCGGTACAGCTTTGGAGGACCAGGGCGAAAATGGTGGCCTCCCACTCTCTGCCCGGAGGAGCTGAGAACTCGGGGCCCCGCTCCTCAGTGCGCCCCCAGAGAAAAGCAGTCACTCCCGTGTCCCCAGTCTCCGGCCGCACTCCGTGCTCACCCGGCCTGTGACCGAGCGTTTCTGTCTCTGGCACCCGACCCCGTGTGGAGTCTCCAAACCCAGCAGATCCCTGCGGTGTGCTCCCGCGCCGCTCCTCCCGGGGGAGGAAGGGGATCTCCCTGGCTCTGCCGCTTGTTGGGTCCCTGCTGGAGGAGCAGTGGCCCGACTGGGCCGCGGATCACAGTTTATGGCCACCCCGAGCTGAGAGCCCGCGCCTCGGCTCCGTCTCTGCAGCCGGCTTCCCCGCTCCGATACCCGGGAGCTCTGCCGCACTCAGGCACCCCCGGTCTTTCTGTGACCCCGAGGGTCCTGAGACCACACTGTCCCGGGAGGATTCCACCCCCTGCTTAGCCACTGCAGCGACGTCCCTCCGCGGAGCCGACTTCTGAAAGGTCCGATTTTGTGCTCCGCGGCTCTAGCACTTGCCAGAAGCGGCCGACGGAGGCCCCTCCCCCGCCGTCTATCCTCCCGAATATCGCCTCGGATTCACTTCTCCGCACGTCCTACCTTCCAGTAAGTGGTCGCTTCTCTGTTCAGAGAGTTGTTGCTACTCTCCTCTTCGATCTCCTGTTGAGTTCGTAGGTGTTCAGAATGGTTTGATCCCTATTCAGCTGAATTCCCGAGAAATCCAGGTCTCCTACTCCTCCGCCATGTTGCTCCACCCCTCCCCCACTTTTAAAATGTTAGCATCCAATATGCTTCAGGGAGGGAGATCTCGTTTTGAATGTCATTGATAGAGTCATGGCCTTGAAGTTATTACAGTTGCAAAGAAAAACTCAGAAAATGTGCTTAAAAACTGTTAAGACCAAGCCATCCACTGTTTGTTTTCAAAGAATACGTGCAGACTTAGGAGAAGCAGTTGGTAACTGTGGGGCATAATGAAAAATGAGATCTCACAAATGTAGGGGCGCCTGGGTGGCTCAGTCGGTCAAGCATCTGCCTTTGGTTCAGGTCATGATCCCAGGGTTCTGGGATCAAGTCCTGCATCATCGGGCTCCCTGCTCAGCGGGGCATCTGCTTCTCCCTCTGCTTCTGCCTGTCCCTTACCCTGCTCATGCTCTCTCTCTCAAATAAATTTAAAACGATCTTTTAAAAAAGGTCTTACAAATTTGTGTTGTACGTATCCTTTTAATTTAGTTGGAGAGAAAAAATGTAACGTATAGTTCATGAAGGTGAAGTGATTCGTTTTTTCCACTAGATCTGTAGACTACGGTTCAGCATGGTAGCCACTAGCCACAAGTAGCTGTATTGTTTAAAATTAAATAGAATTCAATTACAATTTCAGTGACTCAGTCACATTAGTCACATTTTAAGTGCTTAGTGGCCACATGTGTCTAGTGGAGTGGGTTGGAGAGACAAGATATAGAACATTTCTAGAAGGTTCTGTGAGATAGCGGTGCTGAAGAGAAGCTGTGAGGAAAGGCAAAAGAACACCCCCATCCTCCTTCTTCCCAAGGTTGCTTTTTAGAATTCAAACGGAGTCTCTGGCTTTATGTTATTCCATCTTAACTATACGTTTGAAATTATTAAAGAGAACAGAAGGTAGTTGGGTAGGAAATCACGGCTCACTCCAAAACATCATTTGTTTCTCTACTGGGAACAAACCTGCCCTTCAGAATCACATTTGGAAAATCCTGGGACCAGTTCTTTGCTCTCAAGTTGCACTTCTAGAAATAGACCAATCCAGTAGTCACTTAATCATGTTACATCTTGAATTGTTAAGTAATTATTTCCTGGGTATAAACCAAATCCTTACCTTTAGCAAAATAATCTCTTATATTCCAAATTCACTCTCTCCACAAATCCATTTGGGCTCCACTATCAAAGGGTATCCAGAATCCGGCCACTTCTCATCACTCCCACTGACCACTGTGGTCCCAACCACAATCATTTCTCGCCAGTTATTGCAGTTGCCTCATGACTGGGTTTCCTGCTTTCACTCTTGCCTTCTTACCCGCTTCCCAGTTTCTTCTCAACATGACAGAGAGCTCGCGGCAATCCTGTGCCCACAGTCCTCTGGTGGTTTACCCTTTTATTCCAAGTAAAAACTAATGTGTGGGCGGTGGCCTGTAAGGCCTCTCAGATCTCACAGCCCCCTCCGCACCCCTTGTTACCCGCTGACCTCAGCCATGCTTGCTCTGTGCGAGCCACAGTGGGCTCTTCTTTATCCTTCTGTTACCACAGGCATATCTTGCCTCAGGGCCTTTGCACCTGCTGTCTCCTCTGCCTGCACCACGCTTGCCCGAGAGAGCCGCATGGCTCATTCCTGAACTTCGTTTACACCTTTTTCAACATCACTTCATTAAGAGGGCTTACCAAACTATTTAAAAATGCTACTTACCACCCCCCCCCCCCCCCGCCCCACCGTGTCCACACAGCAACCCCTGTTCCCTTTCCTAACGAGACTTTTTTCCCATAGTACTTCTCATCATCTGGCATACCATCCGTGTGTTTTACTTATTTATTTGTGTAAAGTCTGTCTCCTCTCAGTGGAATATAAGCTGCTTGAAGGCAGAACTTTATGCCTTTTTAATCTGAGTGTCTAGCACAAGGTAGACACTCAATATTTAATTATGGAAGAAAGAATTACTCCAATATTTGATGATGATAGATGCTGCATACACACAAAGAACGGGATCAGATGGGTGCATTTAAAAGGGAAGTCTATGTTTCAGAACCAAAGAGTGCTCATCTAATTGAGCTTCATTTAACAAGAGAAACACAGAGATGCGTCTTGCAGTGTCATCCTGCCTTCAGCCCCTTCCTCTCTGGGATTGCTCTGATTCCAGGCTCTGCTTTCTGGCTCACCCTACAAGAGCCTCCATTCTCCTCCTTCCTGCTCTTGACGGGCCACATAGGGGGCGTTTGAACCAGGGCTCCAGGGGTCCTATGTGGACAACTTGGGAAAGAGAACTAGGGGCTCCGATGTTGGCAGGTCCTTCTGGGAGCTGAGCTCCTGCAGATTTGTGTTTATTCTAAGGTAGCAGGGCCCCGTGTGTGAAGGACACAACCAGTGTGTACTGCTTTGGGAGGGGAGGGGGGCGCGTGACTTAGACATAAGGGGGTGGGTCCCTTACCCCACGCTGGGGAGTGGTGGATGCCAGACTGGGGCGCCCTGCCTGTTCCTGGCATCATGGGGAGAGCGTGGGAGTGGCTGGGAGCAATAAAGATGGGGGGTGCTTACCGTTGGCTGGTCCTCCCCAGGGCCGGGGCGATGGCTGGCTCAGCTGCAGAGGGCCTTGAGTTGCTGGTGGAAGGGTGCAGCCTGGTAGCAGCAGGTGTTTGGCCTGAGGATATTGACTTCTCACTTCCTGCCATTGTACCAAAGCTGATTTGGGCTGAAAAAGCTCTGCCCCAAGGTTTCACTTTATCTTGAAACTTTGAGCCATTTGGCAACATGCTCCAGTGGAGTTCTTTAGTTAGATGAATGATGTTTCCATGTTGCCCGAGCAAAACACTTCTCCCCATAGGAGATCTCATTTTATCTGAAATTTCAAGAAAGAAAAATAAACTCTTCTTCTTCTTTTTTTTTAATGGTTTCCTCTCTTTGGCATGGCCTTTGCTTATGCCCTTGTTTTAAAAGATAGGTTCCCGGGGCGCCTGGGTGGCTCAGTTGGTTAAGCGACTGCCTTCGGCTCAGGTCATGATCCTGGAGTCGGGGATCGAGTCCCGCATCGGGCTCCCTGCTCAGCGGGGAGTCTGCTTCTCCCTCTGCCACTCTTCCCCCTTGTGCTCTCTATCTCTCATTCTCTTTCTCTCAAATAAATAAATAAAATCTTTAAAAAAAAATTGCCTTAAAAAAAAAAGATAGGTTCCCTTATGTTTAAATTTTCTCTTAGTTGTCACTAAAATAACATAGGGTTATTTTTGTATTTTGTATAAAGTCTGTCTCCTTAGTAGTTCCCTGACCCAGCCTTTCTAAGTTGTTTAAGTTTTGTGGATTTAGCTCCGTTGCCCTGTTGGCACATCCGAGGGCAAAAATCAAGATGTAGAAAGCCATACGATATCTGATATTTTTATTAAAGCAGATTTTGCTTCTCCTGCATCCATTGCTAGAGATGACATTCCCAGCTTGTGGGAGCTGCTGAAAGCTAGCGCTGGAGCCTGCCTCTCTGTGGTGAATTAGTGAGTGAAGAAGTTCTTTGAACACAGTAGGGAAAAGGCCAGATGTCAGCATTTGGCACTTCTAAACCTCTTTGCCAGGTAATCTTTTCTTGTTCTGTTGCTCTTCTTTTTGACAGGTAAGTTGGGAATTAGCTAGTAGATGCGTTTGAAGTGGGTCGAGGTGAGCTGCAAACAAGATTTTTAGGTACTTTCCTTCTAGGGTATGCCTGTTAAATAGGAAGGATGTGTCATTGACATGGTAGGCAGGAGGAATAAACAGGCAAGCCGGAATTTTTCTAATCAGTTTCACAGACTGTAGCAACCTTTTACCTTCTAAAATCCTGAATTTTTACATCCGGAAAGGGGGTGGGGGAGATCTGTCCAGATACCTGAACCCCTCCTTTGTGCCAGGCACGGGGAAATGGAGCTTTGAAGAGGACAGATACGGTCCCTGCTCTCAGGCACCTTGCAGTTTGGTGGGGGTGGGAGATATGAAATGCATAATTCCACCAATAATTAAAATTGCGGTGGGTGTTACTAAGGAAATGTGCAGATGCCGCAAGAGCATAGGATGGGGAACACCTGCTATTAGCCTGAACTACCTTCGGGAAGTCCTTTAGGTTGGGACCCAAAGGATGAGTAGGTGTGAACAAGGTGAAGGTAAAGAAGGGAGGGGTGGGGAGAGCTTTTGAAGCGGGGCGGGGGGCGGGGCAGGACCCTCCCCTTGGGAGCACCAGCAGAAGGCCCGTGTGGCTGGATGGGGAGGAGGGGGAGTGAGGTGATGCTCAGAGCCACTAAAGAGCTTAGCACAGAAGGGATATGGCAACGTGTGGGTTTCAGAGCCCAGCAGGGTCCGACCAAGGCAGTTGCTGAGGCCGAGTGTTAGGAGGCAGTTGCTGCCGGTGCAGGAACAACATGACGGTGGTCTGAACAGAGTCGTCACAGTGGAGATGGAGACAAGTGAGTGGATTTAAGCGATGTGTGGATGGCGTTGGACTGGGTGAAGGATGAGGTAGGGAGCAAAGGTGGCCCTGCCTGGATCTCTGGCTGGAGAAACTGCGTGGCCGGCCATGTGCATCCCTGAGCTCAGAGTGTTGGAGGAGGAGTGGATTCTGGAAGAGAGACCACAAGTTTAGTCGAGGATGTGCTGAGCTTGAGGGTCGGAGAGACATCCCCGCATTCCAGGGGAGAGGGATAGGTAGGTCTGATGGTCCCCGAGGGGCCTGGGCTGGGCTGGATCTGGGGTGGAGTGGTGTCGTGGGAGAGGATGGAAGGTAGCAGGGAGTGGGGAATGGACGCGCAGCTAGGAGTGACCAGAGGGGCGGTGGAAAACCTGGGGAAGAGAGATCTGCCAGCATCAGGGCTGTGCCCGGGCGGAGGGGAGGTCTCGTTCAGCTCTGTGCCATGCCCAGGAGCAGTTTAAAGTGAGCAAATGCTGAAGACCGTACACTGGATTTAGCAAGCAAGAGGTGATCAGGACCTCAGCAGGAGCAGTCGCAGCAGAGCTGTGGGGACAGAAGCCCATTTTGAATGGTAGGGGAGAGGATTGCGGGGGGGAAGGTAAAGACCCTTGTTGAGAAGTTGGGTTCAGAAGAGGTGTGTAGGACCCAGGGTCTAGCTCTAGATCTCGGTCCCTCCATATTTGGTCATTGAGGTACGGGAGGGAAGGCAAGAAAACTCTGATGCTTAAGGTTCCAGGACAGGTGGGTGGATGTAATCCGGAGCCCAGGGGAAGGGATGGGCATTTACCTCCTGCGCTTCAGAGGGAGAGACGGAGGGTGGGCGGAGGCAGCTGCAGGTGCAGGCCCGCGCGGAGGTTTGGGGTGGGATGGTCAGCGATCCGTTCTGGTCATTTCTGTTTTCTCAGTGAAGTAGGAGGCAAAGCCGTCTTCCCAGTCGAAGGAACCCGCTTGCTGGGTTAGAGCTCTTCTCTGACCGAGGTGCTTGGCAGCCACCTCGGCAGGCATGGGATCGGCAGCCGGGCGGGTCCATCCAGAGTTGAGGTTTTCTCTGGGGGCGTAATGCAAGGACAAGGAAGGGACTAACAGTGGAGGAATGGCTTCAGGGAGGTTTCCGTGGGATGAAGGGGCTGGGGCCGATGGGGAGGAAGGATGTGGAATGGTCAGCGGCCCAGCGGTGCAGGGGTTAGGAACAGGGTGGTGGGCTAGCTGAGTAGGGGAACAAGATACAAGTGCTTGGCTAACTGTCCTGTACATAGAAATCACCCAGGGATCTTGTTAAAGTGCAGATTCTGATGCCGTGGGTCTGGGATAGGGCTTCAGATGTTCCATTTTAACAAGCTCCTAAGGGGTACCAGCCCCTCTGGCCCACGGATTGCACTTTGAGGAGAAATTAGAAGGTTGTTGTTCGAGTGGGAGGCCGAATTAGAAATCCTCAAGGTGGTGCAGTCTTGAGCAATAGATAACATGGCCTGGGAATGGCTGAGCGGCCATCTGAGGTGCTCAGGGTGCACGACGGGGACGCTAATGCCTATTATCGGCAACACTGCTCCCAGCGTCTGTTGTGTAATTGTCCCCAAAACCGCAATGAGGTAGGTATTACAGCCCCTCATCCTACAGGTGAGAAGTGAGGCTCAGAGAGCCCTGTCCCCAAATCATGCACGCTTGTGAGCAGTGGAGTCAGAACTCAGGCTGGGCGGTACCTCTCCGGAGCCCTGGGAGGGGGGCGTCACTGACCCCTGATGACATAAGTGTTAGCGTCATCTGACGCTAGAAGGTAAGAGGGTCTAAGAGAATGCTAGGGTCTCCCAAGTTATCCCTTGTAATCCTCACAACTGTCCTACAGAAGCTGTGCTCTACCCATTTTACAGGTAAGAAAAGTAAGGTTCAGAGGGATTATGTAACTGATCAGTGGGGGAGTTTTTAAGTGACTCAGCTTTGGTTTGAGTCCAGAGTCTTCCTCCTCCGGATCAGGTTTCACTCTATCCCTCACAGAAATGCAAATCGTCTTCTAATTCTCTGGGATGCTGCAGTTACCATGGGAATAATCTCCCTTGCACTGACTCATGCTACATTCTGGAGTTTGAGGTGTTGTGAACAAAGCTGAGCCCAGGGGACTGGGCATCTGGGCTTGGCTTTGTCTCTAACTAGCAAGTTTGCACACGTCTCTTAGGTCTCGATTTTTTTATCCCTAGCGATCACTTCCAGAGCTATATTCTGTAAGCATCAGGACAGTTATAACGTCTCGTTTACCCCGATGTCTCCTATAGGCCTAGCATTCCATAGGTCATCCTTAATTCTTACACAAGGAGGAATGTCGTTTCTAACTTAGAGGGCAGGGTCCTGCAGCCTGGAGACATCAAGTAACCTGCCCGCTGCCTCCCAGCTCACAGGATGGCAAAGCCCGGGTTTGTCCCGAGGTCTGTGTGACCGCAACGCCCGTGTTGCTGCCTCAGCTTCTTCTGTAGCCTCGTGGTGGATCTTGCTTACAGGTGTCATAAGTCAGGATTATCAGACTCAAAACCTGGACTCAAAGAAGGGCTCTGTTTGATATTGGTTTTGAGAGGCACCTCTCTTATGCATGCTGCGTGCACGTGTATGCGCACACACATGCACGCGCGCACACACGCACACATGCGTACCGTGTGCACGCCGATACCTCTGGAACAAAAGTTTCATGAAACAGTGGCTTATGGTATTCACTTGCAAAGCACTTGATTTTCTTTTTTGCATCTAGTTCAGTTTAGTCCATTTTATTAAGATACTTGTTAAGCTCTACTGGTGATTGAACCACCTGCCAATGGTCTGCAGCCCTCAGTTTTGAAAACTATGTGCAGGGACGTCTGGGTGACTCAGTCGGTTAAGCATCCGACTCTTGATTTCAGCTCAGGTCGTGAGATCGAGCCCCACGTCGGGCTCCGTGCTGGGCGTGAAGCCTGCTTAAGATTCTTTGTCCCTCTTCTCCCCCATTACCCCACTTGTGCGAGTGCTCTCTCAAATAAAAATGAAAATTATGGATTTCTTGATACAGTCACTCTCAACCTTCTTTTCTTTCTCTCCCAATTTCTTATCTCTGAATTTCATGAAAAATCTCTCTCTGATTATATATGTAGCAGTATTAAATCTAAATCAGTCCCCCCACCATATGCCACCACACTTTTGCAAAGTGGAAAAGTATCTCATAAATTTGCTCCGAGAGAAGGAAAGAAAATTGTACTTTTTAAATTGGATGACGGTGCTGACGTAACAAAAGAGGAAGAATAAGGAAGTGACTTCTGCGTCTTCTTGGCTAGAAAGAGGAGGGTATAAGGCTGGGAAACATGGGCTGATAAGGGGAAATGGTGCAGGTTGGGGAGAGACCAGAGCAACAGAATTCTGGTAAAAGACGGTGAAACTAACTTCTTGTTCCAGCTCTGCCATATAGCCAGTTGTTAGCTGTAATTATCCTTGTAAACTTGTCCAAGGACACGCCTTTATTGGACTCCGTTATGTACCTGGTTTTGTTCTGAGTACCTCACATATGGTGTCTGGGTAGGTGATATTGTCTCCATGCTTTTACAGAGAAGGAGACCTGGGCACAGGGAGGCTAAGTAACCTGTCCAGAGTCACACAGCTGGTGGTAAGTGGTCTAGTGGACATTCATCCCTGGGCTCTCTGCCTCTGGAGCCAGCGTTCTTTGTTACTACACCGTCACGGTTACTTGTCTTTTCTTTCACGTGATTCTTTATGGTCCCTGTTGGATGCCATGCCTGGGACAGGAGGTCCTCGCCTCACCTCTGGGGTTGTACATGGATGAATAGTGATTGGAGTCCATCCACCTGATAGGGGCAGCCAGAAGGGATCTGCAGAGTTGATTTGGTTTCTGTCCTTCTTGAGCTCTGGTTATTTCTTGTTTTGTTTTTTGTTTTTTTTTGGATTATGAGAATTACCCCACGCCTTTTTTTTAAATTTGTGTTTAAAATTCTGTTGCTTGAAGCAAAGAAGAACCTTTAACCCTTCCCGGTCTGTTTCCTCATCCGTAAAATAAAGGAATTGGATACGCCCTTCCCCTGATGCTCTCAGCTCTATGATTTTTAGCTAGAATTGTGTTCTAGTGACTCTCATGTTCAAGAAGAGACTGGCTGGTCCTGTGTTGGGGACGCAGAAGTTTTGTTAATTAATGGGGTTAATACAACCATTCCCTTCATGTTGTATGTTTTGTGTATTCCTTGCGTGGCTCTGACTCTTCTGTTGAATTCATTTGGAACATAAACAGGACGGGGGTGACTAACCCGTTCCCGAGCACCACCCAGGGCCGAGAGTTCTGGGCAGGAATTCTCCAGCCCTGAGGTCTGCTGTGAGCCCACCTGCACCCCAAGGGGCTGGAGCTGGGGATCGGACTCATCTTCTTCATAGCCTAGGAGGTGGTCCCTTTCTAGGCCCAATTCTGCTTGACACAAATTTGTCGTATAATAGAATCAGTGTGACATGTTCCAGAGTTTTGTGTCAGCTGGTGCTTTGACAAGAAGATCTGATATGGAGTGACATAAGGAGAATTGATGTTTTGAAGTAGCCACATGTTCGTCTGTGGAGGAACATTAAATATGTTTGGTTTCTTTCATGCGTCGGTAATGCCCTACAAGTTGCAGTGATGGGACTGCAGAGGGAAGGAAGTGATGTGTCTGACGAGCTGTGTGTAAACACTCCGTTTTCTGCACAATGGTGGAAATAACCAGGTGAAAAAGAAATGGATTTGCACAGGTGTGAGAGAGCCAAAGCCCGACTCCAGTGGCTTCCTCACTCCCCTGTGGAGGGAGCATCTGTCGTTCCAGCGAGTAGGGCCCCACGAAGGAATTAATTCCTCTTGGCAGATATTTCCTGGGGACTTGCCCTTCCCAGCCGTCCACACACACCAGAGAGGAGCAGCGTCCAGGAACTGGGGGAGCCCCACAGTAGCCCTACGTTACGGACCCACCCCGCGTGTTAGGATGGGGACACGGGCACCTCTTCCAATGTTCTTACTCCGGTTTCGGGGCATTGAGGCCCATAAAGGTAGTGATTTGTTCCTCAGCTGGGTTGAGGCTAGCCCCAGGCTACATGTGGGTAAGTCTCTCGTGGTTTAACACGGTTGTGGGCATTCATGGTTTTATTGTAATGTTGAGGTGTACAGATACGCACACTCCATTGCATCTCTGTCATCTGCAAGTGCTCTCTGAGCGCTTTACACATACGATGGACCCGCTGGGCCCTCACGGCTCCATGGGTGTAGGTACAATGACTGCTCCCATATGGCAGAAGAGGAAACGTCGTTCCTCAAGTCGTTTGCCCAAGTACACAGATAGTAGACCGAATTGAAATGCTGACCACTGCCCAACTCCAGAGTTTTTCCTATAAACCACTAGGCCAGGGGTTGGCCAACTTTTTCTGTATGAGACCAGATAGTAAGTATTTTAAGCTTTGTGTGCCCTAAAAAATCTCTTGTTGCTTCAACTCTGCCTTTGTAGTGTGAAAACAGCCAGAGACAATACCTCAAACAAATGATGTGGCTGTGTCCCAATAAAACTTTATTTGTAAAAATAGGTGGCGTGTGGGATTTGGCCCATAGGCTGTAATTTTCAGATCCTGTACTAGACCATCCTGCCTTGTGAGGGCACATCTATTAATGACAGAGAGAAACAGATACTCAATAGTATGGTGATCCAGTTTTATAAGGGATGGGGGCCAGAAATTGCACGAAAATGATGGATTGTTTGTATTCCTTTTGGGTGAAGCGTCCTCCTGCTTTAGCTACAGAGGGTGATGGTCGTCATGGCTGGGTACAGTGGGATGTTAAGAGGCTCAGGGCCAGGAAGGACTTTATATTCTCTGTCAACTTTCTGGGAGAACGTGCACAAGACTCTGGGCATCTGTCACTCATAACTCCACGGTGTTGATAATGGTCCTCATCACCTGCCTGTCTCTCTCGCCGGTGTCTTGGATTAAAGAGGTCTTGTCTGTGATGCCCTTGGAGCATCACTGGGAGTCTGGAAGAGGGTAAATGGATTAAATGGCATTCATCATCTAGTTTGCTTGCAAATTAGAGAGTACTTTGGGGGTATAAGACCCTTTTTTGAATGTTTGCCGCATAGAGCCCAATTTTAAAGGAAAGGCGTTCTTGGTGACCTGTGTGAGAGAATGTGGATTTAGGTGGCATGAATTTATGGATTACCTGTGCGGTGGTAGGCTTTAGGCAATGGAGTTACTAAAGAGGATGAAACAGGTATTTATTTCAGTTTTTAATAAGTGTGCAGTGAGAGGGCTCCATAGCCCACCTCATTATATATCATTTCCACAAGAAAATTTAGGCTTCTCTGCTAAGCTGTGAGTCTTAGCAGTAGGGAGGATTTTTATAAATGTTTCCAAGTGAAATTTTGAAGTTAAAAGTTGAGTGGAGAAACCTCACAGGGCGCAAAGGCTGCTGCTTGCATTTCAATGAAAGGGAGAGGAAATTCATTATAGGGGTTGAAGATGTGGTTTGCATGCTAAGACCTTTGTGGAAGAATGGGCCTCCCCGGAGGAGGTGGGAGGGAGGTTGTAGCTTGCCCTTGGTGACTAAGTTTCCTTGATTAAGCACAGATATTTCTTCTGATGCCCTCTACCCCCCCACTTTTTTTTTTTTTAACTTTGCAAGAAAATATATTGAACTGAAAATTTCAGCCTAGAGGATGTCTCAGAATCTTGGTGGGTTTTGTTGTTTGTTTTGTTCTGTTGCCAAAAATAATTACTTAAAAACTCAAGAAGTGTAACTACTTAATCTTAATTTGGGAATTGAAATTTAAGATATGATCACATCAGTTATAATGATAGAAGAGCTGGTTTGTGGCAGAGACCTTCTGGGTGCTGGGCTAGGGCGTTATCTACACTGGGTCAGTACACTTAATCATACTTAAAACAACGGCGTTAGTCCTGCAGAGGAATATTCTTTTTGTTCTGCAGATGAGCACATTGAGGCATCGGGAAGTTCACTAACTCCGTCAGGGTTAAACCGCTAGAGAGCAGCAAAGCCAGAATTTAAATCTGCCTTCTTGATTCCAAAACCCATGCAAGGAGGCTGAGCAAGGGTCCTGGGTTTCTGGGACACAGGATTCTCAGTGCTCAGGCTAGAAACATCCTGGGCAAATGGGAGGATTTGGTCACCCTGCAAGGAAGGTGCTTTTTAACTCCCAGCACCAACGTGGTGTTCATTATCAGGATCAGTCAGGATCAGAGGGGTTTTCCTGTGTGATCGCCATATGTATGCACCGTAAGGTCTCCGAGACCACAGATCCTGGGGTGGTCTTGGAGCTGAACAGGAAAGCTAGGAGACCAAGTTCTTTGGGATTTCCAGCTGAACATGGCCCCATTTATTGGCCCAGTTTGCATTGATGGGGCAAGAGGCATGATTCTTGGATTGGTAGCATTTGTACTGTTTCACTTTTGCTGCAAAGTATTGCTACACTGTTGTGCTCACAGGTAGGCATAGCCTTGGGAAAGGCTGGGTCAGCTTTCGAGGATTTCATCCATCCCACCTGACCCCCTTCCAAACTTTCTCAGACCAGTCCTCGTGCCTCTGGGGACCTTAGATGATGACCAGAAATGGGGACCAGCCAGCAGAAAGCTTCTTCCTTCAAAGCCTGGGCTCCCACATGGATGTGGCTCTTTTCAAGCGAATTCTTTTGGCCTGTGTCCAAATTCCAGAGGACACTGTGTACAACTTCTGGAGGAAACTGTGTGCTTAAAAAATATTTTTAAAGAAAGGGAGTTGGCACACAGGACCACAGACTGCAGACTCTGTCGTTGCTTGAGGGAAAGCAGAAGTGATCATGAGAACATATTGTATGTCTACATATGGTCAAGAGATTGATTGCTCTTTATTCAAAAAGTGAATCCATAGGAACATTCTGGTTTTTTTTTTAATCCTCCCTTTTAAAAAGTGTACTGACCCAGTTAATACCGTATTCTGTGGCACCTAGAAGCCCCCTGCAGTGACCGATCTGGAGAGGGCTGATCAAGAGAAGGCAGGCAGGTCATCGGATGGCCTTGCTGCCTGTGGGAGACTTCGTTCCCTGGGGGGAGCACAGCCCGGGCAGAGGGGCGAGAGGCCGACCCGCACCTTGTGCTGGTGATTGCTGCTACGTGGCCGTTGCTTGGGTGCTTGTTTGAGATTAGTTTCTAAGGCTTATTAATTAGATTCACACAGGGGACCTTGTAATCACTTAATTACTGAGGTGCGCATTGCTTAACCGTGTCAAAAGATGCCTTGTCGTTTTTATTTCGCGTTTTGTTCAAGGGTCTCTGTGACTGTGTTACAAATGAAATATTCTTCCGGAATGCGGCATTTCCTCTGTGATTGGTGTCTACTGTTTGGCAATGGGCATAAATAAGACACAAGCTCTCAAGTGCTTAGGATAGGGGAGGCTCTGGGAAATGAGGGCAGAGTGCAGGGGAGTGTAGCAGAGGAGGGCGGGAGAATGAGAGGCTGGGGAGCGTGGAGGGGCGGGCAGTAGCCGGTGCGGCAGGGCGTGGAAAAGGGGGAGAGACACACACAGACGGAGAGACACGCAGATAGAATCAGGTAGGCAGAGGACAGACAGACAGACAGCCGACCAGTAGGGGCGGGTTCTTTTCCTTATGATCCTCAAACATCCCTCATCCTCCCGATGCTTTTACCTGTTTTCTTCCTTTTGGCTTTAAAGTCCTGTGACTCAGCTGTGTTTGTGTGTGTGTAGACTCTTAAGGAAGTGGGTTCTGGAAAATTTGAGAGTCCGTATAAGGAATTAGAAGCCCAGTCTCTGACCCAGACCACACTGGGTTCAAATCCCAGCTCCGCCACCTGCTTGCTGGGTCCCCTGGGAAGTTACATCATCTCGCTGTGCCTTCATTTCTTCTTGTTAAAATGGGGATAATAACTGTGTCCAGCTCTTAGAGGATTAGGGATGTGTACCCAGCGGTATTGGCCGTCGTCGCTACTGTGCTTGTAACATGATCTGGATGTCGTGGGACCAGTTTCCATTTGCAGGAATGTTCACAGAGCGTAATATATTTTTCCAGATACTGGAAAGGCTGCATGTTCCTGTCTGGGGCTTTTGGCATTGAACGTAATGCGCACTTGAGGAGAAGGTGTAGAGATCTAATACGCTGGGGGCCAGGGGTCACAGGGTCCAGTCCCAGAGCCGGCACAAGCCGGCAAACGTGATGAGTTTCTCTGGACCTGCTCTCAGGTTAGACACTGAGACGGTAAACAAGGGGGTTTTAGGTCACAGCTGATAGAGTCCTCTTTTGGCTTGTGAGTCTTATGACCTGGTTATGATTTTACCTCTATGTGGAGGTTCCGTGGGCGTAAGATTCGCGACAAGACTGGGGGTTGCTTGTATTAGTGCCCCTGGAAGAGAGAAATGTGTGCGCTGCATCATAAATAATAAATTTAGTGACGAGGAGGTTCTTTGGGAAATGAAAAAAGCCAGTTCTCCCATCAAAACCTAAGTGTCAGGTGCTCCATCTCTTCGCTGCAAAGGCCCTGGGGCCTGCCTGGGCCTCCAAGTGCCTTTAGATCTTTGCAGTTGTGGACGTGGGATTCCTGCTCCAAGCCTGGCTTCAAACCATTTCTAGCCTCTGCTGGGCACGTGGAGTCCTCTGGGCTCCGCAGATGTTCTTAGCTGTTTTGGAATTGGAACGTCCACAAATGTTGTCTTGAGGACTGGGAGAAGCCCGCTGAGAGACATAGTCGGGGACAGCTTAGAAGCCTCATCCGTTACGCTGTCTGGGCCTTGTGTAAATGTTCCCTGCTGGTGTACAGAGAAAGGGAAGCCGGAGGGCCAGTGTAGCTGGTGGTTGTAATTGGAAAGTGTGCATGAACACTTGGCTTCTTCCTTCAGTTTGCTGTTGATATACAGAGGCTCATGACTGTCTTTCTGTAAGACCTCTGTATTTTAATATCACAGAGAACTGTCTTGTTGACTCAGCTGAAGTAATCTCCTGGTCTTTTGGGCTGTTGACCAATTGCTCGTCTTGAGATTTCACAAGTGATTTGTTCAGGGGAGACCTTCGTACAGCGACTCTTGAGTAAAACTAGTTCTTCATGGCCAACAAGCTGTCCCGGTTCACTTAGTCTTCTCACATGCCAGGAGCCAAGCCCTGTGGCCTCTCAGTGCCTTAGTGTCCCTCAGTCCTGTGGGTAACACCAGAGCCTCCGAGTCCTACTGGTGGTACTTACACTGATGCTGCTTTTCTCTCCTGCAGGTGCTCACATCATGCCGAGCCTTCCTTGTAACAGCACGGATCCCTACCAAGGTAAGTGTCACTGCATTTCCACCACGTGCGCGCGCGCGCACACACACACACACACACACACACACACGCTCACTCTTCAGTGATGGGGGCTTCACGATTTAGGCTGTGGCTAGAGTGCTCTTAGCACACATATTTTCCTTCCTTCTCCCCAGAAAGCACCTCAGCGTTGTGATGACGAACAGTTTTTACTCCATCATTTCTCCTCTTCTTGTGTAAAAGCATCCTGTGATAAGTGGGGAAGCATTTTGTGCTCCCTGAGGCTCGTGGATTCCAGTCATTTTTCTCTCTCACCCGGGCATCAAGTCTAGCTCCTATTTCCCTTGGTCCAGGATTGGCAGATTTTTCTAAGGCTTTGACATGTGGGCAATAACCTTCATCGCTGTGAAGGGTACGTTCTTGGTGGGAGAGTGTCTCAGGCATTCTGTGTGTACTCTGGGGTTGCCCATGAAAAAGACCACAACGTCACTTTGTTCTTGAAAGGATCTGTTTAATTTTGCCAAGATACCAACGCACTGTTTGCTAGTCCAGGGCTCAGGGTGTCTCCTGCCTTTTTTCTTTCTGATTATACAAATGCTAAATTTTATGACATTTCCCCCTGCCCCTTTTGGTAATGTAAAGTGAGTCTGTTTCTAATGTATCATAAATGAAATCAATTATTATGTGAACGCTGTTGGGCTATGTTGCCTTTATATTAAAACACCCCAAGGCAGGCTATAAGGAAGTGAATGAACCATTATCCCACTGGTGAAAAATTAATTGCAGAAGGAAATTTTATGAGCTTGAGAAACAGTCAAGTAGCCTATTGAGTAGAAGGCCCCTGAATAGTATGTTTCCCCTATTTAAAAATGTTCTCACGTGGAAGGGTGCCTTACCTCTTGGGCAGTCACCCACCTCTCTTCTGCTGGCTGATCCCATACTGCCCCCTCCCTTGCTCTGCCCTGGGTGAAGGTCTGGCTTCGTCCTGTGATGTGTATCGTGTTCCACGTTGGCCTGGCTAGGGTGGTTTGGACATTGGTTCTGATTTCTGTTATTGTCAGCATCACAAATAGAGAAAAACAGTTTTTCTTCTAAAGTGATCTGTGTTCATGTTTCCCCCTGGTTTTCATGTGCCACAGTACACCTTGGCTGAGATGCAAAACCCATGTCGATGACATTAATTTTCTGGGGGAAATAATTATATTCAAAACAGTACCGTACAATAGGTACTGATTATGGCATAGATGTCTTCTCTTGGGGCGCTGATTGAACATTTTCTCTTTTGTCTTTCTGTTGTTAAATGTATCACATATGCAGTCAAATGTACAAAATAGGAAGGTACATCTCTGTGATGAATCACAAAGCCAATACCTCTGCAGTCACACCCACATGAAGAAATAGAACTTTGCTATCACCCCAGAAGGCCCCAGCTCTGTTTTGTGGGCAGGAATGGCTAATTATCAGATCAGGGACGGACCCACAGAGAAGCTGGGTTGAAGGATCGTCCCCCCATCAGCCAGGCAGATGCGAGGATCTTCCACTGGTACACGGTTCCGTGGTGGAAAGAGCACAGTGCTTTGGGGAGCAGGGGTGTGGGGGGGCTGTGGGGGGAGGGAAACAGGTCGTAAGGTGGGTGGTGGAGGCTCAGGCTTCTGCCTGTGGTGTGGGGGGACATTTCTGCAGGACAGTCACGTATCCATTTGCTTATTGCCTGTGGGCAGCAGACTTGCTGGGGCGCAGGTAGAGGTGGGGTGAGTGGGAGAGCGGTGGGGGGCTAGCGATAGTCTGGGTTAATTCCTTCCTTGCATCTGACCAATCACGATTATCTGTGGTGCTGCCTTAAAAGCATCCTCAGGTGTTCCTGCCTCGTCTTGCCCAGAGCCACTGCGTCTTTCAGTCTGGCTCGGGGACGCCCCTCCTCACTCTTGGGAAAGCTGGGACGCCCAAAGAATCACAGATGCAGGGACTGTACTTGCTTAGGGATCGCCCATACTACAGGCTCTGTGTCTAGCTTCTGCCTAGCCCTAGTTCTTGTGATGCCTCTGTGCCTTTGCAGATTCTTTCTCTTCTGCCTGGACTTCCCTTTTTTGCCCCTTCTTTGCTTGCCAAACTTGAAAAGTCGTTTCTCAGAGCCTTGCTGAATGTCTCCATGCTTTCCTGCTCCCTGACACTTTGCTTCTCCCAGTGACAGCGCCTCGGTGCTGTGGAAGCATCTTAATTGACCTCCAGCTATAACCTCACTCGGCCAAATTGATCACAGCTGCCCATGCCATGCCTGAGGGTGTGGACTTGTGCCACCTGCGTTTTCATGGCTCCTGGGTGGTGAGCACCCCGACCTGTCCACACCTGCTCCTACCAGTTGAATGAGTGCCCACTGAGGGTCTGCGGTTTGTTTCCAAACCTATTCATAGCAGTTGTAATGATAACAGTACATTTATTTAATTCAAGGTATTCACATAGCAGTGAAATAGGCTGCGAAAGGAGGGAGTGTCTATGAAATACTGATTATTGATAAGGTGCATTATGTAAAAAGAAATTACTGTCTTGTTAAGGACCAGACAGTTGTTAAAGGCTGGGTGGTGGGGAGCCTAATAATTCAGCAAAACTATGCCCTCAAGTTGCTTTGCGAGTGTCTTCAAATTCTCCATTTTATTTATTATTTATTTTTAAAGATTATGTATTTGAGAGAGAGTGGGGTGCGCATGGAAGGGTAGAGGGAGAGGGAGAGAGAGAGAGTCACAAGCAGACTCCCCTCTGAGAATGGAGCCCAACGCGGGGCTCATTCCCATGACCCTGAGATCGTGACCCGAGCTGAAATCAAGAGTCAGATGCTCAACTGACTAAGCCACCCAGGCGCCCCTCCCTCCATTTTAGAGAGACTTGAATTAGACGTTGGGTGCCTTGGATTTATGGTTGTGGCTCCCAGAGGAAATGCCATTGCAGGGCCAGCCAGTAGGTTCTTCTCAAAGAAGAAATGTGGTCACTCTGTCAAAGGCTAGCAAATGAAATGATGTTTAGAAGTTTTAATTTGAACCGACTAAAGGTAGATATGTATACTTTTAAAAAATAATTTCCTGCTTGAGGTGACTTTTCAAAACCCAGCTAAGCATTGGTCTTGATAGTAATACTAGGTGAGAGGACTTCTACTCAAATAGAATGTTTAAAATGGGCCTCCAGTGCTGTGTTTGACTCTTGGAGGACAAGAGAGATGTGTCCTTCTTCTTTTCAGTTCCAATTCTGGTACATAGTAGGCCTTCCATATACATCTGTGGGTTGACTAAGTGAATAATGAAAGAGTAACTTTTCTACCTCTGGCCCTCAGTGCTATACATCAAGATATTTAACTGGACATTCAGGGGTTCTCTGTTCTAAGGTTCATCCTACCAAATGTGTAGGGTACAACATAGCCCCCAGGGGCACAACTCAGGGTCTTGTGCATTTGGTTCTGGGTGGGTGCTTTTCCCCTTACCTTTCTAGTTTGAAGGTGAAGAGGTCAAATAAACTAATCTAACTCGGTCTCCTCTGACACAGAGTGCTCTGGGATTGTTTGCTGTAGTCGGATGAAAGACTGCAAAATTGGGGGAAAGATTAGTGGCTATTGTCCAGGAAAAATAGGAAGAGTGTGGGACTGGAGATATTTTGAAGAAGAAAAAAATGCTGATTATGGGAGAAGAGAGAAAAGATCACTTATTAAAATGGGAAGGAAATAAATCAATTATCTGCACACAGAGAGAAGATTTTTACTTAACTATGTGTGTTTCATTTAACCAGTTTAAAATTCCTACGTGTTGTGTTTTTCTAAATCCATTCAAAATATGCATTTTTATGAAAGATGGGGAAGGAATGATGATGATTCCAGTAAGTGGCCAGAGTGTAACCCAAAGAGGTAAGGGTTTAGAGAGAAGGGAAAACCAACATTGTCATCTTGATGGGACTTTCTGGAGCAAAATTTTGAAATAGGAGAAAAAAGTATATTTATATGGCTCACCTTATATATTCATTTCTCAGTGAATAAATGGAGTATTTATTCATTCAAACTTTCCATTGAGTTTGTCCCTGGATGAAATTTAAAAAGTCAGACTTGTAGCTTCCTTTCAACCCTTTAGTAAAGTGAAGAATACTTTTCTGAAAGACGATAAATCAAGGTCATATCTTAAGTGCACCAGTGGAGACTAGTTAAGCTAGCCTGCCTTCCGAAGATGCCCAGTACCTTGTTTTGCTCTCAGACTGTTTCTAATTGTAGCATTTTCACCTTAAATTATAGGTTTTGTCACCCTCATTCATTTCAGGTCTTTATTTCAATTGCAGCTCGAGTTAACCTTCAGCTACTTGGAGATTCACGGTGTCATCTGCAACAAGTCAGCTCAGGTGCGTGCCAGCAACAGCCTCCTGTGTGTCATTAACTGCGGGGTCCTCACCTTTTCCTGAGTTTCTGAAACTGGGAAACTCCTATTTTGGTTTCACTATTGATATTCTCTTGAGATAATGTAGAAAAACAAGATTAGGGAAAATGGAAGTTTCTGAATGACAGACTGAACAGGGGGCTAGGTGGGTAGGGGCTGGGAATGTGTTCTCATAAGGAAAACACATTCTCTGGAACTCAGTCTGAGAAGAACTAATGAGCTCTTATGTGAGCTGGTGATGTAAACGTGAGATTTTGTACAACAAGGTTTAGGGTTAAAATCTCATAGCTACTATACAGTACCATCTAAGTTCTTTTTGGGAATATAGTGATACATGAATATTTTGGTGTTAATAAAATAGAGATTTTTATTTTTTATTTTTAAAATTTTTTAAGATTTATTATTTTAGAGAGAGAGAGAGAGCGTGGTGGGAAGACATAGAGGGAGAGGGAGAGGGAGAGAGAATCTCAAGCAGATTCCCCACTGAGTGCAGAACCTGATGTGGGGCTTGAGGTGGCTCTCCATGCGGGGCTCGATCTCACAACCCTGAGATCATGACCTGAGCCGAAATCAAGAGTTGGATGCCTAACTGACTGAGCCACCCAGGTGTCCCTAAGATGTAGATTTTTAAAAACAGCTTTATTGAGCTATAATAAGTACTATGCAGCAAACTGAAGTGTACAGTGTGATTAAGTTTTGACATATGTGTACCCATGAAACCATTACCACAGTCGAGATACCAGATTTATTCCTCATCCCATGGTCTCCTCATATCCCCCAGTAGACACTCCCTCTTGCTTCTCCTCCTCTGCAGGCATCTGCGGTCATCTTCTCCCTGCAGTTAGAGATTAGTTTGCATTTTCTAAAACTGTGTGTGAATGGAATCATATGGTGTGTGTACTCTTTCTTGCCTGCCTTCTTTCCATCAGTATAATTGTTTTGGGATCGATTTATTTTGTTGCGTGTATCAGTGTTTCCTTTTCATTGTTGAGTAGTGTTGCATTGTGTTCTGTTGTCTCCCGTTGTGTCCCCTTGTGGTCCACTGTGTTTTGTTGTGTTTCTGTCGTGTCCTGTTGTGTTCCTTTGTGTTCTGTTGTGTCCCCTGTGTTCTGTTGTGTTACGTTGTGTTGCATTGTGTCCTGCTGTGTCCTGTTGTGTCCTCCTGTGTTTTGTTGTGTTCCAGTGTGTGGCTGTATCACAGCTGCTTTATCCATTCACCTGGTGAGGGAAAGTTAGTTGTTCATGTTGTTGACAAGACAAGCAAAGCTATTGTGAACATTTATGTGTACAAATCTTTGCTTAGATAGAGGCTTTCATTTCCCATGGGTAGATATCTCGGAATGGAATGGCTGAATTGTATGGTAGGAACACTTTTTAAGAAGTTGCTAAACTGTTTTCCAAAGTGGTTGTACCATCTGACGTTGCCATGAACAAGCAGTGCGTGAGGGTCCCGTTCCTCCACATCCTTCCTCCACTGACGTGGTCAGTGTGTTTAATTTTAGCCATTCTGGAAAGTATGTGATGCTTTCTCATTGTAGTTTTAATTTGCATTTTTCCAATGACTAAAGATATTGAGTATCTTTTTTATCTGCTTGTCTGCCATTATCTCTCTCCCTTGTTCAAGTGTTGGTTAAAATGTTTTGCCATTTTTTTAATTGAGTTGTTTTGTTATTGTTTTAAGAGTTTCTTTGTATATTCTGAATACAAATCCCTTTGATACACGATTTACACATATGTTTTTCTCAGTCTGTGGCCTGTCATTTCATTTTCTTTGCAGTGCTTTTGAAAGGGCACAAGTTTTAAATGTTAATGATGTTCAATTTGTCAGGTTTTTTTTTTTTTTGTGGATCATGCTGGTGTAATATTGAATAAATCTTTGCTCAACCTGAGGTTGCAGAATATTCTATAGCTTTTGGAAGTGTTACAACTTTACGTTATACATTTAGCTCTATGATCCACTTTGAAGTAGTTTCTGTATATAAAGCAATATATGGATCAGTTGGGGTTTTTTTGTTGTTTTTTTTGGGTGTGGTTGTTTGTGTTTTTTGGGGGGTGTAGTTTTCTTTTTTTGTCTTTTTTTGCCTATGTATAGCATATCCACCTGTTTGAAAGACTGAACTGGCTTTCGCTTTTGTTGGAGATCAGTTGTTCACATAAGTGTTGGTCCATTTCTGGACTGAAGTCCAGAAATGTGGTGTGTTTGTCTTTATGCCACTACCATACTGTCTTGATTACTATAGCTTTATATAAGACTCGAAATCAGATAGTATTAGGCTTCCAAATTTGTTCTTCTTTATCAAAGTTGTTCAGTAATCCTGGGTCCTTTACAATTCCATATGAATTTTAGACTCAGCTCAGTTTCTACAGAAAAGGCTGCTGATATTTTGATTGGTATTATATTGAATCTATAAATCGATTTGGGGAGAATTGACATCTTAACAGTTTGGAGTCCCTGACCCAAGAAAACTGTGTATTTCTACACGTATTTAGGTCTTCTTCAATTTCTCTCAGCAGTGTTTTGTTGTAGCTTTCAGCATACAGATCTTACACATCTTTTGTTGGATTTATTCCCAAGTATTCTGTATTTTTTGATGCTGTTATAAGTGGTATTGTTTTAAATTCCAGTTCTTAATTATTTCTTGCTGGCATATAGACACAATGGACTTTTGCATATTAAACTTGCATCCTGACAACTCACCTATTAGTTCTAGTAGCTTTTAAAAACGGATTTCATCATTTTCTACATAGACGATTGTGTTGTTTGTGAATAAAGACAATTTCACTTCTTCCTTTCCCAGCATTAATATCTTTTATTTCTTTTTCTTGCCTTATTACTGTTGGGTCTCCCACATTCCTGCATGCTTGCTGGGTATGCTGAGAGTTCATTGCTGTGACTGCTCTTTCCACAGGCTGCTTCCCAGGGTTTTATTTGCCGTAAGCATCCGTGTGAGATGGTGGCATGTTCCCTTATGAACAGAGAGTGGGCTTGCTTATCATTTACTCTCAAAATAGATTACCCACGTTCAACGGTTCCTTTCCTGTAAGCAACCCCCTGTGTGTGCAGACATCTCTGAGCTCTCTGTGTCACCCTGTGGGGCTTTGGGCTTTGGGGTAAGGGGGAATCACATGATGCCCTTTGCTGTACCATGAATAATCAAGTCCTTTCTGTCTGACCCAGGACTCTCCTGTGTCCTGCCAGCATTCATGAAACAGCAACAGGCTAACTTACTCACTTCTAGGTGGGGTAAAATCAGATCTCAGCACCTGACAACTGTCCCCACTAACACTTCCAGATCAGTGCTGAATAGACATCCTTGTTCCCTCCCCGGTCTTGGAAGGAAAGTACCGTTCTTTTTCCACAAGTGTGATGTTAGCTGTAGGTTTTTCACTGATGCCCTTTATCTGGTTGACGAATTTCTCTTCTGTTCCAAGTTGGCTGGGAGGCTTTCTCAGGGATTAGTGTTGTGTTTTGTCAAATGTTTTTTCTCTATTACTGTGTGGGTTTTCTTTTTTTTTTTTCATTTTAGTTTGTTAACAAGGTGAATTATATTGACTTTCAGGTATTAATTCAACCTTTCATTCCTGGGATTGACCCTCCTTGGTCATGATGTATTATCCATTTTTGTATATTGTTGGATTCTAGTTGTTAAAAGTTTGTGAAGAGTCTTTGCATCTATGTTAATGACAGTTACGGACTATACTTTTCTCTTTTTAAAAACGTTTTTGTTGCTTTCTGTGTTGGAGTGATCATGGACTCATAGAATTAGTCCTTGCTCTTTGGTTTTTTAGAAAAATTTAGAATAACCAACTCTTTAAATGTTCATTTGAATTGACCCATGATGTCATCAGGGCCTGGAGTTTCTTCTTCAGGAAGGTTTTAACCTACAAATTCTTATTTCTTTCATAGATATGGATGCGTTTATATATTTCTCCTTGAGTGAGCTGTGGTAGTGTGTGTCTTTTAAGAAATCTACCTGTTTCGTCTCAGTTGTCACATTTACTGATATAAAGTTGTTCATAGTATCCCCTTGTTATGCTTTAAATATCTGTAGGATATCATTCCTGTTATTGATCATTTAGGCCTTCTCTCCCTGCCTCTCCCTGCCCTCCAATCTGACTAGAGGTTTATCACTTCTGTTGATCTTCTCTAAAAACTTGCTTTTAGTTTTGTTGATTTTCTCTCTTGATTTGATTGGTTTTGTTTCCTATTTCCTTGATTCTTACTATGATCTTTATTGTTTCCTTCATTCTTTTAGTTTTTAAAACTACGAAGAATACGTGTGTTTGTGTATGCACACGCATGTGTGTGTAGTTTGTTGACAACATTCCTAAAAGTTGTCAGAATTGTCACTTATGTTGATCAAGATTACATACAAATCCTTGGAATTTTTCCATAGTTCATCTGAGAGCAATGTTTTATCCTGTGTGTTTAGCATTCTTTAGAAACTGGAGTTTGGAAGGAAAATTACAGCACCATATGTTTGCCCAAATGGCAGACATATGCAGGAGTGAATGATTACTCACGAATGACGACATAAGCAGGGCCTTCTTGACGGTCTGAATTCGGGGATGTTTATGTTTATGAGGTCGGGGTTGTGATCGAGCAGAAGGGCTCTACTGAAATGTTAATGCCAGCATTATATTCGAAGTATGATTTGATGTGGGATTTAAGTATGAGAAAGGCTCTTGATACAGCAAGACTAATTTCCCCATATAGCTGCTGGGACTCGTCCCGTCTAGGGACACTGTAGTCCCGTCCCTTCTGTCTGCCTGGCATTCAGAGGAACTCAAGTGGTATCCGGCTGTCCGCCTCTCCCCGTGGGGCTATTGTCCCAGTGAGAACCGGAGGACCGGCTCAACAGCATTGCTTCAGCTTAGTGTGGACCTTGGAGATGGAGGTACAGCAAGATGATGGTGCGATTTCCACAGAGGGGCCCGTGATGCCGGGCGCTTTGCAGGACTCAAATTCTGACGTTTCAGAAATTTCTGTGGTGCTGTTTAAAAACACTGATACCTTCTGCAGTTCCCCTCCCCCGTCACACCCCCCCTACGCACACACGCACACACGGCAGTTAGGACTCATTTTGTCTGCGGTGGGCATTTGATTCTCTCGTATTCTAGAGGCTAAGAAAAAGTAACCTGGGTAACCTCAGGAACTTTGACATCTGGTTTCTCCAGTGTTCTTTGATGTGAAATCATAAGGATGATAGTGTCTGCCCGTGGCACTCACAATCCACCCTTGATTAAGACATACTTTTCCTTTTTTTCTTTCTTCTTTTTTTTCCCCCGTTCTTTTCTAATGTTCTCTGGGATTGAGTCACTTTTTTTTTTTTTTTTTAAAGATTTTATTTATTTATTTGAGAGAGAATGAGAGCGAGAGAGAGCATGAGAAGGGGGAGGGTCAGAGGGAGAAGCAGACTCCCCGCTGAGTAAGGAGCCCGATGCGGGACTCGATCCCGGGACTCCAGGATCATGACCTGAGCTGAAGGCAGTCGCTTAACCAACTGAGCCACCCAGGCGCCCACACTGATTCACTTTTTATCCCTATTTAATTAGAGCTTTGTCAGTTCAGATCACCTGTCTGGGACATTCACATTTCCTCGTGTGTGAGTGAGAGGGGTGTGTGTGTTACCGAGTTAGTGAAATGTGACCTTTCCTACTGCTCTTTTCCTCTTCCTTGTGGGAATGTGGGAGACCTTTATCTTATTTTCCAAATCTCATTGCCGTAGCACTTTCTGGGGTCCAGGTTCTGTGGAAATTCTGTTGCCTGTTCATGGTCAATATACTGAGACCAACTGTTACATAGTTTTATAGTTACAGAATTTTTGGACTATTTCTTGTACAACTGAAACACCTATTTTTTTTTTTTTTTAACTATAAGGTTAACTGTTTGCTATATCATGGGATGATTTTGGCAAACCACGCATGGCTGTTTCTGCTAGAAGAACGAAAAACACTTTACCAATCTGTTGACTGGCATTTATTTAAAGGTGCTTAAATGTTTAGCCAGGTTGTCCTACCTTAAAAAATGGAGGCAGGTGGGGTTGGAAACTCGAATCTTAAGTAAGATACTGCTGATTATTACTTTATTTTGATTATTTTATATTTTACTTAATTATTATTTTATTTAAATAAGATACTGCTGATTCTTATTTTAAATGTGGACTGGAGGTTGTGATTATGTCCTGCTAGGTGGCTAAGCCAGAATTGTTCCAAGCTTTCAATTTTTCCCCAGCTGAACTAGGAGGGACAGAGGTATTTGAAAGGGAGTTCTTTGTCCTGGTGAAATGGTTTGCTGTGTTAGTGTGCCCTCTTTCTCTCTGTTGGCAATCTTTCCATCAGCCCAAGGTGGTGACATATTTTGCAGGGCTGTGCGCTGCCTTCGTGTCAGCTTGAATCTGAAGGCCTCGTTTTTTCCCCTCGCCTGTCACCTTTTTTTCTTCCCTGTCATTCTATCAATCGTGTGCAATTAAGGATGATTAGGTGTTAAGACGAAGCAGAATTAGAATAAGCTAATTACTAATTACTCACACCCAAACTGTGAACTGAATAGATAGATGCACTAGATGTGAAGAAAGTATCAATGCCCTGTAGTGAAAAATATAATTACCCACGGTGGGAATGTTGGGGGCGGGGTGTGGAGCACAGACACAATGGCTGCGTCCCAAAGTATCTGGCTCTTTAAAACACACATGTGCACAGATGTGTGCACATGGGGCATCGGAGCTTAGCTGCACAGAGCAGCTTTAATTTGCTGAAGATACTTCGTTGAGGTGTCTTGGGGTTGAACAGTAAATAGCCTCCAGATACAGCAATGCTTGCTGCCTTTTTGGGGAGAAATATTCCTTGGGCCACCTTCTGGAAGACCAGTGCGTGAAAATTAGGATTAAATTTTTTTTTTTTTTTTTTTTAATATGGAGAGCCAACTAACGGACACAGAGGTGATATGTATTGAGAGAGTCCTTTGGGGTGCTTGTGGAAAAGTAATATTTTAAGGTCTCAGGTCATTTAAGTCTTTTTTTTATCTCATCATTTTGGCAAATAAATTGCATTACTTATCCTTTTTTTAAATAAAGATTTTATTTATTTGAGAGAGAAAGAGAGCACAAGCAGGGGGAGCGGCAGGCAGAGGGAGAAGCAGGCTCCCCACTGAGCAAGGAGCCCGATGCGGATGCGGGGCTAGATCCCAGGACCCCGGGATCATGACCTGAGCCGAAGGCAGACGCTTAACTGACTGAGCCACCCAGGCACATGCATTGCTTTTCCTTTTAATGTTAACACTTTGAAAGACATGTGATTATTTTTAATTTAGCTAATTTTAGGACAGCGTAAAACAAATCTAAAAACTGCTTTGTTAAACTAATTGGCTAGTTGCACATTAAGTGTAGTATTCCCGCATCATATTTTTGTACAAGTCATGTACCAGCAGGAAGTAAATATGTGGGGCTATTTTGATGCAGTGAAAATCGAAAGGGATTGCATTTAACATGAATATTTTTGAGATCCAAGATAATGTTTTTTTTTTTTTTTTAAAGTGAGGTTGATTCTTTTTGTTTGAAATGTGTCCATAAACAACCTGCTGCCCTTTGCAACCTGCTCCTTTTCTCAGGTTGACTTATAATTATTTACAGTACGAGCTCTATGACCTCAGTGTCAACATTTTTGGTGGTAAGCTTTGGACATTTCCCAGCAGTTAATTGGAATGATCCTTTGCCTAGTCCTGAACATTATGACCCTGTTCCCGTCATATAATCTTTTCCAAGAATTCTCTCTTTTTAGAGAAGTTGAAATGTTTATAAGCATTTGATTTTTCTTTTGTTGCCGGACAAAAGGTTTTAACATTTCCTTGAAACATCTCATAAGGGGTCTTGTTTTTAAAACATGTCAAAAAAAAAAAAAAAAGGTAATGATGAGATTGCCCTCAGCTACTCACTGAAGGAGGTATGCTTACTTATTCTGGATAGTAGGGCTCTAACAGACTTGGGAAGACCACATCTTGAGACAAAACCTTGGTGAAGGCAGAAGTCATGTGTGAATGTGAATATCCTGTCTCCATCACATGGCTGGGGGGGTGGGGGTCCTGTTTGAATTTTGCCTTTACAAACACTTGTTTCAGTTTCTGGATGTTTCTGACAACTATTCCACCCTCTACCCAAATAGTTCCTCGAGTCTTAACTAAGGGTGTTATTTTAAGGAAGTGCTTCTTAAAAAGCTGGTATTGTATTGGTATAGGGCAGTGTGAGTATATCGTTTACATGACTTAAAACCCAAAAATCAAGGCACCACACTGATTACTAAGCAGCGTCCAACCCGGTTCTTGCAGATGGTGGTGGAAACTGAGAAGTACAACATCTCCATGAAGATGGCATCGCCCGAGGACGTGAGCGAAGTGCTGGCCCACATCGGCACCTGCCTGCAGAGGATATTTCCTGGCCTCTCCCCAGTGTGAGTGCTCGGGGGGGAAGGGTGAGCAGAGCAGAGAACGTCCTCCTTAGAGTGGTGGATGAGAATGCGCCTTCCCCTCCTGCGCCCTTCTCTGCTTAAACATTCGACAGCAAACCCTCACTCGGGCCCTTGCGTTTGACGTCTGAGGTTCTCCGCGGGGCTCTGCCTCATTCTGTACTTCCAAGAGCTTGAGCCATGAAGGGTTTGGCTACCCTTTCACCTCTACTCCCAAGAGTGAAGCAGAAACCTTTTTGACATAACTTGCGATGTACCCTCGTGGGACTTCTCCTCATGGCTCTTAGTGGAACCAGGGGCTCAGTGCTTTGCAGGAAGGCATCGAGGACACTATTCCTGAAGAGTGAGAGGCTTCATTTCCCTTTTTTTTTCTCTTAGTTTTCTGACACACATGTTAGGAATATTAGTAAATTGTGCCTGTGCATGCCCTCATAATTCTTTGTTAAGCGCTTTTCATCAGGATTATGCACTTGGGTAACCGAGTTTGTCCTTAGGGACTGTGTGGATTGTTGGAAGGGGGGGGTTTGGATTGGTGGAAGTAAAAAGGCAGGAAGATCCTATGTCAGAAAGCTCCCTAAATTAATAGTCCCTGGTGAAAATACCTTCCTGCTAGAAGGAGACGGTACAGAGACTGTAAAAATCCCTCTCCCATTGCTCACCCTGTGTACAGAGGCCGCGAAGCCTCATGGGGACAAGTAGAAGATGGGGAGCTTTGCGTCTTGCTTGACGGGAGCAGGAGGGAAATTTCGGGGACTTGCCCTTTATGGAATATGTTCCTTACAATGCTCTGCCTCTAAATTAAGAGGCAAAGCAGGAAAACCTAGCCTTGTGTCTTTCCAGCCTTTTGGGTGCCTGCCGGTGGTTCGGTGGAGATGGGGCTTCCTTACGGTCTCCGGCTTTCCGGGACCTGCTAGGTTCTTCTAACAGCTCTGCACGGGGCTGTGTTTTCTTCGCCTCCTGCCAGCATGGTGGGCTGGCCTGTGCCTTCTGCCTGTTCACCCAGTGCTTCCTCCTCTGCAGCCTTGGGCTCCTCATGCTTGTCTGAGTGTCTGGCTAGCTGGTTGCAGAGGGAGCGGAGTGTCCCCGGCCTCATCTTGTGGCACAGAGGGGTCGAGTGGGGCTGTCCCCTAGCTCCTGCCTGCCTGGAATTTCCAGGTATGAAGCCTTAAAGGCAGGCTCCTGCGGCGTGCAACCACACACACTCTAATGTGTGTGTGGGAGAGGTGCAGGTAGGCAGGGGTGTGGGATGAAGTGAGGCGTGATGAGGAGCAGTGAGGGGGAAATACCCAGAAGGAGAACATCCTTAAAGCCACCAGAGAACTATTTGGGGTGATCATGAGTTAGCACTCACTACAGCCCATTCTCCCTAAACGACTTTTAGTAAAGTGACTTTGTACGTACTGATGAGATCAGAAAATTGTTAAGCACAGCCTTATTTAGCAAGGGCTTATATGACCCTCGGAACAATATGTAGAATCTCTGCTTTCTTTAAAATGCAGTTTTATTTGCCTAATATTCTAGGAATTTGGAGGAAATTACCAGTTTTTGGTTTGAATTCTTCCATTTTTTTCCTTTAAGTGATGAGCTCCGTTTCCAGGGAGGCCATCACAACATAGACGTTGGTTTCTAAATCTAAGACCTCCACCTGAGCCTCATCTGCACTTCTGTTTCCTGGCTGTACAACGATGTCCCCAGGCACCTCACATGTGGTGCGTCCCATCAACTTAGCAGGTTCCCTCCCAAACCTGCCTGTGTTTGACACTGTATCTCAGTTAGTGGCTCATCATGTACACAGTGTCTTGTTCTTCACTCGCACATGTCAGACCCGTTTCATGCCTATCTCCTGGTCTGCTCCTAGTCTGGCCTCTCATTTCCACCGCCTTCATTCAAAGCGTCTCATGTTCCCCGGGCAGCATCGTCCTCACCTGTGTCTGTGTCTCCAGGCCTTCTTGCCGCGGGTCTTCCGTGCGGTCACCAGAATTACCTGGTTGCGTCTATGCCGTGTCGGCTGGTATAGCAAGACCACCGCCGTCTGGCCCCGCGATCCAGCCTCTTCTTGAGCGCATCAGCCTCTCCTGTCCTCAGTGCTTTCGTGCAGGCTGCTAATCCAGACACACTCCCACTCCAAAAGACCTAGCCTGGGTATCTAAAGAGTTTCTTTATTCATGGTTCTGTAGAACTTTGTGATCGCGTCCTATGCTAGCACGTATCTCACTGTGTTATAGTTGTTTCTTGAAACACTTACATGGTCAGTATTTACTGAGTTTCTACTATAGATGGCAGAGTACTAAGTGTCGGGGTCCACGGCCCACGTGGAATTTACATTGGGAGGTTGCATTACTTACATTGGGAAACAGACCCCCCAGAAATAAATCAGTGAAATAAGTGTAAACTTGAGTAAATGCTTGCAGCTGATGTTGAGTGCAGGACTAACATAAAGAATAAAACTCCGTCTGCCAGGGCCTCCCAGTGGCCATGGTACTTTGAACAGACCGTCGAGGGAGAGAAGGAGCCTGAAGAGGGCAGAGAACCTTTCCTTCTCAGGCCTCTGCTCGTGCTGTCTGGCCTGCCTGGACCAGGGTTGGTGTCTTTGAGGAGCGGAGAGAGAACCCAGGCGGCTGGAACGTGGGAATGAGGAGAACGCGGGCGGGAGAGGGTAGCTGGCGTGAGGTGAGGCTGGAGGCACAGGTGCGGGTCAGCGGACGTAGACCCTCGTGGGGAAGAGTTGGCCGGTCAGCGCTAGCTCTCCAGGAAGCCGCTGTCGTTGCAGGTGCGGATGTGACATGATTCCTGATGCGGTGTATGAAGATTATTTTTGCCGTTGGAGAGAGTGCAGTGGGAAGGGTAAGGGCAGGAGGGGAGAGCTGGTTAGGACGCGGGCAGGCATCTAGGGGAGGGATGGCTGCAGCTGTGATGTTAGAGATAAGGGTGGGAGGTGGAAGATGGAGGATTTATTGTGGGCACAGGACCGGCTGATGGATTCGGCATATGGGTGACAGCGGTGAGGGGCGGGAGGACCAAGGATGACTCCTAGGTTTTTGGTTTAATAACTCAGTGACTCGTGACACTTTGCAGTGAGGTGGAGGGGGCCGAGGGTAGCCGTGGGGGCAAGTTTTATTTGGGGGGAGAAACACCCCAACCATTCTGTTTTAGGCATGCTAAGCTTGAGATCTAGGACACGTGAGGGAGGGGGTGTCAGATCGGCAGTTATGTACCTGGGGTTGGAGCTTGGGGGGAAGGTCCGTCCAGCTCTGGAGATGTCGCAAATGTGGGAGTCGTTACTGTAGAGAGTCTTGCTTGCACGACTGTTTTGAGGTCATCCAGAGAGAGATGTGCACCTGAAAGAGAAAATGTCTTGGGAATGAGGACAAGTGTAAGAGGAAGAGTCCGGAAGGGAGTCGGGACGGGATTCCAGCGGAAGACCAGGGCCTGGGAGGCTCCTCTGAAGCAGGGAGTGGGTTTCTGCACAGTGATCTGGGTGCTGACCAAGTGAGGGCAGAGGGCTGTCTGGGGGACTGGGCACGGTGAAGGGCAGTCCCAGCGTTGCGGTGGGGAGAGGCGGGCCACCATGCCAGTGGAATGAACTCTGAAGGGAGGAAGCTGGTGTGGCACCTGCAGGAAACTTCTTAGAGACGTTTAGCTATGAAGGGGAACTGGTAAATGGGAAGTAACTAAAGAGATATGAGGAATTACAGGCGAATTTTGTTTGCACTCAGAGTGGGAGGTATTAAAGCACGTGGCTGTAACGAGGGGAATGCTCTAGTAGAGAGAGAGAGAGAGAGACTGTTGCTCGAGATCGCGGTAACAAATCCACAGTATCCTTGAGAAGAGGGACGCAGAGCACACGACATACCTGAGCTTCCTTCTCGGCCAAGAGCTACTTGAGCCAAGGCCGTGTTTTTTATTCATCTTAAATCCCAAGTCCTTGGCACATAGTGGATACTCACTGAGGTTTCTCATGCTTCCCGTGTGTCGAGTGCATCGTTGGGCAGTGTGACGTGGGAGCCTGTGGAAGTTGGCAGACGTGGTCCGGCCTCCTGACTGTGGGTGCGTGGGCCCAGGTGACATGAAGCCGATGAGTGGGTGACTGGGCGTAAGCAGGAGGCGGACGTGTGCGGGCTGGCTGTGCGGAGCTCCACCTGGGAAGCAGGGAGAGGATTTGGAGGGGAGGGCAGGGAAGGCAGAGGCCGTCCAGATGAAGCCACCGACGTGCAAGAAGGCACAGATTATAATGTAGAACTTGACTCGGCAGAGAATGTAAATAATGTAAACGTACTTGACTTTTTGATTTTGCTTTCCTACCCACCATGCACTGTTAGCTCATCAAAATAAACCTGTAATATTTTGTGACTTGCATGTTCTGTCTTTCCTCTTGAAGTTCCGTGGATTGTATTCTGTGAGTTTAGCCGGGGAAATGGGTAATTACGTTAGTGCTGCTTACCGACCAGGGAGGGCGGCGAGATGGGTGATCCTATCCTTTCTTCTCCACCCCTTGTGTTGCCTCGAGTTAAAGCGGTCAGCGAGGGAACGATTTCCTCGACGTAAATAATGGAGAACATGCAAAATAAAATACGTCCCCAGGCATGTCACACATGCCACTCATAATAAGTTGAAGAATAGGAAACTATATTTGATATAACGCCGTATGTTAACTAACGAATTAAAATAAAGATGTAAAAAAAGAAACCATGTTTGCAATCCTCAATCTGGTTTGAGTCATCTGTCTTATCAGATATGTTACCTGAGCCTATGGTGGGGCCCTCGGGCACCCTGCTCTCATCTCCTCCCTTGCTCAGGGCTGGTGGGGATGGTGGATAGGGAAGTGTCTGATGAGCGGGTATCAGGAACCAGGAGAATCTGGGGGGCAAACACGGCCGGCGCAGGCCTCTGTTCAGATAATCAGTTCTTGGATAGTCCAAGTTGGACTACGTAGAAATGAAACTGTATCTGCAAAGATCTGAATTTCTGGTTTTACCCAAATATAATTTTGAAAATGATATACCCATGATCAAACTCAAATATATAAAAACAGGATGTAAATAATCTACAATGTATAATCAGTCCTCTTGACTACAGTCAAGAGAATGCAGGTAGGAAAAAAATGAGGAATTTTAATTAAAATTAATAGTCACACCAGGATCTACTCTTTACCTTGCCCCCGCCCCCGTACATATATGTTAGGATATTTTTCGCTTCCTCTTTCCTTCCCTTACAAAATGACATTTCCCTCCCCTCATTAAATAATTTCAAAACATGGAGAGAATTTAAAGGTGCAAGAAGAAAATGTAAGTTAAATTTAAAAGTCAAATTGCCGTTAGCATTGTGTTGTGACCACTCTCATCTTTGCTGTGCGGAGCTGGGTGTCATCGGAGGCCTAGCCTTGGAGACAGTGACGTTGAAGGAGCTAGGGAAATATTTGCAGGTACGTGTTGTTTAATCTGTTTCCCCAGAGGTGTCCATAATGGCATTTCTCTTCAGGAAGCTGTTTTGTCTTGTGGCCTTCAGCTTTTCTGATATCGAAAACCTGGGCTATTCTCCAGGACCAAGCTGGATTTTTTTTTTTTTTTTTTTTGATGTCAAATTAAGTCATCGGGATGCGGTAGAATTCATTTAGAAAATGTTCACTAAATGACTTCCGTGGGCATACATACATGAGTAAAATGTTTCCTGTTCCCCGAGAATTTATAGTCTAAAGGCAGTGTAAGAAAGTTCCACAAATAATATAGTGAAGAGAGAGAAAACACTCAGATTTCAGAGAAAGAAAAGTCACATTTAACTTGAGACGCCAGGAAAATAATGTCTGATTTGTATTTGCTTTCCCCCTTTTTTTGAGAGGGGCGCTTTTGTGGAGGGTGGGTCAGGAGAGTTCTGTGGAGAAACGGCGGGAGCAGGTGCCTTTGGGAGACAGCTGTCGGCCTGACGCAGCCTGAATTGGGAGCCTGCAGATGTCCCTGTGAGCAAAAGCCTCAAGGACGGGCAGCAACGAAGCAGTCCTCAAGGACTGGGCAGCAGCGAAGGCTTTTGAACGTTGGAATAAAATGGTAGTCACACGGGGAGAAACAGTCTGTGATGCTGCTTTATGAACGTGTGTGGAGAGAGCCTTGAGGTACAACTGGAAGGTGTCAGGTTGTCGGTATGCTTTAGTGGGGATGAGACTCTAGGCGAGTTAACTCCCTTCTCAGTGCCTCAGTGTCCTCATCTGTAAAATGGGAATAATGCTGTTGGTGCAGGTAGGGATTAAATTAGCTCCTGTAAACTGCTTCAGAAATTTTATCTGTGGTAGAGGTTGTTGCAGTCCGTTACCCAGCGGCAGCAGAAAAAAGCCTGCCCTGTCAGAAAGGATATTGGTGACGTTTGTAGGGAGTTTCTTTGAAGTTTGATTTTTTTTTTTAAAGATTTTTATTTATTTATTTGACAGAGCTAGCAGGAGCAAGGGGGAGGGGCGGAAGGAGAAGCAGACTCCTCACTGAATAGGGAGCCTGATGCGGGACTCGATCCCAGGATCCTGGGATCATGACCTAGGCCGAAGGCAGACGCTTAACCGACTGAGCCACCCAGGCACCCCCTGATTTTTTTTTTTTTATTATATGTTTACATGGAAGTTGATAGCATTTTTCTAATTTGATTTTTTTGTTGTTGTCAAATGTCCCTAATAACATCCTTCTTAGGTGACAGAACAGTAACCTTCTGACACGAGTTTTCTCCTGAGGCTTTCAGTATACCTGGACCTTCTGGAACACCTGCGACAGGTTTGAAAGTCAGTGTGTTAGGATGAGGTTTCTTTTTTTTCCGTAATAAAAATGGTATTGTAGATCCCTTTAGGAAGTCAAAGCCAACTGAAGTATGAGAAGGTGAGGTTCCTGTGAAGAAAAGTGGCAAAATAGGAGTTTATGTAAAAACAAAAGAAACGTACTTACAGTCCGTCCACTTTTCTAAAGCAGAGACAGCATTTAGTTGGGGTGTGGTTTGTGTCAGGAAAACGTCCGATTCTGGAGACAACGGCCTTACTGCGTCGGAGGAACTTTGGAATTGAATTCTAAATAAATCAGTTAAGTGGCTTAAAAGAATTTACAGATTTTTTTCGTGTCAACCACTTAAGCATGAGATTTGCCCAGAGAGCTGACCAGCTTGTCATCTGGCTCGTGGTCCTTCTGAGCCTCATGGTAAATCAGACTCCCCTAATGCAGTTGTGCTAGATCCAGCTATAGGGTACTGCCTGCAGGTGCGGCACGCCTCGTCTGTTGGTCTGTCTGCACGACACACCTTCTCTCCTTGCGTGTGTATGTGAGCGGTGTCCTGTGGCGCACACACGTGGGCTCTCTGCCGCTGTTTAGCTTCAGGCAGAAACCAACGTGGGTCAGTGGTGGGGTCTTCCCCCCCTCATTGCTTCTGTGCGTGTGTTAGAGCACGTGGACACTTGCTACCTTCTGGAAGGTTAGTTCTTATGACTTCATCTCGTAGGTAAATAAATGTACCTGTTTCATGAGATGTCTTCAGTTCCTGAGATCAAAGTGGTTCTTAGTTCCTTACAAAAGAAGAGAGGACTGTCACAGAGCCAGGCTGCTTGGAAAAGCTCACACTGATACCTTTTTTTTTTTTAAATACTTTATTTATTTGTCAGAGAGAAAGAGAGAGAGAGTGACAGTACAAGCAGGGAGAGCAGAGGTAGAGGGAGAAGCAGACTCCCCGCTGAGCAGGGAGCCTGACGCGGGGCTTGATCTCAGGACCCTGAGATCACGACCTGAGCCGAAGGCATACGCTTAACTGACCGAGCCCCGCCAGGTGCCCCCAGACTGATACCTTTGAAAAGGGGTTTTGAAGGTCAAGGATGTCTCTGCTGGCTGCCACTTCTCTCGCTTTCCAGTTGACTTGTCCTTACCCCTAATCAGGAATGTCCGGTGTTGTTTTTGGAGCAAAATTGAGGCTTTAGTTTCTGAATCAGCCATGAGGAGTCATCCATTTCTCCCTGTAATCCTAGACTGCCACCTTCCTATTCTTGATCCTACCAGCTTCCTGCCAAAGATTTTTGCTTTATTTGCTCCCTGCTTTTGATGAGCTTAACCTCACCCTGTGTGTCACTGAAACAGCATGCCACCCCATCCTGCTGAAATAAAGCAAGAATTTTAGAACACAAATGTGATCTCAGATGAAGTTGGACCGGAGTCTACTTGGGTGTGTCCACACCCCGGCTGTGTTGAAGCTTGGGGTGGCTTCTGACGGCTCTGCTCTTTCTTTGCATAATATCTGGTTTTGCTGTCTTGTAGCTGGAAAATAATGCCACTAAAATACCAGAATGATAGTGTTGAACCAAGATGACCATTTCAAATGGCCACATGCTGTAATATCACTTTCAGCATGAATGTCTTCTTAAACCCACAGTTACTCCCAAATTCAGGACCTTTAGAATAATGGGACTTAATCATAGGTGTTTTCAGGTGAAATGGAGAAAAATCATGCTGCCCTTGCAGCCCTCATGCATTTATACAAGAATTTGAAGGAATTCATGACATTTGACATCGTTGGTTATATGCAATTATGCTTCAATCCTAAAAATTGCGAAGGAGTAGGAATATTTTCAGTGCCAGCAGAACGTGGGTATCTACGTGCTTTGTTACGTACCCGAGGTTTTGTCTAGGAGTAGAACAAGGCCCCTTGTCAGGATCTAGCACGTTTTATCTGGAATCCATCCCGTGAGAAAATGGAGCTCCCTGGAAACACTTGCCGCTAATCCTCTACAAGGTGGTTGAGATTCATAATGGTGACTGAGAACATTTTATGTAGCAGAAGTGCTTTTAAGTCGTTGAAGAAAGGGTGAAAGTATGTTCAGTATAACTTGGCATCTTTACTTCACCACTTTGCACCCACGTCCTCCCGTGATCCCAGGTGCCTCTGACCCGCCGACACCCTTCCTCACCGCCCGTGACCTCCTCCCCTGCCCCGTCCTCCCCACTTCACTCGTGAGAGCCACGCCTGAGCCCTTGTCATCTCCTGGAACAGTGTCTGCTGGGGTGGAATCACATTTCCTCATCCTGCTCTGAGCACCCCGTTCCACTTTCTTGCCTTGGAAGAACCAGGGCCTCCCAGCCACACATCCCTTGGCTGGCAGTGTCCGGCGCTGCAGCTGGGCCCTGGAGGACCCTCGCAGCCGTCTGTCGCCCCTTTGTAGCTCGCCTGCCCGGAAAGCCTGCAGTCCCACCGCGCACCAGCTGCCCCCCTTCTCCGCACGCCTGGGCTGCAGAGAGTCCGCAACTGGTCCACGTGGCACCACCAGCAGCTCATGACCTTCACTCTCGCTGGGCTCTTACTGGTCCTGTGGGCGTCCATTTAATGTCTCAAGTTGTTTCTCTATTTCCGAAGCCTGCCCCCCACCCCCACCCTCCAGATATTTGTCTACAGTGCCTGTCCAGCCATCTCATGCACCCTCTTGAGGCCTTCCGTGGCCCCTCATTGCCCTGAGAACAAAATCTGAACTCCATGATCCGAACTCGAAGGCTCTCTGTGACCTGGTTTCGGTGTAGTTCCCTGGACTCCTCCGTCACCCCCCCCCGCCCCCCCGTCACACGGCATTTGCTGGCTGCTTTGAACTATGTGCAGTTTCTGGTGGTGAACACGAGCCTTCTCGTCCTGAACTTGCTGGCCCTTTATCTGGAACACTTTCCCTGGCTCCTGGTCCCACCCCCCTCCAGATGAAGTCTTTATTGCTCTCCAGGTTTTAGCATAGATGCTAAGACCCCTTCGCTGCTCTCTCCCCACCAGAGAGTAAGTTAAGTGCCCTTTCTGCCGCCCCCACTCCCACCCCCACCCTGTGCTTCTTCTGTATTAAGACTTCTTTTATATTGCCTGTTTATTTGTCTGGTTCTCACGAGAGACAGATCACTGGGAACACAGGCACGATGTCTGTTTTGTTCACGGTTGTATACTGAGGACCTGGTAGCTGGTCTTGCCACACTGTAGACATTTAATAAAAATTTGGGGGTGAATCAAGGGATTCATAAGTTGCTCGTTACATGATTACTGGGTGATAACTAGGAGAGCATCAGCTAACGTTTATTGAGACTTTACCAGGCACCAGGGGTTGTTTTAATAAGCTCACAGGTATTAATTTCTTTCTTTCTCGCAGCTAGGGTAGGTCCTCCCACTTTGCTAGTTCTATGAATAATGAAACTTGGGGGATGGTGGGCTGTGCCTTTAATCACTACTTCTGTCCTGCTTCTGCGCATGTGCGCGGGACCTTGTTAGCTCCGAGGATGAGCATGGGGCCTGGGTGTGCTCTCTGGCCCAGAGGACTTGTCGTCAGAGGGGAAGAGATAGTAAAATGCTCTTTCTCGATGGCCATTCATATGTGGTACGGTGGAAAGACGGGGGATTTGTATTTTAATTTTTTAAAAGTTAGTGATTTATATTTAGTATACACCTAATTTAATACTAGGACACACTGTTTTCTAGCCATTCT
Source organism: Eumetopias jubatus (assembly GCF_037043125.1). Lineage (NCBI taxonomy): Eukaryota > Metazoa > Chordata > Mammalia > Carnivora > Otariidae > Eumetopias > Eumetopias jubatus. The sequence continues at coordinate 145,208,374 of NW_028274812.1, forward strand.
AATAGAATCGAATGTTACAAAACAACTCAATAACATAGAGACTATTTACATCACTGGGTAATACCCTGAGCTTACAAAAGGGAGTTAAATAAAGAAGTTCATTAAGTTCCTGTAGATCTCCAGCTTCTTAGTGCTCAAAAAATGGAATTATTTTTTACCACAATTGAAGTGGCACTCATCTTTGGTTTTAAGAAGGGCATATCACCAAATAGAGTTCTGTGTGCAGGGCAAAAAAAACCTTGATTTTTGAAATTTATTGTTACTGTTGATCTTACAGGCGAATCATGAAAAAAGTCTCCATGGAGCCATCTGAGCGACTGGCCAGTCTCCAGGCTCTGTGGGATAACCAGACCGTGGCCGAGCAGGGCCCCTGTGGTGAGCATGCCTTTTAAAACCAAATTATAAATGGCTGCATGGATGTCCCCGTGCCAGGAAGTTACGTCTATTCCTAGTATGTTACTGTAAAGGTGCAGTTATTTTTAAGGTGTAATTAGCACTGCATAGACTTTAGATTGGTGGACAAAAGTCCTATATTTAAGCTGTATTGCATGCTGCTATGTACTTACTATAGAACAGGGGGGCAGAATCTTCGCTGTTTTCCCAAACAGAAGGAACAATCAGCATTGTCAACATCGGCCATATTTAAACTTTTAAATTTTAACTTCAGATAAATCATTTCGCCGAAAACCCGTCACATTTCTATTGTGGATTTCAGGTGGATTTTCTCAGATGTATGCCTGTGTTTGCGACTGGCTTGGATTTTCATACAGAGAAGAAGTACAGTGGGTAAGTGTGTCTGTGTGCACAGGTGCATGTGTATGCACATGCACGCCTGAATATTCCAGTATGTGACTGGCTTCTTTCTTTTTTTCTCCCCCACCTCCATTCATTTTTTTGCCTAAAGTCTTCCTTCCTCAGATTCCGTGAAAGTCTGTCTGTATCATTATCTAATTCTCTTTGCATCCCTCTTTCCCTGATGATCTTTGTGGACTACATGATTGAATTTTATTTCAAATAGGATGTGGATACAATTTATCTGACGCAAGACACCAGGGAATTGAATTTACAAGACTTCAGTCATCTTGACCACAGGTAAGCTACTTCTTTCTTCCCTTCCTTTTACAACTAATTGTGCCTCCAGAACTGTATTTCTCTGCTGGTGCTTACGGACATATGTGATCTCCAGAAAATCCTCTTACAAGGGAAATCGGGAGAATCTAAGCATCTCTGAATCTTGCCTTCCAAGAAATACTTTCAGATGCGTTCATTTGGGAATGAAGTGCCTGTGTGTACCTCAGATCCAGAGTTTGTGCTTAGAAACTGTGGAAATAGAATTCTCAAGTTATTTTAACAGCCCACGAAAGTCTATGTAATCATCTGCCTGTATATATATATATATATATATATGATATGGTATTAATTTGCCTAATTGCCATTTGAACATTTTTCTAGGAGGAAATTTTATGCTGCAATCCTAAGAAATGACTTTTCGATTATAATTTCTTTAAGAATTGGGGATTGCTCGGGTATAGATGTGCATATGGTGGTGGAAATCCGTTCGCCAATATCCGCCTTGTGATAATGGTAGTACAACTGTGAATCCCGTTACATGTTATTTGAGAGCCTTGTAGGTTTTAAGACCTTGACTTCCGTATATTTAGGGCTGTATTTAGGGCTATGGCTAATGTGACTAGGCCCCAGAGGAGAAGCTTCATTCAGTCTATCCCAAGTTCTTTTGCTCCCTGACAGAGCTGAGTGGTGCCGCAGTGTCTTTGCTGGTGGTTTATCCTGGGTTTTCCTGTCTCCCCCACCCTGGATATCCTGTTACTTATTTTAAGTGGCAGGTATTAGTCCTTCCCCAGTGAACCTCAGCCTGGGAAATCTTCCATCCCTGTTTGGAATCGAGAGAGAATCCTGGGATTCCGGTTGTCCCTTTTATGCCACGCGGACAGTTGGGATTGCGGGCAGCATTGTTACGCTTTCTTACCACCAGCATCTTGCCCCGAAAAATGCCATTTCAGATTATTTCTCCACCTATCTCAGGGAAATCTAGCATTGTACAGGGTGAACCCCCAAGAGTTCAAGCCAACTGAATTGAGCAGAGAACACGGATGCTAGCTGGAGGCAGCTTGTCTCTGCATAGCTGGGCATATGGAGGACGGTGAGGCAGGGTCTGCTGGGTCTGTAGTTGTGACCGAAATCAAGTGCCGATAGCCACTGGTTCTCAAGCTTGGCTCTGCTTCCTTCTTGTGGAGCAGGCAGTTTCTTTCCTGCTTAGGACCGATCTCCCTCTTTCTACATACGAGGGAACTTCATACTCCCGTTCAGGCTTGCCTGTTTCCTGTGTAGCTCGTGAAAAAGTGAACTGAGAAACGAAAAGGGAAAGTATTTGCTCTGCAAGTTTTTTTTGCAATAAAAACAGAAAATGGCACGTAAAACAAGAGGAGTGGGTAGGCTTGCCGCGTCAGAGCTCGGTGTTTCTGGCCCCGGGATCCCTTTATCGTTCTTGAAAACGGTTGAGCTTTTGTTTATGTAGGTATATCTTTTGGTACTGATCATCTCAGAAATTAAAACTAAAATTAAAAACATTGATTAATTCCTTGAAAGATCTCAATAAGCCTATTACATGTTAACGTCGGTACCAGTTTTATGAAAAATAACTATTTTCCAAGACAAAAAATAAGTCAGCCAGAAGAGTGCATTCGTTTACCTTTTTGCTGATCTCTTTATCTTCATAACCTCATAGAAGACCACTCACTCTGTTGTGATTCGTGGCCCTGAGTGAAATACATTAAGAAAATGCAGACTGAAGCGGACACATAGAAGAGGGAGTATTTTTAATAACCTTTTCACTAAGCTATGGATATTCTTCTTTGATCGTTTACCACAACCCGGTAAGAGATGGTTTTCTAAAGATCACTTGGCAGGGTGCAATCTGAAACCGTTCAGTGCACATTTTGTTACATTAAAATGCATTTGGTCCATCTTGTACTTTGATGGGTCCTACCTTTAGATGATTTCGTAGCATCCTGCATTGGTCATTTAGAAAATACTGGTTTGCGGAGTTTTGCGTGGCGTCCAGATGTCCGCTGTTGTACAAAAGGGAGAAAAGAAGACATTTGTTAGCACTGCCGATCTCATCCAGAAAGTCGAAGTGTGGCAAAGCTGTCAAGCTCATTGTGGCAGATAAAGGTCTTCCCAAATTTAAATTTTTTTTTAAAGATATAATTTTACTATTGGAAAAAAGTGCTGTCAGGTGATTTCCTTGAAGTGACTGGCTAACTTTTTACGCCTTAGAGAAAATACCTGCTAAATCCCAAGTCTCGATAACTGTGTTTTGTCATTTTTTTCATGGTGTTCTGTGAATAAAGGGAGCTAGTTCTGCTTCTGACTCTATCACAGGAATACTTTACCTGAGACAGTGATCCCCTTTGGTACGTAGAGGAAGCATTTTGTGCATACTTCTGTTTTGTCACACAGGCATGTACTCAAGGGCTGAGATTTAATAAAATGAGTACTTTTTACTGCTTCATTAGGGGCATTCTTAAAGGAAACTGGCAGCTGGGTGCGTGGTGGTGGAGAACAGTGACCAGCATCCCAGCTTGGCGCTGCTGAGTTGGTTCCTGCTGAGGCCCGAGCCTTTTTCCTTCTGTCCCTTCTCTACCCGCCATGCAGACATCTCCACGGTGTAAAGGACAATTGATTTTTGTGTTATTGTGAAAATGCTTTTGAACTTGTAAAGCCCCTAAGGGAGTCTCAGGGTTTCCCTGGGGTCCATGGACCCTAGTTGGAGTGAAGACATTGTGTAGGGCAGCTAGAGGTGTTTCTCCAGGTTTCTTTGTTACCCCCTTAATGATTCTTACACCATTCGTAGGTTGTGCATAGTGCTGAATTTTCCAGCTTACCCACTGTACTTAATTTGGTGATTAATCTGTCACCAGAGGGACATCTGGTGCCTAGGGAAGCTACTAATAAATACGGTTACCTGAAAAATGTAGAAATATGTAGAATCCTATCTGCGAGTGAGAAACCTTGTCAAAACTTAGAATTTTCCTCCAGATCTTTCCTAATTCCTTAGCTGGAGAATTTTCATTTTGTCAGGAAACACTGCATTCATAATCATCTACTTTTCTTAACCTGCTTAAGGGCTAGAAGGATGTTCTTCATTACTGAGACTTTAGATGATAAGGTGGCATACCTTTTCTGTAAAGGGCCAGATAGTAAATATTTTAGGGCTTTATGGGGCAGAGAGTCACTGTTGCAATTATGCGCCGCTGCTGGTGTAGATTGAAAGCAGCTCCAGACAGTACGTGATTGAATGAGTGTGACTGTGTTCTAATAAAACTTTATTTACAAAAATACGCACTGTGGGCTCTGGTTTGCTCATGCCTGCTCAGCATCAGTAGCCTCTCACGTGGGATGTAGATACCCAAAGAAAAATGCAAGATGAGCTACCAAAGAATAGAAAAATGATGAGCTTCTATTTATGTTCATTGTTAACTCATTTTAAAATTTCTATTTTTGTTTTGTAATATGTAATACTATTACTATTATAGTATTTCGTATATAATAATTATGAAGAAATTAGGGAGTTCTCAAAATTTTTTTTTAATTTTTTTTTTTTTTTTTGCAATGGGCTTAGTAACAGTGGGCATCACTGCTCTAGATGTCCTCTTTCCTACTAGTGCCTAAATACTTAGACTTTTTTTTTAAAGATCTTATTCATTTATTTGACAGAGAAAGACACAGCGAGAGCAGGAACACAGCAGGGGGAGTGGGAGAGGGAGAAGCAGGCTTCCCACTGAGCAGGGAGCCCAATGCGGGGCTCGATCCCAGGACCCTGGGGTCATGACCGGAGCCACAGGCAGACGCTTAACCATCTGAGCCACCCAGGCGCCCCTAAACACTGACTTTTTCAGAATTCTGTCTTTCTCTCAATATTCAAAGTTTATCCTTTTTTTCTGGAGGATGTAATTTGTCTCCATGATTCTTACTATTAAAATTAGCACCAGTTTCTATATAAAGAGGTTACTCTCAGTCTTATTCGATGGCCTGTATTAATAGTATTTTGCCAATCAAGTTACAACCAAGTATATTGGGTGAACATCTGTGTTTATTAGAAGTGGGAGCATGCTTATCTATGAAGGAAATCTGCACTTACTGGCCGTAGTTTGGTAGGATTCATAGTGGTACAATCTGAGTGTGTGATATGGGTCAGTCTCTGAGTTTGAGAGGTCTTACAAGAATGTTGGTGACTCTCTCATTTGGGTGTGAATTATGGAGAGGAGAACAGAGGAATTGGACAGATTACAGGTGCCATGCGTTGAGCTGGCTTTTGTCAGCAAATAGGGGCCGTGCTTCTCATATGCTTTGATGGGTTTTCCCACAGTGGCTCCATGTTTCTCTATGTGAAAATAATTCCCGATTGGCTGTCGTTCAAAGCTCTATCTTTTCATTTCATTCTTTCTTGTATTTAGTCATCATAGTTAGAAACATCCCTTCTTAAGAGTCCCTAAAGCCATTAGTGATCCTGGAATGGAAGTTCCACGAGGGCTGGGCTGTGTCTGTCTCATTCCTGCTGTCTGATGTGATGCTCTTGGGTCAAACCAGTGGCTCAGAATAAAGGATTTTCAAGGGAAACTGAACTCCTCTAGGGGAGCAGATCATTATCCTGGGAGGTTGAGGGGATTTTTTTTTTAAAGATTTTATTTTATTTTATTTAAAGATTCTATTTATTTGACAGAAGGAGAGCGAGCATGAGTGATGGGGTGGGGCAGAGGGAGAGGGAGAAGCAGACTCCCTGCTGAGCAGGGAGCCTGACTTGCGGCTCCATCCCTGTCCCTGTATCTTCAGCCACCTCACTAAAGTCTTAAGGGACTTTAAGGGAAAAGGGAAAATTTTCCCTTAAAATTTATAAGGGAAATTTATAAGCAACTTGAATGCTGTGATCAATGACTAACTAAAAGGCTGTATCACAACCGAATGTAGGACCAGACACCCTGTTGTTGCTGAATAAGCATTCAGGGCTGAGGATGACGGGGCGCCTGCTAGATCCATCCGGTTACTTCCTGGAGAAGAATAGCAATTGGGAAGTACTTGGGAAAATGCCCACTCGTTATTTATAGCTTCCAAAACTTTATGACCGAAGGCAGACGCTTAACCGACTGAGGCACTCAGGTGCCCCTAGTAGAACTTGTTTTGTTTATTTCATTTTATTTGTGTGTCTGTATATGTTTTATATTGAAGGTAATATATTGGGATAGTGGTGCATGTATATAATTTACAGATAAACACAGATTTGGGGGAGGTTTGTGCTCAAAATATTTTTCAGTTAAGAGTGAATGATCAAAAAATTTAGAGATCATCTGTTTAGTATTCTGGTCATGTCCTCATCGGTGAAGTATTTCAGGTTGTCACGTACCTTACAGAGTTGGCGAGTGGTCCAACTAATCATTTAATAATAGATGAGACATGCCTCTATATAGATTAGAGTAACAGGAAGGAATAGCTAATCCATGACATTTGAAAGTTCTTAAAGCCCTCCAACTTCCATTTTCAAACTGGATATGAAGGAGAAAAGTCTAAGTTATCCCCAGAAAAGCTCTCAAATGAATATGTCTGGAAGATACTGCTGTGGTTCGGGGTCTTACCACCCTTTCCGCGAGAGTGCACGTTCCGTCGTGCACATGCAGGAAGCATGCACCGTGGCAAGAGCACATTCTTGCATGAAACACCTCCTTTGAGCCTCTGAATGCTTGTGAGGTTTATTTGGGGGAAATCTTTACTCCTGTGGTGTACGGATATACTACAAGTAATTACCATGCTGTTCACTGGATTATTGCTCTTTACCTGTGTGCTTTTCCCACATTGTGGATTATGAGGCTTGCCAGACATCCTTCAAATCTGTCAGTTTATTTTTATTCTTTACCACCCTTTTGGAGCATTTCATACTGTCTCTCTAAAAATCCCAGTGTTTTTGCAGTTTCAGAGAGGAGGAGGCAGGCAGGGACAAGCGAGTTAAGGAGGGAAATTTGGCCCCAAAATAATAACTGAAAAAATTAAATTCTTAAGAAGTCCTACAGATCAGAAGGATGAGGTTTGACAACTGCTAATTCAACAGGATATCTAGAATTTAGCAAAGAATTTCCTAAGTGACTTAGACCCTCAGTCACTTGCCAACCTCTTTGTTTTTGCAAGTTAACTTTTTAAAAATAGCTCCCCAAAATTAGCAGCTTAAGTCTGATGTCCCAAACAGCAAGAGCACTGTCAGTATTTGAGAAGTCACCCCAGGGTATGTCTTAGTCCTGACTTTCCAAATACGAACGAAGTGAGTGGTTGAATGTGATGGAAAAGGTTTGGAGTCTGATCTAAAATCCTACGGCTGCACTGCCCTGGATTCCCTGAAGAGGAGGTTGAAGATTCTGGGGGACACAGAAGACAGGAGACTCAGTGAGATTGTAGTACAGGTTAGGACAGCGGGTTGGTGAGTCCCACTGCTTGGGCTTGAGACCTGGCTCTGCCCAGACTAGCACTGTGTGATCAGGCAGCGCTCAAACTTCTCCATGTCCTCGGGGTTTCCATCTGTAAAACAAGGTGAATCATAATGCCTCCCTCTTGGAGTTATTGTGAAGACTCTGTGGATTAATATGTCTAAAACATTTTGTGCTGGTACATTAAAAAAAAAGTTTAAATAAATGCTTGCTGCTTAAAAAAAGATTTTATTTATTTTAGTGAGAGAGGGTGAGCAGGGGGAGGGGCAGAGGGAGAGAGAGAAAATCTCAAGCAGACTCCCTGCTGAGCGTGGAGCCTGACATGGCGCTCAGTCTCAGGACCCTGGAGATCATGACCTGAGTCGAAATCAAGAATCAGATGCTTAACCAACTGAACCACCCAGGCGCCCCTGCGTGCTACTTTTATATCCTAAAAGACTTGCCTCCTTTTAAAATAAATACCTATATCAAGTGGCCAGTTTTTTTTTTTAAGTTTTTTTTTTTAAGATTTTATTTATTTATTTGAAAGAGAGAGAATGAGAGATAGCATGATAGGGAAGAGGGTCAGAGGGAGAAGCAGACTTCCTGCCGAGCAGGGAGTCCGATGTGGGACTCGATCCCGGGACTCCAGGATCATGACCTGAGCCGAAGGCAGTCGCTTAACCAACTGAGCCACCCAGGCGCCCAAGTGGCCAGTTTTCTTAATTAAAAGGAAAAGAGTTAGAGATACAAAATCCCTACATGACAGAAAATTTTGCATTTCCAGAGGCTGGTTCGTGATCTTTTCTGTGATGCTGCTCTTATATTGTTAGCTTTATGATGACATTTTCTTCTGGAAAGGTGTAAGTGAAAAACTTGGTTCTTTTGAATTTTAAGGGAAGGTTTGGATCACTCAGCGTTGCCAACTGAGATGAGAAGTAAGGATCTCAGCTTGTATTACAAATCCCAACCTGTGGCTGGATTAACAACCATAACCACAAGGAGCAACCCTATGTATAATACATTTATATAAAAGGTTAGGGAATATTAACTGTGTCATCTCTTCCCACACAGTGTAAGAAAAGATTCTGCCCTGTGGCTCTAAAGGTTAATAACATCGGATCTTCTCAGGATTTGGAGTCTTAAAACATTTTTGCTCCCATTTTATGGAAAGGTAGAAGTATCCTATGGAAATGGCAAGAGAATACTGTGTTGCCATGTTGCCAGGACTCAGGAGAGGGTTCCCTGAACTGTAAGCTCTTCAAGGATGACTTTACTCTTCAGATCAAAAGTCAAGTGGCAATTAAGAGTCTCTTAGGAGATCAAAGCTAAATCCAGTGGGATATACAGTCAATGTCATGGACTGATGGTAAAAAGCTGTTACCCTGTGAAAATCGGTCAAGATGACAAGCATTGGTGTTTGGAAACCTTTCTGCATTATATAATATAATGCCTGCAGGGCTTAGTGAAAACAGGAGAAGGGGCTGGTTCTGGCTGGCACAGGCCCCACCAGGGGAGTGCAGGGAGCTCTTTGCAGCGAGGTGATATCAGCACAGCTGCTGGGGGCCCCGCGCGAATGCCAAATTGGCTATTTATCCTGGGTTTGCTGATTTGCTTACTTATTACTGTGTTCTAAGAAAGCCATCCGGCAAAATGAACTCTCAGGAATCAAATTATTGACGTGCGGTCTTGTGTTTTTTCTTTTGGGGTGAGATGCACCGGTTTTGGTCATGATTGGTGATAGTTTGTTATAGTTAGGCAGAGTCTCCCGGAACTTTGGTCTCTGTGTCGTGGCTGTCCTGGTGGCTTGGACGGTCCGAGAGGAACAGATTCGAGGAATCCCGAATGAGCCTTGGTTCAGACCTTGGCTTTTCTCTAAAGTGTTTTCTGAAGTGCTTTCTGGATGCTTGCTTCTCAGACTGAAAGCTCCCCATTCTCCGCACAGTCCAGCCAGGGTGTGAGAGGTTTCAGACCTGAGAACCGAGGTTTGACCTGCTGTTATGTGCAGCTGTAGCTCATTTACTTTGGTTTCTGTTTTGTGTTCTAATATGTGAACATTCCACCATTTATCCATTCTGCAGGTGGTTGGATATTTGGGTTAGCTTCATGACCCTTTTGAGCAATGCTGCTAAGGCTATTCTTAGTGTTGATTGTGGAGAGAAAAGTGTGCAGTAGTGTGCCAGAATGCAAATAGTGATAAAGTCAACCACTCTATCCACCACTTAGGTCAAGAGATGGGCTGTTGCCTCTCCTAAGAAGACCTGCATGAATCCATTTTCCTTTGCGGTTCCCCCTGCGCCCCTCCCCCACCTGGTTGTAATAATTATTCTAACAGTCCTTGTGTTTCTTTATGGTTTCATCATAAAAGCATGCATATTTCAGTTGGGGTTGCAGTAGCTCTTTAATGAGTTTAGGAAAAATTATTTATTTTGTCTTGGCTCCTGTTCTAGCCTCGCTCCAGAAGCCACTTTCTGTCTGCCTCGGGCTTCTGCTGTTATCTTGGATACATCTTGCCTGCATAATGGAAACTGTCACCTTCCTCTGATACGTCCTACCTACTTTGCTGAAGTTGTTAACCTCCTGAAACATTTCTCTGCTTCAAAGCTTTTTATGGTCACCCTGTCTATGGTCCTGTTTCTGGTGCTGTAACTTTCAAGGCTGGTTTCTGGACACTTAAGTGTTCTGTTTGTTTACTGCTGTATGCAAACCACTCCAGACTGAATGGCCTACAGCATGAGTGGTCACTTTCAGGTACCTGTCTCGGTTCTGGGCTCGATGGGGCTCTGCTAGGCGGATTTTGCTTGTGCTCTTCCCAACCCTTACGGTCAGATGGGGGCTGGCTCCGGAGCCGTCTGAAGGTTTCCTCATTCACACGTCTGGTGGCTGCTGCTGTCTGCCGGGACACTTCCACGTGGCCTTCCCATGTGGCCCGGATCTTCTCAGGGCAAGGCAGCTGGATTCCACGGGTGAGCGTGTCAAGAGAGGGAGCTGAGCAGAAGCCATATTATTGCCTTTTCTATCCTTTGCCCTGGAAGTCCCACAGCATCAGAGGAAGACATCCATGTTGTCTCCCGTGTCTGACAATATGGAATACAGCCGTTATAAACAATAATATGTAAGTTTTTGTGTAAGGACAAGTTTTTATTTCTCTTGGTTGAGTACGTAGGATTGAGACTGCTGGGTCTTATGGTAAGTGTATGTTAAACGTAGGCACTGTCGGACTGTTTTCCACCTCGACTGTGCTATTTGCATTCCTTCCCCTCAGCAACGTATGAGGGTTTGTATGAGGGTTTCAGTTGCTCGGCATCCTTGCCAGCCCTTGTTAGTTTTTTTTTTTTTGTTTTTTGTTTTTTTAATTTTAGCAATTCAGTAAGTTTATAGTGGCATCTCCTTTTGGCTTTAAACTGCATTTCTTTAATGGCTAATAATTTCAAACATCCTTTTTTTTTTTGAAAGATCTCTTTTTTCTTTTAAAGATTTATTTATTTATTTGAGAGAGAGAGTGAGTACACAGAGGGAGAGGGAGAAGCAGACTCCTCACTGAGCAGGGAGCCCGATGCGGGGCTCGATCCCAGGACCCTGGGATCATGACCTGAACCAAAGGCAGGCACTTAATCGACTGAGCCACCCAGGCGCCCCTCAAATGTCTTTTTATATACTTCTTTGCCATTGATATATCTTATCTGATGAAACTGTCTTGTTTAGGTCTTTTTGCCTGTTTTTAAAAATTGGGTTGTTTCTTATTACTGACCTCCAAGAGCCAGCATTTACCTCAGCACGGGGCTTGTCTTACCCTTCTCTTAACAGATCTTTGGCAGAGCAAAGACGGTTGATTTAGGTGAAGTCCGATTTATCCATTTTTCCCTTTTATGGATCATGCTTTTGGCGTCAGATATAAAAACTCTTTGACTAAGCCATTCCTTGCTCTGTTGACCATTTCTTCTCCTAGATTCTCTACCTCTAGCTGTGGAGTTTGCTCTGCCTTTTCAGGGTGTTTGCAGTTCGTATGTAGAGACGATGCTGCCCCACCCCCTGTGTCAGTGCAAAGCCTGGTTCTATTAGTGATGTGCTCTTCACTTCCTGCCAACGACTTCATTATGACAAAAGCCAGCTGTGCTCCCAATCAGGTGACAGGCTAGAACACATAATAAAGAGGTTCTGAAGTGTAGTAGCTACTTGACATTAAATCGACAGAAGGAGAGAAGCCGAGAATGCTTTGCTCTAGTTTCTGAATGGAGAAGTACAGGGAACACTCTTGGACTAAGCGTGTGAGAAGCCGGCATTTGCCCCCAGAGAAGCAACAAACTGTCACCACATCCCAGGGAGAGTGTTCACTCTTGCACGTGGTCGGGGGGCAGGGAGGGGGGAGCGGTAAAGGGAGTGTAAGACCACCATGGCAAGAATTGCTGTTCGTCCTAATCTGAATTCTAAAACGTAAGCAAAATTAATAAAGAGGCTGTTCGGTAGGGCAGGGGGCCTGTGGAACGAGGTGACTGAGACTAGTAATTCCTTTGTGTTGTTTTTCTCCCCTACCTGTGGGACTCCTTTCTCCCATTTATTTATTTATTTAATATTTTATTTATTTATTTGTAAGAGAGAGAGGGAGAGAGCGCACAAGTAGGGGGAGAAGCAGAGGGAGAGGGAGAAGCTGACTCAACTGCTCAGCAGGGAGCCCGACGCAGGACTCGATCCCAGGACCCCGGGATCATGTAGTTGAATGAGATGGTCTGTGTAGCTTGCCCGCCATGGGGCCTGGGACCAGAAGTTATGAAATAATGTGAATTTCACCTCTCTTTCCACCTTCTGCCTTTCTTTTCTATTTCAGTAAAAATTTGAGTATTTGCTGTGTGTCCTGCCATGCGGGTGAAACTGATTATGGTCTCACTGAAGCCAGACAACCGAAATAGAGTTGGTTTTCAAAGAACTTACAACCTGGGAAGGGGCGGGGGAGACAGATGTTGAATACCAAATATTATCCAAGGCCGAGTAAAATTAATGCTAAACAGAGATGCAAACAGGGTGCTGGCTGGGGTGACCTAGGTAGGGGACTCCTAGAGGATGTGTAATGTACGCATCGCAGGATCATTGGATTCTCGTAGCCGAACACAGCAGTAACAGACAACTTCTGACTGTGACATTGTCTGGTATGTTTGGTGTGTAGTAAACCATCTGCCTTTTGACCTGAGGGTGAGTGAGGGGCATGTTGTAGCAGGTCAGGCTGGATAAATAGAGTGCAGACAGATCTCTGACGCAAGTAGCTGCCCTCCATCCATGGCTGAAGAATGTGTGTGAAGCATGAGACAAAAACACACCCGGGCTAGCTCATGTGTGTGATCAGTACAAGGAACTACAAGAAAGTACCAGAGGGTCGTAGGATGCTGGCTAAGCATCGGGAATCCATTCAGGGTCACTTATCTGCAAGGCTAGACAGTGTCCTTGCTTGCAATATAAGCTCAACTAGAGAACACAGTTGACTCTTAACAGTGGGAGGGTGGGGGCTGGGGCAGTGATCTCCCCTCACAGTCGAAAATCCAAGTATAGCCTTTCACTCCCGAAAAATGTTAAGTACTCATAGCCTCACGTTGACCAGAAGCTTTACCGATAACATAAACATGTAACACACACTTTGTTATGTGTACAGGTATTATATACTGTATTCTCACAATAAAGTAAGCTTAGAGGAAAGAAAATGTTACTGAGGAAATCATAAGGAAGAGAAAAATAAATTTAGAGTGCTATACTTTTTTTATTAAAAAGAAACTCATGCGGTTCAAACCGGTATTGTTCCAGGTTAAACTGTATATGACATTCTTGATGGTTAAAGAAATCAGACTCATTAACATAGAAGGAGGAGTACAGTTTCTCCTAGAGCAAGGAGGTTCCCTGGGCAAATGCTGCTACTAGTCTCTTTTCCTTTACGTATAGACATTAGGGGCCCTAGAGGTCGTTTAAATTCAGCTTTTCGGAATTCTGCTTCCATCATACTGAAGGTCTGTCCCAGAGAATTGTTGTCTCGTGGTTGAAGTAGTTTTAGTGGGATGTTGTGTTTGTAAATAAAAGGAGCTAACAAGTGAACTTGGATGTCGTGGGTTGAGAATAAAGCACCAATAAGGCTCTGGTAAGAGGGCTTTCAATGGATGTTGTTATTTCTGCTTCTAGGGACCTAATCCCCATCATTGCTGCTCTGGAGTACAATCAGTGGTTCACAAAGCTATCTTCTAAGGATCTGAAACTGGTAAGTAAGTGAAGATGTTGCAAATGTTGCTTACTTCTGCTGAGTTTCAAAAGCCTGATAATTATCAAAAAACATTTGTTTTTCTACTCATCTGGCGAGCTGTGTACATGCTTTTTTCTTGAGGAGATGTATTTTCCTGTAAATGATCTGCATACCATTTTACCAAGTTGGTAATGTGAGATGCTCCAGGGAAGTACTTCCTCATGTTTTCAGCTGCTTCAGGCAATTTTAGATAATGAACAGAGAGACACATTTAGCAGAGCCTCAGTACACACACATGCTGTTGGCAAAAACTATTAAAGTTACGTTTGCACAGCTGCAAATAGCAGACTTGATGTTTCTATCCTGCATTCCATCTCCACAAAGCTTCCCTTCCTAAGAATTTGGGAAAACATTATCAGGTAGAGTTGGTCTGCTGGAGTGATAATAGTTAACATTAATTTTCTAGAGGAGTTTTTGGGCAGATTTATATGTCAGCAAAATGAAATTGAAAGTGAGATATTAGTTTTCATAAGGTATGGGGGAGCCAAATTTTTGGTCTCTTTTACTAGTGGAAGTGAGGTGCTTTGTTGGGGATTTTTTTGCAAGTTAAGAGCAGCCGTATGGGCAGACGCTTAAATATATGTTAGCTTTCTGCTACTTCATTTTAGGACAGGAAATAATCTAGAGGTGGTTTTATTGGCGACTCTGCATTCAAGCCTCCAGCTTTCAGAGGTCATGGAAACTGGAGGCTTAACGATTTTCATAGTGAAGAGGTAGGATTTTGATGGAGGCAAGGGATCTGTAGAAAATGGAGGGTGGAGGTTTGCTAGTGGACAGGCTGCTGGTTCTCCAAACCTGGCTGGGGTGTGAGCGGCTTAAGGTATTATTAGTATGGGCATGGACTGAGCTCATTTGGGGCCCACTAAGAGCCAGTGTGGTACAGGAAAGAGTGTGGGCTTGGAAACAGAAACCTGGGTCTCAGATTCTGGCTCCTATGGCAAGGCTGTGGGACCTTGGGGAAGTTACTTGACATCCCAGGGCCTCACCTTCCTATTACTGAGGGTTAATTGGAGTTCATGTCTTATTCATCCCTGCCCAGTGCTTCCCAGAGTATTTTGGCTCATGATAGCTATTCCATAAAAATTGGTTTAATAAATAGGTGTCACACTAGTTTGTTGAATGAATGAATGGACATAGCAGTATAGCTAATTTGCAGGATATTGAGATGAGTAAATCATGTATATAGAAATGCTAACATAGTACCTGACATATTGTAGGCATTTCTTGCTATTATTTTTATATCATCAAATACTTGGTAGCAAGTATGGGAATGTGAGTTATGGAAACTGTATCAGCTACACAGGGGGAGGATCTGCACTCAGTGAGGGTGGAGCTAGGCATGGCGGGGAGCCAGGTGAACTCCCAGGGAATGGACAGGACGCCATGATGGGAGGGAGACCCGGCAACAGAAGCCTCTCAATTGCTGCCGTTTGCAGGACTGAGCCCGCAGAGATGACAGGCAGGAGAGGGGAGCCATTCGAGGAATGAGAAGTAGATTAGCTCAGTGATTGTAGGATCAGGGAGAACAATGCTTCTCCACCAGGTCAGTTGACCTGGCTCATTGAAACCTCCCTATAAGTTCATGACTTTCAAAATGGGGCACAGGACTGCTCTGCGGAGGGGCTGCCTATCCCACTTTTGGAAATTGTGCCAACTCACGATTACAGGAATGCGTCCTGGCCATAGGGGCTGCCCTTCTATCATTGTCTCTCCCGGGCATGATCTCTGCAGTTGCCTTAGATGTTTAGGCAAGAAATTATGCACCTCATCATTTCAGTTCTGGAACACGAAGCACGTAGGTACTCAGATGCTTCCTTGGATGTCCTGGGATGATGAAAGGAAGTGTAGTGACAGGATTTGAGGGCTGCCCTTACTGCTTTCCTAGTAACTAAGATTTAAGCACAAAAATACCTATGTGTATATTTTTAACATTTGGTATTTTAAAATGAAGAATAGTCTTTGGGATATCACTCTTCAGTCTTCAAAAAGAATAGCAGTTTTTCATGTTCTTCACCCAACGTTAAAAATAACTGATACTTGCCCCTTAGATGGGGATGGCAAGATGCAACCTCGGAACCTTTTCTGATCCTCAGCTTCGGGGCACTACGCTAATGGTCATGTGCTACTTGCCATCTAGGTTTGGGGGGTGTGTAGCTCTTTACAAATTTCATCACTATACTATTCTTCAGTGCAGAAAACAATTCTTCTCATGTACTTGGGCACTTAATAAAAAGTAGCAAAATTAACGTAGACATGAATGACATGTTCTACCTCTCCCCCTACAAACGTTTTAAACAAAAGTTGGACATATTTTTGTACATTTTCTGTAATAAATTTTTATTACAGTAACGATACCCCATAGGTAAATGAAAGCCCTGCTTTGGAAAATTGTTTTTCTGGATACTCTGTAAGGTAGCTCAGGAAAGATAAGGATATACCATGGATTGTTTTTGGAAATTAGGATAATCCCTGCAAAAGCATTGTCTAAGCAGTGACTTTTTATCATGCCAGCACAGAGTAGGGTCAATACCCCTGGTTGTGTATTATAAGACAAGAATTACACTGATAAGGGGGTCACCATTTTGAAAATCACCACCATCGGCGTAATGTAAATCGCAGGCATTGGGTCAAGTGGAATTAATTTTCCTCTTCCTTCTTCAGTCTGTGGGACACATCAGAAACTCCCGGACTGTGTGAAAGCTACATTGTAGACTGAATGAAATCGGGCAGCACATGAGAATCACAAGTGCCTTAGATGCTGTGGGACTTGTGTGTTTCCAAGTGAGGTTTTCTAAAGGATATTCACTAGCGAATTTTTGTTACATTTCAGACTATTGCAGTGATGGCTGATCCAGTTGAATATATGTGATCTGATGAATGAAAGAATTGTAATTTTTTTGTGGTATTTTAGGAAAAGAAACTGCTTTGATTATAGTATGCCATGGTACACACGATTTTCTCCTTCCCCCCCTCCCTCCCTTCCCTCCTTCCTGCATTTCTTTCTTTTCTTTTCCTTCCTTCCTTCCTTCCTTCCTTCCTTCCTTCCTTCCGTCCTTCCTTCCGTCCTTCCTTCCGTCCTTCCTTCCTTCCCCCCTCCCTCCCTCCCTCCCTCCCTCCCTCTCTCTCTCTTTCTTCCTTCCCTCCCTCCCTTCCTTCCTTCCTTCTATATCATAAAGGGTTTAAATAGACCCTAAGTTGTGATTAGATTTTAAAATCACTTTTTAATGTAGAAATAATTTTAAAATCAGGAGCCACCTTAAATTAGTTTTGGGATAAAGCAGAAACATAAACAAATTAAAAAACATTAATATGTAAAATTAAAAAAAAATTTGTACACTTCCGCCACCAGGATACAACTCTTCATTTTTCCTAGCACCCTCAAGCCTTGCACTATCTACATCAGCCATTTCAGTTGTGATCTTTATTAAACACTTCACTTTAATTTTGCATTTTCATATAATATTATATCCTAAGCACTTAAAATATTTAGACAGGTACAACTTTATAACTACTTAATTTTAGAAAACAATGTTTATTAACATGAGAGAGCACTTACTGAATTCTTATTGGGTTGTTTCCCCCTTTATTTTAGAGAATACTAGCAGGAACGTCGTAGTAGTTTTTTATGTACATATGTATTTATTTATCGGAGTGAGAGAGCACAAGAAGGGGCAGAGGCAGAGGGAGAAGCAGGCTTCCCGCGGAGCAGGGAGCCCGACGCGGGGCTCGATCCCAGGACCCTGGGATCACGACCTGAGCCGAAGGCAGACGCTTCACGACTGAGCCACCCAGGCGCCCCTAAGGAACGTCGTAATAGTTAACGTTTATCAAGTGCTTATTCAGCCACCCTTTTAAAGTACATGACATCTTTGAACCTTAACTTTCTTATCTATGAAACGGGAATAATACTTAGCAGTTTTATGATAAAATACACACAAAGGGCTTAGCTTGGGGCCTAGCGCAACACAAGAGCTCAGCAAAGGGATTGTCACTAGGAACCTTAACATCGTTAGCAACACTAAGTCTTTTGTTCTTACGCTGGAGGTCACATTCTTTGGGATTTCCTTTTGGTTTTCCCAAGATTGGGATCTGCCTCTGAGTGCCGACAGCACTACTGAAATGGCCTTTTAACGATTCCATTGTAATTGTCTGTTTTCTTGTCTCAGTGACCTGCTGGATGGTATACTCTTAAAGGCAGGGACTTTCTGTCCTTGCTTGTTGTTGTATCCCCAGGACCTTCATTGTGATGGTGCATAGTGGTAGAGGCCGGGTCAGGTTTTGTCCAATGAATTACTGCATGAAAATGTGGTTTATTTAATTAAAACTTTGCATCTGCATGGATTTGTGACAACAGAGTGAGATTGCCTTGAGACTTAGGGCATGGTCACACAGTGTCTTCTCTTACAGTCCACCGATGTCTGTGAACAGATCTTGAGAGTGGTGAGTAGGTCCAGTCGGCTGGAGGAGTTGGTGTTGGAAAACGCCGGGCTCAGAACGTGAGTATTGTCCTGAATGTACGAATATGTGGCTTAAAAGCTTCCTGCCATTTCCTCTAAAATTAATATATAGGTTTTTTTTTTTTTTTAAAGAGATTGAGGCACTCACATATAAAGTATAATGTTTTCGCTTAAAAAAAAAAATAAAGGATCCCTGTGCTCCCCATCATCACAAAGATCAAGGATTTTATAACATCCTCTGTGGTCTGGTCACTGGATGTTTTCAAGGGAGCCCGGAATGGTGGTTAGGACAGTGGGTCCTGAGCCAGATGCCTTATGGCCTTGGGCGAATTGCTGCACTTCTGAGCCTCACTCTCTTTATCTTTAAGATGGAGAACACAATAGCACCTACCTTATAGAATGATGGCTGCGAGAAGTAAATTTATGTAAAATCCTTAGAAAAGTAGCTTTCATATTATAGATGCTCTGTGTTAGCTCTTAGGAATATCATTCATGGTAGTCCTGATAATAACATATTTCCCATTTTGCTTAGATCTGTTTTATGTGTTTCTCTCTCTTTCCAAATCCATACTTAACCTTGTTCAGTAGTTGGGAATGGCTCGGTCGGCGGTGCCCAAGCCTCACGTGCAGTTCAAATCTGCCAGAACAAAGACTTTACTGCTCCTAAGTGAGGGGGGTTGACAGCTTCATAATCATAGCACTTAGTGTGTTATTTTAAGTACAACATACCTAAAATAGTGATTTTGAATTTTTGTTAAAACATAATGGTAGCAATCGTAGCCTTTAAACTCAATAATTAGGGCAATCAGTTTTGCATTTGTGAGTATTGTGCGAAGTGAGATAGGGTGAACAGCCGATTGCCGTTTCCATGAGAAGCAGGTTCAGTTCAGGATTTTTTTTTAAGTTATGGAGGGACTAAGTAATACTATTTTAAAGGGGCAATTATATATTTTCTTTTTGCTTTTGAATGAGGTTTTGGCTAATGAAAATGAACCACATTTTGGCTATGGGTTTACAGATTTCTCTAATGAGGATATATACTTAGACTTGTGTATACAGACTAGATAGGGTGTTAACGAATGTATGGTAAGTAGATTAATATTGTAAAGAAAGGTTTTCTTTTTTCAGATTTCACTCTAGCTTTTCTAGCTGTCAAACTTTTATTTGAGCAGTATTGCATTTTGTGTTCTTTAATCTTACTGTTTTGTTTACTTGCAGAGATTTTGCCCAAAAACTGGCCAGTGCTCTAGCGCATAATCCCAACTCAGGACTCCACACAATTAACCTTGCTGGCAACCCACTGGAGGATCGAGGTATTGTAGCAATTCATGTGATCACTGAGGCCAGAATTGTAAGAGCGTTCGGCAATTTTTGTGCGGCCACCCCCAGGGAATGGCGTCAAGCTCACTTCTAATTATTTAATAAATGCTACTGATGCTTTGCTGGCTTCTAGGTTTTTCTACCCTTTGATGAAAATACTGGTGCTAAAATTCATTCTCTAATCAACTTCTTTTGAAGAGATACAAACAGAATGGAGGATATTATTTTTAAACTGCCGTATTAGTTCTTTATGACTGCGTAACAAATTACCGTCCACACGGCAGGGGGATGTGTTACCGGACAGTTTCCTTCGGTCGGTAGCCTGGGCGCAGGTTCGCTGGGCTGTCTACTCAGTCTCTCGAGACTGAAGTCAAGTTGTCAGCTGCGGCTGTGATCTTGTGTGACCTGATGTATTCAAGCTTGCTGGTTGTTGGCAGAATGAATGTCCTTGGGTCTGTAGGACAGAGGTCGTATATTCTCACTGCCTCTCATCGGGGACCACTCCCAGCACCTGGTCTGTGCTCAGGTCCTTACCACACAGCCTCTCCTCTCACTACGTCCCAGTTTGTTTTGTGCTTGAGGCAGTAAGGAGCATGTCTCTTGGATACTTACCTCTCTTTTAATTAGAGCACCTGATTAGGTCAGGCCCACCCAGGACAGTCTCCCCTTTTGATGAACTCAAAGTCAACTGAATAGTAGCACAGTCCCATTAGCGATGTGTCATATGCTCGTCAGTCTGCCCCACACACTCAAGGAAATTATACAGGGCATGTATACTGGGGGAAGGAATCTTGGGGATCATCTTACTATTCTGTGTACCACATGTATCTTTTAATATTTAACAAGATTTGAACATGGGGATTGGGAGAAAATGAAGGACTGGAGTTCACGATGAGGCAGAAGAAGGTTTCGTTGAAAGTGTGTGGGCAAAGGGCAGAGTCAGTAGGTTTAGAATGTGAAACTTTAAACATTTGAATTCTCAGTAGGGGAACGTTGGTGGATGTGGCTTAAGAAGAAATAGCTTTATCTCTAGAGAGAATATTTTGTTTTCATTATCTGTTGCAAATGTTTTCTAGCATTGTTGAATAAAAGCCTTTCATCTTGTAATGTTATATATTTGATGAGGATTAAACTGAGCTGAAGGTACTGATAGAGACAGTTCTGCTTTGTGTTCCTGACAGAGAGACTGTTCTTCATTGAAAAGGATACCCACCCATGTGGTATTCAAGCCAAAAATAAAGAGCAATTTCCTAGCATATAAAGTAGTGAATCTAAAAGAAGTTTGAGACTGAATTAGAAAACTAGATCACATGAAAATCATCCTCATGGAATCAACCACAGCTGAAAATCGTGGATGCATATCCCTGAAATAGGAGTTTCTTTGGGGGCATAGGAATTTCTTTAGGAAAAACTGATGTTGTCTCTATTAGCCAACTGCTAGAAAGTGATGAATATGACAAGTGGAAATATACACGGAGATTACCTTTTATAGATAGGACGGCAGTTTCTGCTTTGTTTTTTAAAATGGGAGGGACCCAAACATATTCATCTACTGACTGGACAGACTCCGTGGAGGGAGGTAGGTGCTGGAGGCAAATCCTTAAGGATGTAAACCCAGAATGCAGTAGGCCAGGGGATGGGAAACGCAAACTCACACCACAGTGAGATACCACTTCACAACCAGTATGGGTATGATCAAAATAAGTGTTGGAGAGGACGTGGGAAATGGGGACACAGGCCTTACTGGTGCGAATGTAAAATGGTGCAGCCACTTTGCAAACTGGTTAGACAGTTTCTTAAAAAGCCAAACACAAATTGGGGTGCTTGGGTGGTGCAGGCGGTGAAGCGTCCGACTCTTGGTTTTGGCTCAGCTCGTGGTCTCGGGGTTGTGGAGTCGAGCCCCGAGTTGGGCTCTGTGCTCTGTACGGAGTCTGCTTCAGACACTCTCTCCCTCTCCCTCTGCCTCTGCCCCTCCTTTTCCCCCCCTACCCCCACATGTGCGCGCATGCTCTCTCTCTCTCTCTCAAATAAATAAATCTTAAAAAAAAAAAAAAATAAAGCTAAACACAGATTTGCCACACAACCCAGCAGTTGCACTCCTAGGTATCACTGAAGATGAATGGAGCCTACGTTCACACACAGACGTGTGAATGAATGTTTACAGCAGGAGTCTTCATAGTAGCCAAACCGTGGAGACCGAACCGTGGAGGCAGATGAAGGGCTGATCCACACTACGACGTGGTGGGACTTCAGAAACCTTATGGCAGGTGAAAGAAGCCAGACCTGCAAGACCACACAGTTTGAGTTTGGGAGCTTGGAAGGAAGTGTGAGGCCCTTTGTCTCATTGTGAGACAATGTGAACCTCGTGTGCTCTGAGGGGCAGCCGTACTGGACCCTCAGACGCTTCCCTCAGACCCTCGTCTTTGGTTTAAACTTCTTAGCTGGTTCTTGCTTCGTTCTGGTGCATTCTAATTAGATGCAGACATTTCTCCTCCACCCGCTTCCTTTTCGTCCCTGCTCCCTGTTCCTCATCCCCCCCCCCCCCAGCATCCTCAGACCTTGGACGTAATCAGTATTTCGTTTATGTTGAATTTGATTTCATCTTAATTCTCTTCTGTAGCTTTTTAATTGCATTGAACATCATGGCAAAGTTGAGAGAGATTTCTTTTCTGTCAGAACATGGGCTCAAAGAGGATGTTTCCAGGCTTTCGTTCTCCACATTCCTACCTCTGAGACCTAATTTGATGTCTTTTCATCTCCCTGCAGTCCATTCACAGGAGCTAAAATCCCAGATCATTACAAGGATATTTTCCTCAACATTGTGTGCACATACTGACTCTCCAATACGGTGTCTGCTCACCTACACTCAGTTTTTGACACTCCTGAAAATGTTTTCTCAAGCTGAGACTTTCCTCGTTCCAGCCCCTTCTAGATTCATTCACTGATATATTTGCCAGTGTTCTTGGACAACTGCCAACACCCATATTTCCTACCTTCACTCTTGAGGCTGAGCCTCCTGAACACAAATTCTGTATAGGTTTTATTTATTTAAAAAAAATTTTTTTTTTAAATTCAGGCTAAATATCTGAAGATGTTTGGTAGTTTTTCTGCTTATGGATGGAAATTCCACAAGAAATCCAACTAAGTGTAAAATATTTGTAAGAATTTCAATCCAGGCAGAATATTCCATGATCTTTGTTTCTAAGCTGTTCAGTGACTGTATTTTATGTTTGAAAACAGTAAAAAGCGTGGGGAAAGAATTTATAATTGAATCGTAGGGTATATAAAAGAGCAAGGAAACTCAAGGAAACACAAGACCATTTAGCAGCCCAGAATTCTGAGGAATTTCAACACCAAATGGAATTTGATTTTGTACTTGAACCATTCACTCAGGGACTTACTTGGAAACTCTCAGCAGGTTTGGCTCCTTGCTTTGTGATATGAATGTTAATGCAGCAAATTCCTGTTATTTACTGCTCAGTCTCCTTGTCACACTTCTGAACAAAGGACAGACAGCCTTCTATTGTCGAGGGGCTCGTGGGGAAGGAGGTTAAGGTATGAATTAGTAAGCAGGGTGTAGTGTGTATGAGTGGTGGTGCAGGTGTTGGGTGCCCTGCTTTCTCTCTCGTGCAGAAGAGACACATAGGCAGGGAAAAGACCACACACATGCACAAGCTCTTCTTCTTCTGGTTGGGGGTCCAAGGCTGTTCCCTGGCTTGCTCTCGGAGCTCTGTCCTGATGTGTTTTCAGATTGCAGGTCAAGACCCATTAGCAGGTCATGAGATCAGTTTCATAGCTCTTGACAAGCATTTGAACAAAGAAGAGGAATGGGACGCCTGGGTGTCTCCCTCGGTCATCGGCCAACTCGCCATCTCGGCTCAGGTCTTGATCTCACAGTGGTGAGTTCAAGCTCCTGCGTTAGGCTCTGTGCTGGGTGTGGAGCCTACTTTAAACAAAAAAAAAAAAAAAAAAAGGGAAGAAGAAGGAGTAGAACAGAATAGAAAATATCGGGGGCACCTGGGTGGCTCAGTCAGTTAAGTATCTGCCTTCAGCTCAGGTCATGATCCCAGGGTCCTGGGATCGAGTCCTGCCTCGGGCTCCCTCCTTAGCGGGCGGGGGGTCTTCTTCTCCCTCTGCCCCCGTTCCCCAATCGTGCTCACTCTCACTCTCAAATTAATAAAATCTTTTTAAAAAAGAATAGAAAATATCAGAGTGCATTTGTTTGGGAAAACTTTGGTTTTACTTTCCTAATACGTATGTGTGTACGTATTTTTGTACGAGGTTCCTTCACTGTGATGTCAAATCTGTTTCTTTATGTGGGTCGCGGTAGAAAAGGCTTAAGAATCTCTGCTCCAGCTCAACTTGGTCCACTTTCTGTGCTCGATCCTCAGGCTGCCCCAGTGTTGGAACCACAGTGTTCTCGGTCACTTCCTTGTGACCAACCCTTTGGATCCGGCATGACTTTTTGGATAATAGTTGAGTATTTTTGGAGAACGCCGCTCTCCCCTCTCTCTGCGCCTTCCACATGCTTGGCTTCCTTAACCCTACCAGCCCCTGTTCTCTCCTTCCCAGTCGTCCTTCCCCGTTCCCCTTGTTTTTATGGTCTCAGCCTTGTCAGGAATGTCTGTCCATTTCCTCCCCTCACTTTGTTCTAAGTTGGATTATTTTGTTTAAAGATGATTTAGAATGCTGTCTCAGAATGTTTTTCTTTTGGAAATGTTGACCTGAAGTACCCAGATTTTTTTTTTTTTTTCTGACCATCTGGTTTGATCTCAATAAGACAAGAGAAACAAATTCTAGAATTGCCGCTTAACTTTTTTTTGGTGCTTTCTGTCTTTCATATCTGCCAACGTGTACCAGTGGGTTCTGGAGTCAAAATACTCAAGTTCAGTTCTGGGCTTTGCCACTTTCTAGTTGAGTTTCCTGGGACAAGTTACCTAACTTCTGCGTTTGTTTCCTCATCTTTATTTTTTAAATTTTAATTCTAGTAGAATTAACATATAGTGTTATATTAGTTTCAAGTGTGCAATACAGTGATTAAACAATTCTATACATTACTCAGTGCTCAGAAAGCTACAGGGACTCTAGTTTGTTCATCTTTAAAATAATAATAGTACTGACCACATAAAGGTGTTCTCAGGACTAAATGAGATAATACACAGAAAAGGACAAGAAGAGCCTGTCACATGCTGTGCACTCAGTCAGTGTAAGCTTTCACTACCTTGTTTGATTCATACAATAGCCTTGTGGAGTAAAATCATGCAAATGTTACTCTCTTTTTGTGAATGAGGAAGCTGTGTGTTTACATGATTTGGACACAGCTTGCAGAGGCCTACCTGAGATCTCTTGTTGAGGCTTCTGTCTAGGATTTCCTAACTATCAGCCAACCAATCCATCGGTCAGTCAGTCCTCCTGTGGTTGTGATTTTCTGCTTTGGCTCTCTAGATTTCCTTGGGAAGTGGAAGGAAAGGATTTTATGCCTGCTTTTTGAAAAACATTGGCTTATTCCATAGCATGTCAGTAAATTTTTTTAATTGCTCTAATATTTCAAGATACCAGGTTTGGGTGTAACAGCTCTAAAACAGAAGGTTCTTTTCTTCAGAGTCATGATTTCAACCGTATTTAATTGATATTTTTAAGGTGACACAGGATAAAACAATTTTTAAAAACTGCCTACCTTTGGATTTTAGGGCATTCGAAAGTTCGGTGTGCTGACTCCATTTTTTTCCACTGGTCTTTTTTTTTTCCTTTAATTTTATTTTATTATGTTATGTTAATCACCATACATTACATCGTTAGTTTTTGATGTAGTGTTCCATGATTCATTGTTTGCATATAACACCCAGTGCTCCATTTAGTACGTGCCTTCTTTAATACCCATCACCAAGCTAACCCGTCCCTCCACCCCCAGCCCCTAGAATCCTCAGTTTGATTCTCAGAGTTCATAGTCTCTCATGGTTCATCTCCCCCTCCAATTTCCTGTGTGTTTACATGATTTGTAACCCTGAAGTACCCAGATTTTTTTTTAAATGTAACATCATTCTTCCCTTCCTGCTATCTTCTTCTTTTTTTTTTTTTTTTTAACATATAATGTATTATTTGTTTCAGAGGTACAGGTCTGTGATTCAACAGTATTACACAGTTCACAGCGCTCACCATAGCACATACCCTCCCCAATGTCTATCACCCAGCCACCCCATCCCTCCCACCCCCCCACCACTCTAGCAACCCTCAGTTTGTTTCCAGAGATTAAGAATTCCTCATATCAGCGAGGTCATATGATACATGTCTTTCTCTGATTGACTTAGTTCGCTCAGCATAACACCCTCCAGTTCCATCCACGTCATTGTAATTGGCAAGATCTCATTCCTTTTGATGGCTGCATAATATTCCATTGTGCATATATACCACATCTTCTTTATACATTCATCTGTCGATGGACATCTTGGCTCTTTCCACAGTTTGGCTGTTGTGGACATTGGTGCTATAAACATTGCGGTGCACGTACCCCTTCGGATCCCTACATTTGTATCTTTGGGGTAAATACCCAGTAGTCCACTGGTCTTTTTATTCCTATATTCCTCATTCTTGAATCTTTTCTCCTCAGCCTTATTTTTGAAATGGAAATGTCCCACCAGATTTTGTTTATTCACATTTCTTAGTGTGTCTGAACTTTCCAGAGAAGCCATAGGAATTAGAGAAATCTGAAGATTTTAACTGTTACCTATGTTCCGACACCCACCATGTTCAAATCTATATGCTTTCTAACAGAAAAGAAAGATGCCTTTTGTTTACCCACATCCTGTTGCTAGAACCATGTGCAGAATTTTAAGCTGTTGATATTGATGCCTTCAGTTAACAAGGACCTCCTTAAACCTCTTTGTCTAGCTTGTGTATCATACTGGATTGTCGAATATCCAAGTGTTAGAATTTTATGTGATGTTATCATAGGCTTTTAAATTCATGCATGATTAATAGGTTAAATGTGCAATGTCAAATTTCATTTCTTTGTAAGTTAACATCAGATGGCAAATTATACTACTAAACATTTTGTAAGTACTTTTTTTATTAGGCATAAATATTTTGAAGCCGAGGAAGCCATAATAGTTTTGTTTTGAAAGGAGAAATAAAAACTAAACCATTTTTCCTTCTAGATTGGACACATACTTAAATAAAAATCACAAGAAGGGTAATCCATTTAGTAAAGTCTCCAAAGGAAAGCGTCTAGTGATAAATTCTGTTTTAATTCACAGCTCTGAAGGCTATGTTTTGCTTTATTTGGGGGGCAGAATTAAAGAGTTTTGGCCAAAAGTTAAAAAGTCTTTTCTTAGCCTTTGTAGGGAGATGTTTTCTCGACGATCGGTTTTTTTCCCTGGCAGTATTGAGTAAATGGCTCCAGAAAGTACCAGGCAGGTTAATTTTTTTGGTTTTTTTTTTTTTTTTTTTTTGAGATTTTGGCTGCCAGCCACTGTCAATTTATTCATGTTGCCAAGACCGCGTTTCTAAAGTCTGCCAGAAAGGAAAAGGACCCTTTGTGTAATAATCTGTTACCTTTTCTCAAAGATCAGCAAAAGTATGCAATCACAATGATGTACACCTGAAACCAAGAGGATACTCTATGTCAATTATACTGTGACGAAAAAAATCAATTTAGTGCTTTTATTTAAGAAAAAATGAACAGTACTGACCCCATTTATGCCTTTTATTGTGTTAGCACTTAGCAAGCGTGTTTCTTTAAAGAAGAAATGTAATATATTTATGGCTTGTGGATGCCTAGGAAATCAAAATATTTTGTCAAGAAAGAAAGAAACTAAATAGTTTCGTCGGAAATTTGGTAAAAAGTGCTTGAAACAGACTGTCTTGTGTCTGTGTCTTTAGTCCACTTTACTTTTTATCCTCTCTACGTTTTTCCCACTTTTTTTCTTTGAAGTAAATTATCAAGCATGACTTTATTCATTTTTATTCTAACTCAGGAGCTTCGCTTTTTATTATTTCATTTATGGTGTGATCATTCAATTTCCAGAGAAAAATAGTGCTGGGTTGTTCACTCCTTTTTGTCTTCCTTCCTTGTTTAAAGATAGTTGATGATCAAGGAAGGAAGGAATGCGTGGGTGTTGTCACCAGCGTCATTAAATAATTGTTCCATTCTAGCCTTACATCTGGTTATAGGCATTTATGGTTTTATGTGGTGTATGTAACAGGTATGTCTGACACAAAAGAAATTAGTGAAAATGTAAAAATTGTCATTTTCTCAACAAAGCTAAACAACTCAAGTCAATCTGAGCACAACAAATTTGAGGTTGAGTGGTAGGTTTTAACTTTGATCTAACAGATTTTCAGCATAATTTGAAGACATGGGTTATAGGTTTGGGGATTTTTTTTTTTTTAAACATTGTCATAACATATGCTTTGCTAGGAAAAACACGATATAAAAGAATTGGTCCAGAGTAGGCAGTGATAACTCATCAAAACTCAAAAGCGAGAATCTGGTATCCTTCCCAATTCCATACCTAAGTTTTGAAAAAGATTTATTTATTTTTTTTAAAGCAGTTCTAGGTTCACAGCAAAATTGAGAGGAAGATAAAGAGATTTCCCGTATCCTTCCTGCCCCCACCGAGGTACAGCCTTCCTCACTATCAGTGACCCCCACCCGAGGGGTACACTTATGACCGTTGATGAACCTACACGGACACCTCATCATCACCCCAAGTCCATAGTTTTCATTAGGATTCACTCTTGGTGTACATTCTACAGGTCCGGACAAATGCGCAGTGACACATAAGCACCCTCTTAGTATCATAGGGGATTTTCACTGTCCTAAAAATCGTCCGCTGCCTATTCATCCCTCTTCCGCTCCCAACCCCCTCATCCTCCAACCCTGGCAATCACTGATCTTTCTGCTGTCTCCATAGTTTTGACTTTCCAAGAATTTCATATAGTTTTTAACTCCCTTGGATAAGTACCAAGGAGTGTAATTGCTGGATCACATGTTAATGTATGTTAACTTTTGTAAGAAGCCACCAGACTGTCTTCCAAAGTGGCTGTGCTACTTTGCATTCCCACCAGCCATGAATGAGAGGTCCTGTTGTGAGAGTCCCTTGCCACCATTTGATGTTGCCCCTGTTCTAGATTTTGGCCATCCTCATAGGTGGGTAGTGGTATCTTGTTGTTACATAATTTGCATTTGCTTGAGGACATAGGGTGTGGAGCATTTTTTCATATGTTTATTTGCCATCTGTGTATTTTCTTTGCTGAGAGTTTTGTTAAGGTCTTTGGCTTTTTTTCAGTTGGCTTGTTTATTGTTGAATTTTAAGAGTTCTTTGTATATTTTGAGTATCAGTCCTTGCAAACATTTCCTCCCAGTTCGTGGCTTGCCTTCTCATTCTCTTGACATTGCCTTTTGTAGAACAGAACATTTTAATTTTAATGAAGTCCAGCTTATCAGTTATGTCTTTCATGGATCGTGCCTTTGGTGTTCTGTCTAAAAAGGCATCACCATACCATGGCCATCTCCATTTTTCTCCTCTATTATCTCCCATGCCTAAATTTTTAGAAGTAAAATTTTTCATTGAAGTATAATGTACGTTCAGAAAACTTCACAAATACCAAGTTTATGTCTTCTTGGAGTTTTACCAAGTGAACACTCACCAAAATCACTACCGAGCTCGAGACAAGAATGTTACCAGCGCTGGGGCGCCTGGGTGGCTCAGTTGGTTAAGCGACTGCCTTCGGCTCAGGTCATGATCCTGGAGTCCCAGGATCGAGTCACACATCGGGCTCCCTGCTCAGCAGGGAGTCTGCTTCTCCCTCTGACCCTCTTCCCTCTCGCGCTATCTCTCATTCTCTTTCTCTCAAATAAATAAATAAAATCTTTAAAAAAAAAAGTTAAAAAAAAAAGAATGTTATCAGCACTTTACAATCTTCCCTAATGTTTTGCTCTAGTGATTTTCACCCTTGCCCTCTACCACCCAGAAAACATAATTACTATTCTGACTTCTGTTATGATAGGTTAGCTTTATTCTTGAACTTCATAAATAATAGCATTATATAGTGTATACTCTTTTATATTTGGCAACTTTTGCTTTAACTTGTGGAGAGGTTTTTAATAATGGGTTTATTTTCTTGAATAGATAGAAGACTGTTGAGATTATCTATTCTTACGTGAGTTTTGGTAAATTGTATTTTTCATAAGGAAATCTGTCCGTTTCTTCGAAAATGATACATTTTGACCTACAGAAAAAAAAATTTTAATACCCCTTAGTTATATCTGCAATGTCTGAAGGAGCTCTACTAGTATTTTTTTTCCATTTCTGATTTTGATAATTTGTTCCTTCTCTTTCTCTCTTTTTCTTTTTTTTTTTTTTTTAAACAGCGTTGCTGGGGCTTATTAATGTTATTAGTGTTTTTGAAGAACAGGATTTGTTAAATTTACTTATTTATTGGATGCTTTCTATTTAATAGATTTCTTCCCTTTGTTATCTTTTTTTCCCTCTCCTGTTTATGCGGATGGAGTGGGGATTAATTTGCTGCTTTTCTTTCAGATATCTTGAGATGGATACTTAGATAATTAGTTTCCAGCTTTTTTCAATTAACATAAGTATTTAGGACTATAGATTTCACTCTAAGCATGGCTCTAATTGTATCCCTAAAATGTTGATATCATAGTTTTAAAAAACTTAAATAGTATTTTTTGGACGCCTGGGTGGCTCAGTCGGTTAAGCGTCTGCCTTCGGCTCAGATCATGGTCTCAGGGTCGCGGGATCGAGCACCACATCGGGCTCCCTGTTCAGCGGGGAGCCTGCTTCTCCCTCTGCTGCTCCCCCTGCTTGTGCTCTCTCTCTCTCTCTGACAAATAAATAAAATCTTTTAAAAAAAATCAATAAATAAAATTTAAATAAAAATATTTTTAAGATTTCCATTGTGATTTTTCTTTTGGGGGAGCTCATTTGTTATTTGGAAATACATTGCTTATGTTCTAATGATTTGGGGATTTTCAAATTCTCTTTTTGCTACAATTCCTATATTAATTGCATATAGTGGTAGCAGTTGGAGAATATGCTTTGTGTAATTTCACAGCAGTTAAGGAACATCCTCTGTATTACTTGTTGAGACTTGCTTTTTGGCTCAGCCTATTGTCACTTTTGGTAAATAAAGGCTCCATGTGTACTTTGAAGACATATGTTCTTCAGTTATTACGTGTAGTGTTTTAAATATATCAAACATTTTTTATTGTGTTCTTGATATCATCTGTGTCTTTATGCCCTTTTTTGTTTGTTTTATCATCTGACAGAGATGTGTTTAAAAATCTCCCACTGTTGCGAGGTAGCACACACACACACACACACACACACACACACACATATAATGTATATAATATATGTATTTTCCTTTTGTTATCATTAGATTTACTTTATACATTTTGAGATTGTTATTCAGACCATACAGATTTAAAATCATTATATCTTCTTCGTTAATGAAATGTGTCACTTATCTCTTTGCCTCTTAAAATCTAACTTGTCTTACATTGTTGCAGATATACTAATTTTCTTTTGGTTAGTGTTTGCAGCATATATTTTTTTACATGCTTTTAGGTTCACTTCTGAACACATGTATTTCTAACTGTTTCTTGAAAGCACCTGATAATTTTGTTTAGATAATCCATTTTTGACTTGTTTTGAGTATTTAGTCAGTACATTTACATTTTTTTCAAAATTATCAGGATTTATTAATTTTTTAAATTTTATTATGTTAATCACCATACAGTATATCGTTCATTTTTGATGTAGTGTTCCATGATTCACTGTTTGTGCATAACACCCAGTGCTCCACGCAGAACGTGCCCTCCTTAATACCCATCACCAGGCTAACCCATCCCCCCACCCCCCCTCCCCTCTAGAACCCTCAGTTTGTTTCTCGGAGTCCATAGTCTCTCATGGTTCATCTCCTCCTCCGATTCCCCCCCTTCATTTTTCCCTTTCTACTATCTTTTTTTTTTCTTTTAACATATAACATATTATTTGTTTCAGAGGTACAAGTCTGTTATTGTAATTATTGATTTATTTTTATGGCAATCTACTATGTGTCTGTTTTCTTTGTTCTTTTTTCCTCCTTTTCTGCCTTTTGGATTAATTACATTTCTAAAATGACACCCTTTTCCCTGTGTCCCCATTAACTTACTAGTTGTACATTCTTTTACAAGAATCTATCAGCTAAATATCAGGCCTGCCCGTCTTTGTAATTAATGATACAGATTAGCATATTCACATCTCTAGAAATATTCACATAAACAAACCTGTTTGACATCATTTAATCCAGCGATTTTCAAACTTATTTGGGAAATGATATGAGGAGGTTAATAGGGGTTCTCAGAACCCCCACCGTCCTTGGGGAGACACCCAACTAGAGGTTTAGTGCTCTACCTCTACTCTACTACACTAGGTATTTCTTGATGAACTTTGATAAAATGTGTAGGGAATGTGGGGTTATATAATAGGGCAGCAACCAGCATGGTAGTTCCGTATCCGTGCATGGAGTTTGAGAATCAGTCTAGGAGACCATATGGTTAATATTGTTTCAGGAACCTTCCCAGGAACATGCCCCTGGAAAGGTGATAACTCACATGTAGCAGGAAGTTGGTTGAATGACCTATAGGAAGAGCGTACATTCATGTATTACTTATTTCTCCCAGTGAACAGTCTACACTCGTTGCAATCCTTGAGTGAGTAAGCTGGTGTTCACAGTCTCCCAGTCTGGTCATTAAATTTAGAGACTCTCTGGTTTTCAATACTGTGATTTTTCAAGTTACAAAACCTACCTTTAAGAAGTTAAACACACTCTGATGCTTTGTCTGAGGTTGTTAGCCATAAGCTAATTAAGTATTGGAATCCATGTGCTAAAAGCGAAGCTGTTATCTGAAGAGTTAACATTATACCGTTTTCTTGACAATAATTAAGTAGCATGCATCTGCTCACCCAGAAGAGTGATGAACTCATTAAGACACAGGTTAAAAAGAAGCAATTATATCACTCTTCCTAAGAGTATTTGCATTTGAAATAGGACTATAGAGGAGAGGGTAACACTTAAGTCCAAAGAAAAACATCTCTAATGGTAAAGTTTTTATATTGTTATGCTTAATTAAACAATCTTTCTTTTCTCCTATCCTTTAGGTAGGACAGAAAAAAAGGAGGTGTGATGGTAGATAATTAGAAAATAAAGTCTGACATTAGAAAAAAAATGATCACTTAAGTTGGAATCAAATTTAAGTTAATTTTCAGGCATTATAAAACAAATGCAATTCTGAGAAGTTGAACATTCTAATCTTTTTTTTTTTTTCCTTTCTCAGGTGTGTCCTCTTTAAGTATTCAATTTGCCAAACTCCCAAAGGGATTAAAGCATTTAAATTTATCTAAAACCTCATTATCACCTAAAGGTACAGTATGTGTTATTTACTTGATGTCTGTAATATTTCCGCTGCACCATGCTGCCTTGAATAGTTAGAAGTATTACTCAGTTATGTGTCTGCATATGTCTTACGGTCCTGTGAGCGCTACACAATGAAGAAGTGGTATAATTGGAATTCTGGTTGTGTCTAAAGTGAGATGCTTTCAGAGTAGAGCATAAGTATGTCATACGTTATTTAACTTTTTGACTTTGGGTGGAGGAGTGCTTACCTGTGCTCCCCCCCCCCCCCATCACACACACAGTCACGTGGATGGTCTCCTGCACAGAGAACTGGTGCACCTAACTGCCCAGTCTCTATCCTGCTCTGGAAATTGCCTTTGCTTCCCCAGCGTCTTTTCTGACTCCACTCACCCTTCTCTCATGTATCTGGTTGTTCAGTAAACCCTGTCCATTCTGTCATTGTGTTTTCACATCAGCACCCCTATAACACTTGAAATATCCCTGCGTGCGTTGTGCCTTTGTACATCCTTTGTATTCTGCTTGGAAAGTCTTTCTTTCATCCTGTAGGGTGAAACCTGCCTTCTTCCCCTCCTTCGTGTTTCTCTTTCCTGTGTGCGTGTCTCCTTGACTACTCACACCAAACACTTCCCGTTTGGTCACCAGATGTGTGGCGGTTTTTCCTCACACCCAGCAGTTCCCTGTGACACCAGCTGGGTGTCCCACAATTTCACAAAATTCTGACACTCTCTACCTGAAGACAGTGTCAGATCCCACAGGTTAAAGGCTCAGTCCCACAAGACTACTCCCAACCCTCCTTGATACTCCAGTTGCAAGCCTAGGTTGTTGGAGGTTCCAAAGACCTCGCCTTGGGTTTGGTTAATTTGCTAGAGCGGCTCGCAGAACTCAGGGAAACACTTGCGTTTGCTAGTTTATTAAAGGATATGATAAAGGGCACAGATGAACAGCCAGGTGAAGAGATACATAAGACAAAGTGTGGGACGGTCTTGAGCGCGGGAGCGCCTGTCCCTGTGGAGCTGGGGTGCGTCGCCCTCCTGGTGTGGATGCGTTTGCCAGCCTGGAAACTCCCCGAAACCTGTGCTATTGGGAGTTTATGGAGGCTTCTCACATGGGCATGATCAATTATTAACTCAGTCTCCAGCCCTTCTCCTCTTCCTGGAGAACGGGGGTGGGAGGTAGCTGAAGATTTCAAGCTTCTAATCATGGCTTGGTCTCTCTGGTGACCAGCCCCATCCAGGAGCGCACCTAGAGTCACCTCATTAGAACAAAAGGTGTCCCCAGTGCTCTTACTACTTCAGAAATTACAAGGGTTTAGAGAACTCTGTGCTAGGAATGGGGAGCAGAGACCAAAATATATATATATTTTCTATTATCTCACATCTCCCCTTATATATATTCTTGGAGAGCTTCAGTTTATTTTATAAAACACTCATTTGTGGGGCACCTGGGTGGCTCAGTCAGTTAAGTGTCTGTCTTCGGCTCAGGTCATGATCCCAGGGCCCTGGGATCGCGCCCTGCATCGGGCTCCCTGCTCGGCAGGGTGTCTGCTTCTCCCTCTGCCCCTCTCCCCTGCTTCTGCGTGTGCGCGCTCTCAAATAAATAAATAAAATCTTAAAAAAAAAACAACCTCATTTGTGATCGGCTCTTCTGAGCCATCTTCCCTATTCCTGAGACCCCAGTAGAATCGAGCACTCTTTCCTCTGTGTTAGTTCTTGATCACATTATTACTTATGGATCTAATGCTACTGTATAAATACTGTTTCCGTCCTGGAGGGGGGCTGTCCTTGCCTCTCTCATCTCCATCTCTCCAGCAGTGGCACGGTGCCTGGACCACTGTCGTGTTTGAGGGCCTGAGTGTCCGTTCTCAAGCAGACTGCCTAGGACTGAGTCCTGATTTTTTTCACCGAATATGAACATGCCTTTATTAGGTCTTGGTTCCTCACTTACATCATATGTAAGATGGAATTAACTGACTACCTCGGGGCGCCTGGGTGGCTCCGTCGGTTAGGCGTCTGACTCTTGATTTTGGCTCAGGTCATGATCTCACGGGTTGTAGGATCAAGCCCCTCGTCGGGACCCACACTCAGAACGGAGTCTCCTTATTGTTCTCCCTCTGCTCCTCCCCTGCTCATGCTCTCTCTCTCTCAAATAAAATCTTTAGGAAGAAAAAAAAAGGAGTATCTAGCTCATCAGAGGTGGTGAGACAAAGTGAGTTAATATACAAACAGTGCACTTTGGGGCACAGAGACCTCACAACCGTCACCATCATCATCTTGCTCTGCCATGTGTGTGCTTTTACTTCGTCCTGGGACAACCTGGTGAATTCCTGCCCCTGCTGTGAGACTGAACTCCTGTCTCCCTTCCTCCTTGAAGCCCTCTCTCACCCAGCCCTGCACAAGTCGATGCTTCTTTCTCTCTGTTCTACTGCACTTTGCAAATTCCTCTGTTTTAGTGTGTTTCCCATTGTGTGTTGATTGTGTCCTAGCCTGAGAGCTTCTGGATGGTAAGGGCTGTGCCTCAGTTGTCGCTGCGTCCCTGGCACCTGGCACGTTGCGGGTCCCTACTGTGTGTGTCACAGGTGAGCGGGTGCACAAGCAAAGTGGTCCCTCAGTGATGTCATAGCCATCCAATCCTGCTTTATCCCCACCATACAATTACCCTAAGAGTGATTTGAAATTGGGGTTATTTCTGTAAGTCCCATGATTTTATGTGCAGACATTTAGGTTTAGGCCTTCCAGGGACTGTTCAAAGGGGCAAATTTGCCCGGGAGTTGGTGTTTTTTGTCCATGTGCCGGAATCCGTCCACAGATCTTAAAGCTAAGTGTCATCCGGTGATGTTACCACTCCCCTACTCTAGCAAATCAGTTTTATAGAAACCTTTTTCTGATGATTATCAATGCATCGTATATTTATGGTAAAGATTTAGAAGATACTGAAAAGCATAAATAAGAAGCCACAGTTAACTCGTTATGCCAGAACCACACCGTTAGGAGACCACCCCTGCTGGCAGCCTGGCCCCCATCCTTCCACAGGGTTTCTGTCTGTATGTACTTTCTCTGTATGCCCACGTCCAGACACACATGCATAGATGGTGTTACGAGATGCTTGCCGTTTCATGAACTTTTCCCCCTGCGTTGTATGTTGTGATCCTCTATGACCGCAAACACGTGATTCCTCCCAGTGGCTGCATGCTGTTCCAGCGTGTGGAACAAGCCCCACAATTGATGTGAATGGCCTGTTATTGTACATTTGTGTGGTTTCTAATTCTTCAATAATGCAAACGATGCCAACATGACTTCTGAATGTAATTATTGCTCATTTGTTACTTTCTTATTTAGGATAAATTTCTCTAAGTACTACATTGCTAAATCAAAAAGGTCATGCATTTTTTTAAAGCTTTCTTTTCATATTTATTGTCCTGTTGTCCTCCAAGTTGTTTGTACAAATCTCCACATTCCCACCGCCCTCAGATGGTATCCTCCTTTTTCATTGTTTATCAAGCATATAAGCAAAAGTGTGCTGATTTTTTTTAAAAAGATTTATTTATTTATTTTGGAGAGAGAGAATGCATGAGTGGGGAGAGGACCAGAGAGAGAGAATCTTTAAGTAGACTTCCTGCTGAATGGGGAGCCCAGCGTGAGGCTCGATCTCACGACCATGAGATCGTGACCTGAGCTGAAACCAAGAGTCAGACGGTTAACCGACTAAACCTCAAAGTGTTCTGATATTTTAATTTTAGTTTCTTCACTTATTGCTTGGGTGAATTCTCTCCCCACCCTCACCCCCGACACCCTCCCGTTTCTTAGTCATTTGTCTTTCTTTTGGAGGAAGTTGCTAGTTTCCATCCTTTGTTACCTGTTTGCCATGTTAATCTTCTTTCTTAATTTATATATGTTCCCTGCATACTAAAAGTATTAATCATTTATCATGTGCTCCATAGGTATAACTTTTTAAAATTTGTTTTTTGTTGAGATATAATTGACACACAACATTATATTAGTTTCAGGTGTACAACATCATGATTTGATACCTGCATATCGTGTAATGATCACCACCATAAGTCTAGTTAACATCTGTTCCACACACAGTTCCAATTTCTTTTACCCTGTGATGAGAACTTTTGAGATCTACTCTTCGCAGCTTTCAAATACACAGTACAGTATTAACTGTCATCATTGTGCTACATGGTCCAACCCTTTTTTTTACAATAGAGGTGTTTAAAAAAAAAAACAAAACTTGAATTTGTTTATTTTAATTTATTTGTTCATGACTGTGAGACAAATAGAGGGATGTGGCGATCATTTATCCTCCCAAGGACAAGTGTCTGGTCTGGGGTACCTCTTTGCCACCAGTCACTATGTCCCCATCCCTCCAGGTGTCGTGAGGGTGGGAGGTCCCCCAGGCAGAGCAGAGGTCCTCAGCTTTCTCGTGAGTGAGGACAGACCCATGTTCCCCATGCCCTTCACAGATAAAGGTCTTCACGCCACGTTTATCTTTTCTCTGCCATAAAGTTTGTGTACCTTAATATGTGTGTTTTGAGAATTAATATTGTTTAATGATATTCTGACCCAAAGAATTTTAAGCTGCCCTTTCTAAGAGATGTATGTGTTGAAATGTTGGATTTTTTTTTTTTTTTGTAAAAAAGAGGATTTCTTAAAGGATTTCATTCTTGCAGATTTTCTTGTAGTATCTGAAAGGTTTGAAGATTCACAGTAACTCAGATTACACTGCAGTTTTAATCTTTTGCTGAATTTGACTAACATTTGCATTTTAGTTCTATGAAAACATGTGTATTCATGGCTCCATAATTCAAGACAGATTTTTTTTTTTTTTTAAATCCTGCCGTGACATCCCCACTGTCTCCAAATACTCTTTCTCTTCCTCAGATGTTAGCTAGATGATAGTTTTCTGGATTTCTAGTAAATATCCTGCTGGTTGCCAGATTATGTCAATGCAGGGCCATCTGGTACCACCTTTTTCCAGCTGTAAACACTCCAATAATAAATACGAAGAATGGTCAAAATCACTAGACAGCCAGAATCGAGAACGGCACGTAAATCCATGTTTAGTTTGGGTTCTAAGAACCCTGATTTTTTCCCATCCTATATTTTTGTAATTTCCTGCTATTAGTGTGCCTATTAACATAGGCCTCACGTGGATGTGGGCTCAAGAGGTGGGGAGGAAGTCCTCCATTCTGTTTTAGTAGCATGAAGCTGAGCTGAGAATATAATTCTCTCCTGATTCTGTTTAGATGTTGGCCAACTGCCAAGCGCCCACACTTGTCAAGGAGCCTTTTCCTGTCAAGACTAATTTGACCTTCCAATTTTGGAATTTTTTTATTGAGTTTCGTTCTTCCTCACTAAGGAAGTGATTTTACACATGATTTTCTTGACGCGAGACCGTCTGGTATTCTCCATGCTTGGTACTCAATTATTCCATTACAAATAGTACTACTAACAACAGTACACATGAAAGAAGTTGGTCACTTAAGCAATCATAGATGTTACCTCCAGAAATTAACCTTCTATGGGCCATTGCAAGTTCCTTTTATCTAGCATAATTAACCAAATCTCCACCTCCTTCATTGCCAAGCTCCTGTTTTTTACCTCTTTGAAAGAACCGACCTCTCTGGATTATGCTTATTTGACTGTGTCTCTCATTGCACTAGCGTTTCGAGGGTAACATAGTATTCCCTGGGTCTCAGAAGCCCATGCCTGGTGGACAGTTGGTCTGAGATAAACTTTCGTTGCAGTGAATAAATATTCCTTGAGGAGCGCTGATTTTTTCATGCTGGAATTTACTTAGTTTCCTTCTTGATGGTCTTTGAACTTTTCAAGGGCAATGAATGGGCCTCCTTTACATTTATTTCCCAATCCCCAGCATTTTATAAACATTTTATGAGCACTTAACAAATGTTGAATTGATAGCCAAGAGCTTCTTCCTGGTATTTAACTAAAATATTTTTCACTCTCCACTTCTGTCTCTTCTCTGTCTGCAATACCCAGAGGCACAGTCACCTCTGAGAAATGGCTCAGTCATCTTTATCAGACACATACATACTGCAGTTGGTTTTGTAACCCCCCAAAGCTGGAGGATGAGATAATAACCCTTTTACCAGTCCATGCACCAAACATTCGGGCGCCTGGGTGGCTCAGTCGGTTAAGCGGCTGCCTTCGGCTCTTGTCATGATTCCAGGGTCCTGGGATCGAGCCCCATGTCGGGCTCCCTGCTCAGCGGGGAGTCAGCTTCTCCCTCTGCCTCTGCCTCTCCCCCTGCTTGTGCTCTCTCTCTGTCAAATAAAGAAATAAAGAAAAATCTTAAAAAAAAAAAAATTCTAAACTTAGAGCAGAGACCTGCTCCAGGGCAGGGCTGTCCTTGGGACCCTCTGCTCTTTTCTTGGAGTGCCTTGCTTCATCCTGCTGCTGTGACCAATTCTATCTCCCACTGGCAGGCGCTACCCCCATCCCTTATCCCGGGGAAGGTCTATGCAAGTGTGGACCAAAGCCCCCTTTCCTGTGTCCCTGTAGGGTGCTCAAGACAGGCTGGGATTTTTAAGAATTTTACTGAAAAAAAAAATTTATGAACGTATATCCAGTTTAGAAATCGCCATATTTCCAAAATATACAAACTGAAACTGTGAACTGTAGAAACATGAAGAGCTTTGCTGTGTCCCCTATCCCTATTACCCTAAGAATGAGCATCAGTGCTATCGTGGCTATTGACCTCTTCAAATCCCGGTGAGCAGCCAGACTCTTCTGGGCTCCCATTTTGTAGTGACCACCTTCTGGAGTCTCTCCTTCCCCCATGGAGAGAAGTGGCTTGAGGAGGACCCACCAGCAGCCATGCCTCCGTGACTGTTAACCCACATAGAGAAAGAACATGGCTCTCACCTCACAGAACACTCTTGCCCTCCTCATGTATTTATTCTTTGTTTTTTGAGGTGGTAATAACCCATTCAGTTCAGTTCAGTTGACTCTGACTCGAGCCGTTTATGTTACATGTGTAAATAGTGTATAGAGTGTCAATTATCCGTTTTTCCTTTCGATTGCTTCTTATATTGTATACGGATCATGTTCTCAGTCTTTGTAAAAATCCATTTCCCTCTGAATTCTGCCTTGAGTATGATATATTAGGTAGAACAGTTATCTGACTCCTATATTAACTTCTAAGTACTTGAAGTAGTGAGAAGTGCCTGAAGGCGCACCTGCATCACTTAAATCCCGTACATTAAGTCAGGAACACCGAGCAGGATTAAGAGAAAGACGGAAATGGCCAGTTAGACTTGCGTGCATCCTTGCGTGCATCCTTCTAGGACTTTCAAGTCAGATCCTTTCCATCCACATCAGAAGTGGAGCAGAATAAAACCAATTCTGTCTCTTTCTCCTACTCAGTGAGATGGCTGTGTCCGTGACTCCCCCGTTCTCCCTGAGGGGAGGTCAAAAGAAGACAGTCCTACCTTTGGGGACAGTCCTTGTGGCTAACCTCAGTCCTGCAATTTGACGGGGTCATATATAGACACTCCCAAGCCCCCTTTTGTTTCCTGGAGTGGAAATTGAGCTGGATCTTCTTCATGTTGCAGGGGTAAATAGCCTTTCTCAGTCACTCAGTGCCAACCCGTTGACTGCCACCACCCTTACCCATCTCGACCTCTCAGGGAACGTCCTTCGCGGAGACGACCTCTCGGTAAGTTTCCCTTTCCTCACAGTCATGTTCAAAGGCACTGTATTCCATAAGCCTGGCATAATTTGCAAACATGGCTTTCCTCAGCTCCCCTTATCATGATACTTTCAGATCATTTAGTTATGAGCTTAGGATGTGTTTTAGAGAAAAAGCCCAGAGCCGTCCTTAATTAAATGTAGTTTAGCACATAGATGTTTTCCCCTGTTAACTGAATGTTGCTAAAGTGTGAATTCTTTTTGGAAACACTTTTTTTTTTCTAAAGGACCTTTCTTTCCCCTTCATTCTAAGCATTATCGGACCTCTTAAAATTGCCTGATAAGAAAGATTAGAAATGTAAATCGAATGACTTCATCATTAAATAATATTGTTAAGAGGACAGGTTTTTTTTTTTTTTTTTAATAGTTTGCAATTGAAAGAGGATATTGCGATAAAGTCCAGTCCTGTATTCCATGAATACGGTAGGGAGAGGGAGGGTTGGGAATACACTGGGGCCAC
This sequence comes from Eumetopias jubatus, assembly GCF_037043125.1. Classification (NCBI taxonomy): domain Eukaryota; kingdom Metazoa; phylum Chordata; class Mammalia; order Carnivora; family Otariidae; genus Eumetopias; species Eumetopias jubatus. Next base: position 145,249,491 of record NW_028274812.1, read on the forward strand.
TCTTCAAATAAGTTCGAGTTTGATGGCAAAAAGTTTCCCCTCAGTGAAAAGATTTTTCGTGCAGCTGAATCAGTAATATAAATGTTTGGCAGATCATATTGGTACAATGAATTAGGTGTGATCTCATGTCAGATTTGGTGAGTTGTCCTCTCTGGTCACCATGATAGAATTTAGAAGAAATGCTCCCTTACCATGTAGAGCCTACAACAAGTGTGCGTCTTCTAAGGACCTTCATGTGTGTCCTACCTCTTTATGGGGGTGAAAACCATTGTGAAATTGAGTCCCATTTCTCTTATGTTTTACTTTCCCTGTAAGGCAGGGAATATTGCCACAGGCCTTTTTGTAGGATTTCTTCCCTCTCTCTGATACTTGAACCCATTTTAAGCAATCCTGTTTCCTGGTGTGCCGTGACTTTTTCAGTGCATTGCCCCATGTTAGCTATCACCTTCAGTGATGATTCATAAATCTGCTCCCTCCCAAGATGAAACCAGGAGTCCGATGGGAAACCACTAAGACATTACGGTGGCAAACTAGAGAAATAGAGGGATAAAAGAGGAGCCCAAAGATTAAATAATAAGACTCTGCCAACATAGGGGCATTCATAGTCACTTAAGGTAGATAGCAAAGTAGCCCAGGAGTGGGTCTGAGGGTGGCCGAGGGTGGGTTTTGTTCCGGCTCGCCTCTGGGGAAAGAGAAGTGGAACCGTGAGGCCTGCGTGAGTGGGCTCCCAGCCCTGGACAGGTTCTGGGAGGTTCTGGGAGCTCTGCAGCAGGTGCTGGGAGGGGCTTACCCGGCCCCTGCCTTCAGGGCCAGCAGCCTAGCTGGACCTGCCTCTTTGGCGGGGTGTTGGCCAAGTAGGGTCTTGTCACCAATTGAGGGTGATTAGAGCTCCCCCAGCTGGTGGCCAAGAGGAAAACCACATGCCAGGCAAAGCCGGAGAGATGCAGCGATCTTTACGGAAGTGAGAGCAAATTATTTTTCTGGATCAGAACTTCTCATAATCCACTCTGTTGTGTGTGTCTAGTTATTCTCAAGTATTTACGGGCTAATCTTTTGCTTTTCTGAATTCCTTGGTAGAGAGGATTTTGCTCAAGCATGATAGAGCTAAGCCACTGCCCTGTGAGTCTTTGCTAAGGATGAGGACATCTCGGTGTAAGCTTGTTTGGTTTTGCAAGGATCTGGTGGCATCCAGAGAAGCCAAGGAGAATGTAGCTATTTTCCTGGTGGCAGGAGCTTGAACTCGGTTTGTTATTGGTGGACCCTAGCAGTTGCTACTCAGGGCAAGTAGAGAAGAACAGAGGACTCTTACATGTATTGTTTTGATGGCCTTGCACAGGAATAAGGGAGAGTTTAGGCATTGTGACCCTTTGAAACCTGACGTGTCTGAACTATGTATGAGATTTAAAAAAAAAACAAACCTAAACTAGTAGTGCCATCAGACCCTTTCTTGTTAGATTTTGGAAGTAACTAAGGATAGAAAAAATCATTGTCTTGGGTGGAAGAAAGTGTAGCCCAAGACCATCTCATGGTTCAAATTCAAATTAGTGGATCTTTGAGCACTTTCAAAAGTGATTAGCATTTTTATAGGGTGAGTGCTATTCAGGTGGTATTTTAATCTCAGCAGTTAAAATTAATTAGCATTGCTCCAAAATTATAAAAATGGAGCTAATCAGGAAAACTAAGTCATGTGTAACAAAGGGGGGTTTGGCAGCCAGGAGTTCATTTGGCCTTTTTTTTTTTTTTAACTCAAACATAATTTTATTTTAAATATTCTTTGGAACTTTGCTCTCGGGGAAAGCCATGGAATGACATGAAATTCTGCTCATCCTCTTGGGAAGATTAGAGAATGGTTATGGGAGGATTTGGGCAACTTCTTTGTAAAATATTAACGTGTGTGTGTGCTTCCAGATCCTAATGTGTTTGTTTTTTGTTTTTTATTTCAAGTACATGTACAGTTTTTTGGCCCAGCCAAATGCCATTGCTCATCTGGATTTATCCAATACAGAATGTTCCCTGGACATGGTAATGTTTTTTTGATACTGTGCTGGGGGTGTCAAACCAGCCATTTAGGGGTGATAGAGAGAGGGTTTTCTCTCTAATAAAATGTTCTCTTAGGCCTTGAAATATTGGAAACTAAGAGTGCTTTCTCTCGTTCTCAGGTCTGCGCGGCTCTTCTCCGGGGATGCCTCCAATATTTAGCTGTGCTCAATCTCTCCAGAGCTGTCTTTTCTCACCGGTATGGCTTTATACCTGCCACCATTGTCATCTAGGAGTGTCTTCCTCCCAGAGAAGGTTGTGGTGATCTGAAAACAGAACGATAAAGGATGCATGTTGTGCGTGAAGGGAGGTGGCCTTAAATGATAATCTGTGAATACAAGGCCTTGAAAGTGCAAGTTTTTGTTGTAGTTTTTCACTGCAGTATGATGGATGTTCTTAGCAATCACCCCAGCCTGCTATGTGAACTGTCTAGAAACTGCTTGTCCCATGAGGATAGGTACTCTCTCTTAATATAGTAAAAGCTCTTTTAGAAGGGACTTCTCAACAATGAACGTGGAAGCAACTATAAACTCCCTCTGGGGAGCAGAGAGTATGGCCGGTCCCAAACTCATGGATTTTTTTTTTAATGATTTTTTTAATAAGACTGATTTATTTATTTTAGAGAGAGAGAGTGCAGGAGGGAGGGGCAGAGAGAGAGGGAGAGAGAGAATCTCAAGCAGACTCTATGCTGAGCATGGAGCCTGACACAGGGCTTGAGCCCACGGCCGTGAAATCATGACCTGAGCCAAAATCATGAGTCAGCCGCTTAAGTGACTGAGCCACCCAGGTGCCCCCAGATTCATGAATATTAATGTGTAGAATTGTAGGGCCAGCCTGAGCACCTCACTTCCACCTTCCTGACTTAGAATTGTTTGCAGTGTAGGGTGTTAGATTAGAAACAGCAAGTATTCACAAACAGCCGCTACTTAGAATGGAGGGAAAAGAAAGAAAAGTTATCAAAAGTATATGGGTTATAGGGCGCCTGGGTGCCTCAGTCATTAAGTGTCTGCCTTCAGCTCAGGTCATGATCCCAGGGTCCTGGGATCGAGCCCCGCATCGGGCTCCCTGCTCGGCGGGAAGCCTGCTTCTCCCTCTCCCACTCCCCCTGCTTGCGTTCCCTCTCTTGCTGTCTCTCTCTCTGTCAAATAAATAAAATCTTTAAAAAAAAAAAAAAGTACATGGGTTATTACCTGTGAAATTCTCAGACCATCTAATGCATTAATACAACACTTAGCACTCATAATGATGACCATAATCATAAACCATATTTTTGTCATTATGTGCTTTTTAATAATAGGGAGAGTTGCTGACTACTAGAAATACCTCCCTTTTAATAAGTTACCATTTTGAAAGCTTTGTATATTCAAAGGGATAACCCTCACTTGTTTGGAAAATTTGCTTGTTCAGCCTGCTTTATTTGACAGTTGTGCCTCACAAATAAATTATTCTATATTTTAAAGTGTAGTCGGTCCATTACTTCAACAGTGAAGTAAATCTTTACAGGAGCAAAAATATGCCACAAGCACCTCAACAGAGTAAGACACGGTCAGAGAGTGAAGCGTTTATAATGGTGGGAGAAGTTGAGCGTTTTCTATGACACTATTTCGAGGGCCTTCAATGCATTGATTGAAACTACCCAGTCACCTCATGTGTTTGAAAGCTTTTTAAGAAGCCATGCTTTGGGGGAAGCTGTGATGGACGGAGCAGCTGAATTGGGAAGATGATGTCATAAAAGATAGAAATTTTCACATAATCAGCTTTTTTGGGTTCATATACTATGAATTCTGTGATGAATGGTCTTTTTTTTTTTTTTTTAAGATTATTTGAGAGAGAGAGCACGCATGCACGTGGGTGGTGGGATGGGCAGAGGGAAAGGGAGATAAACAGACTCCCCACTGAGCATGGAACCTGATGCGGGGCTCGATCCCAGGACCCTGAGATCATGACCTGAGCTGAAATCAAGAATTGGCCGCTTAACTGACTGAGCCACCACCCAGGCGCCTTCTCCGTGATGACTGGTCTTCAGTAGAGCTGTTAACCTTACAGAGCAGGACTGTACTAACAAATCAGCTTGTCATCCAAATGAGAGGTTATGATTAAATACCCAGCACCTTACCTAGATACAATCCTAGCAAGCCCTTAGTGATTATCTTGAAATTGATGCATTTACACTGAGCTGTGGACTGTCAGCCAGGCTGTTCATACTTTTGTTCGTAAGTGTGTCGGTCAGGATAGGTTAGGTTGCTCTGTGGTAACAAATGGTCCTCCCTCCCCACCCCCATCTCCATGGCTTTCAGCAGTGGTAGTCTTGTGACATGTCCCTTATGGGCTGGCCACATTGCCTTTAATCTGAAAGGCAGATCTCTAGCCACGTCGCAGAGGAAAAAGAGTCACAGCTCATACTGGCTGGTGCAGCTTCTCTCTGGAAGTCACACACATCACTTCTGTCTGATGTGATGTCCCCTTGGCCAAAGGGACTTGCATGGCCATGCCTGCCAGCAGTAGGGGGATGAAGCATCATCCTCTCACAGAAAGGGGCAGTGAATACTTGGAAACATTGGTACAGTAGATACCTAGACAAAGTAGTAGGAGGAGAATTACATTCAGAGACTATTTTTTTTTTAAGATTTTATTTATTTGAGAGAGAGAGAGTGAGTGAGAGAGAGAGAGCATGAGTGGAGGGTGGAGGAGCAGAGGGAGAGGGAGAAGCAGGCTCCGCACTGAGCAGGGAGCCCGATGCAGGGCTGGATCCCAGGACCCCGGGATTATGACTGAGCCAAAGGCAGACGCTTAACCAACTGAGCCAGCCAGGTGCCCCTTCAGAGAGTATTTTAACAACATTTGTTCATCAGAAATGAACAGGAGTATTCAAGCTTATATTGTTTCACTATTTGGAGCCAGAGTTCATTGGAGACATCTAATATATATTGTACCAGAATTCTCTTTCCTCTTAAATTTATTTTCAACCTCTTAGAGATTCTGGTTGCTTAGGTAGTTATTCTCAGGTAGCCTAAAATTATCTTGTTTAAAACCTTTTTCTGGGGCGCCTGGGTGGCTCAGAGGGTTAAGCCTCTGCCTTCGGCTCAGGTCATGATCCCAGAGTCCTGGGATGGAGCCCCACATCGGGCTCCCTGCTCAGCAGAGAGCCTGTTTCTCCCTCTGCCTCTGCACCTCTCTCTCCTCATGCTCTCTCTCTCTCTGTATCTTTCTGTCTCAAATGAATTAAAAAAAAAAAAAATCTTTAAAACCTTTTTCTAACATAGGTTTTCCTGGACCTCTGTATAAGAAATATTGTTGAATGTTATGTGGGTGAGCTAGTCTCTAGCCTGGCCTCTGCCCTGAGACTCTGAATCCGCCCACAGAGTATAAATAACTACCATTAAATGAGTATTTACTCTCCGTCAGGCTGAGTGCTTCACGCATGTGGACTTAATCCTGCCATCACTTCTATAGCAGATAGAACAAAACAAGCTAAGGGTTCACATTCCAACTTGGACTCTGGGCTCTTGTTTCCCCAAAGCCCTCCTAGTGTGGCGTTGACTCTACTTTCTTTTTGAAATGTAGGATTTCTGCCCGTAACAACAAGGGCACATATTTGCAGTTCATAGCCATCTCTTTGGAGTTTTGTCTTTTTTTGAATATTTGGCCTAATATGATTAGATTTGCCCTATGGATGTAGGAGCTGATCAGGATTTTTGCCGCGCAGGCTTCATGCCAGTCAGACTTTCTGTGTTGTTCCTGAGTTCGCCATTAGGTCACATCTTGTTGCATCTGAGACAGGCCATGTCTAAGAGTTTTGCCAAGTGCACGTAACGATCCTTAGTATTCAGTGCCACTCAGAGGGAAAGCTCATTAAATTGTGAGAAATAGACATCCTCTTTGACCTCCCAGTTTCTTAAAAATTAAAAGAAGGAGATCTGTGGGTAAAACACACTTTGAGATCATTGGCTACAAAGAATGGCAGTGGTTTTAAGGACTTAAATGAAATGTCTTAACTTCTCTTGCATTGTTCCTTTGATGGTATTGGATTTATTTAGCTTCCAGACATTTTGTTTCTTTTTACCTTTAAATTTCTACCGAAAATATAATGGATTCATGGATTTTTTTTTTTCCCAGTGTCTGAATAACCAACAGGTAATTTTGCCAATCTGGAAGTGAGGTACCCGACCCCAAGTATACCTGTTAGTGGTATGACTCTTCCGTTTTGTTTTTCAGGAAAGGAAAAGAAGTACCCCCGTCCTTCAAACAGTTCTTCAGTAGCTCTCTGTCTCTGATGCAGCTCAACCTTTCAGGCACAAAACTGTCTCCTGAGCCGTTAAAGTGAGTCGTTAATTCATTTTCTCCAGAGCTTTTAACATTCAGTTTGTTATTATGAATGTGCTTAAGGGAAGGGAAGAAGAAGATGCGTAATCCTAATGCAGGCCAAGCAGATGAAAACGCCTTTCTCACTTTGGGGCACAAAAGGAAATCACATTCTTTTTTGAGTACATTGTGCTCTATTGATATTATTTCATCTTCTGTGGAAAAACAAGAATCTTTGGGTTGTGACCTTGGCAGTTGTCACTGATCTGTAAAAGTTGTGTTCCCAGGTACCACTGCCTTTATGTTAACCTCTGTTAAGCCCACTTTAGGTATTTTCGTGTGTGTGTTCTAGTCAATATTTCTTCTCCGTATTTCTCCTCACCATAATAAACTCTACACAGTGTGTATGCAGCAGAATCAGTTTTTAGATGCTTTAGTTCCTGAATTACTTAGGTCAGTAGACGCTGTCTGTTTGGTGTGTTGACTTGGCAGTCAACTTAGTTAATGGGTTAATATCCCTAGCGGTGAGGTTAAACTCTTTGAAATAAAGTTTGAGGGGGCGCCTGGGTGGTTCAGTCAGTTGAGCGTCTGCATTCAGCTCAGGTCATGATCTCAGGGTCCTGCGATCGAGCCCCGTGTTGGGCTCCCTGCTCAGTGGGGAGTCTGCTTCTCCCTCTGCCTGCCACTCCCCCTGCTTGTGCTCTCTCCCTCTCTCTGTCAAATAAATAAATAAAATCTTAAAAAAAAAATTAAAAAAAATAAAGTTTGAGGATAATTTGTCATCCTTGAAATTTCTGTTCACCATTGCCAGAAATAATCAGAAGGGCTATAGAATCAAATTCTCTACAAGTCTAAAAAACATATTTTCAGGTAGTTACAAATATGTACAGGTCGCATGCTCTCAAATGCATGCACAGATTTCTCCTTTCCCTAGTTGGCATGTAAATCAGCATTTAATTTTTCCCTTGTAATTTGTATGACATGTTAAAATCAGTGTCTTCTATTCATTTTACTAGAAAATTAATCTTTATCTAATTTGTGACTTGCCTTTTTTCTTTTTGAGAGATGTGAAATTGATTGCAGTATCTCATATGGCAGCATAAGACCAAAACAATGGATGTCTTTAAGGACAGTAGATCTAGTCAAGTGCTAAGAAAGAAATCCGATGGTATATGGCAGGTCTTTTCTTTTTTAAACATTGAGTTAATGTATTAGAGGTCTGTAGATGTAACAGCTCCAGATAGTAAAAGTCTCATGATGAGGCTGTTTGTGTGGATATCAGTCAAACTAATAGAATCAGTATTCTAAAGGGGGATCCGTTAGAATTTAGTCATATTTACTTCATTCATTTGTTGAACTAATACTTACTGTGCATTTACAATGTGCCGGATATGAGGAGGGCACTGGGTAGAAAGCAGATCCAGACTTGATCCTTGCCGTCAGTGTACTGCTAAGAGATCTGCTTATTCAGAAGTTACTGACAGGTGCGCAGTATTCCAGTTCTTTCAGTGTTCTTGATCCTGTGAAATACAGAGTAGCTCTTCATTGATTAGCATTAGTGATTTTATAGAATATTCCACACCACCACAACACTGGATTTTAATGTACTGTTTATTATAGAGACTTGCTGATAAAAATTATGCCTCAAAGTTATTTTGTAATTGTTAAATCTTGTGACCTGCTATTATTTATGTGAATATTTAATAGTGTCCTGTCAGTAATCTCTTCAGCTCTCTGTTTCACTTAATAAAAATCTTAGTGTGAGGGAAAAGGCTCCCACTTCAATGTTGACAGCAGTTGTGAGCAGGTGTTGTGATTCCTAGTCTGGAGTTGAGGAAATGGAGGCCCCAGAAGCTCAGTAATTTAACCAAACTCATGGTCGCAGGTCGGGTTTCTTGGGAAGCAGACTTTGAGATGGAGCATAGCGTGTAGGGGACAGAGACTCGGGTTTTCTACCCCGTGTTGATCAGTCCTTGGTGTAGTCTGCCTCTGGAAGGATGTGGCCTGGGGGAGGCACGTTTCTTTGGCCGAGGTCGTGCCCCGGAGGAGGACTGACTGCTGAGGGGGTTCTGGGAGGCTCATCGTGGTGCCCACCAGTGGCCACGGGCTCCCGACGTGCCTGCCCCACCACCTTCCCCGACACCAAGAGGGGCAGACGGAGACCCTAGCTTGTTGAGGGGTTGGAGGTCAGCAGCCATAAGAGAATATGCTAAAGCAATGCAAATGGTTTTGAGAGAAACCTTCTAAGTTTGGGCATCACAGTGTTCTGCAGAAGTCCCCCACAATCTGGGGCTTCTTCAAAAACGACCAAAGACTATGACCGCTTACTTCATAGCTGTGCTTTTTCCTTGCAGACTTGTCAGGCCACAGAGGTTTTAGTAAAGAACATGGTGACATTGTTCCTTGTGTTTCCTAAAATCTTCAGTGTGGTTCTCGTGCGTCCTGAGGATGCTCCTTGCTCCTGCGTCACGCAGAGCGAGGCCTGAGGTCCTGTTTACTGCTCATGCTGGCACTTTCGCTTTCTTCCCCCTTGTCCCTGCTTCCCTGTGCCCTTCCTTGCTCCCTGTCACATGGCCCCCCTTCTCCCCATCTCCCGGGCTGAAGATTTTTAAGAAACCTATTACATGAGCTTCTCAGAAATGCTAACTAGCATCACATATCCAGAGCTGGCGAAATGAAATACAAATTCTTCTCTTAACCAGTGTTGCAGTAATGATGGAGGATTGGAAAGGACAATCGTTAAGGCCGTTTTTCCATCACTGCATGAAAAGTAACAACGCTTCCTGCTGTGGAGCTTTCCCCGGTGTGAACTAGGCTTAGTCATTGTTCCCTTTGGTTTTGTTTTACGGTTGCTTTGGGTTCTTTGTATTTGCCAGTCTGAGGAGCTGTTATATCTTCATGACTGGTTTTCTGTACTGTCCTTAAATATCTGAAAGCGCACCATTGTTTCCTTGGCCTTAATCTACCTGTCAGGCGAGCAGGAAGAATTTCCCTTCCACGTAAGCATTGTAAGAATAGAGTGTTAAAATATGTGGCTGGGTTCTGGAAACTGAGCACATATTAGAACTCGAAGGGACCTCTTTGGGAATGTGCTGACTGTCCCATTTTGCTGATGAGCACCCGAGACAGAGAAGAGTGATGTGTGACATCCTGGGAGCCACCCTCTGTGGGTACAGAGCCAGGACCTTGGCACTGGCCTTTGGGTTCTCCATGTCCTAGGCGCTTTCGGCGGCCCAGTACTGCCCCCAAGAAGGAAAGGGGGTGGGGGAAGCACTTGTTGGGGAAAGAGAAGCAATTTAATAAGTAATAAAGCAGGAGCATGCGCACAGATGAGATCTGCCCAGCCTTTCTCATCGGCCAGTGTTTAGAAGAAGGGACTGGTGAGCTGGGTTGAAGGAATGAGAAGAAAGGCACTGCCCCCCTCCAGCACTCTTTCCTGGGAGCAGCCCAGCTCGTGGGCCCCACGTGCACCGTGGGAGCTCTCTCGCTCAGTGGGTGGATGAGGCCAGAGTCACTGGAAGGGGGCATCCCAGGGACTAATGTGAAAGAGGTGCCTTCCCACCTCACCCTCACCCTGGGGGATTTGTGGAATATACGGGGCGGAGAATATGGGAACACTGAGAATCAGTAGTCCCCTGAGGAGCCGGTGCCTTGGGTCCACCCCTGCCTCCCCAGTACTCGCGCCTGTCTGCCTGTCTAACAGTGGTGTGCATGCGCGCGCGCGCACACATTGTCCTTGCCCGAGAGCGGGAGCCCTCTGATGCTCACCTGTGTGTTCCTCCCGGGGCCCGGTTGAGGTCTTTGATCCCTTCGGCGTGATTGACGGTTGTGTGTGCCTGTGTGAAATTGTTGCGTCAAGCCTGCTGAAGGGTGTTAGGCTTTACAGGACTGACTTGAGCAGGTGGAACCGATTCATTCTCTTAGAGACGCGAGCCACGTGATTAGTCCAGTCTCCTCAGCATGCAGACCAGAACATTCCTCTTTACGGTGGTGATGTGCTTTGCCCCATGACCAGCCTGTCATAGCTGGAGAGACAGGCAGGATCCTGGACTCAGACTCCGGAATTGGGCCTTACCTCCCATGCTCTTGTCTTCCTACCTCCTGCTGTAGATGCTGGGGAAAAAAAGACAAAACAAAACACTCTCTCTGTAGACGGTAATTTCTGGTCCTGGATACAGCAGAGCCTGACTGACTCCTTCATAACCTATTCCTTAGGGAAAACCAATGTGATTTTGCTACTTTAATAACAATTGCCTAATAATTTTCTAAACAATATTAAAGGTGTTCTCAAGCAGATGCAGGTGGGCATTGATCTGTGATGAACACCGTTTAATTTCAGGGTGCAGTTAGGGGTACTGTTGGTTTACAGAAGAATGTTACAGCGTCAGTTCTCACTGTGTCTGAGAGGAAGAAATGCAGTTGGCATTCTAAAACCTGACATGGTGCTTGGTGCTTGACCTTTTCTGGGCTTTATTCAGCGTGCGAACATATTTTGGTGCAGCCTATGGAATCTGTGTCTAATGTGTGTGTTTTCTCCCCTCAGAGCGCTGTTGCTGGGCCTGGCTTGCAATCATAACTTGAAGGGGGTTTCTCTTGATCTCAGCAATTGTGAGGTAAGAACATGTTCAGACTGCAGGATGGGAGAGATTATGATAGCCTCAAAATTGCTTTGCCTCTTTCCCGGAAATTGTGATGCTGTGAATCCAGAGGGTATAAATGAAGCAGAAAAACACACATTTTATAGAAGTTTCTGATGTTCTGTATTTTGCAAGTTTTATCTACAAACAGCCACAGAACGCCATTCAGAAAGCATTCAAGTGTGTTTTTAATGACTTGGGGTTTTTTTTTTTTAATTCATTCTTAGCGCCAGTTGCTTAAGTATTTTATGATGAAGCCTTGAGATACAAAAGCCATAGACTAGCTTTACCGTTATGAAAAATGCAATGTTCTGTGTCCCTCACAGGGGACAGATGCGTGTAACCTGACTTGGATTCAGAGTGTGTGCAAGAGAATGACTGTCTTGTCATTCGCCTAATTTTTTAATGTCTCGATTTAAAACAGGAAAATTAAGATGCTTCTCAAAATCACAGCAATTCCAGACCCTTCCTAAGAACACCAAGATAATTTGAGACTAAGAGCCTCTACATTTTAGAGGGTACCTGAACTTTTAGTCTTGAGACTTTCAGTTTGTGCGGAGACCAGTAAGAAAAGACGCAGGTACAAGCCACACGGCCCCTTCAGAGCCTGACTTTACTCAGCACGTCGTACGTGGTTCCTTCTTATCAGGGCTCTAGGTGATGTCCCTTCATTCCTGCTCCTGGGCCTTTCTGCCCACTCTTCTCTCCTCCTGCCACACACTTGCCATTGTCCCTCTTCCCCAAGGCTCCCCTCTCCGAGGATCTAGCTCAAGTCCCGTCTCCTCCATGCCTGCATCAGACTGCTGGGCTTCAATCCGAGTTTGGTCTTTACTAGCTGTGTGGTCCTGCATGAATTAGACGAGACTGCAAGATCTCAGTGTATGCATCTGCAAAATGTAGCAACATAAGTGCCTCTCCCAGTGGCTCATTATGGGGTTTAGAGGAGCTGTGCTTCGCAAAGCGCTTCCTGGGGCATCTGGGACATGTAAGGGTTATTTGCTTATTTGCATGGTTATTTGCACGGTATAAACAACCGTGTTGTTTATCTGTCTGTAGAATTTCCCCCCTGACTGCTTCAGCCCTTGGCGATCTTGTTCTTTTCTGATTGTCTGGTACTTAATGATGGTGACGTGCATTTGGACAGTGACCCATAGGGTGTCCTGCGCAACTGTTCGATTAGCACTTGTGTGCTCTCCTTGCTAGGCCAACTTTCCGGAAGATACTATTTGTGTCTTACTCATTTTGTGTTTCCCTTAGCTCCTAACAAAATGCCAGGTACCAAGCCTCACACTAAATACTGAAGATTGATGCTTTACCTCTTTGAAAGTTCTAGAAACTGACAAGTTTGAAATCATACCATGTAAATTGTTAGTGCAGGATTTTTTTGTTTTTGTTTTTTGAACTGGGGTTAATACCAACTGTGTGCGATTTACTAGTCATTTTGTTTGGAAAAAAGAAAAGCCAAAAGGAACAAAAAACAAAATCCACAAAACCCCTAAAAAAGTGCACTGTCAAATTTTCATGTGTAAATCAGCGTTCTTTTTTTTTTTTATAAGATTTATTTATTTATTTTAGAGAGAGCACAACTGGAGGGGCAGAGAGAGGGGGAAAGAGAATCTCAAGCAGACTCTGTGCTGAGCACAGAGCCCGACGTGGGACTTGATCTCACAACCCTGAGATCATGAACTGAGCCAAAATCAAGAATTGGACACTTAACTGACTGAGCCACCCAGGCGCCCCCAGTGTTCTTTTAGTTATAAAGACAGATCATATAACAGAAACCAAGTCTGGAAATACGAATTAATTGCTTACCGATACTTTCTTACGGGACCTGGCAGTAATAAAAACTTTTGTCTGGGGGGAGGAGTAAGAAGAATGGGGATAGGAAGGGTTATTCTATCAAAAAAAGCAAATTGGTATGAACTTGATTGCTCTCCTAACTCACACTACTGAATGACCCAGATGTTTTACTTTCCTCATTAAATATAGTGACTGCTCTCAGTACAACATCTTCCGTTTAATTCTGTGATCAAAATGGGAAGGGACGTAAGTGATCATCTGGTGCCCATACTTACAGATGGAGAAAGCGAGTTCTAAAGAAGCTGAAATAATCCGGCTTACTAATGGCAGAGTCATGATGAAAGTATGCTTTCCTGATTGTTATTGATTATATGGGTAATTATTAGAACATCAAGTATGATTAGACATTTTCTTCTCAAATAAGTTGTCAGGTGCCATATGCCCAAAGAAGACTGTGTTACATCACTGTGTAGCTTGTTCTTTAAACTCCTTTGTGATCCGACTGGGAGTAACTTTAAAAGACAGTCCTATTTGGCGAACTGATAAAATTGACATTTTTATAGGTCAGAAATGGCAGGCTGTTGGCAATTTCATATGGTTCCACCCAATGTCTCCTAGACTTTTCCTTTATAATTTTTTTTCTTATAAGGCAGGAATCCAGATCAAATGATTGCTCTCTGATGGTAGGGTTGGCCATTACATTACATTGTAATTACAATATAATTACATTACATGTAATTACAATGATAATTACAACTTCCTTTTGGTCATTCGTTCATGGATTCTGTGATGCAGCGGTACTGCTGAGAGATGGGGACCCTCCAGACTACCTTGGTGCCATGTTCTCCCACCATCTTAACGCTTGAATCACAGTCCCAGGGGCCACATTTATAAAGTCACCTTATATTGCTGCTCATGGAAATTGGTGAAACACCAAATTATTTTTCTAAATTAAGGCGTCTTATCACATTTTTCTTCTTACAGACAGGTGTCCAAATCTAACTAGGTTTCACTTTGCTCCTCTCCACGATAGAGTAAATCTCTCCGGTAAAGGTGTTAGGGGTTGTGATATTGTTTGTGTAGAATGCTTGGCCATTTGAGTATTAACTGCTAACCCTTTTAATGATTTGACACTTCAGAGTTTAGGTAGTGCTCTCAGAAAAACTCTTTTGCTGACTTGGAAGTTTAAAATTCTGCATGTGTCTATTTTTTCCTGTTCATTCTCTCTTTAGCCATAGTAGACACAATCCCCTCTACTGTGAGCATGCCAGTCAAAATCATGCAAGCATTCAGCACTTCACGCTCCCTTACGATTAGCTAAATTTCCCCACCTGTGGTGGTGGGGATGAAACTTCTTCCTGACACCAGGTCATCTTGGAAGTCATTTCCACAGGGGCGACTGACGAGGTGAGGGGCTGGCCTGAGAGGAGTCACCTGTCCAACGTATAATACTGGACAGCTTCTGATGTGGGCACTCAACAAGTTCATTCTCCCCTAATGATGCCTTTCCTACAATAGTCTATCCCAGCCACGGCAGCAAAGAACAAATGTGAAATACTGTGAAGTCTTTGTACATTTATAAGTAAATAGTTCCTTTTATTTACAAAATAGCTACTTGCCACTGGTTAATTTTAAAATCAGGTTTGTATGGGTGTTACAGAAGATAAATGGCCATCATCTAAGATGGTGGTTGAGTTTATTGGGAGGAGAGAGGAAAGTAACTTTCAAGTCAGAATTGTTTATAGAGATGGAAAAGGGGCTATGATCAATGGTATTGTAATAACGTTGTAGGGTGTCAGATGGTGACCACACTTATCATTGTGAGCATTTAATGTATTGAATTGTTGAGTCACTGTATTATATACCTGAAACAAATATAACACTGTGTGTCAACTATAGTTGAGTGTTTTTTTTTTTTTTAAGTGTCTACATAAGAAGCTTGGTTTAAGCAAATGATTTTTGGTTTTAGCGTTGCTGCTTCCCTTCACTGTTCATGCTCACCTGTCCCGGTGAGTTGTCCCTGTGGTTCTCAGAGTATTTCTGTATTTCCTTGAGAGAGGCATTTCACGTTCATCAGTTTGAATGAGAACGGAGATTTATACTTAATGCTATTAAAAATAAAAGTACCATGCTGGTGTTTACATGTGGAGTTACTTTCCTCCAATACAAACTTCATTGTTCTTTGGAAACCTAAATCCTAAATTTGAGGCTGCAGTCTTCTGATCTGTGAGGGCTAAGTTAATAAGTATTGAAATTAAGCTTTCATTTATACATAACGTCTCCACTTAGAGAAAAAGAACACCTGCGTTCCTTAAGGTGTCCCCCTTGAAATATGTTACCCGTTCATCTTCTTTCCCTTGGTCTTTTCAGTACCCACAAGGGGAAACCTCTCTAGGAAAAGGATTACAAGTAGTCATGGGAGACAAAAGGGGGTCATTGCAAAGGGTGGGTACTTTGGAATCAGAAAGGCGCCCTCTGAAACCTGGCTCAGCCACTTGGCTTGCCTTCCTTCAGCCTTTGGTTCTCACCTGTGGAATGGAGATTTTAAGTTGGTGGGACAGTATTTGGCACCGTGCCGAGCCCGGCGCATGCGGGCCGTAATTTGGGAGGGAAGAGAATTACTACAGTGAAGCCTTACTTTGAATGTCAGCGTTCACAGCATGGGTCAGCATGGCCTGTCTGAAAAATTTTTATTTAGAAGCCATATATATGTTCTGCCTTTTTTGAAACATTTTTGGGAATTGCCTTCAAAGCTATTTTAAATCTTTCAAGAAGAATTAGTCTCATCCATTTTATAGTCATACCTGATTTCGAACACAAAACCGTATCACCCTCTATGGCCCAACTTGTCTCTGAATGGCCTGTGGCTGATCCTAATTCACTCTCAAAAGGGTAAGGATGGTAAGGATTCAGCATCCGTGTGCATGTTCAAAGAAATGCGTTCCATTGCCCTCAAAGTTAGTTCCAAAAGAAGCATTTCAGAACTGTTTTATATGGTAGTAGTGAAATTGGCATGTGGATGTATTCTCCCCACGTGCCTGTCTACCTGAAGGGAGGCCGTGGGTCTGTCATTTTGTCCTGTGTTGAGAACTCTTTTTCATAGTCCTCCTTCAGGAGAGTAGGTAAGTGCTGCAACTGAATTCTTCCACCTCACTCTCCTTCCAAGTGAGAGAAAAATCTCTGAGGCTTCAAAGGAGACGCAAAGGCTAATCACAGCTGAGAATTAGGTGTAGATCTGGGTGTGGAGTTAATTCTTTTAAGGAGAAACTTCCCTGCACCTCATTCCACAGTTCATGGCAAGATGCTTTGATGATATGTAGAAAGAGGAGCCCCGGATACTAAAATTTGTAATGAGTAGACATTGCTGCAAGCGAATAGGAACTTCTGAGGCAATTCCATCCGACTTGACAGTGCTTCACCCGGCTTTGAGGTGCGAAGGCAGGTGTGCTGTGTGTGTGTGTGGGGGGGGGTTCTAACCGTAGAACCCCCCCACGGATCAGTCTCCCGTTGGGCCCCTGCGAGTGGGATGCAAAGCGGAAACTGTTGTCACAGCAGGAAGCATATTGGAAGCAATATAAAACACACAACTGTTTGCACCTAGAAAATGACTGTTTATATCTAGTTTCTTAGGTTCTGAATTTCCTTTTGGCGTCAGATCCTGCTAGCAAGAGGACAGTTTGAACCCGATCTTGTCAAACCACTTTTGTCCTTTGGAGAAACCTACGCTATTCACAGTTTTAGGCGAGAAAATTTCCCAGGATAAAAAATGTTTTTTAATTGCAATTGGGACCCCTGTAGAAGAACAATGATAATTTGGGGAGTTATTTTATTTTTAAATCTGTAATATTTGCCACATCTTTTTAAATGGCAAGTGATCTTGAAGAAAGAAAATGAATGATTTTTTTTAAAGGTTTTATTTATTTAAGAGGGAGAGAGAGCGCGAGCGTGGGGTGAGAAGGAGAGGGAGAGAAGCAGACTCCCAACTGAGTGGGGAGCCTGACACGGGGCTCGATCCCTGGACCCTGAGATCCTGACCTGAGCTGAAATCAAGAGTCGGACGGTCAACTGACTGAGCCCCCAGGTGTGCCCCAAAGGAAAATGAATTTTCCAAATAAAAGTTCTGTCTAGATTTTAGTTTTCCTTGCTTCTCTTGTCCCCATTATGGCTATTTGAGTATTAGATGCAGCTATTCACTTAGAACTATGAGTAACACCTGAAATGTTCCACCATTCTCGAGTGAGAGGACACTTCTCTGTGGAAAGAAATGTGAGTTTATTTTTTAACTTTTCAAAAAGTATTCAGTGATTCAGTCACATTGACTCCTCTTTGATCTTGCTTTCTTTTAAATAAGGCTAGTGTGTGGGATCCAAATGAGGGTAATTTAAAAACCAGTTTTACACGCACACATGTAGACACAGCCTCTAATTATGCAAATTCATTTAAAAGGATTTTCATTTACAGTAATGGAAAAGCTTTTACTGTTTTGGGAAAGCTTTAGCTTTGGGGGAGTTTTAGGCATCTAATAACTTGTGAATTCAATTGAATGTTCTTGGTAACTGAGGATCAGTTATTTTCTTAAATTTTTGATTTTGGTTTGGGGAGCAGATTTTAGTTGGAAGTGTTTTTCTGACTCTTGCTTTTTTACATGGTATATTGATAAAGGCTTCAGCTTCTCTATTCTGTTTACTGCTGATAACGTGTTTTCATTTTTTCTCCTTGGGCTTTCCTTAGCTTGGCCACTGTGTAAGTACTTTATGAATCAAATTAGGGTCTGTGGATATATTTGATTGTTTTTTAGCTATTGGAAAATGTTAGTTTTATGGGTATATGCTACAAATATTATCAGTCGAGAGTATTTGTAAAATAAACAGAATTGAGCACTTAAATGTCACCTGTATTTTCCATATCTGTAAATGGAATATTTTTACTGTACTTTATAATATTAACAAGTAGAGATTTTCTTGTAGAAATTTTACTACTCAACAGAGACATCACTAACAGCAAATAATCAAATTGTGGAGACTTAGGCACTTATGTTTATCTTCTCAAAAGTGTCATTTTTTCATGCTCTGAATATCAAATTATGTTTCTTCGAAGTGTTTGCCTGAAATATTTTTTGCTTTAACTTTGACGTAGTCTGAATATACATTCACTTCTTCGAGTATTAACAAGCTGTGATCTGAAGTCGTGCTTCTCAAAACTATTTGTGGTGAAAACCTGGTTGTTATTTTTTTTTTTTAATTTCCATTTTATCATAAACCAGTACTTTTGTAAAAATACAATAAAAATATATAAAAAAGAAAGATTTAAAAAGACATAAAAAATACAAACCCTCATTTTTTTGTTATCAGATGCAACAAACCTAAAATGATTATTGCTAAGATTTCTAAAATATTTATAGTCAATTTCTGTACTTATTTTACCTAAGACCAGTAGCAAACTTTGCAGACTGCCACCTATCCGTGGACCACACTTTGAGTAGCATCTGCCAGGGCGAGTGTAGAGATGATGTGATGAAGCTGGGCTCGGGACATGTGGGTAGGCTCGAGAGTGCCTGGGAATAACAACCACATGTAGTAAAATACCTGCTGATTCTTGGCAATTGCTCCACACATTGGGTTATAAGCCCCTCAACTGTGGGGTTCATTGTTCTTGGTTTCCCTGGAGTATGTAGACCAGCCTCCTGGGCAGGTGTGTCTCTGTGTGATATTCCCCTTTAGAGTTTACTTCGGGTCCCCCAGAGTAATCTGCTGTCACCGTAGAAAGTAGGGAAGGCTGAATTTAAATACCTCAACTGAAATACTCCTGAATAAAGAGCAATCCCAAAACTGCTTGACACCCAAGGAGCCAGGGGAATTGGCAGGTTTGGGTTCCAAGTACCATGAAAATATTGCATCTAAAATAGTGAAATAAGGATTCTTTAAAGTCTTACATCAAAACTTGCACAAGTTCTAGGGAGTAGCATTTTGCATTTTACACTTGGTATAGAAACT
The DNA here is from genome assembly GCF_037043125.1 of Eumetopias jubatus. Lineage (NCBI taxonomy): Eukaryota > Metazoa > Chordata > Mammalia > Carnivora > Otariidae > Eumetopias > Eumetopias jubatus. The sequence goes on from NW_028274812.1 coordinate 145,268,260, forward strand.
TAGATACATTTTAATTTTCTTACATCAATAGAGAAGCACTATGTTCCCTTAGTACATAATAGGTTCCCAATAAATGATAGTTTCTTTCCCTTATTAAATAGTAAGCCGGGCAAAGAGGCCATAGCTCAGGAAATTTGCATCCTTTACAATCCTTTACATATGGTAGGAACTCAAATAGTTGCTGAGTGGAGAATAAAAAGATATTCTGACCTCTGTAGATATGCTTTTGGTTTTGTGGGAAAAGATGCAAAGTATTGAGTCTTATAGGATGCCTGTCTCTTTAAATAAATGAGGTCATGAAGTGAGAATTAGTTTTGCTATAAGGCAACCATAACAATATTTTAAATTGATCTAAAATCTTTTTCTTCTGTGGCTCGATGAGTTTATACAAATCATTTCATAATCACCTTTCAGTGTTTACTTTGTAATCGTGAGACTGCACACCGTTTCGGTGGGAAGGCGGGCTGGGTCCTTCACGAAGTGGATGACAGTCAACAACACTTCATCTTCATTGTCTCCTTTGATTGTTTTGCTGCTACTTGGTGGAGTTCTACCCTGAAATCTGGAATATTCAAACAAAATCCATATCAGTTTCCCATGTATAAAAGGGAATTGTTAGGTTCCCAAAAGTCAGAAGTGAAGACAGTTCTTGTGGGCTGGTAGAGGCTGGTTCCCCATGCTGACACAGAGTATGGTCTCCATCTTCTGTTTCTTTTTCTAGCGATTTCCAGAGTTCGGTGCTATGGGAAACAGTAGCAATGACTAGTGATTGGCTCTTTACCACTGATGGTAGCTATGGAGTTGATAAGAGTTCACTTGTTCTTTGGCACCAAGTTGGAGACTGTATCTCCTGCTTTTTATTTTTTTTGGTTCCACGTCCAGTAGGTGACTGCTTCACCTTGTGTGTGGTTTGTGTTTCTCCAGCTGAGATCAGGAGGTGCACAAGTATTAGAAGGCTGCATCGCCGAAATCCACAACATCACCAGCTTAGATATCTCTGATAATGGTAAGTCAGAAACCAGAAAAGAAACAGAAATATTATCTGAAGCAAGTTAGTAAGGGGAAAATAGAAAGCTCAACCTAGACAACACCTTAATGAATGTGTTATCTCACTTCTTGACCAATAGGGCTGTTAAGTTTAACAGAATTTATTTATGGAATAAGTCGATACCAAAAGTCTTGCTAAGTTGATGCCATGGCCAAAAAGAAAAGAAGTCAGTTAAAAAAAAAAACATCATCAGAACATCAATAACGATCTTGATCTGACCTTTTGCATTCTTGGTGATAATAAAATAAAATCCTTGTTTATTTACTCAGAAACTTGTTTCATTAGCTTCACTTCTGCCAAATTACAGTAGCATGAGAGTAGGAGCCTGTTTAGTTCGCATAGTCAGCTGAAGTTACCTACCAGCAGACGGGATGTTAGAATCTTCTCTTACACAATTGTGGGCAGAGGTGAGACTCCTCCTTTCCCTGTCCCTTGCTGAGAGAATGAATTTATCCCTGTGAAATAATAGGACATGAAAAGAGAGCAAAAAATTCCTTTGAAAATGAAAGATTAGAATCCCAGGGCCCTCGGGACGGTAGAGAAAGTCATCCAAGTTCATGTCACCTTTGCTTAATTGTGTTCCGGCTGAGAATTTATTTATACACATGTGTTTTGATTATCTGCTTACTCTGATTCTTTCCAGGTTTAGAATCTGACCTATCCACCTTAATAGTGTGGCTCAGTAAAAACAGATCAATACAACACCTGGCATTAGGCAAAAATTTTAATAATATGAAATCCAAGTAAGAGTTTTGAATTTTTTTTTATATGATGATGAAAATAAGCAACCTCGTGAAAGCTTTTGATTTGATTCCACTGTCCACATCTTTAAAATCTCTTTAGAAATCTGACACCTGTGTTGGACAACTTAGTGCAGATGATTCAAGATGAAGAATCGGTGAGTATTGTTTCTACCGAGTTAATGTTGCTACACTTTCAGATAATTTTATCTATATATACCATTTCTATTGTTTTTTTAATGGAATAAATATTTATGCTTTAGTACAGTTAAATAATGTATTTAAAATTGCTCACTCTTCATTTCAACTCATTACTAAGCCTAAGAAAGTTGGTCACCCATCTTAAATTGCTTCTAGAGCTCTAGTGTCCTTCTTCTAGTTTTATTCCCTTCAGTTGCTCCTGGCCAAGACTTGGTTCTGGGTAAAGAAATTTAATTTTAAATAGTATCCTATTTTGCTGCCCTTTAAGGTGCATTAGAAAAAAGAAAAAAGATACATATTTTTAAGATTTATTTTAGAGAGAAAGAGAGAGAGCATGAACAGGAGGGGCAGAGGGAGAGGGAGAGAGAATTTCAAGCAGACTCTGCGCATAATGAGAAGCCGGATTTGGGACTGGATCTCATGACCCTGAGATCATGACCTAAGCCAAAACCAAGAGTCGGATGCTTAACTGACTCTGCCACCCAGGGGCCCTGAGAAAAAGATATTTTATGGACAAAGCAAGAAGCCCTCTGCTATCAATTCCTTTAACTTAAACCCGGTGTATCTTAATATTTTGTACCTTACATTTTACTGATGCTCTTTAAAAGTTTGTCCATTACTTATTTTAGTCCTGTTTGGCCACCAACCAGCTTTTACAGTTCCTAAAACCCAAATCAACACGTATTCCTACGACAAAGACTCACATTATTAATGTTTTGTGACAGCTACTTTGTAGGTCATAAGAGTGATTTCCTCTATGAATCATGTGAGATAGGACACATTTTTAAAAAGTGTCATTTTCCCTCTTGAGTTCATACAGGATAGAAGCAAATTCTATTAGGACTGTAAGCTAACTTTTCTGAGCAAGCTAAGGGGCGAGGAGAGGTGGAGACTGGAACTTTTCCTTGCTTCTCCTTGCCCACACTCTCTATATGGCTCTAACCTGGAGGGTGCGAGAAAATTCGGTTTTCCTGCCTCTTCGTTGTGTGGGTATAATTTCCAACCTATGGACTAGAAATGAAACTCATTATTATTTAATGAATGTGGGCACTTCTCTCTGTCCCCATTTGGTAACACCTTGTTTTGTTACTTTTTTACTGGGTTATTAAAATTAGGGGCATAAATCAGAATTGATACAGTTTTGCATATTTAATTTGACTTTATACCACCCTGCTTTAAGTTTCTGATTTCACAGTCTTGGCCCAGTTTTAAGAGATTGAGGAAGCTTATATTGCAGAATCCCATTTGATATTCGTCCCCAAATACTTGTTTCTTAGTGCATATTTTAGGAAAATTTACATTTTATGAAAAATAGATTTTAAAAATTTCATGTTTTGCTTAAATACATGAGGGTCTTCTGTTTCTGTAATTCCAAAAGTCTCTCACTTAAAAACAATGTTGATATTTAAAACACACCTCAAAACATATTTGCAGGTGGGAAAGTTTGCTATGTAAATGTGAATTCTGTCAAGTTACAAGTTTGCTGCTAATAATATACAGTGGAAAGAAAGCTCTTTATGTTCATGTCACTGAAAAGTACGTGGCTTTTTCAGAAAGCAATTACCTTCTATTTTTTCCTAGTTCTGAATTAGTAATGTGCAAAACAATTCAGAATGATTAGGAGCTGAGTCTTGCGACTCTAAAAATTCCACCAATAACTGACACAATTGGGCTGTCTTTTTATTTTATTTTTTAAAGGTTTCTACATATATAAAATCATCTCTTGCTTTGTACGTTTTGACCTTGTATTTATAGAGCCTGTCCTTTGACAGCCCGTGGAATACTGTCTTCGCCTCGTGTTGCACGTTGTATTTGGTTGGAAAACCTAGATGCCCGGGCCTCCAATGTCACTTTCAACTACAGACCGTGTTTGACAGGCCGTTGTGACTGGAGCCCTGGGACAGTAACGCGGAGGGGCCAAGATGCCAGGGAATCTTGTTTTGAAGTATTACACACAAACCCATGTTGTAACCAGTGGAAGGGAACATATTTCTCCTGGGAGTGCCTGTAGCAAGGAGACAGATTCTCAGATTAAGCATGTTCAGCTGTGAAAAGAAATAGTAAGATTTCAAATAGTAATATTGCATGGAAGTTCAACAAATCAAGAAGGGATGACCTTATAAATATGCATGCAATTCAGGCTCTTCTGTTCACATTAATGACCCTACCTATTATGTTTAAGTGTTAACTGGGGTGTATTTGAGTTTGAATATAGTACTGGAATCCCTGCTTGCTAGCTTGGAGACTTGGCAGCTTTCCAGAATGAGGAAGAAGCCGTAATATATCATTTTTTGTAGTAGTTGAATAGAGATTATTGAAATGATGAGAGATGTGATTAGAGCTTTTTATTAAAGGAACCTTGCATTTGTTTTCATTTAAAACATTAAGGTTCCCGAGGCTGGAGCCTTTTAGTTAAGTTTTTTTTTCCATTTCCTTGAGTGTGGGATTTTAACATTAACGCAACCTCCCTAAAGCTGCCTGCGTCTAAACATATGCAGGCTTTCTGGTATTCGGTGCCTTAGCACTTACCATGCCGTTTCATTTTAGAAATGTGATTCAAGTTAACAGATTACCTTTTGATTTTACCGTAGCTGTATTAGGTTTAGAAAACATGGCCAAATTTGGACAGTAAGGGTAGTAAGTGTGGTCACTTGGTGAAACTATAGTCACATGCATAATGCTGCTTGTGGGTAACTGAGTCTTGAAGCCATTGGTGCCCCCATCCCACCTCCTGCAGCCTTTTGGCAGATGAACCTTGAACAAATCAACGTCGGGTGGTTGAGTGGGTACAGACAGACGCCACGCAGCGTCTCCAGGTACATCTTGAGAGCCCGGATCCCATGGGCCCTGGTGGAGCATAGATGGCCCTAGCTGCCATGTCCCCCTCCCTGTAATGTCAGCCTGTTTATGGAATAAGAATCTAGAACTGTGTAGTATGGCTGGGCCACTCAAGACCACCTGAAGCAACCCGGAAGACATCCAGGTCCCCCAGGGAAGACTGAGTTCTGACGGTCGGGGCCACATTGGTTCAGGTTCTAGAATTCTCCCTGCTTCATTCATTCCGTTCTGGCTGAACTCAGGAATTGCCAATTCAGATGCCTACGGGGCTGGTCTGGAGGCATAAACAAGTTTTTTGGGGCCAGACAGAACCTGCTTCTGGGCCACGTGGTCTACAGTCCCTGGCTGAAATGGACAGCAAGCGAGCTGGTTTGGATTCACCATCCAGCTTATGGCAATAAAAAAGTCACAGACGTTTGACGTTTTCTCTTTTTTAAGAAATTACATGTGTTCTGATTAGTACTTCTAAGATAAAACAGAGGACGATCATCAAAAGGATCAAGGATAAGCTTCGAGGGGCCCAGAGCACAAAATCCATTCCGTTCTGCGACTTTCTAACTGTGTGATCTCGGTTGAGTCACTTAGCCTGTGTCTCATTTGGGAGATGGGGATAACAATACCGAGTATGTAACACGTAAGTGTTGGGGGATTCTATGATTAATACATAAAAAAAGCTGGAATGGTGGTTAAGGATAGTATGTGTTCAGTAAATGTCAGCTATTACTAGTCTTGGCTGGCTTTTATTTTGCATTGGTCCTCTGCTAGTATTTTAAGATGTCATTTCACCTTGCATAAAAATAGAAGGTAAAAAGGATAGCGTAGCCGTACAGAAGCTCGGAAATTTCATGTGCTCTTCTTATTTATTTCTTCCTGTCCTGCACTTTTTTTTAAAGATTTTTTTAAAATTTATTCGACAGAGAGAGACATAGCGAGAGAGGGAACACAAGCAGGGGGAGTGGGAGAGGGAGAAGCAGGCTTCCCGCGGAGCAGGGAGCCCGATGCGGGGCTCGATCCCAGGTCCCTGGGATCATGACCTGAGCCGAAGTCAGAGGCTTAACGACTGAGCCCCCCAGGCGCCCCTTCCTGTCCTCCACTTTAAAAGAGCTGGCAACTGCCACTCCAGGTGTCCTTCCACACTTCCCTTAGGAGAGCGGTGGCCAGTGTTCAGCACTGAAACCCAAGCTCTCCATGTGTATCCAGAACCTTCAGGTCCCATTCATCAGCGTCTTTGAGCCAGAGTTTCAAAACGAGACGCTCTGGATGTGTGCAGCAGGTACCTCCCTGGTGATTCTCCATGAAACGGGTCATGGAGGGCGGAGGCTGCTTCCACCAGACCGTGTCACTGCTTGCTGCCCCTTGTTCCCTCCTCAGCCCCTGCAGTCCTTGTCCCTGGCCGACTCAAAACTCAAGACCGAGGTCACCATCCTCATCAATGCCCTGGGAAGCAACACCTCTCTGACCAAAGTGGACATCAGTGGGAACGGGATGGGGGACATGGGAGCGAAGATGCTGGCCAAAGCCCTGCAGATCAACACCAAGCTCAGGTACGCGGGTCAGGCACTCGGCCCTGAGACGAGGATGCTTGCCCTAAGGAGGGCCCTAGAAAGCTCTGGAAGAGATTCTGGCCCCCCAGCATTGGAGAGCCGGCGACCGTTTCAAGTCTTTTGTCAAAATCCTGGGGATGGCAGGGGGCGTCCCAAAGTTAGACATTGTGATTCCTGCGAGCTGTTGTCTTACAGATTTCCACTGTGGTATAAAACCCAAGTGAGAACTGGGCAGCGTCCTGTTTCACGGTGTTGGCAGCTGTGAGGGGAGGGGCAGTGAGCAGAGCCAGGAAGACGGAAGGTCCAACACGAGGGCCTTCCCTGTCCTTGGCTGTGAGCCCGTCACCTCCCCTCCCCCACTGCTGCCGATATAAAGACTTAAAACCCTAGGGACGCAGGAGGTGCCTTGGTTAAAGGCAAGTTCATGCTGGGTGCTAACTGTTCTGTGTAGTGGTTTTCAACCACTTGTAGAGTTTCCCAAGTGTGGCTTTTCTTAAGGACTGGCTACTTGGTAACCACTGTTATTAAGGACCACATTACCATCCATCCTTCGGAGAGATCCAGTTGCTCCCGAGTCCAGCAGTCTGGTAAACGAATATTTAATTCACATTGCTCTTCAAGGGGCTCTTTCCTGATGTTTCTGGATACTTCCCTTGCCCTCCTGAACTTTCTGTCTACACTGAAGCCAAAAACTGCAGTAATTTCTCTGAAGGTCAGAGTGTATGTAAAAAGAAAGTCCTTGAGATCAAGAAGGGAAAGCCATTAGAGGTGTGATTCTTGGATCAGACGAATAAAAACTGCTTCATGTGGCAGGTGAATCGACAGACACCAAAATACCTCTGAAGTGCTCACATTCTGAAAGTGAAATAGTACTTTTCTTCCAAAATAGATTGTGTTTAAAAAGTAAACAACATCTATTTATGGAAACCAAGGGTTTACCAGCAGAGTGAGAACTTTCTGGGTTGGCTGATCATACCATGTCAGGGCAGTGATGAAAACAGAAGACAGACTCCTTTTAGTTACTTAGGATGGACAAAAGTCTCAGGACCCGAACTTCTTTGTGCTGGACAAGGGATTTTTAGCATCTTTTATAAACAGCTCTAGCTTCAGACATGAGTACTAGAATACTATTTGGAGAATATCAGAGAAATCAGGTTTCAGAGTTTCCTGGCTGCAAAGCATCAGGTAACATCATGGCAAGTTAATGAGTATGCTGTGGCTTTTATTGTGTTTTTTTGGTACTTATATGAGCAGTAAATGGGTTAAGAATGTAATGTTGGAGGAAATGCTCATCCTTGCCGTATCTAAGTTGATGTAATTCCTTGCCTATCATGCAAAAATACCTAGATGATGTGGTCTACAAGAGATTCATTTTCAGTAGGAGAATCATTTCCTCGATCCCTAAATGTCTGATCATTTATGTGACTTGGTTTTCCGACAGGACTGTCATATGGGACAAGAACAACATTACCGCACAAGGCTTTCAGGATATAGCTGTTGCTATGGAAAAGTAAGTTTTAATTGGGACTTCTGTCTGGGAAAATACAAAGAAACCAATGGTGTCTGTGTTACCTATGGTGTGATGGAGGTAGCAATGAATTTGGATCCAGAAGATCTGGGTCTGAGTTAGCCAATGCTACCCAGCCATGGGACCCGGGAAAACATGGACGTTGTTCTGGCGTGAGTTTCTTAGTCTGTCCACGAGGGCAGAGATGCACCATCGTCATGAGGATTAAATGAGATCATGGTGGAGGGGCCACACGATGGTCACCTGGCTTTTCCTTGTGGTTTCACATTCTCTTTCCATCGGGTCTTGTCTTTTTTGCCAATTGTGACAACTTAGAATACAGTGGAGAGAAGAAAGCCGAGCTCCAGACAATAAACCTGAAATCGATGGACGGCAGGCTAACTTATTGCTGTCAAAGGCTTTATTATTTATTACCATAGTAACTAAAGCCTGCAATTATTGTTTATTGTCGAATTTACTTTCCTGGTAAACAAAACGAGGCAATAACATGAAGATGGCTGGAAGAAATTCTAGAAATTTGGTTCTTTTTGAGCTCTTCAGTCCTCATACTGTATTCTGAAGGCAGAGATGATCAAAGAAGGTTTACAGCATTAGAAATGAGTGGTTACAAAATGTGGGTGGGAAATAAAGGGCTAGTAGCATAGAAGCTCGTCTCCTGGGGAAGGGATCAGGGAATGCTCATTATTGGTGTTTTTTTCCCAGATTTCCCTTCATGCATGAGGCCTCCTGGGTGGAGCTCTCATGCCCAGCATGGTATCATGGATAAAACAATGAATCATGGAACACCACATCAAAAACTAATGATATAATGTATGGTGATTAACATAACAATAAAAAAAAAACCTTAAAAACTCCTTAAAAGAGTTAAACTAAAAAAAAACAAAAAACAAACCCTAGGCCTGGAAAAAAGAGCCCTCCATTCAGTCCCCGGCTCTGTCACCAGCAAGCCTATCCTCTTGAGCAAAGCATCGCACCTTTCTGATCAATTCTTTTTTTATAGAGTGAGATCCCTAAGTGGCTTCCAGTTCTAAATCCCAGGGTTCTGATTTAGTCAGGAGCTCATGATAGCAGCCCCACAGACCATCACTAAATGTGGACAAGGCAGCTTGCTCCACCTCTCCCTGGAGCCTTCCCCCTATAATTACTCCCCCTGCGCCAGGAAACCTTGGAATGGAAACATTTGTTTACAAATAGCTACATTTAGGTGTGAACAGCACAGTTGCCTTTGCCATAGACTGCTAGCAGCCCACACTGGTCTTTGTGGGAAGCCCAAGAGCCTGCACAGCTGGTACTCAACATTTCCAGATTGATGGTAGGGCTCCCTGACTTACAGTCTGTTCTGTATGCCGTGCTCCATGATGCCAGTGGCCCAAAGTCACATTTGGTTTAAATAAAGTATGCTGGTCTGCAGCATGATCATCGTTGGACGAGGCCAAGGAAAATCCTCAGGGCTGCAAAATAGATGCATTGTCTCTTCATTTCAGTTGGCTGGCCCCTCTGAAACCAAACAAAACAATTCTGCTAAAACAAAGCCAAGGTAAAAATTTGAAGTCATGGAAATAACAGCCTTTATCTTGGCACATTATTTTGCGTTAAACCCACCCTTAAGTTGGACTGAAAGATGTTTTTTTTCCCCATTAGATAACCCCCATACAGAAGACTGCTATTACTAAGATGGTTACTTCTTTTTTTAGTCATCCTTCATGCTTAGTACCTTATTTGGGAATGAGTTGTTAATTTACTCTTCCACAAGAATCACACCGTGAGTGTTGCTTGGTGTTTACAAGGCAACCGGCTATGGGATCCCAGTGCGCTAGGGGACTCCACTTGTCACCACGTGGCTCAGAAGGTCAATCTTCCTGAGTGCCATTTGGTAACAAAGGGCAGATGGGTTTGGGGTGGGACAGAGGAGGTGTCTCCAGGGCGAGTGTGTGGTCTGGAGCAGGTGCCAGGGGCGGGGTCTGAGGCCAGGGCGCACTTCCAGAGTTCCGAGCTGTTTTCCTCACGCAAAGATGACTCCCCCCTGCCCTCCTGTGTCTCACCAGCTGGTTGGCAGCAGGGAGATCATACGAGGACACAGTTTTCCACCAGTTGCTTCACTGGGAGCTGAGAGCGGCGTGGACGTGGGCTGTGTGTGAGAGCGGGCCCCGGGGACCTGCAGAGGTCAAGGTGCTGAGCCAGGCAGGAAGCCCCTGTGAAGCAGCTTTTCTCAAGACAGTGGCTACCCTGGGGCCTCCTTGTTGAAAGGGGCGCAGAGCCTGAACAGACTGTTTTTGTGGATGCCCCTGTCCTTGCCTTGCAAGCAGATGTTTTGGTTTCATTTTCTGGGCTTGGGCCTGGCTGTCACACATAGTCACTGCTGGGGCTCCATTGGTGACTGAAACCCAAGTAGCAGGCGGATGCTGGACTTCCCTCCTTGCCTTTCTCTCGGGTCAGCTTTCCGGGCCCAGTTTGAAAATCTGGGTTTGAAAACAACAAAACCAGATGCCCTCCAGGCGTGTCGCCGTTAGAAGCCAGCATGGGCGGCCGCGGGTGCCCGGGTGCTGCGTTCATGTGCACTGGGGAAAGCAGACCTGTAGCCCAGGGCTCGAAGATAGGCTGTGAGTTTCGAATTTTCTAAGACACACTGGCAGCTGTCTGGATTTTAAAAAAGAGTGCTGAATAGAGGTAGTAGGATGTTATTTTTTAAATAAACATACCTTCTCCTTTTTCTAGGAACTATACATTGAGATTTATGCCGATCCCTATGTATGATGCTTCTCAAGCCCTAAAAACAAACCCTGAAAAAACAGAAGAGGCTCTGCAAAAGGTATCAGAGAATCAATAGTTTCATCATAAATTCACGTTTGAATCGAGTTTTGTTGGTAATAATTTTGAACATACGAACAGTACTTTGTATTTCCCAAAGCTTTCTTTCACGTGCGTTTGTATTCTTGTGATCACAATTGGCATAATGTGTGGCTGGGGAAGGAATAACATAAGAAAGACGAAAGCTGGGGCACCTGGGTGACTCAGTCAGTTTAAGTGTCTGCCTTCGGCTCAGGTCATGATCTCAGGTCCGGATTTAGTCCCGCATCGGGCTCCCTGCTCAGTGTGGAGTCTGCTTCTCCCTCTGCCCCTCCCCCCTGCTTGTGCTCTCTCTCTCTCTGTCAAATAAATAAGTAATGTTGTTTAAAAAAAGAAGAAGAAAATTTGTCATGAAGTTAAGTGGAATAACATTCTTACACCATCAGCATTCTAGTACTTACCCACAGAGAGCCTCTTGTTCATCCTTCAGAGACTGTGGAACTGAATGTCAGCTAGCACAACCTTTAACCTCAGCAGCTAGACCCTTCCTTTCCTTTTTTTTTTTTTTTTTTAAGATTTATTTATTTGAGAGAGAGAGAACAGGAGGGAGGTCAGAGGGAGAGGGAGAGAGAGAATCTCAAGCAGACTCCCTGCTGAGTGTGCTGAGCATGGAGCCCTACACAGGTTCGAGCTCTGGACTCTGAGAACATGCCCTGAGTCAAAATTGAGTTGGGCTCTTAACCGACTGAACCACCCAGGCGCCCCACTTCCCTTCTTTTCTTGTTAAGAAATTTAGGATATGGATGAGATCTCCTTGTACCATCTTTGTTTATAGATGTGTCTAATTCCACACCCATTCCCACCTCCTTTCTGACAACCCCAGAGGATGATGGGGATCTCCCCCTTTGAAGTCGAGCCATCCCTGGTGCCCGTGACCCCAGTGTCTCCATCTGGGCTGGAAACTTGCCCTGAGAGGCATTCTCTCGCTCTGCCACATCTCCATCCTTCTCTTCCTATGGCTATGGTTACCTTTTTCGATTTTTAGGTATGCTCAAGGATTTCCCATCTGGAGAAACCTACTCCACCTTGACTATGGGGGTGGCTGGGACATCTTTGAAACCTTCCCTCCCTCTTCGTTCGCCCATCTGGTGGTACCAGCCAGCTTCCCACGCTTGACTTTTCTTTCCCACGTCTTCCATAGCCATGCCATCATCAGGTTTACAGAATCTACAGCATAAACCTCTTCCTTAGCTCTCTTCCCCTCTCTTCCTATCACAGATGCCTTTGTTCAAGCCTCATCACTTCTCAGCAGGATTTGTGTTGTTTTCTTGGTTGCAGTCAAAAAGAGCCATCTTCTTTCACAGCAGATTTGAGCAGACTAACCTCTTCAGCCCACCTCTCCCCATTCCATCCCTGCCCCTTAGTGGCTTTTAGAGTAGAACCTCCTCTCCTTGAACTGGCGTAAAATTGTGCCCAGGATCTGCCTCCTATCCACTGCCACCTTCATCTCTTACCAACCCTGCCTCTTTGCCCTGCTCTACTTCAGGGAACTTGTTAGAGTTGCAAATTCTTGGGTCTCAGAAATGGGGGTGGGATTCAGCAGTCTGTTTTTACAAGCTCTTCTGGTGGCTGCAAAATTGGGAATCACTGCTCTGATCCAGAGGATACTCATGCTTTCCCCAGTACCTACCACGTGTGTCTGTCAAGGTTGAAGGCAAGTGTCAGCTCATCTGGAAACTTTTCAGAGCCTCTTTCCTCCTCTGTGTAGGGGGTCTTCTCAGAATTTCCTGTGCTTGTCTCTGTCACTGGCCTTGTGACATCCTTTACGTTACCTGACTCCATATATTTGTTTCTCTCAGTGACTATGAACTCCTTGAAGGCAGAACCTATGTATTTTTCATCTTTTTAGATGTTCAGCAGCTAGTACAGTGCCTGCCATACATGCTTGGATACTCCTTAGACTTCATTGAATAAAAGGGAATAAGGTAGGGTGGGGGGAGGGAAAGCTGTGATGTGGCAACAGAAATCATCCAAGATTTGTATTCAGAAGATCTGACTGGGGGCGCCTGGGTGGCTCAGTCGGTTAAGCATCTGCCTTCAGCTCAGGTCATGATCCCGGGGTCCTGGGATCGAGCCCTGCATCGGGCTCCCTGCTCAGTGGGGAGCCTGCTTCTCCCTCTCCCTCTGCTGCTCCCCCTGCTTGTCCTCTCTCTCTCTGTCAGTAAATTAAAAAAATCTTCAAAAAAAAAAAAAAAGATCTGACTAAATCAAACTCTTTTCAGCTTTGTCATTTACATAAGTTACTTAATTTTTCTGAACTTTGGTTTCTTCATCTATATAAAACACACAGCTAGACAGGAGCTGTGTTTAGCTGACATTTAACATACAGTTCATGCTGGGTGCCTGACACTATTATAAATGCTTTACATAAATTAACACTGATAATCTATAAAATAAATCCATGAGATAGGTTTGCTATATCCCCATTTTGCACATAAGAAAACTGAAGGGCAGGACGGCCAAGTAATTTGACTGTGGTGCCAGGGACCAAACCAGTTAGTATATGTGGAAAAAAGTTTGTAAACCACAAAGCAACATAAAAATGTTAGACCTCTTTATAGTTTCCCAAAGGAGACTAGCAACTTGTAACAGAAGACATATCCTAGAGACACCAGGTTTCTGGGTTTAAATCTGACAGGTCAAGAGTTTGGCACTCATCACTCCCATCTTCACAACAAGAAAAAAGCTGAACAGAAGAAAATTGGTGACTCTTCTCAGATCCGTCAAAGAATTGAGGCAAAAGCAAAGTAGACCGCCACCCTGGAAACTGGACATGTGGGGAATTCAGAGAATCACAGTGACTCAAAGCCAAGATCGGCTTACCAGGGGCAGAAGCTAATGGGGTCAGTAACTCAGAGGAATGCTTAACCGGCAATTGAGGAGTTGCTGGAGGCTTAGTGTGGACTAGTTTAAGAGTTAAAAACTCCTAGGCGCACCTGGGTGGCTCAGTCAGTTAAGCATCTGCCTTCGGCTCGGGTCATGATCCCGGAGTCCGGGGATTGAGCCCTGAGTTGGGCTCCCTGCTCAGCGGGGAGCCTGCTTCTCGCTCTGCCTCTCACCCCACTCGTGCTTGCACACTCTATTGCTCAAAAATATAAATAAAATCTTAAAAAAAAAAAAGTTAAAAACTCCTAGGGGCCCAATCTTCGTGAGGTCCTGATCCCTTCATGTTCTTTACCTCCTAGAACCCCACCAGGTCATCACAGGAAAGACTGGAGAAAAATCCTGTCATGTTTCTGGTAGGGGGAAGGGGAAAAGTAGCCATTTTGAAATCTACCTAGAACATTCCTTTGTTTGTAACAGATGCATACACCAAGAGAAACTGCTCTATCGGAGCCTTATCTGATCTAGCGAAAGACAGACAATCCCAGCCTTCCTGTTTCACGGAAGGGAAGAAAGAAAAAAAAAAAAAAGGCCAAGAAATACTTTGGCAGGTCACAGCCCAGGGACTCAGGCCCACTAAATCAAACCTAAATTTAATCATAAGATTATAGAATTATTCCCTTTCCTAACACCTAACCAGCACATCAAGTGTTGTAACAGTGGATTACAAATGAGCAAAGCTGTAAGACACTCTATTTAAGAAGGGATTTCTAGGGAAACCCCAAAGCAACCAGGGAGATAAAAACAAGGACATGGGAAGAAGTTAAAGTCTTTTTACTTTCAAAGTGTTTGGCATAACCCAGCTTCTAGCCAGATTAACATAAAATTGCACATTAAAAGCCTGATTACCTCAGTTTGTATTACCAGATACATCAGACCCAGTCAACGACAACGACAAAAATAAAAAAAAAAAATTTTAAGGCATGCTAAAAGGCAAGGAAAAAAAAAACACATTATGAAGAGATAAAGCAAACATCAGAACCAGACTCAGATATGACACAGAATTTGGAATTATCAGACAGAATTTAAAATAACTGATTAGTATGTTAAGGGCTATCATGGAAAAAGTAAAACCCATGCAAGAACAGATGGGTAATGTAAGCAGAGAGAAACTCTAAGAAAAAAATCAAAAGGAAAATCTAGAGGTCAGAAACACTAACAGAAATGAAAAATGCCTTTTTTGATCTTGTCAGTGGACTGGACACAGCTCAGGAAAGAAGCATTGAGCCTGAAGGTAGGTCAATGGAAACTTCCCACTGAAAAGCAAAGAGAAAAAAAGGAATGGAGGGCAAAACCAGAACAGAATATCCCCAAACTGTGGGACAGTTACAAAATACATCCATACAGTGGGAATGCCAGAGAAGAAAGACAAGGGAACAGAAGAAATAGTTGAAATAATAATGACTGAGAATTTTCCAAATTTAATGATAGATACCAAACCACAGATTTAGGAATCGCAGAGAACACCAAGTAGGATAAATACCCCCAAAAACCTACATGGGGGCATATCATATTTAAACTGCAGAAAACCGAAGACAAAAAAAAAATTCTTGAAAGAAGGTTGGGATGGGGGGACCACCTTACATATTGAGAAATAAGGATAAGAATTATAGCTGACTTTGGGTCAGAAATCACACAAGCAAGAAGAATGGAGTGGAGTGGAATATTTAAAGTGTCAAAAGAAAAAGACCTAGCAGCCCAGAATTCTGTATCTAGCAAAATCTTTTCTTCAGAATTAAGGGAGACGGTGCCCGGGTGGTGCAGTCAGTTGAGTGTCTGACTCTTGATTTCAGTGCAGGTCACGATCTCAGGGTCATGAGATCGAGCCCTGCATCGGGCTCCGTGCTCAGCACAGAGTCTGATTGAGACTCTCTCTCTCCTTCTCCCTCTGCCTCTCCCTTCCCCCGCCCGCCACTCTCTCTATCTCAAATAAATAAATAAATCTTAAAAAGTAAAGGAGAAATCAAAACATGCAAAGATAGCAGTGTTATGAGGAGAGGGAGAAGTTGATGATACTGTATTACAGGGAACCTGCACTATTTGCAGATTGGTACAGTGTTCTGTGACAGTGGATTTGAAATAGTTGCGTATTGCAAATGCTAGGGCAATCACTAAAATAATTTTAAAAGAAGTGTAGTTAATATACTAAGGAAGGAGAGAAAAGTGTAATCATATACGGTCCTTAAAACCAGAGAAAGCAGAAGAAGAGGGGAAAATAAAAGAAGAAACCAAAGAAATGCCTCATCACGTATGTTAATTGTAAAATTTGTGTTTTCTTAATTGAAAATTTGGTGACTTTGAAAGTGATCATTATCAGGGTTTTTTTTTTCTATGACACTTACTATACTCTTGTATAGTAAGTTTTCATTTTAACAGAACTCTATTCCCTGGAAGAAATATGCTCTTTAGTTTTACTCTACTAAAGAACAACATTGTGATCCTGTAATCAATCTTTAGAAGTTTTGTTTTGTTTTAAATGTAAGATTCCTACACTGAAATGCAGGTCTTTTTGCCTTTTATGCCGCTGCTGTTTTCAGCAGTGACACTGAAGGTGTTGATAGGCTCTGGGTGGCTGTCCCGGTCACTGCTGCCCAGGGGGCCTGGCAGACATGGTAATACCACTTTGGGCCCTTTTCCTCCCATTTGGCCTCAGTCGGGCTGTCCATCCTCAGCCTGTGGTAGGCGGGGTCTCTGTCCCTGGTCTGGAAAGGTGCAGGGAAGGAAGGTTTATCCTGCTAATCCAAGATGTGAATACTTTCGTTGTTATTCTTCCTTCCCCTTGCACTGGCTTTAGAAATGAGCTTTGAATATTTTTCCTTTTTTTTTGAGATTTTATTTATTTGACAGAGAGAGACAGGAAGAGAGGGAACACAAGCAGGGGGAGTGGGAGAGGGTGAAGCAGGCTTCCCGCTGAGCGGGGAGCCCGATGCGGTGCTCCATCCCAGGACCCTGGAATCATAACCTGAGCCGAAGGCAGATGCTTAATGACAGCCACCCAGGCGCCCCTGAATATTTTTTTTTTCTAAAACGATTTCTCTCCAGGCTTAGTCTGTACAGCATCATTGGTGCCCCTTTGGAAGGTCTGCAAATGCATGGGCCAGCCTTGGGTGCACGACCCGTTATGTGAGCCGAGCCTCTCGTACAAGCTGCTCTCACAACTGGCTCCCAGACAGTGCTTAAGGAGACCACATGTAAAAGGATAAATAACAAAGCAAGAGTACCCAAAGCTGGGTGGCAGTGTGGGCCTGTTATATTTCAGGCAAGAATCTTGTTTTTGTTTTTGGCAAAAACATTATCCATCGATGGTAATGTCACCTTGGGAAGAGATGACTTTTTGGGAAGTAGCAAGAGAAAATGAATGTAGTAAAATGTCATGGTCTTAACGTGTCACTTTGTTTCATTTCAGTGATCTCTTCATTTTTATAATTCCTTCATTAATGTTTTAGTAGAAAGGTACATTTTGTTCTGCTTTATGGTTTCCAGGGATGATAGTAATTATAGTCTGTATTTTAATTGTCTCTAATTGGTGTTAAGTAGTAGTCATTTTAGCATATGGAAAATTAAAATGAAAATGTAATAATACTGAGAGCCTCACAGTTATTAGAAGTTCTTAACCAGGGAACAACAGTGACAAATTAAAAGCCAAATGGTTAAGTGGTATTATTAAAAACAAATGAAAACAACAACTGGAAAAAAAAAACCCAGATGGTGCAATTACTGATCTCAAATCCTTCTTTGCAGACATCTTCATACATGTCCATCAGCCCCAGTAGTTAACCGTGCAGTTCTTGTTCAATGGATACCCCTTGCATAGTCTTCTTAAACACTTCATTTTAATGTAGTCATCATTTGTGTGTTTGAACCTTTAATAGGAGATTGTGTGTAAAAATACAGACTCTCAAGCAACTTCAGATGTACTTATTTTCTGTGGAAATCTGTTTTATTTTCTCTACTTTTGCAAAACCAGTCCTGTTGTTGAGAATATGAAAACCTCATGAATTAATGAAACTAGTATATGTCTTTGAGTTGTACTAGACTGTGGCCTTCAAATTTTGTACCTATTTTCTCCTTTTTTCCCTTCAAATAGATAGTTTTCTTGGTGCCAATGGATTCTGCCTCCTAAAGGCTGAGAGTTTCAGAGGGTGCCATCCATACACCTTGGGGATATTTATTTAGCTTTGCAACTGTTGAGTGGTTAAAGACTCATGAGGGAGAGATTGTGATTATGTGCAAGAAAGCAGGGAGTCGCTGCATGGGATCTCCAGCCGCGTGGGCACTTAAACACTTGCTTACCTTTGTCAGCTACCGAGTCACACACAATTACTCCCATGATCTGCAGGTTACATCTCTAACTCACACACCAAGAGTGCATCACAGTGATGGCCCGCTTCCCGACTCCTGTGTTGTATGGAGTCAAGGCACAGGCAGGAGTGTGAATCAGAGCTTTGGTTTCAAGTTCAGCACCTGGCTCTTTCCCTTATTATTTCACCCTCCGCTGAGTCGAAGTGTGTTCTTGAGAGATCTATGTGCTTGCTTTTCAGATCGAAAACTATCTGCTCCGGAATCACGAGACCCGAAAATACCTGCAAGAGCAGGCCTACCGCCTGCAGCAGGGCATTGTCACCAGCACCACGCAGCAGGTAAGAGAGCACCGCTCTCCCCGGCTCGCCCGCAGTGGCCACTTTTCAGAGCAGGGGCACAGGGTCTCTGTCCCCTGAATCATCCGCAGTGGGACAGTACAAACTGGTTTCTGAAGATGATGACAAAGGGAAGTAGAGTGCGGGGAAGATGTAGGGTGAGGAAAATGTAGGCTGATTCTAATGCTAAAAATGCGCCTTTAATTGCTGATGGTTTTGTGCCTTTTAAAATCTTAAAGCGTACCAGAGAGACTCAAAGGGCGGCTATCTTACAGGATAACTAAAACTGCTTCTTTGCATCCATCCCAATTACTGGAAGCAAATGAGGTGATGTCATCACAGTTCAGAGGGGGATTTATTTATTTGGGACCATGAATTCTACTCCTAGCCACTTATTAAGCAGATACGAGGAGAGAATTAAAATGGGTTCAGACATGGGCTCAGAAATTTGACCCCTGATATTCCATATGCACAAAAAGTTCTTTGAGGAAATTCTCTAGCGTAACGATGAAAAATAAGAGAGTATGCAGTATGAGGTGTAAATAAGAAACTGTAGCAGAAATGAAATCCTTGAAGTCACAAGAGTTGAAGGAAAGCTTTTAAAAAATTGGACAGTCTGCTGGGGGCTGCACGATTAAAAGTCACGGGATTACATTTCTTTCTGTGGCGATCCCATAGTCATAATTCTGTAACTGCATTTTAGTTGGGTTTAAAGTTTTAATATCAACTCAGACAAGAAGGGAAAACCTCACTATTACGTTAAAAAATGTGAATGTTAGAAATCTTAATGTAAAAGTATTGATACTAACTAAAATTAGAAATTGAAGAGGGAGAAATGCGGGTGGGAGTGTTAAGTATGCTGAATTTTTAGTTTTTATTTTATGGACTCAACTTCTTTTCTATCATTCCTTCTTAAATCAAAAGCACCAATATAGTTAACCATACTGGAATTAAAATAATATACTTAGAAAAATACAAATGTAAGTCTACTATTTAAATTTCAAATGGAAGCCACCAGAAGAACTTAAAAAGCAGCGGGTTTCCAAAAGTGTTTATCTCAGCAGGGTGACTGGTAGGCAAAGTTTGCCATTTGAGACCAATTTTTTAATGGTTTGCACTGTTTTCTTGTGCAAATGTCATTTTAAGTTTTTTGCTGTTGCTTTTTCTTAAAAGAGAATGAAAGAAAAGTGTCCACAATAAAAGCATCATATATAATATTCCAAGTAGGTAAAATTATCTGGAAGACTGCATAGGTCTGCATAGAGGTTTGTGAAAGGGTTTTCACCAGGATGTGCATGAGGGTTATCTCAGGAGGTGTGATTTAAGTGAGTTTTATTCTCGTATACTTCACAGTATTCTTTGAAACCTTTATGGCATTGAATAAGAATACAAAGACCGTGTATTCTTTGTAAAAGACAAAGTAAAGCGACGTATATTGAGGAAAAAAACACTAATTATGAATATTGGTGAGGTAGCCGGGAGTTTTGAAAAAGAAAATAAAAGTTTGCCCTTACCCATGCCTGAAAAATCTATTTTTTCCCCCTACAAGGGACTAATATTAGCTTAGTACTTTATGGTTTACTGTTATTTCCTGGTTTTAGTGATGAACATTAAAAGCAACGAGAGTGCTAAAATCCTACATCGCATCTTTGCCTCGGGTTCCTTTATGAGCTGCCATAATGCAGGCTTGTCTTAATACAATGTCCTTCCAACTCTCCCCCTCATTCACAGGGGATTTTGCCCATCCAAAAAAATTACTGCAGCAACCTTTAATGCTAATCCTTAAAAGTAAGTTTCGTCTTCTCAACCTAGAGGAAATGGTACACAGGGGTGGTAGTACACGTGTTTAATTCTGCGTGAGTGGCATCTGTCCGAATTATTTGAGTCATTATGTAGTAAATATATTGCCACCTTTTCTCTTTGGGGATTTCTTAGGACATTATGATTAGCAGTTTTCAGACTTTAATTGTTTCAGTCACTTTAAGAGAGATTTATCTCCTTCTTACTGAAACTTCTCAAAGTTTCCAGAAATCTGAATACAGAAAAAATAGACCTTCTGGCCAGTTGTGTAGCCAGTCATCATTTCCAGATGGCACTAAAGGTATTACAGTGACATCTCATAACTGCTCACGTCCTCCTTTAGGAATGACCTCTGTAAGACTCCGTACTCTCCCTTTGCTTTCAGTCTGTTCTTTTCCATCTCATAAACTCTCTTCATCAGAAGTCAGCAGATCTTTTCTGTGTACGTGCGTCATAGTCACTGTGTACGTGAATGAGGTGGCTCTTCCAATAAAACTTTATTCATAAAAACAAGCCTGGACACACCCTCACCCACATGGTCTTAATTTATTTCTTTCCAGTCCTTTTTCCTATGTGGATTTTTTTTTTAAACCCTGAAGTAATAAAATATATATATTTTGGGGGAAAAAAAAAACAACAGGCCCAGAATTGCCTGTAGTTTGCCAAACTCCGCTCTTCTCACTCTGAAACTTTTCTGACCATTTAAGAAAAGGGAGAAGGCAGTTTTATTGCCTAGAGCTATTTACCCGACACATTCTCTTCCCACCTCACATGTACAGTTTTTTTTTTTTTAATTTTATTTATTTATTTGAGAGAGAGAGAATGGGAGATAGAGAGCATGAGAGGGAAGAGGGTCAGAGGGAGAAGCAGACTCCCTGCGGAGCAGGGAGCCCGATGCGGGACTCGATCCCGGGACTCCAGGATCATGACCTGAGCCGAAGGCAGTCGCTTAACCAACTGAGCCACCCAGGCGCCCTCACATGTACAGTTTTTATACTTGCTTTCTTGACTTCTTTGCTATCCTGTCACTTTGTAACCTTTCCAAATGTGTCCCTATCTGTGCTGAAATGTTTCTCTCCATGGTCTCCTGGTCACCAAGTCCCTGGGCTTTTTCTCCCTCTTCATCTGTTAATGAGAGGAGGCAGGATAGTGTAGACGACCCCGATTGAAGGACGGGCTCTGCTTTCCCTGTGGGTGTAAACTGATGTTAGTCACTTAAACCTGTTTCAGCCTTGGTTTCTTCATCTGTGAAGTGGGGTGGGCGAGGGGGAACAACACGTCTCTGAAGATGCTGGGGGATTCACTGAGATAGAGCACGGGAAGTACTTGGCTCTTCACCAGTAAACTGTTAATGTTTGTTGCTGTCATTAGTCTTATTGTCACAATTATAATCACGATTAACTACCTCATTCTTCCTAAGACTCCCTGCTTCACTCATTGACAGTGTGCCATTTTGAATATCTTTCTGTGCTCTTGGGTCTTATCTGTCTCCTTTCTACATGACTCTTTACCCTTTCATCTTCCAAATGCAGTCCTTTTTCTGAGTTTTGTACATAGTGCTGCTTTTCTTCAGCTATTGTATCTACTCTTACCATTTTGACGCTCCGACTGTGGAGGACTCCTGGCTCTATCCCTGTTTTTTTCCAGCAAGTTTGATCTTGTCAACACTAGCATTTCTGAGATAGCGGGTGACTAAGACGAAACTCGTCCCTGGAACTCCTGATTTTACCAGTTCTCTCGGTGGCATCATCAGTCACTGAGGACAGAACCGTCGGGGCCATCTTGGACGTCTCCTTTGCCGCGGCCAGCCAGTGGTTGCTGTGCCCACCCAGTGACCTTCCAAGTGTCTTTGCAGTCGTTCTTTTTTTTTTTTTTTTTCCCCCAATTCCATTGCCAACCCTCTTGCTCAGGTGTTTTTATCAACTCACTCCTAGATCTTCTTTTATAAGTACTACGGAAACTGGTGTATCCACCTTCCGTGTCTCCTTCTGCTCTCTACAGCCCGTGTCCTTTGCATCAGGCAGGGAAGCTGAGTCACCCAAGGGTGCTACGGAGTGAGGATTTTTAGACCCTCATAGTTGTGGGAGGAGCCGGGACCAGACGCCTCGTGCCTCATACACCCTGTTCCATCTCCTTAGCCTGTGCCTGAGTCTCTCACTCTCTTGCCTTAGCCGAACTTTTCCAGTCCCATCTCCCACAATAAAGCACCCTGATCCTAATCAGGAAATAGGATTCGCAGGTGTCTGGATGTGCCATTGCTTAGGTTTATTCTTTTGCTTAAAATTCCCTTCTACTTTCTAAATCTGTAGATCGTTCAGGACCCAGTTGAAAAGCCACCTTCATCCTCAGCTAGATTGGATCCCTCCCTTGGCTGAAATCTTGTACATTTGTATCATTCCTGTGTTCACTGAATGCATACTTAGAAGGGTCTGCCGTGTGGCAGGCACCATTGTAGGAAATGGAGCTGAGCTTTGGCAGTGGACAAAATGAACAAAACGGGGTGCCCTTGTAGATGTTATATTATGAAGCACTCTCTATCTTGTGTTACTATTAATTGAGAATGCTTCTTTCCACTTCTAGGCTTTTAAGTTGCTTGGTGGCAAAAGGCATATCTTATTACGGACTGTATTTCATTTGGTTTTAGGTGTTCAGTCTATTTCTCTTGAATTGGTTCAAGAAATTGACATGGGGAAAGATAGACTTTTCTGCAAATACGGTATTTGCTGGAACTAGGGACAGTTATAACAAGTGGAGAGCAACCAAAGATGGCATTTATTACTAAGAGTTCTAAGTTCTGGGGTGCCTGGGTGGCTCAGTTGGTTAAGCGACTGCCTTCAGCTCAGGTCATGATCCCGGAGTCCCGGGATCAAGTCCCACATCGGGCTCCCTGCTCAGTGGGGAGTCTCCTTCTCCCTGTCCTTCTGACCCTACCCCGTCTTGTGCTCTCTCTCTCTCTCTCTCTAATAAATAAATAAAATCTTAAAAAAAACCCCACCTCTCTTATTTAAAAAAAAAAAAGAGTTCTAAGTTCTGACCTTGGGTTCTGTAATAACCCAGTATATTTGAAAAAACCTAAGTAGTCACCAACAAGTGTGACATGAGTTAGTGGTGTGATTTGGCTGCTAGAGAAGCCAGTTTGACCGGTACCACATTAATGGAAGTATATTTGCTACAGTAAAGAAGGTGCTGGCCCTGTTCAGCTTACCGATCGCCTCCTCCTGTGTCACAATCTATTTTATTGAGAGGGGTATATTTCGTGAAGGTCCAAGATGGAAGAGACAATTCAGAGAAGGGGCCTGGGTGGGGAGAGGGTTGGGGGACCATAAGATTATCACCATAGTAGCATGGCAAGAGGACCCGGGAATGTGAAGCCTGAAGAAAAACAGATTAGGGAAGAAGAGATACCTGTGTTGAGATGTGTGCTAGACCATCCTGTGGAAGAGAGCCTGCGATTGATCAACACGGTGTCCTTGGTGACCGCCTCGTGACACACATTTCAGGAGTCTCTTTGGGCTCCCGATTTTTAAGGATGACCAACTTCATAATGCCTCATCCACCTGCCTCTCAAATGAGTCCTGTGTGGCCTCAGACATGTATCAGTTCCTTTCTTAGTATGTGGTTTACTTGTCTCTTGAAATTAAGTATTGTTTCTTGGTAAGATCTGAATTATGGATGACTCTTCGCTTCAGGAAGCACAGCTCAATACAACAGAAGAGTTGGAATTTACATCAATTAAGAAGATATTTTAAAACATATAGTTGGTTCTCTGCAGGGCATTGTGAAAATGCATCAAGTTAAGATATGGTCGCTCCCGACATGCTTAGATTTTAGTTAGGAGCATTGTTCATACAACTTCTTTTTCCTGTGGGGAGCTCTGGGTCCTTTACTTCAATAACCGCAGGACATTTGATAATAATAGGAGCTGTTCTTAATGTACATTAATGGTGACTTAGTGACCCTGTGTCAAGGGAATAGGTGCTGTGAGTGGTATTACTTAACTGGGTTGTCTTCATAATACACTAGAAAAAGAAATGGGGTAGATGTTATGAACCTGATTTTCTAGAAGAGGAGGGCAGGAAGGATGGTGATGCTGCCACTCTTCATTCAGACTGTAAGTCTTCTGAGTGGTGTAGCCAAGTTTCTGTTATTGCAGAATTTATGGGGGAAGGAGGGCTGACTTTGGCTTCCTGTAGTTGTTAGATAATTCAAAATAGAGCAAGTGTGAATTTAAATAAAAAATATTACTAGATTGCCACCTCTTCTGATTGAATGATCAGATAGGATGGGACTCTGGATAGCTGAGGTCTCTGGAAGAATGAATAATTTTTTAAGAACATGAAATAGGCTGTAGTTCTGATCAGAATACTGGAGAAACTTTGTAAATCACACTGTTTATCTCTTTCTTTAGAATTCTTAGCTTGCTTCATGCTTCTCTCTCTAAATGCAAATGCAAAAGGATATAATCTTGCCTGTCTGTGGTATTTTTTGTCTACAGTAGTGATCTACGACTTCCCTCTGGGCTTCACGCTTAAGGCCATGGAGTAACTGAAAATGATTCAGATGTAATTAACCTGGGAGAGGGGCTTTCACGGAATAGAAACTAAATGTTGTCAACTTTATTATTGCCTGTGTTAAAATAATAGAACTTAAACTTGGCTTTTCTTGGGGAGGGGTGGCTTTTATTTTATGTGGAAAAGTACCTGATATAATTGAATTAGCTTTAAAAATATTAATTTCCAAGCACCTGGGTGGCCCAGTTGGTTTAAGCGTCTGCCTTCAGCTCAGGTCATGATCCCGGGGTCCCAGGATTAAGCCCTGAGTGAGGCTCCCTGCTCAGTGGGGAATCTGCTTCTCCCTCTGCATGCCGCTCCCCCTGCTTGTGCTCTCTCTTTCTCTCAAATAAATAAATAAAATCTTTTTAAAAATATTAATTTCCAGGGATGATAGGATTCTGTAATATTGGGACCAACTGGCTGTGGGCACCATCTTATAGTCATATCAACCATCGCCAAATTACACAGCCCATTTCTCTGTTTCCTCAGTACCTAGTACTATGTCTGACATAGAGGGTACTCAATAAAAATTAATGAAGGAGAGTTTCTATCTAGCTAAGTGTCACGGAGTAGCCACAAAATTCTGAATCATCCAGAAGTGCGCACCTTTGTTCTACATGCTGCATTTCCTAAGGCAGGAAAAAGGACGGAAGTCCCTGAGATGTTTCACTGGAGTTAATGTTGCCAAAGGCTGCTGATATGAACAGATAAATTAATAACTGGCTATATATAAGCTCCCTTCTTGAATCTTCCAGTTAGAAGATGTTTTTGTCCTCATTCATTCTGTGTTTTCTTCTGTCTGAATATTGGCCACGCTGCCTCGGATGCTTGCTGTAATTTTCACGGCATGGAGCAGATGATTGACAGGATATGTGTGAAAGTACAGGACCATCTCAACTCTTTACGAAATTGTGCGGGAGACGCTGTCCAGGAAGACTTAAAGTCAGCAGAAAGGCTCATGCGTGATGCGAAGAACTCTAAAACGGTGAGTTTCACTTCAGGCTGCGTGAGCGTCTTACGTAATAAGCTTTTTTTGAACTTCAATTCTAGAAACTAGTTCCGATTTTTTTTAGCTTTCTACCCAATGTCAAGGTGACTAACAAGTGGCAGAGTGAATGGAGTTCCTCTTTGCTTCCTTTCTGTTCCCCAGGCTAATTACCGGTCATCAAAATATAGAATAAAAAGTAGGGGTCCCATGTGGTGACAAGGGATATCATCGGGTCCTGAAGAACTGAGAGGTAGAGTTGTAGTTTACGTGGGCAGCGGCTCATTTAAAATTATTCTACTTCTAAGCTGATAGCATGAAACTCCCCTCTGTTACCTCTAAAAGGAAGCTTCTTTCAAATTAGAATTTGGTCCCCAAAATGTGACTTCATGGAGAAAAGACTGATGGGGGTCAGAGAACCTGGAACCTGGGCCTGGCTCTGCTCTTGGTCACACAGCCCTCGAGTGTTGTGAGTAGGAGGATCTTGAGTAGCAAACACCTTCATATCCCAGAGGAAGACATCAAGAGGCACGGAGGTAACATACTGGTCCTGAACGCCCGTTTATTAATCTGTATAATGAGGCTTTGATCGAGAACAGATTCTCTCTAATAGTATTTCTTACCTTTTTCACTAACTCTGCAATGACTTTGGTGCTTATTTAAATAATTAATATTTTTAAAGCTAATTCAGAGGTTATTTGTATTTTTATTACAGTTGTTACCAAACTTATACCATGTCGGTGGTACGTCTTGGGCAGGAACCAGTGGCTTGTTATCTGGTCCCATTCAAGAGACCCTGGAATCAATGGCTGGGGAAGTGACAAGAGTTGTAGATGAACAACTGAAGGTTTGTGGAGTTTCTCATGTTTTGGAAAATGAAATCGTTACGACAACAATGTGTGATTGCATTTCATACCATAGCGACTTACGTCTTAGAGGTTTGTGTCTGTGTGCGCACGCACCCACGCACATGCATGCGTAGTAAAGATCGAATACTGCATCTGTTCTAGCTCCGCTTATAAGTGTGGGAATAGCTTCTTACCTAATGAGATTGGGTGAGACCTAGAAAATTCATATTTTTGATGGTAAATCTCTAAATGCACTTTATGAGTCACCATTGATGAGGGAATAATGGATTTCTACTTACAAGGCAGAAAGAGAAGTCTGCTTTAGGAAAAAATATCTTCTGGCATTACGTTTGATTTAGAGAATGGCCAGGGGGACGGGTGTTCCGTTTACAGTGCCCACAAGCTGCTGCTATGGAGAGGCTCCCTCTAGGTGAATAGGTAACAGTCCTCACAAGGGGCTGGTTGAAAGACAGGAAAGGGAGTTAGATGAAGTTACAAGGCACCCTGAAGTAAGCAGAGACTTGTCCACAGGCTCCCTGGCGGGGGGTGGGGTGGGGTGGGGTCGGGAGTCTCTGAAATGTAACCTAAGACTAGATTTTTCTTAAGGTAACTTCAAAACACAACTACACAGAGAAGTTGTACCTTCAGAAGGTTGTCCTCATTTCCAATCTGCCTGTTCAAGGATGCCTTAAAAAAACTTGTCTAAATTTCTATAATTATTTGGTCTGTTTTCTTCTGAGAACGAAATTATTTCAGCTCACAGGGATTTAATGTGGGACTCAGTAATAACCTCGCAACATGATAATTACTCCGCTTGTAAATTAAATTAATGAGGGATAAAATGTTGTGGATTATTTAGGAGTTTAAGCCCCTCTTGTCTTCCTGTGCATGTAATAACAGAGAGACTCTTGCATGTTGTCTTTATTTCATTTAATGTGGGTATTTTTGCATCCGTTCTGAGTAGAGATAAAGGGGCAGAAAAAGGACGGGCTGGTTGGTACAGAGTTCTGCCAGATTATTTGTTACCTAATGGCACTTGTTTTATCTTCCATGAAGGATCAGTATGTAAGAAGGATAGTATCTTTGTTGCTATTTATTTCTCACTTAAAAAATGAAACTTAGTCTGTGAACATTTAAACAATACTAACAAGTATAAAAGAAAGGAAAGTAAAAAATCGCTTGAAATCTCAGGGATAGCATCATAATATTTTAGTGAATTTCCAAATGTTCTGTGTCTACACACGCAATTGTACATATATGCGTGGTTATACTGTGGTACAATGGCATGAATACACTTCAAGATAAGTGAATAATCATCATTTCATATAGTAGTACACTATATGGATCTACCAGTGTATTTGGGAACCTCTGCCCACCTGTGTGTGTCTCTCCTTTGCTTTCACGCAGAACGCTTCTCCTCTCACACTTCCGGTCACTGGATATGTGGGAGTCCCATCCCCCCCCCCACCCCCCCTTTCCCCACCGAGCAATTCTCTGGGACACCGCCTGGGTGTCCGACAACTTAACTCAATTCTGACACTCTCTACCTGGAGAAGGTTCAGACCCCCCAGCTTGAGAGTTCAGTCTCACAGGCCTGCCTCCCCCGCCCCTACTTCTGACGCCAGTGGCAAGTCTAGGTTGCCACCTGTGTTTCTGACTGATTGGCTGTGTAATTAAGTCAGAGCTGCCCGCGACACCCTGCCCAGGTGCGATGGCTTAGCTAGAGCGGCTCACAGAACTCAGGGAAACCCGTTTACCACTTTGTGAACGGATGTGATAAAGGGTACAGATGAACACCCCGAGGGAAGACGTGTACAGGGCAAGGTCTATGGGGGGGGCGCAGAGCTTCCTGTCCTGGAGCACCCCTCCCCCCACGCCTCCACGTCTTCGCCGGTCTGGAAGCTTCATGTAGTCATAACTGATCATTAACTTCATCTTCAGCCCTTCTTCCTTCTCAAGACAATGGGGAGCGGGGCTGAAAATCCCGAAAATTCAGACCTGATTGTGATTTGGTCTCTCGGTGACCAGCGACCAACCCGGAACCATTCAGAAGCCCACCCAGCGTCACCCTCATTAGAACAAAAGACACTCCTAGCACCCAGGATATTACAGGGGTTTTAGGAGCCCTAGGTCAGAATCAGGGTCACAGGTGAAATTTTAGAACAAAAGATGCTTCTAGTGTTTTCTCTCAATTAGGAAATTACAAGAGTTTCGGGAGCTCTGTGCCAGGAACTGGGGCCAGAGAACAATATACATATTTTCTGTTACAGCCAGCATTATTTATGGTCTAATTTCTGATTAATCCAGGTAAGGTAAATGCCTGTAACTGGCCCATTTCTACGTCAGATGGTCCCTTTCCTACTTCCGTCTGTCTTTGCAGATTGTTCAGTGCGGATGGTTGTTCGTGCTGCACACTGTCCCTGGTGCTAGTGTATTCATCTGTTCATGTTTGTCAGGATAGGGGATTGGAAAAATCTCATTTGGTCTTTCGGTTATTGTTGTTTCTTAAATAACCTGTATAAGTCAAGTAATTTTGTTATCCACTTGACTTATTTCTTCCTTTTGAAATTGTATATTTGTATCTGTCGTCTAATTTTTTTCCTTTAAAGTCTCTGGAGAGCTCCTTACGTCCTGAGAATTGGTTGGTGTTGAAATCAGCATGAAACATCTGGGCTGAAGCCTTTATCTGTTGGGGTAAGGCTCCAGGGCTCTTCCCGCTCAGTCGTGGAGGCCCGTACAGAAAAAGGGGCCAGAAACTCAGAGTAGTTTGGAATGCTGAGCCCCCAACATGGAGAGCAGCTGTTTTGGAGAATCCCACAGTCCTGTGGTGGGCTTTATGGGAGTGAGAAATAAAACTTTTTTTAAACCAAACCCCCCCCCCCAAAAAAAAATCAGGGTGGAACATTGCATCAGGAACATCCCTGCCAAACAGCTTCCGACTGTGTCTCAACTGTGGGCACGTTATCCCACGTACTTTTCTCCGTTTCCTTCTCCGCACACTGAGGGGTTGGAATTGACTTGCCACTCGTTCTTGGGAGGGAATAGAAGGCAGAGATCTGAAGCGAAAGGCTTTTGAATTTTTCAAAGCCTGCAATGATGTCTGTCTATTTAGAACCAAAAATATTTTTCTGTAAATTCCTCACATTTTTTGATGCTGGCCTTTCTGACCCCTTGGCAGTATCAGCGGCATTCTCCATCACTGTTTCCTTATTTGCAACTGTCAGAGCCTGTTTCTCTCTGTTCTCATGTCTCGGAGGTCCCAGGCTCCTCCGTGGCCCGTTTTTGTATTCCACACTCCCTTGTTTTCTTTGCTCTCAGTCCTTTTTAGTTCCGAGTTCCCTTCCCTTTGGGAATGTCTGGCATGAATAGTAGCAAATCTTCAATCACAACTTCTTAACTAAATATTACTCATTAATTTCCTTGTAAGGGGTACAATAGATTTCTTTCAATAGACTGTAGGCAGCTCACTTCTCTGTTTCCCTCCAATTTACTAACAAGTAGACATCATTTTATTATTTAAAAAAAATCCCCACTTGTCTATTTTTTAAGATTTTATTTATTTTTTTGAGAGAGAGCAGGGGGAGGAGCAGGGAGAGAGGGACAAGCGACCCTGCGCCGAGCATGGGGCCCGAGGTGGGGCTTGATCTCACGACTCTGAGATCATGAACTAAGCCACAATCAAGAGTCAGACACTCAACTGACTGAGCCACCCAGGCGCCCCGCCCACTTGTCTACTTATATAGCCTTTCAAGATCTTGATTTTCTTAAAATTATGTAGGAAAAAATTTTTTATTAGAATCCATATTGACTTTCTCACTAAACTACAGTGGTCCTTATTTACCTGACTACTATTATCCACTTTAGCTAAAAAAAAAAGCCCTTTCTCTGTTTTCCAAATTCTTTAAAATTAATGTGTTGCACTAGCAAAAGCTGATGTGGATGGATTATTTTGTAAAAATTAGATTTTATGACAGTGAATTTTTAAAAAACTGGACAAGTAGGCCTGGGGTTGTGTCCTGAGCTTGCTACGAATCAACTTCTTCTAAGCCACTCAGCCATATATCCCCTGTGTCTAAGCATTGTCCTGCATGAAGGTCAGTAGTAGACATTTTGAATATTGGGTAATAATAAGTTCAAATAGCTCTCTGAGCCATCTTTCAGAAATATCCTTTCAGAAAAGCAATAGAAATGGCCAGGTGGGCCAGCCTTCTCAGCAGACTATCTGGAGGAGAAGAAAGCAATTAAGTTTGGAGAAATCCCTTCTTTGAAAAGAGGTGATATTTTCTCTGGACTGACCTGTTTTAGGTGTTTTTAAAAGACAACTCTCTTCCTGTTTTCCCTGTTTTTTGATCCTAATGTTTATTCCTGGAGTAATAGTAGATGCATAAGTGGATTTGAATGTTTTAACATAAAAGAAACTTTCATTTTTCCCTTTTGGACTTAAATTTTAGAGTGCTTGTTTTGGCCTTGGAAAGCCATGATTTCATTCCTGCCATACCCTGTGAAATATTTCACTGGTAAATTTCAGATTTACTAAGGAAATGAGGCCTGAGGGGTGTTGATGGCATTTTAGCAGGTATTCACTCAGTTTGTCTAAAAGAGTTCTCTGAGTTTTCTTATTTCCCTATACTTATTTTTTAAAGCAAAAGGAAGATTTCAGGGCACTTTAGTGTAGAAGCTGTATTTGCTTATGGTGAACTACAGCAAGTTATTTGCTCACTGCAAGATACGGGAGTGTAGCCACCATGTTAAGGATATTCATCCAGTTTACAAATATTAGATAGGTTTTCTGAGTATTGTTAGTTTTAGTTTTACAGTTAGGAAATATAGACCCTCATAACTAACATTGGGGAGATACATGCAAAGTGAAATCTGATGATCACATTTCAAATGCAGGGCCTGCTCAGTTTAGATTGTCTGAAGGTAGTGTAACATAGACTAACAAAATGAAGACTGTGTAAGAAAAGTTAAGAAACACGGTTAGAGTGAGAAAGTTTACCATAAACCTAACTTAGATTTCCAGAAGGAAAGCGAGAACAGCAAAAGGTAGCAGTTGAAGAGATGGTGGCTGAGAATTTCAGGCATTGATGAAGGATCAGAATCTTTCGGTTCAGGAAGTCCTGTGAATCCCATGCCAGATAGATAAAAGCAAATCCATGTCTAGAATCACATAACGAAAAGTGAAAAGCACTGAGAACAAAGAGCACATATT
The DNA here is from genome assembly GCF_037043125.1 of Eumetopias jubatus. NCBI lineage: Eukaryota > Metazoa > Chordata > Mammalia > Carnivora > Otariidae > Eumetopias > Eumetopias jubatus. The sequence continues at coordinate 145,299,924 of NW_028274812.1, forward strand.
GCAAGGAGCCAGAGGAATGGAAAAGCCGTATTACTTAAAAAAGACCAACATGAAGACCTACAAGACAGTTCCCAAATCAACAGTGGCTGGAAGCCAAAGACAATGAAAAGAATATCTTCATGCTTACGAGAGAATACAGAGTGTAAACCAAGAATGATATATCCAATAAAACCTAATTTTTAAGAACAAGTATGAAATGAAAACATTTTCATCCAAACAAAAACTGAGATGTTTACTCTTAACTAGACTACACTAAATAAACACCTAAAGGCTATACCTTGGGGGCACCTGGGTGACTCAGTCAGGTAAGCATCCGACTCCTGATTTCAGCTCAGGTAGTGATCTCAGGGTCGTGAGATCGAGCCCCACGTTGGGAATCCACACTCAGCGGGGAGTCTGAGGATTCTCTCCCTCTGCCCCTATTCCCCTCTCTCTCACTCTCTCTAAAATAAATAAGTCTTTTTTAAAAGATATACTTTGGGACAAAGGAAAAATTATCAAAGAAAGAGGGTCTGAGATGCAAGAAAGAATAACAAGCAGGGAAAATGCCAAATTTGGGTAAAGAGAAACGCTGACTATAATCAACAGTGTTAATGCCCTGTTTGTGCTCTAAAATTAAGAAGAAATAAAATACTAGAAGCGAGTAAGTCAATAAGGAATGAGGAAAAACAGTCTAAGGTCCTAGGCATATACTGGAAAAGATTTAAGACATTCGCATTAGACCTGCATTGTCCAGTGTATCCTCTGTTAGCCACTTGTGGTCATTTAAATTTTAAGTGACATCAAATTTTAAAAACTTACGATGCAGTTTCTCAGTTTCACTGGCCATGTTTAAAGTACTCGATAGCTATGTGTGACTGGTGGCTCTCTTATCGGTCAGCGCTGATCAGCTCAGGAAGTTCTGTTGGACGGTGCTGCTTTAGATAGGAAGTAGAGTATCTATGTTAAAGTATCTCGTGTAACCACTGAAACAGAGGCACTAAACTGGGGGTTATATTGCACGCCTAGAGGGGTATCAGGAAGTATTGAGGTTATTTTGGTTTGTCACAGCCATCAGCATGGGCAGGTGGCAATGAACCTAACCATCCTGTAATACAAGGTTCAGTTCCACACCAGAGGAATGCTCTTGTCCAGATCTAGTGATAGAATAGAAGAGGCATCAGTGGGAATAAAACAGATCATTGAATGAGCCAGTTTACCAGAAATACATAATTTCAGTGTATATGTGTCTAATCCTATGACTCTGTGTATATTAGAATAAGTGGACACAATTACAAAGAGAAATTGACAGATTCACTATTGTGGTAGAAATCTTTGAAAATGACTACCATTAATTGGTCAAATAAATTTAAATAAAATAATGATAGAGAATATTGGATGACATGAACAAATGGAAAGCTATCCCATGCTCGTGGATTGGAAGAACCAATATTGTTAAAATATCCATACTACCCAAAGCAATTTACAGATTTACTGCAATCCCCATAAAAATTCCAACAACATTTTTCACAGAACTAGAACAAATAATCCGAAAATTTGCATGGAACCACAAAACATCCCAGATAGCCAAAGCGGTCTTCAGAAAGAAGAACAAAGCTAGAGAGATCACAGTCTCAGATTCAAGGTACACTACAGATCTGTAGTGATCAAAACAGAATGGTACTGGCACAAAAATATACACATAGATCAGTGGATAGAGTCCAGAAATAAACCCACACTTTTATGGTCAAAGGAGGCAAGAATATACAATAGGGAAAAGACAGTCTCTTCAACAAATAGTGCTGAGAAAACTGGAGAGCTACATGCAGAAGAATGAAACTGGACCATTTTCTTACACCACCCACAAAGATTAACTCAAAATGGATTAAAGGCCTACACGTGAGACCTGAAACCATAAAACTCCTACAAGAAAGCTTAGGCAGTAATTTCTTTGATCAGCCATAGAAACATTTTTCTAGATATGTCTCCTCAGGCAAGAGAAACAAAAGCAAAATTAAACTTTTGGGATTATACCAGAATAAAAAGCTTTTGCACAGCAAAGGAAACCCACCAACAAAACAAAAAGACAACTTACTGAATAGGAAAAGGTATTTGCAAAAGATGTGTCTGATAAGGAGTTAATATCCAAAATAGGTAAAGAACTTCTACAAGTCAGTGCCAAAAAAACAATCTGATTAAAATGGGCAGGGCACCTGAATAGACACTTTTTCCAAGACAGACAGATGGCCAACAGACACATGAAAAGATGCTGGGAAATGCAAATCAAACCTATAGTGCAAATCAAACCTTACACCTGACACAATAGCTAAAATCAAAAGACAAGAAGTAAGTATGAGTGAGGATGTGGAGAAAAAGGAACCCTCGTGCACTGTTGGTGGGAATACAAATGGGTGCAGCCACTATGGAAAACAGTATGGAGATTCCTCAGAAATTAAAAACAGAATTACTGTATGATCCAGTAATTCCACTACTGGGTATTTACCCAAAGAAAATGAAAACACTAATAATTCAAAAAGATACATCCACCCCTATGCTTATTGCAGCTTTATTTACAATGGGCAAGATATGGAAGCAACCCAAGTGTCCATCGGTAGATGAATGGATAAAGAAGTGACACACACACGCACACACACACACACACACACACACACACACTGGAATATTACTCAGCCATAAAAAAGAGTAAGATCTTGCCGTTTTCCAACAACAGGGATGGACCTAGAGGGTATAATGCTAAGTGAAATGAGTCAGTCAGAAAAATACAAATACCACATGATTGAACTCATATTTAGAATTTCGGAAACAGATTAACAAATCAAAAAGTTGATGAACAGATGAACAGACTCTTAAGTACAGAGAACAAACTGGTGGTCACCAGAGGAGAGGTGGGTTGGGGGGGAAGGTGAAATGGGTGGAGATTAAGAGTACACTTACCTTGATGAGCACTGAGAAATGTATAGAATTGTTGAATCATTTATATTATACACCTGAAACTAATATAATACTATTTGTTGATTATACTTCAATAGAAAATAATAAAGAGAATAATAATATATTAAAGAAATGAACATTTCAGATTAAGTACTAAAAGAAGGAGAATATTGGAACCACAGAATTCTCAGTTCTGATCAAGTGGACTAGAATAATATTAATTCTTTTAAGGATACCTGGAATATTTATGAAAAATGCCAAGGAGGTCATAATGAACATCGCAAAAATGTTTAAAAACCATATTCTCTGGTCCCATTTCAAAGAAGTTAAAACTTAGTAGCAAAAGAAAATTTAGGCAAAAATCCAATGGCTTACAAATTTTAAAATACTTTTATTTATTTAGTTCATTTATTCTTAGGTACCTTAGATTTTTCTTTTATTTGAGAGAGAGAGAGAGCATGCACATGAGCAGGAGAGGGGCAGAGGGAGAGGGATAGAACCCTAAGCAGGCTCCACACTCAGCGCAGAGCCTGACACAGGGCTCAATCCCATGACCCTGAGATCCTGACCAAGGGGAAATCAAGAGTTGGACACCCACCAACTGAGTCAACCAGGCTCCCCTAAAAATTACTTATAACTCAAAGGTCAAAGGGGAAAGCATGATTTAAATAAGGGGATATTCAGAATTAAATGATAATAGTAATAGTAGAACCTCTGAACTTCAGCATAACTAGTACTTAGAGTGAAATACATGGTCTTAAATGCCAATATCAGAAGTAAGGAAAGAATGGAAACTAATAGGCTAAAACCAATAATTTAAAATTAGGAGGGAAGAGTCTTGATGCCTACAGCTTGCTTTCAGATGATCCAGAGAAAGAGGAAAACAAATGTTGCTAATTATTAGCAATTGCTAAGTTTTTTTTAAGATTTTGCTTATTTATTTGAGAAAGAGAGAGACAGCCAGAATGGGAACACAGCAGGAAGAGTGGGAAAGGGAGAAGCAGACTTCTTGTTGAGCAGAGAGCCCGATGCAGGGCTCGATCCCAGGACCCTGGGATCATGACCTGAGCCGAAGGCAGATGCTTAACGACTGAGCCACCCAGGTGCCCCAGCAATTGCTAAGTTTTAGGAAGAAGATATGGATATTATCTCATTCTTTCAACTTTACTGTAGGTCTGGAATTTTTTTTAAATAAATTGGGGGAAAAGATAAAAGCATTTTCTTTAAAATCAAGAGTAAAGCAAAGATGTCTGTTACCACCATTTCTGTTCATTATATTAAAGATCTTAGCCAGTGCAATATGACAAGCAAAAGAAATGAGAATTGTAAGGATTAAGAAGGAAGGAAAATTATTCTGATTTGCACATTTTATGATTTTATGATGGTCTACATAGAAACCCCAAAAGAATCTGCAGGTACATTATTAGGATTAGTACTGTAAAGTTGCTGGAGAAAGACCAAAATGTAAAAACGGATTGCATTTCTATATATCAGCAGCAATTAGTTCAAAAATATCATTAGAAATAATTAACCATTTAAAATAGCAACAAAAATCTAAGGTAGCTAAGAATAAATTTAAAAAGAAGATGTTTAACACCTCAACGATGAAAAATTATAAAACTTGACTGAAGGTCTTTAAAGAAAGTCTAAAAGTAAACTATGTGTCAGGTTTATGGATAGAAGAGATGGTATCACAGGATGTCAGTTTTTCCCAAACTCATCTATTATTGGATACAATTCAGCAAAAACTCCCGACAGGTTTTTAACAGAACTTGACAAAGCTGATCCTGAAAATATGGGAAATCAGTGCTCAAAAATAGCTCAGACACTTAGGAAGAAAAACAAGATGGTTGGTAGTCTTGCCCTGGCATATATTAAGGCATATCATCTTTAGGATAGTATGCAGAGGTAGACAAATCAATGTAACAGAAGGAGAGGCTAGTAGAGAAACAATGGCTTGTTCAGTACCCACATTTAGGACAGTATGCAGAGGTAGACAAACCAATGCAACAGAGAGAGATTAGTAGAGAAAAGATGGACTGTTTAGTACCCACATTCAGTGAGTCCCTGGGCTTGTAATACTTTCATATGTTTTTTAGAGCTTGTTCCAAGAAGTGTGCTAGGCCCTGGCAATAAAGTGTAGGATTTCACAGTTGCCATCAGGTACAAATTGTATATCTAGAGTTTCGTGCCTCTAGCTTTGGTGCCTCATGAACTTCTAAAATTACATGCAAAATTTTATACTAATTTTTCTGGATGAGTGTTCATCAGATTCTCAAAGGGGTTCTTTCACACACCCAAGTGGTTAAAAGGTGCTACATTCTTGACCATTTTATGACACATTTAATTTCTGAGGCCCCCACCGGATGCTATACGATTACCAAAGAGTATCATCGGGCACCTGGGTGGCTCAGTTGGTTAAGCGACTGCCTTCGGCTCAGGTCATGATCCTGGAGTTCCGGGATTGAGTCCCACATGGGGCTCCCTGCTCAGCAGGGAGTCTGCTTCTCCCTCTGACCCTCTTCCCTCTCGTGCTCTCTATCTCTCATTCTCTCTCTCTCAAATAAATAAATAAAATCTTTAAAAAAAAAAAAAGGTTTGTTGGCTTAAGTGTCAACAAATTCATAAAAAAAAAAAAGTATCATCAAAGCTTGGGTTGTAAAGGGCATAAGGGGAGAAGAACAAGAAGGTCTCTTCAAACAGGTAACGCTTGAGCTGAGCTGAGTGTGGAGTATAGACCCTTTATTCTGGCTACAGAGGGAAGAAGAAGGATTCCAGGCCAGGAGAATGATGTGTGCAGAGCCTGGGTCATCATGTGGGGAACTACAACTGTAATTGAATGGGAATAATTATAAGAGGAATATAGAAATATGACAAGAAATGAAGCTAGCAAGTTGAGCAGTTACCAGATATTTCAGAGATTTCTATTCTTTTTTTTTAAGATTTTATTTATTTATTTGACAGAGAGAGAGACAGCGAGAGAGGGAACACAAGCAGGGGGAGCGGGAGCAGGAGAAGCAGGCTTCCCACGGAGCAGGGAGCCCGATGCGGGGCTCAATCCCAGGACCCCGGGATCATGATCTGAGCTGAAGGCAGACGTTTAACAACTGAGCCACCCAGGCGCCCCCAGAGATTTCTATTCTGTGCTAATGAATAATCTTCTGACATATTTGTACTTTTGAGGAAGCGTGTAGGAGTAAATTTAACATGTTTTAGAGGTAGATGTGGTGGACAGGGTTGAGGTAGGTCGAGTCTAAGGAGACTCTCAAATTTCTGATCTAGTCTGGTCCCATCACAACAAAACTTCGTGAGCATGGTTGATTTTGCTGTTGTAGTTATTGTTTAGTGGAGGGTAAGGGGAGGGTGAAGTGTGTTACAATTCATCTTTCCACGGTAGAAAATGCTTAGACTGCATTTTGTATGTATGGTATGAATTATGTAGGTGGTTGTAGATAAACATTTGATTAAGAATTGTTGGAATGTAGGTAGTAATTTGAAGCCGTGGGAAGGATAGATGTTGAATATGGTTTGGTGTGCAGAAGGCCATGATACTTGGAAGGAGATGCTGTTTTAGGATCTGAGCTGGGCTGAACACCAAGAAGTGGTCAGAGGCTCCATTGCAAACCTACCCCGACATTTTTTCCTCCCCTTTCTACCAGCCCCATCACCAGAATGTCTACCATGGTAGCCTTGGGTACCATTAACCCAAGGGAACAGGGGATGAAAGTTGTAGATTATAAAGAGAAAGGAAAAGACGTTCCTCTTGACAACAGGCAGGGGCATTGGAAGAGGGTGGCTGGAGTAGGGAACAGAAGATCTGAGTCCCCATCTCACCTTTTCCATTAACCAGCTAAGTGAGCTCAAGCAAGTCACTTCTCTTCTCCAAGACCCGATTTCCTTAGCTATAATATGGGTTTGTGAAAACCAGCCTTCACTTACAAGGTTGTTATATGAATCAAAGGCTACCATGGATGATATTCTTTGGTGGCATATAAAGTGCTTTATTGTTATGTTGGTCAGTGGTGGGCTAGAGGGGGTGGTAGGAGACTCACTACAAAGCCTCTGTTGAATCGAATGCCTAGGGCGGGCTGAAATTCCTTTGTATAGGGTTAAGCCATGCCGTTATCAATTTGTAGAGCAGTAAGAGGCCTGAGAAATGACTTTGTAGCGAGAATGCAGAGATCTGCAAAGTTATTCTGTGATAACATTCCACAGAAATTTCATGTCAGGGTCCACACTGGAAGCCAGGCCTCCTCTCTAGGTATGAGATTCATTTCTAGCCGAATTTGCACTGTCATGCAGTGGAACCTTCCCAAAAGTCACAAACATATTGATGAACTTAACAGAATCCAAATAGCATGTTGATACCTGAGGTTTTTCTGATCAGGAGTGCTGGGCGCTACATGATCTGGACCAGAGTGTGTTTATTCTAATGCCAAAGAGGAAAATAATTTGTCTTAAACTGACTTACTTGCATTGCTTGCAGCTTTCTTGGAATTACATGCGAAATCGGTAATTAGCATTATAATAGGGACGGAGCACTGTCAAAATCTGAGTTGCTTTTGGAAACTCCTCAGGTGATCCCCCCCCCCCCCCCCGGTTTTCCACAAGATCTTTATAAACATCCTGCTGCGCTCTACTGCTCATCCCGCAGTTGAACGAGGGGTGTTACGTGTGGGATGGGCTTGTACGTGGGTGCCGGAGCGGACGGGGGCCTGTATGTGAATACGGGGGCAGACAGAGCACTGGACCAGAGCCCATAATAGTGCCTCATTAGTCCTTGTTCTCACTGGACTAGTAATAGGATCAAGCTGGCTTTCTCAAACTGAGAGCTTGTTGAAATTAGCATCCTTGGAAACAGATTGGTAACATTATCTGTGAGAGGCTGAATTTTTATCGTGTGCTGGGTATTATACTGAATGCTTCACACGTGTAATGTCATTTTATCTTCAATAATCTCATGAGGCAAGAACTTTTTTATTTGCCATTTTATATAGGAGGAAAATAAAATCGGGAAATCAGTAACAGGCCAGTGTCCCTCAGCTAGGATTCAGATTTTGGTCTCACGCTGAAGCGTATTATGCCTTTTCCACACTTCCCAGCCATGTCATCCATCTCCGGCAAATGATTTAATTTCCCCTAGCTCGCATTCTTCAACTTCAAAATGGGGATCACATGAAAAGCACCCCCCTCCCCATCTTCACAGGTGTCCAAAGGATAAAATGTGCAGAAACATTTGGCAAACTCTAGAGTTTTGATTGTTCTTTGTCAAGGGCCCAGTAAATGTTTTTGTCTGTCATTCATGCTATTTCGTGTTGTAACAATTGTAACTTCACTGAACACTAAAGCTTTTCTTATAAAAGCATACATCCGTGGGTTTTTTCACTATCGATGTTTTGACAGAGCTATTGAAGGGTTCAATTTGGGGTTTCTGTGATTTGCAAAATCACGCAAGAGTTCATGTTCGGTATATTTTCTAGGGGTATCTGTCACTTTCTTTTCTAGCAGCAGGGAGAACAGTCTGGTGTGGTAAGTTGGTGTATAAAGGCTTGATATGTGTCTTCTTTCATCTTCTGATCGCCTTGGTGTTACGTGCAGTGGGCATGCCGCGACCCTTCAGATGCCAGCCCAAAGCTCGGGTGGGTCTGCGGGTGATTTAAAGCGATAACCTGACATCTGCAATCATCCAGCAGGCACAGGTACCCCCTGAGTGGCTCAGAATCCTTGGTTGTGCTCTGGGACATTCATGTCTCTGTTCTCAGAGGGCTTAGCGTCATGTATAACCAGCTCTCAACTTTCTGCCCCCCACCCCCACCCCATGCTGACTGCACCTCTCCCCTCTGCTGTGCCCTGACGCCCCCCCGCCCTGCTGTGCCCTGATGGCACCTCTCCCCCCCCGCTGTGCCCTGATGCCACCTCTCCCCCCCCCGCTGTGCCCTGATGGCACGTCCCCCCACTGCCCTGCTGTGCCCTGACAGCACCTCTCCCCCCCCGCTGTGCCCTGACGCCACCTCTCCCCTCAGTTGTGCCCTGGCACCACCTCTCCCCACCCCACACTGTGCTCTGATGGCACCTCTCCATCCCCCGCTGTGCCCTGATGCCACCTCTCCCCTCGGTTGTGCTCTGACTGCACCTGTCCCCCCACCCCCCGCTGTGCCCTGACACCACCTCTCCCCCCACTGTGCCCTGGCGCCACGTCTCCCCCCGCCCCACTGTGCTCTGACGGCACCGCTTCCCCCCCCGCGGTGCCCTGGCGCCACCTCTCCCCCCACTGTGCCCTGACACCACCTCTCCCCCCACTGTGCCCTGACACCACCTCTCCCCCCACTGTGCCCTGATGGCACCTCTCCCCTCCGCTGTGCTCTGATGTCACCTCTCCCCTCCTCTGTGCTGCGTTACAGGTGTTGCTTGAGTCCATGGTCGATGCTGCTGAGGACCTCTGTCCCAACGTGATGAAGAAAGCCCACATTCGACAAGACTTGATTCATGCCAGCACTGAAAAGATTTCCATCCCACGTACCTTTGTGAAAAATGTCCTGTTGGAGCAGTCTGGAATTGACATCCTTAACAAGATTAGGTAGGTTTATGACTGTCGTTTCTGTGGTCGCAGTCGAGGCAGCTGGGAGGAGTGTCACTGTTGGCTCCAGCCGTGGATAACATGTAGGCACGTCTAATAGGCAGTCCTGGCGTGTAGACAGCTGTGCGTAAACGCCTAGGTTTGTACATTTCCAAAACAAGACGGGTGCAGATATGCCTGCCTTACTGAAGAGCGGACGGCTCTCTGCTCCGCTTTAATAGGGGGTACATGTTTGTAGTCCCTTTTTTCCTTCTCCTGAAGCGTATCTTCCACCTTTAAAAATTACTAACTTGAAGTTTGCTTTCTGCCACCGTGCTGTTCTGAGCAAATGCACAGTCTAGAGATAAGCCAAAAGGCCCGGCGTGGCCTCGCGGCTGTTTCCTCCTGTGTTCTCTGGCAGGTCTGGGTACTGTGTACGTGCTGATGCTGCTCTGGACTGTTGGCTGATTTGTGCTTGATAAAGTTTAAAAAAATACGCCAAGGGGCGCCTGGGTGGCTCAGTCGTTAAGCATCTGCCTTCGGCTCAGGTCATGATCCCGGGGTCTTGGGATCGAGCCCCGCATCGGGCTCCCTGCTCAGCAGGAAGCCTGCTTCTCCCTCTCCCACTCCTCCTGCTTGTGTTCCCTCTCTCACTGTGTCTCTCTCTGTCAAATAAATAAATAAAATCTTTAAAAAAAAAATACGCCAAGATACAAATATTGAGAAGGTGTGATCACCAAACAAACTTTCCTCTATTTCCACCTAGAAACTCCGGGGTGGTTAGCAGTCTGAACGATACTCCACGAATTCTCCATGTTTCTCTGTTGGGGAGTCAGCAGACTAGAAACTAAATTCAGAAATACTCTCAAGTATCCCCTTTTAACTGTTCCTGAATCTCAATAAGAAGACTTCGATGTAGGGGGAGAAAAAACAACCAACAACAAAAACACACAAAAAACAAAACCTCAGCTTTTATCTGAAGAAGTGGGAGTTGTGTCAACAAAGAACGAGTGATGTGTAGCCAAATGAGAACCTGAGAAAAATGAGAGTTAAAATAAGCCAAAAATGATATTACAACCTAGATATGGAAGGTAGATCATGGAACTTTGAGGCTTGAGGAATTCTGCAGTGATGAGATCATCTTGGGTCTAAGGTGCAGCTGTCCTGTGTGTGTGTTGGGGTTTCTAAAAATAAAACTCTAGGGCACCTGGGTGGCTCAGTTGTTAAGCATCTGCCTTTGCCTCAGGTCATGATCTCGGGGTCCTGGGATCAAGTCCCGCATTGGGCTCCCTGCTCAGCGGGAATTCTTCTTCTCTCTCTGCCTCTGCCTCTCTCTCTGTCTCTCATGAATAAATAAATAAAATCTTTAAAAAAAATAAATAAAACTCTAGTGCCAACTGAGTTAAATGGTAAGACTTGCACAATGAAAGGCCATTTAGAACATTTACAGGACCCCATAGATCAGTGATTTTATTGACTCAAGCCGTGACTAGGTATGCTTACATAGTTCTGTAACCCGTAGTTTTAGGATTTTTATTGAAGCCCTTGAAGTATTAAGGAGGAAAAAATGCATTGGCCACCATTCTTCTGTCCTAATGGATTGAATTACCAGTGGATCATACTCTGGTGCCTTTACTAGGAGTACCAAATTCTGTCAGATATGGTCACTTCTTTTGAAGATGGGCAAATTCTGAAAAGTGAACAGCAGGCTAGAACTCCTTCTATCAGTGAATCACTTCTATGTTCATTAACTCCTTGCTTGGCTTTTTAAAATGTGTTATTTGGAGCACTGATGGAATGAAAATACAAATGTCCACACCTGTGTATACATCCAGATACAGCTGTGCCCACGCAGGTTAAGTGGAATCATTTCCTCTAAAAAGTTTGCAGTTTGGAAGTTCAATAAGGAAGCATGTTATCTGGTAACAAAATGATAGCACAGTCCTGAAACATTTTTTTTTTTTTTTTGGTGCACTTTAAAGGATCTTTTTTGGTGCTACAATTTGAAACAGATAAACCATCCCTCCCCAATTGGTGGGGGGTGGGGAGAGAAATAAAACTACCGATTCTATAGATTTATGAAGAAGTAAAATTCCCAAACATGCCTGAAAAAATGAGAGGAAGTACTTGTCAAAATTAGATAATCCCAGCCCGCCCCCCCCCATGCGTTACCCCCACCTCCCACCCCAGGTTTTGGGTGGGACCCAGTAATCTGTATTTTTAATGAGACCCAGGTGAATCTTATCAGACACCTCTGGGGAATAATAAAGTATTAGATAAGCCCAGTAGCTCCCAAGACCTTGTTTCGGGGACAGGAATTAAAGAAACATCCTTTTATCTTTAGCCTAGGAAAATTTCTAATGTAGACATCAAAGACTTAGTGCCTCCATTTTTCCCTGCCATCCAAAATCTGCCTTGCCAGAAAAAATCTCAGTGCAAATCACTGCCTTTCGGTTAGAAAGGTTTTTCCCTGTTACACAAATATACTTTCAACCTTGGTTTTAGGATTAAATAATTATATTTTGATAACTCCTTTCCCTGCTCTAAAAACTTGAGAATTCTTGACTTCAAAAGTAGGTTGAACTTACGAGGCGATATTGGAGCATGGGTCTATCTCTCCAGCACATTCGCCTTCAACTGTATTGTGCATTTATGTCCATTTGTGCATACGTGCATTTCAGTAGGATTATTCAGACTGAAGACACACAGGTAGAATTTGAATTCTTGGGAATACCAAATAACTAAAATGCAGACTCAAATACCAGCTATCTGACAGAGACCCTCATGGCTGACTTGTTTATTAGTGAAAACTCCAAAACTAGTGGGTTACTTTCAGTTGACTGGACACCTTCTTAAGGTCAGGTGAGAGACACCGAAACTGCATGTTTTGGTAACTTCTGTTCATAAAAGGCAAGAGAACAGTGAATTTGTCACAGTTTGAAGTAAGACGGGGAGTACAGCAGAAGCAGTTCAATATGGTACCATTGGACTGGTAAAAAATTTTGTATTTTTTTTTAAGGCAGGGGACATGCATATTAAAGTAATAACCCAAGTTTAACAATCAGACTAGACTTTCTTAATTTACTCCAGCCCAGGTTTGTTTTCCTTTATGTCAATGGAAGAATTGTTCCTCACCACATGGTACATCTGGTTCCCATTCAGTTTGTCTTTATCCAGATGTTTTTCATTTCTACCACTAAATCTTGAGTTTTGAGATTGCAGAGGCAGGTTGAAATTGGTCAAGCGAGTCTATTACCTGTGTGTTTAAGGCTTATTTTTGGAAATCCTTAGCCTTGTTCACACATTCTTCTATTCCACTTTCAAAGACAGAAGCGGAATCACAGTTGACCTTATCAACATAGCATCAGGGGTGGGTGATATTGCACAAATTTAAATGCTACTGTGTCCTTTTGCTTTTCACATAGTGAAGTGAAGCTGACAGTGGCCTCCTTCCTGTCTGATCGGATTGTGGATGAAATCCTGGATGCACTATCACACTGCCATCATAAACTGGTGAGTGCTGTGCACATCTGGCGTGGGGCTTCCAGTTGTGTTCTGTTGTGGTCTGCTGGTCTTTCCACCGCAGTGGGAAGAACAGGGCAGGCTCCAGGTTGGGGATGCCGCTTCTTTCCTGCATCTTACTCCTCTGCAGCTTTATGGGCCACGATCCTGCTTTTCCTTTCCTACATTGCTTCCAGACCATTCTAGAACATGTTAGAATCTCTCCAGAGGGAATGGAAGGGGAACGAGACGTGGTGGTGTTGAGAAATTTTGTTGTGCATTTATAATGCAGATACAAAGTTTTGTTAAGAAATAATGCTGAAATCGAGATCTAAAATGAAGGTATTTTAGATTATTTAATTTCTGTGTGCGTATTTTGTTGTTCTTCGACATGATCATGTGAGAATGGACTATTCCTGAAAACATGGGGTGAGGGGAGGGGAATATTTGGGGTCCAAAGAAAAGACCAGAGTAAAATGGACACATTCTAGGGATCGGTAGCTGCCGCGTGCCCAGCCAGGCCTCTTGGATATAACCGAGGTAAAGACATAAATTTTCTTCGTCTAGAGACTGGTTTTATTGAGGTAGAAGACTTTACTTCTAATATCACTGCATATAAAAAATATATCAGAAACTTCATGTGTTTTCAACTTCAGGAAGTCCTCTGAGGCACAGATGAAGGTTTCGTTACTCCTTACATCTCGTGTTGTGAACATTTTAGCAATGTGATGTGGTATGAATCTCTCGAGCAAATTAGGACATTTTCCCCAGAGAAGCATTTCCAGTTAAGTGCAGGCTGGAGATAGCCGGCTTTATGGCATGGAAATGTTGGTGATGCCAGGGAGCACCACAGTGGGAAAAACAGTAACCGTGGCTTCTCCACGAGGCAGACAACATGAATATTTCAGAAAAATGCGTAGGCTGTCCTCTAAAATCGAAAAGATGGGACAGGAGTTTCTCGCAGCGTCACTGAAAATACCGCCCATGGGCTGGAGCTGGCCCACTCACCACGGGGCACCTGTGCCTGATGAGGTTAGGTCACCAACCAAGAGGAAACGTGGAGAAATTTCTAGAGCAACTGGAGATGGCCACAATGCACAAACGCATGTTATTTCTCTAAAGTATCATTTTTGTACTTTACCAATATACCGGTGTGTGGCAAGCTGGAAATATAGAAAACTGATTCATCACCCCAGAGACTTTAAGAAGCACTAGCTTCTGGTTTGTGGCACAGGAAAGGCCTATGTTAGGGGCGCCTGGGTGACTCAGTCATTGGGCATCTGCCTTCAGCTCAGGTCATGATCTCAGAGTCCTGGGATCGAGCCCCACATCGGGTTCCCTCCTTGGTGGGGAGTCTGCTTCTTCCTCTCCCTTTGCCTCTCCTTATGTTCCCTCTCTCGCTCTGTCTCTCTCTCTCAAATAAATGAATAAAATCTTAAAAAAAAAAAGGAAAGGCCTATGTTAGGGTCTAGAGCTCCCAAGTCAGACTTTTCCTTTTTTTAAATAAGCAGAAACAAAATCAATGGAACATCCTTTATAGAAACAATTTCTCAATAACCCATGGCTGCAGGGACGGCCTCAAAATGCCCCCTTCATATTGTACCAACATGATTGCACGTGAGCACCACACTGAACGGCTGAATTGTTCACTTTTTTTGCATTTGTCTTTCTTTGAAGAATTTACTCAGAAAAATACCAACTTTTTTTTTTTTTTACAATTTAAAAATGAACTATGTGGGTGCACTTTTGTATTGAACTTTATTTTAATATTCTGATTTGGGTTGTAAGAAGAGAGCTTAACTTCTGTGTGAAAGGAATAGTATCTAAAAAATGAAATTTTGTTTTCAAAGACATTCCAATTACATGAATATATTCTCCAATTTAAGTTTAGAAGTGTCGCCAGTGGTTCCACGGTATTGTCAGCTGGTTCTGATCCTTTCCAAAGAATTAAATCAAAGTTCCTGGTGATGAATCAGCCCAGCACTAGAGTTTATTAACTTCAGCCCAGTTTATTCTACCTCTTATCATTAATGTTTTTAGGTTTACCTAAAGCATAACAGTGGAAATTAATAAATCCTATCACATACGGTGTTCATTACCTGAAAACAATGAAAGCTGTTAGCAATTTCCTTCCTTTCAGCCCTTTAAAAACAGGGAAGGTTGGAATCATTTTATTTCCCCTAATTAGATATTTTTAAAACACTAGATATAGAAAGAAATTATTTCAGAGGAGGGGCGCCTGGGTGGCTCAGTCGTTAAGCGTCTGCCTTCGGCTCAGGTCATGGTCCCAGGGTCCTGGGATTGAGCCCCGCATTGAGCCCCGCATCGGGCTCCCTGCTCCGCAGGAAGCTTGCTTCTCCCTCTCCCATTCCCCCTGCTTGTGTTCCCTCTCTCGCTATCTCTCTCTGTCAAATAAATAAGTAAAATCGTAAAAAAAAAAAGAAGAAAGAAAAAGTTTAAAAAAAAATTTCAGAGGAAGTATGAAATAAAATTAATGAAAAGAACACTTCTTATTTTCTTCTGGACTAAGTATTCTTGTATTTTACTAAAGGAGGTTTTATGATTTCTTGCTTAAGACAACCCACCCTCCAAAGATAACAAGAGGTGAGTTACTGTAGTGTGAGTGTATTAAGAATTGTCCATAACCGCACGCAGGTAGAATTCTTCACCACGCCACCTTGTGGCAGGGGTCTTCCAGAATTCAGCTAACATGCTCTTCCCTTCCTTGCCTCTGGTCCTTCTTCTTGACTCTCTTAGGCTGACCATTTCAGCAGACGGGGCAAGACCCTTGCTCAGCCAGAGACCTTAGAGATTGAGCTGGCTGAGGAGAAGCCAACTAAGCGCTCTGTCATGACGGTGGAGGAACTCACGGAGATGGAGCGTTTGGAAGATCTGGATACTTGTATGGTAAGACACGTCCTTTGGTGACACAATTACCCCATCACCACTGGGCTTTGCTACTGATTTTTTTTTTTTTTGGAGATCTCACCATTACAAACCAGACCAAATAGAACTCCCTCCCAGAGATCATTCTTTCAGAAACTTGTTGCTTACAGAGACTGTTAAGCTGAAGCTTCAGGTCCCCACTAAGGCCCTGTATCTTACTTTGGATTTGTAATTTTGTAAAACTTCGCTTTATTTCATTTTATTCTATTCTGTATTCCAGTGTAATTAACATACAGCGTAATATTAGTTTCAGGGTTTACAATATAGTAATTAAGCACTTCCATACATCACCCAGCGCTCATCACGACAGGTGCGCTCCTTCATCCCCATCACCTGTTTGCCCCATCCCCCAGCCACCTCCCCTCTGATCACCATGTCAGTGTGTTCTCTAGAGCTAAGAATCTGTTTCTTGGTTTGTCTCTCCCTTTTTTTCCTTTGCTTGTTTTTTGGGGATATTTTGTTTCTTAAAACTTTTCTTAAAGAGTACTTCCATACCCCCTCCCAAGGAAGAGTTCTGGAAGTTACAGTGAGCATAATACCTAGATCTGTCCCTATAGCTTCAGTGGAAAAAATTCCTAAATTCTTTAGGAGAAATTGATTATTTAACTTTTGAAGGTCATTTGTGACAAGAAAACATTTTTAAGTAAGCCATTAAAAATGTGGGGAGGGGGGCGCCTGGGTGGCTCAGTTGGTTAAGCGACTGCCTTCAGCTCAGGTCATGATCCTGGAGTCCCGGGATCGAGTCCCACATCGGGCTCCCTGCTCAGCAGGAAGTCTGCTTCTCCCTCTGACCCTCTGACCCTCTTCCCTCTCGTGCTATCTCTCATTCTCTCTCTCTCAAATAAATAAATAAAATCTTTAAAAAAAAAATGTGGGGAGGACTTTTTCCCGCACAAAATATGTAGGATGGCTTTTTCTCTCTCGGTCCTATCATTTTTTTATTTTCTCTGGTGCTTTTTCCCGTTTTTAATTTACACAATTTGGGGGTATCCTCTTATATTTGCATTTCCCATTTAGTTTATATTCTGTTTAATTCCCTTGATGTGATATGCTTTAGAAGATGGAATATACACCTAGTGTCTGCCTAGCAGTAGGTCTTGATTCCTAACTCACTTTCTGAATTTCACACGGTGTATCCATCTGGCCACGTAACTAGAGTGTTCAGTATGTTGATGTTTTTCCCCCTCTGAGGACAATTTTACTTAAGTTCCTATTTCATTATTTTAGAATTTGTATTATTAGGTATTAGTTACTTCTTTACTGTAAAAACAGTTGTATGTGCTCTCAATATTTTTGTTTCACTAAAATAATCAATCTTTTAGGAATTCCTCAAAATCTGAGAGAGTGCTGCTAGACAACATCTGGGCTACTTCTTCACCCAAATGTTTCTACATCAGCTAATAATTCTAGTAATTTTTAGATTCGGCCATTGTCAGGAATGATACTTATTTTTAACTTTGAAAACCAAGGATTTGATGGCCTGCTGTGATTTTTCTAGCCCAGAAGAAAAGGTAATGCTTTAAGTAGTTCCTTATTTATAAGCCAGCCATTGTTACCTGTTAAAGTCTGTGAGTAGGGGCGCCTGGGTGGCTCAGTTGGTTAAGCGTCTGCCTTCGGCTCAGGTCATGATCCCGAGTCCTGGGATCGAGCCCTACATCGGGCTCCTGGCTCAGCGGGGAGCCTGCTTCTCCCTCTGACCCTCTCCCCTCTCATGTTGTTTCTCTCTCGCTCGCTCTCTAATAAATAAATAAATAAATAAATAAATAAATAAAATCTTTAAAAAAAAAAGTCTGTGAATAAAATAATTGAGAACCCTCCTGATAAAACCCTATCATATACAAGGAGGCTAGCAAAGAAGGCCAAAAATATCCTAGATTTCAAATAACATTCTAGTATAGTGAAAGATGACAAATAATTTGCTATATAACTATGTAAACTTAAAACTGTATTTGGTCTATGTAGGGGGAATTATCAAGTTTTTTAATAACTTGTCTAGTATATTGTAAAATGTATCTTTAGTATTTTTTTACTTTGCATCTTGAGACAATGGAAGTTAACAAAGGGTGATTATTCCAGAAAGCTTCTAGTTTAACCTTAAGAGAAAATAAGTATGTTATAGGAAATAGATATGAATTAAAAATTCAAAATTAACTCTATATGTCACATTTCCTGCCAGAATTATTCAGTCATGTGTGAGTTGGGAAGGAGTAAAAAAAATGTGAGCTTATAAGACACATTTTGTTGCGTTTGTAAGTTACGTGTTTTAGGATGAGAGAGTGTTGGCTAAGAATGACTGGTTTAGCTACTGTAAGGATGGTGTTTCACTGTGTAAACTTTATTTTTGTTTGATTGACTGCTTTGGTTTTGTCATGTGAAAGAAAACGGTGGTTGTTCTTAAAGTGGGTGGGGTGAGAGGAGAGGAGAGGAATCATTTCTTTAAATTTATTTTACATTAAGATATAATCAACATATAATACCCTTTTAGTTTTATTTATTTATTTTTTTAAAGATTTATTTGGGAGAAAGAGCATGCACCAGTGGGGGGAGGGGCAGAGGGAAAGAGAATCTTAAGCAGGCTCCACGCCCAGCACAGAGCCCCACTCGGGGCCCAATCCAGGATCCTGAGCCAAAATCAAGAGTCAGACACTTAACCAGTTGAGCCACCCAGGCGCCCCTTTACTTATTTATTTTTTTAAAGTAAACTCTACACCCAGTGTGGGGCTTGAACTCACGACCCCTGAGATCAGGAGTCATAGGCTCTACTGACTGAGACTGCCAGGCATCCCAACCTTGTTTTACTTTTAGGTGTATGACATAATGATTTGATATATGTATATATTATAATATCCTAAGCCACCCACAGACAGCGCATTTTACACCGTGGCAGGTCCTCTGAGTGCAGGGAGCCCTCTCCTACAGAAAATCAATTTTCTGAGCTTTGGGCTTTTTACCCTAAGCCAATAGCCTAAATTCAGAGCGAATTTGAAAGGAATAGAGGATTCGTCTCACCTTTTAAAATTACCCTCACTGTCTCTTTCATAATCAAAGCAGCAAATCGTTTGTGTTTCTCGTTGACATCCATTACCAAATACTCAAGTTGTGGTCCTCACGTGGCGCCATTTTAAAAGGGTTTGAAGAACAGATTTGCAAGGGAGAGACATTTAATTTGTTTTGGTTTTCTAAATGAGCCTGTGCACATGCCTTGGCAGCGTTTCTGGCTTAAGTGATCCGGGAAGACAGGATACAAGGTTAACTGTTGTGTGGAAGAGTCCCAGAAGGACAAATGCCTCTGTGCCTGCCGACAACCTTTCCCACGTGGGATTGTGAGTCACTGGCGGGTAGAATTTGTGCCATACACAGAGCTAGAGCACTGTGAAGTGTGATGTTGTAACTTTGCTATTACCTAAAATGTTGGTTGATAGCCCAGAGCCCTGTGACACTTTCCCTAGGGCATTCCAAAGTAACTTGGACTCATCACCAACCTTCTTCTTAGAGATTCTACTTATAGAGTCAGAATCCTGGCGTTTTTTGCCTGTGATGTTCATGACATCTGCTAAATCTATTTTTGAACATTTCTTTAACAAACTTAGTAGGCAATCTGGGCATCTCTTTTTTCCCTACCCCCAGATATCTTATCATCATGTTTCTTCCATGTCTCCCTGGTCCAAAAGTCAATTCCATTTCAGTCCTTATGTATCTGTAAAGAACCAGTAGTTATAATCACACTAAGGAAGGTTTAACGCCATAAATTAGAGGTAGAAATTTATTAGTCAAGTTCAAGGGTTGCCTTTTTGGAGATGGAAACAAATTTAATGTATATGGCTGATTGCTTAAACTTACTCTTTGTCTAAGTGAGGGCTGAAATTAGGATGAGTGAGTGGTTTGAGAGGCCCTATTATCTGCTGGCAGGGCAGGCCAGGGATTTGGGGTGGGGGGCGGTTAGGGAGGATGCCCAAGACCTTCTCATCAACCTTAATTTCATAATTGTTGAAGGAAAAGGCAGTTTTCTTTAAATAAAAGGGCAGAGTTAAAAAACTGTCTTCAATCTAATTATCTTTTTCTTTTAGCTAGAAAGAAACAAAGAAGTTATCTAGTTCAAGTGGTGGGTGTCATGGGAGGTGGGGGGGGTCCTGGATAGAACAAGAACCATGAGAATAACCTGCAGACATTTTCCAGTGTGTGTCCACTCTCATAGCCCCAGAGATTCTGATGTCAGTTTACTCCAGACAGAAAATCAGATGATTTAAAAAGTCTTCTTGTTCATTTATTTAACACTTAGATGTAGTCCCTGTAATGTGCTGGGCACTATTCTTAGCTCTTTATGAAGAGTAACCAGTTCAGCCCTTTCAACCACCTGTGAATGATAGATATCATTAATATCTTGTGTCTAATAAGTGGGTAAACTGAGGCATAGAAAAGTAACTTCTTCAAGTGGCCTGAGGTCACTCAAAGGCAGGCAGTTTGGGATCGTAGTCTGCGTGTTTAACCAGTATATGGATGTCATATACGGTGTATTTCTTACATCCAGAATTAAAGCTTCGGTAAGATTTAATTACACTTGCATTGCTTTGTGTAACATATCTGCTTACTAATTCCAGACTAAATTGATATGTAAACAGGAACACAAATGAAAGACGCGTGCCGGATAACTATAATGTAAGCCTGCAGGTTTTAAACATGATTGGAAACTGCTGTGTCAAAAATCCTGACATGCTCAATTGTTAGAAATGAATCTGCCCACTTTGGGCCTACCTGGAATATTCCTTGCCTTTCCATGTGTTATTTTGTGGGCAATAATGATTAATTAGCTTTCCTAGACTTATAATCTTAACACCCATGCCTTCTATGTCCTGCTGAAACGTGTATTTACTTAGCCTCTTGATTGTCCGTAGACCATCTGTTCTTTCCTGCAATCAGGTGTTCTTAGGAAATCAGTATTCCCAGCTGTCTCTTTCAACTTCACTTTATCATTGGCCTTTGGGATATTGAAGGATGCAGTTTGCATTCTACTGATCAGTTACTTCTCAGTATTTAATTTATCGCTATATATAGTTTACCACCTTTAAAAAATTACAGAAGCTCGGGGTTTAGGATTACGTGCCAAGTGGGTGAAGAGCCAGTGTCTGCTCCTTAGCATAACTAGCTCACTAATTGTATGTAATTCTTTCAGATATTTTAATGAGTGTCATACCCGTTTTAAATCAAAAGATATTCATGCAGAGAAGCAGTTCATCTACTTACTGATATTTCCTAGGAAAAGAATTTTAAAAGGCTTGAATTATTATAGAGTACACTTTGTGAATCCTTTTTTCGATGACAAAATAACAATTATTTTCCCTTAACAAATTCAGCCTCAAATTTTAATATATAATTTTTCAGCTTTTTTTTTTTAAGATTGTATTTATTTATTTGAGAAAGAGCACGAGAAAAGTGGTGAGGGGCAAAGGGAGAGGGAGAAGCAGACTCCCTGCTGAGCAGGGAGCCCAACACTGGGCTGGATCCCAGGACCCCGGGACCATGACATGAGCCAAAGGCAGATGCTTCACTGACTGAGTAGGCACCGAGGCACCCCTAATTTTTAAGCTTTTTAATACAGATTAAAATTTAGTAAAGATCCATTTGTCTTGGTCAAAATACTTTTTAAAAAACAAATCACCTCAATTTTAAGTACCAGTAGTTATTAGAACTAATCTGTTAACAGTATTGCCAAGTATAGACTATTGAGTCAATATCTCATTTAAATTAGTTGCATGTGTACTAAGTAGGTACAGGAAGTTGTTCAAGCCCTGGTTGTTAGCTTCCTCTTATAATTTTATTTATTCTGTAATGTCATTTTCTTATTGATATCACTTAACTTTTTAATCCCTGCAAAGCAACCTATGAAAACCTCTTGATTTCCAAATACTAATTTTCAAAACTATAGTATAGTGCAGCTAGAATGGGTGTTGTATGTTCCTCAGAGTTTCTAGTAATTTCTGTGGCAGTCCTTCGTGGAAATGCCAGGGGCACCCCGCGAATCCCAAGAGGTCACCATTTCCTGACGACTGACAGTTTTCTTAATCTTTTAATTTTTAACTGGCACCAATACTATTTGCAGAGGCCCTATTCCAGGGAGCTCCCTAGAGATCTGCCCCAAAAACCTTTTTAGAAAGCCTAACGCACAGCATTGACCACCCTCAGGAGCCCCCAGGAGACAAAGGAGACCCCATGGAAAATCCCTGCGACACCCCGTTTCTATAGTCATCCCTGTACCTTTTCCGGGCAGGTGACGGAACAGCCCCACTGCTGCCAGTGTGAACCAAACTCCTGAGGAAGAAGACGGGGAGGACTCATTAAGTCCCCACTCCCACGAAAATGACTTAGAACATTAACTAGTTGTGACTAGTCAGGGCATTCAAAAACCAGCCTCTGAGTTGGGCATCTGACTTGCAGAGGATATGCTGATTCTTCTGAGCTTAATTCTGGACATGTAATGATAATTATAAAAGATAATTTTGGTTTCAAAGATAATTTTGGTTTCCCTCATGAGTTAAATTAAGCAAATGACCCTAATAACCTGTGGATTGATGAAACAAACAGAAAACGTTCCGTTGTTTACCTGTGTGGGGGTGGGGTGGGGGTAGGTTTATAGATGACATAGGAGTACACTTATACTTCCTTTGAACAGGACCTTTTTTAATAAAGTCCTAACTGGTTAAGTCCCTTACAAGCAATCAGAGATTTAGTAACTCCTGGGGCTAGTACGGTAGAGCCAATATTAGATGATTTCCCTAAAATCAGTCCCACTTTGCAACCCTTAGAAACCTCAGAGTATGCATGTTTGTTTCAACAACCTCTCCTGTCAGAAAGCTCCAGCTTACCACTGCTTGCCAGTGGAAACCAAAGGCCAGATGTCCTCTTTAACTTCTGAATTAAACAGTATTCAAATCCTAGAAAACAATGCCTTTAGATACTAAGTGTGTGTGTGTCTAACGAAGAAGGTGAGCGGTCCTTCAGGGCAGCTTGCTTACCCAGGAACGGGCGCGGGGAAAAGGCTGGATCAAGGTGGCTACTGGCCCGAGAGCCCAGGGAGGAGGCAGGGGGAGTTCTCGATGATGAAGTCTTAGGTAGTTTTGAGCTATCGAAAGACTCTCTGACTGAAAAATACAGACTAGCGGGCCATTTTTTCATTCAATAAATGCTTATTGTTCATCCATCGTGAGCGCTATTCTCGGCTCCGTCCCAGAAGTGGAAGGTGAAGGAACCAACGTATCACCCAGCAAGTTTGCTGCGCTGAAAGGCAGAAGTGCAAAGCTCATTCTGCACATCACAGAACTAGCATCTGTGCGAAGCCCACACGTGTATTTGCTTGAGTGTGGAAAGATGTGAGTCTGTCACCAAAATGAGGTCATCTAGAGATGCCTGAATTAGTACAGGATGGGTCTTTCAACCCTCAGTTGCAACCCACAAGTGACTCATTGAGTCAGTGTAATGGTTCTGGCCAGGAGTTTAAAAAAAAAAAAAAACTCAGAAATGAAACAAAGTATGAATATAAAGGACCAGATTACACCAAATGTTTGTTTCAGTTATACAAACATGTACGCGTACGTCAGGTCGTGGCATAAATAAAATACATTCCGTATATACGGTGGGTCACAGTCTGGGGGGCGCCTGGCCAGCTCGGTCAGAAAAGCGTGCGACTCTTGATCTCGGGGTTGGAAGTTCGTGCCTCATGTTGGGTGCAGAGAGTCCTAAAAATAAATAAATAAAACCTAAAAAATAAAAATAAAAAAGCTGGGTCACAGTCAAAGATGTTTGAGAAACATTACCAGAAGCTCACTTTCCCCGCTGTGGTTCAGCTTGCCCCCAGCACTAGGCACACACAGCTCCTCGCCCCAACCTACTGTTCCTCACGGCGCAGCGGGGCCCAGGCAGGGCCTGAGCAGAGATCCAGCGGCGGGAGAGGACCTGGTGCCCTTGAAGGTCTCGGCGAAACAAACTCACCCCTTTCTTCCTGCTGTTTTGGGCCTCTGTACAATTGCTTTTCCTGAGGTGTGTGTCTGCATTGTGTCCTGGAGCTTCAGTAAGGGCTGCCTTAATAACGAGCCCTAAAAAACTTGTTACCATATACATGTCATGGTCACTGTTCACTCCATCCCAGAATACCTCTGTTACAAATACATGCAGGAGAAATCTCAGGTCTTTATCAGGAGTGATGAAAATCCTGAGATGCTGGTTTGCTCTTTATCTCATGAACACATCACTCCATGACTTGTGCCTAACTTCTTTTGAGGGTCTCAGAGCTCACTGTGCACTTGACCTAAAAAAGGGTTCAGGGCCCGAAGAAGTAGAGTTTGTTGTATGCAGCCTTAATTTGGGCTTCGTTTTTGTTTTTGTTTTTTTTCTTCTTGGTCCTGATTTATTCCTTTTTTTCCTCCCCCCAGATCTTGCTGTTCTAAATGGGTCTCAGCTCATTTGGGGCTTGAGGTGGTTATACATTAATAGTGAAATACTAGACGTGGTGGGCGAGTGCTCTGCCAGAGTGCAGGTTGCCCAGCCCAGCCTGGGGGAGGGGCGTTGTCAGGGAAGGCATCCTGGAGCAAGGTTCTGAGCATCATGCCTGGCACATAGTGGGCGCTCGGTAACTGTTGGGACAGAGAGAGATGGCATTTGAGAGAGGACTTGGCTGGGGGAAGAATGAGTAAGTAAACGTGGCGGAGAGTGGCGCACACGGGTTCAGAGTGAGGAGGGAGCGTTGCAGATTGAGGAACTATTGTAGCATTATGTGCGACAGGGATGAAGGGGAGGATGTCGAAGAGGCTGAAGGCCGTACCACAGTCTTGAGACTCAGGGAGGGCTAGCTTGTTTATATATTATTTTAAGGCGGCAAGGAGTCCGTGAAACTGAGGAATATGGGAGAATGGCAGGTCTTGCCAGAAACGGACAGTAGTGGACGTGTTGAGTGGGGGTGCCCACCAGGCCCTGGCTGAGATGACCAGTCGGCACGGTGGGTGTGACTGGGCTCAGCAGCTAGGTGTGAGCGGGTAGTCAGCACACGCACTGCAGTGTAGACACGCTCACCAGACTACCTCCCCAGCTCTGTAACCACTCTCCTTTCTACGTTAGTTTACCCTGAGCTACAGACTTGTATATTCAGTCTCTCCCTGACATCTGAACTAGATGTGTGTCCACAACAGAGCCACAGACTCCCCCCACCCCCGCCTCCCAAGTACGCCCGATCCCCATATATGACACCAACTCTACCTGGCAGTCTCAACCTCTCCCTTTCTCGTACTGCCCAGTCCTGCTCTGTCCCTCAGGCTCATCACCCTCGTTTCTTGCCTGTACCCCTGACACACACTGGCAGCCCGCAGGCTTGCCTCCATTCCTGCCTTTCTGCAGCCTGTCAGTCCCTACCCAGCAGCCTGGGAACCTTCTCATGTCCCAGGTGTCAGACCCTCTGACAGCCTCCCATTGCACCCAGAATAAATACACCTTCCTCAGGTTTACGAGGCCCCTGCCTGTCTGTCTCCACCTTCTCCTGCACTCCCCTGGTTCACTTCCCTCCAGTCCTTCCACCATATTATCACCTTTGTCTTCTCAGCATTGATCATCACGGGAAATGATCTTATTTACTCCTGGAGGTATGTTTTGCCCACCTCCCCACACTGGACTGTCAGCTCCTGGAGGGCAGGGACCTGGGTTGTGCTGTTGACCACATCTCCCAGTGACTGTTGCTCAGTGCCCAGCACGTAATAATCGCTCAGTAAATCTTGTTTAATGGCGTGGCTTTGCGTTACGGTTATTGCTTGGCTCTACTTCCCTACAAGACTCTCCGCTTGGGGCACCGGGGTGGCTCAGTCGTTAAGCGTCTGCCTTCGGCTCAGGTCATGATCCCGCGGTCCTGGGATCGAGCCCCGCATCGGGCTCCCTGCTCAGCAGGAAGCCTGCTTCTCCCTCTCCCACTCTCCCTGCTTGTATTCCCTCTCTCGCTGTGTGTGTCTCTTTCTGTCAAATAAATAAAATCTTTAAAAAAAAAAAAGATTCTCTGCTCCTTAAGAGTACAGGATTTATGTCTTTCTGATTTCTGTGTAGTGAATTCCATCAAATGTCAGTAACACATTTCTCTGCAGACTCTAGAAAATAATTCCTTGCATGAAAAGGTTATCTTTAAACTATGAGGTTCGAAGAACGAGATTATAGGTTATGTCCTCAGTGATCTAAACTCTCGACAAGTTGTATAGGAAAAAAGGAGAAAAGCCCCTGCCCCCCCCCACACACACATACAATATCCATGTGTGGGAGCTCTTTTAGCCCATTTTTCAGATGAGACTCCCAGAGTCCAGAGATGCTGAGACACTTGCCCCAGAGCACACTGCTAGTTAAGGGACAGCCAGAGCTGGGCGCTCCACTATCACTGAGCCGAGTCCCAAGCCCGTGCCCTCTTTGCTGGATCCCTGGTCTTTGGGATGGCTTGGGTCACTGGCAGCAAAGGCTGGGGAGGTTGGTTAAGAAAGAGCCCATGCCCAAGGGTTTTGCACCAGGAGCTCGGTGGGCCGAGTCTGCATGACTGCAGGCCTACTGTCCTTACGGGGTTTGACTCTTTTCTGTCTGTGGATGGGCAAGATTCTAACTTGTGTTTGAACAGATGGGAACGAGCAGCAGAGAGACCTGGGACAGAGGGCTCTCTGCCTCTGCGAGCCACCCGTTCAGAGAACATACGTGGTCAGTCCACATTCACTCCTGGCAAATCAGGCCATGCTGTTTGCCCCATGATTGGTTTCCTGGCTTTCCTTCTTGCCTGATGGAGTTGGAAGTTTAGCCCAATATCTCCTGATAGAGTTGGAGGCTTAACCAAATATCTCCTGAAAGTAGAGGCTTGCTGTGGAGGGAACAAGCGGGCTGGAATGTGGGCTGAAATTTGGGAATGACAGAAAGCAGGGGCTAAGCTGTAGGTGGCTGGGGAGGGAGCCCAGGTGCGGGGGACCACCTGAGTGGAAGCAGGCCACACTCGATGGCCTTCATGATTTGATGTCAGTCTGTCAGTGTACTAGTTGTAGTTGAGGGATACTCATCGGGGTTGGGATGAGGTCGTCTTCATTCTTCAGCTCTCCTGTGGAAATTCAGAGCAAAGTTGGCCTCTCCAAATTCTTGGTTTCCCCAAACTCCGAGGAAACCGCCATCACTGCTGGAATTTGGTATTTGATTTCGCATCTACCAGGGCTGTGGTCAAACATCTATGAACAGCCTATTCCTTTTCTTTTCTTTTCTTTTCTTTTTTTTTTTAAGATTTTACTTATTTATTTGGGAGAGAGAAAGAGGGAGCTCGATCCCAGGACCCCGGGATCATGACCTGAGCCCAAGGTAGACACTTAACCGACTGAGCCACCCAGGCACCCCTAGCCTATTCCTTAACAAAATCAAAAAATAAAGTAATCGTTTTCAGCTTTGGCCCTTGGTGTATATTCTGCCGAAAATCCTGACTTTCAGACTGAAAACCACACTTGGAAACTAGACCAAAAACAAATTACTTCCATGCTCCAGATATAACTGCATTTCTTTTATATATTTTAGTTTAGATTGTGTAACCTTATGTATATAGTTGCTTCTTGGAGTTATACATGTTCTGCTTTCCTTGAGAAACTACTTTAGGTGGCATATTTTGTAATTAATAAAATAGAAATTAAAAGGTAAAGTGAGTGAACAGAGTTAAGAGGGGTAAAAAAACGGACAAGGAAGTTAAAGCCAAGTTCAGGATCAGTCCCCAGCTATGCCTGTGCCGGGCTCCGTTCTGCTTCTGGGAAAGGGTGGAGCCTTAGCCTCGGGAATTTGTGTGGCAAGCTTCAGACCTAACATCTGATTATCAAAATTGAGCCATGTGACCATTGCTCTTGCTCAGAGAAAGGACCGCCTAACCGGAGCTGAGCTATAGGGTGGGTACCTGCAACCAAGCCAGGATTTTCTTCTGGAAGCCGCTTCAAATTGACCTCTGCCCTTGAGCAAGTACTCAGTTGAAATCCCCCAAAGCCATACCCAAATCAGCATGGCCAAAATGGTCTTTTCCTAAAAAACACTTCAGAGCATCCTCTCTCAGGGGCTAAAGCACAGAAATGCCGCTGGTTGAGTCCTGTGTGGCCTCGACCCCCCAGGTAACTGAATCAATTGGCCACCTGTATGCAATTATTTGATACTGAAATCTTCAGTGTTGGAGAATGTCAGCGAAGGGCATTCAGGTAGGGTTTGCTATATAGTTACTATTAGGTCAGGACAACAGGTAGAGACTGTACCGATGTGCTTTTGAAAGCCAGTCTTCTTTGGTTATAATACACCACCATAGTGGCACATAGGACATGTCTTTGATAGACAGTTTATCTCACTGTTCCCTGTAGCTTGGGTTGCACATAGTTAACTCACTTTAAAATGCAACCAAAGCCAATGAAAAATCACAGGTGGCAAACAATATTGCCTTGTTTTTGGCAGATTTCCTCATAAATGAAGCAGACTGTGTTAATAATGATGATTGATGGTTAGGAGCAAGTAACTATCAAACTAATGGATCTGTAATTTGGAGAGAGATGTCTTGAGAATCTGTTCTCTTTTGAGAGTCTCACTGGAGAATCCGTTCAGAAGGGATGTTAATCAAACAGAGTTGAACTGAACAGGACAAAGACTTTCTGAGTCAGATCAGGTTTTTATAGAGTTTGGGTGGTAAACCATCTTTACCCCAAGTTCTGTTTGAGGTTGGAGGTTTAGGACAAGGAGTTATAAGACTCAGTCTTAGGAGAGCTTGGAGATCCAGGAGATCCAGGGAGAACCAGATCTCCTGATTGCTGATTGGCCGCTGCAGCTCTCCAGTCAAAATCCCAAGGCATCAGGCCCTTCAACCACCATCTACTCTTTTTACTTACCACCACTGGGGTTTACTGGACTCAAGTTTTTTAAACCAGTGGAGTAAATTGTTATAGGATTTAAGACTTTTTTTTTTTTTTAAGTAGGTTTTACGCCCAGTGTGTGGTGCCCCATGCAGGGCTTGAACAACTCATGACCCTGAGATCAGGAGTCGGATGCTTAACTGACTGAGCCACCCAGGTGCTCCATTTTGTTAAAGGATTTATCTGGTTTTTGTGGTGGTGGTGGTGGTGGTGGTATTGATGATTAATTTTTGTCATCTTTATAGAGCTGATATTCTACGGACAGAGTAAATGTGTTACATTAAGCATTTTAGGCTAATTTTGATTATTCCTCTTGATGTCACTGAGCCATGACGTCCATTCTGAACGCGAGTTTTTAAATCTCCCAGCCGCCTCATTCCTGCCCTCTGTTTTCATGTGGATTTTCCAAAGATCTAGTAGAGACTTAAATCTCTCTCTCAAGTGTGATACTTGGGAGTTTTCCCTCATTATTTATTCATCCTTTTGCAATTAAAATTAAAATCTTACTCAACTTTTCATGACTATTAGAATAACATTGTGCTTAATAGTGCAATAAAATACTTATCTTTTTTATAATAATGCTACAAGGGGCACGTACCCGGTGTTCATGTTCATAAGCAGCATGCTTCTGAGCCCAGCAGCACTAACACAGGCTCTCAAGGTAAGATAGTTGCTTGCAATTGGTACCAAGTACTTTCATTCTTTGGACAGCTCTTAAGAAAAATGCATTAAATTATAGCTACTTTTTAAAGAAAACATGCGAGTGTGAAACTTCACTTTGGCATCAGTTACACGATGAGTGAGGATGAACAAAAAGTAAGCCATTAACTGTTTCCTGGAGAAAACATGACAGAGTTGGGAAGATAAAGATTTTTAATTTTCTTGCATCAAAAAAAAAATTGTGCAGATCTGGAGAGTAAGGAAGTGAATCATGTTAATGTACAAATTGTTCCCTCCTGTGATTTTCACAATAGACTCTCATCAGTGCTACTCCCTGAATGCTTTTGTTTTAACACTGTGATGCCATTTTAACTTACATATGAAATGAGGCTCTGGATATGAAAGTTAATAAGGGTGATGTGAATAGCTGGATTTAATGATGTGTTCAGTAGGAAATAGCCTCTCACTAAATCTCTACATGTTGTTCCCCCTTTTGTCCACAGATTTATTGCAGCTCTCTCACGTACCCCTGCTCTCCCTAGAGTTTAAAACCTGTTACTGTCCAACCGTCAGCACAAAAGGATTAGGCATCTTTTTTTGTTTCCCCCCATGGAGATCTACACCAGCTCAACCTTTTAAAAATGGAAATGCGTAGAAATTACTTCGGCTCAGGTCATGATCCCAGAGTCCCGAGATCGAGTCCCATGTCAGGCTCCCTGCTCGTCAGGGAGTCTGCTTCTCCCTCTGACCCTCTCCCCTCTCCCCTCTCATGCTCTCTCTCACTCTCTCTCTCTCAAATAAATAAAATCTTAAAAAAAAAAAAAAGAATAAGTTTTGGTTCCCCTTGAGCAGTGACTCAGCTGAAAATCTAGTAGGAAATATTTAATTTTTGTAACCTAGTTCGTTAAACAGGGATTACCCATATCTATTCTAGAAGTACACAGAAAAGCAGAAGGTGAGCCTAGGATATCTTGTATCAAAAAGCAGGGATTGGCTCCAAATCCAATGGGATCATTTCAAAGGCTACAAGATCCAGATTGAAATGGCTCCCACTGGGACATTCTGAGCACCAGAAAGAATAATGACAGTAATAGTTTATGATAGATTGAATTAATTTTAAAACATCCATGAGTCCATAGCAATACTAAGAAAATTAAAAAGAGGAGGATACAGAGGACTTTTTAAAGGAATAGTTGATCTTTGCAGGGGATGGTGCCTAATAAATGTGGGAATGATGATAGAAGTGAAAAGGTACAATTGTGCAGTCCGCGTTGTATTTGTACATTCAGGTAAGCGTTGTTGATGGTTGTTTGAAAATGGGGTCATCCCCATGAAACAAAAGTATCACCTCAAAGACTTATTATTAATTCCCAAGGGGGGAAGGTCCTCTTACAATGGAGTGGCTGGCACACTTCCTGTTTACTTTGTATGTTCAGACATACACGGATTCACGAACGATATATAGTGTTATTTTGTATGGTTTAGAATTTACATCCGTGGCATCATGTCATGTGTATTTTTCTGAAACTTGGGTTTTTCATTCAATATTACCTTTTGAGGATTATTCATGTTGTTACATGTGAAGCTTTTTTCCCCTTTTAACTGTTGTTCTATCATTTCACTATGTTTCATTTGAGTTATCCATTTCCCTGTTCCATAGGCTTTTAGATTGTTCCCAGCTTTTGGCTATCGTTAAGCCTACTACTTACGCGTGCGTCCTCACCCGCTAAGCTTTGACTTGGGAATAGGCGATGGAAAGATGATAGTATTACTAATGTTCAAAATCACTACCAGTTATTGAAGCACTGTGAGGCCGTTGAATGGCACTATAAACACTTTATATTCACTTTATCTTATTTAATCCTTATTTTACCAACTAGAAAGCTAGCCTGATGTTACAAAAACATTGGCCAAAGCTCCACAACCCCATAAGGGGCAGATTCAGGATTAGAGCTCAGTTCTTGGATGCCAAAGCCTTGAGTGCGAGACCTGCTCTTAAGAGAGGATGACCTCTCTTCACTCACTGGTCCTTCTCCTACTGTAACGGGAGATGTTGAAGTCAATAGGGTTAACGGAGTTCCAAAAAGTGTGCCAAAGCAGTAGAGGCGTGAGCTAATGACCTTTGTTCCATTGAAAAGTTGAGCGGTCTGTTGCCATGGTTTCCCTCTTCATAGGAACTTTTTTTTTTTTTTTTTTGCTTGCCTGTCGTTTTAGGAGTTGAACCAATTGAAAGGTCCCTCACCTTCACTTATAATGATCTTTAGGTGGATTAATTAGGACAGAGCACTTGTCTTGTTGATTTAACCTTTCACAAAAAGAAGGGAAGTCTAAAATTATCTGTGAGACTTAACCATCAGCTGTAACTCACTCATGTATGTATCCATAGTTTTGTCTTTAAGGAAACTTTCGAAGGGGTATGTGTTTAAAAAGGGGAGTGGGAGTCTTTATTTCAGGCAATTCAAGAATGTGTGAAAATGTATTTTTACTTTTCCTCCTTTCATCTAGCAAGGCTGTTTCAATCTAGTTTAATGAATCCTAAAATGAGATCTATTTGAAGAAAATTACCTAATAAAGTATGAAATGAGTCTGGAGACTGAGGCTTTTTTGGCACGTTGCTGATGGAAGCCTTTCTGATAAGCAGATAATATGCTGATGATAACGGTGATGTTGGTGATGGTTATGGGGAATGCCTCTGACTGGTGTGCCACCTTTTTGGGTTTTTTTTAGATTTTATTCATTTCTTTATAGCACACGCGTGTGAGCAGCAGAGGGGCAGAGGGAGAGAAAGAGAGAATCCCAGGCAGACCCTGCACTGAGTGTAGAACCTGCCACAGGGCTCCATCCCACGACCCTGAGATCATGACCTGCGCTGAAATTAAAAGAGTCAGATGCTCAGCTGAGTGAGCCACCCAGGCGTCCCTGTGCCGCCTTTTTCCTAAAGAGACCCAGACCCTCACATCCCCAGATTGCAGGGCCCCATTATTTCATCGTGTTGTGCATTAAGAAGAATTGGCAGAAAAAATAAGGAACTTGGGAAAAAAACAGTCAGCCCCAGGTAGATCGAGTAGGTAGTCTTCCTCAGGGTGTGTTTTCAGAAAATTTGAAAGACTCCCTCACCCCCCTACCCCCGCCAAGTACTTTGCTTTCACAAAGCCTGACATTCTATAACTGGACTTGTGTTTTGGTTGTGTTTTTAAAAACTCTTATAAATTTTCAAGCATTAAGAGGATGACCTAACAACTGTTGGTGATCAGTGGGGTTTAAAAAATTATTTAATTAGAGACTGAATGTAAAATATAACGCGTAAGGTATCATCACCCTTGATAACACTGTGGGTAGGTAGTTATTCTAGAACCTGGCATCAGCTCCATTCCTGAAAAGCTTTGGTGACTGAGGGGGAGAGAGAATTCAAAGCTACTTCATCCTAAAGTGCAGTGGGGAGCAAAGGGTGATAGAGAAAGACCCCCAGATGGGATGTTTCTACATGCCCGGAGATACCTTGTCCCCATGTTGTTTCTGGGTCTAGCAGTTTGACCCAAGAACCAAAACCTGCATGGAGTTTAACAGTGTCCATCCAGTGGTCTGTCCACTACGTGCCTTTGGAGCTGATGATGTCTCCATTCCCCAAATGGGGTCACTACCTTATGGGGTTTGTAGGCGGCATTCTGTATGCACTTAACAAGAGGTAACATCTCTAAGAGTTTCTGCTATTTTCAAGCTGTAATTGTGCTTCTGCTTATAAAGAGCTAGAATGGATGTGTTAAGCCAATATTTTGGCCTTATTCGTGCCTTATTTCTTTGCTATGAAGGCTTTTTATGGAGCTTTTCTGTTTGTGAACCGTGTCTCTCCCTTCCCTTTTCTTGTAATGCTGTTGCTTTATCTCTCTTCCATTCATATTTTTTTCCTTCCTTTTTGCTGCATGGAGACTCTCTGCTGTACAAGTGTAAGTATTTTTTGGTGGCTCTGCAGTTTCTGGCTGTACTACTTTGCTTTCTTGTGCCCCATCTGCTTCTGCGCTGCCCGGCTGGTTTTTTTGGAGACTCAGTGTCATCATCCATCTGTGGATCCTGTGTGAAACAGACAGCAATTTAGAGACAAGATTGGCTTTTACAAGACGGTTCAGCTAGCAAAACAGGCGATGAATTTAAAAGATCCTAGCTGTGCCTAAAACCAAGCAGAGTGTTGATGAAGAGGGTACCAACCTTCAAGAGGGGAGAGGTGGTTTTTCCCTTTGTGTAAAAAAAAAAAAAAAGTGATTACTTAAATGTCCGGGTTTTGTTTTGTTTTTTTTTTTTTCCTGATTCTTGCTTCCCAGGGTTGTAGAAAATTGGCATCATGATTTGCTTCTTGTATGAGAAGAATTTTTCCTAATTCATTTCCCAGCTTTTTTTTTAACCAACCATGTTTTTGTTTTGTTTTTTGTTTTTTTGTTTTAACCTCAGGGAAAAGAAAATTAGGGATTCTTGAGCTCAAAGTGAGAGTGTTGTTTATTATTCTTTGCACAAACTTGATAAAATGAGCAAGGCAGCTTCTCCATCCTATTTTTGTGGTGATAGAAACAATTTAATTCTCGTTTTAAAAAAAAATATGTTAGGAATTACATGTTAAAAGTGAGTTTAACAGGAAAATAATGTTGTGCTCTTCGTCAGACTCCAGCCTAAGTCAAAGCATTAAAGTAGACCTATCACTTGAGTGACATGAGAATCGTTTTAATTCCATTATAAAAATCAGATCAAATGAATAAGATTTCTGAGCAATGTAGACATTGTGTTGCTTTTGATTCCTAGAGAATAGGGCCCTGCCTTTTGTCCATAGTCGGCCATGGTGGGGATTTATTGATGGTTGGTGATGCCAGGATGAGAAAGAAGTCTTGCATGTGGGGTTTTCCTTCTAAAGTTACTTTTTAAAGGGTTCAACACTGTTCCTCCTATTTCTTGAGTATGTGAATTTGAAAATAATTTATTACAAAATGCATTTATAAAGTAATTTTGTCTAGGCCTAAAATAATAGTTAACCATGAATTGATTTGTAAAGAGTCCTTTGGTGTGTGTACCTCTTCTGCTTCAGGCCCTGACCCTCTTCATCTGAGGGGCACTTCTTGATTTCTCCTGTCAGTAAATACTCATTGACAAATGTCCAGGGCAGGAAATGAAGACTAGGAAAGAGTCTGAGAAAATTAGCCCTTTCATTTTGATACAAGAGTGTTAACAGTTCTGGAGAGGTTGGTAAAGCTAGATTTTTTTTCCCCCCAGGTTGCAACTTATGTAATGAACAGGTGTGAGAAGGGGTTGGCAGGAGTGTATATAAACCAGATTTCTGGAGAAACATAGAATATTTGTTCCTAAATATATACTTGGGTAGATAATCATAGCTCATTGTTATATTCCCTCTTGCTTTAGCTTTTATATGTAACAGGATCATAGGAGTAAGCCAGTAAAGGGTGAGCAAGTTCAGTTTTTTATCTAAAACTGTTAAGGAAGAAAAAATTCAAAAGAAAGGAAAGAAAAAGAGAAATAAAATTCACTCCCCCCCATTGTTATACTTAAACCATAAGAAAGAGATCATGAAACTTTTCGTGTATCAAAAGAAATGTCTAAAATTGAGTTGCATTCTTAATACCAGATTCAGGAACTAGTTGATTTCGAGTCCTGCCTATTTTAGCAAAAGTCCATTGTCCCTGTCCAAATGTCAAAAACTTCGAAACTAACAGATATGTCACATACAGTGGGAGAGTTTCATGTGAAATGCAATTAGGAGGTATTTGCTCTTGTGCAGAGCATATGAAATGAAGGATATCTTTGAAGCATTTGAAAGTCAAACTGAGAAGAGCGAACCTAGTTCCCCTTTGGTTGATGTCTGCCATCAAATATCCTGATGATTTCCTAAATTCCTCAGTTTGTCTATAAAATTAGGTTGAGCTGAATGACCTAGTTACAGATCGGCATCAGTTTGTAAATGTCTCTTTATATTTTCATATTGCTTATAAATATTATGTAGTCTATTTTATATATAATTGTACGTAAAATTCCATTTCATATATTTAAAATTGTAATATATTTGAAATGTCATAATTGTCATGTGTTTTACACACATTTGGCCTCTGTTATAAAGGTTATGTAGGGAAACGAGCCAGATTATTTTTGCCCATGAACACTCTTTCTATAAAATCTAATCAAGAGTCACAGGAAAAAATGTTGGAAGACATTGTCATTCCATGCATTTTTAAGCCTCTTTCTTCTTTATTTGTGGCTGTCTAAATGAATTGGCTGGAAATTATATCCCCAGCTGCTTCTTGATCCTGTTACCCATCAAGGTTGTACACAAAGTGGATGGAATACTGAAGACATTTTCATTAAACATAGCGTATATTTCAGGAGTTTGTGTCTCCTGAAAATTAATTATTTTTAGAGGTTCACCTATGAATAGACCAGTCAGTCCACTATCTTGTTCAGTCGACTGCAAGGGCATTTTGAGGGGAGAACAACCTGGAAGCTGGATCCCTTTCCAGTTGCATTGGATTGACTGTGTTTTTTACTGAACCCACAAAGCCTGTTGCTTTACAAATAGATACTCCTCAGATCGTCTGCCTTTAACTAAACCTTGAAAGAACCAAATCACCAAGTTTTCACTGTGTATTTCAGGAAGACCAGTCTGGATTTAAATGTAATTGCTCATCTTTTCTCTCCCTTTTCTCTCAAAAATAACAGCAAAAGGATACTATTGTTAAATCTGGCATAAAATTCTTAGAACTGTAAAGTTGTTTGCTTTAAAGGTCAGTATAAACCAATTCATTCCTTGAACCAAAGAGAGTGTCAACTGTGTGGATGTTTTTTGAGAAAGCCTTACATGGCACGCTATTAAATGAAAGACTACCAAGTAAGTTCTGTTATCTCTTAGTTTAGACAAATACTAGTTTCCAGTATCAGACCAATTAGAACATTCCTCAAGTCCATTCATCTGTATATTGATTTCGAAAGGTGTGGTTTGGAGGGATGTTGGGCCAGCCTTACAATGGGTCTGTCCCCGATGCTGCTTCTAATGCCGGCTTGAATGGGAGCTGTTGTCATCTCTGTGACTCAGTTTCTTCCTTCAAATTCGTTTCTCTAGGTGATGACTGAAGCCATCTCCCGTTTTCACACTTGTGGTCCTCTTGTGGGAGAAGCTAATCACCCTCTTTAGATTTGGCTTTACATCATCAACAGTTGGCACCAATGCTTAAGATGTTTTGGTGGTTTGGGTTTTGGTCTCATTTTTTAAAAGACTAACAGGATGAAGGACTCTTACTGAGAGGTGACAGCAGACGGACTTCTAAGTCATGGCAACTTTTTCCTAGTTAGCCTTTGCCCATAATATAAAAATCAAAATCTCAGTGGCAAAAGTATGAAACAAAACAGTTAACTGCTTAACTCCTGAAAGGGACAAAGAGTTGGGCGTTGCCTTGCATCCATGATGTTTGATGTTCCTGTGGTAATGAGCAGTAGATAGTTGTAGTTTCAATTGTTAGCGACTGGTGTTTACTATCTTTTAATCTGTTTTTTTTATATCCATTTTAATATCCTCATGCGCAGCTTGGAATTACATTCCGTATCTTTCATTGTTCCTTTCTGCCATATAAATAGAATGTAACTGATAGGGCTGGAGGCAAGAAGCAAGCAGGGGGCTGTATCAGTTGAGAACATTGTAAACATTTAGAAATGTGTGGGTTCAGTCTTTCCGGTCAGGCTGTCAGATGTGACCAACCATCCTCTAAAGCAGCAAAACAAATAGTGTGAACATTTGAGCCCAGATGTTTCTCCACCCACCCCCCACCCTCAGAAAGGTTTCTGAAGTTTGAAACGCAAGTTTCTGTGAATACCTAAGTGCTTTCTTTATTTCGTTGCTAGATGACCCCTAAGTCCAAAAGGAAGAGTATCCATAGCCGGATGCTGC
Organism: Eumetopias jubatus; assembly: GCF_037043125.1. Lineage (NCBI taxonomy): Eukaryota > Metazoa > Chordata > Mammalia > Carnivora > Otariidae > Eumetopias > Eumetopias jubatus. The sequence continues at coordinate 145,337,359 of NW_028274812.1, forward strand.
GACCTGTTTCCAGAGCCTTCGGTGAGTTATTTCTGAATGCCCGCCATTTCCCTATAACCATGAAACACCCCCAGCGGGGACCTCGGACCACCTCAGGGAGCCCTCCCAGGGATGCATGCTCTGTATGAGTAAATGTGGACAGGGATTGTGAAGTGATTTGTGAGCCCGTGTTTGCGCTTCCGTGATAGACTTAAAGTTACTTTGAGGAATTCTGTAATGCGTCTGTACGCAGGGCGCTTCAGCCCGGGGCTCTGCTTTATTTCAGAGATGGAGTTTGATCTCGATAAAGCGCTGGAGGAGGTGCCCATTCACATCGAGGACCCGCCTTTCCCTTCCGCCCGACAGGAGAAGCGGAGCTCAGGGTTTATCTCCGAGCTGCCTTCCGAGGAGGGGAAGAAGCTGGAGCACTTTACCAAGTTAAGGCCAAAGCGGAGTAAGAAGCAGCAGCCCACCCAGGCGGCGGTAGGTGGCCGGGAGGGGCCCCCTCTCCCGCTAGCCCTTTACTTCCCGGGGGAGCAGGAGGTGGGCGCGGGCGCCTGGCCCAGCACGGACGCTTGCAGCGAAGGGCGGCAGAACCGGCCCACCGGACGCTCGAGCACAGCCTGTCCGCTGGGCGCCCAGCAGTTTTTGAAAAGACAATGCTGTAAAGTTTCCAACGCTTCGGAGCAGAGTTGCCCTTGGAAGAAGCGCTTAGAAAAATAGCGGTCACGTGGGTGTGATAAATCGGCTACGTGTGTGGAATTTTTCACGTCTGAGTGCGACACGATGGAAAATAAGCACTAGAGCATTTGTTGGTGATTAAAAGTGGCTTGTGCGTAACTCGGGGGTGTACACTCTACTCTCCCTGTCCGCCTCCTGGTCTTGGGCTGTGCCGATGCCTCTGCTTTGGATGATGTGCAAGCCCGCAGGTGTACAGAGGCGGCCGGGGGGCGGGGGGGAGCCGCTCTGGTACAGAGACGCGGCAGCTCCCGCACCTGCCGGAGGAGTTGGGATTGTTGGTGCTGAGCGGCTCTCGGGCTCCTGTGCTCCACACCTGCTGTCTCTCTTGTTCACCTTCCTTGCTCCGCAGTCCGCTCTGCGCCCGGCCACCTCTGCAGCTGCCCCAGGTCATTCCTGGCCGCATCCTGTGCGCACTTGTCTGCTGTCTTCTCACTTGATGTCTCAGCGCTTACTTGACACAGAAAACCCTATCCTTCCCGAAAGCGATTTCCCATGGGCCTCTGCGGCCCACACGCTTCTTTTCCACCCACCCCGCTGGTGAGGGCATTGAGTGTGTTATTTGCTGCCTGGGCCCCGTGGTCAGAACCCTTGGTTACCATCTGTTGACTTCCACCCTGTCTGTTCTCTGGGTTCAGGTGTTCCCCTGCTTCCTGAACTTAAGTGCCCCAGAGCACCTCGGGCTCCGCACATTCAGAACTGGGAGCCTCTCTCTCTGTAAACCCACCTTTCCCTCCTAGCGCCTTCCCCCAACGGAGCATTGACAATTCAGAAACCGCGATATGATCCTGAACACCAGGTCCCCACTGCCAACCCTGATCTGTCCACCTTCCTCCTAGTCATCCCTGACATTGCTGCTTCCCAGCCTGGGTCTCAGGCCTCCAGAGCTGCAGCCTTCTTCTTGTCACTTCCCCTCCATGCCCCACATATCTCTTGGGCTGACAACCATTTATCTTTCAGATCTCCACTTGCCTCAGTGTTCCAGGAAACCCTCCCTGTCTCCACCTCTGTGTTCCCATAGGTCTGTGCTTACATGACTCCAGGGGAGTTCATTCTCACAGACTGGTTTTGCACAGTGCACAACCTGAACAACCCTCCATGGAGGCCACGGCTCCTCCAGTGCCTGCTCCTCATAGCTGTTATAGGTACTTTTATACCTGCCACCATAATGTTCTCTAAGCACTCTCTCTGTGTAAGCTTCATGTGAGAAGGCGTGTGGTTTATTATCCTAGGATTTATTTTCAGTGCTCTGTAGTAGATGCTCAACTGTACTTGTTGAATGATAGGTAGATGACTGGAGACAGAAGTGGATGAAGGTCACAATAATTATCTGTCTGGTCAGTCATTTATTCAAACTACCTCAGGCTAGTTGTGTTTAGTTTATTTCTCATTCAAACCTGAATAGCTTGACATGGTTTCAGAAAAACAAAAGGAAACAACTTCAGTGCTTTGTTTTCTGATTTACTTGATTTTAACGTTTTAGTATACTATTACATATTCTTTTGCTTCTTTTTTTTTAAGATTTTATTTATTTGAAAGCGAGAGAGAAAGAGAGTGCATAAGCAGAGGCAGAGGGAGAAGCAGGCTCCCACTGAGCAGGGAGCCCAATGCGGGACTCGATCCCAGGACCCCTGGGACCATGACCTAGCCAAAGGCAGACGCTTAACTGACTGAGCCACCCAGGCATCCCACTATTACATATTCTTAAAGGAATAAACTTTTTTTTTATTTTTTTATTTTTTTATTTTTTTATTTTTATTTTTTTTTAAAGATTTTATTTATTTATTTTACAGGGAGAGACACAGCGAGAGAGGGAACACAAGCAGGGGCAGAGGGAGAGGGAGAAGCAGGCTTCCTGCTGAGCAGGGAGCCCGATGCGGGACTCAATCCCAGGACCCTGGGATCATGACCCGAGCCGAAGGCAGACGCTTAATGACTGAGCCACCCAGGCGCCCCAGGAATAAACTTTTTTTTTAAGTAAGGAAAAAGCCTTTTTAGATAGGGAAAAAGATGACCTCCACACTAGATTCTCGTTAGTTACTGAACGGCTCCTCTTTGGCTCTTTCCATGTGGAGAGTCATTAGCAGTGTAACTTGTACCTGAGATGATGGTTTGTTTCCCCTTGATTAAGGCGACCCATGGAAAGAGAATGTTGTGAACATAATTTAAAAACCGAGAAGGGAAGGGAAGAAAGTGGAGCAGAGTGCTGGTAGAGGAACGTAGTAGGTATATGCCAGAGAGATTTGAACTCTGCCCACAGCAAAGCCCGGCTCACAGGTCCTGCTCATGCCCGGCTCTTCCATCCGAGGGACTCTGCTGGTGGCACGAGCGTGTGTCCTAAAACCGTGGGTTGTGGTCATGGGTCCAAGTAGATCTGGCTTCCTCCCCAAGGCGTGGTGGACTGCGAAACATGGCGTAGCTTGCTTTTCTCTGGGCTCATGGTGAAAGTGTACTACTTTATGATTTTCAAAGTACTTCCTCCACTCTGTGAAGTGGCCACATTTTCAGCTAAAAATGAGGGGATTGCAGCTGACCTTTCTCACTAGGATTCAGTCGTGATAATCATTTAATATTATTGTCTTGTTTTTGTTTTGCTAGAATCGAGTGGATTCAGTCTATCCTAAGTCTATTTCAACTTTTCTAGAACTTGACCTTGACCTCTGATTCCCCTACTGAGCTTTTCTAAGTATCAGAATGCTCAAAGCCAAGGTGTGGCTTTTTTTTTTTTTCTTTTACCATTTTTGACACCAAATGTGTGGGTGCCTCCCGCCCCCCACCCCACACACACCAACTAATTCTTCAACTCTGGACACCAACTGAGTGTCCCCCCAATTTAGTTCAATTCTGACACTACCTGGAGTTAGCGTAGACCCCAGAGGTTAAGGGCTTGGTGGCACCGCACGTCAGATGCCAGTCCCAATGTGTCAACTGTACTTCTGACCAACTGGCTATAAGTTCAAGGGGGGCTTTCCACAACCCCCTCCTTAGGTGTGGTAATTCGCTAGAATGGCTCACAGAACTCAAGAAGACACTTTACTTATTATTACTGGTTATTGTAAAGGATGCACCTCAGGAACAGCCAGATGGATGAGATGTGTAGGGTGAGGTAGGGGAGGAGGGGCTGGGAGCTTCTATGGCCTTCTCTGGGCGAGCCCCCGTCCCAGCACCTCAGTGTGCTTGCTGACCCGGAGGCTCTCCAGATCTCGTCACTCGGGTTTTGTGGAAGTTCCATTAAGTAGGCACGATTGAGTAAACCATTGGTCATTGGGGACTAACTCCATCACCAGGCCCTCGGTCTTCCCCAGGGCCAGGGATGGTGGTGAAAGTTCCAACCCTCCTATTATGTGGTTGGTTTCTCTGACGACGAGCCCTTATCCAGAAGGTCCCCACCAAGACTCACCTTTTTTTATCATCAACTCACGAATGACCGAAAGGGGCTTGATGGAAATAACAAAAGATGTTCCTTTTGGCTCTATCACTCAGGAAATTTCAGAGGTTTCAGACTCTGTGTCAGGAACCAGGACAAAGGCCAAATACACACTTCTTGTAGCACACAAGGCTAAGCTAGATACCAACTCGTCAGTTTCTACTGGGTCAAAAATACCTAGTGTTGTAACTTTAATTCTTGTGCCAAAAATATACAAATAAATATGTGTAAATATGAAGAGTAGATAACTACTTTTTAAAAAAACTAAGTAAAAATTTAATCTTCTAGTCAAACTACAATCCTTCTGAAACTACCATCTTTTTAATTTTTTTTTAAGATTTTATTTATTTATTTGTCAAGAGAGTGAGCACGAGCAGGGAGGAGGAACAGAGGGAGAGGGAGAAGCAGACTCCCCGCCGAGCAGGGAGCCCGATGCGGGACTCGATCCCAGGACCCTGGGATCATGACCTGAGCCGAAGGCAGACGCTTAACTGACTGAGCCACCCAGGCGCCCCTAAACTACCAGACATCTTATGAATAATTGTTCCACACGTTTTACCTATACATTTCAAGTCTTTACTGAACCTTTCTCTAAAAAAAAAAAAAACAAAACAACAAAAAACAAAACCAATTTATTTTTAATAACAAGAGATAATGTATACCAGTTTCTTCTTTTTTCATTTCATTCATGTGTATATAAGAACTCTTAAGCATTACATTATGGCTGATTAGTCTGTAGAATTTCATCTTGGAATGCGGTAGTGAGAGAAGGATGTGAGATTCAGCTTGCGGGTTCTCCCTTTCCATGGCAGTGTGTGTCTGGACATGGGGTCGTTCTGAGCCTGAGCCAGCTTGCTTCTAAAATCCCAGCACTGCCCACATCATTGTGTCATCATGACAAATAAATGGAATAAACGTATACAATCCTTTATTAAATGTAAATATTGTCCCTCAAAACTAATATTTTCATTTTATTAGCATTAACTCTATTTACTATATTGATACTTGCTTTTCTCTGTGTCTCGTGTTCCCCCTCCCTGACACTGAAATGGGAGAGGAAGAGAAAAACATCCCTAGAAATGGATCCCTATCAGTCTTAGCCCCTCTAACTTGGGGAGATTTTTACTCATGTTTATTAAGGAGCAAGCCCACTAATTTATAAATTCAGATTCAAAAATTATTTTCTTAGTAGAAGTGACTTTTAGAAAGTCTGCTTTTGGGATGAGAGCTTCACATGGGTAAAGAGTGGCAGTGCCATTTTTGAAGGCACCAAAATGAGCCAGTACAACAGGTGAGAGAGGGAAAGGGGTGCAGATATTATGCCACATCCCCAGTATTTCCAGATGTGTTCTCACTTCTATCATAGTCCATTGTGGGTGTGTCTGGTCAGGGGGCCCCACAGCGGTCATTCAGAGAGCCAGGCTGCTTTCCTCTACGGCTCCTCTTCGGTCCCTGGAGTCCTATCTGGTCAGCTGGAGGCACTGTGAAGCACTCAGACTCACACCGAGGAGGTTTAATGGGTCAGGTCTGAAAGTGACGTTAGCCAGAGCGTGGCCGAGTGGCTGCCTGTCTGCATGTGAACCTGAGAAATTCGTTCTAACAGTGTCGGTCAACACGCAGGTGTGGCAGGAGGACCCACAGGGGCTTCATATGCATCCGATGCCAGTTAGCTGCTGCTTCTGCTGCCTCACCTCACATAACCGTAGGGGAAAAGTATTCCCTAAAGGAAGATCCATCTGCAGAGAAGAATGAAAGAATATTGGACTGGGATTCAGGAAACCTGCCAGGGTCCAGGTCTAATGGCCACTAACTGGACTCCTCTCCACTGGACGGAGTTTTACAGACTATCTCTTCGTTCTAGGGAATGTGAAGCCCAGGGCAAGTAACTGACTTGCCTTTGATCATCCTCTGAATGACTGTTTCATATCCTACAATGGCTCTGTTCTGCACGATCCGTCACCATTCATTTGCCACAGTTTCTGACATGGTTCCAGTGATGAAACAAATCAACTCTAATGAAAACACTAAGTCCTGGAGAATCAGTTGTCTCCACATGCTTCGAATTGCAGAATCACAGTATGACCGGGCTAGAAGGGATTTTGATGTCATCCTGCCGGTCCCTCATCAAGGACTTAAAAATCTCTATGCAGCCAGAGTAGTTAACCATTCTGGCTGTAGTGACCTCTCAGAAGCAGCCATTTCCTAGAAGCTCCAGTTGTTAGCATGTTATTTTTTTATGTGTTGCTGAAATCTGTCTTTATAATTTTAACCTGGCCATCTTGTTCCTATCATCTGGTGTGGTGCATGTCATTGAAGGAGACTTAGCAGACTTACAGATATTTGTGGGTTATTACTAGGTCTTTCCTTCACCAATCTAAATGTCCTCAGCTTTTTCGATGTTCCTCATATGACACTGTCTGCAATCTATTTATGGTTTTTTATTACTCTTTTCTGAGTAAGTTGCAGGGCCATACCACCTCCTTCCTTCTAACTGCAATATTTCTATTTATTCACCCACAGATAGTATTCACTTCAAAATAAAACTAATTCCAGTATAGTTAACATACAGTGTTTTATTAGTTTCGGGTATGAGGTATAGTGATTCAGCAATTCTATACATTACTTAGTGTTCATCGTGATAAGTGTGGTCTTAATCCCCTTCACCTGTTGCCCCCAACCCCCATCCCCTCCCTCCGGGAACCATCAATTTGTTCTCCATAGTTGAGTCTGTTTTTTAGTTTGTCTCCTTTTTTCTTTGTTCGTTTTGTTTCTTAAATGAGTGAAATCATGTGGTATTTGTCTTCTTGGACTGACTTATTTCACTTATCATTATACTCTCTAGCTCCATTCATGTCATTGCAAATGGCAAGATTTCATTCTTTCTAATGGCTGGGTAATATTCTGTTGTATAGACTACACCTTCCATCCATCAGTGGACACTAGGGCTGTTTCTGTATCTCGGCTGTTGTAGGTAATGCTGCTATAAACATAGGGGTGCATGTAGCTTTTCGAATTATTGTTTTCATTTTCTTTGGGCAAATAACCAGTGGTGGAATTACTAGATTATATGGTAATTCTTTGTTTTGTTTTGTTTTGTTTTTTCAATTTTTTGAGGAACCTCCATTCTCCACAGTGGCTGTACCAGTTTGCATTCTCACCCACACTGCACGAGGGTTCCTTTTTTCCCCACATCCTTGTCAATACTTGTTGCTTCTTGTGTTTTTGATTTCAGCCATTCTGACAGGTGTAAGGTGATAACCCATTGTGGTTTTGATTTTCATTTCCCTGTGATGAGTGATGTTGAACATCTTCTCATGTGTCTGCTGGCCGTCTGTATGGCTTCTTTGGAGACATGTCTGTTCATGTCTTCTGGATTATTTATTTGTTTTTGCTGAGTGGGGTTGTAGAAGTTTTTTATTTACTTTGGATATTAACTCTTTATAAGATTTGTCATTTGCAACTATTTTCTCCCATTCCGTAGGTTGTCTTTTACTTTTGTTGATTGTTTCCTTTGCTGTGCAGAAGCTTTTTATTTTGATGGTTTTGTTTCTCTTGCCTCAGAAGACATGTCTAGAAAAAATGTTGCTATGGCCAGTGTCATAGAAATTATTGTCTGTTCACTCTTCTGGGATTTTTAGGGATTCAAGTTTCACATGTAGGTCCTTAATGCATTTTAAAGTTTACTTGTATGTATGGTATAAGGAAGTGGTCCAGTTTCATTCATTTGCATGTAGCCATCCAGTTTTCCCAACACCATTTGTTGAAGAGACTGTCTTTTTCCCATGGTATATTTTTGCCTCCTTTGTTGAAGATTAATTGACCATATAATCATGGGTTTATTCCTGGGCTCTCTGTTCTGTTTCAGTGATCTATGTGTCCTCTTTTGTGCCAGTACCATACTGTTTTGATCACTACAGCTTTGTAGTATATCTTGAAATCTGGGAATGTGATATCTCCAGTTTTGTTGTTCTTTTTGAAGATTGCTTTGGCTGTTTGGGTTCTTTTCTGGTTCCATTCAAATTTTAGGATTGATTATTCTCATTCTGTGAAAAATGCTATTGGTATTTTTTTTTTTAATACATTTGTCAACTTTTTTTTTAAAGATTTTATTTATTAGAGAGAGAATAAGAGATAGAGAGCACGAGAGGGAAGAGGGTCAGAGGGAGAAGCAGACTCCCTGCTGAGCAGGGAGCCCGATGCGGGACTCAATCCCAGGACTCCAGGATCATGACCTGAGCCGAAGGCAGTCGCTTAACCAACTGAGCCACCCAGGCGCCCGCTATTGGTATTTTGATAGGAATTACAGTAAGTCTGTAGATTGCTTTGGGTAGTATTTTAACTATTTTTTTTTTCAATCCATGAGTACAGAATATCTTTCCATTTGTTTGTGTCATCTTCAGTTTCTTTCATCAGTATTTTATAGCTTTTAGAGTACACATCTTTCATCTCATTGGTTAAGTTTATTCCTAGGTATTTTATTTTTTGTTGCAATTATAAATGGGACTGTTTCCTTAATTTCTCTTTTTGCTACTTTATTACTAGTGTATAGAAATGCAATGTATTTCTATATATTAATTTTGTATCCCATGACCTTACTGAATTCACTTATCAGTACTACTAGTTTTTTGGTGGAGTCTTTTGGGTTTTTTTCTATATGTAGTGTCATGTTTAGTGAAAGTTTTACTTCTTCTTTACCAATTTGGATGCCTTTTATTTCTTTTTCTTGCCTGATTGCTGTGGCTAGGTCTTCCAGTACTATGTTGAGTAAAAGTGGTGAGAGTGGATGTATTCACTTTTTAATAGCTGTATCATCTGGGTAACTGGTAGTGGTCACTCTCAGGCAAGGCCTATAATCTTCTGTATTTATAAATGTATTTCAGACAGAGAAAAAGGGGATACATGCATCAGGAAATGTGAACTTACCCCGAAATCCTACTATACTTGCTGTTATATCTCACTGTCCAGAAATAAGCCATATTTCCAGCCCCAGGTACAAGAACATCTGAGAAAATAATGTGTTTCCCTTGGTCAGATGGATACACCAAATTAAGTCAGGGTTTGATATTGAGACTGCGTAGGCATGTGGCAGTTTCTGCTGTTACTTAGACAGTTGAGAAAGTTTCCTTCCTAGTTTGCTAATTTTTTTTCAGTGAATGGGGGTTTAATTTGATTGTTTTTTTTTTTCTTCAGTATTTCTGGAAATTGATCATTTATTTTTCTCTTTTTTGCTATTGTGGTGAATCACAATAACAGACCTTTCTAATGGTACACACCAGTCTTGATAATAATTATGATACTTTTTTTTTAATTCTAGTATAATTAACATAGTGTTATATTAGTTTCAGGTGTATACTCTTGCTTTGTTTTAATATACTGCTGGGCTTTGTTTACCGTATTTTATTTGGGATTTTTTTAATCTATGTGCATAAATAAGAGAGACCTGTAGTTTTTCTTATTCTTATCTAGACCATCCATCTACTTTGGGTTTCAAAATTATACTATCTTCATAAAATTAGTTTGGAAGTTCTCCCTTCCTCTTCTCTGGAACTGTTTGTATATAATGGAGATTTTCTGTTCTCCTGGGAAACCCTCTGGGCCTGATGGGTTGTTTGTGTGCAGGTGATGCTTATATGTAGATTCCTCTCCTAGGGATTTGATTTCTTTTGTTACAGATCTAATCAGATTACCTAATTCTTCTTGAGACCATTTTGGCTATTGATATTTTTCTAGGATATCATCTACTTGTCTAATTGTTCATTTAGTTGTTTGTAGAATTCTTAGAACTTTGTAATCTCCTGAACCATAGCTGTGTCCCATTTTTTCCCCTTTTTGATCTATTTTGCTTCTCCTAATTTTGCAAGGTTGTCTCTCTTATTAGTCTTTTTTTGCAGGGGGGGGCAGAATCAGCTTTAGTTTTATTTGTCCTCTCAAATTCATCAATTTTTGTCCTTTTATTATGTTTCCTTCATTTTACATCCTTCAGTTTCCTTATTTTCTGACTTTATTGCTTAGCTCTCGCTTCTCCATGAGTCTTACTGTCTAACGTATGCATGTAAGATTCCATGATTATTCAGCTCACTAATTAGCACTCTTTGGGTTTATGTGTTCAGAGTTACTAATAATACACTAATTGTCCTTCCTTCCTGCCCATCTCTCTCCATCCGGCCTGTGGAGACATGAGAGATTTGGCAGCTGCCTTGTCAGAATCCAGGTGCACCACCCCCAGTGTTTCCTTGGTGTGTTCATCTTCATAATCCTGACGGAGGGTGGTCTGAATTGTCATTAGTCCTCATAATCACTGGCTCATCTTCTAAGCATTCACAGATTTTCCTTTTAGCATGTATTCATACACCAGAGGTGCAAAATCTACCTTCTTGATTTGTCAAATACCGACAACAGCCATTCCGATGCCCTATTTTCTTTGCAAAAGCCTTTCTCTGCGCACAGATGGAGCCCGTTCCAGCCGCCTCGGGGATAGGATTTCTGCTCTCCCCTTCCAATAACGATACTACACTTTTTAATCTGAAATTTATGCTCCTTGACAGAAAGACCAAAGTCAAATGGGATTTGGGCAACTTCTGATGTCTCCATGTCCCTTCCTTTCCTTTTGCTAGCAACTGAGCTAAAACGGCGTGTGTGTTTAGCCTTGAACTGTTCGGACAAACTGTGTTTCCTTTTTGTGTTCGATATTTCTGCTGCTCTTCTACAAGCCGCTTCCTAGTCCAACAGATGCATTTTAAACCACATCTCACTGAGGATCTCCCAGCGACTCTGGACTTCTCGTAACCTCTCTCCTCTCAGCCGTCTTCATCTCTAAAATGACAGGGTTGGACTGGGGGATCTACCTCAAGGTCCGTCCAGCCCTGAAAGCTGGCCCGTCCCGCAGGAAAGCAGACTGCTCTGTGGAGCCCTGTCTGCTTCCATCTCTGAAACCCATTGATGTTCTCCCTGAGCCCCAAGAACTTTTTGTGCTTGCTCTGCATTCTGTTTCAAAGCAAGAAGAAAGGAAAGGGTGTAAAGGAGAAATTTATGCTAGTAAAAAGTAATTTTTTTTTTCCTCAAAATGGGAAAGAGAATTTGAGAGGGAGCCTCCGAGGGGAAGCATGGGTCTGCTGGAAGGAAGCCCCATGTTAGGACCATATGTCCTGGGCTCATAATCCTTCTCATCCATCAGTCAGGGCACCTGTGTGGGTGCCCCTCACTCTCTGAGCCACAGTTTGATCTGTGACTAACCAAAAACTAAGATAAAACGATCTTTCCTTTTCAGTGCAGAGTAGATGTGAACATGAAATCATAAAGTGCAAGACACTTGTATAAACGATCAAGCATTCAGCACACACAGGGAACCATTGTTACCGTCGAGGTCCCAGTCTCCATTAAAATGCTAACAGAAGCAAGTTCTGTGCTACTTTCATCTTTTGTGATAAAAGTGAATCTGAGAGCTGCTTTCTCTCCCTAATTGAATTATAGAACTTTGCTGATTCTCTGCTCTATTATAATACATAGGAAAGCCCTGCTCTAATATAAAGCACCATTCAGATGAGAGGTATAATTGTTATTATTCACATTTCACAGGAGTTCTTTTGTCTATGATCTGTTATCTACTCACTTTTCAGTATCTCACAAACATGAACTCAGACACACAGCTCATTTTCATAATGGAGATTTCCCAGTGAGTGAAGTGGATGATTGCTTAAAGCACATGATTGGCTTTTTCTTTAAACAGTGCATATGCAGACATGGACATGAGCCAAATTCCCCCAGAGGCAACTTGACACTTGCAAATCAAAATTACAGAAAGCCACTTCCCCACCACTCTGTGGCAAGACCTTCAGACCAGATATCTCATCTACAGGAGAATTTGTCCTTGTGCCCAAAGGAATGGGCAAAATACGCACTCTTTCTCAAGGGCCCACAACCTACTGGTGTGAAATATTAATACACCATTGCAGACACAAATCAGACATGTGGCTGAGCTCACTGAGTTGTCCATTCAAAAAGAAATGCTAACTTGGGAAATGATTTCCTTATAGCTTCTCTTCTAAGACCCAAGCTTTCAAGTGTCTGCTGGATGCCTGACCCTGGGTTTCCCACAACACTTCAAATGCTCGTCAGAAATCGGACTCATCATTTCTTTCCCCAAATCTGGTCTTTGAACTGTGTTCCCTAGAACCATGCTCCCCATTCACCCAGCCTAGAAACTTGGAGCTCATCGGAGGCACCTCAATTCTTTGTATTCTCACTTCTCCAGCCCTTAATTTGCTCGTCTCCTCCAGATTAGACTAGACTCTTCCAGGAATCTTTCTTTTGTGTTCCTGAACAGATTCCCCTACGTACATTCCCTGGCTTCTCCAGTATGTCCTTCATGCTGCCCTAGAATTATCTGAACAAAATTCAGGGTGGGCCATGCCCCTCTTTTGTGGGCTCCCTATCACCTGCAAAGTAAATTCCACACTCTTCAGCATAAGATTCGAGGCTATTCACCATAGGTCATTGTGTTATTAGTTGGGAAGTGTTCATTCAGCTAGAGATAACGAGAGATACACAACTAAACATGACTTAAATAGTGAGAAACAACTGATTTTTCTCACCTACCAAGAAATCCAGAAGTCTCAGGATCAAGGACTGGTTTATTCAACAGCAAAGCACAAGCACCCAGGTGTTTTCTGCTCTTCTGCTCTGTCATCCAACACATGTTGGCTTTTGCCCTCAGGCTTGCCCTCTCTTGAACCCCACGTGGGTACTTTGGCTCCATCACATCCTCCCCCATATAACCATGCAGGAAAACTACATTCCTTCTTCTGCGGGAAAACCTGCACATGAGCCCCTAGCCGATCTCTCTTATATCTCACTGACCACAATTCTGTCGTGCGCCATACCTACCAATCATGGGCAAAGAGAGAATTATGGTATTTGACTTATACAAGTAAGTATTCACACCTTGAAATCAGGATTCTTCCCGCCAGAAAGAAAGGAAGTGGGGAAGGGGTTTGGTTGCAGAGGCCCCTGTTAGGATCTGCCAGGGTTTGTACCCAGCACTTAATCCCACCCACACACCACTGGCCCCTGGCCGCCGGAATGCTGTCCAGTCTCAGAACCTAGCCCCTGTTTTCATTTTCCCACGCATACTCTCTTTCCTTACTATCACCTGCAATTCCTGGTTCCACCTCTAGGGGCGCCTCGCAGTCTGGTAGGGGGAGCTGTTTGGGGAATTGAGGGGTGGGGAGCTGCCGCCAGGCTGTGCGTTTGTAGTGCATGCCTCGCTTTTGTTTCTGCCCCTGGCACAGTCCTACATGGGCCTTCCATTACTGTAGACCGTAAGGGTCCTCAGTTAGCCGGTCTTGTCCTTCCCGTGGCACTTAGAACCGAGCGTGGACTGGGACGGTGACGTTTGCCCAATGACGCTGCCCGAGTTACCATTCCCTGTGTCTGACTTGCAGGTCTGCGCCGCTAGCGTCGTCCCCCAAGACAGTGAGCAGAACGGCCTTATGGGGAGAGTGGACGAAGGTGTGGATGAATTTTTCACCAAGAAGGTGACCAAAATGGATTCCAAGTGAGTTCAGAATCATTCTGCTAATAATACTGCTTAATGCACATTTAAATTACTAAGTTGCCATGAAACTTAACCATGCCAAGGTTTGTTTATCTTATTTTATATATATTACATAGGGTTGACTATTCTGATGGTTTGCAAAACGTGATCTCCAGGCCAGCGATCTCACTTGTCAACTGGGAACTTACTAGGAATGCAGATTCTCAAGCCGCTACCCCAGATGTGTAGAATCAGAAACTTGGGATGTGGGGCCCAGCAATCTGTACTTTAATAAGCCTTCCGGGGTAAACTGAGGCATGCTCAAGTTTGAGAACCATTGTCCTGTTCTAAAATAGGACACACCCAGGTATTTCTTTAGGGTTTTACCACCGGCACCTGGATGACTCTATTCCAGAGTGGTGAACTTTGAGAGCTGACATTAGTTATTTTTAAATTCTCCTCACTCAGAATTTAGTGGGGGATGGGCGGGGGGCGCTGTATCGCTGCTAAAATGGCACGGCTTCCAGACAGTGTCAACATGAAGTTGTCTTATTTTCTTATTCGTAAGTGGTGTTTCCTTAAAAGACAGTCCTTTTATGAACTTCTGTTAACAGCTGTTTAACCTGGAACACTTCCAGCATTAAGCAGGATTTGTACCGAGTTATTTAATCCCCAACCAAAATGCAGATCTATCCCCAAATACACTCTGAACATGGATTTGTGTCTGCGGTATTCTTCACCTGGGGATAGCAAATTCAGGAATGAATTGAAACCATAGCGATAAGCCGAGGGCGGGAGGGTGGGCCGGCCGGCACAGGCGGGGAAGAACCTGGTCCATTCCGTAGATGGACGTGCCTTATCTTGTCTCAGCAGGACGGTGAGGCGGAAGTAAGTGAAGTTTTTATATCCATACCAGTATAACTCACTGCACGTTAGAAGCTTCAGGACCCAGGTATTTGTCTTCTTTGACACTGGCCTTGAAGCTTGGCGTCCGAGGAAAGATTCCATGCTCCCATTCTTCAGGAACCAACCTCAATGTCATTTATTCTTTGAAGCTGTCTCAGGACTACTCTGTCCCCACCCCCCAGATTAATTGCTCTTTAATTGCTCTTTCTCTGCTGCTGACTCAAAGCTTTTTTTTTTTTCATCCTTTGCACCCATCTGTTAGAGCACACATAATCCTCTGAGCGTTTCTTCTGTTCTAAATTTTTTTACAGTATGAGGAATGGACGGATGTACTCTCAGTGTAAAAGATTCAGGCAGTCTGACGTGCCAACATAAACCGAACGAAATGGCAAAGTCCCTTTTAATGATGTGCTCAAAAGTCATTTGTCGCCAGAGAATGCTTGTTCTTCAGAAGCATCCCCCAGGTCTTACTGTTTGTTATAACTTGAGCGTCTGACACAGCCCTGTAATATAGAGTCTGTCTTCAGTCACAATTGGTTGAATGAATTTAGACGGCCCACAAACTACAGACACCGCTGGGGGCTCACCTCCTCCTAAATTTCAGAAGTGGATGTGTTGTTAGTGGGAGGTGTATGCATGCTTGGTCTGAACCATTTACACCTGCCCCCGTGTCATTTCCTGCATCCTTATGATGCCTTCTTCTGTGACGGGCTCTGCAGGAAAGTTAGGTGAATTTTAGAAGGTATAAAATCCACTTTCTACAAAGATACTGCTCTGGGAGTATGTTCCAGGGCACAAATAATAGAACTAGAAATCAATTTTCATCAAATAATGATGGAATCTAGAAGTTTTGATTTTTTATTCAATTCTTTTTTGTTATATAAAAACAGACTGTCAGTTTGATGTGTAAAGGGCTAGACACGGGTAAAATCTGCAAGTTGTATGAAGAACATTTGCAAATCAAAGTTATAAATGCTCCTAGTTTAAAACACCAGATGTTCTACAAGGTTCTTACCAAAAAAACCCCCCAAAAAACAAAAAAACTCTATTGTTTCTTTCCTCACTCCCTATTCCCCAGAGGCAATTAATTCCTATGCCTTTAGCTGTTTATTTTTTATTTATGCTTCCATATTCTTTAATAACATTTTTTGCTATTTCCTGTTTTTCAGGTTTAGATAGCAAGCATGACTGTTAGCTCCTCACTGTAGAGGATGATAATTTAGCTCTGATACATCGTGACCCTGCTGCCCACCACACACACACACACACACACACACACACACACACACTCTCTCTCTCTCTCTCTCTCTCTCTCTCTCTCTCTCTCTCTCTCTCTCTCTCTCTCTCTCTCTCTCTTTCATGTGGATATTCATGGCTGAGTTACACCATCTTTGGGTTTGCTCTCCTTTACAGCCTCTTAGGTTCCCTGCCATTAATAATCATCCCCTTCCCGTTGGCTTACTTTTCTGTATTCCTGTCCCTGCCATATCCCATACCTCTCCAAGAAAGGAATAAATCTCCTCCGCGTTTGTTCAGGAATCCTCTGTGTCATCTCCTGCGACAGACAGACATATCCTTCACTGCTGCCTGACCAACTGCGTGTGGCCTCTGGGCCCATTTCCCTGCCGTTAACCCCCGCCACCTCCCATCTCTTTCTGCTGGGGGCTTCCCTTGGCCACATGCCTGTGTCCTTTCCCTGTTTCCTTTGGCCTGTGTTTTCTCCTTCCTCCTTTGACTGCCTTGTTTTGGTGAACGACCTCCTCCGGTTGCCTCCTGAGAAGGGCAGCTTGCGGGGGGAGCATCTGAGACTTGTAGATCTGTCTTTCGTTTTGATTAACGGTGTGACTACGTATAGAATTCTCGATTGAATCCATCTTACCTTAGAATTTTCAAAACCTGGTCCCATTCCCTTCTAGCTTCTAGTGTTGCTGTAAGAATCTGTCTGTCGGGGAGCAACAATACTCTGTCCCCTTCAAGGTCCTTCTAGCTGGACTTAAGAATCAAATTGACATGAGAAAGATTAACAGGAGAGAATCAAATATAATAGTGTATATACAGGGAAGCCACACAGAGGGGAAATTCCAAAGACAGGCAAAATGAGGCATATATGTCGTTTTGAACTAAGGAGAAGGCGACAGGGGTCTGGGACTTCAATGGGAAGGAACGCAATTCTCAGAGGAGTAAATGTTTGGTTCACAAATGTCTGCTGAGCCACTCAGACAATGGGACATAGAGGCCTGGTCCAACAGGCCTTGATAGGTTCCTTGCCATCTACCACTCCTGGTTCATAGCGTAATGTAGTTCTCGATGCCCACAGCTCTCTTCCTAGAGCAGCTCCTCTATCTAAATTCTTTTAGGCAGTCGAGGGGGGATGTAAGGAGTTTTTTCCTGAATCGGCTGGGTTTTGATGACTTGTTCACTCAAAATAATCTTCGTGCCAAAGCAGCGCATCTTGAGGCAGCCTGGCCTTGGCCCGTACAAATCCAATGTCGTCATGAGCCCTGGTCCTTTGTTACTTGTTTTTGTTTTTACTCTTTTTCTGGAAGCGCTTGGGATTTTCTCTTTGTTCCCAGAAATTTATGATGATTGGCTCTGGGTAGCTTTGTTTTGTTTTGTTTTTTTTGTTTGAACCCCTTTGCTAGGCCCTAATGAGCCATTTCAATCTGAAAATTCATGTGTTTTGGTTCTGGGAGTTTTCTTGAATTATTTTTTTCATAATTTCTTCCCTTCCTTCTTCTCTGTATTCTTTCTCTAAAACATCCATTATTCAAATTATGTGTTTTCTCTATGAATCCCTAGTTTTTGTTTTGTTTTTATCTTTCTCATTTTCTCATTCTTTCTGTTACCCGCCCCCTATTCCTTGCCGTCTGGGAGATTTCCTCAGCTATATCTTCTAACCTTGAGTTTTACCTCCTGCTATCACATTTTCCTATTATGCCTGTTTGATGGTGCAACAGTTTTTTGCTCCTTCATTTGAAATGAAATAAGACACTAGTGAGCTTGGAAGTTGGTGTCTTAGAGGCAGTGAGGCTTCTAACAGGATGCCGGGAGGCCAGCAAGGAGGCGGCCGCGGCCCGCTGTGGGGAAGGTCAGAGGGCTGTCCTGGCAGCGTCCACGAGAGGCTGGATCCCACCAGACAGGCCCAAGATGGTGGTGCCACGATAGGAAAGCCCTGAGCAAGTGAGGAAGAAAAAGCGGGAAACCCTGCTTCCCCACACCAAATAATGAATATTATACTCTCTTGTTAACTGCACATAAAAGGTAGAACCCCAAACCCCTGCACATAGCTCGCTGTCTCTTAAGCTTATCTACTCACCTCTTGAGAGTATAATTTAATTTTTGTTTTGTTTTTTTAAAGATTTTATTTTTAAGTAATCTCTCCACCCAGTGTGGGGCTTGAACTCATAACCCCAAGATCAAGAGTTGCTTGCTGCACCCATTGAGCCAGCCAGGTTCCCCTTGAGAGTGTACCTTTGGTTTAATAAACTTTCCTGCTTCTGTTGCTTATCCACTGTGTTGTGTGCCCTGTCCTTCAGTTCTTCCTCCTGATGAGACCAAGAGCATCCCAGGACATCTTTGGGACAGGCTGGGTCAAGGGCCCAGAGTCTCCCCAGTTCACCTGGCAACAAGTAGAGTCTGTTGACTGGTGGACTTCCATGTAGGGTACCCTTCTTGGATCATTTTGTTGGGCAAGGGTCTCCCTGACTATCTGAGTCTTTGGGTCTTTTCTCTTGAGCTTGTTGAGAAATTTGATCTCCTGCCTGGAGGGCATAAACCTGGCTGCCCTATTCAAGGATCCAGAATGAGAGAAAGAGCTTGTGAGTATCACTGTTCCAATATGCAGGCTTTCCTGTGCTTGTAGGGGAGGAAAAACAATTTTCTCTCCACCCTTCTAGGTTCCTGGCTGAGATACTCCTGTGAAAGACAGATTAACAGAAGAAAAACAGAAGTTCAAGAACAAGGGTGCTTCCTATATACGTGGGAGAGACTCAGAAAAACTGAGTAGCTTCCCAGAATGGCTCAAGCCACCACCTTAAATGCCATTTTCAGCTAAAGACAAAAGACACAGGTTGGGATGGGGGGGCAGGAGGGGCGTGAGAGAAGTGTGGGGAGGTTACCAGGAGAAGGTCTCTATCAACAGGGTGAGGGTGTTACACGGACTTAAGTCCATACCTCCTCCATTGGTAAGCTTCTAGAGATTTAGTTCTCCTCCTCCTCTTCCTGCTACTGAGAGGAACACACCCTTATAAATGGAGATTTCTCTTATAAACAGCTCTTCCCAAAGGGCAGCTTCTCAGTTCTCAGAGCTGCTTCAGCATCTACTATTTCTTTTTATTTTCTTATGTTTGCTCTTCTTGAGCTTAACCTTGATTTTTATTTTATTTTTTAAGCCATTCCTATTTTATTTACTTTATTATGTATTATTTATTTTTATTATGTTCAGTTAGCATCTGCTATTTCTTAATCAGCCTAAAATAATCCTTGTGCCAAAGAGGTATATTTTGGGCTGCCACGGTCTGCTGCCCCTCACCCTCCCCGGCGGGTAAACTTGGGCGCGAAGGGGCAGTTTTGGTCTCTGGTTTGGGGAGAGGACCTGCGGGTTGGTGAGTGGGCTCTGGCTCTCTCCCTCTGTAGAGCCCCCCTTCACTTCTGTTCCCAGAGGCGCCTGGAGCCCCGTGCGAACCCACCACCTCTCGTCTCCCCCACCAGCGCTTCAGGGAGCAGCTTTCTACGTCTGTTGAGTCCATTTTCACTCACAATTGTCTTGGCTTCCAGACTGTGTTGTTTGGCCTTTCTTCCACTCTGGGGCTTTTGCCTTTATTTTTTTTCTTTACACCTTTGGCCATGGTTTCACAGGGGACTCAGAGGAGCTAATGGGGTCTGCGTCTTCCATCTCTAAGTGAAAGGCACCAGGGAGACCTCCCATCGGCCCCTTGGACTTGCTTTTTCCCCTGCCCATTCCCCCGTTCCTGAATATTGTCTTTCATTCCTGCACATTCTCTTTTGTACAACTCTCTACCAAAGCTCACTGTCCTTGTTGCCTCTTTTAGTGATATTACATTTAAGCAAGAACCCACATCTTTGTTTGAGTTGAGCGCTAACGGTGGGATTTCAGATGTGATCTAGTGATTATGCAAGGATTTTAGGTAGCCGTGGGGAAATCTGGCCCTTTCTAATGCCAAATTAAATAAGGCCATCCCCTACCTGTGTCTTTGAGAAGCCAGCTTTGCTGGAAGTTCTTACAAGTCGAGAGGCCATTGACCAGAGCGTTTAGATACAGAAATACCTACCCCTTCAGGTTTTCATTCTTAACTGGTGGTACCTCCCTCTCCTGACCTGTGACTATGATAACATTCCACATTTCTATTTATCAAGGTCAAAGACTCAAATTTTTTAACTGCTTTGGAATGGCCGCTAGAGAAGCAATCATCTCCGTATTTGTATTTTGACTGATTCTGGCTGGAGCTTTAATTACAGAAAACCCATAGTATTTGTTCTTTCGAATCCCAGGAGATCATCAGCAAGAGGCTCAGAGTCCCACGAGCTTAGCGAGGGAGGAGATGAAAAGAAAAAGCGAGACTCTCGGAGAAGCGGCTTTCTCAATTTAATCAAATCTCGGTCCAAATCTGAGCGGCCACCCATGGTCTTGACGACGGATGAACCGTCTTCACCAAAGGGGGCCATCAGAAGTCCGGCCACAGACACCCCCAGGAAGGACGCAAAGCCCGCAGAGTACAACGGCAGTTCGGAGCGGACAGAGGAGATAAAAACCCCCGACTCCCTTGAGGAAGGTCAAGGGGAAGAGGTCGGCAAGGTGGAGCGGAGTGACAGCAAGAGGAGTCCGCAGGGCGGGCGGAGGTACGGCGTCCAGGTGATGGGCAGCGGTCTGCTGGCAGAGATGAAGGCCAAGCAGGAGAGGAGAGCGGCCTGTGCGCAGAAGGTGAGGGTGCGTCCCTTCTGACTCGGTTATCTGTGTGATTTGCCCCTTCTCGGTTTTTATGGGCGAGAGAGGTACAGAGCTAGCCTGTTCGATGAAGGAAAAATCCAAATCCAAAAGTCTTTTTCCAAAAGAACCCAGAGCACAGACAACAAGGGCAGGGCCGTGTTTTCCCTCCAGCATGAGGGCCGGCTCTTCGGAGCCACAGTGTTTGAAGGTAAGTCGTTGGCTGAGACTCTGCCGGCCTTTCCCCACCTGCCGAGGTGCTTTCTGTGTGAGTCAGGAGCCTGGGAATGCAAGTAAATGCTCAAAGCTGGGGAGAGGACCAGTCTGTTGAATCCAAAATGAGACCTGAGCGTGACCAGAAACAGAACTGACAGAGGCTAATAAAAATACTGAAACCATGGGGGTGCCTGGCCGGCTCAGTCAGTAGGGCGTGTGACTCTTGATCTCAGGGTTGTGAATTCAAGCCTTGTGTCGAGTATAGAGATTACTTAAAAATAAAAAAAAAATCTTAAAAAATACTGAAACCAGATTCTAATTATATGAAAATAGATCTGCTTTTCAGAGGGTCAAAGTATTCTGTTAGAATTAATTGAATACTTGGTCATTGAGGTATATTGTGGATTGCTATGAAGAAAAAGTTGATCATTTCAAAATTGCCAAGTCCCCCCAAAATCTGACTTAATACATCATTTATCCTTCGAACATCTTTTAAAGTAGACATTGTGGTGGTTTTTTCTTCCATTATCTCTTCTTTCTCCTGCAGCTACTTGAAAGATTATAGCTTTATTGTGATCACTAAGCTCATCATACCCGTGTGAACCCAGGTTTTGGGTATAGTGCATGAATCTGAGCTCTTTTTCACTTATATAACTGGGTTTCCCAGAGAAAGGAAAATTGCCCATCTGTTTTATTTGAAGTATCAGAATAAAACAATTCACCCCAACGAACCCTTGATTTTTAGAAAGTTACTAGTAAACTGTTTTATAGGCCAGGATGTGGAGGGCTGTTTTATATGACTTAACAACTGATTATTTTTTCATTAAATCCTGTATCCCATGTGACTTTACAACTGTTCACCATAGTTCCTCCACCAGCACCATAGTTACCCAGCAATTTCCCTGTGACAGATCTCTCCTAACTTATTCATTGACCCTTAGGGAAGGTTGAGGAGGGTGCAGAGGGGGGACCATATCACTGTATTCTGCTAATTCAGCAAGGCAGGCACGATGTGGCCTTCACTGGTCAGAATTCTGAATAAACACTGACCACATTCACTGGTGGGTGAGTCAGATGCCCAAGGAAATGTTTAAATTTCAATCCATTTTATAGAATTTCTTACAACAATGAATGGGCTATTTTCACTAACGAGCTGTTTATTGCTGTTTATTTTATCACTGTTTTCACTGATGAACAGCTGCTTTTTGGTAGAAAGATGGGAAGTGCTAGAGGGTTTTTCCCATGTGCTTTGGATTGGTTACATAAATTGGCTTGGAGTGACAAAATTCCTACGTTTTAGGTCTTAGTTGTCCAAGGCTTATAGTAATGAGCTCCTAGCGCCATCTTGTGTCTATTTAAAACAACATCAATAATAAAAATCCTTAGGATTTTTCCCAGAGATGTGGGTTCAGTTCAGATCAACACAATAAAGCAAATATCACAAAAAAGCGAGTCAAATGAGTTTGGGGGTTTCCCAGTACGTAGAAAATAATGTTTACACCATACTTTATTAAGTGTGCAACTGGCATTGTGTCTAAAAAAACAATGTACAGACCTTACAATTTTAAACTGTTTTATCGATAAAAACTACTAGTGATCATCTGCACTTGCTGGTGGAGGGTCTGGCCTCCACGTCGATGGCTGCTGCCCGATGAGGGTGGTGGTTGCTTAACGGGGGGCTGGCTGTGGCAATATCTTAAAATAAGACAATCATGAAGTCTGCCACATTGATTGACTCTTCCTTTCACAAATGATTTCTCCGTAGCACGCAATGCTGTTGGAGAGCATTTTACCCACAACAGAGCTTCTTTCAAATTGGAGTGAATCCTGTCAGCTGTGCTGCTGCTTTATCAACTAAGTTTCTGTTATAATCTAAATCCTCTGTTGTTGTTCTGATAATCTTCACTCCATCTCCCCCCGCCCCCCCCCCCCCCAGGAGTAGATTCCATCTCAGGAAACCACTTGCTGTGCTCCTCTGCTCCTCCGGAAGAAGCCCCTCCTCATTCGTTCAGGTTTGCTCATGAAATTGCAGCAGTGCAGTCCCCTCTTGAGGCTCCCCTTCTAGCTCTCTTGCTGTTTCCACCACATCTGCAGGGACTTGCTCCACTGGAGTCTTGAACCCCTCCAAGTCCTCCATGAGGGTGGGAGTCAACTTCTTCCAAAGTCTGCTCATGTTGATGTTTTGACCTCTTCCCACGAATCAGGAATGTTCTGAATGGCATTTAGAATGTCGAATCCTTTCCAGAAGGTTTTCAATTGACTTTCCCAGATCCATCAGAAGAAGTACTATGGCAGCATTAACCCTACAAAATGTATTTCTTACATAATAACACTTGAAAGTTGAAATGACTCCTTGATCCGTGGGCTGTGGAATGGATATTGTGTTAGCAGGTGTGAAAACAACAAGCCACAACGCACTCTTGTGTGACCAGGTGCCTTGTCAATGAGCAGTAATGTTTTGAAAGGAATCTTTTATTCTGAGCAGTAGGTCTCAATAGTGAGTGAAAAATTTTTTTACTGAAAAATATTCAGTAAAGCATGTTATGAACAGATGTGCTGTCATCCAGGCTTTTTTGGTCATCCATTTATAGGGCACAGAGTAGATCTAGCATTATTCTGAAGGGCCCTCGGATTTTTGGAATGGGGACTGAGCATTGGCTTCAACTTCAAGTCTGCAGCTGCATTAGCCCCTAAAAGAGTCAGCCTGTCCTTTGAAGCTTTGAAGGCAGGTATTGACTTCTCCTCTAGTTGTGAAAGTCCTAGATGGCATCTTCTTCCAAGGGAAGGCTGTTCGTCTACTCTGATAATCTGTTTTCTAGTGTAGCCACCTTCATTCATTCTCTCAGCTAGATCTTTTTTTTTTAAAGATTTTATTTATTTGAGAGAGAGAGAGAGAATGAGAGAGAGAGAGAGCACGAGAGGGAAGAGGGTCCGAGGGAGAAGCAGACTCCCTGCCGAGCAGGGAGCCCGATGCGGGACTCGATCCTGGGACTCCGGGATCACGACCTGAGCCGATCTTCTGGAGAACTTGCTGCGGCTTCTCCATGAGCACCTGCTGCTTCACCTTGCACTTTTCTCTTCTGCAGCTTCCTCACCTCCCTCAGCCTTCATGGAATTGAAGAGTTAGGGCCTTGTTCTGGATGAGGCTTTGGCTTAAGGGTAGTTATGGCTGGTTTGATCTTCTGTCCAGGGCACTCAGACTGTCTCCATACCCGCAATAAGGCTGTTTCACTTTCCTATCATTCATGTGTTCACTGGAATAATACTTCTTATTTCCTTCAAGTACTTGCCCTTTGCATTCACAGCTTGGGTAACTGGCCCAAGAGACCTGGCTTTCAGCCTTTCTCAGCTTTCTGCATGCCTTCCTCACGAAGCTTAATCATTTTAGCTTTTGATTTAAGGGGAGATGTGTAACTCATCCTTCACTTGAACACTTAGAGGCTATTGTAGGGTTATTACCTAACCCCATTTCAATATTGTTATGTCTCAGGAAACAAGGAGATGTGAGGAGAGGGAGAGAGACGGGGGCGGGGGGGGAGGGACGGCTGGTTGGTGGAGCAGTGAGAACATGAACCACATTTATCAATGAAGTTCACTGCCTTATATGGGCACGGTTCATGGCACCCAAAACAATTACGATAGTAACATCACTGATCACCGTAATAAATACAATAATGAGAGAGTTTGAAATATTGTAAGAATTACCAAAATGTGCCACAGGGACATGAAGTGAACAAATGCTGTGGGAACAATGGTGCTGACAGACTTGCTCAGCACAGTGATGCCACAAACCCGCAACTTGTAAAAACAAAAGCAGTATCTGCCAAGTGCAATAAAATGAGGTATGCCTGTACTGAAAATTCAAACCGGTCAGCAGTATTCTATCAGAATAATAAAAAATAGGAAAGGTTTTCAAAACTTAGTATGTATAAGAAGGGACACCTGGGTGGCTCAGTTAAACGTCTGACTCTGACTCTGACTCCACTGCCTGTGGAGCCTGCTTGAGATCTCTCTGCCCCTACTGTCCCTCCCCTCCCTCATGAGCTCTCTATCTTAAAACAACAACAAAAAAACCCCCACAGAATTAGTATAAGAATATTTTCCCCTAAAATGACTATATTCTTTATAAAAGTAAGCAGCATAAGCACCAGTGGTCAGTATACTATTGGTAAAATTTACGGCATCTTCACTCTTCTCTTGAATAATTTTCTTTCCACTATTCACATTTAATACATGTATTGAAAGGAGAAGAACCGTGAAAGTGAAGACGTGGCCCTTCTCGTTTATTAACAAAGGCGAGTAACAAGTACCGAATATATAGAGCCCCATCTTTTCTTGGGAGGCCACCTCGTCAGCTGCCTGCTCAAAGACAGTGGACGTTACAGTATTTTATCCTTATTCCACACAGGCGTTTTTGCTATCCGTTAACTACCTCAGAAAGCCAGGAAGGAAGAAGAAAACACAACTCCTCTGATTATACTTTAAACGCAGGCAAGCGAGGCGCCGAGGGTGCATAGTGTGAGGAGGCATTGGCTCTGGGGGGCCAGCCCAGCGCTCACACGCCCGAAAGCCCGGGTCCCCTTCCACTTGTGCGCTGGCGTCTTGCTTGACACAGCCTCATCCTGGCCACGTTCAAGTAGGCCACGTTCAAGTAGGCCACCTTCTTAACCTGTGTCTGAGCACAGGAGGCCCCGCCCCTGACCGGCTCTGTTCCAGGGCTCGGGCGCCCCCTGCTGGTCCAGGTGGGGACTTCGCGCCCTTCTCCCCGGTGGGCTCAAGGGCTTGCCTGCGGCCCTGGCGCGGGAGGTCGTTTCCTTGGGATCCCTTTTCCTTAGGGACGCCAAACAGTGTGCACATTCTGGCAGTGGAACCTGTGTGCACATTCCTTCTCAGAGACCTGCTGAGCAGCCTACCCCAATGGAGCTTCCCTGGTCGTGCTGAGAGAGGCCGGGGCACCTGCTACCATGCCCGGTACCGTGTGGGGGAGCGCTCCGGGCCAGTGTCTGGCCGTGGCCACCTGGTAAATGCCGTAGATGAGTCAGATCCTACCTGAGTTTCAGGTAACCCCTCCTCTAGCGTCACGAATAGTGGGGAGCTGGGAAGCGGCAGCAGCTACGTGCCTTTCAGGTCTGCCAGAAGCGTAGGCTGCGCAGGAAGCGACAGGCTGAAGGTCAGGCCCCGGTCTCCCTGCCCAGCTGCTTTGTGGTTTGGGAGGGGAGGTAGATGTGGATCGTCTTTGTCAACAGGATGCTTAGGGCATATTCAGCAAACCCTAGATGTTTTGTTTCAGGTAACTTTTTGTATCTAAATGCCTCACTCTTAGGTAGGCTTTCTGCGTCGCAAGGAAGAGCCCTAGTCCTGGCTTCACAGGTTGCCGTTCCTTCCCCAAGACAACCGCGTCTAACCTTGCCCCCCCCTCTGCTGTCACAAAACCCTTCGCTTGAAGCTTTGGCATCTTATTTTTCTTTTCATTTTCGATTTTTTATTTTTGCGAGAGAGTACAAGCCAGGGGGCGGGCAGACGGAGAGGGAGAAGCAGACTCCCCGCTGAGCAGGGAGGCCGAGGTGGGGCTGGATCCCAGGACCCTGAGATCACGACCTGAGCCGAAGGCAGACACTTCACTGACTGAGCCACCCAGGCACCCGCTTTTGGGTTTTTTAAATTAATTCTGGTGTGTTCATCCATGACTTCCTAAACAAGAGTCTTTGTCCTGTGGTTCTGCTTCAGTGGCAGGGAAGGCCCTGTCCATTATAGGCCCCTTTTTACCTTTCTTGTACACTGAAGTTGAAGAGGTTTCCCCTGCTTTTAAAATTTGATTTGGGGAGCTCAACTTGGAGCGAGGGTCCCATCAACTCACCGAGTGTCCTTGTCCGCACCGTTTGGAGGATCAGGGGCTGCTGAGCCTGTATAGGTATTCCACAGAAAACCCCCCCAGGAAACAGGAACTGCCCCTGCGCCCCCTGGCTTCCTCTGAGCCCACGCACCTGTCACCTGCGGGGGGCATTCTGAGGCACTGGCCGCACTGCGGACCCCAGAGCCCTGACTGTGAACGCAGAACAGAACCTGCTCGCTGGAGCTCTGTCCAGGAGGAGGCTCAGGGGGACAGAGGGCTGGGACACAGTCAGTGTGAGAGCAGTAAAGAGGCCATTATTTGTTGTCACTTATGTCCCACTTTGTTCTTTTTCTTACATTTTAAATAAATATGCACTTTCCCGGGGCTGTGTGCTTGAATTTTTCAGAAGCTCGGGAATGAGGCCATCTCTCAGGATTCCCCCAGCCTGGCCTTGGGCAGCACAGAACGGTTGGATGGATGTGGGGCAGGTAAGACCATCACCCTCTAAGGAGAAACACTTCCCATCTGGTTCCAGGAGTCACACATGATTGACAGAAGAAAAATTAGGACGGGAAGGGAAAATGGGCCCCTGCGCCATGTGCTGCCGGCTTTCACCTGGCTGGCCGTGCCCCTCCGCCTGCCGCGGCTCCGCCTGGGCCGTGTCTTCCACCCCAGTAGCCGTGGGCCTGGACAGGGCGCCTCTGCCAGTTTCCCGAAGGGAAGAAACGTCTTTGAGAAGAACTCAACTCCCAAACCGTGGGCATCTGAGGAGTGGGGGGAGGCGGGGTCATGGCCGATGTTCAAAATCAGCCACACACGGTAGGTGCAAGGTGACCCATTTGTTTGAGATGAAGGAATGTTCTTTCCTTTCAGCGTGAATATCCACTATCCTTTGCCCCTCTGACTTTTCGGGTGTAATAAAAGAATAAGACATGTTTGTGGGGAACCAAAGAGTAACTTACAAATTGAGTGTCAGAAACCTCGCTTTGCTCTTTGAAAGTCCTGTGTTGAGCTTGAGTATCTTCATGCAGTAAGAGATGTAATGTAGCTCGTGTTTAACCAGCAGGGGTGGGACATTGAACCTGAAGCCATTCTCATGGTTCTCGCTACATGGGAGGTTATGGACGTCAGCGTAGCTCTCCTCGCTGGGGACCCGCAGCCAGACCCCTACCTGCTGATGATTATCCAGAAACGAGGCGCCTACAGCTGGTTTTACTTGTGCCTGCACCTCATGCCACATCTGAGAAAGATCTGAGTGCTTCCAGTGCATTCGGCCCTGCGTGCCCTCCGTCCGTTGGCATGGACACGGACATGCTTGAACTTGACGCTTGTTCTCTGTGGAGTAGTCAGGAGTGATCAGAAGCGCACCACCAAGTTCATTGCTTTTCCACAAAGAAGTGTAGTCTTCCGCCTTCATATTTTGATTCTACAAGCGTGCTAGAACAACAACATGTTTCAGTTCTGAAATATCTCTGATGAGAAAGGACAAGAAATGGTTATAGCAGCTTGTACCAGATCTCTCCCAGCTTCGAATGACTAGTTTGTTTCACCTTTGAGTTTTAAAGTAAAGTGTGCTCTTTGTCCCCATTTTCATTGCAGTGTCTAAACTGCACCCCGGTCTTGTGGAGAGCCGCTTCGGTTTGGGAACACCCGAAAAGAATGCCAAAGCGGAGCCCAAAGTGGATGCTGGCTCCAGGTCGCGGGGCTCTTCCAGCACACCGACCAGCCCGAAGCCCCTCCTGCAGTCCCCCAAACCCAGCCTGGCAGCGCGGCCCACTGTCCCACAAAAACCGAGAACCGCCTCGCGGCCCGGTAAGCGTTCTGCTTGGCAGGGGGTGACCCCCCCCCCCATGTCAGGTGGCATCTGGGGCTAGCTGGATTGCGACTCCACCCATGGTTCCGGGGGCTCCTGGTGAACATGGGCACAGGGGTTCTGCAGGAGGGCTCAGAGAAACCTGCCAACAGTTTCTACAGGGACAAAGGCTGAGGAGTTTCTTTTTTTTTTAAGATTTTATTTATTTGACAGGGAGAGCACAAGCAGGGGGAGCACAGGCAGAGGGAGAAGCAGGCTTCCCACGGAGCAGGGAGCCCGATGCGGGGCTCAATCCCAGGACCCTGAGATCATGACCTGAGCCAAAGGCAGATGCTTAACCGACTGAGCCACCCAGGCGCCCCTGCGGAGTTTCTTTATTCAACACCGCGGCCCAGGGACTCAGAGACTGTCCCTGCATTCAGGCCACAGGTTAGAGGGCCACATGAGAAGACAGCCTTGTGTTGTGTTGGCCCATTTGCAGGGCTTCATTGAGCCTTCTGAGAACTGTCTCCGGGGTCTACAGACCCTTCAGAAAGCCGCGCGTTAAGGACGGGGTGCCACAAATAGGGAGAGCGTAAGTTCTTCTCTTTTTGCCCCATAGTCTGTGAAATATTTAGGGTTTAGAACAGGGCTTGGCCAACTATGGGCCTGTTTCTATAAATGAAATGTTGGCGGCACGTAGCCAGGCCACCCGTATCCATATTGTCTCCAGTTGTGTTTGTGCTAACATCGCAGAGCTGAGTCATGACAGAGGCCATTTGGCCTTCAAAAGCTGAGATATTTACGGTTTGGCCCTTCCCAGAAGACGTTTGCTGACTCTTGTATAGAAAATCTACTGAGAGAAGAAACTTAAAAATATTAGGAATGGATTAGACTCTGCCTTTTTCTCTCCTGCAACTGCCCTTCCCTCTCAGGCCTTTTTTTTTTTTTTTTCTTTTTTCTTTTTTTCCCCACTGGTCTATTATAAGAATTTTTAAACATATACAAAAGCAGAATGGGTAACGTAATAAATCCCATATCACCTCTTCACTTTATTCCCCCATAATAATTAGGCAAATAAGGATAAAGATACATAGTCGGATTATGCTCATCACCATCGTCACTGGTAATCTTAACACTTCACTCTGCCAGGCACTGTCCTAAGTGCTTTGCGTGGATAAACGCTGAATGTCCCCACCACAGATGCGGAATGTGAGACCCAGAGATACTCAGTTTGACAAGTCCCACAGCTGGTGTGCAGAAGCCAGACACTAGGACGCCCCCAGCTGCAGGGTGGCCGCTCCCCCCGGCCTCCTCCCTGTGGGCATGCATACTAGAAAGTAAGACACGCAGCTCGTTGTAGTCATGCATCCACACGCAGGGGATTGGGTGAAATGAGAAAAAAAGGCGGCGGCGCACCCGCCTAGACTCATTCCACTGAGGGTCGTCCCCATTTGCCCGCAAATATGTCGTTTGTTCCCCAGGCAGCCAGCTGGTTAATGTTCGCTGGTCTCCACAGCCCATTCGTCCCTCAGGAAACCCAGTGCCCAGTCTCCAGAGCACAGCCACAGGGGACCCTGGGGTCACCTCAGGCAGCTGACCCTTAAAGCAGATCACTTAGAACTTCCTGATTCTGCTCAAACCTTTTTACAGACCGAAGTTTGTTATGATGGGAAACACAGAACATTTCTTGGTGCACACAGAATATTTTCATAATAGAAAGAGGGTGGAGAGTGAAGGTAAAAAAAATAGTAATAATTAAAAGAATTGCTTTAAATGACTACTCAAAAGCAGGCTGGTATTTTCATCAGCAAGGTGTAGCTCTAGTCTGCAGGCAGGGAACGGCTCTTACAAAATGGACCTAGTTTGTTTTTTTGTTTTGTTTCGTTTTGTTTTAAAGATTTTATTTATTTGACAGGGAGAGACACAGTGGGAGAGAGAGCACAAGCAGGGGGAGCAGCAGGCAAAGGGAGAAGGAGAAGCAGGCTCCCCGCTGAGCAGGGAGCCCGTTGCGGGGCTCGATCCCAGGACCCTGGGACCATGACCTGAGCCGAAGGCAGACGCTTAACCATCTGAGCCACCTAGGGGCCCCAAAATGGACCTAGTTTGTAGAGTATTTTGGCTCCTCAGTTGGGAAGTCTGAATGTCAAATTAGCTGGATTTCCAATATTCTGTCGCAAGGAGCTTCTGTTTTTGATTTATTTGTTAAATGTGTTCATTTGTTTCTTAGCACTTAGTGTATTGAGACATGTTTGTTTTTATAGCACTTGCGAATTCCGCAGGCACTTTCGAATCCATCCTTTTGTTTCCTCTCCGCAGCTCTGAGAGATTGATGGGGCAGGGAGAGCTCTTCCATACCCTGTTGAGACAGTGAAGCATGTAGGGAGAGTTGAATTGAGAAGGAGAAGGCTGAGGAGAACCTGACCGAAAATTGTCATCTCTGTACACATACACACACACGTGCGCGCGCGCGCCAATTTCAAATAACCTTGCCGGCCACAGAGCAGAGGAAGGAGCACAATTCAGGAAATCCTTTCGGTTCGAATGAAATAGCACAGCCTTTAGGATTCAGAGACTAGAGTTCTAATCCTAGCGGTTTTGTCATCATTTTCCTTCAGCAGGTCATCTATTAATCTCTTCATTTGTGCAGTAATCACCAAAGTCCTTCTAGTTCTTAAAGTCCATGATTCCAAGTTATTCTTGGTGGTCTTAGTCTGTATATAGGTACGTGTACCCATGTTCCTACGTGTGTATGTTTGTATGTATTTCGTGACCACTTCACTGGATTTGGCAGTAGGTAGAAGCAGGAGGTTGTAAATATCACATATTTGAGAAATATCCAACAGCCTCTGTGTCTGAGGCAGAAGGAACATTGAGTTCACTTAGAGTGTAATTTTCAAATACCAGCTCATTGAAATTCTGTGTCTGCAAGATAAAATTCACATCTGTGATTTTTAGAGATTTTTAACCTTTCATAAATTTTAATTATTTCCCCCCTAGTGTTCGTAGATGTTACCTGCAGGAACACGAAACTTATGTTTTGGCCGGAAAAATTCTATGATGCTTTTAAAAAAATTATCGGCCATTCATATTTTAAGATTAGCCTGGCTTATGTTTTCGGAATCCAGTTTGTGGGAGTATTGGATTCATGCGTTTGTGTCTCCCTAGAGGATATCCCAGACTCTCCATCCAGCCCTGGCTCCTGTAAAGTGGCTCTTCTTCCGCCTGTCCTGAAGAAAGTTCCATCGGACAAGGAGAGAGATGGCCAGAGTAGCCCCCAGCCCAGTCCCAGGACATTTTCCCAGGAAGGTAAGCAGTGTTTCCTCTATGTTCGCTTTCTCCAAGGAGAACCGTTTCAAGGGAAAGGAATTAAGCTTGGACTCAACTAATATCTTAGAGTTTAAGTCAGCATCCCTTGGACTAAACTTTTGGAATCAGAGCAGTTTCCTCATTCAGAAACTTGATTCAACGTTATTGATGACAATGGATCTTAATGAAGGACCATACACAAAGAGTGAAAACGTACCGGACACCCCAACCCAAGGTTTAACCTGTTTGTGATCACTAGGTGCTCCTGCACTGGATCCCAGCAGGTAAGGAGGGCCTTAAACACTTTGTGCCTCGTCTGGGGCTCCTTACATAGGCTTCTAGGTCCCATTATTTCCCAGAAAAGCTTCCCCTTGCTGTAAATGATCATGAGCAGCCCCCATAGGCCTGAGAGACCTGGTAGCTCGTTCTGCTTGCTCGATCATGAGGCCAAGCATTCCTTGTTCTCACAAGTGTGGCACCTGCAAGGATGCTTTCAGGGAATCATTGTACCCAGTTGGCTGCTTCTGATTTGCTGGGGTAGGAGCAGAGCAAGATAATCCTGGGACTTGGGTGCCATCTGCCAGAATCAGATCAAGAGTGATCAGGGGAGGTGGGGCATGTTGGCGTTGGCTTCGGCAACCCACCGTTCCTCTCCCCCTACACTTCCCTCACTCTATTAAATACGCTCTTGACTTTTGGGTTCTGTCCTTCATAAAGAGTAATATGATCGCCATCTCTAAACCCACCTCTAAAGACATTCCAGAGCCACATGAGTCATTACCCATGACCAGATGGCTCTCGTTATGGTTTGGGGCTGCTTTGTTTTATTTTAGATGTCTGATGCTTTAGAATTCCTTGACCTTTCAGGCTCTGACATCTTCCTCCACTGGCCTGTTTTCTTTTATTAATGGTAGTGTCCTGTCGAAGTCATAGAAAGTATTTCTGAGTACTATCTTTATGACTTGGGAGAAAACTAATAATTTTTTTTAAAAATAAAAATAACACTGCCTGCTTTCTCCTCTCCATTCTGCAGATTCATTTGGTGGGTACAAGCTTCACTCACCTATTGGCTATAAATAAAAGAAGGTAGGGTTTTGAGCAAAGCTGATAGAACACTCAAGTCAAGTAGAGCAACTAAAGCCATAAAAGGTTGCTGGTGCCTGTAGTCAGTTTACGTGGAATGAAGGAACACAGGGTTTGGTGTTACAGCTACAGCCCTTGGAAGGCTTGGTGTAGAGGGCAGAACCTTCGGCGGTGCCCAGTCAGACCGAAGGGCCTGCGAGTGTCCCTGCCAGCCCCTCCCCCTGCCTACCCTCATTTTAACCTTCTTTCTGCAACTGCCAACTTTACATCCTTACTTGTAAGGAAGTTTTGAAAATTGCTCCATGTTTATGAAAAGCGATGTGTTCTCGATGCCCATACGATTAAAACAGGGCCTCGAGTAACCCACCAGCCTCCTGAGCTAAGAATGGGTAGCATGGAGCCTCTCTAGTAAAGTGAGTGAATGCTAGCATGCCCTTAGCTGCTTTGGAAAAGTCCCCTGTTCTTTCCTGAGGAACTTATTTGCTCCTCAGACATGTCAGAGCTCTGGGGTAGATGTTTGATGCCTTTGCTCACTCCCCCTTGAGAGCAAACACTAATGATGATGCATGCCCCCATCTTTCTAGTTTGGGACTGGAGAGTTTTCCCCTGGAATCCACAGTAAATTAACCACAGAGATCATTTTGGTGGTGTCACTTGGTATTGAAATTGGACTGAAAGTATACATGCGATCTGAGAAGAGTGTGCAAACGCCCAAGGTGATAAGAGTCCAGCTTCAGTTCATTTTACCAGCTCACCGGCTCTGCTGGTCCAGGAATGATAGCCACTTGCGAGCCCTGTCTTTTTCTTTAGAAAATGTTCCTGATGTGCTCATTCCTATTTTCTTGTGCATTATTCACGCTGGTTACTTCATTTCCTTGTTCTGTGCCTCCCTTTGGACTAGCATGCCCAACTAATTTCTGAAACAGGTAAATTCCTATGATTCTTCTGGATTATTCCATAGTGAATGTGATTTTCATTTACTCCATCCTGGAATCAAAAGTGGTAACACAGGGGCCTTTTGTTAGCACCCTTTGGGGGCAGACTCGGAGCTCACCTCATTTTGCACCACATTTCCATAATGTTGGCTGTTGAATTCTGTAGGTGATGGTGTATCTGCGCAGGCCCAATGCTGTAGGTTCCTTAAATCCTAAGTGGGGTGGGTTCTCTGATACTTAATTTCTCATATTAACATTCTTTAATATTAATGTCAACACAGTTCTGTATTTGCTAATATAAAGGGTAAAATGAATCCCTTTTCCTCAGTAGTGCAAAGAGGAGATTATTACAAAAGACATTCAGATCATGACAGTGACAAGCCTTCCAGTGGAGGGAAAAGATCTTCAAAACTGTACTTCACCATTGCAGAAGAGGAAGTGAATGCAATTGGGCACAGGAAGTCACAGCCAACAAATGGTTAGAGCCTTCGGTTATCATCCCTCACTGACCCAAAGCTTACGGACTGGCACTAACAAAAACAAACTTTAATTGAGTAACTTCTATTCCAGGACCAGCTCAGGGATTATTCATACAACTGCCTTTTTTTTTTTTTTTCCTAAATGGCAACAGGATGGTCCTTCCCTTTGAGGCTAAAAGTATGGACTTAAAAATCTAAAATTAGAAACTCTTAGGAGGAGGATCAAGTTACTTTGGAGTAGGGTGACTTGTCCTTTCAAATTTTTGTGATCATGTAGGTTTATTTTTTTTATTTGGGGTCATACTTCCTGTTCTCTTGATCTCTCTACTCTTCTGTTAGATTTTAATTGGGATTGGATCAGAGATTCTGAGAGTAACACAGTTTCTACCTTTCGAGAGTATTGGCCTCACACCTTACCTTACAGTCTTTCAGGAAAGTATCCATAAAAAGCCAGCACGAAATGTAGACCTCACACCATGCCCACAAGCTTTCATTGGACATTTGATGACCCTTTAGTGAGACAGAAAAAGTACCAATTCACTTTTCAACCTCTGAGAACAGTTTATTCAACTTTACAGCAGTCGCTCATCGGCACCTGACTTCCATTTGACCCTGTGGTAAACTTGGCAGGGTTCCGCGCAGCTGAAGATAGTCCCAGGAGACCAAAAGGAGACGGATTTCAAATCGGCTTTCATCTCCGGTGGGAAATGTTAGAGCAAGCATAGCTGATTCAGAGAGGAGGTGTCTTTTCTGTGACTCAGTACTGATGATCTTGCTGGCTGATCACTTCTTATAAATATGCCTTGAAAAATCTTTGAAAGGCAGTCTTCGTATCATAAAAGAAAAAAATATGTTCTGATAGGTAGGATTCCCTGGAAGTACTTTTTCCCATGAAACAGGGCACTCTTCTTCCGGGAAAACTCTATCGGGGGTTAACACGTGTTTTTGGACTCCCAGTGATGAAGCGCATGGCCCAGCATTCTAGCTCTAACCCAAGGCCTTCATGGCCTTCTGCGAAAGCGCCCCGGATGGCAAGTCAGTGGGAGTGATCTTATTATAGGGATAAACTCTTCTTTATTGCAAAAGGATAAACCATTCTCAAACTTTAGCGCTTCGTTACTGACAGTACGCCTCTCGTGACCCACCTTACAGCTTAACAACCCATTAAGTTACATACGATGCCTCGAGTGGAGATGGTCATCTTTGAGGACTTCCCTTGACAGAGGCTTAAAAACCAAAACAACAACAAAAAGGCTTCTCCTGGTCCCCCACAAGCAATGACCTTTGGAGCCAGCTTTCTTGGCCAGTGCCGTTGGATGAGCCATGCGCTGTGACTTGCCATCACTAGCTAGATGATGGCGTGGACCGGATGGAGTCAAGGACACGACCCACAGCATAGGTCACATACGAACATTCTGTCTGGGCCAGCAAGTAGCACCTGCCCCACCTAGAGAAACTTTTAAAGGATTTCCTGAAACTAGTATGTCAACTATACTTCAATTAAAAATTTGTAAAATACCAGTGATGCCACGGACTCTACTGTGGAATCCTGTGGCTGACCCTATAATAAAAAAAACCATACACTATGACCCGTTGTTTTTGTATATAAAGTTTTATTGGAATACACACGCACACACACACATGGATTTCCTGTGTGGTAGACTTGCTTATAGACACATGCTTACAATCACTTTTCTCTCTGTAAGAGATTTTTCTCTGATATTTTCAAGAAAATCTGTTACCGTCAAGCGATAGGAAAATTACATAAATGAACACATTTGTTTTCTGGAGAGAGGCAGAGTTCTTTTTAGAGTCTATTGAATCAGAATCTCTGTCTCTGTTTTGCCTCTTTTGATAAGGTTGCATAGATGTTTCTAGAGTTTGGAAATTTGCATTTGAACTATTGTATCGGTTGACTTCTCTCACTTGATAATTAAGAAAGTACACTGATGCGATGCAGTGTCCCCGCTTCTGAGAAGCCACAGCACTTCACACGACACACACACACACAGACCGCCCCCAGGACCACACTGACCCTGCAGGAAGGCTTTGAGCTAGAGTAAAAAGAGGCTGATGGAAGGCAAGGGATTCTGTGCCTCTCGCAGATTTTTCCATGACCTTGTTGGCGTACAGTCCTCACCGTGATGGGCTGCCTCCAAGTTTGATGGAATTCAACAGGACCATCTTGTATTTGCTTTTCTGCCTCAATTTCTTGAAATGCAGACAGGAACCCCCAAAAAAGTAATTTTTATGGGAGCTTCAATTAAAGTCATTTTATATCAAAGATTTGGATTTTGTTTTGTTAGTGCCGACTCCTACCCTTACCTGTCTTTGTCCTTGAGAACCGCAAAGCAGCCTGCTTTCTAATTATTTTTTTATTTTTTTAAAGATTTTATTTATTTAAGCAGTCTGCTTTCTGACTAGTTAGTTCCTGGTTAACAAATGGCGTTTGGCAGAGGAATGCTGTTACACCGTGCTGCGACCGGGCTGCGACCTTCCCTTTAAATCTTCTGTGAGCAGCTTCGTTTATGCTAAAACAGCTTCCTTGCTTTCCTAAATCAAGTAACCGTGTAACAGACAGAGGCTGTTGTTCTCAAAGCATGCTGCATAGTTCTACCATGATTACTGTTTTAATTACGTGGCTATTTTAGTATTGACTCGACAGGTAAAATGCTGACTTTCTTTTACTGGAAGTCTCTGTCACTTGAATTTCACGTCCTTTCCTGTCTTGCGTTCAGTGATAAGCTGTGATGTTTTCATTAGAGTGTGTCCTATTTTCTTGAAGAAAATAGTTGGTTTTGGCTTTGTACGTATCGTGGTGTATCCTGTTTGCACAGGCCATCTTATTCTGAGATTCCTTTTATATGTCACCTGCTTCGTCCATAATCCAACCTAAAGCCAGCCACTACCTGGCTATGGTTTATGGTCTGTAAGCCAGTACTCTGTTCTACTTTTTTTCACCAGATCTGTGATCTACAACCCCTATATGAGTTCTCCAAAATAAATCTAACAGTTGGTCGGCAGTTTGGGCTCTTACCAGAAAGTATTAAAAAAAAATCGGGGCCGGCTACGGAATATTATTTTTTAAGGTCATCATGTTTTCCTCCTGGGAAATATGAATGTCCGTGGAGCTTAAAATGGAGAAAAGTTCCAATTTTCAAATGCATCTCTAATTCTGAATTTATATGCACATTTTGGAAGCTTTAAAATTAGCACGTGTAGGTATATATATATTTGCATGTGTGTGTGTGATATATATGTGTGTGTATATATATATTATATATGTGTGTGTGTGTATGTATTATATATATATATATATACATGTATGTATGCAAAGTCAAATCGTCTTCAAGAATGACAGGTTTCATGTTTGAGCCTCTCTGCACCAGTCATCGGCACTGGAGATGGGAGGTGAGTGTACACGGAGTGTTTGTGTTGAATAAATTAAATGTTCACTCAGGCAAGTATTTTTTATCATTTTAATGGTACACGGAATGGCAGTAAACACGTGTATAGACCCACGTATAGAGATGCCCCAGCGCGTTAATTGTAAGGACACTTGCATTGAAGAAGTGGAGTAAAACGAAGTGATTTTTCTTTTTTATCCTGCATTAAAGTCAAGCATTACATCAGACTGCCTAGGAGAAGGTCCATCTGAATTAGTAAAAAAAAAAAAAAAAAAAAAAAGCCAGGATTTTATAAATATTTTGAAATACTTTTAAGTTTTCAAGCAGACATAATCTTATTCGGAGTATTCATTAGTGGGAGCTTGACCAAACCTACTTCAATATAATTGTAATTAAAATCCTAATTATATGTAATCAAATAGGTGATGCCTAAGGGCTAGAAAACAAACCTGACAAAGAACATTCCCCCTACAAAGTTGCTTGCACCAGTGTCCTGGGCTAATGAGAAGAAGTCGGGAGGCTGGGAGAGTGAGCGCATTGGCTACTCATCTGATTTCAGTTCCCTGATCTCACCTGCTTCGGTCTCCTGTCCATTCTCCGGCCTCCCTACAATGCCAAAAAAATGCCAGCTAGTCCCATGATCACATTCACAAGTGGTAGAGTTTAATCAATGATTTTTTTATTTATTTGAGAGAGAGCATGAGTAGGGGTGGGGAGAGGGGCAGAGGGAGAAGCAAGCTCCACGCTGAGCAGGGAGCCCGACGTGGGGCTCGATCCCAGGAACCTGGGATCACGACCTGAGCCGAAGGCAGATGCTTACCTGACTGAGTCCCCCAGGTGCCCCTAGAATGAATTTTAAATAGTGTCACTGCCTTAGTGAACTGTTTTGTTGGGCCTCTAGAAAGACCATGTTATTCCTCTCAAGGACTTTGTTGGACAAATTAAAATTTGTACCTTCATGACTGGTACTGGGTCTATGTCACCAACCTAAATAAAACCCAGCCTGTTCACTTATTAATGTTTGCTGTGTCCTTCTGTACCTCCCTCCCCAACGCTCCCCACCCCCCCCAGCCCTGGAGGACTCAGAATCAGGTCACTTGGATGTGGATTGAAGGACACTGAATCAGGACACTGCTTTCTGCAGGAAGATTCCTATGTGGGATCTCCCTGAGTTTCAGTTAGCTGCGCCCCATCGACCTTCGTCCATGGTGCTCTCTGTTTTTACCTGTGATGTAAACATTGTTGATGGCATGAATTTCTCCATTTTTAGAGTACTCTGTGGTGTCACAGAACATGAATTAGGCCTGGGATTTTGAGGAAGCTGAAATACTGGGAGGGATGAATAGCTTTTGAATCTAGGACTTAGAGCAAATATGTTTGCTCTGAAGACAAAGAAGTAATGTATCACCATGTGTATTTCTTTTTTTGAACCTATAGTTTTGGAAATTTGTTTTTGAGTCAGTTGATACATAGGAACAACTCATTTTGGTTTTAAGAGGGAATGAGTAGAATTTTCTAGCAAGATTTCCCTAATAATGCTCTATTTTGAGGTCAGATTATTGCAGTGTCTTCAAGGTGAAGATATTATAAATCTGCTCCACTTCCTCCTGTTCATAGCACACGCAGAAGTTGAGAATATAGAGGACCCTTTGTGAATTACTATCAGATGGATTTTGTGATAAAGGACAAGCTATATATAGAAACCTATTTTACCGTTTTCCCCCAAACCTGATTTGTTGACAACTTTCAAAGAACGTTTTTTTTTTTTTACACGATTCAAGCTAAAAAATAAAATCAGTTGTGATATTTATTCATCACTTTTCCATCTGAGAATTTGCTCAAAGGTGTTGGGTAAAAAGAGGTGAAATTTAAAAAAATTACTTATTTGGGGGATGCCTGGGTGGCTCAGTCGGTTTTGCCTTCAGCTCAGGTCATGATCCCAGGGTCCTGGGATCGAGCCCCATGAGTTCCCTGCTCTGCGAGAAGCCTGCTTCTCCCTCTCCCTGCTGCTCCCCCTACTTGTGCTCCTTCTGGCTCTCTCTCTGACAAATAAAATCTTTAAAAAAAAATTACTGATTTTTATGATGAAATTTGAAATGCTTATCCTTTTCAGAACACTAGATAATTTCATTTTAATGTAATTAATGAAATTCAATTTTTTTATTGTCTAAGATCAGAATCTGGCTCTGACAACCAGATTGGCAAAGGGAAGTACTTTATCATGTTGTGTTTTGACTATTAGGTTTCAGGAGCTTTTACTTCCTGAAAAACACTATTTAGTGGGTTAAGCATTTAAATAGCTAGTTCCTGGCAAGATGAGTTTTTAGCATAATGCTAACATCAGGCTGATGAGAAGCATCAGATAAATCCTGTCTCTCTCCAGGACTGTGTTCCTGGTTGGATCATTTGACCTTTTGAGTGATGAGGTAGCTTTTGTCTTCTTTCAAGCCATACAAAGTGTGGGATTTGGTATTTTTAGCTTAAGTCGTGTCTATACAATAGGCTTGGTGAGTAATATGTAATAACCCTTAATAGCCTTGAGGTATATGGTACCAGTGAAGCTCTGCTCTAGTTGTAAAGACCAGGGTCTTTGAAGAGAGAGATTCCTTTTGTTTTATTTTATTTTTTTTAAGATTTTATGGATTTATTTCAGAGAGAGTGCATATGCACAGGGGCAGAGAGAGAATCTCCAAAAGACTCCGTACTGAGCACGGAGCCTGACTCGGGGCTCGATCTCAGGACCCTGAGATGATGACCTGAGCCAAAACCAAGAGTCAGATGCTCAATTGACTGAGCCCTCCAGGCTCCCCAAGAGAGAGATCCAGTTTAAATCTGGATTCCAAGTTTACAAAACCTGCCTTCCCGGGTAGTTGTGAGGAGTAGCGATCATAGAGCAGAGCGTGCCTGACATGACATGTGCCAAAGGCTCAGTTTGGGCAATCACTGTACCATCATTGCTAGACTGCGGTTTGTATGTTTTCTCATTTTGATTTGTTTCTGGTTTTGTTGGTTTGTTTTTAATTTTCGTCTCGAGTCTCTACACGTAGCTGGTGAGTTACTTATGCATAAGGTTCTCCTGAGCCCTCCCGCCTCTCGGGGCCCCTGCATCTCACCCCGTTAATGGTCAGGCCATTGACTATCCCTTGTTCATCGACTATAATGACATCCTTCCCTTTCTCTTTCAGTTTCGAGGAAGAGCTGGGGCCAGCAGGCCCAGGAATATCAAGAACAGAAGCAATGGTCCTCCAGTAAAGATGGCCACCAAGGCAGCAAGTCCAGCGACTCTGGGGAAGAAGCAGAAAAAGAGTTTATTTTTGTGTAAAGGTCCCCCGTGCAGACGGCACAGGGTGCTCCGTTAGCCATTAGAGAGGAACCAAGGGCAACACCTCTTCCAACTTCCAGTGCTCTTCTCTTGGTGCTTTTTTCTTTTCTTTCTCCTTCTTTCTTTACTTATTTTTTGAAAACAGAAACAGACCCATTTTTGGGGTGGGGGGGGAATCCAAACACACTGTTTGGTCTTCTCCCCACCCTGGGCATTTGAGTTTGAAGCATTCCTTCTATGCCTTCAGTGAATGCCCGCGACTCTCCATGTGTCCTACTTGAATTTTCTCTGAGGCAGCTACAGTTTGCCCTGCAAGATGAGTTTTGGGAGGTGAACAAAGCAACTGAACACAGAACTCACACACATAATACCATCGGCTGACCGGTGGGGCTCCACTGTGGGTACCCGTGTCACATCTGCACTTGACTTGATAGAGCGATTTATTCTTGATGTATGCAATTGCACATTGTAAGTATATTAACAGAGCACACTAATAAATAATTTGTATAAATTATATATATTAGATCTCGGCTATGGTTTTTACATTCTCCCATGGGGAACTTCTTCCTTCCTGATGTGGAATTGTACATTTAAATTTGGTCGGTGACCTTTGTAGGACCATCAGTAAGCACAGTGAAGAACAGAGTGAAAGAGGCCCACGGCTGATGCTGCCATGTGCCCGGGTCAATGTACATAGTTGATTGGAATGAAGTTTTATGAATATTCGTGATTTTCAAAGGCCTTTAATTTTCTGTCTGCATATTAGCTTTTAATGTATGATTTGAAGAAAGAATACTTTGACACCTGTAAAAAAAATCAAAACACTACTCTTTTTAAGACATTTCATAAATACTCACATTACAGGCTGAGGTATTTTATTCATATGTATATTTATACCAATAAAATGGTTTTACAAGTGGAATTTTGACCTTCTCTGGTTACTTTTTTTTAAAAAAGATTTAGACAACAGGAGGGGCAGAGGGAGCAGAAGAGAGAATCTCAAGCAGACACCCCGCTGAGCGTGGAGCCCGATGGGGGCTCGATCTCATGACCCTGAGATCATGACCTGAGCTGAAACCAAGAGTTGGACGCTTTACCGACTGCGCCGTCCAGGCGCCTCCTATGGTTACATTTTAAAGTTAGGATTGGCTTGTGGTAATCTGGTCTGGCCAGATGGCAGGAGGCCTGAGCATGGCAGGGGGGCGGGGCGGGGGGGGGGCGCCAGCCTCCCAGAAAATTCCAAGACAGAAGTAGAACGGCTGCTGGGAGGGGTCTGGGAGTCTTCCCATTAAGCTAAATTACAGTGATGATTTTCCTGCTTGTGCCGTGTACAAGCCCGGAACAAAGGAGGAGGCTAATTCACAGCGCATCCCAGGGATGCCAGGCTGGGGCC
This sequence comes from Eumetopias jubatus, assembly GCF_037043125.1. Classification (NCBI taxonomy): domain Eukaryota; kingdom Metazoa; phylum Chordata; class Mammalia; order Carnivora; family Otariidae; genus Eumetopias; species Eumetopias jubatus. The sequence continues at coordinate 145,379,654 of NW_028274812.1, forward strand.
GAATAATCCAGGAGTCCCCTCTGCTTGTTTGGGGCACAGGTGGCTACATCATGCAGGCTGTCCTTCCAATGTTACTTTTCCTAAATTTCACAATGGTCACTTGTCTACTTCGCACGTGGCCTCGGCCGGCAATTGTCAGGCGTGGGTCAGGGGTTGGAGAGGAGTCAAAGTGCAACTAAAAACTGGTCACTGAAAATTCAGGAGGAGAATCGACCCCTGCTTTATGAGGACGGGGAGACACACCTGCAGGAGCAAAGCGCTGTACCCCATCTGGAGTATCTTGAAGGGGGCCTCAGTGCCTACCACTTCTAAATCAAAATTTTTTTTTAATTTTTACTACTTGAATTTCAGGGTAGTTACTTTTCTTTCTAATATTCCATATCCTATTTTATTTATGTACAATTATATAAAATTGTACTTATATAAAATCTGTATTCTGAGAAGGGGTCACTAGACCTCATAAGACTTCCAGAGAAGAATGAAGTTTCAAGCAAGCTGAGAGACTGGCTCTATGAGCTGCCCCAGGCCCCACGGGGCAGGGCAGACACTTCTGGAAATGAAAAGGAAGTGGCTCTTCTGGGCACAGATTCCCTCCTGTTGTCTTCGAAGCTGTTTTCTGTCTTCCTGAACCATGGGTGCCCCCGAAAAATCTTTCTCGTTGGGTCCAGGAAGTGCCTAACATTTAAAAATCAAATTTATTTGTGAGGCACAAGTAGTTCTAAGAGTTGGAACAGGAGCTCAAACTGCAGTGTAAAAGCATCGTCTTTGAGGCCGACGTGGACACAGGGCGGCTGGGCGCAGCTCTGGTCAGAAGCGAGAAGCCGGATGGTTTTCCTCCATCAAGGTGAACAGCAGGGGGGCTTGGTCTTCCAAGAGAGAGCCTAGGAGACCGACGTAGGATGTGGGGTTTTCTTAATGGGGGCATAATTGACTTAGAAGATTATATTAGCTTCAGGTGTACAACATGATTTATAATGGCATATATTGCAAAATGATACACACACAGTAAGTCTAGTTCACATCTGTCCCTATAGTCACAAAAGATTTTTTTTTCTTGTGATGAGGACTTTCAAGATCTACTCTCTTAAAAACTGTAAATTAATTTGCAATACAGTATCATTAACCACAATCACCATGTTGTACATGGCGCTCCCGGGACTCGTTTATTTTATAACTGGAAGTTTGTGCCTTTTGACCTGAGTCACCCATTTTGCTCACCCTCCACCCCCTGTGTCTAAGAGCCTGGGTTTTCGGCTTGGTCGGTTGGTTTTTGTTTCTTTGATTCCACACATAGGTGAGATCACACGGTATTTGTCTTCAGCTGACATGTCACTCAGCATAACGCCATCAAATCCACTCGTGGCAAATGGCAACATTTTACTCTTTTTTACGGCTGAATAGTAGGTTTGACTATTACTCAGGCACGATGAGCTCTACAGATCTGGAGACGCCCGCCATCGTCAAGGTAGTTGGTTACTCCCGGGGGGAAACCCACCCCGTCACACAAGGCCCCACGGGAAGCGCTGGGCTCGGTCAGGAGGCAGAGGCAGCAAGGGGAGGACATGGCCAAGAGCCTGTGCTGGGATTTCCACGGGAAGGAAGAGACCAGGCATGGTGAGGAGGCTTAGGATTGGCTAGTTTGACTCGTTTTCGCGGGTTCTGGAGTACTGTGGCGGTCCTGCGTCGACTGGTAGCTGGCCCAGGAGCGATGAGAGCCGGGCCGGGGGGGCGCAGAGTGTGGGTGCCCGCAGAGGACGTGGCAGGTGAGTGGGCGCGGGATGGGCTCGTTTGCACACTCCCAGGTGAAGTACGTGTGCAATCTCCCGGAGCTAGCTAGCCCTGGGAGGGGCGGTCCCTCCAGTCTCAGCAAGGAGCCAGATGTCAAAGCCTGGGAATTACAGAAAATAAAGGCCCCAGAGGATTCCTGGCTGGAGGCGCGGTACACTCTGGGGAGAAGGTCTGCCTGCAGCCTCTGAGGAGAGCATCTTGGGCTCTCCTACACAGCCGAATGTTCTCATGGAAATACGCCTTCGGGCCTCTTCCCCCCCACCCCCCCACACCCCTCATCCTCCTGCTGGGCTAGTGAGAAAGGGGCTCAGCTTGCCTGGATTTGTGGGTCCCGGGGGGGTTCTGAGGCTGAGGAGAGGAGCAGAGGGGTGGAAACCGGCACCCCGAGTGCCCTCGGGTCTGAGGGCAGTCTCCTGGTCCGGAAGGGGCTGGCCCCAAGGGGACTTTGGGCTTGGCCGGCTTGAGCCTGTCCGAGCAGGAAAAGCGATCGCTTCAGTCCTGTTGCTACAGGAGTGCCCGTTCTGGGAGGGTGGCTGTGCTAACGGCGGGTCCCGAAGAGGCTCCGTAAGACCCTCTGACCATTGAAGAGCTTTAAAAATAAAAAAGTCTGTGTCGCTAATGAGGTCAGCTGAAAGAGGGAGGAGGCGATCACCCAAGTCCCGGGAGCACGAACATGTTAATTAGACTGGTTCTTCCTGGAAAGGGCGAGCCAAAGAACCTTCCACCTCGCTAAACCCGAGTTTATTTCATCGAGCCCCTGGCCAGAAGTTAGCTCGCCAGCCGCTGGTGGGAGGCAAGCAAAGCGAGACCCTGAGGCGGAGGAAGGGATGTGCAGACAGCTCTGATGGCCGGCAGCCTCCCTCTCGTCGGCACTGCGGTGAAAGGACCCGCACTGACAGCCATGATGACAAGCAGCAAGAACCCCGAGCGCCACATGGGGTTCCTGCAAATCTCCCGCCGCCAGCACGCGGCTCCTGAAATTCCCAGTGTTCCGCGGGAAGGAGGGCCGTGCAGGTGGCCCCTTGGGTGGCCGGCAAGGCTGGGCCAGCGCTACCACGGCGAGGTGCCTTGTAGAAGGAGGAGGAAGGATCGATGTGCGCCTTGCCTCTGTCTCTTCCCCAGTGGCACCTGGAGGAAGAATCCTGCGGGGCTCCCAGAGACAGCATCACACAGAGCATGTCCAAGTGCAGCCGCGTCGCTGGGTCCCCAGTCGTCAGCCCCGGAATCTGGCCGCACAGCACATTCCCTCCTCCTTCCCTGACTCCTGACAACATCTGCAACACCAGCCCGGCTTCTCGCCACCCGTTATGGTGTCTCGTTCCCTTAACAGGGTCTGCGTTTGTTGAGCAGCTATTATGTGTCAGGAAATGGTCTGCGTGCTGGTCTGTCTGCTAAGACAAAGTTTCTATCCTCTGACTCATGAAGCTTTGAACTCAGGGAACCAACAGTCTAAAAAAAGAGACAAGAAATAAACTAGTAAACAGATGACGTCATTTCACATAATGAGAGCTCTCTGCGTGTCAAGGGAATAGGCAGTAATGACGGGGGGCAGGGTGGCTATTTGGATATGAGAGGGTGCTTTTTCCCCGGATAATATTGTTTCCTATTAATTTATGCTCCCCCATTGTGGTGGGGTGCTGGGAGGCACCACCGGATCTCGGTTTAGGAATAACAGATTTACTGCTTTGGCTGCCACAGGTCACCTTGCTCCAGGTCAGACCCCTGCCCCTGGGGCTGGTCAGTGCAAGAGTGTCAAGGTCTCAGTCCTTGACCCCAAACCAGGACAGCTGTGGAAGGTCACCCCACGTCCAGAACTCTCCAGAGCATCGTAGCTCAACTTCGCCCTCTGCCCAATCTCGATTCCTTCCTTCCTTCCTGTCAGTGTTGATCCAAGAGCTCATCCCAATAACGCTCTTCCACAACGATGTCTAACTCAGAGATGGCTTTCCGGTGAGCCAGTCTGCATCGACTTTGAACAAAATGAATTCAAAATATTTCAATTTGAAGTAGTGATGTTGAGCTTATTTAATGGACCCCACGTATAGTTCATATCAGTAGGTGTGGTGGCCACTCTAAGACCCCCTGGGACTGCACACCCAGGTCCCCTCCCCTGCAGACACAGCATCCAGCTCTTTTCCGCAGGAGGGTGTGGGAGAGCAGAAGAGCTCGCTCTTGGCATTTCCTGGCCGAAGAAAGGATGCCCTCTGGGGAGGTGGTCGGCCCTTGCAGCTTGTTTAGGAGAGCAAACTAGTTTTCCATTAGCAGAAGCCGCATAAATTGGGTTTTGGAAACATCCAGGATCTCCCCCTCCAGTTCTCCCCAGTGCCGCTGCCCCCTCTCCTTACCACTCCAGAAGAAACGGGCTGTGATCTCTTCATCAACAAATATTTACACATCTGCCATCTGCCCAGCGCCAGGCTGTGAATGTCCTGTCTCCTTGGAAACCGCACCGGGGCCAGCACTACCCAGAGCCGGCCCACCTGGGAGCCGCCCCGGGAGAGCCGAGGTCTCCTGGGAACCTTTCAGAGCCGCTGGTATTGGTTTGAGGGGCCTTAACGGCTTTAGCTCGGGTTTGCCCATTTTCTTTCTTCCCGTCCCGTGGCGTCCTTCCCACTCTCACCGAGAGCTGCTGCCCGCGGAGCGCTACCCTGGCTTCCCTGCCCCTCACTTTGCTTGTTCCCCTCAAAGGCATGTGCCAACAGCATGCGCTTCGTCCTCAGAAGTTTCTGGCATTTGTGAAATGCTTCCAAATGCACTATTGTTCATGGTGTGCAGGTGGAGAAATGGAGGAAGAGAATAATAGTTAGGGGCCTTCTGATAAGTAAGAGGGAGGTGACAGTAAGAATACTGAACATTATTTGGGCTTTGGCTACGTGTCAGGCACTTCGCATGCTTTACCCTGTACACCATGCCCAGAGCATCCCGGGGAAGGAGGTAGCATTATCACCCTCATTTGAAAATAAGGAATTTGGGGCGCCTGGGTGGCTCAGGCCGTCGAGCGTCCGACTGTTGGTTTCGGCTCAGGTCATGATCGCGGGGTCCTGAGATCGAGCCCCCATGTTTTGGCTCCAAGTTCAACGTGGAGTCTGCTTGTCCCTCTCTCTCTGATATCCCCTCCACTCTCTCTCTCAAATAAATAGAGAGGGAGAAGCCGACTCGCTGAGGGAAGCACAGAGGGAGAGCAGAGAGCCTGATGTGGGGCTCGATCCCCGGACACTGAGATCGTGACCTGAGCTGAAGGTAGACACTTAACCAACTGATCCACCCAGGGGCCCCATAAATAAAATCTTAAAAAAAAAAAAAAAAAGGAATTTAAAGCTCAGAGAAGTTGAGTAACTTACTCAAGATCACAGTTTGTGACCCAGGCAGTCCGTCGACACAAACACCACCCGACAAGGGGAAGAGCCTGTCTCCTGATTCCTAGTCCAGGGCCCTGGGAAGCGGGGAAGGAAGCATTAAGAGTGACGCGAAAGTGCGTATGCATGTAAGTCCCAAAGCCTGCACCACTCCACTGATAGGAAAAGGGCACCTGTCTACTGCCAGGGGAAAAGAAAAACCCTCTCTTGCTTAGCATTAACTGCACTTCTAAGCAAGCAGAAGCCAGGCTCCGCCAGCTCTCCGTCTGCAAGGAGATCATACTGGGAGAGGTGGAGGGAGGAGGGCCCCACTGCAGAAGCTGGGCCAGTTCCTTCAATCAGGAGCCCCAGGGGCTCCGAGCCGCCTAACTGGCCACAGCCCCACTTGTAGCTTTCATCTCAACCCCGTGCAGAGAAGGGACACTGATTAGCTAACAAGTCCCTCCCAAGGACAAGTCCAGGACGTGCTGGTCCATTAACTGCATGCAGGCGGCAATCAGGGGAGCCAGCAAGCTTCCCCACCCCCACGCCCGCGACTCAGCCTCAACGTCCTCCTTTGTGATCAAGTCCAGAGAGCTGGGGGCGGGGGGGGGGGGCGGGGGGAGGGCGTCAATCCTAGATTGTTTAATAAAGCGCTTTTTATGGAGACCGGAGAGAGTGGCAAGTGTATACTGTCTCTTCACAAAATAAAGATAAAGCACAGAGTAGGTAGTTTTTCCCGCTGACTTTTCAGCCCCAGGCCCGGCAGTGATGAGCAGGAGGGCAGGTGGGAAGGACAGGGCCACCGCCGTGGAGCGCCGTGGCTGCGGCCCTTTGCTGGCACAGGGCACTGCTGCTGGCTGGCTTGTGGGGTCGGGGGAAGCGGCTTGGCTTTTCGTCCACGAATGGAAGGTGTCCAGAGCCGAGCCAGGCATCACGACTGCTGCGCCCGCTCGCGCCGCTCTCGGGGCTGCGTCCTGCGGGGCGCGGGGCGGGGGGGGGGGGGGGGGGGGGGCGCGGCGCTGGCTCTTCCTGCTGCCCAGGCGGCTGTGATGGGGTGGGGGTGGGGTACAGCCCTGAACACCAGCGCGTCAGGGCAGCGGGACGGCACGGATCGGGGCCCCGCGAAGAGCTGGGGGCCGGTCCACTGCTCCCATCCTACAAGCGGGAAAAAGGGGTGAGTGGGAAGCTGGCATCGGGGTGCGCCCAGCCGTCCCCCCCAACGCTGTCCGACCTCTCCCAACTTACTGAAACCCACAGGAGCGTTTCCTCACCCGGAAATTGGGGGTAATGATTCCTTCTCTACCTCTTAATATTATTGTGAGAATTCAGTAAGAATCTATAAAAAGAAGCCGGCACAGTGACAGGCTCATGGGAAATGCTCACGAGGAGTAAGTACCACTTTGGTGGGGATGACTCCTCTCCCATGAGGAGCGCCACAGTCTCTGAGGGGGTGACCCCAGGTGGCCTCAAGCCAGATAGAAGTCAGACCCACGCCACAGTCGCCTCAGGCAAACTCATGGAACGTGTACAATTCCGCAGTTTTTAGCCCATTTATAGAGCTGTGCACCCATCACCATAATGAATTTTATTTTCATTACCCCCCAAAAGAAATCCTGCTCTAAATGCCCAGTCCCCCAGCCCCCCAAGCCCTAAGCAACTACTAACCTCCTTTCTGTCTCTATGGATTTACCTGTTCTGGATATTTCATATACATGGAATCACACAACATACCGTGTGAGTTTGTGCCTGGCTTCTTTCATTTAAACCCACTGTCCTCAAAGTTCGCCCACGTGGTGGCACGTGTGGGTACTCCGTTCCTTCCTACTGCTGATATCCCGCTGTGTGAGCATGCTACGTTTCATTTATCCATTCATCTGTCGGCGGACACTTGGAGTTTTTCCATTTTTTAGCTCTTGTGAATAACACTCTATGAACATTTGTGTACAAGTTTTTGTGCAAATAGCATTGCTTTTTAAAAAGGTAAGCACCACGGTATGTAGGAAGGCTAATTTCCAATGGATATTCTATTTCAGGAGAGTAAAAGTATAAAATACTTGTTATAAAAAGGAGCCTTGAGTCTGATGGGATGGAGAACCTCTACTTTAGTGGAAAGGCAGTAAGTTGTGGCTTTAGAAAAACCTAGCTTGGAGCTTGGGCTCTGCTACACTGACAGTAATTTTGGGGAAGTTACTCAAAGGCTCGTCTCGAGAAGTAAGAATACCAATGTCTACTTCTCAGGACTGTTGCAGGCGACCCCGACATAATTTGGGGAAACATCCAGCACCCAGTAGGTCCAGCAAATGTGGTTCCTTTGTTCTACCCCTTGACTTTGCATCTCCTCAGAGCCTCACATAGAGCTGACAGAGCTAATGCGCAATAAATAGCTATTCAATTAGAATTGGGAAGAGAGCATAATCACACAAGCATTTAACCAGTGATCTCCTCTGAGTAAAGTCTTCCGCTAATTCCCCCCATTGTGTAGAGAACTTTTACTCTTCCCTAAAATTCCTCCAAGTTCTTTTAGCTCCCAAAGATCTCTTCCAGGGATCCTCTTCAGATATCTGGGTTTGGTGACTACATCGTGCTCCCACATCCCTCCTTGTGTCATACGCACCAGGTTTGGCCACCAGGTAGTGGCAATTACTTGGGGGTTTGCTCCATATTCAGGGGTGGAGACCGCACTTTTCCAGACCACACGTGCTTTTTCTTCTCTGACTCTACCTGGATTCTGGTGTGTCTTTCTCAAAGTGCAGCAAGGTACAAAAAGGACGTTTGGATGTGTCGGCGCAGAAAAGTGCTGCTTTTTATCACCAGCAAAGGAGCATACCAGATGCCCGCGGTCCATGCCCGAGCCCCAGCTCGTGGCATCCCAACCCTGGCTTAAGGATGACATAGGCTGGAGCTGCGCAGAGATATTTTATTAAAGTTGTGCAACATTATTTAACAGAATCGTTCATGTCACTGGTTTCCTCATCCCGGTGGAGTGACTTTCCTCCAACCCAAGAAGACACCACTGTTGGCTTTTCAGATCACTTACTACAGTGCTCAGCTGTCATTCTAAGTCCGAAAAGAAGCTGGGAACCGCAGCAAATCCTCTGGGACAGCCTCCACCAGCTCAGTGCAGGGCGGGGGTGAGGCTTGCACGGGACCCCCATGAAGATGAGCTCACAGGCCTAAATTACAAAGCAACAAGGAAGCTCACCACCAGTGAGAGTGAAGCAATCCTAAGGGGACTTAAGGAAGTCAAAAATAGGTGAATATTTGAAAAGAAAGAGAATCCACGAGACAAAAATAGGAATTTATTTTTAAAAGAATAGGCATTGTTTTGAGAGTTAGAAAGATCATTGTAGAGGATTCAGTGGCTTCTAAGGTTTTACAGTGCTTCTCTTTGAAGGCAGGGCTGAGCCAACCTTGCACCCTGTTCTGACACAGAATGTGCCATAGTGATGCAGCATAACTTCTGAGGCTGGGCCTTAAGAGATCTGCAGCTGCGTATTGGTCTCTTAGGATGCTCCCTCTTGGCACCCAGTTCCGTGAGAAGCCCAAGGGAGCCATGTGAAAGGGAGCTTGAGACGTCCCTGCACACAGCCCCAGCGGACCTCCTGGACAACTGTACCAGCTGCCAATCACGTATGGGAGGCCGTTCTTTGGACCATTCAAGGTGAGGCCACGAGGAGCAGCAATAAGCCTCCTTCGCCAAGCCTCAAGGCCAACTTGCAGAATTGTAAAGCAAGGAAATGCCTACTCTTCTCTACTTTGGGGAGTGGTTGGTTACCTAGCAATAGACCATCATGGAGAAGCCACAGTCCAAATGAAAAGACGGGATATACCTCCATGGCCAAGTATCATTTGGGTGAGCTCCAAGGCAGATACCAGGCAGACCTTTGCCGAAAGGCAGTGAAAACAGTGTCACCCTTGAAGGGAGCCGTAGATAGAATAGCGAGCATGACGTATGCAATGCTGAGAACAGAAATAGCTGTGAACGAGCAGCCAGAGGCTAGAAATGAGTTTGAAGTGATCCCAGGAGGACAAAGAAAGTTTCAATAATCTCTATTTCATAGCAGAAAGGTGCATCATTTTCAATAATTCACTTGGATCTTAGGCTTTATCATTTGAAAGTCCACTTGTATTAATGCCATTTATAGGCAAAAAAAAAAAGTCCTTGACTATATATGCTATTAAATGGAATGAATTCATGTTTTGGCAGAAAATTCATCAATGAGTAATGCACGTACTCCATGGTACTTTCCTGGGGTACTCCTCCTTGAGACCCTTGTTCCTGGGCCCCAAACTTCAAGTCATCTGTTTCGGTTCCGCTGTCGGCCACAATCCCACACTGCCCTTCCAAGTCCTGCCCGGTGCCTGGCATTTAGTGGGCACTCAACAAATATTTAGAGAATTGAGCCAAATTGATTTCCTGAATGCGAGTCAGTTCCCAGAGCTCTACAGGTTTTCAAGAGACAGTATTTTCCTTATGGACAAGCTAGGAGTCAGTCAGTCATGTCTGAGAGCTCTGTAAACCTAGACCGCTTGTAAGGAAAGGTTAACACCACACCCTGATATGCCCAATTTGTGTCCTCGGGGAATATAGAAGCAGTCAGGACTAACGATGAGGTGTAGGATTAACATTGTCAATTTCTTTTAACTTTGTCAATTTTTAAACATCTGTACTGACATGTCATCCATATAACATAATAATCGCCTTCCTCAAGTGTATAGTTTGATGACATTTATTAAACTTCTGTAGATGTAAAGCAATGCCAGTTTTTTAACACTTGTATCCTACAAAATGGTCCTCATGACTTTATTTTTTTTACCCTTTGGAGCTGGTGTGCCATTAAACCAAAACAATCTCTTTAAATTCTCAGATTTACTATAGAGTCTATGAGGTATAGACCATGTTCAAACGTTCAATAAATATGGGGAGATAATGCCAAAGACAGCATTGTTTATATTTCCAGCTAGAAATTTCATTCCGAGTTTGTAAGAAGATGCAGATATTCTAACTCAAGAGTTGAATGCGTGCATCAGGGTTCATTAGCAATGCTTCAAATTATAGACCACTGATGTTTCTTGTATAACCAGCCATCAATTAACTATGCTAATGAGAAACGCAGGAAATGACTGCAGGAAAAAATGAAATCAGCAGGGATGAAAAAGAAAAACAACGCATTGCAGACCCAGTCTTAGCCACCAGTCAGAAGTTACCAGAGAGATTTAGAAGTACAAATTCTAAGAAGTTTTTTCCTTTTCCATATTGTCCTTTAGAGAAGCTATGTCCAAATCACAAAATGACCAAAATATACGATAGCCAAAGGGCTAGTCAGTGGCTCTATTATAATTCCTAGGGGAGCTTTAAAAAAATATCAGTGCAGGGCACCCGGGTGGCTCAGTCGGTTGAGCATCTGCCTTTGGCTCAGGTCATGATCTCAGGGTCCTGGGATCGAGCCCCGCATCGGGCTCCCTGCTTCTCCCTCTGCCCCTGCCCCTCCCCTTGCTTGTGTGCTCTCTCTCTCTTTCCGACAAATAAACAAATAAAATCTTTTAAAAAAAATATCGGTGCAGAGTCCTCATTCCAGACAATTTAAATTAAAATCTCTGTGGAAGGGGCTACATTAATCCATCAATTGCATAATTTGTTTCAGGTTGATTCTATCTACTTTGTATTTGCTTTCCTCTGAGTTTTCTGGTTGGACAGTGAGGGTCTCAGGTAACCACTCTGGTGCTACTCCCACTCCCCTCACTCCACTTCCAGGTAGGAGAACCTCGGCGGTGAGACAGTCTTCTAGGTGATTCCTGCTGATTCAGTATTTTATTTTTTAAGGGTTTTTCTTTTTTTTTTTTTTTTTAAGATTTTAGTTATTTATTTGACACCGAGAGAGGGACAGCGAGAGAGGGAACACAAGCAGGGGGAGAGGGAGAGGGAGAGGCAGGCTTCCCGCTGAGCAGGGAGCCCGACGCGGGGCTCGATCCCAGGACCCTGGGACCATGACCTGAACCGAAGGCAGATGCTTAACAACTGAGCCACCCAGGTGCCCCTGATTCAGTATTTTAAAATACTTTCTCAATGGCTCTCTTCTTTGTCAAGGGGTAGGGTGGTTTTCCCCCAAGGAAATCTCTACTTGAGAGAATGCAAGGTACCTGAACATTATCTACCCCGCGTCACGATAGAAGACAATGAAAAGTTATCACCTGAAAATTACAATTCCCCACTGAGCTCCACGTGCCAGGCTCCTGGAAAGTGTTTCCAGTGAATTCCATGGGCCCCCAGTTCCAAGAAGAACAGCTGTGCTTCCTTCCTCCTTCCCTTAGATTTATAAAAAAGTCTTTAAAGATTTTTAAAAAAATTTTAAAAGTTATAATCGTTTGCGTTATATGCTTACTGTAGAAAGTTCTAAAGCAGAACTACAAACAGCAGAATTAAAACCACCCATGAGTCTCCCTCTTCCCCATTCCAGAGATAAACATCATTTATATCATTATTGTATATCCTTCCATTTTTTTCTACGTATAGAAACGTGTTTTATTTTACAGAATTGGGTCATACTATATGCACACTTTTGTAATGTGCTTTTTTTTATAGCTTGCTCTTATATTCTAAGCAATGTGTGTGTGTGTGTGTGTGTGTGTGTGTGTGTGTGTGTGTGTACATGCATGTGAGATCAGGCTTCAAAATCAAGATTTCTTTGTATGCAGCAAAGCCCATCATAGCCATCAATTATTTAACCACATTAGACCCTGATTATTACTTCTGACATTTGCCTTATTTTTACTTTGTCCATTATTTATCAGAAAACAAGATCAGTCACTACCTTGGTGAGTTCGTGCAGATTATTCTTCCTGACTGATGTTTGACACTGTATCCATAATTACCCAGGGCCACACATAACTATGGACACTGAGCCACTCACTCTCTCGTCCCGCTATATTCTCCAATATTTGTACCTATCACCTTCCCCAGAAGTGATGATTATTCAAAAATCCTGAGACTTATTTCACCATTGTCTAAATGTCTACATATGGAGATTTATCATTTCAGTAGCTAACCTACATTGAGTGTTTACTGTGCTAAGAAGTGTCCATGTATTTTTTCATCTTACCTTTATGACAACAATGTAGGAGCAAATGCTTACAACTATCCCCATTTTTACAGATGAAGAAAATGAGGTTTCCTCTGAGTAACTTGCCTAATATCACAGCTAGTAAGAGGCAAAGCTGGACCTTAAACCCAGAGCTATTTGCTTCTAAACCGTGTTTTTCATTATTATTAACCAAAGTCCGTATTTGTTCAAATTTTTTTACTTTTGCCTAATGTCCTTTTTCTGTTCCAGGATCCTAACCAAGGTACAATATTGCAGTTAATTATGATGTCTTCTTAGACTCCTCTTGGCTATGACAGTTTCTCACTTTTCTTTTTTCTCCATATCATTAAAAAAAAAAAAAACCATACAGTCCCCTCTTATCCCCTATAAGACCACAAAAGTTATAATATTTTGTGCACTCCTATGAGGGACTCTGACCCTCACAGCAACCCTCCAGATCAGATATTATAATCCTCATTTTATAGATGAGAAAACAGAGTCGCAGACAGATGCAAACTAATGGCCCAGGTCACAAAGTTAGCAAGTGATGGAGCTGGGAAACCTAACTCAGGACTGTCTGACCAGGGGTGTCATGTTCTTTTTACTACTGTAGTTTAGTATATGTTTTTTTTTTTTTTTTTTAAGATTGAGAGTGTATGTGGGGGGGGGGGAGGTGGCAGGAATCTCAAGAAGGCTCCACCCAACGTGGTGCCAGAGGTGGGGCTCGATCTCACAACCCAGAGATCATAACCTGAGCCAAAATCAAAAGTCAGATGCTTAACTGACTGAACCACCCAGGCGCCCCTAGATGTGCTTTTAAAAAATAAATTTGAATGCTAATGTGAGAGTCAGTGTCATAAAGAAAACTCTGTATCTTGTCCAACTCTCTTAATACCCAAGCTCTTTCTATAGATTCCTCAACTAAAAGTTCTAAGCCCATGGTCAGAAACCATCAGTACTCATCAGTTCCCTATTTCACAAAGCAACCAGTCAAGTTTTGAACAGTTCTGATCATTAGAGTTTTTTGTTCCTTCGAATGATTTTTGTCTTTTGATCTTGGTGAGGCTTTTATGAGCCAAACACAATCATCTACGTCTTCTACCTAAGAGCTCCGCAGTTGGCCAACATGTCTCCCCACCACCACCGCACTCTCTTCTCCTGGTAGAACATGGCATAGTTTAGACTTCCCTCAACATGCTGGTACCCTGCGTTAAACGACAGTTCCTTGCAGAATTCCTATTTAGTTGCAAGTCCTTATGGTGCTTTATAGCCTAACAATAAGCATGCCCTAAATACTCGGGGACCAATAATTGCTGTTGAGCGTCTCCTTGCTTACTGGTAATCTCCTACCACTACCAGTACCACCCCTCTCCACCTCGCTCCCACTTTCCTCACACACTATTTCTAAGTCATCAGGTCCAAAGGGCCTTAACAGACACCTCTTCCAACACCTTAATTGCAGGAGCTCTCTCTAGAGGGGCACAAGTTTGGGTGTTCAGTCAAAGGTAAGGGGGAATATTTTCTCTGAGTTTGGCAAACAATTTAAAGGGCAAAGGCAGTTAGCCACGGAGGGCCCAGGACGGCGCCTTTATCCCCAGTCCCCCACAACGCGCAGGCAGACGAGGGCCCCCCGTGGGGTGCGCGGGGGCGGAGCGGGGCGGGGACCCGCGCGCCTGCAGGGGGGCGGGCTCCGCGGTCGAGGCTTGGGGACTGTAGCGACGCCAAGGCGCTGCCACCCGCCGCCTCGCCAGTCGCCCTCGCAGACAGGTGCTCAAAGCAAACCAGAGAGCAAAGAAGCAGGCGAGGGAGCCAGGAAGGAGCCGCTATCAAATTTCCCGGGTGTTCCTCGCCAGCAGGTGCCTTAGCTTTCTGATCAGCACCATGGACAGCGCCCGCGAAGGGACTCAGGGGCGCTTGGACGCCGCGGGCTTCTGGCAGGTCTGGCAGCGCTTTGACGCGGATGGTAAGTGGAACACGGCACTGGCACATTCAGGTGTAGACGTGGCTCCAGCCCAGCCCCTCTGAAAGGACCTAGAGTTTCCCCTTTCCGTCGCAGGGAAAGTTGTCTTCCAGCGTTGTTAATGCAGTGTACTAAACCAAACAGATGTTAGGTATACTGGAGCTACACATCTAGACGTCTGTGTAAGTTCAGGGTCAGGGGAGGGACTTGGTCCCGCTCCCAATCTGTGTGTGTGTGTGTGTGTGTGTGTGTGTGTGTGTGTGTGTGTGTGTGTGTGTGTCTAAGATGATATGCCATATATGACACAGATCACTACATATATTTAGGCTTGTGGCTGGCAGGCAGCTGTCTGAAGTCAGCCCTCCCTAAAGGTGCTCTTCAAAGGGAGGATGAATTTTACCAATTTTCAAAAAGACACTACTCCCCCACCCCAAAAAAATCTACTTGAAAAGAAAATGGAACCACTTAACATGTGCTTTATCTTTAGTAATAATTCAACAACCATAAAGAAAATAGCTAAACTGTGTTTTGACTCTGCAAAGTAAGATTCAAGAATTACACCTGTTAAATTTTCCCAAGCTTCCAAGTCCTTGCGTTGGATTTCTTCTAAAATTCATGTTTGTCTGTGGATTAAAATGTATGTATTTAATCGCTTTCCTTTTCCAATTATTCATATCAACCCAGCACAGAGCATTTACTATTGAATGTGTGTTTACTATTCAAATCCATGTCTCCGAGAGGTTAGACACTGGCACATAGTTATTGGAATAGTGGAGAACAGTATCCATGGGGATTCTACAGATAGTGAGATTTGAAACAATTTAGATAAATAGTAAATGTCACATGTCATTCTATGTAAGTGACTATCACTTATGCATCTCTTGTTGCATTTAGAAAAAGGTTACATAGAAGAGAAGGAGCTCGATGCTTTCTTTCATCACGTGTTGACGACACTGGGTACTGAGGTAAGTACTTGTGCCATGAAGCATTAATTTATGTGCCTTTAGCAAAATACAAGAAGCATCAAAGTCTCATGTTGATTTGCACCTATTAATCTCATCTGACCTCTTTTCTTCCTTGCCTGTGTGTAATTTTTCTCCATCTCCTAGCAACATGGAGGAATTGAAGCAGGTTTTATAAAAGGTAAAACTGCAGCGTTAGATGTGCTGGCCACTGACTTTCAGTGTAACATCTGTCATCCCCTCGAGAGACCCTAACTATGGATTCAAACAACTCTGTTTTGCACGTCTCCTTGGTTACGTTTCTGCTAATGGATGTAAACATGGAGATAAGGCAGCTCACTTTGATCAAAAAGGTGGAAGAGATGTTAAGAGCTCTGAGGTTCTGAGTGGTTAGTGCATTTGATACTCCTTTGATAGCAGACCACAAACAAATAGATCTTTTAAAATATTTTCCATTATTATTTTATTAGAAGAGGTTATAGATTTCTTAGGGAACGACAAACCAGAAAATAATCAATATACCCAGAGCCCAGGTATAATAAACGTAAACCTATCTATTGTGTCCATGTCCTTCCCTGATGGTGAATCTGGCCTTGAGAGATGGAGATTAACTTTTGAAGATCCCTGTACCAAAGCAGAGGAAAAGCTCATACAAAGACACCCCAGCCTAGGGATGGGAGACCCTAGTCAAAACTCCATCAGGGGACACATGGTAAGAAGAGTAGCTCTGGAGACGGTAGCATTTACAGTGAATTGTGGAGATCACTTATCCTCAGGTAGAGAACTGTTTACACAGAAGAATAAAGTGCCTTGCACTTTTCCTGTAGGAGCCCAGTGAAGGGAACAAAGCTCTCTGTGCCACCGAGGAGTGCTTCGTGGGGGTGTTTCTGGGCTGGGGTTGGGGGCAGCCAGCTGAGAACAGAAGAGGAGCCCTCTGCCTCCAACAGCCACAGACCTCGTCTCTGCGTGTCTCTGTCTCTATGTACATAGATCTCTCTCTCTCTTTGCCTCTCTTATTCTTTTGATGTCTGTCTGTCTCATTTTTCTGCCTATTTCTGTTTCTCATTCTGATTCCTGGCCCCTATCTTCCATCGTCTCTTGACTTTGTCTCTGACCTCTCTGTCTCTCATCTCTCTGTCTGATAGGTCTCCCATGTGTCACTGTCCCTCCTGTCTCCCTGTTTCTCCTTCTATCTGCAGTCCGTCTCTCAAAGCTCTCTTGTCCCTCCTTTCCCTGTCTTTTCTTTTCCTTTCTATTTCTCACCTGTCTCATCTTTTTTTCTTTGCCCCTCATTTCTTATCTTTCATCGGTTTCTCTTCTCTTCTCCTTCTTTCCCTTAACACTCTCTGTCTTTGTCTCCCGGTCTCTCTCTGTCTCGGCCTTGCTCCTACTAACTGCCATAAATACTAGGGCTCAGAGCGTTCCAGAACCCATGAGTCAGACGCCATTTTGTCATGTAGGACAGGAGTATTTGAGGAAAACAGATAGATGAAGTCAGAACCACTCAAAGTCTTGGAATAAACTGGATGGTCCAGGAACCCAACCCAACCTCCCAGCGACTTAGAACTTCACACGCTTCCAGAAGCTCCTTGCCTTCGTGATTTATAGGAAAGAAGGAGAAAAGTTGCTGTCCGTGTTGAAGGAGTATCTTATTCTCAGTCATGAAGTGGGGGTGGGGCTACTAAAAAGCAAGGGTCTGCTCTGAGCCAAGGACACCGGGAGCCAACTTCCTCTGGGGCTTTGGCTAACATTGGAGACATTGTTGTCATTAGTGACGGAGTAGAGGGGTGCCTCTCTTCCTGCTGGGCACTCCGTCTCTTACCCCCCCTCAGAGCCAGTCTGGGGACTTGCCCTCTCACACAGGGGCAGGCATGGTCCTCGCAGGACAGGAGACAAGGGACTCACCAGTGTCCTGTGCCTCTGTGTGTCCCATCCCCAAGGAATTTCAGTACATTTGGGGTTTGCCTAGGATCTTGCATTTTTAAATCACCCTAAGTCAGTGGGTATCTCTCTCACCCTCTGTCCCTCCAGGAACAATGACTGCCCATTGGGGGGGGCAGGGCGGGGTTCTAAGACTCAGGCTGGTCTCGCTGGGCTCAGGCAGGAACCCCACCTTCCTCTTCTCAGCGCGTGCCTGCGAGAGAGCTTTTGAAGCAAGATCAGTTGAATAAGCCATTGTCCAAAAATGTCATCATCTGCCATTATTCTGTTTCAAAATGCTGAGACCTTACCCTGGGGAGTGCGGTTGTAGGAGCCTGTGCTGGGCCCTTCATGCTCCCTGGACAACCATGATTAAAGAAACTAGTCCTGATTCCTGATTCTGGGTTTTTTTTTTTTTTCCCCTGCCAAGAAAGGAGTAGGCCCTAAGCATGTCCTTAATCAGAGGGCAGGACTTCCCAAGTGGATGTGCGTCAAGCTGAGTGACAGTCCCCATTTGTGACCCCTGCCTCCAGTCAGGAATGCCCCAGCAGGTAGAGAAGCAGCTGCAGGGAGGCCTCCAGGATTGGCCCTGCGGTGTAGGAGTGGCAAGCCGTTCTTCAGAGGCCTGAATAGCTCTACTTTCCTCCCTGATTAGCAGGTCACAGAGGCCTCGGAGGAAGGAATTTTAGGGCTGCCAACAGCAAGGGGCCTGCTGCTCAGGCTCGGAGAGGAACTTGTGTGATCCCCTGCTTCTCAGGGCCTCTGCAGGGACAGACTTAATGGAAGCATCGGGTGTTTTTGCTGCCGTTCCTGTTACTCACCCCTTCCCTCAGCCCCCCGCCTTTTCCTTTCAAATGCTCAGAACCGGCCTCTGAACTAGGTCTGGAGAGAGCGAGTGCAGAGCAGAGCATCACTTTCTGGGGCTGTGTCCACGTTCTTCCTGTCAGATTCTAGCGCATCCTGGGCCTCCTTCCATGCTTCAGAGACGATGGGGCCTGGAGTCTCACAGAAAGGGGGCAGGGGGGTGCAGCTAGGAAATACAGCAGAGGCAGCCCCTAGGCTCTGTTGCTTTAGGTCCAAGGGATAGATAGTCATGGGCTTTGGAGTTAGCGGACAAAAGTCAAGGTTCTGTGACTTCAAACTAAAGGCAGCACATAGACTCTGGCCACAGCTTCTTTGGCTTTACGTTTGTTTATCTTGAAACTTAATTTTCCACCCACGTGGCCTATGTCTGCTAACGTCCTTTGGGAAGGCCCAGCCCACCATAAAGAACCATGTATTCATTCCACAGATACTCTATTTCAGAGATACAAAAATGACGGCTGTCTTGGAGATCTCTTAATCTAGAAAGCCAGCCTGAAATGCAAAGAGAAGACCCACCCTGTGGAGTGATCCCCATCACATTTTTTTCTATATGGTGCACGTATGCAACCCATAAACCCAAACCCAAACACACACAATCCGAGGTGCCAAGACTAGAGATGCTGATCTCTCTCTATGTAGTGGGGCGTCTCAGGAGGAAGCCTGGTTGGCAGGGATAGTGCGGGATCGGATTAGGGAAAGTATTAGGGAGACTGAATTTAGCATGGCTGCTGGGGTCTGGAGTCTTGGGATCTGGCACTGCTGGGGAGTGTTTCTGCCTCTCAACTCTTCCATCAGAATTTCTTCTCCACTGTTGATTATATATGTCATATTTCTTTGTACCAACCCTTCAGTCCACTGACGAAGAACAAGTTAGTATGTAGAAAAGGTTGTAGGTGGAAGCGAGATGAGGCATCTTTGATAATTCAACAACTACTTTATTGCTTTTTTTTCCCCCTTCTAATTATTTTTTTTCCTCAGTGGACCCAAGGAGAAGATTAAGGGATGAGCGATGGCAAACTGGCAGTCTAAAAGAGCTGGGCATTTCACTTAGAAACAGAACAAAATCTCTTGAGTTCTTGGGAAGAGAACTTGGGAGTCCTGCAAATGAGCTTAATGGAGGTGTTGTCTGTAGACAAGCTGACGGGATCGGGTTACCTCAGTCCGAGGCCCCTTAAAACCTAGTCTCTCAGCTTCTCTTCCTTCATTCATGTTTTAGGAGTTCACTAGCCAGCAGGTTTCACCTGCTCAGGATTCTGATCAGTGGTGCTTTGCTCAAGAAATCTCCACCACTGTTTTCCCTTGTTCAACATGGGAGGCTCGCTTTAAATGGCTAAGTAACCTGCTTTCCGGGTAGACTAACGTAATGATCAGGCTCTATGCTCTGAATATTTGATATCCTGACTATATTTTTGGAATGCCGGTGGCTTTAATGTGGTTCTGTCTGGCCTGTTGTAGGAGGCAGGCATGGAAGAAAATGTGCGGAGAATGAAACAGCAATTAATGGCTGCCCAGGATGTCTCTAGAGATGGGCGTGTGCAGATGAAAGAGGTACCTTTCCGGATTGCCCTTTTCCCGACTGTCCCTTTCTTGACCGAGGCTTTTTGGGCTGTCATTTCCCCTGAAAGATAATGCAAATCTTACATCTGATTGGGAAGCTAGAACTCTCTGCCAGGCCAGTGACCTACCCATTTTTGAAGTAATCACCTCTCCTTTTCCAACTGCTTAGCAACCCATATCAGTTTCTTTAGGTCAAGCAACATTTATAGTTATTTTAGAACTGGGGCGTTGATATGCTGGAGGCCTTGCAGTTACTCAATCCAATGTGTCTCTTTGCTGTGTGCTGTTCAAATCCAACCTGGGTATAAGGACAAACTGACTAACAAGAAATCAGTTGAAACTCCCGCATCAGGTCCCAGCGGAGGTTGGGGAGCTCTAGCCCTGGAGATCATTCGGAACAAAACGGACAGCAGCTATCTCACTTCAGCTCAGCCCACATAGTACCTTTCTCTTCAGAAAGTTATGATAATAGGGCAAGATAATGTCTCCTTATAAAAAGTAGACGTGTTCACCAGGAAGAGAGCAGCCTCCTCAGAACACTAGATGTATGAGCGTTTCCAAAATTTTCACCCCAAGGCAAAAATTATATATGTCACCAACAACTATAGTATAATTGATGTAAAGCAATCTGCGTATCCATTCAAGGAAAAGCAAGTGGAAGCCTCAAGCTAGAAATACCGAAGGACACATGACCGCATGTTCACTGCTGCGTTCTCCAGGCCGCAGAGCAGAGCAGAACATTTAGCGATGCCCAGTAGATACGTGTGGGCTTAAGAAAGAATAAATGAAGCATGGGAAATGCCTGGAAACGATGGTGTTATCTTATTAACGACAGGCAGAGCTTCTTGCAGAACTTGGAAACCTGGCAACAACTTTGACACCCAGGCCAACCATCAGTCGTGGAGTTCCGCAAATGCACATAACGGAGGTGTTGTCTGTAGACAAGCTGACGGGATTGGGTTGCATCAGTCCCAGGACCCTTAAAGCCTCTGGAGTCTCTGAGCTTAAGGAGTAGCTGGGCTCCTCCATCTCCTCCTGCTGTCTCCGTCTCACTCCAATCACAGGTCATTGAGACAAAAAAAATCAGCCCACCTGGAAACATTTTAGATATTCTAGCACAACTAAGATGAGGCAGAGGTTCCAACTGAGACCCGAAGCCAGGCTGGTGGGTTATCTGTGCATCTGATTTGTCCGGGCCCCTCTGTGCCGCTCCAATCAAAGCTGAAGACAGACTGGGTTCTAAAGGCTGAGGACCGCTGAGTCACATTTTAATTTGGTTTCTTGGCTTGTGCTACCCCGTGTGAAAAAGCATGTAGTTCTGAAGAGCAGATGCCGATTCTAGCTGACCTTGGCCCAGACCCCTGTGGCAGGGGTGAGGCGGGAAAGAGGGGAGGCGAGGCAGCACCAAGTCCACGTGGTGAACATGAGACCTTGGCCAAGTCACTTCTCCCGAGCCTCTGGTTCATGGTCTTCATCAACACGGTATAAGCATTTATTGAGGGTTGAATTTGTACCAGGAATTTTGCTCAATGTTGCTTATAAGTAGCGCCTCATTTTACCTTTGGCTTTCACATAAGCACCAGGATATAAATATTACAATCCCCGTTTTACAAGTGAGGAAATTGAGGCACAGAGAGATCAATTAAATTGTGCCAGATCAACTAACAGGCGAGCAATGGAGAAGGAATTTGGATCCCCTCTGAAGCCTGTCACGGACACCGCACTGTCCTGCTCCCATGAATAAAAGGGGGTATTGATACTTACCAGTAGGGCCGGTATGAGAATTTAGTGAGATCATAAAAGCACGTCGCCAGTGCCTGCCACATCGTAGCTACTCGATATATGATATTCAAAATATGAATGCTCTCGTTCACACGGTAGGTCCTCAAGCAGACCCACGTCCAACTAGAGAAGTGAGTAGGTGTGTGGGCTCATGACGCTGACCCGCCACCGACAGCCTCTGTCTGGACTCACTGTGGTGGGGCACTCACCGCGGAGATAGAAGGAATGGCCATTCTTTACGGGGGACAACGCAAGCCAGCCCTAGCACAGTACGGAAGGGTGGGATGAGCCCAGCCAAACACACCCACGTGCTGAAGCGAGAGTTACAGGGGAAGAAAATGTCACCGTTACTCATGGGAGAAGTGACATCAATCAGTAGAAGTGGTGCTCAGATAGAAGGAGGGAGAAATGGATCATACCTGGACCAACGATGGGAGCATCACAGAGACACCGATAACGCAGAAGGAGAGAAACAGCCGACACTCAGGACACCGACGGCAGTCGCTCCTCTCTGTGCCCGTGGCGTGAAGAGACCGTGTATACAGCATCTCCCCAGCATGGCAGGAAGCTGGAAAGTAGGGCCCTAGTCCGGGTGCCACCACTTACTGGCCACATAACTAAGGCAAGCTCCAGTTTCCTTAAGGAATAAGTAATAATGGTCGTGTGCTCTGTACTCTCTAGGTTGTGGTTAGGATGAAGCGAGTAAGCATCTGTAAGAATTTAGAATAGTTCGTGGCACATATAAGAATTATTCACTCTTTTAATTTTCTATTATATGATAGAGTTAAATTATTTTAATATGGGAGAGTCTTAAAATAGTGCCTGGAACATATTAAGCTCTGACAAATTTATTATTAAAATTAGGATTATGATTTTGGATCGTAAACTCATGGGAGGCAGAGTTACCCGCCGTGTTCCTTACCTCGTAGCGGTGCAATGCTGTTTGAAAGCATCAGTGAGTCCAAAATGGCAGTCGAGGGCCCAGAACTGCCATCTGAGCTCTCAGTCCTGAGGAATCCAAGCCCTCCTGTCCTATAGTATGTCCCACCATGTCTTTTACCCAGGGGGCACTGGCCAGTGTGGCTGACGGCTATTTCTCTCTGTTTCTTTAGCTTGCCAACATGTTCTTGTCTGAGGATGAAAACTTCCTTCTGCTCTTTCGTCAGGAAACCCCCTTGGACAGCAGTGTGGAGTTTATGCAGGTAAGTGTCGGGTTGTGTCTCTACAGAGCATGAGGCCTGAGAAGAAGCCAGGATCCCAGCCACCGACCGTGGCGGCCCCCACTCCTGCCCAGTCCCCAAGCCCACAGAGGATAAGACCAAGCAAAGAAGCCCTTGGTGACGAGCCAGAACTCAGGCCCCAAGCCCCAGTGTGTTCTGTGAGCTGCCCTAGGCTGCTCCCCAGTTGACAAAGTCCTTCAGCCTGGGCTAGAGGAGGCCCAGACAACAGGCCGGCAGGCCGACATGGAGGAATATGACGGGGGTCGGCTGGGAACTCCGGAGCCCAGAGAGCAGGTGCCCCATCCAAAGCAGAGAACCCGTTGGCCGGGGCGGGGGCGGGGGGGGGGGGGGGCTCCGGCGAATTGCTGTCTTCTCAGAATGCTGTCTGGACATCTAGACTCTACGTGAAACTACTTGTTTTTATATGTTGGCCACTAATTCTAGTTTTGAAGGTATAATACCATGAAAACGTAACTCACTAGTGAGCCCATCCAGCCTTCTGTTTGCAATCGCTGTGCTCGAGAGAAAGGGGAAGGCAGTCAGTGGTTCCTCTTAACTCCTCTTTCAGCCTCTAGGTGTTACTGTCTGTTGGAGAAAGAAGACTAGGAAAGTCAGAGCAGACTCAAGGCAGCTACTGCAGCTGGGGGCCCATTCCTGAAACAGTTACCAAGTCCCCATTTAGGAGATAATAACTTAGTACGCTTTTGCACGACTGCATTTACTTCGGACCAAGTGAAAGTCATAAAATGGAGCAAGCACGTGCATAGACTATTCACAGGAGAGATCTGAATGGACAATAAATGTATGCTGGTTGCCAAGAAATGCAAATTTAAAACAACTAATTTTTGCTAATCAAAGTGGTAAGGATTTTAAGAGGATCAACAAAACACGTGGTGCCAGCAAGGAAGCACTGAGATTGACGCTCATGATCTGTTGGTAGGCATGCGCACTGCAACAATTTTATGAACAACAATTTTGCAAAAATGTAATCAGGATCCTTTAAAATGTCATTATCTGAAGTTAAAAATATCTTTACCTTCTGACTTAATAAGTCTACTGCTCTAGGCATCTATCTTAAGGGTATAATCAGAAATGTTTGTATTTGGAGGAAATGCGTTAAAATGTTAAGAAGCAAAATTATGCGTGCATTATGATCTTAGTATTATTTAAAAAATGGTTCACCCTAACACCTACGTAAATTAGATCATAGGTAAATACACATAAGATAAACACTGATTGCTTTTAAGTGGTAAGATTTCAGATGATTTTCATATTCTTTGTACTTTTATATTTTCCAATTGTGCACAGAATCATAATTATTTACAAATTATTTTAAGTGACATTTTCAAAATAATTTTAATGGTGCTTAAAAATGCTCTCAGAAAATTTTAAATGAAAATAATAAACAGATTGCCCAAGTGTATAGACAATATGACCTCCAAGTTAATCTTGTCATGTGTGTAATAGAATGTAATGGGAAGGAAACACACAGATACACCTGGGAGAGGTGTATATCTGCAGAGCGTAGTTTTCTCCTTTTTATAGGTCATTAATTTTGTACAGTGAATATGATTTACTCTTATAATCAAAAAAACAGTATTAAAATGTTAGGCCTTGCATAGTATAGAATAATTTTGAGGAATGGGAAAAAGGAAAGAGCACTTATGGAGCTTTCCTATCTTTTTGTTTTTCTTTTAACTTATTCCATTTACCCCCTCCCTTCTAGTGGGTCAGTTGTTTCTGTAACAAAGAGCTTTCCCTTTCTCTACCCAGTTAAACTATATATATATCACTTCAGACTCTTGATTTTTTTAAGTTAAATTTATTATAACCTATTACTATCCTCTATATATTTTTAAAAATTCTAGGTTAATGCCTTTACATTCCCCCTGAGCCATAGGACCTTAAAACACTTTAATGCTGACATATGGCGCCCAACTCCCGTGTTGTGATTGTCCGGGATATGCGTTCTGTCTTGTTTTCTTTAACCCCACAAATTTTATGCAGTCAAGATGTGTTTTCTGCACCATTGCTTTTTGTGACTTAGATTCTCCTTCTTTGTGTCCCTCCTTCCCCGAGTATTATCCTGAACTAAATTCTGTTGGTAAAAACTTTGCCTGGAAATCTCCTTATTTTGCTTACATCCTTTAAAGCTAAGCATGCACGTTGTTTGCATAAAAGCCTTTGGGCCTCCAGGGGCTGGCTCAGTTGTAGTAAAATTGTAAGATAAGGTAGATGGAAAATGGTTGGAGAATAACATTGAAAAAAAGCATGGAAATGGTTTCCCTTATTATTTGAAATTCTCATTCTTAGTTTTGGTATATTCACACAGTAAAAGTTCGACAATAATTTATATTTAAATAGTTGATTTTGTAAGTCTGGCTGAGTTCAGGGACTGCACGGCATGAGGTTTCTCAGTCTCCTGAGAAGATATTGCCCGTCAATAGCCCCACTATCCCTGCGGGGTGCTCAGGCAGGGCTGGTTCACCGGGGCCTAGAATTAAGGTCCCTGCAGTGGGTGACTCAGCTAACCCATTCTACATTTACAGAAAATCTGTCAGTTAAAAAAAAAAAAAAACCTTAGGAGCGCCTGGGTGGCTCAGTCGGTTAAGCGTCTGCCTTCAGCTCAGGTCATGATCCCAGGGTCCTGGGATCGAGCCCCGCATCGGGCTCACTGCTCAGCGTTGAGCCTGATTCTCCCTCTCCCTCTGGCTGCCGCTTGCCCTGCTTGTGCTCTCTCTCTCTCTCTCTCTCTGTCAAATTAATTAATTAATTAAAAAAAAAAACCTTAGTGCTACTTTTTCTTTTTAAGATTTTTTTATAGTAGGCTCTACACTGAGCATGGAGCCCCAAGCAGGGCTTGAACTCACAACCCCGAGACCAAGACTTGAGCTGAGACCAAGAGTCGGATGTTTAACTGAATGAGCCACCCAGGCGCCCCTACTTTTTGATTCTGTACCGGAGTCCGAAAACTCACCAACCCGTGAGGCTTATACGTGGAATAATCCGAGGTGGTCCAAATCACATCACTTATTAGAGAAAGCAGTTCAGTGTCTCTATAAAAGTGTTCGGTTGTTCTATCTTCCAGTTTGGTAATCGTATCTTCAGCGGGATGAATGCTGCCCTTAAACCCTAAAACCAACGAAATGCTTGTCTTGTCTCTGGGAATTCCCCAGGATGTTTTATTCCCTTTACCCAGAGCCAAGGCCACACAGGGAAGATTCCTTAGGGCCTTCCGAAAGCCCAGTTTATTTTGGAGGGGTTCACCCTTTCACTAAGGGTTTTAGTTTTAGGCAGGTGCCTCAATTTGACAACCCCCACCTTTGCCTGGGGCCCAGGATTTGCCTCCTGTCCACCTTGTGTACAACCTCCTGATGAAGCTGCAGGCTACATTCTCAGCGTCAGCAAACGGACCCGGGACAGACTCCGGTGTCGGTCCTGCGTGACCTCCCTGGGTGTGTGCTTGTTTACATGGCTGATGGATTTATAAATGGATGCCTGGCTTTCATGTGTTTCAGATTTGGCGCAAATACGATGCAGACAGCAGTGGCTTTGTATCAGCTGCTGAGCTGCGGGTACGTGTCGCTAGGGGCTCTCGCTGGGGGGAGGGGCTGGTTCGTCGCCGGGAATTTGTTTTTGTTTTTTTTTAGATTTCTTTATTGATTTATTTGAGAGAGAGAGAGAGAGAGAGAATGAGAGAGAGAGCACATGAGAAGGGGGAGGGTCAGAGGGAGAAGCAGACTCCCTGCCGAGTAGGAAGCCTGATGCGGGATGCAATCCCGGGACTCCAGGATCGTGACCTGAGCCGAAGGCAGTCGCTCAACCAACTGAGCCACCCAGGTGCCCCCGTCGCTGGGAATTTGATGTATGTGGATGGTGAATTTCATTTCTGTGGGCCCAAAAACATGGATTTGAATGTGTTACTTAAAAAAAATGTATTTGTGTTTAAATGGTTTAGAAAGTACAGGTGTTATTGCTCTCTCTTGGAAAGACACATAATTGAGGATTTTTGACACTTTTTCCGTGGCTGGAGCTATTCTCTGGGTTCTGTGAGCTCCCTTTAAGCAGGGGCAGCCTTCCCCATTCTTGGATTTATGGCTTGCTAAAAGCATTTTATTTTCTCTGTAAAAAAAAAAAAAAATGAACCACAATCCTTGAAGTAAGGCCTCCCAAGATCTTCCCATATAAGATGTGGCTCTTCTCTTGGTGTCACAGAACTTCCTCCGAGACCTCTTCCTCCACCATGAAAAGGCCATTTCTGAGGCTAAGCTGGAAGAATATACTGGCACCATGGTAAGTAACTGAGCGATGGCATCTCCACAGGGCAGCTTCCCCCTTCCCCCCCAGGGTCCAGAGACAGAGGCGCAGAGTAAGCACCCCAGTGAACCTCCGCAGACCAAGTGAATGCAAGAGAAAACCTCAACTCTCAAAACACTGGCTAAAATTGAGCCACTTTAGCCCCTCTCTGGGGCTGAGGCTGCATGTATTGGAGGTGGGAAGTGGTTCACCCATCCTTGGGAGACCAGAAGTCCAGTCAACATCAGGTTACTAGGCACCAGGCCAATGAGCTCAATCCTACTGGAAGTCACATAGAAAAGGGTAAACATGGACAATCAGAAACCTAGACAACCAGGACCAAACACATGGGAGCCACTTCTTGGCACAGTGGATGATTGTATTCATTTAGTGTGTTGATTTAGAGTGGCGGAGAGTCAGATAGATGGGAGATGTGTGTCCCCCCCACTGCCACGTCTTAGCTATGACCTTGGGAGGTTGTCAAGCCTCTCAATTTTACTTATTTCATCTGTAAAATGGGGGGTTAATAGGACCCTATTATGGAAAGGGCAAAGGGAGTTGATGCAGAGGAAGCACTGGGCAAGTGTCTGGGACATGAAACATGTTAGCTCTTATCGTGGCGCTTGCTATGGTCCTTGTCATTATTTTGCTTGCCCCTGGCAGCATCCGTGTGCTGAATGACCCTGAGATTATTTAGGTGTCAAAGCTCCCTGAAAAATGGTGGTGTGGGAGAAGATGCCTCTGGCGACTGCGTCCTCACCTTCAGTTTCAGCTAGGAACATGGTATATCTCTCCTGGTTCCCATCAACAGCCTGGGTCCCCTGCCTTTCATGTCCTATGAGCCCCTCCCTGTCCCCAGATGCACGCTCCATTCCAATCCAACTCTGTAGGTGGTTTCTCAGTTAATAAGCAAGGAAATGGCTGTTGAAGCCTTAATTACTTGCAGGATTGTTACATCTATTATATGAGGCATTCTTGACCAGATTGACGTTGCTCAACTTCCTGGTGCACAGTCAGGAGCACGTACCACCGGGAAGAGGTCGTGAATTCCCATAAAATGTGTGCCACTAGGTTGATCTACTGAGGGCTTTACGTGATGTTTCCAAATATGGTGTTATTTCTGATGACTTCTCGGCAGGGTTGGCATTGTTCGTGCTATTTCATGCTATATATCTGATGCTGGAGGCTTAGAAAGGGTAAGTGACAGAGACAAAAGTTGAATTCTTTTTTTTTTTAAAGAATTTATTTATTTGAGAGAGAGAAAGAGCCTGAGCAGGGGGAGGGGCAGAGGGAGAGGGAGAAGCAGGCTCCCTGCTGAACAGGGAGCCCAATGCGGGGCTCAATCCCAGGACCCTGGAATCATGACCTGAGCCGAAGGTTGATGCTTAACCGACTGAGCCACCCAGGTGCCCCGCCAAGTTGAATTCTTAAATGCACTTCAAAGATCGGGTAACTGGGAAAGTTAAGTTACCAGACCAAAGGCCCCAGTTAAACTGGAAGCTGAGCCCTCTTGGTTTTCAGCCCCGGCCCCTCCGGCCGCTCACTCCGTACTCCGGGTACCCAAATGCTGCCCCCAGTCATGGGCGTCTGGGGCAAGGTGTTCTTGACCATGAGGACTTGTAAATGGCCCAGACAAGAGAAGCCCATGCCAAGGACAGAATCAAACCGCAGGCCAGGATCTCAATGAAAGAAATAATTCGGCTTCTTGCTCTGTGGTGTTTGAGATCCTGAGTCAACACGTACTCGGCTCTGAAGGGTGAAGTGGGAAGCCCCTCGAAGCAGGAAGCAGTTTCCCAGTACGGGGAGATCTCTGGGTTTTTCCCACTGGATTTCCAGTGAAAACCGCCAGCCAAATAAAGACTATGAAAGGGGCGATGTCACTGTAACTGCCTGGGACAGAGAAAGACAAGCGGATCATGTTTCCAGCTGAGCACTTTTCCAACCTTGAATTCACACCATGTCAGCACTGCTGTTACCTCGATTTTATTCACTTAAAAAACATGCACTACACAATGAAATACTCTCACTTAGGATCTCCAGCATGCTTCTAGTATTTCTTTGGTTACCTTTGATTCTGAGGGGCTTCCCTTGGGCTCCAATGCTTAACCGCCTCTTTCTCACTTCTTTTTCTGTTTGTTTAAAGATTTATTTATTTATTTATTGGACACACAGACACACACACACAGAGAGAGAGAGAGAGAGAGAGAGAGAGAGAGCACAAGCAGAGGGAGGGGGGCAGAGGCAGAGGGAGAAGCAGGATCCCCACTGAGCAAGGAGCCTCATGAGGGACTCGATCCCGGGACCCTGGAATCACGACCTGAGCTCAGGGCAGATGCTTCCCTGACTGAGCCACCCAGGCACCCCTCTTCCTCACTTCTTAACATGGCTCAACTCTTTTTTCCCTCCTTTTTTTCTCCTGGTTCCTGCTTGTCCTTCAAGATTCAGTTAGACACCATCTTGCCCTAGAAAACCTTCCAGAAACTTTCTTCTGTAGTGGATGCAGGTGCCTCTCCTCTGTGCGCCCAGACTACCATGTGCACATCACTGACGTGCCCATCACGGTCATCGGTTTGACCCATCCCACAACTACCCACTACCTGCTATGCCCCGGGCACCCCTCTGGTCGCCGGGTACTCAGCAGTGAGCACAACAGAAGAAGGGGAGACTGACGATAACCAGAAACATAATAAATAATAAATTAGATTGCATGACAGAAGGTAACGAGTGTCACAGAAATAATGTAAAGGTAGAGTAGGACAAAGACTGGCCACGCCGGCGAGGTGGCGAGGGTGAGGGCCTGGGGAGGTGGGCGGGGGGGCTCGGGGAAGGACCAGCAGCAGGCCCGGAGCCCCTGGGGCAGCCGTGTGCCCGGCATCTTCAAGGACAGGAAGACAGCCCCGGGGTCGGAGCAGGGTAAGCGAAGGCGCCACTCACCAGAGGCAGGACCGTGCAGGGCTTCTTAGGATTCAGCAGGATTCCTGACGAGTCAGCCTGGAGTCAAGAACAATGCTGACACCACTTGTTTATGGATCTAGTTCCTTCCCAGCCAGTGACTCTTCCAGCGCAAGAGCAGCGGCGTATCTCTGAGTTCCCTGCCCTCCCGTGGGCCCGGGCACACAGTAGGCTACTTAATGCAAATTGTCAGAATTGAATGGCAAGCTACCTAATTAATAGCCAGCTAAAATAAGAAACCGTGAGGACAAAAGCAAAGTTTGCCCTTGGGACTGTCCTGCCTCCCTGGCCGGTGTTCCTTGAGCCCCTCCACCCCCATGATGGCTCTTGATCCCCCTTGGGCACGTGCCTTGTAGATCATAGATTGCACAGGTCCAACCTTCCTCAAGCTGTGCTTCATGTTCTGAGATTCTCCCTTTCCCCCCTCTTTTTAAACCAAATCCTCTGGGGCCGAGCCAGGAGAGCCTGGAAGTGCTGAGCTTGATCCTTTATGGCTCTCACTGGGGTCCTGCCCCATGCTGAGGACAAGAGGGATGAGGGGTAGGAAACCAGGCACCAGGAGTCGGGGTGAGAGCAGGAGGATGCGCAGGAAGCAGAGCAGAGCAAATCTGAACAGACAATCCCAGCAGGACAGGCTGGCGACACATCCCTGTGGATTCAGAATCCACATCACCAGGTTCCTTAAGTTGAGACACACATGTTTTCTGGGCTGGGGAGTAGATTCTCAAAGAGACCAGCATATCTTCCCTCACCAAAACCCTCACTCCCTTCATGCTTTTTTCTTCCAGGTCAGAATACCATCTAGTAAACTAGGTCACTCAAAGATGTGAGTTCATTCATTCAACAAATATTTAGGGAGAACTTACCAAGGCAGATATGGTCCCTGATCGTATGGAATCTTCCAATTAGGAAAAATTTGGTAAAGGAGGGAAAGAGCAAAAATTCCCTCTGGTCGCTCCC